>NC_082645.1:108070617-109441398 GCF_028023285.1 Balaenoptera ricei | reverse complement strand
TGAAGGTCATCTTGGTTGCTTTCAATTTTGACAATTATGAATAAAGCTGTTATACACATCCATGTGCAGGTTTTTTTGTGGACATAAGTTTTCAACTCATTTGGGTAAATACCAAGAACACATTGTTGGATTATATGGTAAGAGGATGTTTAGTCTGTGAAAGTGGGCAAACAGTCTTCCAGAGTGGCTGTACTATTTTACATTCCAATCAGCAATGAATGAAAGTTCCTATTGCTCCACGTTCTCACTAGGATTTGGAGCTGTCAGTGTTCCAGATTTTGACCATTCTAGTAGGTATGCAGTGGTATCTCATTGTTTTGATTTGCATTTTCCTGATGACATGTGATATGAAGTATATTTTGGTGAAATGTCTGTTCAGGTCTTTGGACAATTTTTTATGTGGATTGCTTGTTTACTTATTACTGAATTTTAAAAATTCTTTGGATACTAATCCTTTATCTTAGGTGTCTTTAGTAAATATTTTCTCCCATCTGTGCCTTTTCTTCTCATTGTTTTGAGATTGTTTTTCACAGAGCAGTTTTTAATTTAAATGAAGTCCAGCTTATCAGTTATTTCTTTCTTACATTATGCCTTTGGTATCTAAAGTCTAAAAAGTCATTGCCATATCCAGGGTCATCTTTGTTTTTTCCTATGTTATCTTTTAAGAGTCTTATAGACTTGTGTTTTACATTTAGGTTTATGATCCAATTTGAGTTAATTTTGTAAAGGGTGTAAAGTATGTGTCTAGATTCATTTTGTTTTTGCATGTAGTTATCTAGTTTACCAGCACTATTTGTTGAAAAGCCTATCTTTGTTCCATTGTATTGCCTTTGCTCCTTTGTCAAAGATGAGTTTATATTTATGTGGATCTATTTCTGGGCTCTCTATTCTGTTCCACTGATATATTTATCTATTCTTTTGCCAATACTACACTGTCTGGATTATTATAGCTGTGTAATATAATCTCCAGATTATTTATATATGTAAATCGGAGAGAGAGAGAGAGAACTGAATGGTACACTGTTACACAGTTAGCCAGTTTGGGCTTCTATAATAAAATATCATATCATAGAGGGTGGCTTAAAAAACAAATATTTATTTCCCACAGTTCTAGAGGATGGGGAGTCCAAGATCAAGAGGTCAGAAGATCCCGTAAGCCTTCTTCTTGGTTGGCAGATGACTACTTCCTTACTGTAACTTCACACGGCCAAGAAAGAGATTATCTCTAGTGTATTTTCTTGTATGAGCACTAATCCCATTCATGAGGGCTTCACTCTTGTGACTTAATTACCTCCCAAAGGCTCCACCTTCAAATACCATCATGTTGGGTATTAGGATCTGAACATATGAATTTGGAGGGGAGACAAAAACATTTAGTTCATAGCATACACTTAAAAAATATTT
Organism: Balaenoptera ricei; assembly: GCF_028023285.1. NCBI lineage: Eukaryota > Metazoa > Chordata > Mammalia > Artiodactyla > Balaenopteridae > Balaenoptera > Balaenoptera ricei. The sequence continues at coordinate 109,439,994 of NC_082645.1, read as the reverse complement.
CCAAGATATCATTTCCCAGGGACAAGACATGGGTGTCTTCTTTTAAATCTAGGACCTAAGAAAAATGTCTAGGAAAATTTTCGCTTCTTTCTTCATTAAATATATATATATATATTTAAAGAGAAAAGACTTAGGAGGTGAATTTTGCAGTTCCCTCATAGATCCTATAAATTAACAGAGACCTATCTTTATAATGACTTATTATTACATACCAGATCCTCTCTTCCAGAGATATATAGCCACCTTCTCCTCACTTTAAGGTAGATAAATAGTTGCTTATGTTGATCCAGGACAAAACTGTGGAAATACACACACCAGAAATTTAAGATTTATTAAGTTATGAGGTGGGAATAATGGAAGGGAACTAATATGATTAGGTTTTCTTTTTTTGTGTAATATTTCATTTGCTTAAAAAGTACTCATTTGTTAAGTAAATTAAAACAATCAAATATAGAAAGCTTGAAATAAGTGAAACAGCTCAGTTAAAAATATTGTAGACACAATTATGAGAAAAACTCATGTGAAGAAGTATCATATGAGTCTTCATAAGTAATGTATATTTATTGATACTTTGGTTTAGTTGGCTTTAGTGAACACTTTTAGGTAGACCTTTTAGAAAATGGGTACCAACAAAAAACACAGATATGCACGAACCTCTCTCAGAATATGTTTTAGAAACAAGAATTATATTTTTATACAAATATAGATTTTTGTATATGGAGAACTAAAAATACACTCTTACATAACTTTTGGTTTGAAGCAAAAGTCAAAACCAAAATTAGAGATTATTTATAAATAAATGACAATGAAAATGTAACACTATGAAACCAATGGAAAGTGGATAAGATGGTACAAAGTGGGACATTTATAGCTCTAAATACATTTGCTTAAAAAGAAAGATAAAGATAAAAGAAAGATAAAAGATAAAATGAAGCAATGAAGCCAAAGAATAAACAACAAAGTAAAATTCAAGTTGGTAGAATAAAATAATTAGTAAAGATGGAAGCAGAAATTAATCAATACAAATATGAACATAAGAACTTATTAATGAATCCTTATGGGATTAACAGATACAAACTACCAACATAAAATGGATAAACAACAAGGATTTACACTAACACAAGAGTGTAAATCAGCTAAACTTAGATTAAAAAATTTTTTTAAACTTATTAATAAATCCAAAAGTAGTTCTTTGAAAACTTCAGTGAATTAGACAAACCTTTGAATCAATAATCAAACAATAAAGGAAAAAAAAGGATAAACAATATTATGAATGAGGAAGGAGTCTTAGCTAAAGCTATTGATAAGATACATAAAAGTTACAAGAAATAAATTCTACAGATTTATATAGATCTATTTGGACATCTGAGGTTAAATTGATAATTCTAAGAAAATACAAATTATCAAAGGTGACTCAAGAAGACATTTAAAAGAAAAGAGGAAATTTAAAAGCTAGTTTAAATTAACCATGATCAAAGAAGCACCGGATACAACTAAAGACAATTAAAGAAAAACCACACTGAATACAGAGAAATTTTTAGAAAAGTTTGGATGAGAAGAAGAGGAGATAGATAGAATGGCCGCTGTGGAGCAAGCAGAGGTTTCTGGAATGAGTGCAGTGCATGTGTGTGCGTTTTATTGAAGAAATGTGAGCTTTTTTTAGGCTAATGAGAAGGCAGTCGTGGAAAGGTAAATGTGCATGTGAAGGGCAGTGACAATTAGTAGTATATGTTGTCTGAAAAGGTGAGGATAGTGGTTGGCCTCAAGTGGGAGGCAGTTCCATTCTTCACTGTAATAAAAGGGAAGAAAGAAAAGATTCATACAAATTATAGGTAGACTTGTATGCATTCTGGTGCAAGATGAGAACATTTCCTCTGGATGCCTCCATTTTCTCTTTGGAGAGAAAGCAAGAGGAGGTAAGGGCTTTGGAGATCTGACAGCTATAGAGAAGATTTGAAAAAGTCACTGTGGAATATTGGAGACTGATTGCAATGAGAAAATATAGTGTTTTCTAGGCAGTATTGAGGTCCTATATGAAGTTAGTCACCAGAAATTAAGCAATTATTTTGAGACATTCTCCACCAGAATTCAGCAGTTTGGGTGCAAATGTAGAAACATAGTTAAAATTCATACAGAGCTATGATTTCATCCTATGAATAACAAGAAATGAAACAAGGGAGTTTAGAACAAGAAATGGAACAAGGGAGTTTAGAATGCTGGCAAGTAGCAAACCAAAATTCTGGAACCATTCATGGAACCTAAGTTGGATGAGGAGCAAAGCAAAGAAAGAAAAAGATTGAGGGATTTGAAGAACTGGAAGTTCCAGTGAAGTCAAAGCACAGGATTGTAGTGGCTTTGTTGGCCGAGCCAGTATATTCTCTCCTTGCAGGCAAATCTGCACTAGAAGCCAAACTATAATAGATGACTGCTCTGTGAGCAGAGAGTCAGAATCATAGGAGATAATCGAATGACTCAAAAAGGACTATCTTCCCAAAAGGGCAGTGTGCGGAGTTTGAGTGCCAGTTTACCCTTTCCTTAGGTAGTATGTGAATGGGCTCTGTTAATTTCTGCCTTTGGGGGTTTCTTTTTCCCAAGTGCTAGGTTATCTTTTCCCTAAGTGTGTTCCTCATCATAATAGTTTTCTTAGATGCTCTGCAGAAAAGGATTTTAGTGAAATAATTGTGGGGGAAAAGCACACACTGTATCATTCTCTGACAGTGCATTTCTGGGTTTTTCTTCAAGCATAATGTAGCAGTGATTGTATGGTGGGTTAAAGGCAAGAGTTTGCCTTCTAAGGGGCTTGCTCTTGATTGGCTTTAACAAGATGATGGTAAAACACTAATAAAAAATTGTCAATTTATTTTCGGTGAATTACTCATTTGACAAAATTATTTTTGAACTGATTTCCATCATATTGGTCTGTTTCTGATTCTCCAAAGAACCGGCTGAAGGGTGAAAAAATCTGTTTTTCAGACATAATTCTCCCCACAGTTTTAGCCAAAATTTTAGAAGAGTCTACTCTAAGACATGTTCTCACATCAAGCTTTATAAATGAGTCATGCACTTTAGGCTTATATAGATAGTTGTCTGATTCACTTGGTAAGCTGGTTCCTAGCTCTCTGGGACTCCTTCCATAGCTCAGTACTCTGATATGGAGAACGGGCATATGGTCAGTATCACAAATCTCAGTAGAACTATTTTACCATATAACCTTACCCATAACTGATTTTTCAGTCACACATTTGCAGGCAACTCTTTCAGTTTCTTCCACAGACGGCTAATGATCTATTATATCAATGGCAAAAGATATGTTCATTAATTTGAAGGTCCCTGAGAAGGAATATTTCACTTATGAACTATAAAGGAAGAAAATATAGAATTTGAATAGTAGACTCAGATCTCATTTTATTCTGCTTCCAAGAAAATAAATTTTTAAAAAAGCTTACCAGTATTACCTTTCTACATGTATTCTACTCAGGAGTAACATTCTCTTGTCCATCCTTTAGATAAGGGGAAAGATGTTCAAACTGTAGCTCTAATTTTAACCAAAATACTTACTTGTCAAGATTAAAATAAAAGAAAGAAAACAATTAGCATTTATAATAATATTTACCTTAAATAAAATTAAGGGACAAATAAAATGCAATGTAACAAATAAGGTAAAAGCCAATATAATATATATATGTGTGTGTATGCATGTGTATATGTATATATACACACATATACATACATACATATATAGAGACATGTCTATGTACAGAATTTTTTTTTTAATTTTGTTAAAACTGAAGTTCTAATCAGAAGAGTTGCATTTGAAACCTAGAAACATGTTTTTTTCCAAATAATTATTTCTACAGGCACCATCATTTCAGCTCCTACTCTTCCTAAAATTCACACATTTAGTAATACACATGGGAAATGTAGAAATGACCCCACAAAAGCAGTTTGTGGGCAAAGCAGTTTGTTGATGCAAAGCACAATACCCTCCCAAGTTATTTACTTAGCCAAGGAGCCTTTGTTCTCAGAGACTTCATCCATCTGCTTTCTGGAAGTCAGACTAAGTAACTTTGGACATGGTAGAAGAAACCAGCAAATGGAAAACAAAGCAGAACAGATTTCTAAAACAGTTCATTAGGTATCCAGGGAGCGTCTACAAGGCATTAAGTCCCAGAAATTGCAGTGACAGTGTAGCCAAGAAGATCAGTAATGCTCTTTGGAATATGTCATAAAGGGTCCTAGATATCCAAAACGTATTTTACTGAAGGAGGAGAAAAAAGAAATGGCGAAGATTTTGCTCTTCCGTGAATTGGGAAATTTTATTTTCCCTTTAGGGAGAAGAAATAATGGAGAGAAATAATGTTAAATGTTTTGTTTTCTTTTGAATCAGCAAATCTAATGTAGCACTGCACAATCATTTCATTCCCAAAGAGTCTTTCCCTGATTATTAATGAAGAAGCATACTGTATGAAATTATAAAAGCCATAATCACCTTTAGCCCATTTTGCCTCTCTTCCTTTCACATGCCTGCCAGGTATGCATGCTTTTATGTGGGCCTCTGTCTATGAAGCCTCACCTGTGTTGGTCTTCCATGGAAGCAGCAGGTCTGCTAATATGACAGGTGAGGAAAACAATCAACATAAATAAGCTGATAAATCCCCAATGATAATTTAATTTAATAGCATCCCTGTATAATACTTGTATTTTTATATAGTGCCTTGACTCAAAGAAGTGACAAATTTGAGGTTTTCAAGCACCATCTCAGGGACAGTAAGGAGGACATTTGTACTCTTCCCTCTCTTTTCTGCACTTTATGCATTCTTTCCTCTTCCGTGCAGGCCTGTATCTACTGCTCCCTGGCAAGAGCTTGCCTTCCTATGTCTCTGTTATCACCACCGCTTGACAGCAGGGATCCCCTTTTATACTTCTTCGGAACTGTTTATGATTCCTTGAGAATTTGTTGACAAGGAGCTGGGGGAAATGGGAGCAGTTTGGAGCAAGAGTGGTACACTGACACGAGTGGTACACACAGCAATGTCTCTTTACATCTGCCTACCCAGGTTGTTTGTTGTTTTGTTGTTCTTTTCTTTCTTCTCAACAGTCATGCAGGAGCAGTGTAGTAGATGATTAAGAGTCCAGATTCCAGACCCAGGCTGTTTTAATTTGAAAACCAATTTTTGCCTCTTATCAGCTGTATGATCCTGAGCAAGTTACTGAAACTCTGTTACTTACTTTCATCATCTGTAAAATATGGATAATAATAGTACCTTCCTCATAGTTTCATTGGGAAGATTAAATGAATTAAATGAGCTAACATATGTGAAATGCTTATAACAGGGCCAGACACAATATGTATAATGCAATGTTGGCTCTAATTATTTTGTCATTTATTTATTACTGTCTTTGTGATCTATGGTGCTTTCAGACTATTCCCTGGTCCTGATGCTTTAAAAATGTATCTTCTTGATGAAACTTAAGTATTAGATTTTAAAATCAGATTTGAATCCTGGATATATTCGATACTTATTTGTCTGTTTTTTTTTTTTTTTTTAATTTATTTTTTTTCTCTTATTCTACCCAAGTTGAAGATACCAAAATTGGAAATTAACTTTATCTAGTGTATGGAAGGCATTCAGGTCCAAACCTTTTTTTCAAGCTCTGTGCCTAGGTCTAAGGATGATGATGGTCATACGTGGCAGAGTTAGAATTACTGTTGGTTTTGTTGCTTTGTTCATTACTTGGTAGAAGTCTGACACTAGGTCCCAGTTGAAAGTGAAAGCTGGGCCTACTTCAGTGACAGTGTGAGAGCTCTAAGTCTGTCATTGTTCACATCTAGAAGTAGGAATATAATGTTATATTTGCAGGAAGAATTCTTACCCAGGCTGCAATGGCTTGCATATGTGATGAGACCAGAAATACACATGATACATTCCATTTTGGAACACATAGAAATCATAGTTTTTAGAGAAGGAAAGAACAAACAACATGATCTAGTCCACTGACCCATTTTCTAGACTAGAAAAGCCCAGAAACCAAGTCACTTGTGAAAGTTTATGCAGACAGTTTAGTGGGAGAAGCAGGTCCAGAATGGCATTGGCTGGCTGCCCAATCAATGTCGATTCTATTAGTCCATATTTCACATCAAAACCAAAGAGTCTCATGTTGTAAATATTTGTAAATAATTTGCATTACTTACAGTGTGTTAGCAATTTAAGAAATCTATGATATGAGAATCAATCATCAGATAGTCCAAATATAAATGGTTGTTAATTACTGAGGACTTAGTTTATGATGTTATGCCTTTGAATTGGCGATACAGCACTTATATAAAAGCACTAGCATATATGAATTCAGCGATAGAATTTAGCCGAGTGTCTTTTGTATATCAAGTTCTCAGTGTGTACTTACGAAGGAATAATAAAACTTTGAACATTATCTAAGTGCCCTAACATCAAATAATATAAGACAAAATTAGTATTACTCAATAAAATTAAATTTAGATCCTTTATCCTGTTGATATTCGCTATTATAATTGTTCCAAGTTTTAAAGACTTATTCAAAGTATATTTCAGAGAGCATAAAATTGCATATCACAGTAGTTTAAAATACACTAAATATTTTACTTTTCTTTGAAATATTTCCTGAATCTTCATATATATTCAGTGATAGTATTCTAATTCATAATTTTTCATAAGTCTGCGATCTTCTAAATCTTGCTGTTTTAAAAAAAATATTATTAACAGGCTTCATGTCTACCACTTTTACACTCTTGCTTTCAACTAATGACTTGTTTATGATTTCAGATTCTTGGCCTCTGCCTATCAGATACCACTCCCTTCAAGATGCTTATCAAATCTTACTTTCTCTGACTTTTTCCTGCAGATGACTTGATTATTAATTATGTGTTAATGTATCCATATCTTTTAGCCCTACCTAGATTGCTGGTCTTTTGATGACAGAAGTCTTGTTTTGTATTTCATTGCCTTGCTCAATGCATGGCCAAAAAGATAAAGCCTAGTTATTGTGAAAGTTGCAAATATTTTCATGTCATTAGGGTTATTTTATAACTAACATGCTATGGCTTGAAAACTTTAATCTAATTCCCACCATTTTAACATATTGACTTAATGTATATTTGAATGTCTTTGTTTCCTGGAACGTGGGTGCCAGCTTCTGTCAACAGGATCTCTCTATGGGGTCCAATGATCAATAATGACTGTAGTATAAAATCAAGGACATTGTTTACAAGGACATCAACTTCTCTGGAGGTGATATTGCCTGTTAAGGAATATAATCCTGACCAATGGCTAGGCTTTGTTTACTTTGTACAAAGAAACCACAGCCCAAAGCTTTTGCAGTTCACAAGACTGAGGAGGTACCTAATGTAAGTTATTTGCTTTCACATTGCATCACACTCACCCTTGCTTTGAGGGTGAAAATTCTTTAGTTATAACCCATTGCTAAAACAGGAGGGGGCATATTTCACTGTAAGAGGGCTTTAAAAATCAACAAATTAATTTGCTTTCCCCTTCCAGCTCTGCAATTCACCCCCAAATCCAGCTCTGAGCTGTAATTAAGTACATGCTTTTATACTAAAAGTAATCTTTTCCTGGTGCTTCCCCAGCTGCAAGTTCTGACCCAGATTCCCATTATGAATCATGACTGTCACATGTGCATGAAATGGGCTCCGTTTCCCTCTGCCCTCCGCCAGCTGCTGGAGGTTCTCACTTCTGGATTTAGCTCCAACCTTATTGCAGAACTGGAGAGTGGATTTAACTTGTGTGAGCTCTTCTTTGAAATCCTTGTTCTTTTTTGTTTACAGAAGGGGACCTCATCCAAGCACCCAGTAATGACAGCTGGGGAAAATGCCACACTCATTTAATGTTGTTGAATAAAACTAAATCTGGCCACCAACGTTAGTTGGGTGCAGAATTAATAAAACATTTTTAAAGTGAAAACATCTCTAATAAGAAATAAGAGCTAAGAAGAAGCAGCTGAGAAGAAGTGTGGAGAAGACCTATATTCATGAATTGTGTCTAGTCCTTTTTCCAATCTGTATCTCTCTTTTGAAGAGCTTCCAGCTCATTCTCAATGTGTTTCTGCTTCTCTCCATCTCCACTGGAATTATACTCTAGTCCAAGTCACCATTAAGTCAGCATCTTCTCTCACTATAAAAACCTTCTAACTGGCCTCCATGCTCCCATTCTTGTCATTTTCTTATCCATTATTCATAGTCAGAATGCTCTTTGAAACATACAAATCAAATTTTACCATTCTATTCCTAAGACTGTCTACCAGCTTCTAATCATAGACTGTGGGATCTGACAATTTGTAGAAGGACTACTCACCCTTCATCAAAAGTTGGTTTTCCATTTTCCCTGGCACATGGCTACGCTATGTTTCCTAGTCTCTCTTGTAGTTTCAAGGTGGAGAGCTAAGGGAACCATACGACTGAGCATGAGCCAATGGAATATCAGCAGAAGTGATGCATGTGTCTCCCTGGATAGAAATGTGAAAACCTCCAATGTACCATCTTCCATGTTCTTTTCCTTCTATGTGATCATCCAGAGCAAGCTTAGAAGGCAAGCATTGAATATGGCAGCGTTGGCATCAGCCTATGTCTCCAAATGACTTAATGGGGCCCTTTCTCTGTACTTGAACTCTGTTGGATTAGAATGTAAATGTGAAACCACTAAAATTTGTGCATTTACTTGTCATAGCCATAGCACTTTCCGAAGTAGTACAACTCTCCGTGTAATATAGTCAACCAGTCACTCACCCTCTACCACACCATCATCTTCTATTTCTCTGCATAGCACTTGTCACTTTGATGTTTCCTCTTTATTTGAAATATTAAAATATCTATTTGTTTAATTTTTGCTCCATTTCCTGACTAAAATGTGAGATCCATGATAAAAAGTCCTTGTCTGATTGTTTTCAGATATGTAAGAACACAGAAAACAAGGACAGTACTTGACATATACTAGTCTTTAGTGAATTTTTACTGAATGAATGAATCCCATAGAATTTCTATAGGAAATTTATTTTGATTCAGATAATAGCCCTAAATATTCAGAAAATCAATTTCTCTGCTTATTCTTTTTATAATTTAAATTAAAACATGGATTTTTATAATTGAAAGCTCTCATCAGGAGATCTTTATACATGAGACCACACTTGAAACTTTACCTTTTATTGCCATGAAGTAAACACTAAAAGCTTTTTGATGTACACAAAGGATTCAAAAGAAGATAGACCCATCATTTAAATAAATAACCAAGAGACTTAATTCCAATTAAAATCAAGTGTCAAGTCTGGAATGCTCTGTTCTTTTGTTCCTTCTTGGATATTAGCTAATACCAGTCCAAAGCTAATCCATCTTCTAGTGTCAGAGACTCTTCTCTCTTCACTTCTCTCAGTACTTGTTCTCTCCATATTCTTTTCTCTCTTTTATCAGACATCAGTCTCTTGACAGAGATTTATTCTTGTAGCAAAAAGCTTGCTCATCCGTCTTAGAAGTAACCAGTCTCTCAGCCTTCTTGTTCCCTGGAGATATCTCCCATTTCTGCTCTTTCACCACCTCTACTCAGAAGCCTGACCTTCCCATGCTGACTCCAACTGCTAATTGCCTTCTTCTCCATCAATTCTTTATTCTATTCTAACTCTACTAAAACTTATCTTTCAGAGATTGTCAAGCACCTAAAGGAAAATGGCTCTTATAAAGTCATCATGATACTCAACTTCTTTTCAGTTCTTGGCCCTGGTGAGACTTCTTTATATCTTGTAATTTTCCCATAGTTTCCAGAACATTTCCATCTCCTGTTTTTAATCACACTATCCTTACTGTTCTTTCTTTCTTTTTTCTTTGCTTATCTTTTTTATGCGTAGTAGTTTGTATCTCTTAATCCCATACCTCTATCTTGCCCCTCCCCTCCTTCTCTCCACACTGGTAACCACTAGTTTGTTCTCTATATCTGTGAGTCCGTTCCTGATTTGTTATATACATTCATTTGTTTTATTATTTAGATTATTTAGATTAAGTGATAACAGAGTATTTTTCCTCTGTCTGACTTATTTCACTAAGCACGTTACTCTCCAATTCCATCCACACTGTCACAAATGGCAGAATTTCCTTCTTTTTTAGGGCTGAGTAATAGTCCATTGTGTGTGTGTGTGTGTGTGTGTGTGTGTGTGTGTGTGTGTATGTGTATATACACCACATCTTCTTTATCCATTCACCTTTTGGTGGATGCTTAGGTTGCTTCCATATGTTGGCTATCGTAAATAATGCTGCTATGAATATTGGGGTGCATGTATCTTTTAGAATTAGTGTTTTTGTTTTCTTCAGATATATGCAGGAGTGAAATTGCTGGATCATATGGTACTTCTAATTTTAGTTTTTTGAGGAACCTCCAAAATGTTTTCCAGAGTGGCTACACTAATTTACATTCTCAAAAACAATATACTAGAGTTCCTTTTCTCCTCATTCTTGCCAACATCTATTAATTGTGGAATTTTTGATGATAGCCATTCTGACAAGTGTGAGGTGACACCTCATTGTGGTTTTGATTTGCATTTCTCTTATAATTAGCAGTGCTGAGCATCTTTTTATATGCCTGTTTGCCATCTGTGAGTCTTTTTGGAAAAATGTTTATTCAAGTCTTCTGCCCATTTTTTAAATTGGCTTGTTTGTTTTCTTGATATTGAGTTGTATGAGCTGTTTATATATTGTGGATATTAACTCCTTATCAGTCATATCATTTGCAAATATTTTCTCCCATTCAATAGGTTGTCTTTTTGTTTTGTTTATGGTTCTTTTGCTATTCAAAAGCTTTTAAATTTAATTAGATTCTATTTGTTTATTTTTGCTTTTACCAACTGTTCACTTTAAAGTCCCCTTTATTGGTTCTTTTCTCTGATTCTCTGTCTCAGCAGACTTCAGCCTTTAACTTCATGACAATCACCTGGAAGCCTTGTTGAAACCCAACCAGTGGGTCCCACCTTCAGAGTTTTTGACCCAGCACATCTGGGGTAAGACCTGTGATTTTGCATTTCTACCAAGTTCCCAGGTGGTGATGAAGCTCCTTGTTTGAGATCACACTTTAAGAATCTGCCCTAAATGTTAGCTTTCCCCCAGAATTCTCCATTTTCACTCTTTCCTTGGCGGTCTTAATTTACTGTTAGGGTTCAGTACCTATGAATCCATTTCTGTTTAATTATGTTTTTTTCGTTTATTTTATATTTTATATTCCACATATAAGCAAAATCATATGGCATTTGTCTTTCTTTGACTTATTTCAGTTAGCATAATACCCTCCAGAGCCATCCATGTTGTCCTAAATGGCAAGATTTCATTCTTCCTTATGGCTGAATAACATTCTATTTGTGTATATTATATATACATCTTGTGTATATATAAAACGTCTTTACATATTCATCTATGGATAGGCATTTAGGCTGCTTCAATATCTTGGCTATTATGAATAATGCTGCAATGAACATAAGGGTGCATATAACTTTTCAAATTAGTGTTTTTGTGTTCTTTGGAAAATACCCAAAACTGGAATTGCTGGATCATATGGTAGTTTTATTTTTAATTTTTGGAGGAACGACCATACTGTTTTCCATAATGGCTGCACCAGTTTACATTCCCACTAACAGTGCACGAGGGTTCCCTTTTCTCCCTGAAACATATTTTTTAAATTGAAATATAATTCAAATTCCATAAAATTTACCATTTTAAAGTGTACACTTCAGGGTGTTTTAGTATAATCACAGAAACATGCAATCATCACGACCATGTAATTCCGAAACATTTTTAAAGACTATTTTTAGAGAAATTTTAAGTTCACAGCAAAGTTGAAAGGAAGTTACAGAGATATCTACATACCCATTGCCCTCACACATGCACAGATTCCCCCATTATCAACATTCTCCACCAGAATGGTACATTTGCTACAACTGATGAACCTACATTGGTGCATTATTATCACCCAAAGTTCATTATTTACATTAGGGTTTCATTCTTGGTGTATACATTCTATGGTTTTGGACAAATATATAATGACAAGTGTCTACCATTATAGTATCATACAGAGTATTTTCCTCGTCCTAAAGATCCTCTGTACTCCTAATTTCAGAACATTTTGTTCACTCCAAAGAGAAACTCTATTAGCAGTCATTCTCCTTTCTTCCTCACCCCTGATTTGTGTTCAGATGTCCCTGAAAACCACTGATATACTTTCTGTCTCTAGGGATTTGCCTATTCTGAATATTTCATATAAATGGAATGATATAAAATGTAGCCTATGTGTCTTGGTTTTGTAATCAGTGTAATGTTTTCAAGATTCACACATGTCGTAGCATGTATCAGTACTTCATTCCTTTTTATGACAGAATAATAACGATATTTCATCTTATGCATGTATCACATTTGTTTATCCATTTTTCAGTTAACAGACTTTTGGTTACTTCTACTTTTTGGCTGTTATAAATAACGTTGTTGTAAATACCATGTACAAGTTTTTGTATGACATATGTTTTTAGTTCTTTTGGTTATGTGCCTATGAGTAGAACTACTGAGTCATATGATAACTCTATCTTTAACTTTTTTGAGGAATTACCACATTCTTTTCCACAGTGGCTGCATCATTTTATATTTTCACCAGAAATGTATGAGCGTTCCAATAGCTTTACATCTTCACCAACACTTGCTGTTTTTATTTTATTTTTTAAATTATAAACATCTTACTGGGAGTGAAGCGGTATCTCATTGTGGTTTGGGATTTCATTTCACTAATGACTAATAATGCTGAGTATTCTTTCCTGTGCTTATTTGTCATTTGTATATCTTTTTTGGAGAAATGTCTGTTTATGTTTTTACTCATTTTTCTCTTTGGGCTATTTGTCTTTTTATTGTGGATTTTTTTTTTTTTTTCATTGAATTGTGGAGTTTTAAGAGTTCTTTATGTATTTTGGATACTAGACCTTAAAGATATATGGTTTGCAAATATTTTCTCCCATTCTGTGATTTGTCCCCTTAATTATGTAATAATGTCCTCTAATGCACAAATGATTTTAGTTTTGGTGAAGTCCAATTTATTTACGTTTCCCTATGTTGCTTGTGCTTTGGGTGTCATATATAAGAAGTTGTTAATTAATCCAGGTCATGAAGACTTACCCCTATGTTTTCTTCTAAGAATTTTATCAGTTTTAAGATAATTTTGTGTGTAGTGTGAGATAATGTGTTCAAATTCATTTTTAAGAGCATATAAACATTCAGTTGTCCTAGAATCATTTGTTAAAAAGACTATTCATTCTCCATTAAATTATCTTGGAATCTGTTATGGGTTGAATTGTGTCTTTACCTCCTCCACCCCGCAAAAAAGATACTGAAATCCTAACTCCCAGTACCTCAGAATGTAATTTTACTTGGAAATAAGGTTGCTGTAGACGTAATTAGTTAGAATGAGGTCTTATTGGAGTAGGATGGGCCCCTAATCCAATACGACTGGTGTCCTCATAGCAAAATGGCCAAATGAAGACAGAGAGGCACAGGGAAAATGTTATGTGATGATGAAGGCAGAGATTGGAGTTATGAAGCTGCAAGCCAAGGAAAGCCAAATATTGCCAGTAAAACCACCAAAAGCTGGGAAGAGGCAAGAAAGGATATCCATACAGGTTTCAGAAGGATTATGGTTCTGATGATATCTTGCTTTCAGACTTCTTGTCCATAGAAATAACACCTTGCAAAAACCAACTGACTATAAATGGAGGAATTTACTTGTGGATTTTCAATTCTATTACATTGATCTCTGTCTTTCCTTATGTTAGTACCACACTGTTTTGATTACTGTAGCTTTCTGGTAGATTTTGAAATCAGAAAGTATAAGTACTCTGAATTTGTTCATCTCTTTCAAGATGTTTTGTCTATTATTTTAAAATGTTAAAATAGTATTTCTTGCTATTCCATTAAAATGTTAGGAGAAGCTTGTCTATTTCTATAAAAAGGTATTGAAAGTTTTAATAGAAATTTTGTTGAATTTGTAGATCAGTTTGAGGAGTATTACCATGCTAATAATATTATGCCTTCCAATCTATGAAAACAATGTCTTTCCTTTTATTTGGATCTTTTAAAATTATTTTCAACAATATTTCATTGTTTTTAGTGTACACGTCTTACACATCTTGCTTAAAGTATTTTACTTTGCTTGATGCTGTTGTAAATGGAAGTGCTTTAATTTATTTTTAGATTATTCATTTGTAGTGTATACAACTGATTTTTATATATTAAACTTGTATTCTACAACCTTGCTGAACTCATTTACTGATTCTAATAATTTTTTTGTGGATTCTTTAGCATTGTCTATATATAAGATCGTGTCATCTTCAAATAGAGGTAGTTTTACTTTTTTAAATCCAATCTGGCTGGCTTTTATTTCTTGTTTTTAACCTAAGACAAGTCTCTAACCCTGGCTAAAACTTCCAGTATAATGTTGAATAGAAGTGGGGAGAGAGGCTATTTATGTCTTGTTCTATATCTTTAAGGAAAACTTTCAATACTTAATTACTAGGTAGAATGTTATCTGGGGATTTTTCATAGATGCCCTTTATCAGGTTGAGTGTTCCCTTTTATTCCTAGTTTGTTGAGTGTTTTTATCATGAAAGAGTATTAAGTTTTGTCAAATATTTTTGATATATCTATTGGGGTGATTATGTGGATTTTCCCTTTATCCTACTAAAATTTTGTATTACATATACTGAATTTCAAACGTTGGACCAACCATGCATAACTGGAATAAATACCATTCAGCCATGGTATGTAATCCTTTTCATATCTTCTTGCTGGATTTAGTTTGCTAGAATTTTGTTGAGGTTCTGTTGCTTTTGCTGTTGTTTTGCATTTATATTCAAAGGGGATATTGGTCTGAAGCTTTCTTTTATTCTGATATGTCTGCTTGGTTTTGGTATCAGGGTAACACTGGCCTCATAGAATGAGTTAGTAAGTTTTCCCTGCTATTTTTGGGAAGCGTTTGTGAATAATTCACATGAATTCTCCTTTGAATATTTGATATAATTCACCAGCAAAGCAGCGAAGTCAATATTGTCTTGGAGGTTCCCTTGAGGCAAGTTTATCTTTATTTTTATTAACTCAGTCTCTTCATCTGTCATAGATTTATTCAGGTTTTTTCTTTCTTTACAAATCAATTTTGTTGTTTGTGTCTCTAGATTACCTAGTTTGTTAGCATATTATTATTCATAGCATTCCTTTAAATCCTTTCCATTTGTATAATGTCAGTAGTAATATCCTCTATAGCATTTCTGATTTTAGTAATCTGAGTCTTCACTCTTTTTTTCAATCTAGGTAAATGTTTGACAATTCTGTTGATTTTTTTTCAAATAAACAAGTTTTGGTTTTGTTAATTCTCTCTATTGTTTATCTATTCTCAATCTTCATTTCCACTTTAATTTTTACTTTTTTTTTCTTCTGCTTGCTTTGGGTTTATCTTCTTTTTCTTTTTCTAATATCTTAAGATGGAATTTTAGGTTATTTTCTGCCTTTGTAATGTACACATTTAGAGGTGTAAATTTCTCTTTGAGTACCATTTGGCTGCATCCCATACGTTTTGGGGTTTTTTTTGTTTGTTTATCTCTAAGCATTTTCTAATTTCTCTTATGATCTTTCTTTGACCCATTGGTAATTTAGTGTGTAACTTAATTTCTACATTTTTATAAATTTCCTAAATTTCCTTCTGTTATTGATTTCTAATTTCATTTCATTATGTACAGAGAGCAAACTTTGTATAACTTCAATCTTTTAAAATATATCTCATTTTATGGTTTAACATAAAATCTATCTTGGAGAATGTTCCATGTGCACTTGGAAACAATGTATGAAAATTCTGCTCTTGTTGAATAAATTTTTCTATAGATATCTGTTAAGACTATTTGTTATATAATATTGTTCAAATTTTCTGTCTCTTTCTTGATCTTCAATCTAGCTGTTAACTATTAAAATTAAAATTAAAGTCAACTGCTATTGTTGAATTTCCTATTTCTCCTTTTAATTCAGTCAATATTTACTTCATGTATTTTGCGGTTCTCTTGTTATGTACACATATGTTTGATTTCAGTCTTCTAGCCTCCAGAACTGGGAGAGAATAAGTATCTGTTGTTTTAAGGTACCCAGCTTGTGATCATTTGTTACTATAGTCCTGGGAAACTAATACACCTCCCTATTGAGAGGGTATAAGAAATCTCAGGTAATCTGCCACTCACCTACTATTTGGTTTTATGCAAGTTACTAACCTTTCTAAAACTCAATTCAATTCAGCCAAACATTTATTCCCTGCATACTTAAAGCCTGTCATTGCACATTATGTGCTTGCATGATTTTTACTATGGTGAAAAAGACAAGACACACCAGCTCCTGACTCCATGGAGTTTTCAGTCTAGAGAGGTAAAGGCTGGAGGCTAAACAAGAAATTATAAGAAATAAAGAGGAAGACTTCATGTCCTTTCAATGTCATGCTTGGTCATTATTTAATCAGGCTGCCCAAGAACTGATTCCCTAGAATGTATCTTCGTTTGACTTTCCAATTTGCTATTTGATTAGAGGCCCCAAATTATGAAGTTACATATTAATTTGTAGATTGCTGTCCAGTAAAAAAATAATAATAACAAAGGTTACCATTTTATTGTCTGTAGACATTAACAATCTTCTAAAAATTCCTTTCTTGGTATGCTACATAAAAAAAAAAAAAACGATTTTTGTTTTGTTTATTTTCTCTATTGATTTTCTGTTTACAGTTGCACTGATTTCTGCTCTAATTCTTAATTTTTTTCCTCTGCTTATTTTGGGTATAATTTCCTTATTTTCTTGTAGTTTCCTAAGGTGGAAGCTTAGATTATTGATTTCAGATTTCTCTTTTCTAATATGCATTCAATATTATAAATTTCACCCTAGGTACTGTTTTGGCTGCATCCCACAAACTTGATAAATTATATTTTCATTTTCATTTAGTTCAAAATATTTTAAAATTTCTCTTGAGTTCTCTTCTTGAACCCATTTGTCATTCAAAAGTGTCTTGTTTAATTTTCAAGTGTATTGAGATTTTTTTCAGGTATCTTTCTGTTATTAATTTCTAGTTTAATGCCTTGTGACCTGACAGCAGACTTTGTATGATTGCTATTCCCTTAAATTTGTTAAGGTGTGTTTTGTAGTCTAGAAAGTGAACTATCAATGATTGTTTCATATGAGCTTGAGAATAAAATTATATATTCTGCTGTTGCTGGATGAAATGTTCTATAGGTGTCAATTATAACCACTTGATTGATGGTACTGTTAAGTTCAGTTATGTCATTTCTGTTTTTCTGCTTAATGGATTTGTCCATTTCTGAAAGGGATGTTAAATTCTTCAACTAAAATTGTGGATTCATATATTTTTTTCTTGTATTTCTATCAGGTTCTGCCTCACATATTTTGATGCTCTGATGTTGGGCTAACACATATTAAGGATTATTATGTCTTCATAGAGTATTGGCCACATTATCATCATGTAATTCCCTTCTTTATCTCTAATAACTTTCCTTGGTCTGAAGTCTGCTCTGTTTGAAATTAATATAGCTCCTGCTTTCTTTTGATTAGTGTTACTATGGTATAGCTTTCTCCATCCCTTTACTTTTAATCTATATGAGTCTTTATATTTAAAGTGGGTTTCTTGTGGACAACAAATTGGGGGCTTGTTTTTTGATCCACTCTGACTATATCTGTCTTTTAATTAGTGTATTTAGACCATTGGTGTTTAAGGTGATTATTGATTAAATATAGTTCCCATATATACCTTATTTGATAGCTTTTCATTTGTTGCCAAAGTTCTTTTTTCATATTTTTATTCCACTTTTTTTTGCGTTTTATGGTTTTAATTGAGCATTTTACATGATTCAGTTTTCTCTCCTTTCTTAGCGTATCAGCTATACATTATTATTATTATTTTACCTTTTTTAGTGGTTGCCCTACAGTTTGCAATACACATTTACAACTAATCCAAGTCCACTTTCAAATAAAACTGTACCACTTCATGGGTAGAGCAAGTCCTTTTCTTCATTGCTGTCATCCATTTCACTTATATATAAGCTTACATAATCAAATATATTTTTGTTATTATTTTGAATAAACTGTTACCTTTTAGATGAATTAAGAAAAATAAAAATAAAAGTTTTTATTTTACCTTCACTTATTCATTCTTTGATGCTCTTACTTTTTTTTTTTTTTACAAAAAACTAGTTTTTGACCTATATCATTTTTCTTCTTCCTGACAATCTTCTCTTAACATTTCTTTCAAGGCAATATTTTCTGGCGCTGTTACTTTGTGTTTATCTTTCTTGAGCTCTTTGAATCTATATGTCTTTTATAAAATATATGATTATTAGGCTGCCATTTCTTCAAATATTGTGTGTTCCCCTTTCTCTGTGTCCTGTCTTTCTAGGACTGAAATTATACATATGTTAGAATTTTTTTGTATTGACCCACAGGTTCCTGAAGTCATGTTAATTGTTTTTTCTTTATATTGGATTGTTTCTACTGATATTTCTACAAGTTCACTGATTATTTCCTCCATCATCTTCATTCTGTGTTTATATAAATCTAATCAATTTTAAAATATTAGGGTTTTTTTGTTTGCTCTGTTTTGTTTTGTTCTGTTTAATGATCTATACACTGTGTGGCCAATGGATTGTTTGCCAAAAAAGAAAGAAAAAAAGAGAAAAAAGGATGCACAGAATTTTCAGGAAATCTCTATTAAGACAAGATAAATGTATATTTATTGGTTTAATATGGCAGTAAACAGCATGGGCTCTTCAGTTAGATAGGTTTTCCTTCTGATTTTTGATTCCAACAGAACTGTTCTCATAAGTCTTCTCTGGTCACCACACTTTACAATCAACACTCACCCACACCTTATTTCCCTTCCTACTTTACTTTCTTCTTTACATTTATTACCTCACCAGCTAATGTATGACATTTTATTATTTCCTTCCCCAAAACCAACCAAAATGGTTGACAGGGATTGTGATCTGTTTTGTTTATTGCTTTTTCTATTGTTTCTACAAGAATTCTGGCACATAAAGATTTTATGTGTTGAATCAAGAATTCCACCTCCCTTACTTACTAGCTATGTCTTCTTGGGCAACTTACTAACCTTCTCCAAACCGCAGTTTCTACAGTTTAAGAATGAGGATATTAATAATAACTATAATATTCTGTTTTATTGAAAAATGACATGAACTCAATCATCTAAGGAATTTTACACCATGCATAGTGCCCAGTCCAAATATATGTGTTTGTGTGTGTGTGTGATAGTCTGAAACTAGAAACCAAGCCAAATGTCCATCTAGAGTAGAATAAATAAATAAATACATTTTTGTAAATTAACATATTCATTCATTTTAATACCATTACATAAATGAGAATGAATGAGTGTAACATCACACAATATGGATGAAAATTTAAAACATTTAAATAAACATTAATTACAATTTACAAACTAGGCATATGTTGTTTATGATTTGAGAAATGAATAGAATGTTTATCCTTCAGAAGGGCAGAAGTGCCTTGGAGGCTATTAAGGGTGTTTATGGGGTGCTGGCAATATTCTGTTTGTTGATCTGGGTTTTGGCTCTGCAGTTGGGTTCAATTTATAAAAATTCATTGAGCTCTACACTTATGATTTATGTACTTTTCTGTAAGTGTGTTGTATTTGAGTGAGAAATTTACTTGAAAAAACTAAGGTACAAACTGAAACGACCTGATTGTTCTCTCACCTTAATGAACTCTCACATAGACATTAATCCCAAATGTTATTTGATTCTGCTTTTCTCAAGAATATCATGTAGACAGTTTACTTTCTTGTAGAACAAGTAATTTCTCTTTCATTGTCACAATGCTATCAATTATTTTTCCATATATTTTTTTACTATATTTAAATAATAATTCATTCATTTTTCTACAGAATTTCAAAATAACTTGTAATAGCAAAACAAAGGCAAAGGACAGATGGCACAATAAAATTACAAACAAGAAACTGGTGAGGAAGAAAAGTCACTGCCTTAGAAAAAGTTTCTCAAATACTTACATTCTATTTTAAATTGTTAGTAATAGGGTTTATACATATAAATCAATATTCCATTAAATACTGACAAAGTTAAATCACTCTCATTATATTGTGCTACACATTAAGAGTACCTCTATAATTTAATGGCTTTCATTACTCTTTTATATGGCTAGTTATGCATTTTTATTTTTTAAACTCAGATCATAAGGTTCATTAGGGCAGAAATTGTGTGTGTGCGTGTGTGTGTTTAAATTATTTTAGTTTACTCAGAATTTAGCGCTGTGTCATTCAACAAAAAAATAGTGGACTGATTCTCAGATACAGTAATTTTTATTTATTTCATTCTTTCTGTTAGATTTATGAGGCTTAATTTCAAGAAACAAATAGGATGTCAATAAGTTGAAAAATAGAAAACGTCGGTGTTTGGAATTCATTTTCATGATTTCCCCTTTCTCTGAAAATACTGCTCTGGCCTGTGACCGTATCTACCTCTAATAGTCATCTGTCCTTCTAGATTTATAACTGTTTCTGCTACAGGTGGACAGTAGTTGCACAGATGGACAGATGGACAATAGTGGAAGAGATAATGAGTAGAGAATTCATAGTTTAGTTAATTCCTAGCAAGGAAAGTAGAGGAATGATAGATCAACTAATTATATTGACATCCCTAAAGATCTGACATTCTGGGCACAGCCTGGTTACCTGTGGCTTTCTGGGAAGACTGTTCTTTGTCTCTGGGTATCTTCCATCCCTACCACTCTCCCTTTAGTCTGTTTTCACATGTCCTCATACATGGATAAGAGCTTGCCTCCATGACAACAGTTTCTTATCTCTGTAATCCATGGTACAGACGTCCACTCAAATAACTTTCTGTAAACATTTTTTTTCATCATGTCACTTCTAATTGTAAAATTCCCCAGAGATTTCTGATGCCTAGAAACTCACCTTATTCTCATTTGTTTCTCATTCAAATATTTTTGATTAAATATTTTCTGATAAGCCCACTCATAGGCACTTTGGAAAGAGGGAATTAAGGCAGAACCTTATCCCGCTATCAAGTATCTAATAAGTCTAGTGGAAAAGCCTGAACTTTAGTGAACTTGATTTTATCTCCATCAATCTAGTCAAATTTACTCCCAGACACCCATCTCAGTCTTATTTCAGCTTATCTTAATGCTTCTTAAATATTCAGTATTCTTTTTTTGATGCTTTACCCATGGTTTTCTGTCACTTTAAATGACCTCACACCTCACACCCTCCATTTACCTCTTATGCATGTCCCAATCTCGTCTATTTTTTAAAGATTTTTTGGATGTGGACCATTTTTCAAGTCTTTATTGAATTTGTTACAATATTGCTTCTGTTTTGTGTTTTGGTTTATTGGCAAAGAGGAATGTGGGATCTTAGCTCCCCAACCAGGGATCGAACCCACACCCCCTGCACTGGAAGGTGAAGTCTTAACCACTTGACCACCAGGGAAGTCCCTATCCAATCTTATCTTAATCTTTCAAAGTCCCTACTTTTCAAAAGGCATTCCTGGAATATAGGATTACTCATGAGTATCTCCTGAGTATCATGGCGGTAAAGGTGACTATTAGCTATTAGTTATCTATTGTTGCATAACAAATTTCATGAAAATATAATGACTTAAAACAATAGACATTTATTGTATCATATTTCTTTTTTTATTTATTTTATTTATTTTTTTATTGGGAGTATAGTTGTTTTACAATGTGTTAGTTTCTACTGTACAGCGAAGTGGAGTACCTTGTGCTATACAACAGGTTCTCATTAGTTATCTATTTTATACATATTAGTGTATATATGTCAATCCCAATCTCCCAATTCATCCCACCCTCCTCTTTCCCCCCTTGGTGTCCATACGTTTGTTCTCTACACCTGCGTTTCTATTTATGCCTTGCAAACTGGTTCATCTGTACCTTTTTTCTAGATTCCACATTTATATGCATTAATATACGATATTTGTTTTTCTCTTTCTGACTTAATTCACTCTGTATGTATCATGGTTTCTGCAGATCAGGAATGCACACACTATGTGCAATCAATGTATCAGCCAAGGCTGTATTCTCATGTGATCTGCTTCCAAGCTCATTCACATAGTTATTGCAGAATTTACTTTCTCATGGAGCCTCTGTTTGGTCAGAGGCTTCATCATTTCCTTTCCACTGGATCTCTCCATAGAGCATCTTAAAGCCTGCTTGCTCATTTCTTCAGAGCAAGCAAGTAGGAGGGCAAGAGAGAGTAACAGCAAGAGAGAAAGCACTAGCAAGATAGAAGTCATGGTCTTGCTTATCCCATCATATTTCATCACTTTTCTTGTATTCTCTTTATTAGAAGCAAGCAACTAGGTACAGCCAATACTCAAGAGGAGGGGATTATACAAAGGCATAAATACCAAGATGTGGGATCATTGGGATCCATGTCACAAGCTGCCTACCAAAATGACGATGATAATAATGACAATAACAGTTATACTTATAGTTAATATTGATTGAGAAATAATTATTTGCCAACATTGGGTCATACACTTTATATCTATTATTCATTTAATCTTTGAGCAATTTTATAAGATAGATGCTATCATATTTCCCTTTTCATTGATGGAAAACTGAAAAACAGAAGGTTATGTAACTTGTCAAATGTCCTACTTATAAGAGCATGTAAGAGCCTGTTTCCAATGACTATGGCATGTATACATAAGGACAAAAAAATTTATAAGCCATCAGTTCAGTAATTAATTATATATTCTGCCATCATATTATTCATTATTTCATGCAAGCTAGTTATGTTTTTCTGAAAGTAATGCAATCTTTTGGAAAGAAGCAAATTGCATATATTTATTCTATAGCTATTTCATGTAGGCACTGTCCTGTGCTAATCATGTCTTCTTTGGTTGCTAGTAACAAAAATCCAATTCAAAATTACTTAAGTAAAAAGAGAATTTCATGACTCATGTAACGTATTCTCCTCCACACCCTGAATCACTCTTCTTTCTTCCGTGTTGACTTCATTCTCAAACAAGATCTCTCTCCACACTGTGGCCTTTGGAAGTTCTAAGCTTTGTTTTCCCATTTCAGCAACTTTAGAGGAAAGAGAGGTCAGTTAAATAACTGTCCTGGAACTGAGTCTTTTTTGCATGACTAGGGAACTGTGCCCCTCTTTGGAATGAATCACTGTCATTTGGCAGATTGGATACCCTCATTGATCAGATATCCATAGGTATTATGCTCATCGCATGTGATGGAGATGAGCTGTGTTTTGCACTTACTCAAACCAAATGTTCTCAGGATGGGGTTTCCCCTAAGTATCAACAGTATATCATTATTAAAAGTTGGAGGGAAGATTTTTCCGGGCATGCAAAAAATAAATGTCTATTATGGAGTCCATTTGATCCTTGGCAAAAAAGTATTTCCTCAAATTGAAATAAAATCTGTCTCCCAAGTACAGTTACAGATTCTTAAACCCGTGTAGAGTTCCTGAGATCCTACCCTACCAATATTTAAAGACTATTTAATTCTTACTAATGCCTACTATACTGTTAGCTAAAGCGTCATATTTCTTCAATGGTTCATCAAGTAGAAGATTCCAGCTACCATACCATTCTACCTGCTCTTTTCTGAATGTTCTCTCATGTATCTTTATCCCAATGAAAACTGTTTCTATAGTATCAGGAATTTAATATTCCATGGGAAATGAGACAGATGAAGAATATGGTGGAATTGTACCTCCCTGAGTCTAAGTACTTTACTTCTCTTCTTAGAGATTTAAGGTCATTGCATAAGCAGATGTGACATGCCATGAGTTCTGCCAAGAAGGTAGTAAGATTGCAGAGGAATTTGGGAATATTGGTTTCATATTGGGGAACTGACACTACTGTAGATTTGTCAGAACAAGGGTGTGGCCATAAATCCAGACTATGTTGTCAAATAGACAGGAATCTATATGGCATATTTCTAGTTGATGTTGCTGGTAGATGAAGGTAGTAGAGTCATAACAATTTCAGTCCTTTAATCTAGGCCATGATGTTGGGTCCTAAAGGATCTTCAAGTTTAGACCAGAATCCGGAACATAGACTGATAAAAACAGGAGGCTGGAATCTGCCTTGCGGGCAAGAAGAATAGTTAACAATAATAAGCAACTTGGAGGTTTCTATCACTGACAAATCTTAAGTCCACCAACTTTTATAAAGACTATTGCAACACCCTTTCTACTAGTCTTCTTGCTTTACTTTTGTCCATTTCTCTTAGAGTCCGTTCTCTACAAAGCAAACCAAATTATCTTTTTAGATGTAAATAAGATCATGTTAATATCATACAAATGTTTAAAATTCTCTAGTGTTTACCTATGTAGTTAGAAATCCTTACCTTGGCCTGTGAGGCCTTTCAGTGTCTGGCCCCCCATCTACTCTAATCTCATCCCCTCTTTTGTCCGCTGCAGTATCTCTGGCTTCTTTTTGTCTTTTGATCATGCCAAACTCATGTCCAAATAAGAAAATTTTTATCTGCTCTACACTTTGCCTAAAATGTTCTTCCTTTGTAATTTTATATAACTGACTGTTTATCATCATTGACATATCAACTAAAATGTTGCTGCATCAGAAAGGGCTTTCTGGACCACCTCATCTAAAGTACATTATCCCACTTACTACCCATCATTTTTTGTTCCATCACGTTATTCCATTTAGTTCTTCAGGAACATTTTCAAGACTAAAGAAGAATCATCTTTTTTTTTTTTTTTTTTAAATTGTCTTCCTGCCTTTGGTTGTAAGACTGTGAAAATATGGATGTTAACTTTTTTTTTTTTTAATGGCTGCATACTGGCTCTAGAAGAGTATCTGGACATAACAGAGGTTTAACATATATTTGGTAAATGGATAAACAATAATTTCAAGTATAAAATAGTAAATTCTAATCAAAAACTGTTTAGTCAATTGATAATTCTGTGTAGTTCAGTGATTAGTCACCTTGAACTATTTTTCTATGCCTCAGTTTCCATATCTGTAAAACAGAGGTAAGTATTGTACTGGCCTCATAGAGCTGTTACAAGGATTAAAAAACTTAATATATGTCTAACTATTAAAATTGTGCATAAATAAGGTATTATGTGACCTCTCTAAGGAAGATCTTAGAACCTATAAAGATGCTACAACCATGCACGAAATCATACTGTACACAGAGGTCTCTCTCTCATTTTAGGTATCTTTTCTAAATCATTATTTGTAAGTGAGTTAACTGAGATGCTAATTTGTGCTCTAAATTTGTATATGCTGGATTAGTAATTTACAACCTGTTTCTAAGTACTGTTTTGGATCTGTGATATAATCCTGCAGCTGAAAGATCACTTGAATGGACATTAATGGGAAAGATTAGGTCACATTTTAAACACTGAACCAAGTTAACCAAGATGAATAAGTCTAGCCTTATCTTTATTATAATTGTATGATATTATTGTCATTTAGGTAAAAAATGTCTCAGCAGTGTTCATACTACTGATTTCTTGGTATTAGTGTTGACCTTTCATATGAGTATTTGCATTCACTTGTATTAGGATCTGTTAATTGAATATAGTTGAGATCTTGCATTTGTTGCATCATTTGGAATGTGAGACAAGATAAATTTAAGGGCTGCACCTGCTAGGAAATTTTTAGTCACCAGTGACTGATAATTTGGTTCAATTTCACAGCTACATTTCTATTTGTGAATATGTCAATACTAAAATTCACCTAGGCTTTCGACAAGGCTTATATAAGATGAACCATGTATGACTTTTAATTTACTACCTGGATTATTGCATTTCCCTGATCTCAGTGTCCTAATCTTTAAAATAAAGGGGTATGACTTGATTTTTAGATGCTCCCCATCTGAGATTCTCTGGATTTATCAAGAAACAGGGGAAATTATTAGCTACAAACATAATTGAGAAATTGGTGACAGTAATGTTATATTAGGAGTGCTTTCAAATTTTCTTTTTAATTTGATATTCTTGTATATTGAGAAATTATTACCACAGTTGGGTTAGTTAACTGATCCATCATCTCCCACAATAACCATTTCTTTTGTGATGAGAACATTTCAGAATTGCTCTATTAGTAACTTTCAAAGTATGTAATAGAGTATCATTAACTACAGTCACCATGCTGTACATTAGGTCCCTAGCACTTATTCATCTTTTAACTTTGTACCTTTGACTAATATCTCCCCATTTCCCCCACTCCCAGTGCCTGGAAACTACCATTCTACCCTCTGTTTCTATGAATTCTGCTTTTTTAGATTCCACATATAAGTGACATCATACAATATTCTTTTTTCTCTATCTGACTGACTTATTTCACTTAGCATAATGTGCTCAAGTTTCATCCATGTTGTCACAAATGGTAAGATTTCCTTCTTTCTTGTGGCTGAATATTTCGTTATATATAATGATTATATATATAATCATTCCATATTTTTTATATATATATATATATATATATATATAATATATGTGTCATATATTCTTTATCCATTCACCCATAGGTGAACACTTAGTTTGCATATCTTGGCTATTGTGAATAATGAAGCAATGAATATGAAAGTGCAGATATCTCTTCGAGATCGTATTTCATTTTCTTTATATAACAAGAAGTGGGATTTCTGGATTATATGGTACTTCTATCTTTACGTTTCTGAGAACCTTCCATACTGTTTTCTATAGTGGATGCACCAATTTACAGTCCTGCCAACAGTGCACAAGAGTTCCCTTTTCTCCACATCTTCACCAGCACTTATTATTTCTAGTCTTTTTTTTCTTTTTTATTGGAGTATAGTTGATTCACAATGTTGTGTAAGTTTCTGCTGTACAGCAAAGTGAGTCAGTTATACATATACATATATCACCTTATTTTAGATTCTATTCCCATATAGGTCATTACAGAGTATTGAATAGAGTTCCTTGTGCTATATAGTAGGTTCTTATTAATCTATTTTATATATAGTAGTGTGTATATGTCAATCCCAATTTGTCCCTCCCCCCCCAGCATGTCTTATCTTTTTGATGCTAGTCATTCTAACAGGTGTGGGGTGCTATCCCTTCATGGTTTGATTTGCATTTCCCTGATGATTAGTGATGTTGAGCACAATTTCATGCACTTTTTGGCCATTTGGCTTTGGAATAATGTTTAATTAGTTCCTATGCCTATTTTTAAATCAAATATTTTTGTTATTAATTTGCATTAATTGTTTATAATTTTGGGTATTAAACCTTTATCAGATATATGGTTTGAAAATATTGTCTCCCATTCTGTAAATTGCCTTTTCATTTTGTAGATGTTTCTTTTTCCATGCAGAAGATATTTAGTTTGACGTGGTCCTACTTATTGATTTTTACTTTTCTTGCTTGTGCTTTTGATGTCATATACAAAAACATGTTGCCAAGACCAAGTTAAAAGAGGTTTTTCCTTTTTTTTTTAAAGAGGTTTACAATTTCAGATCTTATGTTTAGTCTTTAATCCATTTGGAGTTAATTTTTTTCAATGGTGTAAGATAAAGGTCCAATTTCATTTTTCTGAAAATGATTATCCAGTTTTTTCAACATCATTTATTGAAGAGACTATCATTTCTGCATTGAGTATTCTTAATTCTCTTGCTAAATACTAGTTAACCATATATATGAGGGTTTACTTTTGGGCTTCTAATTTGTTTCATTGGTCTATATGTCAATGTTTGTGCCAACACCATACTGTTTTGATTACTATAGCTTTGTAATATAGTTTGAAGTGTGCTGCCTCCAGCTTTGTTCTTCTTTGTCAGAATTATTTTGGATATTTAGGATCTTTGCGGTTCCATGCAAATTATAGGATTTTGTTTTCTGTAAAAAATGTCATTGGAACTTTGATAGGGATTGCATTGAATCTATATATGACCTTGAGTAGTATGGACATTTTAACCGTATTAATTCTTCTGATCCCTGAACAGGGTATTTCTTTTCATTTATTTGGGTCTTCTTCAATTTATTTTATCATAGTCTATTGCTTTCAGTGTATAGATCTTTTACATCTTGAGTTAAATTTATCTCTATGTATTTTATTGATTTTACTGCTATTGTGAATGGGATTTTTTAAATTTCTTTTTCAGATATTTCATTGTTAGTGTATAGAAATGAAACTAATTTCTTTATGCTGATTTTTTATCCTGCAACTTTACTGAATTCATTGATTACTTCTAACAGTTTTTTTTTTTTTTTTTTTGGTGGAGCTTTTAGAATTGTCTATACTTAGCATTATATTAGTTGCAATCACAGACAATTTTGCTTCTCCTTTTGTTCCTTATTTCCCCTAGTTTCTCTAACGTTGAACAGGAGTGGTGAGAGTGGCACTCTTATCTTATAACTAATCTTACAGAAAAACTTTTCAAATTTTCACTGTTGAGTATGATATTATCTGTGGCCATGTCATATTTTTTTTTTAAAGGAATTCCTTTATTTTTATTTATTTTTATTTATTTATTTATTTATTTTTGGCTGTGTTGGGTCTTTGTTTCTGTGTGAGGGCTTTCTCCAGTTGCGGCAGGCGGGGGCCACTCTTCATCACGGTGCGCGGGCCTCTCATTATCTTGGCCTCTCTTGTCGCGGAGCACAGGCTCCAGACGCACAGGCTCAGTAGTTGTGGCTCACGGGCCTAGTTGCTCCGCGGCATGTGGGATCTTCCCAGACCAGGGCTCGAACTCGTGTCCCCTGCATTAGCACGCAGATTCTCAACCACTGCGCCACCAGGGAAGCCCGGCCATGTCATATTTGACCTATATTATGTTCAGGTATGTTCCTTCTATATCCAATTTTTTGAGAGTTTTCATCATGATTGGGTGTTTTATTTTGTCAAGTGCTTTTTCTGCATCTATTGAGATTATCACATGATTTTTATCTTTCTTTCTATTAATGTGTGTATCATTTTTATTGATTTGTATATGTTGAACAATCCTTGAATCTCAGGGATAAATCTCGCTTGATCTTGGTGTATGATCCTTTTCATGTACTGTTGAACTCAGTATGCTAATAGGTGGTTGAGAAATTCTGCATCTATTTTCATCAGGGATATTGGCCTATAGTTTTCTCTTCCTGTAGTGTCCTCATCTGGCTTTGGTATGAGGGTAATGCTAGCCTCATAAAAAGAGGTTGGAAGTGTTCCTTCCTCTTAAAGTTTTTTGGAAGAGTTTTAAATACTATTGGCATTAGTTCTCCTTTAAAAGTTTGGTAGAATTCACCAGTGAAACCAATCTGGTTCTGGGCTTTTCTGTGTTGGGATGTTTTTGATTATTAATTCAATCTCCTCACATTATTGGTCTGCTCATGTTTTTTATTTCTTCATAATTCAATCTTGGTAAGTTGTATTTTTTAGGAATTTATTCATTTATCCTAGATTATTCAACGTGTTAGTGTTCATAGCAGTCTCTTATGTGCCTTTATGTTTCTGTGGTATCCATTGTAATATCTTCTTTTTCATTTCTGATTTTATCTACTTGAATCTTCTCTGTTTTTCCCTTCATCTAGCTAAAAGTTTGCCAATTTTGTTTACCTTTTTTAAAACCCAGTTCTTAGTTTTGCTGTTCTTTTCTTTCTTTTTTTTTTTTTTTTTTTTTTTGGTCTCTTATTTATTTCTGCTCTAATCTTTATTTCCTTCTTTCTGCTAACTTTGTTCTTTGGTTTCCATTTGTTCTTTTCCGAGTTACTGGAGGTGTAAAGTTAGGTTGTTCATTTGAGACCTTTCTTTTTTCTTCCTGTAGGCGTTTATCACTACAAACTTCCCTTTTAGAACTGCTTTTGCTGCATCCCATAAGTTTTGATATGTTGTGTTTCCATTTTCACTTTTTTTCGTGATTTTTTAAAAAATTTCCTTATTGATTTTTTTTTTTTTTACCCATTGGTTATTCCATATATTTGTGAATTTTCCACTGTTCCTCCTGTTATTGATTTCCAGTTTCATATTATTGTGGTCAGAAAACATATTTGGTATGATCTCAGTCTTCTTGTATTTGCTAAGATTTGTTTTGTGACTTGTCATATGATCTATCCTGGAGAATGTTCCATGTGTACTGGAGAATAATGTGTATTCTTCTGCTGTTGGATGGAATGTTCTGTATGTGTCTGTTAGGTCTAGTTGGTATAAAGTATAGTACAAGCTTAATGTTTCTTAGTTGATTTACTGTCTTGATGATCTATATATAGTTGAAAGTGGGGCACTGAAGTCCTCTACAATTACTGTATTGTTGTGTTGTTGTCTATTTCTCCCTTCAGATCTGTCAGTATTTCCTTAATACATTTAGAAGCTCTGATGTTGGATGTGTGTGTATATATATATATATATATATATATATATATATATATATATATATATATTTACTATTACATCTTGTTGATGAATTTACCCTTTTATCATTATATAATGACTTTTGCCACCTGTTACAGATTTTGAGTTAAAGTTTATCTCTTGGATGTATAGCTACTCCTGCTTTCTTTTGGTTTACACTTGCATGAAATATATTTTTCCACCCCCTCACCTTGAGCTTATATGTCCTTAAAGTTGAAGTGGGTCTCCTTTAGGCAGCACATAGTTGGGTCCTGTTGTTGTTATTGTTCATTTGTTTGTTTTTATCCATTCAGCCACTCTATGACTTTTCATTAGAAAATTCAAGCCATCTAAATTTAGAGTAAATATTGATAGGTAAGGACCTATCAATGTCATTTTATTAATTCTGGCTGTTTTATAGTTCCCTTGTCCTTTCTTCCTCTCTTGCTGCTTTCCTTTATGAAGTGTTGATTTTCCATAAGGATGTTCTTTGATTCCTACTCTTTATTTTTTGTGTATCTACTGTAGGTTTCTGTTTTATGATTACCATGAGGCTTGCACAGAGCCTCTTATAGATATAACAATAACTGTTTGGTTCTTTTTAATGATTTCTATCTCCTTTTTATAATTCTCATTTTCTAATGTATTGTTTACCTGATTTCACTGAATTGTCTGTGTTATCTTATAGCTCATTGAGATTCCTCAAAACAGCTATTTAGAATTATTTATCAGGTATATCACAGATCTCCATGTCTTTTGGATGATTAGTGTCATCCCATACTGGTATTATATTTTTTTCTAGATTTTCCATGTTGCTTCAAATTTTACTTTGCTGTCTTCACATTTCAAATAGAAGTCACCTCTTCCAGTCTTTACTAACTGACTTTGGGAGAGAAATACCTTCCATCAGCCTTACTAGAGATTATGAGACTTTCTCAGGCCTTCTACACATATGCCTGCCCCATGCGTCTTGCTCCCTCCTGTGGTAGAATTCTTAAGCTTGCATGTTTTCTCTTGATGCTGGCAACATACCAGGATGGGTCCTGCCAGCCTCCCTTTTGCTTTTCCAAGTGGAGTAATGTTCAAATGTAGTCTTTCCCTGACCTGCAGATTCAGACTGGCTTTCTGTGCATCACTAGCTATCTGCCAAAGCTCACTCTCATCACCACTGGGAGCCACAGAGAGCCAGCTACAGGTGGGGATGTGAAGGTATGGATGAGGTATGCAGAGCATTGGGAGTGCCCATGGGCCAGTTGACAGATCTGCATGCAAGGAATACCAAGTGGCTCATGGATGGACTTCTTGATTGAATCTGCAATGCTATTAGTAGGATCCTTGTCTCATTAAGGCTGAGAATCCTATCTGCCACTCTCCCATCTTCCTCCTGCTCCCCAGTCATGCAGCACATTACTCAGTACTCTGAATGGTGTGAGAGATAAATGAGCCTCTTTGGAAGTATCCCACACAGCTGGGGAAGCTGGACACACACATTCTCACTTTCCCTCTCAAGAGAAATCATGAACCAAGAGGGTCTCTTGGCACCGAGCTGTGCTACCCAGTGACAGGTACAATGTGGGTAAACCAAAGTTGTGCCTCTTACCCTCTCCCATGTGTGCAAACTCATCTTTATTTCCTCCAACATTGTGCCAGAACCTCTTCACTGAAAATTTGGACTTCCACAAAGGCTCTCATATCTGTGGTTGCTGTTTAAGATAATGTTCTCCTGGGGCTTCAAGACTGTGGCCAAGAGGGGTTAGAGCTGGTTTACCATCCACTGCAGGGCCCATAGTCAAGACCGAGTTACTCAATGCATGGGTGGGAGAGATTCTTTCTGGGTTCATTGCCAAAAGGTGCTGGATTCCACAACTCCCATAAAGACACCTTTGTACATAGATGGATGCCAGATTGCTGTTGTTGAGAGGGGAATATAAGCAATGATGTCTTATTCAGCCATATTGTGATATCACCTTATATTTTCAAGTCACTACTAATAACTCAATCAATCCATCATTAAATGATCTTAATAAGTAAGTCATGCAAAAATGACTGGAATTCATATATACTAAAAAGAGTACTATGATATTCTTTTCAAAATTGGCAAAATATATGAAATTTATATCAAATTATAGTATCAAAAATTGACATGCTCATCAATTACTCTTTGTGGTACAGGCACTACCTCTCTTTCAGAAAAAAATATCAAGGACTTCAGAATTCTTTCAACTTTAGGAAAAAGAAAACCAGCTCCAAATGACATAAGAAAAAAAAGGGGAGTGTTACTCGGGTCATCATGCTCCTCATCATGTCTGTGTTGGATTATTGCTCAGGCTGACTCCTCCATGGGTCTCATTGTTTTGATTTGTGTTGTTTTACCTGTAGTATCACACAGATCTATTGTGAGTGCATGTCATTTGTTTTATATGTCTCATGGCCATTCTTGAAGCATCACTTTGGCCAGGAGTGATGATATGACAGATATCATCAGATACACTTAGATCATGAGCTTACATTTGTATCTGGATGATGGGACCATTCATTCATTCTTTCTCCCTTTAGGAATTTACTTAACAAATATTTATTGTACAACAGCAATGTGTCAGGTACTGTCCTGGGTGCTGAAATATAGCAATGAACAAATCAATCTTTCTTGTCAAGTAACTCTTATGTCAGTGGGTAAAGAGAAAATAAACAAACAGAAATATAACATGTTGGGTGGTAAAAAGTGTTATGAAGAAAATTAGAGATGCTAATGGGATAGAGAGGATTTTGTCTATTTATTTCTTTTAAAGAGACTAATGCAGTACTCCCTGAAAAGAAGACAGTTGAGCAAATATATTAATTATATGAGGAAGTAAGCTATGTGGTTACGGGGTGGTGAGTGTCCCAGAAAGAGGAAAAAATAAATGCAAAAACCCTGAGATGGGAATGTGCTTAGCATGTTTGAGGAACTATAAGAAGGGGCCAGTGTGGCTTGGAGTAGAGCAAGTGGATTAGATAGAACATGAGGTCAGAGAGGTACTGGGGCAAGGTTTTGTAAGTCTTATAGGTATTTTTAAGGACTTTAAATTTCATTTTCAGTGAACTGAGACACCTTGGGCAGGAGATGTTAAAGATTAAGGTTTTAGACTGAAAATTGAATAAAAGTGGTATCCCAAATGAGAATTTAAGTACTAGAAGAGGAGGAATGAATGTTGGGCAGGAAAATGAAACATAAAACTCACAACTTTTGATCCACTAATACATGTAACCTTATTCTTAACCACATGTGACATGAAAAAATATAGTGATTGCTGTCTAACTTAACAGAGACACTAAAAATTTGACACGTTCCCAAAAGATTAGTTACATTAGTTATGAAGTCTATACCTACTTTTCCTATTTGTTGGAATTTAATTGGTTTTCTGGAATCTTCTGATATCTGTCACAGTTCAGTTGTTCTGAGTTTACAAGGCTACTGCCCAGAATTGTATAATTTTGAAAAAGGTTGAAGATCAGATTGTTCTAAATATAAATGTTTTCTGTTCATAATTCTTTCCCATCTCCCTTTGGAAATATTTCCTCCATTTCATATAGTTTCCATATGGATTTCAATCAAGACACTGTACCATAATCTTCCATCTCTTTTACCACTACAACTACTGGGGTGTTTATATTATTTAAACTGGGGTGCACAGAGTACTATAGCTTCTTTTCTTTATAAAAGATAGGCATAAGCTCAAGGGAGACCTACTCTCTTCAAAGTTCTGTTGGAGTTAGAAAAGCATAACTTTTGGATTTTAAGTTTATAGAATATTTTCTTGGAATCATTATAATGCAGAAATCTAGTCTATGTGTCAGGGAAGCAGATAATTAGGCCAACACAGAAAGGAGGCAACAGTGAGAAATTAAGAGGGAGAAAAAGAAAGAGCAGACAGCATGATTACATCATCAATGCTCTAGATCTAACTAAACCTGAAGATAATCATCCTTTCAACTCCTGTTTTTTTGAGGCAACACTTTTCCTTTTATATGGTTTTACCTGCCTGAGTGGATTTCTCACTTTCAGTGAAAAAGTCTTGACTAATACAGGGCAACATTAAGCAAACTGAAGAATTTATAGCAGGTGGTTTCCAAAGTTGGAAAGAAATATATTAGTTGTCACTAGGAGAAGAAGCCAAAGAATAAAAGTGTATTTCTGAACCAGTGTCCATGTTTATTAATTATTGGGAAATAGCCAAACTTATAGCCACATAAACACTAGAGTCATTAATATGCTGGACCCAACAACATCTCAGGGGTTGGGACAACACTCTCTTGGCATGTAAAATGGGACTAATGGATTATTCCCTTACAGTATAAGTTATCAAGGTTTGATGATGGCTTGGAAGCAGGATAACCAATAGTAACTAACAAGTGAGCTGTCAAGAATGGGATAGTATATTTGCAACGTCTTCTTTATCCACTCCTCTGTGGATGGACATTTAGGATGCATCCATGTCTTGGCTATTGTAAATAGTGCTGCAAAGAATCTAAAAAAAAAGAGTGAATATATGTATGTGTATAAGTGATTTATTTTACTGTACACCTGAAACTAACACAACATTGTAAATCAACTATACTCCAATAAAAGTTAAAAAAAGAAAAAAGGGTGGGGTAGCATGAACCATGAGTATCTTGTTGAGATTTTTAGGACTTTACCAAGGAGAAGCAAAACGGGTCATTCTCTGTCAGTGGTAGTTATTTGTGGTGTCTCAGACCAGAAACATAAGTAAATAATAACGAAGAGG
This sequence comes from Balaenoptera ricei, assembly GCF_028023285.1. Lineage (NCBI taxonomy): Eukaryota > Metazoa > Chordata > Mammalia > Artiodactyla > Balaenopteridae > Balaenoptera > Balaenoptera ricei. The sequence goes on along the minus strand of NC_082645.1, from coordinate 109,404,781 downwards.
AAAATGAGGAGTGAGGTGATAGGAGAGAAGATGAGGGAGAAAAGAGGACATAAGAAGGAAATAAGGTATAAAAGGGAGAATGTGTGATATAAGAGAAGTACAAGATAATAGGTAATTTAAAAGGGTTAATGGAACAGCTAAATGAAGAGAAATTGTGGGGTGATGGGAAAGAGAAAGAGAGAGAATGAGAATAAAATTTTGATAAAATCAAATTTACACATTTTCAAACAAGTTCTTGAACTCTGAATATTTGGGGAACTCAAAACTATTCTCTTTTCCTTTCTACCATCTAGGTCTAATTATGGCTTGTTCTATGTTTATTCTTTTAATTCAGATCAACATTTGTTAAAATGAGTTTTCACTTTGCTTCAATCCTTGTCTCAAAAACTAAAAAATCCATGCAAATATCTAGAATTTACTATAAATATTTGTTTGGTAGTGCTGTTCATTAAAGCATTAGCTCAGTAAATCAATTTTATGTAAGCATTTTTTCAACTCTGGCTTTTGATTTGTTAAAAATATTTTGATTTTTTCATGTTAAAATTGCTTCTTAAAATTCTTCATTAGCTGTATACTTTTAAAATATTTAAAGAATACTTAAAGAAATTCTGATTTTTTATTATAGGGACTTAAAGTGTGAAATCATAGAAAGTCAATTTTTGTAGGTACAGGACATATAACTGCCATTATTAAACTGCCTTAAACTTACATTGTAATGCTTTCTAGCAAACAGATAAATGCTAGTTATACAGGAAGGGATATCAAATTATAAATTCTGTGCATTTACTCTGTTTATTCATGTATCCCAGTTGCCCATACAAGACTTCTGGGTTTTTTCTTTAATGACTAAATATAGTCCAATATTTCATTTTATACTTATGGAAACTGAGATCAGGAAGTAGAATAATTAGCCCAATATAATGCTCCTTACTGAAAAAATAATGATGAGATTTCAAATTTTTGGATTCTGCATCCACTTCTCCTTTCACAGCTGCCTCTCCTCACCTTGGTTAAGAAGGAAAAAAATCTGCTTACTTTTGGATTGAAAGGCTATCTTCTTTGAATGTCATTCACCAGCTGAGTGGGACGGACCTTTAAAATGGCAGAGGAGTAAGACGTGGAGATCACCTTCTTCCCCACAAATACATCAAAAATACAACTACATGTGGAACAACTCCTACAGAACACCTACTGAATGCTGGCAGAAGACCTTAGACTTCCCAAAAGCCGTGTGGCTGACAGGGTCTTGGTGCTCCATCTGGCTGTCAGGCCTGAGCCTCTGAGGAGAGAGACCTGAGTTCAGGACATTGGACCACAAGAGACCTCCTGGCCCCATATAATATCAATCGGCAAGGGCTCTCCCAGAGATCTCTATCTCAATGCAAAGACCCAGCTCCACTCAACGACCAGCAAGCTCCAGTGCTGGACACCCCATGCCAAACAACTAGCAAGACAGGAAAACAACCCCACCCATTAGCAAGAAGCTGCCTAAAATCAAAATGAGTTCACAGACACCTGAAAACACACCATTGGATGTGGCCCTGCCCACCAGAAAGACAAGATCCAGCCTCATGCACCAGAACGTAGACACCAGTACCCTCCATCAGGAAGCCTACACAACCCACTGAACAAAAATTATCCACTGGGGGCAGACACCAAAAACAATGGAAACTACAAACCTACAGCTTGCTAAAAGGAGACCACAAGCACAGTAAGTTAAGCAAAATGAGAAGACAGAGAAATACACAGCAGAAGAAGAACAAAAACAAACAAACGAGATGAAACAAATGAAGAGGAAATAGGCAGTCTACCTGAAAAATAATTCAGAGTAATGATAGTAAAGATGATCCAAAATCTTGGAAATAGAACGGAGAAAATACAAGGAATGTTTAATAAGGACCTAGAAGAACTAAAGAGCAAACGAACAATGATGAACAACACAATAAATGAAATTAAAAATTCTCTAGAAGGAATCAATAGCAAAATAACTGAGGCAGAAGAACGGATAAGTCACCTGGAAGATAAAATAGTGGAAATAACTACCGCAGAGCAGAATAAAGAAAAAAGAATGAAAAGAATTGAGGACAGCAGCAGAGACCTCTGGGACAACATAAAAGCACCAATATTCAAATTATAAGGGTCCCAGAAGAAGAAGAGAAAAAGAAAGGGACTGGGAAAATATTTGAAAAGATTATAGTTGAAAACTTCCCTAATATGGGAAAGGAAATAGTCAATCAAGTCCAGGAAGCACAGAGAGTTCCATACAGGATAAAGCCAAGGAGAAACATGCCAAGACACATATTAATCAAAATATCAAAAATTAAATACAAAGAAAAAATATTGAAAGCAGCAAGGGAAAAGCAACAAATAACATACAAGGGAATCCCCATAAGGTTAACAGCTGATCTTTCAACAGAAACTCTGCAAGCCAGAGGGGAGTGGCAGGACATATTTAAAGTGATGAAAGGGAAAAAGCTAACACCAAGACTACACTACCCAGCAAGGATCTCATTCAGATTCGACAGAGAAATTAAAACCTTTACAGACAAGCAAAAGCTAAGAGAATTCAGCACCACCAGACAGCTTTACAACAAATGCTAAAGGAACTTCTCTAGGCAGGAAACACAAGAAAAGGAAAAAACCTACAATAACACACCCAAAACAATTAAGACAATGGTAATAGGAACATACATATCGATAATTACCTTAAAAGTAAATGGATTGAATGCTCCAACCAAAAGACATAGACTGACTGAATGGATACAAAAACAAGACCCATATATATCCTGTGTAAAAGAGACTGATTTCAGACCTAGGGACACATACAGACTGAAAGTGAGGGGATAGAAAAAGATATTCCATGCAAATGGAAATCAAAAGAAAGCTGGAGTAGCAATTCTCGTATCAGACAAAATAGACTTTAAAATAAAGACTATTATAAGAGACAAAGAAGGACACTATGTAATGATCAAGGGATCAATCCAAGAAGAAGATATAAGAATTACAAATATTTATGCACCCAACATAGGAGCACCTCAATACATAAGGCAAATGCTAACAGCCATAAAAGGGGAAATCGACAGTAACACTATAATAGTAGGGGAATTTAACACCCCACTTTCACCAATGGACAGATCATACAAAACGAAAATACATAAGGATATACAAGCTTTAAATGATACATTAAACATGATGGACTTAACTAATATTTATAGGACATTCCATCCAAAACAACAGAATACACTTTCTTCTCAAGTGCTCATGGAACATTCTCCAGGATAGATCATATCTTGGGTCACAAATCAAGCCTTGGTAAATTTAAGAAAACTGAAATTGTATCAGGTATCTTTTCTGACCACAATGCTATGAGACTTGATATCAATTACAGGAAAAATTCTGTAAAAAATGCAAACACATGGAAGCTAAACAATATGCTACTAAATAACCAAGAGATCACTGAAGAAATCAAAGAGGAAATCAAAAATACCTAGAAAAAAATGATAATGAAAACACGACGGCCCAAAACCTATGGGATGCAGCAAAATCAGTTCTAAGAGGGAAGTTTATAGCAATAAAATCCTACCTCAAGAAACAAGAAACATCTCAAATAAACAACCTAACCTTACAACTAAAGCAATTAGAGACAGAAGAATAAAAAAAACCGAAGTTAGCAGAAGGAAAGAACTCATAAGATCAGATCAGAGATCAATGAAAAAGAAATGAAGGAAACAATAGCAAAGATCAATAAAACTAAAAGCTGGTTCTTTGAGAAGATAAACAACATTCATAAACCATTAGGCAGACTTATCAAGAAAAAAAAAGGGAGAAGACTCAGATCAACAGAATTAGAAATGAAAAAGGGGAAGTAACAACTGACACTGCAGAAATACAAAGGATCATGAGAGATTACTACAAGCAAATATATACGAATAAAATTGACAACCTGGAAGAAATGGACCAATTCTTAGAAAAGTACAAACTTACAAGACTGAACCAGAAAGAAATAGAAAATATAAACCGACCAATCACAAGCACTGAAATTGAAACTATGATTAAAAATTAGGCAGAGCACTCTATGACATAAATCACAGTAAGATCCTTTTTGACCCCCCTCCTAGAGAAATGGAAATAAAAACAAATACAAACAAATGGGACCTAATGAAACTTAAAAGCTTTTGCACAGCAAAGGAAACCATAAACAAGACAAAAAGACAACCCTCAGAATGGGAGAAAATATTTGCCAATGCAGCAACTGACAAAGGATTAATCTCCAAAATATACAAGCAGCTCGTGCAGCTCAGTATCAAAAAAACAAACAACCCAATCCAAAAATGAGCAGAAGACCTAAATCGACATTTCTCCAAAGAAGATATACAGATTGCCAACAAACACATGAAAGGATGCTCATCATCACTAATCATTAGAGAAATGTAAATCAAAACTACTGTGAGGGCTTCCTTGGTGGTGCAGTGGTTGAGAATCTGCCTGCCAATGCAGGGGACATGGGTTCGAGGCCTGGTCTGGGAAGATCCCATATGCCACGGAGCAACTAGGCCCGTGAGTCACAACTACTGAGCCTGCGCATCTGGAGCCTGTGCTCTGCAACAAGAGAGATCGCGATAATGAGAGGACCGCGAACCACAATGAAGAGTGGCCCCTGCTTGCCGAAACTAGAGAAAGCCCTCGCACAGAAACGAAGACCCAACACAGCCAAAAGAAAATTTAAAAAAAATTTAAAAAAAAATACTGTGAGGTATCACCTCACATCAGTCAGAATGGCCATCATAAAAAAATCTACAAACAATAAATGCTGGAGAGGGTGTGGAGAAAAGGGAACCCTCTTGCACTGTTGGTGGGAACGTAAATTGATACAGCCACTATGGAGAAAAGTGTGGAGGTTCCTTAAAAAACTAAAAATAGAACTACCATATGACCCAGCAATCCCACCCCCAGGCATATATCCTGAGAAAACCATAACTGAAAAAGAATCATGTACCACAATGTTCATTGCAGCTCTATTTACAATAGCCAGGACATGGAAACCACCTAAGTGTCCACTGACAGATGAATGGATAAAGAAGATGTGGCACATATGTACAATGGAATATTACTCAGCCATAAAAGAAACGAAATTGAATTATTTGTAGTGAGGTGGATGGACCTAGAGTCTGTCATACAGCGTGAAGTAAGTCAGAAAGAGAAAAACAAATACCGTATGCTAACACATATATATGGAATCTTAAAAAAAAAAAAAAAAAAAAAGGTTCTGAAGAACCTAGGGGCAGGACAGGAATAAAGGCCCAGATGTAGAAAATGGACTTAAGGATACAGGGAGGGGGAAGGGTAAGCTGGGATGAAGTGAAAGAGTGGCATGGACATATATACACTACCAAATGTAAAATAGATAGCTAGTGGGAAGCAGCTGCATAGCACAGGGAGATCAGCTCAGTGCTTTGTGTCCACCTAGAGGGGTGGGATAGGGAGGGTGGGAGGGAGACGCAAGAGGGAGGGGATATGGTGATATATGTATATGTATAGCTGATACACTTTGTTATACAGCAGAAACTAACAAAACAATGTAAAGCAATTATACTCCAATAAAGATGTTTTTAAAAAAAGAAGGAAAAAAACTAAAAGTATCTAAATTCCTACTTTTTAAAAAAATTTATTATTTATTTTTGGCTGTGTTGGGTCTTCGTTTCTGTGAGAGGGCTTTCTCTAGTTGCGGCAAGTGGCAGCACTCTTCATCCCGGTGCACGGGCCTCTCACTATCGCGGCCTCTCTTGTTGCGGAGCACAGGCTCCAGATGCGCAGACTCAGTAGTTGTGGCTCATGGGCCCAGCCGCTCTGCGGCATGTGAGATCTTCCCAGACCAGGGCTCGAACCCGTGTCCCCTGCACTGGCAGGCAGATTCTCAACCACTGTGCCAGCAGGGAAGCCCTAAATTCCTACTTTTTTAACACCAAAACATTTATTTTAATTATGAAAAATTTTGAAACGATTTTGATCTTTCATCAGTGTTAAACCAAATATCCAGACTTTTCAAATGTTAATTAAGTAGATTATACATTGAAGAAAATCAGTATGAAGTGTTTAATAACCTCTTATGATCTATTCTAATTAGTTAATTTAGCAATGAACTCAATCTCAAAAGACTAGATAATTAAATTTTGTAGAGAATCCTATTTATCATTACTTAACACTTGTCAGTGTTAGAACTTTCCTCAGACTTCTTTAGTGGTCTTTATTATTCTAATAAGGTTTTAAGACTGAAGTGGATATTTTGCCTTGTTTAATTTTTTTTCCCCCCGGTTTTAGTAACTTGAAAAAATCTGTCTTATTGTCCCTCCTAAGTATTTGGAATCACTACAGTGACCTCTATGATGTATAAAAAGTTCCCATCTACACTTAGATAAACGTTACTGCTCCACAAAATAAATTTTAAAACGTGCATGTCGTTTTCATGACTATTTGTCATTCTTGAAAATTTTGAAGGTCCTGTGAGCCTTGGTGACTGAGGCTGTTTTTCTTAACACAGATTTAGTATGTTGTAAACATGAAATTTTATACAATAATGGAGTTGAAATTGGAGCCAAGTGATGGCAGAGTCTTGCAGATTGGCTTGAATTAATGTATTGCTTAAGCTGGATGCAGAAGTACCAATTCCAAGAACTTCGTAAGTGAGAATAAAAGAAAATATATGTGAAAATAAATATAAACTGCCATAAGTCAGAACCTGCAAAGCAAGAAGCATAACATCAAAGTAGAATCTGATTGGACTGGCAAGTTTACAATCTCCTCAGTATTAAATAACACTCTCAGCTTGTGACCCAGTCCAACTCTGTGTCAAACTTTAACTTGACCTTTCAAGAGCTTGGCTTGTTATGATTTATTCTTCAATCGCAGACTTGAGAGCAGAGAAGGACTTCACAAGAGAACCTAGTTCATGTCTCAGTTTCCTGGCAAAATTGCATTTGAGCAAGTCCAAGTACAGGGGACATTTAGGCTCTCCTACTTTTTTTTTTTTTTTAGGAATTAGATTTTGTTTCTTCAAATTCTTACATTCTGGAGATTGAGGCTCATTCCAATAAAATTCCCATGTCCTTTTATTCAGACCTGTTTATAGTCTTTTTTATTTTTGGGGGACGGGGTGTTGGTTGAAATTAAGAACAGTTGATTACTGTGCTCCCTTGCAGTGCTTTCTCAAAGACTTAAGAAATAGTGGCTTTCAGATTTTTTTATTCTGATACATCATAACAGATATATTAGTTTTCTATTATGGCTGTAGCAAATTACAGCAAACATAGGGCTTAAAACAAACATTTAGAAGAAGTACTTCCCAGAACTTCTGCTGCCAGTGTCCTTGTCCACATGGTGAGCCACAGCCACCCCTGCTTCTGCAGGAGACCCTCCAAAACTAGCAGCCGTGTGTCTGAAAGGGTCTTAGTGCTCCGGCTGGGTGTCATGCCTTACGGTCTGAGGTGAGAGAGCTGAGTTCAAGACACCGGTCCACCAGAGACCTCCCAGTCCCATGTAATATCAATGGGCAAGAGCTCTTCCAGAGATCTCCGTCTCAACGCTAACACCCAGCTCCTCTCAATGACGAGCAAGCTCCAGTGCTGGACACCCCATGCCAAACAACTAGCAAGACAGGAACACAACACCACCCATTAGCAGAGAGGCTGCCTAAAATCAAAATAAGTTCACAGACACCCGAAAACACACCACAGGATGCGGCCCTGCCCACCAGAAAAACAAGATCCAGCCTCATCCACCAAAACACAGGCACCAGTCCCCTGCACCTGGAAGCCTACACAACCCACTGAAACAAACTTACCAACTGGGGGCAGACAACCAAAACAACGGAAACTACAAACCTGCAGCCTGCTAAAAGGAGACCACAAACACAGTAAGTTAAGCAAAATGAGAAGACAGAGAAATACACAGCAGATGAAAGAACAAGGTAAAAACTAACCAGACCAAACAAATGAAGAGAAAATAGTCAGTCTACCTGAAAAATAATTCAGAGTAATGATAGTAAAGATGATCCAAAATCTTGGAAATAGAATGGAGAAAATACAAGAAACGTTTAACAAGGACCTAGAAGAACTGAGAGCAAACAAACCATGATGAACAACACAAAAAATGAATCTAAAAATTCTCTACAAAGAATCAATAGCAGAATAACTGAGGCAGAAGAACGGATACGTGACCTGGAAGATAAAATAGTGGAAATAACTACCACAGATCAAAATAAAGAACAAATAATGAAAAGAATTGAGGACAGCCCCAGAGACCTCTGGGACAGCACTAAACACACAAATATTCTAATTATAGGGGTCCCAGAAGAAGAAGAGAAAAAGAAAGGGACTGGGAAAATATTTGAGGTTTATAGTTGATAACTTCCCTAATACGGGAAAGGAAACTGTCAGTCAAGTCCAGGAAGCACAGAGAGTTCCATACAGGATAAATCCAAGGAGAAACTCTCAAAGACACATATTAATCAAACTATCAAAAATTAAATACAAAGAAAAAATATTAAAAACAGCAGGGAAAAGCAACAAATGACATACAAGGGAATTCCCATAAGGTTAACAGCTGATCTTTCAGCAGAAACTCTGCAAGCCAGAAAGGAGTGGCAGGACATATCTAAAGTGGTGAAAGGGAAAAAGTTACCACCAAGATTACTCTACCCAGCAAGGATCTCATTCAGATTCGACAGAGAAATTAAAACCTTTACAGACAAGCAAAAGCTAAGAGAATTCAGCACCACCAAACCAGCTTTACAACAAATGCTAAAGGAACTTCTCTAGGCAGGAAACACAAGAGAAGGAAAACACCTATCATAACAAACCCCAAACAATTAAGAAAATGGCAATAGGAATATACATATTGATAATTACCTTAAATATAAATGGATTCAGTGCTTCCACCAAAGGACATAGACTGGCTGAATGGATACACAAATGAGACCTGTATATATGCTGGCTAGAAAAGACCCACCTCAGACCTAGGGACACATACAGACTGAGAGTGAGGGGATGTAAAAAGCTATTCCATGCAAATGGAAATCAAAAGAAAGCTGGAGTAGCAATTCTCATATCAGACAAAATAGACTTTAAAATAAAGACAATTACAAGAGACAAAGAGGGCACTACATGGTGATCAAGGAAGGGATCAAACCAAGAAGAAGATATAACAATTGTAATATTTATGCTCCTAACATAGGAGAACCTCAATATATAAGGCAAATGCTAACAGCCACAAAAGAGGAAATCGACAGTAACACATCATAGTAAGGGGCTTTAACACCCCACTTTCACCAATGGACAGATCATGCAAAATGATAATATATAAGGATATACAAGCTTTAAATGATACATTAAACAAGATGGACTTAACTGATATTTATAGGACATTCCATCCAAAAACAACAAAATACACTTTCTTCTCAAGTGCTCATGGAACGTTCTCCAGGATAGATCATATCTTGCATCACAAATCAAGGCTTGGTAAATTTAAGAAAATTGAAATTGTATCAGGGATCTTTTCTGACCACAATGCTATGAGACTTGATATCAATTACAGGAAAAATCTGTAAAAAAATACAAACACATGGAGGCTAAACCATATGCTACTAAATAACCAAGAAATCACTGAAGATATCAAAGAGGAAATCAAGAATACCTAGGAACAAATAACAATGAAAACATGATGACCCAAAACCTATGGGATGCAGCAAAATCAGTTCTAAGAGGGAAGTTTATAGCAATAAAATCCTACCTCAAGAAACAAGAAACATCTCAAATAAACAACCTAACCTTACAACTAAAGCAATTAGAGACAGAAGAACAAAAAAACCCAAAGTAAGCAGAAGGAAAGAAATAAAGACCAGATCAGAAATCAATGAAAAAGAAATGAAGGAAACAATAGCAAAGATCAATAAAACTAAAAGCTGGTTCTTTGAGAAGATAAACAACATTCGTAAACCATTAGGGAGACTCATCAAGAAGAAAAAGGGAGAAGACTCAGATCAGCAGAATTAGAAATGAAAAAGGAGAAGTAACAACTGACACTGCAGAAATACAAAGGATCATGAGAGATTACTACAAGTAAATATATGCCAATAAAATGGACAATCTGGAAGAAATGGACAATTCTTAGAAAAGCACAACCTTATAAGACCTAACCAGGTAGAAATAGAAAATATAAACAGAACAATCACAAGCACTGAAATTGAAACTGTGATTAAAAATCTTCCAAAAAACAAAATTCCAGGACGAGATGGCTTCACAGGAGGATTCTTTCAAATCTTTAGAGAAGAGCTAATACCTATGTTACTCACACTCTTCCAAAATACCGCAGAGGGAGGAACACTCCCAAACTCATTCTACAAGACTCCCATCACCCTGATTCCAAAACCAGACAAAGATATCACACAAAAAGAAAACTATAGGCCAATATCACTGATGAACATAGATGCAAAAATCCTCAACAAAATACTAGCAAACAGAATCCAACAGCACATTAAAACGATCGTACACCATGATCAAGTTGGGTTTACCTCAGGAATGCAAGGATTCTTCAATATATGCAAATCAATCAATGTGGTACACCATATTAACAAATTTAAGGAGAAAAACCATATAATCATCTCAATAGATGCAGAAAAAGCTTTTGACAAAATTCAACACTCATTTATTATAAAAACCCTCCAGAAAGTACACATAGAGGGAACTTACCTCAACATAATGAAGGCCATATATGACAAACCCACAGCCAATATTGTTCTCAATGGTGAAAAACTGAAATCATTTCCACTAAGATCAGGAACAAGACAAGGTTGCCCACTCTCACCACTATTATTCAACATAGTTTTGGAAGTTTTCGCCACAGCAATCACAGAAGATAAAGAAATGAAAGGAATCCAAACCAGAAAAGAAGAAGTAAAACTGTCACATTTTGCAGATTACATGATACTATACATAGAGAATCCTAAAGATGCTACCAGAAAACTACTAGGACTAATCAGTGAATTTAATAAAGTAGCAGGAAAGAAAATTAATGCACAAAAATCTCTTGCATTCCTATACACTAATGATGAAAAATCTGAAAGAGAAATTAAGGAAACACTCCCATTTATCACTGCAAAAATAAACAATAAATTACCTAGGAATAAACCTACCTGAGGAGACAAAAACCTGTATGCAGAAAATTATAAGACACAGATGAAGGAAATTAAAGACAATACAAACAGATGTGGAGATACACCATGTTCTTGGATTGGAAGAATCAACATTGTGAAAATTACTATACTACCCAAAGCAATCTACAGATCCAATGCAATCCCTATCAAACTACCAATGGCATTTTTCACAGAACTAGAACAAAAAATTTCACAGTTTGTATGGAAACGCAAAAGACCCTGAATAACCAAAGCAATCTTGAGAAAGAAAAACAGAGCTGGAAGAATCAGTCTCCTGGACTTCAGACTATACTACAAAGCTACAGTAATCAAGACAGTATGGTACTGGCACAAAACAGAAATATAGATCAATGGAACAGGATAAAAAGCCCAGAGATAAACCCACACACATATGGTAACCTTATCTTTCATAAAGGAGGCAAGAATATACAGTGGAGAAAAGACAGCCTCTTCAATAAGTGGTGCTGGGAAAACTGGACAGCTACATGTAGAAGAATGAAATTAGAACACTCAATAACACCATACACAAAAATAAACTCAAAATGGTTTAAAGACCTAAATGTAAGACTGGACACTATAAAACTCTTAGAGGAAAACATAGGCAGAACACTCTATGACGTAAACTACATCAAGATCCTTTTTGACCCACCTCTTAGAGAAATGGAAATAAAAACAAAAATAAACAAGTGAGACCTAATGAAACTTAAGACCTTTTGCACTGTGAAGGAAACAATAAAGAAGACAAAAAGACAACCCTCAGAATGGGAGAAAACATTTGCAATTGAAGCAACTGACAATGGATTAGTCTCCAAAATATACAAGCAGCTCATGCAGCTGAATATCAGAAAAACAAACAACCCAATCCAAAAATGGGCAGAAGACCTAAATAGACATTTCTCCAAAGAAGACATGCAGATTGCCAACACACACATGAAAGGATTCTCAACATCACTAATCATTAGAGAAATGCAAATCAAACTACAATGAAGTATCACCTCACACCAGTCAGAATGGTCATCATCAAAAAATCTACAAACAATAAATGCTGGAGAGGGTGTGGAGAAAAAGGAACCCTCTTGCACTGTTGGTGGGAATGTAAATTGATATAGCCAATATGGAGAACAGTATGGAGGTTCCTTAAAAAACTAAAAGTAGAACTACCATACGACCCAGCAATCCCACTACTGGGTATATACCCTGAGAAAACCATAATTCAAAAAGAGTCCTGTTCCACAATGTTCATTGCAGCAATATTTACAATAGGCAGGACATGGAAGCAACCTAAGTGTCCATTGACAGATGAATGGGTAAAGAAAATATGGCACATATATACAGTGGAATATTGCTCAGCCATATAAATAAATTATATTGAGTTATTTGTATTGAGGTGGATGGACCTAGAGTCTGTCATAAAGAGCGAAGTAAGTCAGAAAGAGAAAAACAAATACCATATGCTGACACATATATATGGAATCAAAAAAAAAAGAAAAATGGTTCTGAAGAACTTAGGGGCAGGACACGAATAAAGATGCAGACGTAGAGTACAGACTTGAAGACATGGGGAGGGGGAAGCCTAAACTGGGATGAAGTGGGAGAGTGGCATGGATATATATACACTACCAACTGTAAAACCAATAGCTAGTGGGAAGCAGCTGCATAGCACAGGGAGATCAGCTCAGTGCTTTGTGTCCTCCTAGAGGGGTGGGAGAGGGAGTGTGGGAGGGAGACGCAAGAGGGAGGGGATATGGGGATACATGTTTACGTATGGCTGATTCAGTTTGTTATACAGCAGAAACTGACACCATTTTAAAGCAATTATACTCCAATAAAGATGTTAAAAAAATAACACACAAATGTATTATCTCAGTTCTATAAATGAGAAATTTGTCATGGGTCTCACTATGCTACAGTCATTGTGGCATTGGGGCTACGTTCCTTTCTGGAGCCTCCAATTGTGAATCCGTTTCCTTGCCTTTTTCAGCCTCTGAAGATCATTCACATGCCTTGACTTATGGCCCCCTTCCTCTACCTTCAGAGCCATCAGGTGGGTTGAGTCTTTCTCACATCAGAACACTGTGACACTGACGCTCTTCTGCCCCCCTTTTCTACATTTGAAGACCTTTGCGAATACCTTAGGACCGTCCAGAAAATCCAGGATAATATTTCCTATTTTAAGTTCAATAGATTAACAAGCTTAATTCCATGAGCAACCTTAATTCCCTTTGTCATGTAAAATAACATATTCACAGTTTCTAAGGTTTAGGATGTGGACACCTTTGCAAGAGGCATTTTTCTGCCTTCCCAACACATGACTGAAAATGTTTGTTCCTCTTCTCTATCCTACTTATAAACACACACGTGTGCACAAACACACAGACACACATACACACTTAAGAAAAAAAATAAAACAAGGTAAAAATAGTCCCTGCTTTTATGCAGTCAATTTCAGAATGTCAGTATTCCCACCTAAAAAGACTTGATGAAGGGGAGAGACATAAGACCAAGAATAGAAGACAGTGAGAATACAGGTATGATGTTAATGAGGGTTTCCCAGTTATATCATCACCTCAGAACTTTCCAACATATAAGTTTTCAACAAGATATTAAGAGAGTCAACCAAATATGTTTTCTTCTTCAGACAGAATAACCCAAAGTAACAAGCAAGTTTGGTATTCAAAATTCCTCTCTCGTATGGCTTTTGTAACTTCCCAAAGTTCCCTATAGTTCTCATAAGTGCAAATGCTTCCAAATGAAGAAAAACTCTATAAAAACTCTTCTCTGAAAAATATTTCATTCTCAGGAAAGGGAAATTTATTTTTCAAAATTTTCTATTTTAAAATGCACTCTAAAAGTAATAGTAACATGAATATAAAAAATTGAATTCCACAAAAGTCCCCAAGGATTGCTGGCATGGAGTGGGTTTCCCTTGGCTGTATTTGTTACTTCCTGCCCTCCAGAAATAAGACACCCAAACATTACCCTCAGGGTTTCTCTTCATATCGCTCTGCCAACTCTAATACACTGTAAATCAGAGTTGCTGGCTGCTATAGAATATTGACATAGCAAAGCGTACTGCTCACAGAAGTTCTGTTTATATGGGTGGGAGAGTCCTTACTAAGAAAGATAGCTGCCAACCCAATAGTTGAAGAAATAACCCTCTGACACCATGTTTTTATATCCCAAATTGTTGCATTAAGATGAGACTCTTATATTTTGCTAACTTTGGTCATGATGTTCACTTTTATTATTTAGTTTTGTCTCCGGTCCTAACCAGCTTTGGCGAATTAAATTTAATACCGTATCAAAACACAAACACTTTTACGTTAGACTCTACATGGAAATATCATGAAACAAAAAGTGCCATGTAAAGTTGTATTTGTTACTACATTCTAGGTGGTGCTGAAATCTTAGTGACTTCAAATTACAAAGGTTTATTTCTTGCTAATGCTAAGTCCCCCATGCATCTGGGTAACTCTCTCAGGCAACTGTTCTCCAAGTAGCAATTTTGCTGATCCATGATCTTTCAAACTGTTATTTCACCATTAGAGCATGCCTTTTTCCATGACTGTCAGAGAAAAGAAGAAGAGTACTGGGGAATTCATACCAGCAACTAAATGCTTTAGCCTGGAAGCAACCCATAGTCACAACTCCTTGACCAGAAACAATTGCACAGTGATACCTAGGGCAAAGATAACAAAATGAATCCTTTCAGAAACCTGAAAAGAGAGGAGAAACACATATGTGTGAGTGCTCGACATCTCTACCACAGCTGTCAAAGGACAAATAAAAATAATTCATCTCTGTTTTAGTTTCTTTAAATGTTATCTTTTTTCACATATAATGGAATTGTTATACTGAAGACAAATTTTCAGCAAGCCCATCGAATGGAATCTTTTTCTTCAAAAAGTCGTAAACCACTCTTATGTGCTTTGCAGAAGTGTAGCTCAATGTCATTTACAACCAATAAAAACACTTTCAATTTAGTGAGACAAAAATTGTCTATTCAATTCCCATTTAATCTGTCAAAATAACAGCTGGCAGTGACAAAGATAGATATAAAATGATTCCTCCAAATTCAAGAATCCAGTAACCAGTACGGGCAAAAGAGCATAACCTTTTGCTGAATACTGTCTTTCACAAAGGCTATAAAGAATTTGAACTTTCCAGAAAGGTTTCATGTTAAAATCCAAATCTGTGTATTTGTATCATGAACATCATTTTTATATTAAAATATTTTGTTTGAAACATCTCTTATATTTAAGCTTAAAATTGCTAATATAAAATATATATCCTGGGTGGAGTGTCTCAACTCCCATAATTACTTTATAATGCAAGTGATTTTTTTCTAATATTAAGCTTAAATACCTCATACAAGAAGGTTAATTAAATTATTTTGCTTTTCTTCCAGGGATAGCTGCAATCTGCAGTATAGTGACCACTGCTCTAAACTGCCATTTCTGGAAGACATGTCATACATGTGGTATTGCTCAGAACCACAAGTCATTTATTCCCTGAGCTCTTCTGAGTTTAAGATACTCCAGGCAATTTATTATTCTTTCTTTTGAGATACATTTCCTCAAAAGGTTTTTTTGTTTGTTTGTTTGTTTGTTTTAAGGTGATTCCCTGAGTTCTAGCTCTTGGGCCTGTATTCAGTTTGTAGAATATTAGTTTAATCCCTCTGTCTTTGTTTTCATCTGCTGTAGGGTAGTTGATGACATAAATCTGGGCATTAGGGAGCACTTTTCCTAGAGAAAAGGAAGGGAACCCCTGACTGAGAATGTGTTCTAGTATTATTTCACTTTCACTCCTCCGGTGTCTGTCTTCTCCTCGCTCACCCCATGGCCCAGGTTTGGAATGAAAGTGTTATACTCATGTCCGCTAGCTGACCTCCGTTACTCTTACTCTCATCTCACTGATTATTAGATTTCCTGAGTTACATTATATTACATTTTTCCTAAAACCAGATAGAGATCGGGGCTTAGAAAAACACTATCAGAGTTCCACCTCTCCCTAGATTATACTTTCCTATCTGATTAAAACAGACATAGAAACTAAGTTAAGCCTAACTATTGGGACACTCCCACAGAAGCCTTGTTCCTGGTACCATGCATGTTTGGCAATCATTTTCAATCATCCTCACCATAAAAAAATGAGGACTTATGGTAAGAAAATACTCATTTGTCGCCTTAAGTGCTTGTTCGTAATTTAGTTTAATGATACTACACTTTCTTATGGTCTCTCTAGACCTCAAGGGTCATTTGTATTGATTTACCCATTCTGTTTGTCTCAGTAACAAATAGCCACATAAAACACAGACTTGAAAAAGGAACTATTCTGAAGTGGAAAATCACATTTACTAGTGTAATAAAACTTTTGATTCTGGGTTACATCTAGGAAAACACTCTGATTCTTTAAATATAAATGCTGAACATGCTAAAGAAAAACTTAAATTTTGTGATTGTAAATTTTACATTTTTAAGATTACCCCTCAAAAAAATCAGTTGTTGATAAAGCTTGTTGAGTTACCCTAGCAATCAAGCTTTGTTCAATGTGTTATATAATATGATTTTGATTAATATATGAGAATGTCAGAGCTGAATCAAGACAAAACAAAGCAAATAAGCTGACAAAGGAGACAAGAAATCAGCAAAGGAAGGAGACTGCAGATTATACCCCATGGTTTCTGGTGCAGTGGTCTTGAAGAAAATAATTATTTTAGTATTTTAACATAAAACAAAGTGACGGTTTTAGTTGTTGATGTTGATTATAATATTTGCTAAAATTATTACCTTTTGTTTCTTAACACATACTATCCTTAGCTTAGTTAACTATATAACTCAAATCCAGGAGAATTGAAGTCTGAAATCATAGATAGCCTGCCATTTTAGGTGCTCAAACACTTTATTGCAACTTATTACCCATGACAGGTTTTTTCATTACATTTTAAGGGGTTGAAATATTAAATCATTCATTTGGATCCAGGTATCTAGTTGGAAAATGAATCCAACTATCAATTATGGATAATCCCCATAAGACTATTGCACTACAAGGAGAGGAAGGGGTCAGAAAATAGTATTCTGTCAATATGTATAGTACATTATGAATATATGTTCTGTAGGGAAATAGCATGCATGCTTGAGAAAAAAAAATCACCTCATGCTTATTTGCAAATGGCCAGAGAACCATTTTTGTCATTTCAAATTATTAGGACCATTAACCAAGACTTTAATTAAGAACATGGAATTCAACAGTCATTCATGGTATGCCTGCTATGTACCAGGAACTGTGCCAGAAACACTGAGATGAATAAAATATGGCACCTTCACTCCATCAGCCAAAAGTCTGTTGGGCGCTGTGAGCACTCAATTCTCTCTTGCCTTCGTGGGAACTGACAGAGCTCACCTTTGCTTTACCAGCTCAGTGTCCTGTGTGGCTCACCGACACAGTCAGTTGGTTTCCCTTGCCATCATCAAGATTCCTTAAAAGAGCATGCTACAGATTCTGGACACCTTCCCAAAAACGAGTTTCCAGAAGGTTTTTCACATTAGCAGCAAACCTGGATACAAAGACAAGTAAGATTGTTCTACGGCAGCGGTCCCCAAACTTTTTGGCACCAGGGACCAGTTTCATGGAAGACAATTTTTCCACAGATGGGGTTGGGGGGGAGGAGAGGGGGGAGGGTTCAGGCAGTAATGCGAGTGATAGGGGGGATGGTTCAGGTGGCAACACGAGTGGTGAGGAGCTGCAGATGAAGCTTTGCTGGCTCTCCTGCTGCTCACCTCCTGCTTTGCGGCCCGGTACCTAACAGTACTGGTACCAGTCCGTGGCCCGGGGGTTTGTGGACCCCTGCTCTACAGTAAATATAGTTCATTTTGATGTGTACATTCTGTTGATTTTTTTAAAACTACCAAGTCCTATTACTAGAAGCAGCATGGTCCAAAAAATAAATTTAAAATTTCAATAAGTAGATCTGCATCATATTTTTCCCTAATAATGTTTTTCTGTGCAATATTGAGAAGACTTCTTAATATTTTCACCTTTTAGAGCCCAAAATAGTGTTTTATCTCCTTCTTTATGTTTTTAAGGCTAATGTGCATATAACTAGTTCATGACAAAATTTTTTTTAATGTTAGCAAGATTCTTCAAGTCAGGCACCAAAAAAGAAATGCAGTGGAGTCTCATCTAACCCGGGGTTAGGTTCTAAAGACAGAGTATGAGGCAATTATTGGGTGTGGTTAAATCACCCTTGAAAATTATTCAGGATTGTTTCATGTTTCATACAGTCTCTATAATTTTGTAGTTCTTTTTTTTTTTTTTTTATCCAGAAGTGGAAAAGATAGATATTTCTATAGATGAGAACTTAAGTAGTTGGATTACAGTTCAGTATCTGGTGTATAAAAATATATACATAAGAATTCAAGTTGCATTAAGAGATCACACAGGGAAAAACCAACTCAGAGAACACTCCAATCTCTGTGTGTATCTCTTCCCATCCTCCCTCCAGTCCCAGAGGAGGAAGTGTACCCACTTCAGTTCAAAATAATCCTTTCCACTTCCTCTCAGCCCTTGTTCCAATCAATCTTCACTCTCTGTGGCTGTTTTATATTTCACCTCTGCTTCTCTGTGGAATCCTCCCCTGCAGTACATGAACATATGACTCCTCCAGCAAAACTTATGATATTGGTTTCAGAAATGTTTCTTAATAGAAGAAGAAAAACTTTCAGAAATTGCAGAGAACTGTGTCATCATTTGTATCTCAAAAAAGAGAACTTGTCAATCCAGAAGTCAATGTCCAGCAAAAATATACTTCAGGAATGAAGTAGAAATCAAGACATTCTTGAAAGAAGAAAAACTAAGAATTTTTTTGCCAGCAAACCAACCCTTAAAGAATGACTAAAGTTCTCTAAACAGAAAATAAATGATAACAGAAGGACATTTGAAACTTCAAAAAGGAAAGACGAACATGGGAATTTATAAAAATAGGGATGAGAGTCTATTCTTCTCAGTAGCTTCTTAAACCACATTTGATGGCTGGAGAAAAAATGTAGCATTGTCTGATGTAATACTCAGTGAATATAGTGAAAATACTTACGACAGCTATATATATATATATATATATATATATATATATATTTCTGATTGATAAATATATTTTTTAACATCTTGATTGGAGTATAACTGCTTTACAATGGTGTGTTAGTTTCTGCTTTATAACAAAGTGAATCAGCTATACATATATATATATATATATCCCCATATCTCCTCCCTCTTATGTCTCCCTCCCATCCTCCTTATCCCACCCTTCTAGGTGGTCACAAAGAACCGAGCTGATCTCCCTGTGCCATTCTCTCACTTCGTCCTAGTTTACCCTTCCCCCTCCCTGTGTCCTCAAGTCCATTCTCTACATCTCCATCTTTATTCCTGTCCTGCCCCTAGGTTTTTCAGAACCATTTTTTTTTTTTTTTTTAGATTCCACATATATGTGTTAGCATATAGTATTTGTTTTTCTCTTTCTGACTTACTTCACTCTGTATGACAGACTCTAGGTCCATCCACCTCACTACAAATAACTCAATTTCGTTCCTTTTTATGGCTGAGTAATATTCCATTGTATATATGTGCCACATCTTCTTTATCCATTCACCTGTCGATGGCTACTTAGGTTGCTTCCATGTCTTGGTTATTGTAAATAGAGCTGCAATGAATATCGTGGTACATGACTCTTTCTGAACTATCATTTTCTCAGGGTATATGCCCAATAGTGGGATTGCTGGGTCGTATGGTAGTTCTATTTTTAGTTTTTTAAGGAACCTCCATATTATTCTCCATAGTGGCTGTATCAATTTACATTCCCACCAACAGTGTGAGAGGGTTCCCTTTTCTCCACACCCTCTCCAGCATTTATTGTTTGTAGATTTTTTGATGATGGCCATTCTGACTGGTGTGAGGTGATACCTCATTGTAGTTTTGATTTGCATTTCTCTAATGATTAGTGATGTTGAGCACCTTTTCATGTGTTTGTTGGCAATCTGTATATCTTCTTTGGAGAAATGTCTATTTAGGTCTTCTGTCCATTTTTGGATTGGGTTGTTTGTTTTTTTGATATTGGGCTGCATGAGCTGCTTTTAAATTTTGGAGATTAATCCTTTGTCAGTTGCTTCATTTGCAGATATTTTCTCCCATTCTGAGGGTTGTCTTTTCATCTTTTTTATGGTTTCCTTAACTGTGTAAAAGCTTTTAAGTTTCATTAGGTCTCATTTGTTTATTTTTGTTTTTATTTCCATTCCTCTAGGAGGTTGGTCAAAAAGGATCTTCCTGTGATTTATGTCATAGAATGTTCTGCCTATGTTTTCCTCTAAGAGTTTTACAGTGTCTGGCCTTACATTTAGGTCTTTAATCCATTTTGAGTTTGTGTGTGTAAGACAGCTATATTTTTAAATGTTGAGAAAATAAAAGGACCTGAACGGAAGTAAGTTTTCTATACTTGCTTCAAAGTGGTATGATGTTGATGCCAGTAGACTATGTTAAGTTATACAAGTATAGAGAAATCACTAAGAACTATACAAAATGACATACTCAAAAATTCTGTATATTAATAAGACAGATTGCTAAAATATGTTCAAGAAACCCACAGGAAGACAATAAAAGAGAAACAAAGAAATTAGAAAGAGAGGAAACAGAAAACAAATGATAAAATGTAGACAATCTTTGCTTTATGAGAAATTGTCTTAAATGTAAATGCTTTAAACATACCAATTAAAAGATAAATAGACTTCAGATCAAAGAAAATGGCTAGAGAAAAAGAAGGACATTACATAATGGTAAAAGAACCAATCCAGCAGGAAGACATAAAGATCCTAAATGTATCTGCAACAAATAACAGGGTAGGCTATTAGGCAAAAGCACTGTTACTCAAGAAAAAAGAAAAAAAAAAATGCATTATGGAAAGAATTAATGCAATTTTATATTATGCTCCAAACAGTCAACAATATTATACTGCAACTAGCATTTTATGTAAAAAAGTAGGCTTGAATCACCTGAATTAAAGTTATCTGAGTGCTTGTCAAAAATGCAAATATTTCATCCACATTTTAAACAGGTTCCCAGATAATCCCTTTGCAGGCTAAACTTTGAATCTTAAGAGTGAAGAATCATACATCTCACTCATTACTGCACAGGATTTATAATCCATGAAAAGACAGTTGGTATTAAAGAAAGAAAATGAGTATATTTGCGGCTGAGGTAGTAATAGGGTAAGGCCTTAGTGTGGATTCCACCTGAAACAGGCTGTTTTGGTCATAATGGACACACTTATGAACAGAGCAGGATGGAGAGAAGCAGGTGAGTGGAGAAGGTAGAAGGAGAAGAGAAGCATTGTACCAGGAGCCTCAGGTACATGGGAGGACCCTTCAAGGAGAGACCGCTCATAGGATGCGGAAGGGAAATAGTGAGACTTGGAAATCCCGTTGCTGTTTCTGTCCCTCGCTGTGATGAGCATGACAATGACACAGACTGGAACTGACTCAGTGAGACAAGAGATAGCAAAGTGGCTTTACTTTTAAGGTCTGAGGTTTTGTAAGCCCTCAGACATTTTGTTAATGTTATCCTTGCCGTGTTCATCACCAGTGTCACGGGGACCCACAGCAGTGGTGAGAGAAAAGGTTCTCTAGGCAAAGAAAACCTCTGAGGATAGGCAGGGGAAATTATAAAAAAAAAAAAAAAAAAAAAGATGGTATTGCTTCTTAAATCATATAAGGGGGTTGGTTTGTGGGATCCAAAATTTAATGTGATATAAGTTGGTTAGGACCAGTAAAATTTGGCTGTCTTGTTAAGGTGAGCTCTGTTTATTGCCAAGGATAGACATCTAGTCATCAAATGACTGAAAAATAAATCCTAATGTGATGGAAATGATTTGTGAAAACTTACAGCATATCTTACAGAGAACTCTGTATTCTAGTTTGAATAACTGAACTTCACAAAATTCAACAAACTAATTCTACCATGTGTCATAGAAGGGTAACCTTTCTTAATGAATAAACAAAAGAAACTATTTTCAGAGGATGCAAAGGTACTGAGTTGTTTGTTTTGCAAAGCAATATGAAGTTAAAAATACTGAAAGTAATAAAAAGTATTATGGTCTTTAAACTATTTTCATATTCTCTAAGCAAAAACAGTAACTTTAAAAATGGTCCCAGATATAAAGACCCAAATCATCAAAAGTGGGGTAAGAGACAAATTGATCAAGCCTCTGGCACTCTACTCAGCTTCAGCGTTATTGGCAAAGTCCCTGCCTTGCAGCACCCTTGCCTTTGTCCAGCGGTATCAAGTGCACCATAGAGAAGGACATCTGAAATGACACAGAGTGAGTCTACATATCAACCTCAGGAAGCAAAGAGAAGCCAAGTGATGGAGTTAATACATTTCTAGATATTCTTTTCCAAGAAGCCTTGACTGTCAGCTAATCATCAGAATAAGAACCATTTTATTCCCTTATTCAGATTGAAGAAGCAGTTGGCTTAGCTTAGAACTAACACTGAAGAGTATTTAGGGAGGATATTAGAGAAAATACACTTTCAGTCAATGTAGAAAATTTTGTGATGTAATCCCAGACAAGTTTGGGTTAAATGATCTTTTTGCATAATTAGGCTGAGTTTATCAGTTAACGAGACATAAGGGCAAATTGTGTGTATAGAAGTAATAAAATTATTCTCCTAGAGAAATGGCATCTAGGGCAGTGCTCTTCATGCCCAGAATAAGCACTCAGGAACTATGCCTTTAATGAGTGGATGGCTTGGGGATGAAGACCTCAAGAGTGAAGACCTTCCTACTTGGAGTCCAGTTGCACAATGACTTAAATAAACTCTGAAAGTTCTATCAGGTTACTTACATTTGTAAGATACATTTAGCATATGAAAATGTTGCCTGAAAGATGAGCTACCTAAAGAGCGAAAACAAAATTTAAAAGCAGAATTATTGAAGAGATTGCAGGTTAGATGAGGTTTTTTGGGGGGGAGGGGGGTGGCAGTTAAACAAACCTAGAAACCTCAGGGGGCGTAACTCAAGACAGCCTATATCTTGCTCAAACCAATGAGGATTAGGCAGCTTTCCTGGACACCTCTTCTTGAGCCAGTGATTCAGAGACCTGGACTCCTTTCAACATGCAGCTCCACCATCTTGGAATCCTTCAGTTCCAGCTATTTAGTCTGAGGAGAAAGAGCATGGAAGATTGTGCAGGATGTTTGATAGCCAGGTCTGGTTTGAAAGTAATAAATATTACTTCTTTTCACATTTCAGGGGCCAGATGCAAGAGAAGTTGGGAAACACAGAGATGTATATACAAAAGGGAAATGAAATATTTTTGTGAACATATAGTATTGGCTGTGCTGGCCTCTTAAAAACTTGTACGGGGAAGGGTTCTTGCTTTCAGACATTGCTTAATCAGAGTAAGGCAGCTGAAGTGGGTGACCCTTTTAATGAATAGGGACAACCAGGAGGATAGAACTACAGCAGATGAGATAAGACTCTTCCAGAGACTTAAGACAAGAATGGGATGACTTTGTTTTTAAGGTAAAAGTAGGTAGTATTGCTGAAATCTTTTGGAGGGAGAGAAGATGGCAAACGAGATTATGAGGATGCTGAAATACTCCCAGGAGAAATGGAAGGGCAAGTACTAAATTCCTATAAAGATTTTGCCCTTTCTCCATGGATCAGAATTTGTCCCACATGGATTTCTGAGCATTCTCACAAATGTCTCTCTTGTGACATTTTCTAGGAGGAATGATAACTTTCCACATTGTAGAGGAGTCTATCTTTAAATTAGAGCTCTTGTCAATACCCACATAATTAAAATCGAACTTCAATAATATCTTGTCCAAAAAACAAAAACATTTCACTAAGTTTAAACATTTCACAAAGCTAAACATTTCACATGTATTATCACATGATATCCTACTCTTGTCTGCCTACGCACACATATGGGTTGTGCACTAGGCTGAAATTAGTATTTAGGGATATGCTGCAAGTTAATATTAAATATCTAAGCCTTTGCCTCATTTATACTGAGTCATAAAAACAATTTTGTGAACATTCACAGCATGGTAAGTTTGGACTAACTACTCTCCTTGTGTCTCTTCTTTTCCATAAACCGGTTTACTTTAGACTCAAAGCTGCATGATAGAAAGCATTGTATTTTCTTATTCTCTGCTGCATTTTAAGTGTCTTGCATAGGGTTTGGCATGTAAAAGGAACTGAATAGCTGTTGAAAAAATAAAGGTATTTCCTTTGAAACTGTGACCAACAAGTTTTTTTTTGTATGAAATATAGTCCTTGGAGGCTGGGGTAGAGAATAGAGAAAAATCAAATTTTAACAATGATTTTTAAGATACTAACCATATGCTACCTAACCTATTTTCTGTCCATGAACTTACAAATCAAAAACCATTTGCTGGAGTTTAGCTCATATCTTGGGGAAAAACAAACACAGTGATATCAAACTAATATGAGTAAAGGAATGGGCTCAATTTCTCAGCTGACCATTGTGGATGTTACTCGGTTTGCCAGTTTTCTGGACTCTGGACACATAATTATTATAGTCTGTGTTTCATAGGTTTGTATTGACAAAGATTTCTCTAACTATAGATTTAATAACATGTAGCTTGATTAAAAAAACTATAAAAACATGAACAAGAGGGAAAAAAATCTTCCATCCAAAGAGACTTAACATTAGAGAAATGTGAAAACAAGTTGCCTTGAACATGAGTCTTTTTCTGAAAAAGTGCAGATAGGTAGCTAGATAAGCCAGACACACACATACACACACACATACACACACACACACACAAGATAAAATGGGCTTATGTTTTGAAAGTACAGAGTTTACAAATGATTTATTACACTGGGGATTTATATTTCAGAGATAAAACTCCAAATTCTATACCAAACTGTCCATTTTCCACAGACATACACTTTATTCTGTACTATGTAATAGCTCTAACACCAAACATCTCTTACATCAAATCAAAGGCAACTTACTCTTTAAAAATGTGGACAAAATATTTGATAGTGCTATAACCTACATTCAGAGGGTGATGGTTAATGGGGATCACAGTATTGTTTCCAGAAATGTAGCACTATGAATAGGGCATTCTGCCAGAAATAAAATTGTTCATAGAGAATCAACCTGCTCAAATCTTATCATAATCAAAAGTAAGAAAACCTAAATAAAAAAATATTACTTAAATAAGAATAAAATATTAGAATATAAATAAAATATAAGCATAAAGTATTAAATACCACTTTTTTGATACTCAAATTACATCACTTCTTTGACACTTTTTCTGTTTCACATTATCATTGAAGCTGTGAAATAGGTGTGAAACAATGATCAAATCCCTTACAGACCACAGGGTAGGTTCCTGCACCTAAAAAATAAAGTAGATTACACTGAATAAGAATAAGTATGAGTCTTAATTTTATACAAAAAGTTAAAATTTTAGACAAAGAATACTAGTATTTTGTTGTTAGAAGTGAAGAGATATATGTTTTTAGATCTACTGAAGAAATAATTGTCTTTACTTTTGAATCCCCTAAACCTGGACTTTGTTTAGTCTACTACATCTAAACTAGGAAAATTGCCTTCTTAGGGCTTTGTCATTAGACTGTGATTGCCTTAGAAAGAGGGACTGGATCTTAGTTTTGTAGTTCTTATTAAATCTCTCAAAATATTTTCAGTAGAAGACTCAGTCTGTGTTTGTAGATTCAGTTGCATTATATTTCAAACTTATTTTCCTCACTCATACAGTTAATATGAACTTAATTTCCACGACCTTGTAGGTTACTACATTTATGACTAGCATAAGAATACTAGTAGTACTAACTCCATGTTATATGGGAGACCCTCTCCAGTTCTTAACAAGTTGTATAAGAATTTAAACGAGGCATCCAGCTTTTCAATAAAAACATTCTTGGATGGGCACTATTAATTTAGAGCTTCAGAGCTGGATTTCTTTCTCTTGTACTCATGGGTTATCACAGCAAGTAGCAATGGCACCAGTCAATATTTTCCTGTGAGATTTGTAAAGTAATTTTATGAATGAATCTTATGGAGTACACAAACACACACACACACACACACACACACACAAATATGCCCAAAGCTGTACAATCAAGATTCTAGGATTTAATTTCCAAAGTCGCTCTGCTTTTTGCATCGTGAATAGTACATGTTCACGTAGATAAACAGTTCAACCACTGTCACTAACTTAATTATCAACAGCTCCTTTTTCTGGAACTTTGTTTTAACTAGTTCAGCTATTTAACTGAACAGACCCCTTCATTCAGTCCAACTGGTTGAGCCAAGTATGAATTTTAACTTAGACACAATTCTACAATTCTATATTTAACAAGATTTCTATCATTGATAATATAGCTCTTATGGTTGATATACTTAAAATTCAGCAGAACTATGCATTTGATCTTCAAAAGTATCCAAAACCATTTATTTAAATACACAAACTTTCTACATAATAGACCTTAGTTAGTAGCGAGATCAACTGTGCATTTTTTTTTTTCCTCTCAAAATTATATAGTAAATATCTCTTTTAGAAGTATATGTGGAAGGGCTGTGCCTAGTAGCATAGGTGAACTCCACCCAGAGCTCATGGCCTTGCTTGGATCAGAGGTGGGGTTAGGAGCCTGCTAAAAGAGAAAAGGATCATTTATTTGCCTGCATAAACATATATTCATTTAGTGTGTTTGTGCATAGACTATCCCTACCTCCAAAGAGGAGATCAAACACAACAGATTGCATGTTGTACAAAAACCGCACACATCTAAATCCATTTTTACTAGCGGTAGGTTAAATTTACTTTGCCTTAATGTATAACGCATTATCTGATTCATTTTAGTGACTGATCCATCCAAACAGTCTCCATATCAGATTTATAGGAATATAGAGGAAATGTTTAGAATAAATCAATTTAAATGAAATATTGAAGAATAATCTGATATTCACATTTTATGAATGTGCTTTGTTTCATGGGAGCAAAAAAAAAACAGTGATAGATATTACATTAGCATAAGGAGTCGCACCAAACATTAAAAGCTTTAACAGGAAGGGCGCTTGAAATAATTTAGTGCTGATAAACAGCACTGCAGGCAAATTGTTGGCAATTTGTGATAAACCACAAATTTTAAAAGACTCACAGAAATCCTTCTAAATGTGCATTATGCCGGAGTTGCAATGAGTTCATGGGGGTTCTCAGAAGAGTATTTTCAGAACTGGACATTTTGCCGTGGTTAACAAGAAAGTCGTTTCAGTAAACAGTGGGAAGTCTGCCCACTTTCACAGTCTTCTGAGTCTGGATGGTGGCAAACCAAGACAGTGACAGCTCAGTCAAGAAAGGTTCTGATTCTTGATCATGGCAAACTATCACAAGTAGCAATTCTCTTTGCTACAAAAAGGTGGGAGGTGAATAAAAGCAATAAATAAAGAAAAAAATCTTAAATTCTGGATATAATTGATAATGTTTTCTCAGCATTCTTGTCCTCTTGTATTTTATTTACAACTTACCTTGAAAAAATGCAAGACTCATTTTGATTACATGTCAGTTGATGTGAAAAATAATTCTTAAAATTATTCAGTTCCCTAGAAAAATGGAAAGTATTGATAAATACCTTTGGGTGATAAACACTATTGAGATTTTCTAATTTTTATTTTATATTGGAGTATAGTTGATTAACAACATCGTGTTAGCTTCAGGTGTACAATATGTACACGCTGCTATATTTAAAATAGATAACCAACAAGGACCTACTGTATAGCACAGGGAAGTCTACTATTGAGTTTTTGTATGGGGAATTCTCCATACAAAACTGAATACAATATCTGAGTCCATGGTTATTAGATAAGTGGCCAGGAATAACCCTTTTAAAATTTACTGAGGAGGAGCTTCAAGATGGCGGAAGAGTAAGATGCGGAGATCACCTTCCTCTCCACAAATACATCAGAAATACATCTACACGTGGAACTGCTCCTACAGAACACCCACTGAACGCTGGCAGAAGACGTCAGACCTCCCAAAAGGCAAGAAAATCCCCACGTACCTGGGTAGGGCAAAAGAAAAAAGAAAAAACAGAGACAAAAGAATAGGGACGGGACCTGCCCCAGTGGGAGGGAGCCGTGAAGGAGGAAAGGTTTCCACACACTAGGAGCCCCTTCGCGGGTGGAGACTGCAGGTGGTGGAGGGGGGAGCTTCGGAGCCACAGAGGAGAGCACAGCCACAGGGGTGCGGAGGGCAAAGCGGAGAGATTCCCGCACGGAGGCTCGGCGCCGAGCAGCACTCACCAGCCCGAGAGGCTTGTCTGCTCAGCCGCCAGGGCGGGCGGGGCTGGGAGCTGAGGCTCGGGCTTCGGTCGGATCGGATCACAGGGAGAGGACTGGGGTTGGCGGCATGAACACAGCCTGAAGGGGCTACTGTGCCACAGCTAGCCGGGAGGGAGTCCGGGAAAAAGTCTGCAGCTGCCGAACAGGCAAGAGACTTTTTCTTCCCTCTTTGTTTCCTGGTGCGCGAGGAGAGGGGATTCAGAGCGCCGCCTAAACGCGCTCCAGAGACGGGCACGAGCTGCGGCCATCAGCGTGGACCCCAGAGACGGGCATGAGACGCTAAGGCTGCTGCTGCCGCCACCAAGAAGTCTGTGTGCGAGCACAGGTCACTCTCCACACCGCCCCTCCCGGGAGCCGGTGCAGCCCGCCACGGCCGCCCGCCACGGCCAGGCTCCCATGATCCAGGGACAACTTCCCCGGGAGAACGCACTGCGCGCCTCAGGCTGGTGCAACGTCACGACGCCTCTGCCGCCGCAGGCTCGCCCCGCCTCCTCCATACCCCTCCCTCCCCCCCCCCCGCCTGAGTGAGCCAGAGCCCCCGAAGCAGCTGCTCCTTTAACCCCGTCCTGTCTGGGCGGGGAACAGACGCCCTCAGGCGACCTACACACAGGGGCGGGTCCAAATCCAAAGCTGAACCCCGGGAGCTGTGTGAACAAAGAAGAGAAAGGGAAATCTCTCCCAGCAGCCTCAGAAACAGCAGATTAAAGCTCCACAAACAACTTGATGTACCTGCATCTGTGAAATACCTGAATAGACAACGAATCATCCCAAAATTGAGGTGGTGGACTTCAGGAGCAATGATATATATATTTTTTTTTCCGTTTTTTCTTTTTGTGAGTGTGTAAATGTATGCGTCTTTGTGTGGTTTTGTCTGTATAGCTTTGCTTTTACCATTTGTCCTAGGGTTCTGTCTCTCCGTTTTCTTTAGTTTCTTTTCTTTTCGTTTTTTTTTAAGTATAATTTTTAGCGCTTGTTATAATTGGTGGATTTGTTTTTTGGTTTGGTTGCTCTCTTTTTTCTTTCTTTCTTTTTTTCCTTATTTTTATTCCTTTTCAATTTTTTTTAATAATTAGGTTTTTTTTTATATTAATGACATTATTTTATTTTATTTTTTTCTTTCTTTCTTTTTTCTCCCTTTTCTTCTGAGCCGTGTGGCTGACAGGGTCTTGGCGCTCTGGCTGGGTGTCAGGCTTGTGCCTCTGAGGTGGGAGAGCTGAGTTCAGGACATTGGTCTACCAGAGGCCTCCCAGCTCCACGTAATATCAAATGGCAAAAGTGCTCACAGAGATCTCCATCTCAATGCTAAGACCCAGATCCACTCAACGACCA
The DNA here is from genome assembly GCF_028023285.1 of Balaenoptera ricei. NCBI lineage: Eukaryota > Metazoa > Chordata > Mammalia > Artiodactyla > Balaenopteridae > Balaenoptera > Balaenoptera ricei. The sequence continues at coordinate 109,374,863 of NC_082645.1, read as the reverse complement.
GCAAGCTACAGTGCTGGACACCCCATGCCAAACAACTAGCAAGACAGGAACGCAACCCCACGCATTAGCAGAGAGGCTGCCTAAAATCATAATAAGGTCACAGACACCCCAAAACACACCACCGGACGTGGACATGCCCACCAGAAACACAAGATCCAGCCTCATCCACTAGAATACAGGCACCAGTCCCCTCCACCAGGAAGCCTACACAACCCACTGAACCAACCTTAGCCACTGGGGGCAGACACCAAAAACAATGGGAACTACGAACCTGCAGCCTGTGAAAAGGAGAAACCCAAACACAGTAAGTTAAGCAAAATGAGAAGACAGAGAAACACACAGCAGATGAAGGAGCAAGGTAAAAATGCACCGGACCAAACAAATGAAGAGGAAATAGGCAGTCTACCTGAAAAAGAATTCAGAGTAATAATAGTAAAGATGATTGAAAAACCTGGAAATAGAATGGAGAAAATACAGGAAACGTTTAACAAGGAACTACAAGAACTAAAGAGCAAACAAACAATGATGAACAAGAAAATAGATGAAATTAAAAATTCTCTAGAAGGAATCAATAGCAGATTAACTGAGGCAGAAGAACGGATAGGTGAACTGGAAGATAAAATAGTGGAAATAACTACTGCAGAGCAGAATAAAGAAAAAAGAAAGAAAAGAATTGAGGACAGTCTCAGAGACCTCTGGGACAGCATTAAACACACCAACATTCGAATTATAGTGGTCCCAGATGAAAAAGAGAAAAAGAAAGGGACTGGGAAAATATTTGAAGAGATTATAGTTGAAAACTTCCCTAACATGGGAAAGGAAATAGTTAATCAAGTCCAGGAAGCACAGACAGTCCCATACAGGATAAACCCAAGGAGAAACACACCAAAACACATATTAATCAAACTATCAAAAATTAAATACAAAGAAAAAATATTAAAAGCAGCAAAGGAAAAACAACAAATAACATAGAAGGGAATCCCCATAAAGTTACCAGCTGATCTTTCAGCCGAAACTCTGCAAGCCAGAAGGGAGTGGCAGGACATATTTAAAGTGATGAAAGGGAAAAACCAGCAACCAAGATTACTCTACCCAGCAAGGATCTCATTCAGATTCAATGGACAAATTAAAACCTTTACAGACAAGCAAATCTAAAGAATTCAGCACCACCAAACCAGCTCTACAACAAATGCTAAAGGAACTTCTCTAGGCAGGAAGCACAAGAGAAGGAAAAAACCTGCAAAAACAAAACCCAAACAATTAAGAAAATGGTAATAGGAACATATATATTGATAATTACCTTAAATGTAAATGGATTAAATGCTCCAACCAAAAGATGGAGACTGGCTGAATGGATACAAAAACAATACCCATACATATGCTGTCTACAAGAGACCCACTTCAGACCTAGGGACACATACAGACTGAAAGTGAGGGGATGGAAAAAGATGTTCCATGTAAATGGAAATCAAAAGAAAGCTGGAGTAGCAATCCTCATATCAGACAAAATAGACTTTAAAATAAAGACTATTACAAGAGACAAAGAAGGACACTACATAATGATCAAGGGATCAATCCAAGAAGAAGATATAAGAATTGTAAATATTTATGCACCCAACATAGGAGCACCTCAATACGTAAGGCAAATGCTAACAGCCATAAAAGGGGAAATCAACAGTAACACAATCATAGTAGGAGATTTTAACACCCCACTTTCACCAATGGACAGATCATCCAAAATGAAAATAAATAAGGAAACACAAGCTTTAAACGATACATTAAAAAAGATGGATTTAATGGATATTTATAGGACATTCCATCCAAAAACAACAGAATACACTTTCTTCTCAAGTGCTCATGGAACATTCTCCAGGATAGATCATATCTTGGGTCACAAATCAAGCCTTGGTAAATTTAAGAAAATTGAAATTGTATCAAGTATCTTTTCTAACCACAACACTATGAGACCAGATATCAATTACTGGAAGAAAAACATACAAGCACATGGAGGCTAAACAATACACATGTAACTGTGGATGTCTGAAAAAGAAGGACATGCAGTGAGATCAGAGGTGCCTTCAAGGAAACAAGGTGTTTCCAATGTTTAATAGCATTAGGCTCTGATAGCCACATATGACCATCTTAACATCAGGAGTACACCTGCCACTCTACCTGGAGTTACACATTTCTACCCCGAATAGCTCTCATGCTATATTTTCTGGCTAAATAGATATGCACTGGCATTGAGAATATCCCTCCAACATGCATTCCTTCCTCACTGTCATCATGCATCTAGCATAGTATTTATTACATTATGTTATTAGGTATCATGCTTACTTAGAATATAAACTCATTGAAGCTGGAGCCAAACAGTAATAGTTTTCATAATCCCAGCAGCTAGCATAGTTCCTGACACAGTCATAGATACTCAATAAGTGATTATGAATTAGATTGCTGATAATGAATGAGTGAATGAAGGAACGAAGTATATGGGTGACATTCTTATATACAATTATTTTTCTTTTCCTCATCTCCTCTACACCTGATGGGGCTGTGTGTACTTTATTTTTCCCCTAATTAAACACTAATAAACTTAGTGCCAGTTCTATGAAGGCTATGCAAATGTGCTTAGTAACTTCTCATTTCAAAGGTAACACAAACATCTTTGTTGTATGGTCTTTGATGTGTTCTCTAGGTGTTCCGTGTCAGCAAAGTCCTTTCCCTTTTCAACATAGATCCCCTACCACCTAGCTTGTTTTGGTTATACACATACTGCTCTTGAAGTATATTTATAGAGTCATAGTTCAATTAGGACTTTATTTTTAAGGTGAATAAAAGAAATACTAGTACTAATAGAGAAGTACTCTTCTGTAAATGTTAAAGTAGCTCAAATTTTAAAAAGTTAAAAAATAGCAATTAAGTTGACTACTTCTCATGGTATCTTTGCAGAGGACTTGTTTTTCACAACTTAAAAAAAAATGCTCAGGAACAATAGCTCATTTCTCTGTTATCAATTATTAATACATGTATGAAGCAATTAGCTTCACACAATATTTTATAGGGTAATAACTTGACAAGATTTTAGGGGGAAGTTAAAAAGTGAACACAAATTAACTCTGAGTTACTTACTCCTCAAATCTCCAAAAGAATCTCAAGATTTGCCTTTACCTGTGGTCAAAAGAGAGAATGAGGCATATGTCATTCATCACTCTCCATTAAGATGAGGTTCATTCAAGACACTGGCATTCACACGAGAAGTGGTACCTTAGCCATCTGTCCACAGATAGCTGATGGAAGATCTATTGTGCACACCACCCTGAGTGAGACCCTGTGGGCAACTATAAAAATTAATCAGATATTATTACTGCCCTGAAGAGACTTATATTCATTAACAAGAGATATATCTGTAAAAATAATATCTATTTAACTAGATCATTATTTAAGATGATGCAAAATTAATGACTCTTAAGCAAAGATAAAGAAAGTTTATGACTACCGACTGAAGGAACTACTAAAAGAATATACTGAAAGAGTATATTATTGATACTAAAGGATATATATACTTCAGTAAGAAAAGCATTGAACTCCCATGAAGGAGTGTGAGGCAAGCAGTCATAACGAGGAAAGAAACTGGTAAACTTATTGATAAATCTAAATCAGAACTTCTTGGGGGAAAGTAATGGCTAAGGAGAGGGAGGGATTAAAAATAAATTGGACTTAAAATGTTGAAGTCCAAAGGCATTAGTAATTAAAATAAAACTTGAAAGAGCAAATTCTCATTTATAAGAAAGACACTTTCAGTTTTGATTTTTAAAAAAACTAGCTACACACTGTTTATGAGAGACACATCTAAAAGTAAGTTGACTCCGGCATATTAAAAGTAAAGAGGTAAAAAAAAGATATAAAACAAATCTTGTATATTAATATTGTTAGATAAAAATAAACTCTATTGTGGATAAAGAATTTTCTAACTTAATGATAACATGAAAAATTCACCAGAAATTTAAAATTTTGAACTTGGATACAACATAATCCTAAACTATATAAGCAAAAACTGGCAGAATTATGATTAAAAGTTAAGACACTAATTGGTAGAGATATTAATATAATTCTCAGAAACTTGACAGATTAAGCAGCACAATGGTAATGAAAATATGGAAGTTTTAAACAACACAATTAAGAACCTTCATTTAAAAGAAATATACCAAATTTGCACATAAATTTTAAAGAACACAAATTATTTTTAAAAGTGCATGGAAACTTTACCAAAAAAAAAAAAAAGGTTTTAATATGCCTCTCTCAGACACTTGACAAATCAAACAGCAACAGAGCTAATAAGGATATAGAAGTTTTGAATAACATAATCAATAACCTTGATTTAAAAGAAATATAAAGGACAATTCACTTAACTGTTAGGGAACACTGATTATTTTCAAAGATATATGGAGCCTTTACAAAATCCGACCAGTGCCTAATCTGACCAAAGACCACTGATTTCTACCACTGACTTTACGCTTGTAAGCTCATCTTATAATACCTTTGCCTACAAAATATGGCCACTTGGACATCCCATTGTCAATGATAATTCAGTATTTCTAAGTTATCACTTGATCTACACAAATGATCTCTTATACCTGGCTTCCCACATTCTGTTTGTTTTATTACAGTCTTTCCAGTTGTTGTACCTTCTTTGCCTATTCCTTTCTCTTACCATCTATCTCCATCTATAATTCACATTGTTTTTTAATATTTTATTATATTTCACAATGCATGTCATATATAACCTTCCTTTTTATTTCACTACCTCTACCCTGCTTATGAAATTTCAACAGGTTACTCATTTCTCCCTCTGGGCTTTGTCTAGTCAATCCATCTTGCATTAAACTACCAAGAACATCTTGGTAGAACTTTTTCATCATGCCACTTGCTTGTTCAAAATATACAGTGGTTTCCGATGCTTATGAGACAGAGGTTGGACTCTAGCATTCAAAAGCATCCAATAATCCCCCAAATGACCTCTCAAAGTTCATACTTCATGATGTCCCTATTAGAATATTTTCTCCAAAAATGAATAACCATAAAACTGCCCTGTTACGTGTAGAACATCTATTTCTCTCTTTGATTTTGTTCATGCCAATTTTTTCCCACTGTCAATATATTTCCTACTCGTCTCCCCATCCATTTTTCAAGGCCCAAATTTCTACTTGAATATTCTCTAAACACCTTCCTGAAGGGATGGTGCTACCTACTCAACTCTTATGGCACTTATCATTTATATTATAAGTCTATGATTTCTTCTGAGTCTGTTGTGTGATTTCTTATATTGTCTTAACTGTAATCATATTCCATAAGTTTTCTTATTAATCATCTATTCAAGAAGAGGAAACCTACAAATGATAATATTAGCGCTGAAGGGCAATGCTTCCTTCATTTAACAAACACTTATAACAACTATTCTCAAACCTATAATGATGAAGCTGACAGAAATTGTTCCTACCTTCACAGATCTTACAGACTGGTGGCAGAGAAATATAAAATTGTAATAAGCAAAAGCATAACATCTTTAGGGGAAAGCTCTGAAAGACAAATTTAATGTGAATAGAGAGTATTTAATGGGAAGGCTATTTTATATTGAAAGGGAGCAGAGGTGATAAGGAAAGGTCTCTGAGAATATGAGATTTAATGATGTTTTGAGCATGTGTAAATCTCCTTAAATCTAAATTTTTCAAAAACAAGAACGAGGAATACATTATCAGAGATACATAAGATACAACCAGTTTTAGAACTCTGAACTTGTGTGATTTTGAACAGAATATTATTAAAAAGACATTAATAGCTATAGGTTTAAAAATGATGTATTTTATCCAAATAGGACAAAATACAGGAAACAATATTTTTCTCTTCAGGGATTAGTAACCAGTTATTATACATCATTATCATTTAATACATTCTGCTTTTTACCAGAAGAGACATTTCCTGTTTTTCTAAAATATCACAGTCATATTGGAAGTAAGTGATGGGTAGCCAGTTTATCGATGTTGATTGCATCTCTGTTTTGGGGCAGGGAGGAGCTATTCAGAGAAACGTGGAGGGTGATATCCACAGGTGACCAGCAGAGAGGGGCTATTGCATTTTCTTCTTTTCCTACTCCTCACCCTTTGGGGAATACTCAGATGCCATGTGGTCATCTCTGCAAAGGCTGTTCATGGCATATCCATCAAGTCAGTGATGTCTCTGAAGACAGAGAGCACGGCCAGTCAGGTGCCCAGGGTTACAATTAAGCCATGCCCTTGGGAAAGTCCTAGATCTCAAATTTCCTCTGTCACAATATTTGGGATTTAAGCCAAGATGATCAATAAAGTCTTATTTGGCCCTAAAATATGCTCTGTTATGACCAACCAGGTACTCATAATCAACTATGGTCCAGAAGATTAAACAAAAGAAGAAAGCATTAAAAAAATTAGACACAAAGAATGAAAAAAAACAAACTTCAGAAAAGTAGCACTGATAACAAAAGTCATTATGACTGAAATTATCAGAACTATTTGTTGGAATTGTTTTTGTATTTTTTTCCTCCATGGAGATTATTCAAAAGAAGACCTTCTATAAGAATGGGTGATTCTTTTTCCCTAATATTTCAGGTGAAGCCTGATCTCTAAGATATTTCAAAATTGATTCTAGTATACAGGATACTGTTACATATTTCTTCACCAACACTTGCAAATAGCATAGGAGTTTGCAATTCAATTACTCTTCTAGATCTAGGAAGCCTAAGTAATTTGCTCTATATTTCCTTTCAAATAAATATTAAATTAACCTCCTTTCTTGAAATCGTAGTGAGAAGATGACTGGGGCTCAGTTATCTCTAGGGCTTCTTTACTCCTATATATGGTTCCTAAACCTGAATGACTTGAAGAGCTCTGCACTGAAACAGCTGGGGTGCCTTGGACAGAATTCTTTATCTCTATGCTGTTTCTCTACGTATTCTCTCCAGCATGACTGCTTCAAGATGGCTGAATTTCTTACATGTTGGCAGAGGACTCATAAAAATGCAAGAAGAGAGAGATAAAAAGAGATTGATTGAAGGGGGGCCCGGCAGAAGCTAACATCTGAGGTCACACAGCATCACTTCTGTAAAGCCCACCCATTGTAGTTCAAGGGGAGGAAAGCTAGACCCAATCTCCTGATAGGGGAATGTCAGCGTCATATTTTAGGAAAAGCCTTCTTTTGAAAATATAAACTGCCATACTCACAACTCATTGGCCATAACTGGTCACATGGCCTCATTCATTCACAAAAAGGCTGAAAAGGAAAACCAGAAATAGATGCTGAGTCACACTAATACTGACCATAGAAGCCCCCCCCCCCCACTCCATAGCCTTCTTTATGCTGTGTTGAAGTGCTAACCACATAATGTGTCTTATTTGTTAGCTTTATGGAGTTGTGCTTTAATAGTTTGCTTTTGGACTTGTAACTAATAGTCACAAAGAAAAATAGCCAGTTAAGCAAAATCTGTGTTTGCTTTTTCTATAGAAATATTGCTCAGAATTGCTCAGAACATTAACCATTACATCAGTACGGTCTGTGTAAAACTTTGCAGAGTTATTTGTTTTAGATTTAAAACCAGTGGAAAAGTTCTCTTCATTGAAGAACTGGCAGGCATCTTCCTTTCTAATAATGAAAGCTATTCCATTTATCATGCTCTCCTTTTCAACCTGGATGCCAGGGATTTCATAGTCAATTCTGAAACTTAAACATAGTGACTATGTTATCATTCACTAAGGTTAGCTTGCTATGCCTTCCTATTTTCAATGCTTCCAATTTTGTATTTGTTTCTTCAGCCTCATTATTACATATATCTGATTGTGGTGGTGACTACACCAATCTACATGTGATGAAATAACATAGAACTATACACACATTTCATACTAACACCGTTTTCCTGGTTTTGGTATTATACAATCATTCTTTAAGAAGTAACAATTGAGGGCACACAGGTGAAGGGTAGATGGCATGCTCTGTACTATCCTTGCATCTTTTTGTGTATCTATGATGGTTTCAAAATAAGAAAGTGTAAAAAGCCACCAGCTTGTACATTTCACATGGGAATTTTATTGTTTGCAAATTACACCTCAAATAATGTTGATTACCAAAAATAAGTATCAGTGTCATTAACTCCTCAATAATGAATAAGCAAAACGGAGTGACCCCAGGTTTGAGTTCCCTAAGAAAATAACAAACTCCTGGAAATAAATAACATGCCATTTGTTTGGCCAAACCATCTCAGGAAAAGACCTAAGGATATTTACACTCAGCCCACTTGTATAAATGAATATAGTGCTGACAGCATAAAGTGTAAGCAGTCAGTCTGAATCAGATGGGGTTTATCATCAGGGTACAGAGTGATAGAAGTGCAAATAAGCAGAAAGGAAAGCTCTCAGAGTGAAAACAAAAATGCTTTATCTGCCCAGCCAGCAACACCAAGGCCAGAAGCCAAGCAGAAATGTGGATAGACACAGGTCATTGAGACCCACAGACACCTCTGAAATAAGAGAGGGGTAAGAGGGGGGATGTGGGAAATCTAGCCCCAACTTTCACCCCCAACGTCTTCGGTTGTTCCCAAGATGTGAGAGCATAGCATAAGGAAGATCAAGCAAAGTCTGCCACTTACCTGGGCCCCAGGTTGAGGTGGCAGATGCTCATACCCAGGGTTTTCTCTACATTGGCACAATCAAGCCAGCCAAATGAAGAGACAATATTAGTATGTAATTTTTAAGCTATCCCTAACCACCTCTTCAGATGACTAATTGTTAATGGGCTTTTAGAGAGATTACCTAGAACACTTGAGAGCCAAGGCTGTACCAGCTGCTTTGATAGGACTTAATTGCTGGCTTCTGAGCAGCAGTGAAATGATTTTTCTAGAAATTGCTCAGTTAGCATAGATGAAAACCATTAGCTTGATCTGATTTCTAAAGATCAAAGGAAAACATACTGCTGGATTTCTCAAAGTGTAGCCCTCAGGCCCACGGATTCCCAATAAAAATTAGAAATCTCACACCCACCACTGCTGGATCTCAGGAAGCAGGGCCTGGGAATATGCATTTTAATAGGCACAAGTGTACTGTTTATGCCGGGACTCACAGGTAGAGTGTAGTTGAAAGCAGCAGAATGATCAAAAACTTTCTTTTTTTCCCCAATAGTGGTCTTGTCATTCTTTGTATAAAGTTGTAGATGTCTGGTAGAACAAACTAGACAGATGTGCCCTCCCCTTCCTGCCCCCCACATTGCAGAGCCAAAAATCAGAAATAATCAGGAGATTCACAGATGAGAAGAGGAGGAGGAATAGCAAGAAGCCTAGTGCTTCCACCCACAGAGTAATCGGTCATTGTGTAACATTAGCATTACTAGATTCTGAAAAATCTTTGAAGTGCACATGGCTCAAAAGAAACTAATAATGTAACTCTAGAAGTCCACACTTGTTCCCTTAGATACATAACACTGCACAAACAATTTGGTTGCAATTTCAAGGCAGTGGTTTCACAGTTATTTGATTAAACTATGATGCCTTTTCATAAGAAGGAGACGGACTGATAGCACTTCAAGGTTTTTGCAAGTGCCACAATTTAAAATTATAACTTAGCCTGCTTGTAATGATATTTTTAGCTTATTCCTCCTGCTTATAAATACATTTCCATATATTATTCCCATAACATTTTCCTCATGATCACAGAGGCTTCTTTTTCAATGAAGGCAACACACAACTTTTCTGAGACAAAAAAAAAGTGAGGAAAAGAAAGATCACATTTAGCTCCTGAGAAACACGTATGGTCAGCAAAGACTGTGCCTCTAAATTATTGACAAGAAGAACTTCCACGAACCATGGGCTTTCCTTAAATTTTACTGTCCTTCCCGAACCCCAGGACCTTCAATTAGGTGACCTGACCTTGGGGGCAAAAGAGAAAGGGACAGAGCTGTGAGATTCAAAACAAGCAGGCAAGAAAGCTGGAAAATGCTGATGAATCACTGTGTATTCTGAAAGGGTGAGGTCATGCATTTTTTCCCATGAATAGTTATCTCCCTTTTTACTAAGGGCTACATCATCCATTTTATTGGGGATTATTTTGTTTGGGAGTCAGGGATATTTGTTCCTGTGACCACCCTCCCCCCCCATAGAAACCAACATTTTATCTACAAACACAAGACACTGTATCCTTTGAAACAGGTAGCCCTAGTGCTGCTCAGCTGTTGCCCTTGACCTTAAGAGAACTTTTATTTTTCTCTCTACTTCTCAGCCCAGATTCTATTTTCATGCCAATGTGACATTGTGGCCTTTCTTAGGAAGGGTTTGCCAGTTGTGCTGAACTTGCCAAGTTGTAGCGAAATATTTGGTACAGGTTTAGCATATGTTATGTTGAACTGCAAGGAACTACTTTTGCCAAAGACATTGCCCTTGATAGAGCAGGCAGCTTGATCTAAACCAGATTATGTATTAAAAGTGTGTGTGTTTTGATATTAAAAAAAAATTAATAAACTAGAAATCTCCATCTAGTTCTTTCATCTTCAACTTTAGATTTAAAACAGAAGCAAAGCAAAACAAAGTGATTTATTCAATAAAAATTTGTAGCTATTCTGTATTATCAGCAAGTCTGTTACTTTTTTAAAAATTACAGAATACTTAGAATTTTTCTCCATTTTAATTTGGGGACAATAAAGGTACAAAGAGGAGCAAAATAAATAAAATGAACATGATCATAATTATCTGTTTCTGAAGAGAAATCCAGACCATGCATTCTGCTTATATTCACTAGGTGTTAATATTATTAAGTCCACATAACAATATCAAGTATACTATTGCTTTATTTTGGTTTGATTTTAGGGTACTGCACTTTCAATGTTATAAAAATAAAAGTATCTATTTATTTCTATGAATTAAAATGAACCAGATCAGAATACTTGTGATGAGGGCTGTACATGAATATACTTTTTTCTCCCTTCATGCTTTTATTCCATTTTTAAGTGCCTACTGAATGACATCTAGCAACTCAAAGCTGAGAAACACTTCCACTATCATTAAATCATTCTAAAGGTAAAGTTTTTACTAATACTGGAGAAGACACTGTCATCCATATATATATATAATGTTCTACAGAAATGAGTAATTAAAATATTAATTTGAATTTTGAAAATTGCTTTCAAAATAAAATAGAAATAAACTTTTCTGTTATGTAATTTTTCCATGTTAAACTAGAAAGATCATCAAGACATCATTTTAATAACTTCTAATTACCCTATTGTTCTGCACATCCTCCATATTCTCATGCAGGTCCATGTACGAGCTTTCTTTATTCTGTTCTACACTACAGAAAGTTGACCTCTATGGATCCCATCGTTGAGCTACCATACTCTCTGGCTTGGACTGGGCCAATGAGAAGCAGTCATAGACTGAATTGGAAGAGGAGACTGTGTCCAGGATATCTATTTCAATGTAATTCTCCTTGCCAGGTGGCCACAGGTTGGCTGTGTCACTCTGTCAAAGGCCACAGTGCTTCCTAACTTGTCTTACCTATATGCTAACATCTCCATGTTCTGGCATCCACCTCTCTACTTCTGGTGAAGGGGTGGTCACAGAGTCCCAGAGCTGCTAGCCCATGTGTGCGATCCATCCCTTGTTGGTTTCTCTAAACCCTGCCCACACCACGTGCAAAGAAAAGAGTATCTTTATTAAAAGCTCATCAATTGTATCATTTGAAAGAGCCATCTATTTCTGTCAGAACCCTAATATGACGCATGTCTGGACTATTAGAATTAAGTTCAAGTAGCCTTCTTACAGAGTTTTAAAAGCAAATCATAAACTTTGCATCAGCTCCAATGTATTTTTTTCTATATTCTCAAAAACTTACATATATTTGTCAAGACTTACCTGCATTTATAAATGAAACACTTAGCGTTCTAATAAAAACATGTTTGCTATTGTTAGCATCATTAAAATAGTTTTAAAAAGCAGATTTGATTGCTTTGTTTAAAGAAAGTGTCAAATGCCTATTGATTAGAATTTTAAAAGCAGTGATATCCAAAACACATAATTTAATTAGATCTACTAGCCTTTTAGTCAGTTCAAGTACCTGCTTCATGTGGAGGGAAAGAAGTATTCTCCTCATTGCTATAATCCAAGCACCTAGCAGGGGTTGGCCCATGATAGATTTTCAATAAATTTTTATGTGTTGAATTTATAAAAAAAATAAAGTTTACTTCATTTTCTGATTAACTGAAAAGAGGACTCTAAAAGTTTAAAGTCTGATAACTACTGTTTCTTTTATAAATTTATTTATTTATTTATTTTTGGCTGCGTTGGGTCTTCGTTGCTGTGCGCGGGCTTTCTGTAGTTGCGGCGAGCGAGGGCTACTCTTCGTTGCGGTGCGCGGGCTTCTCCTTGCGGCGGCTTCTCTTGTTGCAGAGCACGGGCTGTAGGCGCGCGGGCTTCAGTATTTGTGGCACATGGGCTTCAGTAGTTGTGGCTCGCGGGCTTTAGAGAGCAGGCTCAGTAGTTGTGGCGCAAAGGCTTAGTTGCTCTGCAGCATGTGGTATCTTCCGGACCAGGGCTCGAACCCGTGTCCCCTGCCTTGGCACCAGATTCTTAACCACTGCGCCACATCATTATAGCACTGATAACTACTTTAAATGCTATAATGTTTCTTTTAAAATTAAACTATATATATACCTGAGATAGAAATATGTATATCTATAATTACCGTTACATTAGTAACAGACAAAAAATTTGAGGTGTTATGATTAGGGAATTAAACATCTGTACTTTAATTTCCAGAATAGCAAAACAGAATCTTATACCTAGAAGAGTTCTCCAAGAACTCTAGCTTAACAGTCATCCTTTAGAATTTGAAAATTGAGAACAAAATAATCTAAATGAATCATCCACAACTGACACACAACTGATTGGAAATTTAAATACTTCCCGATTTTATAGGTAAATGTAAGCCTCTGGATTTTGATAGATGATCTCTAAGGAATTCCACTTTCTCCATAGATGAAGCACTCAGAATTTGCTCTGAAGAGTAGGTACTATTTGAGGAAAAAGTATATTTGAAGCTACTAGAACATCATGCTGTGCAAGGGAAGGGACAAGGGACCAGGGAGTTGGCTTACCTTCCTCACTTCTCAGGACCTGCACAGACTGGCTGATCCCTGGATGGATTCCCAAATACTTCAAAGGCTGATTTATTCCTACTGAACTGCTATCAAGCAAGTTGGGAGTTTCAAGATGAGGTGGAGCTAAGACAGAAGATCCCAGAAATAATACCATTCAGGTCTATGAGCAAGACTTACCTTTCTTGCTGCTCATTCTATTTCTACTCTTCCTGTTCCTCCTTTTCTTTCATATCTCTCTAACCTCTTTGTCTTTTTTCATGAACTTCTCTCAGCTTCTCTCTTTCCCTTTTCTCATGGTGTCTTCCCAACAGGAACTTATCAGAGTCATACTCTCCTTCCTCCCATGGATAATGTTGACCGTATCAATTCCTTTAACTGGAAAATTGACAAATAGAATTTATTGTAACCAACTTTTGTTGAAGGTCAAGCAATGTTCTTAGGAATAAGTTACAACTGCTGACCTCAATTTAAAATCTGGACAGAGGCTTGTGTTGGAGGAGGTCATCATGACCTCTGGTTGACCCGAGAGCAGGACCCACGCAGTCACCCATGCAGTTGGAGGTTCCTTATCTCCTCCCTCTCCTTGGAATACATGTCATTCCTAATATTTCCATGCTAGCAGGTGTTTCAAGGATTTAGCCTTGAGGGATAAGGTGTTGTTGAGACCATCTGAACTGAATACATGACTGAACCCAGTTAAGGTCTCTATATAAACTTTTAAGATTCTGGAAGGTAGGTGCAAAGATCTACTCATGTTGGAGCTGTCCAGAATGAGCTTCATAAGTCCCCTTGCTTATTAAAACCACCACCTACCGATCTGGAGTGATTTGCTCCTTTCTTGAGTCTCTCCTTGCCCTCCGTGTACAGGAACCAGTTTTTCATTTCACCCAGGGAACTACTGAAGTTACAAATCAATAGCTAGAGATAAGTAAGCACATAATAGTTCTTCAATTTCCATACGTAGAGACAGATTTGATCATGTCTACTTGAAGGAACCAGAATAGGCATCATGAAGTAAATAATATTTGAATTGAACAACAAGTTACCATAATAGGTAAATATAAGAAGAGATCTTAGATCGCTTTACAATTATTAGAAGAAGAAAGTCTGGAAAAGGAGGCTAGAACTAGCCCAGGGAAAGCCTTGGATGTTAGACCCAAAAGTTCATTGATAATTAGGAAGTTTGCAATAATTCTTTGAAAAGTTCTTTTAAATGTGAAAGTGACATATTTGTAAACGTAACTTAAATGATCAAACTGACCTGAATCAACTGAAAAAATAGTTGAATAATCAAAATGAAACAAAAGCGCTGAGATAGAACATGGGACACACTGAGATTTCTTTAATCTTTTTTTTTGGTTCTGCCAAAGTGAGTAGTTATACCAAATATTTTGAGACTAATACATTTTACTAGTTTTATTGGTGTCCAATTTGAATCAAAATCAAAATGATCAGTAAAAGTCATTCTAACTTTTTCTTTAGATCTGCAGGGCTCAAAATAAAGCACAACAAACAAAAGAAACTTCAGATATAGAAACTGAAGCATAGTATAATGAAAATCCACAAAGAAAGAAAAGATTTCTTTAGTAAAATGGCAAAAAAATAATCAGATTTTGCTCACCTTTCATTCTCAGTTTTTTCAACAAATAAATATTGATAATCTGCTCTTGCTAGCCTATTTTAGGGACAGGAAGAGATTCCCCACCACCCCCCCACCTCGCTTTAGAGAAATCTAGATTTTGTGGTAGAAGCCCAAGTGATTATGCTCTATTGCAAGTTGAAGTAGTTTGAATATTATCTGAAATGTAATATTTTTTCTAAACCATTGCAGATCATCTGTCTTTTTCATATTCCCCCTATACACTAAATATTGTCATAGCATTTGCATATATAGTATATTAATCTATATAACATATGGTACTTGGAACACATTTTTACTAATTGAGATATCTGCAAGAGTATTATTTCTCATTTATTTACGTTAAAGATATCTTAATAAATAAATTTCTATTTTTGCCCATTGCCAAAATATTTCTTACTGTATCAAGAAGTAGAACTACTACTTTTGCTTCTGGCTTAACTTGTAGAGCCAGTTTTCCTAGGATAACGTCATTATTATTTTTCTATAAGTCATATTCTTAAAATATATTAATATGTTGGATTCCATACTTCGCCTACTGGGATATATGTGGTATGAATTATTTTTGAAGTGGAAAAAAAAAGCTGTTAAGATGGGCTGATGACTATTGTCTTAAATATCACTTTCCCAACATCAAGGGTTACACCTGGAAACTGTTTATCACAGCTAAAAAGGCAGGGCCTACTTGGGATGTGGCTCATCGGAATGACTAATACCAACTCATTTTTCTCATAAATCTGTCTATTCTCCCACCATCTGTTATTTGCATTTTTCCAGAAAGTTAAAAAAAATACTGATGGAATGTTTTGACCCAACTGCAGTTAAATTCACATGGTTTACTCTTTTACTTCCCAAGATGACATTTCAGCCAAGCCTACAGTGGGGTATTGCATCAGAATAATCTTCTACAATGGGAATTCCAGGTGAGACATCTAGAGGCAAAATGGGGAACTGCTTAAGAATTAAACCATCATTAGTAGTATTTTGTTTCAAATAAATGTTGATTTTGTTTTTTTAAATGTCAAGTTAAAAACAAATCCTAACAGTCTGTGTACACATCGTTGAATATCAACTCATAAACCATCCCATGCTTTAATTTCCAACATGAGAGGCCTGTGAGTTTAACAGTTTTCTTGGATTGGCAATGATTTTCTAGAATGATTTGTATGGTTTTTATACTGTCAACAGCAAAGAAGATGCACATTTTCTGATTCAGTAAAAATATATACCTCTAGATTACATTTTACACATTATGTCTGGATATGGACATAGACATTTGTCTTGGACAACTGCAAGATAATGCCTTCTCAAAGCTATTAATCTAGATAATGTTTCATTCAAGCTAAGATGCATATAACTTTTGTAAGAAAATGAATAACAACATTATTCTTCCTGCTATGCATAAGGCACTTTGCTAGTTACTGAGTGTACAATGGTGAAAAGGGCAGAGATAGTTCCTGCCCTCATGAGCTTATAGTCTAGTGTGGAGAGATAAAAACTAAAAAGCAACAACAAAAGGATATATAATTACAAATTATAGTGGGTGCTATAAAGGAAAGAAGAGTATGAACTCATGGAACCATAGATACTCATTGACAGAGGTGATTTTGGAAGTCATCTAGTCATCAAGCACAATATTTCAGAGTTAAAGAATATAGGATCTAAAGAGATAAAGAGATTTGTCCAAAGTCACAGAACTAGTATGTGGCACATTTCAGATTAGGCATAGAGCAAACTTAAATCAGTTAATGTTACCAAAAACTAAAATAATCTTATATCATATTAAAATGATTTTTCTAGCTTTGCTGGGGAGCAAAAAGTTTAGGAAAAGCAGTAGATGAAAAGATTCTTCTTGGTTTATAAATGCCAGAAGAGAAGTGAGGTTGGTGATTCTTTTTAGGAAGTTGTATCAGTCAGGCTAAGTTAAGTCATACGGTGATAACAAACAATCCAAAAATCTTAGTCTATTACAGCAGGAAAGATCTACTCCTCTCTCATGTTCTATGTCCTTCACGTATTGCCTATGGCTCTGCTCCAATTCATCTTCACTTCCGAAAACCAGACTAACAGAGAAGTCTCCTAGCTGAAGCACCACTGGTTGTGATGGCAGAAGGAAAAACAAATTTGTTGAACCCTGTGTTGGCTCTTGAAGCTTCTGCTCAAAATTGTCACATGTTGTCTCTGCTCACAGAGCAAGTCCCAGGTTCCATCAGAGTGTATTCCTCCTGCTGGGAGGAGTACCACATATGGGTGTACAATAAATACAACCCACCACATACATGATTATATGTTTTTCATATGAAGACTTTAAGGGATGCAATATTTTAGTGAAGAACCCTGATAGCTTTGTCTGTATTAATTCTTGACTTAATAGTTCTTTACTATAGTAGTGTGTACATGTCACACTGTTATATTTAAAATGGATAACCAACAATGACCTACTGTATAGCACAGGGAACTCTGCTCAATATTATGTGACAACCTAAATGGGAAAAGAATTTGAAAAAGGAGAGATATATGTATAACTGAATCACTTTGCTGTACACTTGAAACTAGCCCAACACTGTTAATCAACTAGACTCCAATATAAAATAAAAAGTTAAAAAAATAGTTCGTTACTACCTCAGCTTGTATCTGCTTTTTCCTAGTAATATCTCATTTCTTTTTTTGTGAGGGACTCTCCACCTCTCTACTCTCGGCCCATGGAACCTGAATTCTGACTGTCATTTTTAAGAGTGAAATACCCTTTCTGCATCAGATCTAAGCCAATCATTGCTTCACATTGTCCTGGCCACAAAGATGGGGTCACAAGTAGGAGCTTAGCCTGCATCTTGTCTAATTAAGACAATGTTCCATACTTCTGTGGGAGGCACAAGTGCATGGCAATGTGAAAGGAAAATTTATTTCCTCCTAGACTTGGACCTCAAAGGATGTGAAGCAGAAGCCGCTGGTCACCTTGTTCATACTCAGAGCTTGAGAGTGAAGCCCAGCCTGGGGAAGGGGAGTGCACTGATCTGAGATACGTAGGAAATCAAGTCCTTTGTGATATTATTTGAGCTCCTGAATGAAGCTGTTCATGGAGACAGTTCTCCCCTAGGGCTTTCCAATTATTGAGAAAATTTCGTTGTTGTTGTTACACTTGTTTTGGCCTTTTGACACTTGCAACTTGTGGGACTTGTGCTTTTGCTGCCATGGCCCAGGTTCAATCCCTGGTGAGGGAACTAAGATCCAGCAAGCTGTGCTGTGTGACCAAAATAAATTTTAAAAAAAACCCACACACACACTTGCAACTTGAAATATGTAATAAATATTTTGAGCAAATTACCCTGAATTTATAATTCCTTCTCTGTTTAAAAAAAAAGGAAGTAATTGGATTAGATGGTATCCAGATATAGCATTCTATGATTCCATAATCTAGGACACTGTATGTCATGATTAAGGCTCTAGTAAAAGAGCATTAATGTTTATATCTAATTGAGATTGGACTTCCAGCACTTCTCTTAGTGTTGGTGACCAGAATTGCTCTACTCCTGGGCATTACAACTTTATTCTATATCATAGATACTACTCTACATCACCCCTTTCAGACTCACAAAATAAATCTACTGATATACTTTCAGTTGTATTTGAGCCATTATTTCAAAAGGTCCCAGAGCCCAGGCCCTTCAAATGCTACCTCTTCCCCTAACAGGGTCTCAGGTGGTAGACAAACTGTCACCCATCAACAGCATTTCCGCTGCAACTTGGATCATTCTCTAGTTTCCCATTTTGTGGTTTCAGTCAGTGAAGATTCAAATCCTTTATGGTATTTTCACCATTCTCATGTTTGCTTTAGATACCTAAGGAGTGATCTACCTGGCTTTTATTTTTCCATAAAATTCACTTTTCCTGTTTGGTCTAATTCTGGAAAACCTGAGAACATGTGAGAAGTATAAGGCATTTCTTACCAAATTTAATTCTAAATTGGGGATCAGAATTAGTCTTGATGGGTCCCCCAGATCATGCTTAAATATTTAGAGTAGATTTACTCCTCATAAAGCATGTCTAGATCCTCTGAATCCTTGAAAACATAGGATGATGAGCAAAGAAACAGAAAACAAGGCTCCTAGAGCCTTCATCATTCTAAGTATCCAGGGCTAGACCAAATAGCAATTTTGTTTTTTGTTTTTTGGGTTTTTTTGGCTTATAGGATACCTAAAAAATTACTCTGTGATCCCTCTCCAAGTGTATTTTACCAAAACCTCACTTTCAATTTCATAATAAGACAATTTGCAATTGGAAGAGGAAAGTTTTCATAACTCTCTAGGGGAAAATTAGATTTGGGAATTCGGAGATTATGTAGTGGGGGGAAGCTGGATCATACTGTTTTTTAAAAAATCTAAATCATAATGACCCATTTATGGGTTCATAAAAAATGTTGAATTTGCAATAAAAGACTTCCAATTACAAGTAGTGTTTTTTGCAACAATACATGAAGAAAAACTAAAGCTCCATAACAGGTTATACCCAAACCAGGTAGCAATTCAATTCCACAACCAATACTTAGCTCTTAATACATTCAAAGCATCATGCTAAGCATGATAGCAGCATGTAGACAGGTGAAATCCAATCTTTACACTCCGTGAGTTGGCACTGTCTTAGAAGATAAGGCAAGCACAGGTAAATATGGATAGCCTTCAGGGTGGTATAGGTCCCTCATGGTAAGGGAAGGAGGTCAGAAAATATTTCCTGGAGGAAAAAAAATTGAAGCAGATGTTATGATGTTTGAAGCCACAAAATTCAAAATGACAATGATGATGATAATGATAAATAGAACATAGAAACAGCCAAAACAATAAGGAATGTTTATTAAGGTAGTACTCACAAGTTCTATTAATATTCTTATGACGATCATATGATTTAATCCTCATAGTGACATTAAGAGAAAGTAGAGACTCCTCATTTCAGGGATAAACACAGCTACAGCCTAGAGTTTTTAAATCAGTTACTTATAGCCACAGACAGCTGATAGTGAAGGAATCAGAAATCAAACCCAGATTTATCTCATACCAGAGCTTGAACATTAACCTTATGACTTATCTCTTTGTTTCAGACTAATGCTTCTTCCTTCTCTGTGTGACTCACTCACTCTGTTCTGGGTTCTAGGATCTTTATTAAAAGAACCTGACCTGGTTTACTCTGTTCTAGGACTGTCATCCCAACAGTCAGAACCCAGTTATGTTAATACTGACAATGCTGATAAAGTGGAGGTAACCTAACAAGGACCAAGGTGTTACCAGGACGATTTGACCCAATCACAGAGCCAAAGAGTGATTCCAGGATCCCCTGAAGCCCATTGCAAGTGAGAAATTTCTTCCATACATGACAGGAATCCTGTGTTCCTTGACCATCTTATCTACTACTACTAAGCATATCTTTCACTTAAAACCAGGTAAATTGGGAGTCAGCTGGTGATCATCCCACAGGCGATGCTAAGTCCATTAGTTTCAAAAAGTTAAGAGGAAGAACTGGAAAAAGTCACCATATTCTCTAAAGTAATACAACTTGTATTAGAACATGAATCCCATTGAAAGTGCGACGTCTTGAAGTTTTACCTAGAGTTTTGATGTACCAACCATAAAATCGTCAAAGAGTAGAGATCACAAATTGTGACTATGATAACTTAGGTATTTCTTTTGTGGAATTTTATTTTAAGGAATATCCTTGAAATAATTTGTTGTACTGTAGCATTCTTGTTGAAATTTTAAAAGAAAAATAGACTTATTAACCTAAGAATTTGGTCAAAATAAAATCTAGAAGCTTTGAAGAATCATAGTATTTGATTTTGTTCTTTGAAGATGCTGAAAGTAAATGTCTCCATTGCTCTTGTGATGGACACTTCCCCATGGGAACTCACCTTATTTGTTGATTGCTGAAACTTGAAGGTCTTTTGGTATTAGGTGTTATTTTTATGTGATTCTATTTCTTTATCATTTAATTGTTTTTGCTCAGAATTTGCCTGTGGGCCCTTTGAATAGTGACAAAACAGCTGGTACGTGACAAGTTGCCAGAGTTAACAGCCGCCTGTCACACTCCAACTATGACACCAATGATAAACGTAATCCCAGTTTTAAAGGGACCCATTTCTTTAACCTCAGAAAGTTGTCTTCATGCCTTTGAGCTGTCAAGAGGATAAAAGCATATCCACGATAACCTAAACCTAATTCATCATCTCTTTAATGCTTGTCTCATATTACCTTTTAGTGATTACCAAAAGATCATATAAATTAAAAATAAAGGTCTGAGAAGCACATGAAGAATAAAGCACATTCTTAAGAAGCGGCATTAAAAATAAGACACATTTTTAGGGTAAAATGATGGACACCTTACCTAATAATTTATGAGATAATGCAAAATTGTAATAAATTGAAAAAAATACTATTACCCGTGCATTATAAAAAAAGAAAAATTGTAAAAAACCATAGAAGATGGCAAATTTTTAATGTGAATTTATATTATCATAATCATCCTCATATTTAAATCAAATACTGTCATGCCTGACATTTTAAAAATAACCAAATACATACATAATATACCTCACTTATCTTTAAAGATTAAAGTTCAAAATTTCTAATATTATACTTTGATTTTGGCAGAATTAAAAAAAAATCTAAACATATACTTTTTTTAGTATGAAATGAAATTTCTACAAGAATGCAACCAAATAATAATGTATACAAAAACACCATGCATACTATCCTCACTATATAAGGATAAAAAGATAACTTAAATTTGAACAACATAGTAATAAAGCAAAAGTTAGAATTTGAGTGATTCAGAAACAGAAAAAAATGAGGAAAGACTGTAAGTAAATTATAAGGAAACAAAAGAAAAATTGAATGAAATGAAAACATATGACTAAACATATCAGTGATGTTAAAATATTATAACTATTTTGAGTAAAACTTCATATTAAAAGTTTAAAACACACACGTTCAACGATAAAGCAAAGCCCCCAGTTGCTACTTATTAAAAAATACAGCTAATCCAAAATTACCCCAAAATAAAAATAATAATAAAATAAATAAGGCACAACAAGGCACAGAAAGGAAAAAATAAAGTAAAAGAGTCTTGATAGAAATTAGAGAGAGAAATGTTCATTCCCCAAAAGTGTTTGCTTATCCTCATAAAAGGCATATAGCCATGGACACTTAAATTCTGAGTAATATAAAATCAAAATGAGTAGTTTTTGTGACTTGTCCTAGATCACAGAGTGTATAAATTGTAAAACAAGAAATTAACCACATTTCCTACAGTTAAAATCCAGGGTTCTTTTCATGTTGATCAAGTTTTCAAAATACGGCTAGTGCTGGGACACCTGGAAATTACATAAATACCATTAACATGAATTTATGTATGCACCCCTTAAAGGCTTCAGGTTTAACAGGTCCAGCAACCTGTGATAATTTTCAAAGATGGAAAAGATCATTGTTACTAGCCGGTTCCAGTGCAAAGTATGAAAATTTAGCCTTTGAGATCCTTTCACCTTCCCCCACCCCCACCCCGCCCGCCGAGTCCTCCAAAGCCCTCTCCAAATGCACTCCTCTCTATTTCTTGTCACAAAGCACTCCTGTGGCTGTCGCACGTACTTATTAGCACCATGACTGCATCCTCTCCTTTGCCCTCACTCCGTGAAGAAACTTGTTAATGTTTCGCTCTACTCTAGCGCATCTAGTCATGGAGCAACTTCTAGAGCTATGTCAACTGGTGGTACTGCACTGCTTTTGGTCCTCTGCAAATACAAGACTCATCTTAATCAGAAGGTGCAAAGGAGAGCCTGAAAAGCTGGGAAGAGAGAAGTTACCTAGCCTTTCCTGTGCTCAGTATATTAAAAAACAAAACAAAATAAGACAAAAACAAAGTGCCCTTCACTCCATCCCCAGAATATTCCAACAGGTAACTCTTTTAGTATCTAAAATAGCAACCTCCATCATTCCAGATCCCTTACCTATTTAAGTTCATATTATTTACTTCCAACATTATATTTATATATTTGTCTTCCCAGATAGAATATATACTACATGAGGGCAGGGATTGTATCTGTTTTGTTCACTATATCCCCAGATCCCTGGCACATAGTAGAGACTCAATAAATATTTGTGGAAGGAGAGAAGGAGGTAAGGAAGGAAGGAAGAAAGGAAAGAAGGAAGGAAGGAAGGAAGGAAGGAAGGGAGGGAAGAAGGGAGGGAAGAAGGCAAATGAAATAAAATGAAAGGGAATGATGAATCATGTCCTTCTGGAAAAAGAGAAAATTTTATGCTTCCTCATAAAACTAATGATCCTTATTTTTTCATAATATTTTACTGTGTTTTTAAAAAAAAAATTTTGTTTTACATTTGCATATCTTTCTAAATACCCACCTAAAAGGAAATCAAAACTAAATTACTTCTATGGTTGAGATATAGCTACCCTTACAAAGCAATCAGTTTCTTTTTACATGTTGCATATATAATGCCAAGGAATATTTCAAAAAAGTAAATTAACTTGAAACACCATAATTATTGGTATTTTTCTGCCAGATGTTTAAGCAATCACTAAAACATCCTTTACTTATAGATTCCCTATTCACATGTACTTCAGGTTAGCTATGTTGATGGCATATAAGTTTATAGAAAAATACATTGCCTCTGTGTAAAGGATCAGTGAAGCACATGACACTTGGTAGGTAGTCTTCAATTCATTTTTTTAGCTCTAAGTAAAATATTGTAAATTTGAATTTTTGCATAGAGAGAAGTTACATTATCAAGATTTATGCATCAGAATGTCTTTCAGATAATACTGAAGATGTTATCATAGCTTTTATTTTTTACTAAGAGAAATTCAAATACTTTATGAAATGATCCAATTAGTTTTCCCAATATCCAATGTCAGTAAATGACAAATAGTTCATTCTTACTGAAATATGTCTAAGGCATCTTTCATTAATGAATACTATTTACCTTGCCTATGTAGCCTAAATAATATCTCATCAATTATAATCAGATAAAGTCCTTTCAATCCATGTATCCATCTAACATGGATCTTTAAGTTAATACCTAATGGATGATTAGATGTTTCAATAATACCAAATTCTATAAAAGTTGCTTAATACTTAAAAATAAAAACCTAATGGAGAAAATAATATGTTAAAATTGCTGGGATAGTAATCATACTTAGATTCACGGGAAGTGGAAGAGAACCCTGAGCTCCAGATGAGGAACTCAGGACCCTCAGTATCTTGATTTCAGCCTATAAGACCCTGAGCAGAGACCCCATCTAGGCTGTGCTTTGATTTCTGACCTACAGAAAGAGTGAGACAACAAATAAATGCTAGGTTAAGCCACTAAGTTTGTTATAATTTATTATGCAGATAAAAATACTAATGCAGATCACCAGTCACATTACCTGGAATACATTGTATATATAGGTTGAACCATATGAAATTTCTGATATTTAACCATTTGTTTCACACAAAACAATGGCAATTTCATAGAGTTCAGTGAATTCATATGCTGATTAGTTAATTCTTTGCGGTTGTAGGATTGAGGTTCTCAGCAGCTAAAGGACACCTGCTGTTGCCTGTCATTCTCCATAGGTAGTTCATATGGATTAGCAGGAGAATCTCTGACTTCTTCCATATCTAACCTCCAAATCTTCATTTATTGGACTCACTGATTATGTCAGACCCACCCAAGGTAATCTCCCTGTTGCTTAACCAAGAGTCAACTGACTAGTCAATTGACTTTAATTGTCAGTCTTAATTAAATCAGCAAAATCTCTTTACATTTGCTATGATCTATTGGTTAGAATCAAGTCATACATCTCACCCACACTCAAGAGGAGGGATTAAACAAAACTGTGTGCCATTTTAAATTACTCTCATTTATGAACTGGTGAATTTGTTAATAAGATGTGGGTAAGAAAATAGTCTGTAATCTATTATCCAGAAAAGTGAAATCTCTTAATCTCTCTGTCCCTCTCTGTCTCTGTTTCTCTCTTTCCCTCTCTTCATCGTCTAGCTTATATTCCAAGCAGCAGATAATTTTGTTAATTGTAAATAATTATCATTCTTTACCCATTAACTATTCACTATGATTTAGTCTGTATCAATTGTATTATTGAGATGTGTTAGTTTTGCCAATATACTTTCTCCTAAATGCCTGAGGCTACTGACTTATATCTAGAGATATTTTGTCTATTGACATGATTATGGGGCTTTGCATTTTGTTCAAATTGCTTTGGTGTTCTTGCTCTCTTAATTTATTTATTCATTCAAGAATATTTTTTAAGAACTGATTATATGCCAAGAGAGGATATGAATAAAGGTGTACAGGTTCAAAAGTAGAGCTTATAAACTAGTGAGGCTGACCAACATTAGAAAAATAATTACACACAAGTAGATAAATTGTGACTGTGGCAATAGCTACTAGAAAAGAAAAAAAATGCATGGTTTTAAATATATTTGGATAACCTGACCAAGTCAGGTAAGTCTGCCATATTTCCCTGAGCTAGGGATATTTGAAGTAGGTCTGAAAAATGAGAAGGAGGGATAGGCTAAGCAGAGAGAAAAGAACATTCCACACACAGGGCATTGCATGTACTAAGGCCTTGTGGTGGAAGGGAACATGAAAACATTCAGGTTTTAGAAAAGCCCTGTTTAGGTGAAGTGTAAAGACTGGTACAGGATGAGGCTGGTGGAGAAATTAGAGACTGGCTCATACTAGGCACATTAAATTCTATTATCATTCTAAGAGCAGTAGTAGATCATTAAAGAGTTATAAGCAGGGGAAGTAGTATGATGGGATACAGTTTTAGATGGGGGCAGTGGAAATAAAATAGGGGACATTCAGGGTAGCTCTGCTTAGAACAGTTAAGAGGCTATTTAAGGCTGGAAGTTAGATGTGGCAGCAGATAGAAGTAGGATAGAAGCAATGAGATGGACAAAGGTGTACAAATTTAAGAGATGTTTACCAGGCAAAATTGATAGACTTTGGTTCTGGGTTGGGTGTCTGGCAACTAACCATCCCAGTATACCTGGAACTGATGGAGTTAGTGAGATACTAAATTAGATGAAGGGCTTTCCATGCTAAAATCGTGAAACTCCCTGTCAAACTGGGATGAGTTAGTTGGTCACCATAAGAGAGAAAATGAAGGACAATCATTTCAGGCTTGAAAGTGAGTCTATCCATTTTGGCAGAGGAAATAATCTCCAGAATCTAACTCCCACTGTGGGAAAAAATGGACACTGAGTGATTTCCTGAGTTAAATTGATAAACATCTTCCAAGCCTATAACTTCTCTTTACTGTTCAACCATTTAGTATTCTTTTTTATGTAACTACTCTTTATTCATTTATTTCTTCAATATTTTATGGATGCACTAAACCCATGGAACTGACATTCTAGTTGGGGTTGGGAAGAGAAAATAGACTTACAGATAAGTAGTTTTTCAGAATACAATAAGAATTATGGAAAAAGATTTCCCATGATGAGGGTTTCCAAGAGTGGTAACAGTTGGGAAGTGCCTTGTAATTTCAGTGCATTCAAGAAAAGCCTAGCTGAGAAGGTAACATTGGAGCAAAGATCTGAAGCAGGTAAGGGATTATGTTAGTCTACTACATAGGGAGGGGCATTCAATTAGAGAAGTAAACAATGCAAATTCCTGAGGCAAGAATATACCTAGAAAGTTTGAGGAACTACGAAGAAGACCCAGAGTGTGGCTACAGCAGAGGTCAAAGGAAAATTCACTGGACCTGAAGGGCGTAATTGAGGTGATGTGTGTTGAGACTGTGCAGTTAATTCCTGATGAACTGTTTGATGGAGGACAACAGAAATACAAATTCATCCTGATGTTTTCTTTTTAGTAGCGCCATCACTGCTTGTCTAAATTTGCTCTATATCTTATTCTTGAGAATATGATGATTCTTTTTGCTTTTTCAGCTTTGTTCTAAAAACTTATTTAATCTCTAAGATGAGTCATTTCTTCTCTTCCTCTTTTTCTGTGTGTGTGTGTGGGGGGGTGTTTAAGATGGTAGAAAGGGGACAAATGTTTACTGAGAACTTCTACAGGCAAGACACTATACTAGGCATTTTTCATGAATTTTAATTATTATTAGATTATCACAATGTTACGGATGGATCTCCTGGTAGTCAAACAGTCCACAATGACATACCAATACATACTTTGCCCAGCAGTTTCAAATTTATATCTGACTTTGAAATCCATGATGTTGAAATGTTTGAAGGAGGAATCAGTGAATAGGGAGAGCTAACTTCATACATACAACTATATATTTATATTAATACACAATAATACTATATATAGGTATAAACACACATGCATTCATAAAATGTATACAAGGTGAGATATAAACCAAAGACCTTGTAAGATTAAAATGAAATTTGGTAGAAAAGTCTTCCAGATGAATCCATAACAAGTAATAAAGTAAATAATAAAAGTTATTAATCAGGAAACTTTAAAAAAATAGAAAAAACTAGAAAAGAAGTTTCTTTTTACAATACCAGTGGTCTGAAATAAAGGAGGTTCCGAGGATGGGAATGAGGGAGATTAAGAAAATGGTGGTGGAGGGCATCCTAACTAATTAACTCTGAAAGACAAAGTGTAGTTTCAGGAACCAGTAGGGTAGTAGAGATGCCCAAGAAGGGTGTAGAAGGAGGGCTATGGGAAGGAAAGCGGATGAAACAGAGATGTTTAAAATGCCATAGAACGAGTCACTGAAACTGACTACACTCGGCTCCGGAATGGCTTCACCACAAAGTGAAATAATGGAAGTCTGCTTGAGCTCTGTTCGTTGGAATATTCTGAACATTATGACCTTTCTAAGTGGATGCCAGGTGCCATTGGCAATTCTTCCAGCTGAGCACTGCATCTGGATTTGACTTGATTTGCCCTTATCTGTCACCATTTTCGGACAGTAAGTACTACCAAACCTTTGTGACTTGTTAGCCTTTTAGTTGGGATTTTTTAAACATCATGGGGGAATTATCCTTCAGCTCTACATGTAGCACACCAAGAGGTAGGGAGTTTATTTATCACCTGTGTATTTGCTGAGATTCTGACAAGAAGCTTTTCAGAAAATCAAAATGGAAGGAACGCAGAACTGTGATTGCAGGGAATGCTCTGATATGCATACAGAGAGAGGACTTTCCAGGATTGTTTAAGAAAATGAAACTATCTTCCTCCAGTGTTCCTGAGACTATGGTGGGGATTGTGGCTTCAGAGAACAGTGATCACAGCTCCATGGTTACCATGATGCAGAAAACAGAGAGCCTGAAAGGAAAGGAACTACCTTTCTGTAAGAAAAAACCAAAAAATCCTGGCAACAAAGGTTAACACTGGAACTGTATTTTAAATTTTATGATGCAATCTGTTCCAGTGGAAGTCTTTATAAATAGAACAGCATTTAATATGTTAATTTATATTTTAAATTAAATTTTTATAAATCTATATATTAATATATTATATATTAACATACTTTTAAATTAAAATATGTTAATATGCTAATATTCTCTATAGGAGAGTAGAGGTGTGGTTCTGCATAAGGTACACTACAAATTAGTTGACTATTGTAGGTTTTTTCCATGGCCAGTTTAGATTTAATTATTGATAATTATTAATAACAAATACTTATTGATAACAAATTAATGTGTATGATAAGCCACTTTTGCTCATTGCATTGGCCTTGTTTATAGTTCTCAGTTTCCTACAATGTACATTTCCTCAGCATGGCCTTATAGCCTAACCCATTTTTCTAAGCTTCTAAAACCCCAGCTACACCTATCCACTCTATTCTAGCATCCCTGGTTACTTATGATTAGCTCTTTAGTATGTTCATATTTGTATCTCGGTAGCATGAACTATTCATTTTCTATTTCATGATATTTTCTCATCTTCTATCATCTCCCCTATTTATACTTCAAGTCCCAAACTCCAGGTTACCTCCCTGGAGAAGGTCCCTAAGTCTCCACTGTCTGTAGGTTTGTATAATCCTCCTCTATATTATTTATTTTCATTGCATATTTTAGATATCTGCATACCTCTCTTGACAGTGAACTCCAAAGAGATGAAGACTATATTTACTCATCTTCCAATCATGGTATAATTACCACAATGCATACAGAAAAGTATGTAACATCCTGAGTATTCTGAAATAGGTGCTTAATTATGTATCAGTATTTAATATGCTTACTGCAAAACTCTTTCAGATGTACTCCTGGATGGCCCGCATCATTTGGCTAGTGAGTCATAGATTCCACTGTGGAAGTGTCTTGACTATTTTTTAACTTTTTCTAATCTCACTATCTAAGCCAAGACCCCCATAATTTTTACTTAGAATTTTGAAAAAGCCTCCTAACTAGTTACCATGTCTTCAGGGCATCCTATTTCCAAGATTTTTTACAGAGTAATCATAGTTATTATTTTACAATGATCTAGATATATCAGTCTCAAAAAATACCCACCTCCACCACCAACAAACTACTTTGATGTGCCCTCAGCAGATATTCAACCAAGAATGAAGAATGCTGGTGGATGGGGCAGGATGAACTGAAAAGTGAAAATCAGCCTTGCTGACAATCAGTAAGAGTAGGATAGACATTGATGACAACCAGACTGCAATATTCCCAACAGAAACAATGCTCAAACCAGGATGTCAACAAGGCTATGTGAACACCACAAACATGACAAAACATTCCACTCTTCTGAACAACATGAGTGATTACTGCTCCTTTCCCGCTACAACTTTAGCCCAACTTTGATCTTTCCACTTCAGGGATACATTTATGAAGATACCCAGTCACAAAGTAGCCTCTGCTACTTGACCATGTCTAATTCACTGTTGAATGAATTTGAATTTGAATTGAATTCACTGACTATGCTAATTCCTCCTTAAACTCACCAAACATAAAGTCCCATAAAAAAATCCCTCCATAATCCTCCTACATAATTACTCCCAGTTTTCCTCTGGGATGTGTTCTCTATTGCTTCAGCACAATCAGTACACCTAACTTTGGTGTGTTTTATAGGAGTGCTACTGGTGGACTTAGCAGGACACACTAAGAACTTTTCAATCACGAGTTATAATTTACCTCCCCCATCAGAGTATTTCTATTTCCCACAGGGAAAATCATTGTCAATAATGAGAAATAATATTCTTGGGAGAACGTTACCCATGTTTTGTTTTGTTTTTTTCGGAGGCAGAAAAGGTGGTAAATCAGTAGATCTACAGAAATGGTAAGCAAGGTATTTAAGACACTTTATCGAAAAATCCACCTTTATATCCTCTGATCATATGTCTTACGATATCCTCACACCAAAAATACACCCTTCCCCCAAACACATCATGCACCTTCTTGTAACTGAGATGCAGTCTCTAGTTTACCAATTCCATTATCAATATTCTTTGTGTAAAATCTCTGTCTAAAACCCAGCCCAACTCATTTTTGTCTGGGAAATTGTCTCCAATTCTAACATTCAGAATAAATCACCTTCTCTTCTAGGTTCCCATAACCCTTGAACTTGTATTAAACTTAATTTTGTATATATTCATCTCCCTATCTGGATTATGAGGCCTTTGGGTTTTACAAGTCTACATCTTTTCACTCTTTATAGCCAATACAGTTCTTTGAAAACATAGCTCCTCAATATGTGTATATAATTGATTAGCTTCAGAGGCATTGACCCATATAACAAAATTCTCAAGTGACTTGTTAATAGTCCAGGATTTCAAGTTAGTATTTTAACATAGCAGTCACTTCTGGTTTAAAAACCAAAGGTGGTAGCTTCTCAAGCCATTGTTGATGGGCAAGTTCAGTGAGGACGCCAAATTATAGATCCAAATATTACCACAAAGCACCAAGTTACAAAGGAAATGAAATTTTCTGGAAGAACAGCTCCAATAGGTTGTATGGTGTCCTAATGTACAGTCTTCTCCCACCCAGGGGTATTGCTAGGAAAATAGCTATAGTCAGCAAAAAGCAGAGTATCTGCTTTCCTAAGAAAATTAGTAATAATGTTCTTGCTCTTTTGTCCCCCGCAACTCCTAAAGCTTGAATACTTTAGGTTGAAACACAAAAAACTCATTTTTTTGCCAAATATCATTGATGCTCTATGGTCCAAAATAATCCATACCTCCTAACTCTAACCTGTGTTGTGACAATTGAGTTGATTAGATTGTACCTTTCTTTGTTTCATGTTATTTTGAATGCTATACTCTCATTGTGAAGATTGGACTGGGTTGTCTCCCATCTCCTTAGCAACAAATATACACACACTTCATGAAAGGAATACTTCCTGCAGATAGTGAATCTTAACCATTTGCTATTTATTTTTATTGGTTTCACACTGAGAGTGATGTTTTCTTGACCTTGGCCTTCATTGTATTAAGAAGACTAAAACAACCAGACTGACTGAAGTAGAGTTACTATCTTTAGAGAATTTTATCATATCACTTCTGATCTATAAATATATTATTAAAGTTTAGAAATTAGTCCTAATCATGGTACACAATGCACTTTGTTGTAGTGAATCCATCTTAGATTACTGCCAACATAAAATAGTCTTTTTTTAAAATATCACATCAGGATTGTTCTGATTAAGAATCATTTCACAAATATGGGATCTCACAGCATGGATACTGAGACCAGAGTTGAAAACAGTTTCAGCGTACTACTATAACAAAGTTGATAATAATATTTTTAAATCATTTAAAAAATAATATTTATAACATTTAGCAGTAAAATTTAACTGTTATAGATTTTATTTCCAAATTTTACCACTTGGGAAATATTACTACTAGGAAATAGATTATTTAGGAAATTCATTACACGTTGGTATCTTCACATTTACAGATTTCTTTTTTTTTTTCATCTATTTTTCTTTCCATTCCTCCTAGAAATCCTTGGCTCAGGCATTTGCTTACTTTTCCACTAATAATAACTACAAATTGAAGGTGATAGCAAAATTTGCATAAGCAAGTGGGTTGATTGAAAGAACAGGGAGTCCTAAGTCACATGTTGATGGAAAAATAGGGATATACGGTGGAAAGATAAAAGATGAGATTGTTAATTATTGTGTAAACACGTGTGATGCTAATAATACTCCAGCTGCCCACAAGACCCAGCAGCACTTAGACTTACATATTTAAGGTTTTTGGAAAAGTATGTAAGTTTTTTTAAGTAAAATTTTTAGAGTAGTTTTAGATTGATGTAAAACTTGCAAAGATAGTACAGAGTTCCCACGTACCCCACACCTAGTTTTTCCTATTATTAATATTAGAAATTAGTCACAGTTAATGAACCAATATTGATACATTATTATTCACTAAAGTTCATACTTTATTCAGATTTCACTAGTGTTTACCTTATGGCCTTTTTCTGTTACAGAATCCCATCTGGGATATCACATTACATTTAGTCATCTTGATCATGATTATGATCATGTCTCCTTATGCTTTCCTTCATTGTGACAATTTCTAGGACTTCCCTTGTTTTTGATGACTTTGACAATTTTTGAGGAATACTGATCAGATATTTTATAGAGTGTTCCTTGGTTGGGATTTGTCTGCCATTGTTTAGGCTGCAGTGTTTTGAGGAATAAGACCACAAAGATTAAGTGCCATTTTCATCTTGTAATATCAAGGATACATACTATTAACTTGATTTATCGTTGTTGAGTTAAACTTTATCTCCTGTCTGAGGTAGTTTGTCAGTTTTCTCCATTGTAAATTTATTATTTTATCCCCTTTCAATACTGTACTCTTTGGAAGAAAGTCATTATGTAAAGTCCATACTTAAGGGGTGGGGAGTAATTGAGGAAGCCTCCTTGAGGGCAGAGTATCTGCACAAATTATTTAGAATTCTTCTGCCTGGGAGATTTATTTATTCTTTCTGATTAATTTATTTTCCTCTTAAAGTTAAATAATCAATCTAGATTCATGGTTATTTATTTTTACTTTGGCTATAATCCAACACTATTTATTCTGTTACTAAAATTGCTCCAGCTTTGATCATTGGGGGCTCTTTCCATTGGCTCCTGTGTCCCTTTGACATATTTCTATTCTTTTTTTTTTTTTTTTCTTGAGCACCTCACACTTTTTGGCACTGCAACATGCCATATATTAAGGTTTATTTATTATATTAAGGTTCACTATTTTTGCTGTAAAGTCCTGTGTGTTTTGACAAATACCTTGTGTGTTATACCCATAATTATGCTATCATACAGAATAGTTTCAATGCACTAAAAAGACCCACATGCTTTTCTTATTAAACTCTTTCTCCTTCCCAAATCCCTGGTAACCACTGATATTTTTGTTGTTTCTATAGTTTTATATTTTCCAGAATGTCATATAAATGGAGTCATACAGTAAACAGTCTTTTCAGACTGATTTCTTTAGCTTAGCAATATGCTTTAAGATTCATCCATATTTTTGTGTGGCTTGATACCTCATTTCTTTTTATTGTGAATAATATTCCATTGTATGATATATCACAGTTTGTTTATCCATTCACTTATTGAAAGGCATTTTGAATAAAACAGCTATAAATATTTGTGTGTAGGATTTTGTATGTGCATAAGTTTTTAAATCAGTTGGGTAAATATGTACAATCACAATTGCTGTATCATATGGTGAAACTGTCAAACTCCCTGCCAAGGACTGTGCTATTTTACATTCTACCAGAAATGAATGAAAGTTCCTGTTGCTCTGCAACCTTGCAAGTAAGTTTTATTGTCAAGTTTTGGATTTAAGCCATTCCAAAACTTGTATCTCATTGGTTTTAGTTTGCATTTCCCTAATGACAAATGATATTGAGCATTTTTTTTTCATATGCTTTAATCTGTGTATCTTCTTTAGTGAAGTGTCTGTTCAGATATTTTGCCCATTTTGCCCATTTTTTAGATTGGATTCTGTGTTTTCTTATTGTTGAGTTTAAGAGTTCTTTATATATTTTGGTTACAAGTCCTTGTTCAGGTATATATTTTGCTAAAATTTTTTCCTAGGTTGTGACTACTTATCTTCTCATTCTCATAACAGTGTTTTTCATGATGTGAAATTTTAATTTAATTTAATAAATTTAATAAAATACAAATGATTAATTATTTTTATTTCATGGATGCTTATGTTGTGTTGTATGTAACAACTCATCACCAAACACGAGGACATCTAGATTTTATCTTATGTTTTCTTCTAAAAAGTATAGTTTTTACATTTATGTCTGTGATCCATTTTCAGTTAATTTTTCTATAATGTGCAAGAGCTGTGTCTGAGCTCTTTTTGTTCTTTCCTTTTTTCCTTTTTTAGGCATATGGATCTCTAATAGTTCCAGCACAAGTTGATAAAAATATTACCCTTTCTTCATTGAATTGCCTTTGCACCTTTGTCAAAAATGATTTGAATATCTTTGTTGGGTTTTAAGTGTCTACTGTTTTACCAATACCACTTTATTATTTTTATAATATGTCTTTAAAGTGAATGGTGTAACTTCTCCAACTTTGTTCTTCTTTTTCAATGCTGTGTTTGTTATTCCAAGTCATTTGCTCTTCCATATAATCTTCAGAATCAGTGTGTTGATATCTACAAAATAGCTTGCAGGGATTTTGATTGAAATTGCAATTATTTTATAGATCAGGGTGGGAAAAATTTACATCTTAATAATTGAGCCTTCCAATTCATGAACATGGAATATTTCTCTATTTATAGACAATCCTTTATTATTGCTCTCATCAGTGTTTTGTAGTTTTCTGAAAATATATCACACCCAAGTTTTGACAGATTTATTCTTAAGTATTTCATTTTTGGCATTATTGTGAATGGTATTTTTTAAATTTTAAATTTCTTTTGTTCAATGCTTGTATACAGGAAAGCAATGGACTTTTGTATAGTGTCCTTTATCCTGAAACTTTGCTATACTCACTTATTAACTCAATGAGTATCTTTGTAGATTCTTTGAGATTTTCTACATATACAATTTTGTTCTTGATGAATAAAGGCAGTTTTATTTCTTCCTTTCAAATCAGTATACATTTTTAGCCCGGGGCTTCCAGTATGATACATGAATACACGTACAACTGATGATGACAACGTGATAAAGGTAATGATCTATCCCTAAAGGTGAGAACTTAAAAGTTATTATCAGTGGCAACATTGTGGATTGCTTCACAAACATATCATTAGTGCCCTTAAGGGAACATGGTAGTGTCCTAAGGCTATTCAACACCATAGGATAAATGATATATGTGTATCAGAGCATGAACGTTGTCCAAAGTCACGTAGAAATAGCAAAAACAACAACAACAAAAAATGGATATTCCATAGAGCTGAATACAAAAATCTATATAGTTTTTAAAAATAGAACACAAGACCTAGGTATTTTGCACTTACAGGAATCTGCTTATATTCTTTCTCCAAGACCTCCTGAGAATGTTCCTTTGTGTAGCTCAGAATGTTTGTATTTGAACAAGATTATCTTATGAAGTTTAAGGCTTTGAAAGCTCAATGAAATTTAGAATCAATTTGCCATCAGAAAAAAATTAAATTTACTATATAGACAGCAGGCGGTGGCCAATAAGTCGTTGAATATATTCATTTCTTCTCTCTCTCTCTCTCTCTCTGTCATTGGCAACTGGGTCACTGAGACTGATAAAAGAGTCACTTTGAACAACATCCACCCATGTTACTCTAATTGGACATACTTTAAAAAATATATCATGCTGTATTGTCGTTAATTAAGTACAAAGACTCTACCAATCATGTTACCTCAAGCTCTGCTTGGCCATCAGTCTCTTGTCTCTCTCTTTGGCAATGGTGAGGTGAATACATTTTCCTTGGGGAAGAGAAATCCATGGTTTGTTGCCTTTGCCAATAACAAAAATGTTGGAGAGCTAGGTGACAAAGCTGCTGCCATTGGCATCTTTGACATGAACCACATCAAAAGAACCAGGATGTCACACCAATTCTTCCCAAGTTAGCACCTCCAGTCACTTTACACAGTGTCAAACTTGATGAAATCAGTAATCTTGCCAGTCTCCAAATCAATCTGAATGATGTCATTCATCTTGCCGAGGGGATCAGGGTAGCAGATGGTGTGAACATCATGAGTCACCAGATGTGCGATTCCACTTGTGCCCATAAAGTTCTTTCTCACGTTGTACAACTTGTACTTGGCCTCTCCTCAGGTGCAATATGATGAACAGCAAAGTAAACCTTGGTGTCATAGATCAGACCAAAATTCTCTCCAGTCTTGTCAATATTGATGACGTCCATAAATCCAGCAACTGTACGTTGTATCAGTTCAGACCTTGTCATCAATCTTAATGGACTGCTGTATGCTTCTTTAGTTCATCTCCTGTCAATGTATACTTAGTATGTTCCTTAGGAAACTGATAAGGAGACATTCTCTGTTTGTGGGAACCAGTAAATGGATGAGGAGTAAACACACTGGTCAGTTAACAGCTTCTAGTCTACTGGAGCTGATACATGCTTCAGACGCTTGGGACTGCAAGCCACAGCTGTGCTAGGCACAAAAAGAGCTGTACTTGTTTGTTTTTCAATAAAAGGACAGCTTTAGCTCTCTTTATTTGCTGGGTGATCAAATTGACTTAAAAATCTTAACAGTTTAAGTCCAGTTTTGAGACTAAAGCTGTAATAAAAAATACCTTGGTAATATATACGACTTTTAAAAATTGAACTCAACCGAAAGTCTAGTCAAATTATTCAAAAAAAAAAAGAAACTTATTGGAAAGATATGGAGAAGACTCACAGAATCAAAGGAATAGCTAAAAATCCATTGGGTCTCAGGGAGGAAAAGAACTTGGATCTCACCCAAGATCTAGGTAGCAGAAATTAATGCATCATTTCTTAAGGTCTTCAATTCTGAGAAGAATCAATTTCATCCATTTTTTCCCTTCATTCCTGAGTTGTTTAGGTAAAGATTCAAACTGTCAGTGAAGAGAGGACAATCGACCCTCCGTATTTATGTGTTCCTCAAATTCAACCAACTACGAATCAAAAGTATTTGGAAAAAAAATTTCAAAAAAGTTCCAAAAGCAAACTTGAATTTGCTGTGTACCAGCAATTATTTACATAGAATTTACATTGTATTAAGTATTATAAGTAATCTAGAAATGATTTAAAGGGTACGTACAGGAGGACGTGCGTAGGTTATATGCAAATACTGTGCCGTTTTATATAAGGGGCTTAAGCATCTATGGGTATTGGTATCTGACAATTCCCTGCACCAAATTATGACTAATTAGATTTTATGAGTGTGAAAAAATAGATGCTTTAATAAAAGGAGTGAAATTATGGGGCTTCTCTGTTATAGCAGTCAGCTTTCTTTTAATTAATATAAATGCACACAACGTAGGGTTGTTATGGGACTTACATGAAATAATGCATGCAAAAAGCTTAAAAGAGTTCTCAAAACATACAAAGACCTGCATAAATATTAATTGCTATTACTAAGTAATCTGTGTTTAGCTGAACAGGAAGGAAGCAAATCATATTTAATTATTTCCCAAAAGATTATTAGAATTCATTTGTCTGAATAAATTTTTATCTGACTGAATTTTTTTAAACTTTGCATTTTATTTAAGGTCAGTGCTTAAATTTACAGGTATCTGCTACAAGTTAAAATGTTGAAGTATCAAAGAGAACAGAGTATTATTTTGTTTTGCAAATATATCCAAGCATTATATTTCAGCTTTAGAAATTGGTGTTCCAAAGGCTCTTTTAGGCCTATCTTATTTTTTTTTTTCTATATATTTATCTAACTAAATTATCCAGGTAGAGATTGGTAATGTAGCTATTAAGGGAAATGTGTGTGAAAATTAAAAATAAGTCGTTGGCCTTTTGCCCTTTAAACTCATACAATAAGTACTGAATTTTAAAAAAGATGAAACAAAAATGAACTAAATGTATCTCAAATCAGCAACTTCAATATTTTCATGAACAGCTTGCTAAGAAAAACTACAAGCCAAAATTTTCTGTCAAGCAATCATAGCTAATTCCGGGTTATTTGCCTACAATCTGTGGAAATATTTAATTGCCTTTATTCTTCATCATCTAATTTCAGAGCATTGGAGAGAAAGGTGCCTGGTCAGAGTGTTGGCTTGGGTTGAATGATCCATTTTCATACCCATACAACAAAGTAGACTCCAAAGTGGCAAGCACTACTCCAAGGTGAACAGATCTAAATTCCTAATCAAATTTCCATGTCTGAGAAATATAAGTTTAATTTCTTTAAAAGCAAGCTTGACCTTGATGTAATTCTGCTTAAGGTGTAGGATTTGGAGTAAAAATATAATCTCAATCTTGTCTCACTTGTATGAATTTGGTAGTTTGATGATCTCAAAAACCTTGTAAGTGGTCCCTAAGCATGAACTTTAAGTATTTAATTAGAGCAATGTGTGGCCATAATCCTAACCCGGAAACTGTTAATAAAAAAGTATATAAACTATCTAACCAAAATTATGATATTTATAATTTTCTATGCTTACAAGATTCCTTGTACTAGCAGAATTAGGGTTCCTCTCACAGGGCATTCTACTTGAATCTGCAAATGTCTTGAGAACAGGTTTGTGGTTTGTTCATTAATCTATTACCAGCAAGCATCCAAAACTTGGAACGAAATGTTTATCCAACTCATTATTTATTTGTAATGAGATAAAGACAATAACCTTTTTCATAGCAATTCCCTTGAATGCAGAGGTTGAAAGTGAAGCTCTTTATGAAAAATATATTTATTCTTTGTTAGAAAGAAGTCAATATATCTGACTAAGGTAGACCTGGAAATGAAGGATCTTGTTTGTCAACACTGTTTATTTCTCCATATTGCCTTTCTGCCTAAAATTAGAAGGACTATTTAAAAAATACTGAACTGTTTCTATTTATTTGTAGTAAGTTATTGATGCTATAAATCTAGTGACTTTGATACAAGCAAGGGTTCCCAAATCCTAACATGTACTTAATCTAGATAAAAAAAATAAAAACTTTTTTACATCTTTTAGTAAATTCATAGTCTTTTTACACAGGGCAGAATTATAGCCTTAATGTACTTTATGAGGTGAGGTTCACCTAGAACATGATTTTAAAGTCTCTAAGGATACTGTGTTCTCTGCAAGGTCACAGTGACATGGACAAAGCAGCCTGAATGACTAATGGAGACTAATGACTAATCTATTGTGCCTCTGTGCAGATTCCTTAATGCAGACTGCTGGATTTGACACTGGAACTAAAAACAAAACCAGTTGCTGATTAGATACAACTAAAATGTTTGCTCTGTGTCAGGCACAAACCATCACCCCCGATCCTCCACCTAGCTCTGCTTTCTTAGAACTAGGTGAGGCTTAGTTTTTGTGTTTGTAAAGCTTACAGTAAAAATTTAAGCCTTGCATCCCAATTTTCTAGATAACTAAACAAACAAGCCAACAGGAAATTATATACTCAAAATTATTGGAGCTCTCTGCTAACCATTTGATTATGTTCATTCTAAAGAAAATATTTTAAAAGTTAGTCTTCATTCTCAATACAAATTTACAATGGAATGATAGGTGACAGTTATATTTATGCGTTCATATTGTATGTACTAAATGAGTCAGTTCTCTCAACTTGCAATTTAAGCAAATGGTAAGAACCTCCTCATGGAGTACATCTTGGATTTTTGGGGTGGACGAGTGTTTCTTGACAATCTTCCAAGCCTGATCTCTATCCCATCCTTTCACATAGGATTTCAGATATTTAAGTCTTCACATAGTATGGAGTTCTGAAATCTGGACCCCAATTTTCAGCTTGAAATTACTAAAATTTGTTACATTCTGTTTGCTTCTGTCTGATTTTACATTTCCACCCTTATACGTATACGGATGTGCAGATGTGATCAAATCATACATACATTTTTAATGGAGTATTTCTTTGCTAATCTTCTTTCTTCCTCCTCCCTCTCCTCCACCTCTCCAACTTCTCAGAGCCCATGTTAACAATCTAGAAATTAGCCTTCTGTCTTTTTTCTCATGCTCAGATAATCATTTTAGTCATATGTATGTGATATACACTCATACAAATATGCATACAGATATAGGATTTTGATCACTATTTTTTAGTAGAATAAGATGATATACATATTTTGTATTTTTCTTTTGCTACTCAATAGTACTTTAAAGAAACCTTTCCAAGTTAACTGTTACACAGTGCAATACCAAAGACAGAGGAGTGGTGAGAAGAATCTTGACTGATGGGGAAAAGTGTATTATCAATGATATTAGTAGAATTACCAGCCTACAGTAATACTAAAAAGCAGAGTGTCTTCTAGTTGGGTGTATTTATTTCAATGAACCTCCTAATCACTTTCATACAGGTGAGTTGTTCCCACCACCTCTGGTCCCTCTCTACTGAGGACACTGCAGTAGGTATTGCACTAATATTGAAGAGATAGGACAAATTCTTTACCTTCAACAGCTGCAGAATACTCCAGGGTATGTAAGTCTCATGATCTATTGAATTGTTTTCTTACTGAAGGGCATTCACTTTTTTCTTTCTTCTTGCCATTGTTACTTCACTACTCTATATTCCTGTGTTCCAATGCTCAGGTACTTTTTGTCTGTCAAAAAAAGTCCCAGGTAAAATTACTTGTCCAAAATATATGTAATTTTTTTAACATCTTTATTGGAGTATAACTGCATTACAATGGTGTGTTAGTTTCTGATTTATAACAAAGTGAATCAGCTATACATATACATATATCGCCATATCTCCTCCTTCTTGTGTCTCCCTCCCACCCTCCTTATCCCACTCCTCTAGGTGGTCACAAAGCACCAAGCTGATCTCCATCGTTCTCACCAACGATGCAAGAGAGTTCCCTTTTCTCCACACCCTCTCCAGCATTTATTGTTTATAGAGTTTTTGATGATGTCCATTCTGACTGGTGTGAGGTGACACCTCATTGTAGTT
Source organism: Balaenoptera ricei (assembly GCF_028023285.1). Taxonomy (NCBI): domain Eukaryota; kingdom Metazoa; phylum Chordata; class Mammalia; order Artiodactyla; family Balaenopteridae; genus Balaenoptera; species Balaenoptera ricei. Next base: position 109,334,080 of record NC_082645.1, on the reverse strand, counting down.
TTGATTTGCGTTTCTCTAATGATTAGTGATGTTGAGCATCCTTTCATGTGTTTGTTGGCAATCTGTATATCTTCTTTGGAGAAATGTCTATTTAGGTCTTCTGCCCATTTTTGGATTGGGTTGTTTGTTTTTTTGATATTGAGCTGCATGAGCTGCTTGTAAATTTTGGAGGTTAATCCTTTGTCAGTTGCTTCATTGGCAAATATTTTCTGCCATTCTGAGGGTTGTCTTTTATTCTTGTTTATGGTTTCCTTTGCTGTGCAAAAGTTTTTAAGTTTCTTTAGGTCCCATTTGTTTATTTTTGTTTCTATTTCCATTTCCCTAGGAGGTGGGTCAAAAAGGATCTTGCTGTGATTAATGTCATAGAGTGTTCTGCCTATGTTTTCCTCTAAGAGTTCTATAGTGTCTGGCCTTACATTTAGGTCTTTAATCTATTTTGAGTTTATTTTTGTGTATGGTGTTAAGGAGTTTTCTAATTTCATTCTTTTACATGTAGCTGTCCAGTTTTCCCAGTACCACTTATTGAAGTGGCTGTCTTTTCTCCATTGTATATTCTTGCCTCCTTTATCAAAAATAAGGTGACCATATGTGCGTGGGTTTATCTCTGGGCTTTCTATCCTGTTCCACTGATCTATATTTCAAGAGATATTTCAAGAATATTCTGGGAAGATCTCTAACAATTCCAATTCCAACAGCAATATGTATTTTTCCTTTATTATTTATTTGTTTAAATTACTGTGATGGGTATAAAAACTTTATTTTATTACAATTCACATTTTCTGGTGAGGGTGAGGCTGTGAGTGAAGTAACACTCCCTAAAATCTTGTAAAAATCTTCACTTTCCAACTGCATTAGATGGGAATGAATTTAGCTGTATATAAGAGAGAGTCAACTACAATTACTTAACCATATAGAAGTTTTATTATTTACAAATAATAAGAGGTTAAGTAGGAAATTTGTACATTTGTAGAGCTCCTTCAAAAGTCATTCAAGACCTAGTTCTGTCTGGTTTCCAGTTTCCCTTTTCTCAGCATGTGGCATCTGCCTTCACAATCAGAGGTTGGCTCCAGAAACTATAGGCATAGGGACTTGATCTCAAGAAAGAGGAAGTGGTACATGAACAGGAAAATAAATAAAATAAGTACATAAACAAACAAACAAATAAATAAAAGACTCTTCATTCCCACTCTAGCTTCCCCCCACCCCTTTTTTTAAAATCAGGGCATTAAAGGCTATGTCAAAGCCTTTAACTGATGAGAACTATGCCAAATGATTATCAACGTTTGCAAGGTAGCTTGGAAGGAGATTCTCTAAGCTGAACACTTTGTTACTCTGAACAATGATAGAACGGGAAAATGGGCCATTGGTAGTTAATCATCAATCTGTCATACTTAACTTTCCCTCATTATAATATGTGGGTGTGTGTGTGGGTGGGTGTGTGTGTGTGTGTGAATGCATAACTCTGAATTTGGGCAGTGGTCACAAACATTTACTAAGTCCTGGATATATAGGCTGACACATCTATCTAGAATCTGGAGGTGTTTGTTACTTATTATTTTCAGTTTTGGGCACCTATGCAGAAGCTGGGAAAATAGAATTCTCATTCCACATCATATTAAACACTGTTGCTGCCATTAAATAGTTGAAAAAGAAAGAAATTAACATTCTTGAAGGTACTACCCTTCCTCGAGAGGCTTGAAAAAGCTGGCCTAAATATATACCAATGCAGGGAATTTTCCTGATGTTTCTTCAAGTAATATGGCATCCTAGTCCTGGCTTTATAAATGTTTTAAATTTATATTGAGGTATAATTACATTCATTAAAATGCAGAAATATTAAATTCAATATGTTTTGACAATTCTATAACCAACACCCAAGATATGAAGTAGAATATTTGCAGCTCCTCAGAAAGTTCCCTCATGCCCCTTTCCAGTCATTTTTACAGTTTCTACCGAGTAAATCACTGTTACAATTTTCACATATTACAGAATAGTTTATGCGTGTTGGAGAATTTCATGTTAATGCAATGATACGTAAAGTACTCTCTTGTGTCTGCTTTCTTATGTTCAGTAGGCCCAGGGCTCATTCTTTATTGTTGCTGAGTACTATTTCATTATAAGAATGTATCACAATTTGTCCTCTTGTTGAGGAACATTTGGACTATTGCCAGTTATAGACAACTATGCATAAAGTTGCTACAAACATTTTAAATATTTTCTTCTGTGAAGTGTCGTTTTAAGCTTTTTGCTCATTTTCTTAGTTTAGTTAGCTCATCTTTTTATTGTTGATTTTGATTCTGTATATAAGTCCTTTACACACACACACACACACACACGTGTGTGTGTTTTCTTTGTATTTATCCTGCTTTGAATATGCTGTATTTATTTATTTGTATTTTTGGGTTGGTGTCTTTCATCAATTTTTTAAAATTTTCAACCATTTCTCCTATTTTATATCTCCTTTTCTCTGGGACCCCATTTATATGACACATTTAAAGCATTCACTGTTGTTTCACAGGTTTTAGTCACTCTAGCTTTGTTCCATGGACCTAATATTGTGTATCAAACAATCACAAATTTAGTGGAGTAAAAAATAAGCATTTATTGTTATTATCTCATGCTCTTGTCATTGACTGGGCTCAGCTAGTTGGTTCTCACCAAGCATCTCTCATGTGATTTGACAATGGCTTTAGCTAGTCATCTCAAAATCTTTCTCACTCATGTGCCTGCCTGTTGAAGCTGGTTGTCAGCTGAGACTTCAGTGGAGATTGGCAACCAGAACACATGTCATTTGGCCTGAGCTTCCTCACAGCATAGCTGCTGGATTCCAAGAGTGTGTATCCCTAGAAACTGTAGCAGAAGTGCCACGGTCTTTTTGCATCTACTCTTACAAGTCACATTCTGTTTATCAAGGAGATCACAAAGTTTCCTCTTGATGGGAGAGCATCAAAAAATTTGTGATCATGTTCTGAAATCACTCGTTTTTTCTTGGGTTGTGGTTGGATATTTTCTATTAACCTGACTTCAAAGTCACTGATCTTTTCCTATGTCATGCCCAATCTGCTGTCAAGCCCATCTAATGTATACTTTATTTTGTGTTTTCCCTTTCTACAATTTCCATTTGATTTTCTTATCTTTTCAGGAATGCTGTTCATCTTTCCTAATATATTATTTAATATTTCTATGATAGTTATTTAGTTCCCATCTGATAATTCCAACATGTGAGTAATCTTTGGATCTGCTTGTGTTGACTGTTTCCTTTCTTGACCATACATCACACTTTCTTGTTTCTTTTACTATTGTTTTGCATGCCAAAACTTTTACTTCCAAAGATCACCCTTTTTCTTCAATCAGACCAAATAGATTATTTGACTTGGATGAGGAATTTGTCATACCTTTAGTTTGACTGAAGTCATCACTACATTCAAATGTTGTGGGCAAGGTCAGGATCCACCCTTTAGCAAAACTTGGGGTATGAATATTGATAATATCCCGGAGAGCTCTGTGTGTTTTATAGGCAGGAAACCTCTTTTTGGCCATTGGAGTGTTCTCTTTCTTCTCCAATATTCCGCCCTAATATTTTTCTTCAAGCTCTAATAAGGAAACTGCCTTATAATCTGAGAATGTTTACAATTCCTCAGAGATGTTTTTCTCAGCTCTCCTATACTATTTTCTAGCCTTTGGGAGATGAAATTCAGAGTGCCTCAAATTGATTTCTCTCAACAATTTTTCCGGCTTTTAACTTTAGGTAGTTGAGGGTCTGGAGTACCTCAAATGGGTTCCTCTCATCACTATATCTCTCTCTTTCATTTCCATTCAGCAAACAGTTGCCCTGTATTTGGGGAAGAGCTCATGCACCTAAGGGGAGTTTGTTTCATTTGTCTTGCCTTACCACCAATGTCTGACATACAGGACCTAACAATTGTTGAATATCCATATGGAGGAATTAGAGCAACAGGGAGTGCTGGGCTCCTTAAAATTCTAATTTGGCACATGCTTCCAGAAGCATCCATTAATAAGTTGTTAACAATTAAAATTTTGGCTATTTTATTCTTTTTCTTGTCAGTGATGAATTCTTCCCTCTCTCATGAATAAGGATAGCTGGGAGTCTCTTCTCTCCTATGAGAGGCTTATCATTTTAAAATGTTTTTAAAATTTTTTAGGTTTTATTGCATCCTTTACTTTGTCAGAGATTTGCACAAATCTGTGAGTTTGAAGCTTATCCACATTGTTATGGTTTTTCAGATGGAAGTGGGAGTCTCTTACAATTTCTGTATTCTAACTGGATATCTAGCCTTGTAAATGAAAGTCATTCTTTTTGTTATTGTAGGTTTCCATGATGTGGTTGAAGATTACATTATTCTGGTTTCCTTTTTCACCTTTAAAAATTCTGTTATAAAAATCTACTTTCACATACCACCTTCCCCACACTACACAGGCAGGTTTGCAACTTCATCTGAATGGTGTAGTGCTGCTTTGCTTGTCTGACAAGATTTTTTTTAGGGAGCATCTCTTAGATACTTGTGAATTAGTCATTTTTCTTTAACTGTAGATCTGCCCCCACCCCAATTAAAAAAAAAAGTTGTATTTTTTTCTTTGAATTTTGAAAACATTAGTATGTATGGAATCTCACACATATTTAGATACTGCAAAAACTAAACCCCGGTGAAAATAATTCTCTTTATGACTTGCCTTTGAGTCAGTAATCCTGAAAATCGATTCCATTCAACTAAATGTGCTGACACTTCCTGGTCTGTAACACAAGCCAGGTAGTAATGATGTACTAGAAAATGTGAATTAGAAAACATAAAGAAGTAAAATTTCTATATTGTCTAGCAAATGTAAGCCTTGGCATTGGCAGGAAAGAAGCAATCAAAATGACCAAAAATTCTGTTTTCATAAAAATGACTATTGTTTTACAGTTTTTATTTTGTTTTTACAAAAATAATATGTCATCTTAGAGAAGATAACAGTTGAGAACTCCAGCTCCCATTGAATATTTCCAGATATAAATATGTAGGAAAAATAGGTATAGTTACTTTGATCTGCTTTATGTTTTTACATAATCGTACAATATTGAACAAACTATGTAAGCTCTTGGAAGCTTAGTTTCTTCATATTTGAAATTAGATATGTAAAAAAAAGTATTTAATTTGAAATTCATGGACTCAGCTTAGACAGTTTGGAAGACTAGGATGCAAGGTTTGTATTTGTCTAGGGAGAGAGGATTGATAGCTTTCAACAAATGTTCAAATATGCCATGGCTGAAAAATGTTTCAGAAATACTCTCAGTATATTTGAAACAGTAAATGAAATTGTTCTACCATTGGGCTTCTTGGCATATTTTAACTGGTTTTAATAGAGAAAATATACTTAATCTGTGCTACTGTCTTCAAAGAGTTAATATTTATTGGGGATTTGCCATGTCCTAGTCACTGTACTGAACACTACTTATGTAATCTCATGCAGTCTTCATAGTAGGATAAAGTAGGAGTTAATACCATCCTCATCTAATGAATAAGGAATTCACGGATGAGAGAATTCATGTTATTTTCTGTGGTCATGTGGTTTATACATTGTAGCATCAGAATCTGAGGCCAAGTCTTTCACCAAAGGAAAGTTTTTATGATCCTTGTACCTAATGTGTTTGTGGAGGATATGCTACAACAATGATGCCTTCCTGGACCAGAGGGGCTGGACAAAATCAAAAGTAATCATGGATTTATAAATAATTTATTGAAAAGATAAAATACTAGATAGGATTCTAGTATCATTTGGAGTCCAGGAAAACCTAGTTAGTTCAACAAATATTCCATGTCACTGATTCTGCCTTAATCCATTATCCTTCCCTCTGCAAGGTCTTTTCAAAAATTTCTCTCAGCGAGGCAAAAATCCTAATTTTCCACAGCTCTTTATAAGGAAAATCCTAGACATGATTCTGCAGGGTGCTATAAGTGGGAACAGGAGTTCCTTCATGCAACAAAAGAAGACATGATTATCTTTGGGAGAATAGAGATGGAGTAAGAATAAGCCACCTGATCCACAGCTTGGATACTCATAGAAGACTCTATAATGGATAGTATGGGATAGGAAGCGAGTGGAAATGCATGCATTATTATCAGGAGAGGCACCTAGGTATTATAAATTGATGTAGTAAAATCCTTTTGAAAAGCAATTTGGCAACCTGTCTGAAAAGCTATAAAAACCTTTATACCTTTTGACCCAGTAATATCGCTCTGGAGAATTTATCCTAAGGAAATAATTCAAAAGAGGAACACAACTATATGCATAAAAGTATTAATTACAGCATTAACTCTACCAGTGGAAAAAATGGAAAAACCCTAAATACCCAACAATAGAAGGGTAGTAAATTATGGGACATTAAATTTTAAAAAATATCAGATAGTCACTACAATTGTAATCGTGAATGCTGAATGAAGCAACATGAAAAATATATGCAATGGAGTTAGTGAAAATAAAGAGTACAAAATTGAAGGTATTTAATGATTAAGCCTTTTAAAAAAGATTACACATGGATAAAGATTTTAAGGGAAGTAAAAGAAAGTGCAAAGAGTAATATATTATAATAGTGGGCTTCAGGGTGAAATCAGTTCCCTATTGACATATTGTCTTAATGCTCTGAGCAAACTGTATGTAATAACTAAAAATTAGAAAAGAAGGATTTGTGCTACTAAGTCTCATGTGTTCATCCTGTATCAACAGTGCTTGTTAGAGATCTGAGAAAAAGGAACAGTGGTTACCTGTATTCTTTGTACTGATGCTTTTAAACTTGCCCTCAATAATTTAGTCATTTTGAGTCACTATGGTTTATTAAGATAAAGCTAGTAAGTATGATTTTTTTGACTGCATATACATTGAGTACTTTAAGTTGTTTCTTGTTTCCAGTTAGATTATTATCAAAATTCCTAACTGGGCCCCTACTTTAGTGTTTCCCATTTTCAAAATGCAATTTGTGAAAGCATGAATAACCATGTTTTCTTTATTTCATTTTAAATTATTTATTGAATATCTAATATATACAGGGTACTATAACTCTCTCCTATGTTTACAGGAGAAAATTCTCCCATATTGTAATTAAGGAATGTCAAAATCCACAGGCATGATCCTTGATTCTCCCACAAAACCTTCCTTCGTAAAACTAAGAAGCAGCGCTTGCCAACCATAGCATCCCATCTGTACTTTCTCAGATTTGTGCCTTTGCAATCCTAAAAACTTTACACAAGCCTAGAAAATCTCCCTCTGTGGCCTTTAGGTATTTAAGTCCTATCTATGTGTCAAGGACCAACTAAAGCCTTTTCTTCTACTACAAAGGCTTTCCAGAAAATTCCACCTTAATTTACTAATCCCTCCTTTGAAATCTTATATCACTGCAATTTGACATTATTTATAGTGTTGATTTGTGTTATTATTTCACTCTCAATGCTATATTCTACTATTTGTAAGTCTTTATTTCAACACCCAGATTGTTAGGTCTACAAAGGCAGGGAACAAAAACCGCAGACCTTATAAAAGTAGGTATATGAAAGCAACTATTGCACAGATGTTAATTAAATGATATTGATATTGTACGTAAGAAACAAGTAGCATTGGATTTAAAACTGAGTTTTAAATTTCATCTAATACTCCTATTATAACACTTTACTCATGAATGGCATAGTTGTAAAATCATTTTGACATCTGTCTCCCTTCAAGTGAGGTTCTTGGACTCAGAGGTATGGTTCATGCATTATCCCTTTTTGTATATTCTGAACCTGAGTATAATTTTTATCACAGAGAGTTTCACTGGTATTTGCTGAGTACATGCATCAGTTAATTGACTTCATTTACTTTAAAGGTCTTACTTTTATGCATTAAAAAAAAAAGCATAGTATTCTTTTGGAAGCTGAGTTTAGAAACAAAAAATTACCTTACCAAAACAATAAATAATACAAGAAAGGAAGAAACACATTTCCCAAAGGCTTATTTTTGCCTGGGAAGGTGTTTTAATATACATTCTTTATTTTAATATTAACAATAATGCCTAAATTTTTTAGTGTTTAACAGTTACCAAGCACTTTGCAAGAGCTTTGCATGTAGAATCATATTTAATTCTCACAATGCCGAGGGATAGGTATGATCATTCTTGATTGCAGACAGAATTAAACTAAAGTATCAAAGATTTGTAGATGGACAACTTGATATTTCCAACCAAGCAGTTGGGCAGTGTAAAAGCTAGAAAAATTAAACTTTTCCAGAAGATGACAAACCACAAAGAAATAGTGAAATTTAATATAAATTTAATTCATTTATAAAGATGAAGCTGGAGACATCAGTTGTTTCCTGTATCTTTTAAAATTTTTTTCATTAAACTGATGGCTTCATTGAGGTCAACACATAAATAGATTTTAGAAAACAATTTGATATAAAATGTGAAATAATTGAATTTAGAGTGGTTACTCTACCTTAATGAGATGTTATACCCTTCAAAAGGATAAAGTAAAATGTATACAGCCTAAGTTACCTTTCCAGTTCTTAAATATTTTACATCATTTGGTAGAACATCAACTTGCTTACTGTGGATCAGACATTTTTACAGCTTGATTTAAATTGCATTCAGGGAATGATATGAATCAGATTATTTATGGAGAATTAATCCTAAGATTTATTTGTTCTCTGGAGTGTTGATAAGCAAACACTTTTTTTTTAATCTAGAAAATAGCATTTTTATACTTCAAGCAGATACTGGCTAAGTTGATTTATCTATTTTATTAGAGGTTATAAATAACTAAGCAGATCAAGCTGATATTTATTTGACAGTTCCCATGTTTACTTGATAAAATGAACCTATTTCCCAACAGAATTTTTGTAGCTAAATATATAATTGTGCCTTATGGTGTTAAAAAATTATAGCTATATCCAAAACCATCTCAGTAACTTTTAGTATGTCACTAATGGTTAGACATGTTGTATTCATTTTAACATACTTAAAATAAAATAAATAACCAAGACTTTATTTAATTCTTGACTAAAAGATGCTAAATGATTCAACTTCTTCCCAGCAGTGATACCTTGATTAATTCATCCTCTGGGAAGGAGGCGCAGGATTGTTTATATGAGCTCAACTGTTTAACTAAAAACATCAATTGGGGGATGAAAGAAGTCTTCTCTCTAAATGAAATGCCAAATATTAACAAACCAGAGGAGAGGGTTTTTGTTGCTGTTTATTTTTTCCTTTCCCTGAAGGCCCTGGACTAATAATGAGTTTGTCTAATACACCCTGAAAACAAACACGATTTGGTCCTTTTTGGGAAAAAATGAGTATGGTGACCATAATCACAGAGTGGAAGATTCCTGTTTTCTCTCTTCCACCCTACCTCTGAGTCTCCTCTTCTAATCTCAAAAGGCTGAAGGGAGAGAAGGAAAGAGGGATAAACCTAATACCTGTAGCTGCACCCCAGGAGTCAGCATAGGGCAGAATAGCTATGTTATTTAGACAGCATTTCCTAGGAAATATCAAATAAAATCAAAATTGTGCAAATGGGAAAGAAAATGAAGGCTCAAAGACAGTTGATAAATCTTTAAGCTGTTGACGTACTAAATTGATGTCTTTTCTCTTTGAGATTAAAAATGTGAATTAAACTTAATGGGCTAAGGCCATGGTTAAAATGAGAACCACCAATCAATAAAACAAAAATAAACCAAAAAATAGTAACCAAAATCACAAAGCAAGGTGTTTAAATGACATTTTTCCAGCAGCCTTGATCCTGTCAGATGGTCATGAGAACTAACTACCAAAGCCACGTGCTTTGGAGGCTGACCTCACTTTAGGTAGTTGATGGGGGCTTTGGAGGCTGACCTGCTTTGGAGGCTGACCGCACATCTCTACATGTGGTTACCAAGTATCTTAAACACCCAAGTCTCACCTTAAATTGCATCAGGAGACAAAGGGTGGCCCTATACAGCTACTGCTCACAAATGCTCACAATGGCTCCATTCAGCAAGGTCTGCAAGCCAGTGGGCTCTTTGCTTCTTGCCTATGACTCTAATTTCTACAACTCAAATTCAGAACTAGATTAAAATTAAATCTTAAAGGCAATATGGTCATGTACCTTATATTTTTATGCTGAGAGATTTTATAAGAAGACTGGTTTCCTTATGCCTTAGTTTGGGGACTTACATTTTTTATTCATTCATACCCTAGCAAGCTGGGCGTATGTAAAATAGATCACTAAGCTGTTTGACAATATATTGACTCACCATGTAAAAAAAAGAAAGAAAAATAAAAATACATGAAACTTTCCTAAAATGAAGAGTCAACCTGCAGAAGGAAACTGATATGCTTTTTAAAAATGGGCTTGAAGGCAAAGCCAAAGATAAATGTGTGTGCTTAAAATTACTTGTGGGCAAGGCTCCCATCTTAAATATTTGAAGTATCCAAGCCTCCGAGCACCTGTTCAAATTTGTGCTTATTCTCCCGCAGGCAGCTGCCTACTTGCTTCTGCTTCAGGCTGGACCTGAACGTGGTCCAGGATGCATCACTGGTGAGCAAGTTCAGCTGGTGCTAAATGACAGGTGTTGGCTCCTGATTGCCTTCAGTGGTGTGGTGTGGTATATTTCTTAACAGAGGGAAAGAAAAGAGACATCAAACACTTGCTCCTCAAATTCAATGTTTCAATGTTTGTGCTTTAAATCAAAGGCATAGACTAGAAAAAGTAATAGGTCAATATCAGGCTTACAGAAAACCTTTCCTTAATGAATGCACAATTATAGACAATGGTAGCACAACAAAGAGGTGACATCACTTGTGGGATTTGGGGCACTTTACAAGGTCCAGTAATCCACAGGACATGCTCATATGATCACTAAAGCCTTGAATTCAGGTGGATGGGTTGACCCAATGTTCAGGAATCAAGACAACTGCAGGATCTCACTGTGCCAGCCTCTAGACCCCAGTCTGTGGGTCACTAACTGACAATGCAGGCATGGAATGCACTTTCCATAAGGGTGTGAGACTAATAGTTGTGCTTCAACAACCAAATGGCCACAGAAATGCTCCCAATTCCATCTTAGAATCCAGTGAAATTTTTCTGGGTGACAATATAGTGTATCCCAGGAATCAGCAAACTATGTCCCACAGGCTAAATCCAGCCTACTGCTTATTTTGATACATTCATGATCTCAGAATGTTTTTTGCATTTTATGTGATCAAAAGGCATCGAAAGAAGAAGGCTATTTAATGACGTGAAGATTACATGAAATTCAAATTGCAGTGGCTATAAATAAAGTTTTATCAGAACATAGCCACACATCTGTTTGTTTACATATTGTATATGGCTGCTTTTGTGACAGAGTAGTTGTGACAAAGACTACATCATTCACAGAGCATAAAATGTTTACTATCTGGCCCTTTACTAAAAATGGTTGCCAATAAACATATATTATATGGTATACTATACTGGTATAGCCTCTTACCAACTGCGGTAATGGGTTATTTACTAAGACAACACTGAGCCTCAGTTTGCTCAGCTGTAAGGGGATATTAATACTCATTGCAGGGTTGTTGGGGATGTTACATGAGATAAGGTGCCATGAAGTACCTAACATAATGGCAGTAAATGGTGGCTGTTTTTATTCTTAATGGAATTGGAGAGAGAAAAGTAGTTCCTGGTCTCTGTGTTATGATTCTAAACAATGGGAGAGGCCACCAGTCTCCCTAGGGTTTCAGGCTGGCTGAGAATATATTGGATGTTTTCTCAGTCAGCGATCCGTTCCATAACAAAATACCATAAACTAGATGGCTTAAAGAACAGAAATGTATTTCTCACAGTTCTGCGGCCCGGGAAGTCCCATGGTTTGGGCGCCAGCATGGTGGGTTCTAGTGAAAGCTCTCTTCTTGGCTTGCAGATGTCTATCTTCTCATTGTATTCTCACATGGGAGAGAAAGGCAGAGAATGAGAGCACTCTGGTGTTTCTTCTTCTTCTTCTTGTAAGGGAATTTATCCCATCATGGGGCTCCGCCGTCATTACCTCAGCTAAATCTAATTATCTCCCAAAGATTCCACCTCCAAACACCATCACATTGGGAATTAGGATTTCACCATATGAATTGGGGGAGGGGGACATTAAGTCCAGATCAGATGTTGAGGTTGAATCTCCAGCTGCTGTTCCACCATTTCTTCAATGTGTAGCAGAACTTGACTCTGTACCAGCTTTAGGAAAGAAGTCTTAGTCAATGCAGCCCTTTTGTCAATGATTGATTGGCAGCAAAAAGAAAAATTATATATATGTATATTTTCACATGGTAAAGAAATATCACATCCCAAACTCAATAGCACCATTTATGAGTATCACCTCTCTCCTACTGAGAGTGATGAGTTGACGTAAAACCTAAAACTGCTATAGAATTTTATGAACTTCATTCCATAACCAGGCAATCCAGTTCAAGGTAAAAGAATCCATAGAGAGCAGAACCAAGCCACAAGAACCAGAGAACAAACAGTACCCTAATCGAGCCATACCGCTCACATTTCCTACCTGTGAGCTTCTCAGTCCTTTAGAGTTTAAGTCACTTTGAGTTAGATTTCTTGAATTTTGCCAGCAAGATCAACAAACTACTACAGTTGGTACCTGTCTGTAGATTCAGGCTGAAAGCAGACCTACCTGTATTGTTCAGGAGGCCAGTAGAAAATCAGGACACAGTGACTCATCAATGTACTAAAAATTTATATGTTGGGAACCATTTACAACTTATAAAATATCCCTTACACATTTGCTCAACAAACTTAAGTTTTTCCTTAGGGCCACTGTATTCAAAGCTCTATGCTCAAGCTGTGGGAGATGCAAAGATGAATCAAGCACATTACTAGACCTCAAGGACTTAATGACCTTGTGGAGAAGAACAACATATAAACTACGTGAGAAATTAAAATAGAAGACAGAACAAAGTGAGATGCATACTCAACATGGTATTAGAGCCAGAGAAGAGCGTTACTGCCCCCATTAGATCCTCACAACCACTCTGTGGGGGAGACTGAACAGATGTTTTTATCCTCATTGTTACAGATTAGAAGATTCTGAAAGGTCCAGTGTGACTGGGATAATTAGTGTTACATTAATTGTGCTCAGTGATTTTGGCTCACAGCCCAATATTCTTTCCATTCTTCCATGAAATTTCTTAAAAATAATAGCAACTTCACAGAAAAAAGGCTATTGTGTATTAAACATTTCATAAAGGCCTGGCATATAGCAACCCAGCATACATTGTCAAGGAATAAAATGAGAAATGTATAAGATACCAGGAAGCAATGGATGGGTACTCTGAGCAACCTGAGGTCACCTATTCTAATTAAGGGGAAACCACCACTTAGCTCATTATTGGCCGATATTATTAAAATTTTCCACTTTTTAAGAGATTCATAAATCTAAATTGTATATGGAATTTTATAAGGCATTTTCACATTTTTATCAAGTCCTATCAAGTCTACCCCCAAGAGACATACTGAACCTGTCCACGTCCCTCCATCTCTTCGCAGTAGCCTCCTAAGTGGTCTTCTAGATTCCAGTGGTATCCCTTTCTTACACATCCAAACAACGGTCAGAGTGATCCATTTAAAAAGAAAGGCTATCATCCCTTTATACACCCTAAATACTCATCAATCAGGATTTAATCATGGAAGCTGTGTAGAGATGCTGTCTGCACAAATGGCATGCCTACATGGTTCAGGCAACCCATCTTTACATATTCCAATTCTTCACATACTAGACACTTGATCCAAGATGTTAAAATCTTTTTAACTGACACAACCAAGTCAAGCCCAGCAACTCTTGGCAAAATCTGCTTTCATGATGTTGTGCTCTTATGCACACTGTGGTGGGTGTTGCCTCAACCTAATATTCTGTCCACTAAAGCAAACATGAAATACACAATGACATAACAGGCCAGACTTCAGGCAAAGGTATTTTTTCTTAATATTTATCCGCAGAGAAATTTATGAAGAACAAAGGTTGACACCTTTGGATGGGTGAGAACTAAATTAAATCCTCATCTTGTCCTTATTCCTACTACAAATAGAAAACATATCTGAGAGCTCTAATGTCTCTGGACAATAAAATACATGCATGTCAAATTTTATAACTGATTATAACTCATTTCAAAACAACACAGGAATTTCTCCACAACTAAATAATTGTTGCTATATATTGTGAATGCAAAGTAGAAAGACAAAAAGAATGACAATCCTACAGATAATGTGGGTAGCAGAGCAAAACTTCTGTATGCCTGTCAAGGTGTATAACTGCTTCAGTTTTTTCTTTTAGACATATTTGAAATTAAGTCAGAATAAACATCCTAGGAAAATCTGTCTCATGGGTTAATAAATTATAAATATAGAAAATATAATACAGGAGATAGGAATCTTTGTTTACAGATCCTATAAGACTCTCTGTCCATATTTGTCTCTATAGGGATTACTGGACAAACTTGGCTTTAAAATCTCAGGAAAGCAGAATTCACATTTCCTATTTCTTTATTAGTTGTTCCTTCCAGATTATAGTTCTTCATATGTCAGAATCTATACTCATTATACCTCTGTTATTAGGGTTTTCTTTTTTTCTGAGATACTGACAAGTTCTACCATTTTGTTTTCTGGGTCTTAATCATTTATTTTAAATCACCGTGGTCTTTAATTTTTACCCTTTAAGCAACATTACTACCCCTCACTTCTCTATATTTTTCCTCCTTTTCTGTTTCCTCTTCCTCCTCTTTCTCACTCTCTTTTTCCTTCTTTTGTTTTGTCCTCTATTCTCATCTTCATCTTACCTCTTTCTTATGGTCTACAAGAGTCTGCATGAACTGCTCTTGTCTATCTCTTTTAATCCCCTTCCCCCCAACCCCATTTTTTCCCACACATATTAATCTCCAGCCTTAAACTTATATTTTGCCAATTTAGAAACTTCACATTTGCTATTTGTTTGGCCTAGAATGCAACTTCCCAAGTCTTCCTCTTTCTCATCAAAGCTATCATATATAGCTATGCCATGTGTACAGCACAACTCCAGGGGTAACACTCATTTAGACTATGATGTGACTGGTTTCCCCAGAGTTTTGTAACATGGTGGCCTGATTTTCCACTCTAAGGAATTCAGCTTATATATTATATCTTCAAAGAGGCCTTTTCTCACAACCATATCTAAAGTCCCTCTACCCATCCTACTCAATCCGGTAACTCTTTATCTCTCACCCTGTCGGTTTTTTCATAACATTGATGGGAATCAGTAATTATTCCACATATTTATATGTTACATATTAATCGTATCTCTTCTCTGGACCAAGGTTTCTTGAGTTTTGTGACCTCCTCTGCCTTGTTCTAGGTTGTATTTTGTAATACCTGTAGTACCTTTAACTATGTCTGGCACATACAAGGTCCTTTATAAATCAGTGTTAAATAAAGAAAAAAAAAAAAGGAAGGAATTAGTGAATACAATTTCCTTGAACATATTCATTTTCCTTTCTCATTACAATTAGGTAGAATAAAAACCAGTCTCAAAATAACGATCTCACCATCCGTGTGTAATACATCATTTCTTTGATTCCATGAATCCTTCCCTTCTTTGAAGGCTTTTGATTAAAATTTAATTGTGCTTGTGAAATATAACTTATCAATTAACATTCTTTTAACATTTTTGTTGAGGTACATAATGTGTTTGATGATGGCACGATGCAAGTAAAGCTTGTGTGGAGGTTAGTCTAGGATGGTCGATGCGGGAGGAAGAAGAGGAGAATTTATTGATGGAGAGATAGAAGAAACCCACAGAGATTTTCCTTCTACTTTGTAATTCTAACCAAGGCCTGGCTCTTCATTGCTTAATGGTTAATGAGATTGAAGCTGACATTCGTGATGCCCTAAACTATATCACTTCTTCCCACCCGATTTCAGTTCAGTGACGGTGGATGATTCCCTACACTTTGCAGCTGTTTGATAAGAGGTTCTCTGTTTTGCTCTCTGATGACTTGAAAGGCCATTCAGCCAAACACGGAAGCAACCCACAGTGGAGGACAGGACACGGGAATTAATACCCTTGGACACAATTTCCAACTGTGGAGGTGTGGGATTTTGTGACTGAATGTCTTAGACTCATTCCATGTTTGGTGGGACATGTCTGAAGCAGTTTCTGCATTATTACTCAAAGGGTCATCTGAAGGGTTGAGCCACAGTTACCCAGAAGCTATTGATGCACTTGGTATTGGATTTATCCTCTCCTGGTCTCACTTTCCTCACTTCCTCACTAGTGATTTGTAGAATCTTCTCCAAAATAAACTACCTAGATCCACGTATTTGCCTTAGCAACTACTTTTGGGGGAACCCAAAGACACAAGGGACCTTAACTTTTGTCCCCTTTTGTTTAATTTGTACCCCATCTATCCTCCTCGCAAGAACCTTTGTCACAGTTCTGTATTATTGCTAATTTAATGTAAAATGTTTGATGTAAAAAAATACTTGAACTAAACCTAGTTGATCCAAACAAGTCTTTTTAAAAGCTTTGCACCCAGAAGTTAAGCATTTTTGTTTAAGCAATATTCCTTCTTTTGACCTAGACCATCCCATTTTACACATGCACAAATTATAATGTTTATTTCTTTCAAACTCGTACAAATGAGATATTGAATAAAATTTAAGAAAAAAACAAGAAACAACAATAAGACACACAAGGACTTAAATTCACATGCAGACCCCAGTACTTACTACTTTCCAAGATGGGGAAATTGTTCTTCACCTTTCCAGGCTTATTAAACTGGTGATCGTAATAGCCATCTTACAGGTTAATTTTAATGATCAGTTTTAAAGCACACCTCCCTGCACTAGCCTTCCATGCTTCAGTTAAAAGAAAAAAAGTATGGCTAAATATACTAACATGGAAAAAATCTCCAAAATGTAGATACAAACAAAACAAATTATAGAACCATATTATAGCACAAACTGATGTATGTTTAAAACAAACCCACACAACTCTAAAATTGTACATATGTATATGCATATACATAAATAAACAAGTATTTTATATATGGGAATATGGGAGTATATGTAAATACACTGCAAAAATTCTGAAGGGTGCATATAAATTGTGGGTGAAACATTGAAGGGGATTTCACTTTTTATTCTATATTCTTCTCCAGCTTCTGTACTTTGTGATAGTAAGAGCATCTATTCATGTATTTCTTGTGTAATAAACATAAAGTAGACTACATATTAATATTTCCCTTTCCTATTTTACATGTGGAACTTCTCTTATGCAAAATTTTCTAGTCTATACATGTTGAAGAAAATATTTTAATGTGGAAACAAACAAAAAGAAGTATTTTTTGCTATCACAAAGTTAGTATGGTCCTGGGCCATGATAAGCACTCAGAAAATGTTAATTGATTACATTAATGAGTAAATAAATAAATGATTGATTAATTATTGTCATTACAGCTTCAATCTCTAAAATGGGCCTATCATCATTATAGTTGTTCAGCAACATGAAATCCAATACAATCTAAAAGCTGAAGATAGCTTGTGTGAGGTTCCTAGAAACTCACTTTTACTTTCCATTTAATTTCTAACAGTACTTTTCTAGGGTTGTTGCTATGACTGGAAATAGTGGTGGAATGGTATGCACTCACTAAAAGTTGGGAAGATGAGTTGGTTTTCCAGAAGAATTTTTTTTTAAATTTATATGTTGATACTATTTTCATCCAGATGGATGTTTACTAAACTTACTGTGGTAATCATCTCATGATGTATGTAAGTCAAATCATTATGCTGTACACCTTAAACTTATACAGGGCTATATGTCAATTATATCTCAATAAAATGAGAAGAAAAAGATAGCTACAAGAAACAACACTAAAAAGCCCACATCTAATAGAAAATAATCACACAACACACAATGTAATATACAATAATTTTTTTACATTCAGAGTTAAAAAAATCAACATAAAGTCAAATATTTTCATCCATATGCTCATGAACACTATTTGGAATAAAAAATTCAATGTATTTTCATGAAGTTCTTTGAAAGTATTATTATTAAAAAGGTGATAGCCGTGATTAGAAACTCTGTTTGGGCATGCAAACACCCATGTTTAGTTAGATAATACTCAGCTTTATGTATCCAAGTGTTCAAATTCCTGGCTTACTGTTAGATTAATAATGCTGTTTATCTATTATTACTGCTCTTCCCTTCTTAACATATCCAATCTTTACTCTGTGGAAAAGAAAAATGGCAAATTTTAATGTACATTGACAGTGCCAGAAATGCTGTTCAGAAACTCCTAAGAAAACACATCATCAGATACTTCTCTGGAATCACCAATCTTTTGAATAAAACTCGGTGAATTATGAGATAGTGAATGGAAGAGCCAAAGTTTGAATCTAGGCCATTTGACTCCAGAGCCAGTAAATATTCTTCAAATCAGATAAAGCTTAAAATATTCAGTGAGAATATACTATAATCAAATCTTGTTCTAGAAGTAACCAGTATTGGTATATATTTTTGCAGTACAATTTATGGAATGGATACTGGTGGTGCCATAGCCACTGGTGTCACAGAATGTTCAATAAAGTTGAAAAAACTGATCACAGATCAAGAAGTTCAACCTTACGAAATATTATGCTTAACAACTTTTTTTTTTTTTTTTCCACATGATGAAACTGAGGTTTGGGGAGGTGAGACAAATTGCCCAAAGTCACACACCTGGTAATAACGGGGCTGTAATTTGAACCTAGGCAACCTAACTATTCTTCCAATCATATTGTGCCTGGTATTCAAATTATGATACTAGAATTAACTAATATGCATTAATCTTAGCATATTTTAACCACTTATTAACTCTCTCACTTGACTATCAAACACTAATTTGCATTTAGCCAAATAAATATTTAATTTGAGGGTCATAACTATTTATTGTAGGAAATGTAAGGTTGGACTTAAACAGGATCGTAAAAATGGAGTGGGCCTCGGTAAGTGGAAAATCAATGGAGATATTTTTAGACAAAGGGAACTGTACACCTGGCCTTAAATGTAGAGGATTTATGGTTGGCCGCTAAATAAAAGTGATGCTATTACCATTACAGTAGGTAAAAGTTATTGGATGCGCACTCTGTGCCAGACATATACATAGCATTTTACCTGATGTTCATCTTACAAGTGAACAATCAAGGGTGTAGAGGGGTAAAGTAATTTATCCAAGTCACACAGATGGCAAATTTCAGAGTAATGGCTTGAGCCTAAGCATGTCTAATTCCAAACTTTATCTTGCCAAGTTTTTGCAAAACTATGGACAATTAGGAACAAAAGAAGAGTTAATAATCAAGAGCTTTTTCCTCCCAATTCTAAAAAGATGGCAGTCAGTGGAAGATGCAGACTATAGTCCTCTCACTCAGCTTCAGGTCAAAGCTGCTTCCTGGGTATGTGCTCAGAAAAAACAGGAGAGATTACAATCCAGGATGTGAACTGGATTGAGGAGCCTATAGCTAGACCAGACTGCTCAACACCTAATATCCCTGTAACGGTGCTAAGATGATATCATGACGGCATTCTAATTGAGAACAACCTGTTCCCATTAAGGAGCATGACTCTTTGTGGAAAGAACTTAACACAATGTATTCCTTGTATGTCAGAAGACGATGGGGCTGGGCACATTTCCTTGACAGTTTGACCTTGCTGGTTCATAAACTTTTTAGTGAAATTCACCCTGAAGCCCTAAATTCAGGTGACATTTCCTTAATCTACATTTTTCTTAGACTTATTGGTACATCTGCTACAGCTCATAATATATTCCATTTTGTATTGTTAGTATTTATTCACCTGACATACCTCTCGTCCTAAATTACCAATACTACAGGTAGAACCCTAGATTTTATTATTTGTATGATTACATTTCCCACATGTAGCACTTGGTATCACCCATCTTCCAGACAGAAGATCAGTGATGGGATTATTTGTTGAACGAGTCAGTTTATTCAGTTAGTTACTAATGAAAGGTAAAAAAACTGCAACCATGACCATTGCCTTTATTTGTTTTAATACACTTATGATTTTTATCTACTTTCAGTGTCCAGAAATGACATCAGTGTATGATGGGGCCAAGTTTACCCTTGTGAATCTTCCTAGCAACAGAACCCAAAGTATGACACAGATGGTCTTTTTATGATTTCTGTATTTTTCATGTTACTTGGATTCTCAGATTTTAACATTCAGGAAAAGTATGCTCAAATATCTGAAAATCTTCCTAACAGGAAAAGTTGAGTAATAAGTGTTGGGATTTCCCTTTGAAAAACTGTCATCCACATCCATGTTCAAATTGACATTCTCATGTGGTACACACATGACTAGAATATCAGACTGAAAGAAAAGAAACAGTAGGCTCAAATCTCACATACTTAAATACTTTGATCTTGTATTTGGATGGATGTGTTGTCCCCAGTGGAATTAAGGAAAAAAATTATTTCCCACAAATGCTTAGGACATCTAATTCAAGCTACCTTCTTTGAAACTGAATAAATATTTAAATGTTAATATTATTTTCATGCAGATGGATATTTACTAAATTTATTGTGGTAATCATCTCATGATGTATGTAAGTCAAATCATTATGCTGTACACCTTAAACTTATACAGTGCTGTATGTCAATTATATCTCAATAAAACAGGAAGAAAAAAAGATATCTACAAGAAAGGACACTAAAAAAACCCATATCTAAGAGAAAATAATTACACAACACAATGTAATATACAATAATTTTTTGAAATCAATGGCAGAACAACTGGAATAAATATCATATATCACATAAGTCGTTTGTGTGTGTGTGTGTGCCCTATGGTGTAAGAGTAGCAGGTTAGGTATAACACACATGAGCAAAGATTAAATGCATTAAGACTAATAGTTTTATCATTAAAATATTAACATTTTAAAAGAGTATTGAAAAATATCTTTATTTTTACTAAAAGGTATTTAGGTATTAAATAAAAGATATTTACACCTTTATTATATTATTAAATTATAATTGTAAATTAATTAATCATCTTGAGTAAGGAATAGAGGCACAGAAATTTTAAAAATTTAAAGGGTATAAAAAGTCAAAAGTGAAAAGAAATGTTACCAACATCCTCCTCACACTCCCTCCCCACCTCATTAGTCTCTATCCTTGGAGGAAACCATTAGTACTGGTTTTGGATTTGGATTTGCAGAGATTTTTTTTTTTTCCTGCTTATACAATTGGTTTCTGTTAGTACAGTATAGACCGACCTATTGTGTACTACTTAAGACTTTTGTAATATATCATGGTATTGGTGTTACATTTTAGTTTATTTATTTGATGGGTTCTCTACTGAAATGAAGTTCAGAACCTCTGCATTATTATTTTATATCTCCTTCTACAGTGCAACTCAAAGCATGGACTGACTTTCTGTAAATTTTTGACTTTCTGTAAATTTTTATTACTGATCTACAACAAAAGTATGGAAAATGAGCATTGGTATTTAGAAAATTTAAGAGCAAATTGATAATGTTGCAATAATTAAGAATATATACACTGTATTTTACAAAATTATCCATCTACAGCAGATGGCAGAGGCAGGGAAACTTCACTAGTTAGAATTTGAGAAATACAGCACTTGGTTCAGACCCAAGATTAATGACTAATACAGTGTAGTTATTAAATAAATATCAACAGAATGAATCAATAAGTGTGTACTCTTTTTCTCCAGTTCTACTGAAGTATTACTGACAAATAATAATTCTATGTGTTTAAGGTGCACAATGTGGTATCTTGGTATATGTATACATTGTAAAATTATTACCATAATCAAGTTAATTAACTTATCTATCACTTTATATATTTACTTTGTGTGTGTATGAGATTTACTCTTGAAGTAAATTTCAAGTACACAATACATTAGTATTAACTAATTCACCATACTGTATATTAGGTTTCCAGAAATTATTCATCTTATAACTTAAAATTTGTACCCTTTGAACAATATCGCCCCTTTTCCCACATTCCCCAGCCTCTAGTAACCACCATCATACTCTCTGTTACTATGAGTTTGACTTTTTTTTGAGTCCACCTATAAGTGAGACTATGCAATATTTTCATTTCTGTATCTGGTTCATTTCACTAAGCATAATGGCCACCAAGTTCATCAATGTTGTTGCATAATCAGGATTTCATTTTTTTAAGGCAAATTATATTCGACCGTGTACATTTATCTGTCAACTGACAGGTTATTTCCATATCTTGGCTACTGTGAATAATGCTGCAATGAACATGAAAGTTCAAATATCTCTTCAAGATAATGATTTTATTTCTTTTGGATATATAGCAAGAATTGGGATTGCTGGATCATATGGTAGTTCTAATTTTTTTTTAAGGAAACTCCATACTGTTTTCCATAGTGACTATACAAATTCATATTCCTACCAATATTGTACAAGGGTACCGTTTTTCCACATTGCCAACACTTCTTATCTCTGGTCTTTTTGATGATAGCCATTCTTAACAGATGAGAGGTGGTATTTCATTGTGGTTTTGATTTGTATTTCTTTGATGATCAGTGATGTTGAGCATCTTTGCATATACCTATGGAACCACAAGTGATGCCAAATAGTTTATACAATCTTGAGCAAGAAGAACAAAGATGGGGACATCACATTTCTTGATTTAAATTTATATTACAAAGTTGTAGTGATCAAAACAGTATGGTACTTGCATAAAAACAGACACACAGGCCAATGGAACAGAATCAAGAGCCCAGAAATAAAACCTCACATATGAGGTCAACTAATTTTTGATAAAGATGCTGAGAATACACAATGGGGAAAGTCTTTTCAATAAATGGTGTTGGGAAAACTGGATATCCACATACAAAAGAATGAAATTGGACCCTTATTTTACACCATACAAAAAAATCAACTCAAAATGGATTAAAGATTTGAATGTAATATCTGAAACCATAAAACTGAAAGAAAACACAGGGGGAAAGTTTCTGGACATTGGTCTTGACAATGCTATTTTGGATTTGACACCAGAAGTAAAGGCAACAAAAGCAGAAATAAACAAGTATGACTTCATCAAACTAAAAAGCTCTATAAAATAAAGGAAACTATGAATAAAATGAAAAGCAACCTACCAAATGGGAGAAAATATTTGCAAACCATATGTCTGATAAGGGGTTAATATCCAAAATACATAAAGAACTCTCACGACTCAATAGCAAAACCCCAAACAATTCAATTGAAAATGGGCAGAATATCTAAACACAGATTTTTCCAGGGAAGATATAGAACAGCCAACAGGTACATGAAAAGGTACTCAGCATCCCTAATTATCAGAGAACTGCAAATCAAACCCACAATGAGGTATCATTTCACCCTCTTAAAATGGCTATTATCAAAAAGACAATACATAATTAATCTCCTTTCCAAGAGTCCATATTTTTTCATTGACTTATTTCTTTTCAAAAGTTAACTGGTTTATGTTTGTTTCTCTTACATATTTATTAAAACAAACAAGGTTCCTTGAAAAATAGTACAAGTGTAGAGGGATATATTGTGGCAATGTTATATATCCCATATGTTATGTATCCCACTTTGATGTCTTTTTAATTTCTTATGTTCTTGAATATTGTCTATTTTTTTAAATGAACTGTGTCTTACATATAGTGATGTCTTGGTAAGTGTTTCATGAAGATTGGTTGACTAAGTGAATAAGCCAAGAATGAATTGTTATCTCTCACAGACTGTTAATGACATTTATATTCAGTATTAGGATAATCACATTTTTACCTGTAAGAGGTAAACTCACATCCAAGACATATTTTCTTAATGATTTTTTATTCCATTCAACTACCATATTAAGATATTTTATGCAAATATGATGCTGTTTTACATGCATAACCAATTTGAAAATCTCTACAAAAACACAAATTGTATTTTTACCAGTGGCTTAGATAAACTCTGTGTTAATCTATAAATATGAATAATCATGATATGATTATGAGAACAGACCTGAAGGAATGAGTCCATTTCAATATTGTAAAACATTACCAGAACCGCTGTAAAGGAGGGATTTAGCCTCTATTTAACATAGATGATAACTGATCTGTTAACTATCATTCTTGTTTGGCTATAATAATTGTGATTAATTCACAATGCACAAACACAATAATTCTTTGCTAATTAAAAGCTTGGTTTGTTAACAATGAGACATATGGCAAATTTACAGACAGGAAGACTACAATATTGTCTCAATATTTAAATTTTTTATTTGACCTTATAAATATGAATTCTTTCTCTCATTAATGAATAAATATCTAGACATATAATACCTCAGATATATAATGTGTTTTATCTTCTTGATGCTTACAACCTGATAGTGAATGGTATAAATCTCTAAAATACTCATGGCCATTCAAACATTAAGTTTCTGTTTTCGCTTTGTTTTTTTTTTTGAGTGATTATGGGCCTAGCCTTATACAAGAGAGACATAGAAAATTTTATAAGACAGTATTTCTGCATTCTAATTATTTATATAAAAAAAGAAATGTCATAAAATATGTAGACATTTGTGTTTAACATAAGTAATACTGGCTTTGGCTTTACATTTGTTAAAGTTTAGTGAAGAAAGAATCTAGTAGTTAGTGAATGTATTGTGGGAAAGTCTGTGGATTGGATTGTGTCCCCCACAAATTCATATGTTGAAGCTTTAACCCCCAATGTGACTGTAGTTGGAAATAGAGCCTTTAAAGATGTAGCCAAGATTAAATGACATCATGAAAGTGAGGCCCTAATACAATAGGATTGGTGTTCTTACAAGAAAAGGAAGAGACACCTGGGATGTGTGCACAGAGTAAAGAATGTATGAGGCTTCAATAAGTGGTGCTGGGAAAACTGGACAGCTACATGTAAAAGAATGAAATTAGAACACTTCCTAACACCATACACAAAAATAAACTCAAAATGGATTAAAGATCTAAATGTAAGGCCAGGCACTATAAAACTCTTAGAGGAAAACATAGGCAGAACACCCTATGACATAAATCACAGCAAAATCCTTTTTGACCCACCTCCTAGAGGAATGGAAATAAAAACAAAAAATAAACAAATGGGACCTAATGAAACTTAAAAGCTTTTGCAGAGCAAAGGAAACCATAAAAAAGACAAAAAGACAACCCTCAGAATGGCAGAAAATATTTGCAAATGAAGCAACTGACAAAGGATTAATCTCCAAAATATACAAGCAGCTCATGAAGCTCAATATCAAAAAAACAAACAACCCAATCCAAAAATGGGCAGAAGACCTAAATAGACATTTCTCCAAAGAAGATATACAGATTGCCAACAAACACATGAAAAGGTGCTCAACATCACTAATCATTAGAGAAACGCAAATCAAAACTACAATGAGGTATCACCTCACACCAGTCAGAATGGCCATCATCAAAAAATCTATAAACAATAAATGCTGGAGAGGGTGTGGAGAAAAGGGAACCCTCTTGCACTGTTGGTGAGAATGTAAATTGGTACAGCCACTGTGGAGAACAGTATGGAGGTTCCTTAAAAAACTAAAAATAAAACTACCAAATGACCCAGCAATCCCACTACTGGGCATATACCCTGAGAAAACCATAATTCAAAAAGAGTCATGTACCACAATGTTCATTGCAGCACTATTTACAATAGCCAGGACATGGAAGCAACCTAAGTGTCCATCTACAGATGAATGGATAAAGAAGATGTGGCACATATATACAATGGAATATTACTCAGCCATAAAAAGAAATGAAATTGAGTTATTTGTAGTGAGGTGGATGGACCTAGAGACTGTCATACAGAGTGAAGTAAGTCAGAAAGAGAAAAACAAATACCATATGCTAACACATATATATGGAATCTAAAAAAAAAAGGTTCTGATGAGCCTAGGGGCAGGACAGGAATAAAGACACAGACTTAAGAGAATGGACTTGAGGACACGGGGACGGGGAAGGGTAAGCTGGGATGAAGTGAAAGAGTGGCATGGACATATATACACTACCAAATGTAAAATAGATAGCTAGTGGGAATCAGCCACATAGCACAGGGAGATCAGCTCGGTGGTTTGTGACCACCTAGAGGGGTGGGATAGGGAGGGTGGGAGGGAGACGCAAGAGGGAGGGGATATGGGGTTATACATATGCATATAGCTGATTCACTTTGTTATACAGCGGAAAGTAACACAGCAATGTAAAGCAATTATACTCCAATGAAGATGTTAAAAAAAAAAAAGAAAAAGAAATAGAGGGGGGATTTCCCTGGTGGCACAGTGCTTAAGAATCCGTCTGCCAATGCAGGCGACACAGGTTCGAGCCCTGGTCCGGGATGATCCCACACGCCACAGAGCAACTAAGCCCCATGCACACCAAAAAAAAAAAAAAAAAAGAACACATGAGGCTACAACAAGAGGCAGCCTCAGCAAGCCAAGGAGAGAGGCCTCAGGAGAAAGCAAACCTGCCACCACCTTTATTGTGGACTTCCAGTCTCCAGAATTGTGAGAATATAAATTTATATTGTTATGCTTCCCAGTCTGTGGTATTTTGTTATGACAGGCCTAGCAGATGAATACAGAGAAACAGGATTTTCATGGAGACTGGAGGCTTGATTGTTTGAAGTCTAGAAAGGCAGTGGGAGAACTCCCTCATCTCAGAAATGATGGCCCTCCAGTTATGTCTTATGTTGGGAAATGGTATCCTTCTCCATCCAGATACTAGGCTAGAATTTATCCCTATCGTCTCCTCCATTTTCCTCACTCAGGCTTCAAATCTGGCAGTTAATCGTTTTATCCTACCACTTAAATACCTTTAGAATTATCTTACTCCACTCCATTCTCATGGATATAGACCAGTGCAAGCTTCCATTCTTCTCCACTGCCTTTACTCTTGCTCCCTCCTATCCATTTAACGTGCTGCCTCCTGAGTGATCTGTCTCAAACGCAGATGTGGCCGTGCCTTTCCTCTGTTTGCAACCTCTTTACAATAAAATTTGAAATCCTTAATTTGCCTGGTCCACACCTCTCTTTTAAGAGCTGTCTTTTACCACCCTTATCCTTGTTTATTCCAACCATAATGAGATTTTTCTATTTTGTAAAGATAGCACAATCTCTCTCCCCTCCAGACTTAAATGAGCTGCTCTCTGTCCCTATGAAGCCCTCTCATGTCCCTTCATCTTTAAGTATCATTAATATTTCTCCTGCTTCTTCCACCAGGAAGCCCTCTGACCCACGTGTAGTCTCTCACCCAGAAAAAAATCAAGTTTCCAGTTATTTATCTCTAGGCATCTTCTAATTTCTCTTCCTTGCCACAATATAATTTTTTAAGTCTACATTTTCTACCTCACTGAACATTCCACAAGGATAAACTACTTTTTATGTTCACTCTTTTTATTATTGGTTATCTAGTAAACTGAATAACACAATAAATATTAATTAAGTAAATAAACAGTGACTTTCAAAAGGAAAAAAAAAACTGTGTTTCCTCTCTAGGAAATACGTAGAATGAGGTCTAGTAATTTAATTCTATTCAAGACAATACTATATCAGGAGATATAGATAGATGATACAGATATGATATAGGTATAGATATAGATGATATAGATATAGACGTAGATGTAGATGTAGACGTAGACGTAGACGTAGACATAGACATCTTAACACTCATGACCATAATTGCTACTGCCTAAAGTTCGGTTTTGAGGTGTGACCAATGGACTCCTGATTTCCTACACAAGCACCTGATTCACAGTCATGCTCACTGTGTTATCTCATCACTGTTCTTCCCACATCACCAAAAATATGATGCTGCCTCCATTCCCTCTACTTCTACTCTTCAGCTGTTAACCAATTTACCAATTTTAATCTGGTCTACTGATGTCTCTTGGAGGTAAAAGTGGATTCTAATTCCCAGATCCAGAGACTCTTCTCAACAATCCTTTAAAAAAAATTTCATGTTATCATTCTCACTTTTTTACTCTTTTCTCATCGTCCCTTCTCTTGTCCTCTCTTTATTCTACTTTCCGTGACTTCTTGGGAGATCCATCTACTCCCTTTATCTCTATTGCATCACAGGTGAGAAATGGAATATTGCCTGCCACGTCAGTAAACAAAGGATGTCACAGTCATCAGCAATTGCAACCACTCTCTGACATTGAGCTGGCGACCCCTGAGGAAACTCAGGAAGGAAAGAATACCTGCCATCTAGCAGCCATCAGACTGCAGCCACTCCCTACAGGGAGCCCTGAGGAAACTCAGGATGTGACAACATGGGATATCGGCCCCAGATAGCTGAGGTGCCTATCAAAGGAATGATTTCAGTGAGCCCAGACTCTTGTCTCTTTCCATGCACAGAAAAGCACTAAATTCCTTAACTTGGGATATTGATTTGCTTTAACAATAATCTTCTGATGTTCAGACTACCTGTCCTTTGTTGCAAAACTCCTATATACCCTGGCTTCCCCCTTCGCCTCCTCGGAGCAGTTCTCTCAGGGTTACTTGAGATGCTGCCTCCCAGGCTTGAAGTCCTAAAAATTTCTGCCGAATAAAACATAACTCTCAAATTTTAGGTTGTGAATAATTTTTTAGTCGACATAGGACACATGGAAAGATGAGAGTCTTGTTCCAAGAGATGAAGAGAAATTTAGGGCCTGGTGTTGGCGGACCTTGTAATGTATCAAAGAAGCTCTAATTTATCATCTTCTTTCTCTACCATCACTTTAAGCAATCGATGATAGAGACACAGGAAGCCAGGAAAGCATAAGCTTTCTTACTAGATATGTGGAGTTTAACAACTCGAAAATGCATCAATTTTGATGTATTTGGTGGGCCTGAGTGTGGCTTTGATCTAATATTAAGTTGAGGCTTTCTATTACCTCCCAAACAGCTCTAAACATTCAGCTACATCACAAACACCTTGCCAGCCCCAAGAAGAATAGCAATCTGGTGCGCAAACCCAGCTGCAAACAGATAGAGAGCATCCTAGAATGTGCCTTCCCCAACCTGCCTACCTTTGAAAACCAGGTTCTCAGCTTTCACTCCTCCTCACCGTTAGGGAGAGGGAGCCAATGGCCCTTCCAATCCGGCCATGAGACAGGCAGATCCGGAGAAAAAATAGAGGTTGACCCAGTCTAACCTTGGAGGTAGTCATGAATAAGCCAATATATCTCCTCTGAGTAAGTAAAGGTGAAAGGTTTCTCTCCAGAATTTCTGAGAAAGTTAAGGTGGTGACAGAATGCTTCTCTTTTATAGGCTGATACTGAAATATGAGGAGAATGGGGAAAGAGTTTCTTCTTGCATAGGGAAGAAACAAGTTCAGCTCTGGATCTTAGAAAAAGTGGAAAAAGATAGTTAACTATGAAAATGTAGAGGGAGGTGAGAAGGTGACTGAAGTTGCAACCTGAAAAAAGCCAACATTTTAAGGTTAGAATGAAAAAGATACATTAAGGT
The DNA here is from genome assembly GCF_028023285.1 of Balaenoptera ricei. Taxonomy (NCBI): domain Eukaryota; kingdom Metazoa; phylum Chordata; class Mammalia; order Artiodactyla; family Balaenopteridae; genus Balaenoptera; species Balaenoptera ricei. The sequence goes on along the minus strand of NC_082645.1, from coordinate 109,304,567 downwards.
TAGGATGAAAAAGATACATTAGTGAACAGGGAAAAAAGGAAGACATTTATCACGTCGAATTTTATCTTTCCAGTTAAACTTTTATTAAAGTTAAATGTTTTAGTATAAAAGAAGATCGATAATGATAAAGATGACATTGATAAGAATTGCTACTTAAGAGAATAAAAATGTATTTTTAGATCAAACAATGCTTTTAGAATGTGAAGATTCTAGAGTGTGAAGATAGGTTAGCTTAGAGATTTTGGGGTGAGAGCGGCTGTCGTTATTCAATAAAGCTAACAGGTGTTAAACATCCATTTGTCCTGCTGCCTCAGGAAATCTCACACCCACCATTAAAAATATCAAACTTAATTCTGAGTCTGCAATTCATATTTGCAAAATTATTACTTAAACTTCTTTAGCCGTCTGTTAGCATTGCTTCAGAAAAATAATTACTAGGTTCCTGAATAAACACAGAGATACTAATGAATCATTAAACAATATGCGGGAAAATAATGGGACTAATATTTTACTTTTTAAACAGACAATTATGTAGGCAAATCAATCTTTTAGCATGAATGGAATCCCAAATAATGCTACTCTCTCTAATGATCCTTTGACAGACAGTTGACATCGTTTCTAAATGTGGAACACATGAGGTTCTTAGGTGGCTATATTATTTCTGGTATAGTTGCGGTTGCTATAACTGAGTCCTCAAATAGCAACAGCTTAAACAAGATAGTTTATTTGGGGGGCTCGTATGGTGGCTCCATGTTGGCAAGAATCAACCTTCTTTCCACTTAGTTACTTTGCAATCCTTGGGTATTGACCACATCCTTATGGTCCAGTGTAACTCAGAAACATTCCAGCCAGTGTGGAGCAAGAAAGTTAACAGGCATGACTTCATTCTGCTTACATTTCATGTAACAGAGTTGAATAGCATGGCCATGCCAGGCTAGAAGGAAGCTTGTCAAGCTCACTCTTGTCTAGGCAGTAATTGGCACAATGGAAATCCAAGGGTTCTCTTAGTATGAGAAAGAAGCACCGAAAGAATACGGAAGACAAGTATCAGTGTCCACAAAAATTGCTTTAAGAAATGAAGGGATCAGCTTCTCCTGGGAAAAGTTGCTCAGCCAAAATCGTCAATCCCAGAACTTATATTTAAAAAAAGATAGTTTATACTTGACCATATAAAATTATAAAAGTTTTCACGTAAGTCAATTAGCAAATGACAGATTTTGAGAAAATCTTTATAATGCAGATGCTAATAAAGATTACATATCCAACAGGTTCATGTGAATTGATAGGGAAAAGGCATACATCACAATAAAAAGCAAATCCAAATGCCCAAAAAAGATATGAAAATATGGTCAAACCCACTATCAAGGAAATGTAAATTAAGGCAATAAGATACCACTTTACACCCATCATACTAAAAGTTTTTAAATTTCAATACTTATTCCAGTAGAGATGCAAGGAAAGAGCTATGCTCATCAACTGTTGAGGGAAAGATAAATTGTTGTAGCTTTTAGAAACCAACCTGGAAACACTAGAAAGTTTTTAAACATCTCCCTTTTGATCCCAAACCCAGGAATCGATTACACAGATACAGAAGAACAAATTTATAAGATCATAGGTACTAAGGTACTTATGAAGTTGGTTGGTAGTGACAAAAAACAGGAAAAAAAAGTGCATGCCTCGCAGTGATGAATAGATGAATAAATTAGCAAGCTCCAGTACCATAAACTAGATAAGAATTACTACTTAAGAGAAGAAAAAGTATATTCTTTTAAGTAAGTATAAGAGAATTAATATAATACAATTATACAAACATTTTAAAATGTATTAAAGCTATAACAATTGTCTTTAAGGGATTTCCATGAGGCATTATTGTGTGAAGAAAGGAAGATACAGAAACTATATGCATCTGGGTGCATCCATGTTCTGTAAACACTTGTTGTGGTTTGAATTGCATCCCACAAAAAGATGTTGAAGTCCCAATCCCCAGTACCTTTAAAAGTGGAATTATTTGTAAATAGTGTCTGTAATGTAGTCAAGTTAAGATGAGGTCACTCTGGACTAGGGTGGGCCCTGAATCCAATATGACTGGTGTCCTTGTAAGAAGAAAAGAGACACAGACACAAAGAAAGAAAGTTATGTGAAGACAGAGGCTGAGAATGGAGTGATGTGTCTACAGCCAAGAAACACCAAGGATCACTGGCAATCACCAGAAGCTACAAGAGATGCATGGAACAAATGCTCTCTCAGAAACTCCAGCAGGAAATAATCCTGCCAACACCTAGATTGTGGCCTTTTGGCCTCCATAAGTATGAAAGAGTACATTTCTGAAGTTTTAAGCCATGAAATTTGTGGTACTTTGTTATGACCACCCTAGAACACTGATACAACACCTAAACACCCAAATCTGTTTATCTATATGAGCATGGGAGAGAGGAAAGGGAAAATATGGCAAAAAATGAAATTAAAGAGAATTTTAGAAAATAAACATGAGTCATTTTACATCAATGTGTATAGTTACGAACATTTTAATTTAGTTACTTAAAAGCACATACGGGGGCTTCCCTGGTGGCGCAGTGGTTGAGAATCTGCCTGCCAATGCAGGGGACACGGGTTCGAGCCCTGGTCTGGGAGGATCCCACATGCCGCGGAGCAACTAATCCCGTGAGCCACAACTACTGAGCCTGCGTGTCTGGAGCCCGTGCTCTGCAAAAAGAGAGGCCGCAATAGTGAGAGGCCCGCGCACCGCGATGAAGAGTGGCCCCCGCTCGCCACAACTAGAGAAAGCCCTCGCACAGAAACGAAGACCCAACACAGCCAAAAATTTTTAAAAATTAATTAATTAATTAAAATTATAAAAAAAAAAAAAAAGCACATATGAACAGACACTCCTTTGCCTCAACTACCAAATTGTGATTATGATAACACTGTCTTTAGGCTTATTTTCTTTCTCTCCTCTCCACCTTTTGAATAATACATAAATGAACTTTCTTCCTCAGAGAAATAAGAAAGAGATCCAAATCATCCGTTATCTCCCCACATGAACTTCATCTTTTGATTGTAGAATATACCTAAGGACTACAATTTATTTGAGATTCTGGTCTAATTTGAGATAATACTGGGTTCAGAAGGATTTAAGGTTATCCATAAACATTTAGCCTCTAGTCAGTTTCTAATGCAATAATGGTTATATGGCATTCATAAAATTTTCAAATCAAACTATTATTCAATAACATACATCAAGCTCAATGTACACAGAAGAACAAACTCTTATGAACACAAATCTTAAATTATAATGAACAATACTATGACACTTGTACATCAGGTTGATCATTATTCAACATTCAAGCATTGTTCTGTCCTCTTAGTAACTTGTAATGGTGGTTAGTTTAAGTTGAAAGCCTATTTCTCCCTTCTCTTGATTTTACTGATATAATTTTTATAAATATCACATTTCTTACCATTACCATCATCCTAAACTATATAATGTTATTATGAGTGTAAATTTTTTGAGTATATTTGATGCTATTGAAAATAATGGAATACAAGTATACATGAAATCATTCTGTGACTGCTTGACCTGGATCTATGCCAACTAACTATGCATTAATTGACAGAAGAATTTTTTCTAAGACTGTGATGTTTGAATGTTGCTAACTAGCAAAACAAAGATGTTAGCCTGATCTTTTTTGTAGAGTAGAGTATATTCTACTAACTTGGCTTCTGAACCAATTAATACAAACCAATAGGAATCCAATTTTTTTTTAATTGAACATTAAAGCCTATATAGAAGTGCTATTAAAACACAAAATAAATGAAAGAACTAGAAATTAGAAATAAAGGTGACTATACCAAGTAACAAAGACGAACTTTCATTTAATGATTACTAAATATTGATATACTACTATTAAAGTAATACTACACATATATATGTATGTATATATATATATATATATATATATATAGCATATTTCAAGAAATCAAAGTATCTACCAGATATCTAATTAATTTTCATGCTTTTAGTGTAGAGAAGGTGTGAGCATTCACTTCACTGTATGATGTGATTTTTTAATAACCAGTCTAGTAAATACTCAAAGAACAAGAGGTTTGCCACCTATAGTCAACAATCTCTTTGGTGGCTGTTAACCATTTTCAATGCAGACCATTCACTCCAACATTGAAATGCAAAGAAATACTACATAGTCACAATATACTATTACAGCATATATCAAGCATTCATTATCATAGAAGGTTGTCAACATAGCTGAGCCATCAAGGCTACTATTTATGTTACTCTATCAGCCAAATTGTTTAAGAGGATAGTCCATGAATTTCACTAGGATATTTTATGATGAACATCTTTCACTGCAAAGTGAAGTCGCTTCTTAGTCCAGCAGGAAAAATTTGTATCAACTGTGAATTGGACTCCTTAAACATTGAACACATTAGCAGAGAGGAGTGATAACCTTTAAAATAAAAGACTTAGATGATCTGACAGCTGAAGCAAGATGCAGAGTGATCAAGATGCCCCCACAGTAAAGTAAAAATATTTTAATGGAAGTACAATAATTGATCAAAGAGAAGCTCAGGCCTCCTGGGTCCAGAGTGAAGCTATTCCAAGTCCTTAAATCTGCCATAAAGCTCTAATGGACACCCAGGGGGACATTTCTGACAATTTATCTTAGTTTAAGTGAATTCCAGGACCTTAAATTACCAGAGAGGGAATCTAGTCACTTGCTACATATGCTTGCATTTTCTGTTTCTGATTACTTTATGGATAAAGTTCAAATTTTTCACCATTACTAACTCCATGATAAGCAACAAATAGCTAAAAGATGTGTCATTAAATAGCTCCGCCTATAGTTAAAGCCCATTTGCTGAAAAGGTCTAAATTTTACCATCTGAACTTTAAATCCTTGGTTCAGGTTCTTAAAATACTCTCTTATTGCTCACTCAAACACTAGCTCAAACCACCTTTTATGTTTTTACAAGTTTCATCTCCTTTTAAAAAATTGTATTACATAATAGTGATGTTAACACACAATATTAACCAACAACAAATGTATGCTAACCTACTGGCACCAGAATATAAACTAATGATTATGAGCAATCCCTGTGAAATTTCTCAGGCAATGGAAAAGCAACTGTGGAAAGAATATGTTTATTGTCTTGTATAATATAAAGAAGCTTCTTCCAAATAGCCTGTTCAACTATGCAATGGTTTTGAATCTCACTGTTACCAGTTTCTAGAATGGAGCTGCCACTGGTTTTAGTCTGCCAGCTAAACAGGAGGGAGTATAATTTTGGAAAACTGAAATGAGAATCACAAAGGCCATATGTTCAAGGCATTTTAGATTTAAAAAATACATTGCGCTAATACTGATTTGATTCCTCACCTCAAATTTGCCCTTCTTGAGTATCCAACTTTAGAAATTATTAAGAATAATTTTCTGAATACCTACATAAACTGGATACTTTGATAATATTTTCCTTCTCTGCAAATCCACAACTAAATATAAAAGTCTGAAAACCAAAAGAATCTAACAGAGAGGAAGGCCTCTTGGAAACCATTCCTGATTTCTAAATATGAATGTTCATAAACTCTTTTTAATTCAATTTTATTAAATTATAAATTTTATACAATAAAATTTGCCCATTTTAAGTGCTCAATTTGATGAGTTTTAACAAATGCAAATAGTTATATAATCAGTCCCACAATGAAGATATAAAAGATTAACATAACCTCCCAAACTGCTGTCAAATCCAACTGAAATCAACTTTATCTCCTCAATCCCTGCCTCTGGCAATCACTGGTGTTTTTTCTATCACTAAAATTTTGTCTTTTATATAACTTTATATAAATTAAATCATACATTGTATAATATTTTGTGTCTGGCTTCTTTTACTTTGCATCAAATTGGATCTTGCTACTTCAAACAATGTGAATATCCTCTTCCTTTTCATTAGAGTGTTCAGACTATTTACATTTATTGTAATTACCAATATGATTTTTATGTTTTCTACTTGTTCAATTTATTCATTGTCATTTTTTCCTCTGTCTCTGCCTTTTATAGAAATTGATTATTCATGATTTTATCTCTACTTTAGCTTTATCAGCTAATTTATAACACATTTAGTTTTCTGTTTTTCAAGCACATGGCTGGATAAAATGGGATTTCCAGAGAGATGTTAGTGAGAGAAACTCTAATGGTAAAGAAAGAAAAAAAAACATAAAAGGATGAGAAAAACCAAAAAATCTTATTAATCTTGATGATTTCTAATTCCAGAATTAAGAACAAGTTTTATTTTATTTAGGAGCTATATTGTGTTAAGCTCTTTTAGGCACCTTCTAATTTATATTGTATTAATAATATAATATAAAATTTATTTAATTAAAAAGTCACTCTGACTAAATTGTAATATCCCATTTAACAGATGAGAAAATAGACTCTGGAAAATTAAGTAAGTGGACTTAATTTATGTAGTTAATAAATGGTAACGCAGGGTCAAGAAGCTACAACTCTCTGAGCCCACACTTTATTTTTTTGAATCCTATATTAGTTGACATTTGCAATTTAGAGAGTTTAGATAATATGTTCATAGTCATATATCTGGCACTTGGCATAGTAAGAATTTGAAACTTTGCCTTCTTGATTACAAACCTGTTGCAAGTACCTATTAAATTATACTAACATCTGATCAGCTGTAAAGACGTCTCATCATCTACCTACAATAGAAGACAATTAACAAAATTATGCACTATAGTTCTAGCTACATTTTTAATATAACCACAAAGGAAAGTATTTCAATAAATTATTTTAATTTGATGTCAGCTAGAAGCAATTATAATCCTGATTTTACCCCAAATATCCTTGGAAGCATATTAAAAAGTAATTATAAAAAAATCAGATGCCATGAGAGGAATTAAAATGAACAGCAGACAGAGTAAATTTGAATTTTAAAAGATCAAAGAGGTCTTTCAGCACTTCTAAATGTATTCTAATAACCAAGGTAATTCTTATCTGATTCTTGGCTACTACTACTTATCATTCAAGTAAAATTTTATAGGATTAAAAATACTAATAGTTTAAATATTGTTAAATTGTTTTAAAATTTAAAAATGCTCTGAAAATAATTAACATAACAGAACTATGTTATTTATAAGAAATCCAATCTAATTATAAAGATACAGATAGGTTAAAAGTAAAAGAATATATTCTGCCCATTTTTGGATCGGGTTGTTTGTTTTTTTGATATTGAGCTGCATGAGCTGCTTGTAAATTTTGGAGATTAATCCTTTGTCAGTTGCTTCATTGGCAAATATTTTCTACCTTTCTGAGGGCTGTCTTTTTGTCCTGTTTATGGTTTCCTTTTCTGTGCAAAAGGTTTTAAGTTTCATTGAGTCCCATTTGTTTATTTTTGTTTTCATTTCCATTTCTCTAGGAGGTGGGTCAAAAAGGATCTTGCTGTGACTTATGCCATAGAGTGTTCTGCCTATGTTTTCCTCTAAGAGTTTTATAGTGTCTGGCCTTACATTTAGGTCTTTAATCCATTTTGAGTTTATTTTTGTGTATGGTGTAAGGGAGTGTTCTAATTTCATTCTTTCACATGTAGCTGCTGGTTTTCCCAGCACCACTTATTGAAGAGTCTGTCTTTTCTCCATTGTATACTCCTGCCTCCTTTACCAAAAATAATGTGAACATATCTGTGTGGGTTTATCTCTGGACTTTCTATCCTGTTCCATTTTCTATCTTTCTGTTTTTGTGCCAGTACCATACTGCCTTGATTACTGTAGTTTTGTAGTGTAGCCTGAAGTCAGGGAGCCTGATTTCTCCAGCTCTGCTTTTCTTCCTCAAAATTGCTTTGGCTATTCGGGGTCTTTTTTGTTTCCATACAAATTGTGAAATTTTTTGTTCTAGTTCTGTGAAAAATGCCATTGGTAGTTTGATAGGGATTGCATTGAATCTGTAGATTGCTTTGGATAGTATAGTCATTTTCACAATGTTGACAGATTGCCAACAAACACATGAAAGGATGCTCAACATCACTAATCATTAGAGAAATGCAAATCAAAACTACAATGTGGTATCACCTCATACCAGTCAGAATGACCATCATAAAGAAATCTACAAACAATAAATGCTGGAGAGGATGTGGAGGAAAGGGAACCCTCTTGCACTGTTGGTGGGAATGTAAATTGATATAGCCAATATGGAGAACAGTATGGCGGTTCCTTAAAAAACTAAAAATAGAACTACCACACGACCCAGGAATCCCAATACAGGCATATACCCTGAGAAAACCATAATTCAAAAAGAGTCATGTACTACAATGTTCATTGCAGCTCTATTTACAATAGCCAGGATATGGAAACAACCTAAGTATCCACTGACAGATGACTGGATAAAGAAGATGTGGCATATATATACAATGGAATATTACTCAGCCATAAAAAGAAACAAAATTGAGTTATTTGTAGTGAGGTGGATGGACCTAGAGTCTGTCATACAGAGTGAAGTAAGTCAGAAAGAGAAAAACAAATACCGTATGCTAACACATATATATGGAATCTAAAAAAAGAAAAAAATGGTTTGAAGAAGCTAGGGGCAGGACAGGAATAGAGATGCAGATGTAGAGAATGGACTGGAGGACACGGGGAGGGGGAAGGGGAAGAGTTGGGACGAAGTGAGATTCGCATGGACTTATATGTACTACCCAATGTAAAATAGATAGCTAGTGGGAAGCAGCCACATAGCACAGGGAGATCAACTCAGTGCTTTGTGACGACCTAAAGGGGTGGTACAGGGAGGGTGGGAGGGAAATGCAAGAGGGAGGAGATGGGGGTATATGTATATGTATAGCTGATTCACTTTGTTATAAAGCAGAAACTAACACACCATTTTAAAGCAATTGTACTCCCATAAAGATGTTTAAAAAAAAAAAATCTATCAATGTAGTCCACCACATCAACATGCTAAAAATAAAAATAATGTGATTATATCATCAAGTGCAGAAAAAAGACAAAAATCCTCTTAGCAAACTAGGATTAGAGAAGAACTTTCTCAAATGATAAAGAGCATCTACAAAAAGCCTACAGCTGACACCATACTTAATGGTTAGCGATTGGCCACTTTCTCCCTATGATGGGGAACAGGGCAAGGATGTCCTCTGTCACCACAACTATTCAACATTGTATTGGGAAGCCTAGAGAGTGCAGTAAGACAAGGCAAGGAAATAAAAGTGTGATGGCCAATTGTATGTGTCAACTTGACTCGGCCACGATGTGCTCAGATATTTGATCAAACATTATTCTGCTTGTTTCTGTGAGGGGGTTTTCCAATGAGATTTACATTTAAACTGATAGACTAAGTTCAGCAAATTACCCTCTATAATGTGAGTGAGTTTCATCCAAATAGTTGAAGGCTTGAATGGAAGACAAATGTTGACCCTCCCCTGAGAAGGAAAGAATTCTTCCTGCCTGATAGCTTGGGACATGGTTTTTGCCTGCCTTCAGATTTGAACTGAAACATCAGCTCTTCTGAGTCTTGAGCCTACTGGCTTCCGTATGGGATCTACACTGTTGCCTCTTCTAATTCTCAGGTCTTCAGACTCAAATTGGAACTAGACCATTGGCTCTGCTGGGCTTCCACTTGCCTACTCACCCTACAGATCCTGGGACTTGACAGCCTGTATAATTATGCAAGACAATTTCTTATAATCTCTCTCTCTCTCTCTCCCCCTCTCTCCTTCCCCCCCCCCCACCCATTACTATTAAGCTACCTCTGGAGGTGTGGTATTGGTGATAAAACAGAGATACAGATCAATGAATCAGAATAGACAACCCAGAAATAGGCTCATATTTATATAGGCAACTGATCTTGACAAAGATGCAAAAACAATTTGATTGAGAAAGAATAATCTTTTCCACAAATTGTGCTGGAACTCTCCATATGCCAAAAAATAAATAAATATAAATAAATAAATAAATAAGAAAAAGAAAAAAGAAAAAAAACCTAGACAGAGCCAATACAGAAAAATTAATTCAAAATGGATCAAGAATCTAAATGTAACATGCAAAACTATAAAACTTCTAGAAGAAAACATATGAGAAAATATATGTGATCTTGATTTTGGTTATCAAAATGAGAAAAATCTTAGAAATGATCACAGCCAAGAGGGGCTTAAAGAACTACTATATGCAATATAGTATCTTGGATGGAATCCTGGAAACAGAAAAAGATGTTAGATGAAAACTAAAGAAATTTGAATAAACTATACACTTCAGTTAACAACAATATATGTTTGTTAGTTGTGATGAATGTACCATAGTAATGTAAGATGTTAATGAAAAGGGAACTGATGTCAGGAGTATGGTAACTCTCCTCACTATCTTCTCAACTTTCCCGTAAATCTAAAACTGCTCTAAATGTTAGTTTATTTTTGAAAAATCAAGAAAAGAGAGTTAAAGGAAATGATTATATCTACTTTGCTAGATACTGAAATAGTACTAAAGGAGAACAAAATTATGACGATCTGCTGCTTAAGTAGACAAATTCTTCAAGTATGTTGTCTGTTCGGACTGATGTTGATGAGTGTTTATGCTTCTGTTTATAGTTCTTTCTCTTATGAATCCTTTAGGAGAAAGACATAAGTGCATGTTATTTTGACCTTAACTGGATGTTGCAACATCTACTAACCCCTATTTTAGGAAAGGTACTAAGTTCAAAGAGAACAACAGAGGGGAAAATGGAGTGGGTTTGGAAGCTACTTTGATAAATAGAGGGGCAAACTTTTAACAGGTCATGTAATTTTAAAAGTTCAGTATTCAGACTATAAAATTCTAATATTCACAAACTCAGGAGGTGTCTGTAATCCATTTAAAGCCTCTTCCTATTTTATTTAAAACTTCATTTATTTAAAGCTTAAGGATTTTAAGAGAAAAAGTTATAAATTGATTTGTAAAGCAAAACATTTAGGTGTAGTTCTTCATTTTATAAAAGCGCAGCAGGGTTCTTTTAATTAATGGACCTTTGATACATATGAAAGGGATTTGGATTTTAAAGATGTAACCATATTTCCTGAAACACATCTAATTGCTAAAAATAAGGCTCATACCTATAATTACTAACAAGATAGATATTAATATCAGACATTTTAACCTATAAAAGAGTTTTAACCTATTAAAAAAAAGTGCTAGCCTGTTATATGCTAATAAGAAAGTATGTGCCTCAGAATAGCTACTTAAAATGAATCATTGTAAACTGTTCACACTGGGCACATTTAAAGCACTTTTTACAACTGATGGAAAAAACAAAAAGTCATTTTATATTTTTGGCAAAAAGATAAGAAGGTACTGGAATAGTTCCAGAAGCTAAAACAAAGTATTGTGAAAGGTTGAAATAACACTTTCCTTACTATTTTTTTTTTAAACACTTTTTTTTTTTGCGTATGTTTGATTTATTTATTTATTTATTTATTTATTTTGGTTGTGTTGGGTCTTCGCTTCTGTGTGAGGGCTTTCTCTAGTTGTGGCAAGCGGGGGCCACTCTTCATCGCGGTGCGCGGACCTCTCACTATCGCGGCCTCTCTTGTTGCGGAGCACAGGCTCCAGACGCGCAGGCTCAGCAGTTGTGGCTCACGGGCCCAGTTGCTCCGCTGCATGTGGGACCTTCCCAGGCCAGGGCTCGAACCCGTGTCCCCTGCATCAGCAGGCAGACTCTCAACCACTGCGCCACCAGGGAAGCCCCTTACTATTTTTAAATGAAAACAAAATCCTTTCTAGAAATCATTAACCATGGAAAGAGATATGCCAATAATTTTGATGGATATAGTTTAAAATGGTTAAAGTAAGCTGCCTATCTTACTTAAGTGAGTAAGTTCTGGGATTCAGTTCTACTACAAAGAAATGTAGTTTCCGTTCTAAGGGTTGAGCAAAATTGTCTTCAGAAATTAGAAGTGACAGACACTGCTCTTTTTAGATCATAATGGTTGAATTATAAACATTAATTTGAAAAATCAAACCAGGTCTTCCACTGTTTTTTTCCCAGCAGGCTGTGCTTTTTATTTTAGTTGGTATCTTTTTGAAACCCAAGAAATCTCTAACATCTCCCTGCCCTTTATCTTAGAAGTGTTTCCTTGTTCAGTATCCATACACTTTCACCTCCCAGCTGAACAGAGTGCTTATAGTTCTTTGTGGTTTTTTAGGAGGCATAATGTGTCTGTGATAGGAGAGTTAGGAAGGTGAGTTTTGATCTTTGGATAGGACACTGCATTTCCTGGTGAAAACTACCTGAACATATTACCTGTGTATAATAATAAATATAATTATACCCTTTTAATGCTGCCCTAAGCTACATTGCCTTATGCCTTTGAAAGCTCTTTCTTAAAAAATGTATGTATTCCATCATACCATACTTTTTATACATACATGTATATGTGCGTCTATGTGTGTGTTTGTGTCTGCATGTGTGCACACATATGTGTATGTTCATATATGTTTGTACTTTCAGCCATCAAAAGTTCTCAGGATCGTATGCATTATACATTCTTATTATTATATTTTAATATTTGTACTATACTTTCTTGGTCAATGGGTATTAGAATACCACACATGATCTCAGCTGATGAGTTCTCTACTACTATCTAATCCTGATTGTGGTGACCATATAATTTGTATATATATATTTTCATTAACATATATGTTAAAAATTATCAAATTACACACTTTAAGTATATGTGGTTTAATGTATGTCAACTAAACCTTAATAGGCTTAAATACAAGTGACTGTGGATGGATTTAGGTGGGTGGGCAGCAGGAAAAGGAAATTTCTGTGCTGAAGGAAATGTTTGCTATTTTGCTTTAAGCAGTAGTTAGAAAACTTATTACACAATATACCTAAGATCCGAGTAAAAAAATAAAATAAACAATGACTAAACAAAAATAAAAGAATGCAGAGAACATTAGAATATTCAGGATTCATGGAATTGGGCATGATTAAGGGTTCCATAAGTGTCATGGTAGCTTGGGATTACTGAGGACAAAGTGCAGGGAAATTAGTTGGAAGAAACTATGAACAAGGCACGTTATGACCCCTGAGGATCTGAAGAGAACAAAAAAGCAATGATTAATGTAAAATGACTGAAAATGCATTTATAAAGAAAACACGTAACATGTCCTGCATGACCAGGAATCCATCCTGCTCTCCAATCATTAAAAGACAGTTATTGAACACTTTCAATAGATGTGAGGGATAAACCAACAGACAATGGACACTATCGTTGAAGGCATAAATTATACTCTAAACACTACTAAGGAAAACTGAATAAGACCACTGATTGTGAAATCAATTTTGGTGCCAAGTACTGGGAAAGGAAATTTCTGCCTTATGCTTTCTATGGCTAAATACAAGAGGTTGATTTATTATGGGAATAGAGCTTCCTCACTATAGACATTGTATTACCTATGATCATGTGTTATGAGTGCCTTAGGAAAAAACACCAACAATATGGAAACATATTTGTTGTCCACAGAACAGATTATATGGGGATCACAAATGTTGATGCATATATCACTGATTAGCAAATGACTGTGACAAACATCATATGCCTATGTTGTGTGTCATAGACAATAGTCAAATTTGGGGTCAGGGAGACCAATTTGTAGCCATGCAAGAATGTGGGCCCAGGGCTACCTTTTCTAATACTTTCATGAGGAGCTGAAATATCTGATTTGAACACTCAATCTCTAAATTTTCAATTTCTGGTTCAAATTAATAAAAGCCCATAAAGCTCAAATAAAACATGTTTTCAGCTCAAGTTTGCTCCTGAATCTGTGATCTTTCAAACTCCACATTAAATATTTGCACTAAGTTCACTTTGTTGTTGTTTATTGTGTACAACTTCCCCAGGAAAAATTATTTTGCTGTCATAAAAATAAAACTGTTTCTTTGCATATGAATTATTTTCTGTCATTCTAGAAAATTAAGATTATAAATCCTGGTTATCCTAAATAAAATAGGAATGCTAAGTGGTAAGCATAATACATGTCACTTACTTATTCTTCCTTTAGGAAAGAAGAAAGGGAAGGAGGGAGGGAGGGAAGAAGTGTTCCTATGACAGAGAATGTTAACCTTCTGAATGCTCTCAAAGGTACTCAGAAGCAAGAGGCCCTTTGATGTGATTGTGTATAACACATTTCTCTGGGAGAGTAAGCAGCAGGATGGTTCAAGGATTGCAGATTACTTAGCCCCAGGACACAGGTTGGCTGTACCCAAGCCAGGGCCGATCCCAGGTCTCTCAGTAAAGGTGACTTTTGTGATAGTCTGCTTCCACCACCCATGGGCAGGTAACCACATTCACAAGATTACCTTTTTTCTTCATAATTTTTCAATATGCCCTTAACTTTAAAAAGCCTCAGGGTATACACACAATAAGGTCATTCATTAAATTATTTAGTCAAGCTGATAGCAATGTCATACAGTGTATTTCATACCACCTTTTCATCTTAGCAGGGCAATTAATAAGGCAAGTTTTGTTTTATGTCCTGGAGATTAATAAACTGGGGTTATAACAGCATAATACTCAGAGGTGGCTCTCATTAGACATTGTTTTGCTTCTGTTTCCCCAAAAGTATACACTGGCTGCCTCAAATCTATTTCAAAAAGTAGGTGGAGTAGATGTGAACCAATAAATAGATAAATAAATAGCATAAGGGGGGAAGGGTGGGGGGAAGGGATAGTTAGGGAGTTTGGGATTGACATATACACACTGCTATATTTAAAATGGATAACCAGCAAGGACCTACTGTATATAGCACAGGGAACTCTGCTCAATATTATGTAACAACCTAAATGGGAAAAGAAATAGGAAAAGAATGGATACATGTATATGTATACCTGAATCACTTTGCTGTGCACCTGAAACTATCACAACATTGTTAATCAACTATACTCCAATATAAAATAAAAAGTTTAAAAAAATAAAATAAATAGCATAAACTTGTAAACAGCATAAACTCAAGGAGGATTTTTAGAGATACAAATCAATCAACTGTTTTGAAAGAGCAAAGGGAATTGATGTTCCTTTTGGAAGCCAAGAATTAAACCAGCCTTGGTGACATCTTTCCTTAAAGAATATCTGTGGGTACGTGGAACTAAGCAACTAAAGGTTGAAGTAACAGGCACAGTGCAATATAGAGGCCAGTACTCTGGTATGTCAATCTGGTTTGGATGCTTATACCTTGGCTGATGGAAATCTACATTACCTGGAGATGTACAGATCACTTTGATGCTAGGGTCAGCTTTCCCCTATGACTCATCAGCTTGAATCAAGAGCAGACTCTGCTACAGTCAAAATTTTGATCAGAGACAGGAATTTATTAATTCAAAGTCATGCTCGGGATGTAGAGAAAAATGGCCAATACTCCTTTGTAATTTTACAATATTTTAATGCTTTCCACTTACATTATCTCAAGTAGCTGTTTGTGTTGATATTATTGTCATTCTATTGATAAGAGTCTGAGGCTCAGAGAGCTGAAGGAACTTGTCCACAACAACAGAGACTACATGTGAGGGAGTCAGATCTGGAATTTGGACTTTCCAACTTTAAATTTTATGCCCTTTCAACTTCCCAAATATGTCTGTCCAAAAACTGAGATAATACAAACAACTCTGTTTCTGAAACCATGGTTTCCCAAAGTATCCAATGTCCTGTCCTTATTTTATCACTTCAACATCTTTTCTCTACAATACACAGGAATGAACGTAATTGCTGTTTGCTGTGTAAATCCCCCAGCTACGTTGATCAGAAAGGAAGAAGTATGTTCCTGACAAGAAAGAACAAAAATTGTCCAAAGTAAAAAGACATGAAGAAGTGCAAGAGAGAGGAACGTGAAAATGAATGGGGCAGTAGACAATCAGAGCAGATAAGAATTCTTATATATTGACGCTGAGATGAGGAGCAAAGACATCTCAGTACCTGCAACAATGGGGGAAAGAAGACCCTGTGGTACTAGCAGAGATGATGTGGAGGGCTCAGATACTGCAAGTATACAAAGGCGTGGATAACAAGAAAATGGGTCTTGCGTGACACTCCCTGAGTTAGAATACCATCTTCATCATTCCCTAGTTGTGTGACCTCAGGAAAATCACTTACTTACATTCCCTGAGTCTCTTTTCCCCTCTGTGTAATGGAAGTAATAGCAACATCTTATTCACTTAAAACATAAAACTCCTGCGAGAATCAAACATTAAATGATTTTCATAAAGCACAGTTTGTTCAGTAAATGTGAGCTTCTATTACTGATGGATATGTATAATATTAGTTACCACACTATTTTAGATGAAAGAAATACATTTGTGTTTCCAATGGTCAGCACATATGTACTTTTCAGGGTCCATCTGCCATACTTCCATAAAAGAAGTTTATTAAATAATTAGGCGTATATATAGGCAAATAAAATGTTATAAAAATGTGATACTCATGAAACAACCAAATCGTCAGTGAACATTATGTAAAGTATAAATCCTCATTTTAAACATTTTTCTGTCAAGGTTTTGCTTGTGATTTTGTTTTGCTCTCCACGTGTCCCCTTGTAATTTGCTTTCTAATTTACTCAGAAAACTGTAAAGTCAGAATTATTAGAATCACGTGCAAACAAGAATAACTAGAAAACATACAAATGGCCAACACGTACATAAAAAGGTGCTCACATTACAAATCATCAGGGAAATGCAAATCAAAACCACGAGATCACCTCACACCTGTTAGAATGGCCATCATCAAAAAGACAAGAGATAACAAGTGTTAACAAGGATGTGGAAAAGGGGGAATCCTTGAGCATTGCTGGTGGGAGCTGTAAATGGGTACAGCTACTGTGAGAAAAAATACAGTGGTTCCTCAAAAAATTAAAAATAAAATTACCATATGATTCAGCAATTCTACTTCTGGATATATATCCACAGGAAATTAAGGCAGGATATCAAAAGAGATGTCTGCATCCTCATGTTAATTGCAGCATTATTCACAATAGCCAAGATATTCAAATTCAATCTTTTTTTTAACAACCTAAGCATTTGTCAGTGGATGAATGGATAAAACAGATGCTGAATAGCTAGGACTTAATGGAAGTTGAGCCTTGCATAGTCATGGGGAATTAGGCAAATAAGAATATATATACTCAGATATAGCATCTAACTTAGATGCTGGAAGACTATTTTAAAATTAAATCTTTTATTCTAAGTTGTGTTCTGAATAGGTGGATTGACCACTTATTGACCTCCAGATAAAAGCATCATCACCATAGCAAACATTCAATCATTCACACAACAAATTTGCCTTCACAGCTCATAACACCAAATACTTCCAAGTCTGTGATAGACACTGACAATACAGAATTGATGAAGACAAGGAACTCACAGTCTGATGAGGCAAAAAATACTTAAAGGGACAGGAATAGAAAATGCTATAGAATGTCAAACCTTCAGCACATTCACCTGAATTAATCTAATACCACATTCCCACTTAACATGCTAATTAATTCAAGGGCCACAACCATATTTTATTTATCTTCATTCACCAAGCCCAGCATGGAATTATTATAAGACTAAACAGGGAAAGTTGATCTCACTCTAACTCATATAGTTTTGCAATTTAAGAACTTATTAACTGCAACAAATCAGATATACTCACTCCAGTGCTATGTGCACACATTCAGATAAAACAAACACTCATTCACAGTTTTAGCACTTTTCATGTACTTGTGGCTAAGGTGAAGGGGAGGTTCATAATGCCAGCAGCTTCACAAAGAGAACAGCCCCAGAGAAGGTCTCCTGTGGCTGTTCTTGCCATTATTTGGTATAGTGGGTTGAACTGTGGTCCCCCAAAAAGATATGTCTACATCCTAATTTCTGGAACCAGTGACTGTGATCTTATTTGGAAAAAGGGTCTTTGCATTAAGGATCTTGAGACAAAGGGCTCATTTTGGATTATCTGGGTGGTCCTAAATCAGATTACAATGTCCTTAAAAGAGAAAGGCAAAGGGAGTTTTGAGTCAGACATAAAATGAGAAGACAGAGACTGAAAGGGAGGAGACGATGTGACCACAAAAGGAGAGATTAGAGCAATGTGGCCACAAGTCAAGGGATGCCAACAACCACCAGAAACTGGAAGAGGTAAAGAATGGATTCTCCCTTAAAGACCCCAGAGGGAATGTGGGCCTGCCAGCTCTGTGAAGATGGACTTCTGGCCTCCAGAACTGTGAGAATAAAGTTCTCTTGTTTTAAACCACCTAGTTGTGGTCACTTGTTAGAACAGCCACAAGAAACTAATACACTTGGTTTTGTTCTCTGGTTTCATCTCATGATGATGCCAGTGCATTTCTGTCCTTACAGAGCAATGACTCTCTTAGAATCCATGAGTTCTAGCTTAGTCTGCTCGGGCTGCCATAACAAAACACCATAGATGGGTGGTTGAAACAGCAGACGTGTATTTCCTCATAGTTCTAGAGGCTGGGATGTCCAAAGTCAAGGTGTTGGCCAATTAGGCTTCCAGTGAGGGCCCTCTTCCTGGCTTGGAGACAGCCACCTTCTCACAGTGTCCTCACGTAGCAGAGTGGAAGCTCTGGTGTCTCTTCCTCTTCTTATAAAGGCACTAATCCCATGATGGGGGCTCCATCCTCATGACCTCATCTCAACCTAATCACCTTCCAAAGGCCCCACCTCCTAATACCATCACATTGGGCATTAGGGCTTCCATATATAAAACTGGGGGAGAAGGGTACAAACATTCAGTACATAAGAGGTCTCAAATTCCAGCTCACATATACGTGAGCCACTTTTACCAAGATCATTCATTCTCAGGGTGTTTCAAATCAGCATTGTTTCTTTCTTTAGGAAATGTGTTTTACCTCACAAGAACCTTGCAAAGTGCTCAGGAGATAACCACTGTGGAAAACAAAGCCCCTGCTTTTTGCTGAGTTGGAGGCTACTCTAGTAATTTCCACTTGACAACTACATCATGCAGAAAATTGTGACAATCATAGTACACTTTCACCTAAATAAGTCTTTGCCATAGTTTTTGTTTCTTTTAGTCAAGGAGTTTATATTGTAGAAGCCTCTACAGCCACATTAGGTATTTAGTCAATTACTGACAGAATGAACGACATATAATAAATGAATGTATATTTATACAAGTAGTGACTGCCCCATGGAAAGCATACTTTTTCAACACTCCTTTATGAAAGACAACTTTGCTTAATACTAAAGGTGTGGTCTCTAATGCCCAAATAGAATTAAATCTCTGCTCCACCACCCACTCACTGCTGAGTCTTTCATGTGTTACTTAAACTGTCTTTGCCTCAGTTTCCCCTTTAAGAAAATGGGGGGTCATAATAAGTGTATCTATAATAAGAGTAGCAGTGCTGCAAGGATTAAGTATATTAGCATATGTGAAGAGTTTAGAAAAGTATCTGGCACTCAAAATAGTATATACTGGAACTGGTTGCTGCTATCATTATGGACATTTTATTTAACTCTGTCTGTGATTTTTAAAAGATATCTGTACTGGATCAGTACAATAGACATGGAATCATATGGTGCTGCATCCTCCAAGGATGGAAACACCTCATTTTGTCATTAGTACTAAGAGTTATCACTCTCAATCTCTGATCTCCTTGACTCTTACACTACGTTGGGAATTTGAAGATTCTTTAAGAAGAAAGGTCACCTCGTCATTCTGCATCACTCTTTAAAATACTGAGTCCTGTCCCCAATTGCTCTTTAAAAACAGATCTTTAAATGAATTTATTGATTAAATTAATTCTTCTTGAAAGATATTTCTAATAATTGTTCAGAGAATTTGCTGTAGATTTCTGGGCTTTTTAAAAAGACTAACCAGAGTGGTGAATGGTAATGATGGTTGCTTTTTGACAGCCCATTCCTTGCCCATGCACCAAAAATGTGTCTTGGGACTAGTGTGGAAGTACTTTGAAGCAAGACAGAATAGCTTGGAAGCTATGATTAAAGAGAACTTGTTTACAAAATAAACTTCAAGATTATAGGAAAACTTCCTCAGTGATTTTTTTAGGTCTTTGGTTCAATGAACCAGATCCTGCTTTTCTCCCATGGGGTGAAGCTGACCTAGACCACAATAGGGAAAGTCTCACAGATAAGCTTGCCAACTCCATGCCAGAGACAATTAGTGGGAAACAAACTGTAGCCTTTAAAGAGAAGGTGGAGGAATGATGAACAAAAACAAAATCAGGCTCTGGCCCTATCTCCTTTTTCACTGACCATTCATAATTTCTGCAAACATCTAATTAAAGAGAAGACTTTTCATTTTTTATCCTGGAGCTGTAAATATAACACTCTCAATCACAGAGGTTTTGGGGGCAGGTGATAAAACTGGAATTTCTAACCAAAACGAAGGTCTTTGAGTGTCATATAATTTTAAGACCTCACCTCTCTCACTTTTGCTATTTTTGTGTTTGTTTGTTTTTAACTTCTGACTGATTTTTTTCCCTGAAGATGGTATTCATCACTAAACCACACTCTCCATTCCTGCTCAACTGAGAAGATTGTGTTATCCAGAATTGTGTTTCTAGCTGCTAGCCTACAACATGAAACATTGTAAATACTCAATAAATAGTTGTCAAACGAACAAAATAAATGCCATTAGGTTTTTGTCCTCTAGTGTGACCTATTTTTGTTTGTTTGTTTCCTTTCCATCTTCTAGACATAATGACATTTGGATAAAGTCGTGAATAGACATACTTTAAAATCAGCACATGTGAAATTCTTTCCTAAGGTATCTTACACCAGCTTCCTCCATCTTGAAATCTTATCAACAAGATTTCTCTGATTACTCTATGCACTGCTGTCTTCATGCACTTGACTTATTTACTCTTTGCTTTTTTTTAAAATTTTCTTGGCCACTACACTGTGCGGCATGTGAGATCTTAGCTCTCCAACCAAAGATCAAGCCCGTGCCCCTGCACTGGAAGCGTGGAGTCTTAACCACTGGACCACCATATTTGTTTAAAGTGAATTATTAAATCAAAAAAATAAGTGTTTAAATTCAATTAATTTAGAGTTCAATTTTTAATTTCAGGACACAATATTGAAAAAAGTTTTCAGTTATAGCCACATGATTTCAATCATGCTATTTAAGGATATTAAGGAATATTTATGCATTATTATAGAACATAAAAAGAAACATTGACTTCATCTCAACTGACCTATTTGATTTTGAATTTCAGTTTGTTTCAATTAATAAAACTTTGTCACATTCTTTATGTGCATAGTATCATAGGAATTAGCATTAGAATAGAAATATCTAGGATAAACTGTCAGTCACAGTTGCCTTAATACTTATTCTCACAAAATTCCTCTAAGTAGGAGTTACTAAAAGTTTTTGATGTGGTGATAATAAACTGAGGAAAGATAAGTTGACAGGACAGAGTTACACATTAAAAAACAATGGAGACAGGAGTCACATGGGGTTTTGTCCATTTTGGTGTAATAGACTATTAGCCTTAAGTAATATGTTTTTATTTAACTGTAATAATTATATAAATGAAAGCTTCCCTAAGTCATCAAGTTTGAGCATTTTGTAATTCTAAATTTTTCTTGAAGTAAATTGAAAATGTATGACTTTTCATGAATCTTGGGACTAGATAGTTATAGAATTTATAGGAAGAAGTGAGTTAAAGTCTTCCTAGTAGGAACCATGGTAGTAGTAGCCACAAGACTTTCTCTTCTTACCATGTAGTTCCCACTTCCCTTTTTCACACCAAAGAGTGTTCTTTTCTAAAATTACCACCTCAGTAGCCACACCCTTTCATGTTATTCTGTTTTCCAAGTAAACATGTTAAAGTCACACTAAATATAATGTAAATTTTATTGCACATTTTAATTGGAGATCCTAAAAATCAGTACTACCCACAGAATTTCCTGCAATAACAAAGATGCTCTAGCCACTAGTCACATGTGGTTACTGAACACTTGAAATGTGGCTAGTGCAACTAAGGAAATTAATTTTTAATTTTATTTAATTTTATTAATTTAAATTTAAATAGACATACGTGGTGGTTGACTACCATATTGAACAGCACAAATATAGATTATGCATCTGAAATACTTTCCCTGCTTTCC
Organism: Balaenoptera ricei; assembly: GCF_028023285.1. Taxonomy (NCBI): domain Eukaryota; kingdom Metazoa; phylum Chordata; class Mammalia; order Artiodactyla; family Balaenopteridae; genus Balaenoptera; species Balaenoptera ricei. The sequence continues at coordinate 109,282,422 of NC_082645.1, read as the reverse complement.
TTCCCCAAATCCACAAAAGGGTAAGTTTCAGAAGGACAAAATACAGTGGCAGTTCTCAGTATTTCTAGAGTTCATCTGGTTTAAGGACTGAATGATCCTCCAACAAGGTCCCATCTAAGGTGGTCCAGGCTCTTCTCTTTATTTTTCACTCTAAAGGTTTGGCTGAGTTTAGAGCCCAGAGCGTCAAAATAAGGCTGATTTCCAGGATTTCCAGTGGGAGTGCCAGATAACTCATGAAATAGCCAGCAGTCATGAGGTCCATAGCCAAATTTACCAGATGAGAATGAAGACAGAAAGACAGAGAAACAGAATCAGACAGAATAATACTAATAAAAGTTTTGTTTAGCTAGCTCTGAAAAAAATTTTTTTTATATAGATCTGAAGTTCAAACTAGGTAGTAATCTCACTATATAGCAAACAGGTATTTTTGGAGTTTGAGAGTGGGGAATTCATATGCAGAAAAAATAAGATAAGAAATTCAAAGATATTCAAATATCTGGAAAAAGTTGTCTTTTTTTTCCTTCCAGCAGAACTTACTGTGATTTTAGTTTCCTGTAAGTCATAAGGTTTGGCATAGAACACATTATATTCCACACTGAACACCATGAATTTCAAATTGTTTATTTTCTTAAGTATCATTCCCTACTCATTGTACCCCTGAAACAGGAACAGAAATTAAATGTATGGATTTCCTATACCTATAAAAGCTATATACTATAACAAGTTTCAGCTCACCAAAGGGGTATGAATATCTACCTGTTAGCACTTACTAACCTGTATCATGCTTTAGTAGATATACAGATACACAGCTGTTAAGCTATGCTAACAGTTTTGCTGCACAACAAAGAAACATATTTTGCAAGAAGGAAACATCTTTTGAAGCCATTTTCACCTTTTTCTAGTGAATACCTTTTTCTTTGAGCATAATTCTGGAGTTTGGAACTCCAAGTAATGGAAATGGAGCTGTCTTCTAGCACGTAATGTAATGAATCCATAGGGGAAAATAGAGTGAAATCAGAAGCACAGAAACCAGCTTCCTCCACTCTCTCATCTTCCAAAGGAAGGAGGTTATCTATAATGCATGTAATACAGTCTTGCAGGCCAGAGACAAATAGTGTGTGCTGTATACCCCTTTTTCACTCTAAAAGTTATGTTAGAAATACCACAGAATTGAGCAAACTTTCAAGATGCCTAAAACCCAAGAAAAAGTAGGCATCTTTGAAGATAGAGCTCTCTAGTAGATGTATTAATAAAATGTTCATTGAAAGGGATTATAGGAAAGTCCCTCAAGAGTCTGTGAACAGCTAATTTATCATCCAAACTGAGACACATTAGAGAGTGAAAGCTGATTCTATCAATAATTAAGTTATACTTCCCGACCAACCAAAACATGATGTTACTAAGTCCAAGATTGTACTGCTCGCTGCACGACAGGCCAATAAATCAAGAGACGAGTTGCTGGGGCAAGGAATAGAGAATTTATTCAGAAAGCCAGCAGACCTTGATGACGGTGGACTAATGTCCCAAAGCACCATTTTACCAGAATTAGAATTCAGGCTTCATTTACACTAAAAGGGGAGGAGGTATCACTGGTTGTTGAAGACTTCTTGGTGCAAGAATCCTTGGTTCTTGCAGCTGTCCATGTAAGTCCGGTCACCATATTCCTCTAAACTCCAACAAGACAAATGTTATTCTCTGTTCTGCAATTGTTATTTCTATATGAATGGAAAGTATATACTTTTAAAGGCCAGAGCCTTGAGAATGGGCTATCCTGTATATTTCAGGCTATAGGTAAGATTCTTTTGCAAAAGATACAGAGTCAACATGACTAAGCACAGACAACAAAGAACAAAGCTTAGAGATAAAGGAATAGATTCAATATGGAGTCAGGTTTGTTTTTCTCTATTACAAGGTGGCTGCCTGGTATGAGTCTCTTTCTCTGCCCATTATTCAGCCCTCCAGATACCTTTCCATTACCCAATATCACTCGTATTTAAAGTATTATTGAGACAGTGTCTCAATAATACTTTCATGACCTCTTCAGCTCTCATTGATCCCTATCCCTCTGCAGCACCTGAAATTGGTGGCCCACATTTATATTACATTTATCATTCACTAATGTTTCTCCTGTGTTAGTTCTATGTCTAAAATTACATTGTAAGTTCCTGAAACCAAGGACCTTGCTCAATTTTTTAAATCTCCTCAATGCCCAAAACACTCCCCTGGCAACAGCTGCTCAACAAATAGCCTTGTAATATGGAATTCTCTGCTTGTCTCCTATACTTCCAAAGCCAGGTTAGGTCTTTTTTCTACCATGAGATCTTCTGGAATCAAAGCAGAGGTAGTGACCACCCCCCTCCTCTGATTGACTGTGGATATTATTGACTACAATACTCAGCCTCATAACAATGCTTCATTTTATCAATACAGACCACTCTATGTAAAGTACTATTTTTCCAGCTAGATCACAAGGCTACTGAGAGTAGGCATAATCTTATTCCTCTTCATATCTTTAATGTTCAGCACTATACTTACATCTAGCAGTGCTAGTAAAAAATCTAGTATTAGACTCCTACCAGTATCATAGTACCTTACCACTTTCTACCTCTATATAGTTCACAATGCCACCGTCCCTAGCAAAACCAGATGAAATACAAATGCCCCAGGTATCATAGAAATGACCTCATCTTGAGTCATACATCTAGCTTCTGCAGTAAAGGGAAGATACTATAATCTGAGGCATGATGGGGTGAGCATAAAGTAGGGCTGAAAGGTACAAGAGGAAGCTAGAAGAAGATCAAGCTAAAAGTACAGTTCTTCCTTTTAGATTCCTGATCTTACTTCAGCACAAGGCTAAAGGAAATGCACTCAGTTGTCTAGTCTGATCCTGAAGAGGGGACCAAGGTGGTTCAGAACAAGCTCCAGTATGGCTCACACAAGTGCAGTACAAGGTGGTCCTGGAAGATCAAGGTGAGACTCCATGAGGGACTGGGATGGAGGTAACTGCATGGACTGAACCATATGAGAGAAGGTGCTCTGTACAAGTTGCTGGTTCTGGTTTCCCAAAGAAGGAGACAGAGAGGAAGTAGGCTGGGAGTTAGGGAAGCAATCAGGCAAAGTTAGATTTAAAGGTGGGCAATGGACTAGGTCTTCTGGGCAATGTAGGAACCAAGGGCCAAGGCAGAATCTCAGACTTCTGAGACAATACTGTGGGAGAGGGGAGAGAGTAAGCAAAGATGCTGTCAACATCAAGGAAAAGATTTAGTCATTGTACATAAGACAATGAGGAGGGTTTACATTGTTATATACGTCTAGGCTGTCATGCAGCTGGAGCTGGGGCTCTTCTGAAACTGTAATGATGGGTGTTGGAACCAGGATGGGTCAGGGTACAGAGATCTGTACAGGATACAGGACCTGTCAATGTCCCCAGCTAAGTAAGAGATACTAAGAGACAAAATAAAACAGGAATGGAGAAGGCCACGGATAGAATATGATCACAAAGCCTTTTTCTATATGCATTCTTTAGGATGTTGACATAAGAAAGGATGAAATGATAAGTCTCAGAAAGCTGGGTTAAACCAAGTTAGCAGGATTCTTTACCAAGTACTGGCACGCACATTGTCTATTTCCAGACATGACTCTCTTATTCAGTGAAATGCTCAAACTTTTTTTTCCCCTAGAGCCTATATAGAAGTTCTTCCTCAGGTGAAATGGAACTACTGGAATGATAGCAGATGGAGTGATGACACACGTGTAGCACCTTCCTCGTAACCTTGCTCAGTGGTGTCCATCTCACTACACTGCCTCTGTGGTCTATTCAGTAAAATCTTTGGCAATACATATGTAAACACTGTTGGTTTATTTGCCTTATATTCAATTTATGGTACAGATAATTAAAAGTTGGCTTAGAAAAGATCAAAATGTGAAACACTTCCAGGAATTATACAAATAATTAATTTCCCATTCATCTCAGTAGCTTTTCTTATAGTCCTTCCTTTATATTACCTCTACCTCTAGGGAACGCAGTCTAAGATTGAAGCTCCATCTGGAAAAGAGGAGAAAAAAGATAAATAATGCCAAAAAATGTCATAAATTCTATCAATTTCTTCTGCTGTTTAGTTACATTCTCAGAGGGCTGTTTCGCACAGGTTCCCCCCAGGGTCACTCTATGGTTACTTCTCAACCCCCTTCTTCGTAACTTATATGAGAAGCTTTGTAACACAGCACAGAGAGGCAGTGCACAAGCTAGAGGGATCTGTCCTTGTACCCAGCTCTATCATTTATGACTTCAGGACCTTGTGCTGCTACATTTGGCACAGTTTTGTGCTGCCCGGTTGCACCCATTCCCCCTAACCAATGACTGGGGCATTCATTTGGCAGAAAGTGTGGGCTCCTGAAGGCTCTCAGATGAGGGATCCCTGGAAATCACCCTTGACCAAAAGGAGCTGCTTCACCCTCTATATGTTCTGTGAAGGGAGTCTTTCACATCCAATGACTGGTCAAAGCACAGGTACAAAGGCCTAGATACCTGTCTCAATTAGAGGCAACTCTGAAGGGCCAGCCCAGCTCAGACTTTCCTGTGACATCAGCTGGGACCTATGGTAGGATTTCATTAGCATCACAGGTTAACACCCATCTCTGCCCATACCTGCCCTCCTCTTTCCTCCATGGTGTTGTTGCTGTGAGAATTCTCCAATAGGCTTTTTGAACCCAACTGCTATCTCAGTCTGTTTATAAGAGAAGGGTCCACCATAGCTGGTTCATTGCCTACTCCCAGCCTCAGGTTCTTCATCTGTCATATATAAGAGGTATATTAATAGCTCAGTTGCATTGAGTGATTTCTTTATGCCAGGCTCTATTCTAAGCACTTTTCAGGGGTTAACTATTTTAATTTCTAAAAACTTTATGATGCAGGAATTAATAACCCCCCCCCTTTATACAGATTAAGAAACCAAGACACAGAAATCATCTAATTTGGAAAAGGTCAGAGGCCTAGTAAGTGGGAGTCCTGGGCTCAGTTACTATGTCTCCACACACTATACTCAACTCTTCTGCTTTATGAGGCTCCCTCACAGAACAATGGTTAAAATTAAATGAGAATATAAATTATATGTCTATCACAGTGCTGGGAAATAGTTAATCAATATTATTTTCTTCAATCTGTATATACATCTAAGTGTCTCAGGGGTCATGAGGATGGCAGGTGACCATGGCATGATGTGATGTGCATGAGAAATGTGGTTACTAACTACTAAGTGACCAGTACTGATTTTCTGAGGGTGGCACATGACCAGGTGGTAGGAACCAATGTTCTAGAGTCACGCTGTGTATACGTGGAGCCTGGATCCTCTGCCTGCTACTTAATCTTCTGAACTTCAGTTTTCTCATCTGTTAAAAAGGAAATAATAATATTATCTATATTACTAGTTTCCTGTGAGGCTCAAGTTAATTGATATAAAGTATTTAGCACATTGTCTGACACAGTAAAAATTGAATAAGTGTTACTTATTATTGTAATTATCATTGATTATTATTATTATTATTTGGCCTCACTGCACAGTTTATGGGATCTTAGTTCCCCGACCAGGGATCAAACTCAGACCCTGGGCAGTGGAAGCGTGGAGTTCCAACCACTGGACCACCAGGGAGTTCCCTCATTAATTATTATTGTAGGGAGATAATTTTTTTTTTTTTTTTAGGATTAGGTTTGTGTTCATACAACTTAAAAAAAAATGTCTAGTTTAAAGAAGGTGAACTTTATTTCTCTGAGTAATGCAGTACTGGCATAGCCCAGGTACCTTCCAACATGGTGAACAACCAGCTTATTCTTGCCTCATGATCCAAGATGACTGCCAGAGCTCCAGCTATCACATTTGCATTCCAGGATATAAGATGGAAAAAGGAGCAAAGAAGGGGATTATTTCTCCCTTTTGAATGTGTCCCACCAAAAATATTACCCTATATCTTATGGCCATAATTGGGCTACATGCTACATCTAGCATGTATACGAAGCTGGAATAAGTAGACTTTTGTTTCAGATAGTAACATGTCGACTAAAATCAGGATTTTGTTACAGAGGAAAAAAAAAAAACAAGCCTCCATGCTAGAAGACACTGAGCCGTCTCCACCACAGGGGGTGAGCCCTCAAGGCATCCATTTAAGAATAAGTTATAACACTTTTCTGGTTGCATTCACAGTAAAAGGCAAATTATTAATTTAGGTATTACAAATATGCCATGTCAGTTAATTTAAAGTCTGAGAATTGTCATTCTTAACCTAAACATTTTAACTCATTTTTATAAGTACTTATGTTTCTGACGATTCTAATTTGTACATCAAAGCTTGCAGTAAAAATGTAAAATCATAAGGTAGGAAACAGTAGCCCATGCTAATACTTGCAGGTGTGTCATAAATAAAACATGGAGCAAAGGAAAATGAATATTGATTAAGGAAATCCAAAACTTAAGACATTTAAGTTTGTTACATAAATACATTGCCATGAAGTTATTGGAAACTGATCATGTGGAAAATAGATAAGTAGGACATTTGAATATCAGGACTAGCCCTTATGGTGTCCAATATTGAGATCAAGAGTTGAGTGACTGTCAGCAACATTCTCATTATGTACAATGAATAAAGAATAATGACTTTGAAATCATTTAGGAAATTTACAATTAAAAAAGACCTACAGACATATTTTACTCTCTCTCTCTCCTAAACACATGTAAGATTTTAAGCAATAGGAAAACAATGTGCAAAGGCATTCAAATCAAACTCAGAATTTATAACAAGGAAGAAATCACCACATGAAAAGGAACGTGTCACAATAATGGGAGGAATTGAACATTTTCCCCTAAGACTGTGTTGGACAGAAACCACCCACAGTTTTCCATAATTTTTTTTTTACCCGACTTCACCATGAAGCCAGCCAGTCAACATATAAAATTACGAGAACACGCTTTTCAGCTACACTACAAACCTGGAGAAATACATGTTGTTCTAAATGTATTATGTCATTAAAGATAAGAATTGGCTAACAGAAAACAGCCAAATGATCTTGTCTGTTGTTGAAGAGGCTCTATTGTTCACCAGGATGGTGTTTAGTTACTACATATTCAGCAAAGTATCCAAAAGTGTTCTGGTTCACTCCTTTGCTACCCAAAGAAAACAGTTTGGGGTAAGAAATCACCCTGAACCACAGTTGCAGACTTTTCAAATTGAAAAAATACAAATCTTGAAGAAAAAAATATGAGCAATTTATTGTCTGTGGAGCTGTAGGCCTTGACTCTGTGGTAAAATGAAAACAACACAGATAATGATCTGAAATTTGGATGAAGAGGCCCAAGAGATTAGACAAAGAGTAGTGCCCCTGATTCATTTATGTGTATGTGTGTGTGTGTGTTTTATTCAGGTAACATTGGTTGATAACATAAGTTTCAGGAGTACAGCAGTATATTTTGACTTCTTTAGACACAGTAGCGTGCTCACCACCAAAAGTCTAGTTTCTATCCATCACCATAAAATTGACCCCCTTTACCCATTTGCCCACCCCTCACCCCCTTCACCTCTGGTAATCACTACTCTGTTCTCTGTATCTATGTGTTTCTCTATGTTTAGTTCAGTTTGTTAATTTTTTTAATATTCCACATATGAGTGAAATACAGTATTTGTCTTTCTTCATCTGACTTATTTCACTTAGCATAATACCTTCAAAGTCCATCCATGTTGTCACAAACGGCAAAATTTCATCTTTTTATGGCGAGTAGAATTCCGTTGTATGTATATACCATATTTTCTTTATCCATTCATCTGTTGATGGGCACTTAGGTTGCTTTCATATCTTGGCTATTGTAAATAATGCTGCTATGAACATAGGAATGCATACATCTTTTCGAATTAGTGGTTTTGTGTTCTTTGTATAAGTATCCAGGACCGGAATAACTGAATCATATGGTAATTCTATTTTTAATTTTTTGAGGAATTTCTATACTGTTTTACATAATGACAGCACTGATTTACATTTCCACCAACAGTGTACAAGTATTCTCCTTTCTCCACATCCTCTCCAACATTTTTTATTTCCTGCCTTTTTGATAATAGCCATTCTAACTGGCAAGAGGTGATATCTCATTGTGATTTTGATTTGCATTTTCCTAATAATTAGTGATGTTGAACATCCTTTCATGTGCCTATTGGCCATCTGTATGTCTTCTTTGGGAAAATGCTTCTTCAAATCTTCTGCCCATTTTTTAATTGAGTTGTTTGATTCTTTTGTTGTTGAGAGTATGCGTTCTTTACGTATTTTGGATATTAACTTCTTATTGGATATAGAACTTTCAAATATCATCTCCCAAAAGGTTATCTTTTTGTTTTGTTGATGGTTTCCTTTGCTGTGTAGAAGCTTTTTAGTGTGATGTAGTCCCATTTGTTTATTTTTGCTTTTGTTTCCCTTGCCTGAGGAGACATATCTAGAAAGATATCTCTAAGACCTATGTCAAAGAGCGCACTGCCTATGTTCTCTTCCAGGAGTTTTATTGTTACAGGTCTTATATTCAAGTCTTTAATCCATTTCGAGTTGATTTTTGTGTATGGTATAAGATTGCCATCTACTTTCATTCTTTTTTTTTTTAACAACTTTATTGGAGTATAATTGCTTTACAATGGTGTGTTAGTTTCTGCTTTATAACAAAGTAAATCAGTTATACATATACATATGTTCCCATATCTCTTCCCTCTTGCGTCTCCCTCCCTCCCACCCTCCCTATCCCACCCCTCTAGGTGGTCACAAAGCACTGAGCTGATCTCCCTGTGCTATGCGACTACTTCCCACTAGCTATCTATTTTACATTTAATAGTGTATATATGTCCATGCCACTCTCTCACCCTGTCACATCTTACCCTTCCCCCTCCCCATATCCTCAAGTCCATTCTCTAGTAGGGCTGTGTCTTTATTCCCGTCTTGCCACTAGGTTCTTCATGACCTTTTTTTTTTTTTTTTCCCTTAGATTCCATATATATGTGTTAGCATACTGTATTTGTTTTTCTCTTTCTGACTTACTTCACTCTGTAGGACAGACTCTAGGTCCATCCACCTCACTACAAATAACTCAATTTTGTTTCTTTTTATGGCTGAGTAATATTCCATTGTATATATGTGCCACATCTTCTTTATCCATTCATCCGATGATGGACACTTAGGTTGCTTCTATGTCCTGGCTATTGTAAATAGAGCTGCAATGAACACTTCGGTACATGACTCTTTTTGAATTATGGTTTTCTCAGGGTATATGCCCAGTAGTGGGATTGCTGGGTCATATGCATGTGACTGTCCTGTGTTCCCAGCATCATTTATTAAAGAGATTATCCTTTCTCCATATTATGTTCTTTGCTCCACACCTATTTATGATAAAAACTCTCAATAAAATGAGTATAAGAAGTAATGTACCTCCTTTATGTATTATTGTAATTGCATTGGAAAGAGTGGTTGGCAGGTAGTCTACAATGCCACCTTGGTTCACACGATAATGTACTGAAGAAATGGCATTTGTTTCCCTAACACTGTAATATATGTACAGCTTTTACTTCTTTTAACTGTAGTTAAAACTTTATGTGTAGGAAAAGCAGAGTAATGTTCTAGTAATGCTTCCAACAAAAAATGTTAATGTACTAAATTTTATAAAAAATTCCAAATCAAAAAGAGGCAAAGATGCAAATCTTTTTTTCCTTCTCTCTCTTCTTTCTTTCCCTCTCTCTCTGTCTCTGTCTCTCTTTTGGTCTCTCTCTCTCTGTCTCTCTCTCTGTCTCTCTCTGTCTCACACACACACACACACACACACACACACACACACAGGGTCTGAAGTAAAAGTGAATAAAAGGACCATAGTTTTAAGAATACTTGAAATATAAAAAGAAAGCCCTAGGTTAGAATTCAGGCACTCACTGATGTTACCTAAACTCCCAGATGTTAAATTCTTCAATTGATTTGTAAGAATAATGAAACCTATTTCAAAATGATGTTGGAAAACAAAGAACACCAGCTTTGTGGTCGGAAAGTCTCTATTGACCCCTGTTTCTAGCTTTCTGAGCCTCATTCTCTCACCTACTTTTGAAGGTGGAGATGAGATAATACAAAGCACCCGGCACAAGCTCTGGCACACAAAAGACTACCCTCAACTCCACCCTCATCTATTGCTGTAGCATTGATATTTCTAATGCCAACCCAATACTCATAGGCTTCCCAAAAGGATATTCACATTGAAATCCAGCATTATCAGACTTAGATCCTGAACACCCCACAGTCTCATGACATTTTCTCAGTCTCCTTAATTACAGAGTTTTCCACCCATGTGTATCGGCAGAAACTCCTTATCTCCATCCCTGGTTTGCTTTCTCCTGGCGTCACAATTCAGGTTGAACCCCCAGGCACTACTTTTATTGGTGGTTATCCCACAATTCTGTATCAGAAGATGCTCAGGGACAATCTCACTGAAAGACAGGACTTGTATTGAAGCCATATTTGTCACTTATTTGTGCAAAACTGTTCTTCCTTCTTCTGCACTGTCCTCTACCCTGCACTTAGCATTCTGGTCCCTGTTTACTAAATGCCAGGAGCTGCAACCACCCCTTAGTGTGGGGACAACAAAAAATGCCCACCCCCCCCCCCCATTCCTAGATGCCCACAGAGCATGGAGTAACCTCCATTCCAAATTAAGAAACACTGCACTGATTGAGGCTCAAATCCTTAGCCCTTGAGCGATGATGCTATTTTTGAATCTGTTTTAGAAAGAACAACCCCGGGGTTTAAGATCAGCAGAAGTTGAACCTTGCCAAATTTTTTTAGCATCCTTTTCTTCAATTGATCCTCAATACTGCAATTTGTAGATTTATAAGGCATTTCTTAAGTACTGTCAGGAAGAACTTGTGTTGATTATGTGGACTTTTTTTCCTGTATTATTTATACATTCTGTCTCTTATTCAAGAAAGCTTTCACTACACAGTGTTAAAAGGTAAATGAGGCACATTAAAATGTTCAAGAGTTTATATGAGTATACATCAGTTTAAATAGGGCAATGCCAAATCAAATGTGATTAGGAGTGCTCTACCAATAGGAGTCAGGGGAAAGGTTTTTATAGAGAAGACATGGAAGCAAAGCAGGAAATTCGTTGATTGGCTATAGCTTAAGCAGTTGTCTTATTTGGGAGAGCCCTGTTGGCTGTTTGTGAGAGTTGTTCTTACATTTCACTTTCTCAGATTTGAGTGAATTGACTCTGGCTTAGGTTTAGTTTGCCTGCATAAGCTGCCAAGACATTAAAGCCACTTTGGTCTAGTGGCTTCCCTGTTTAATTACTCTAACAACCATTATCTTAAAAATGTTCTCTGTGTTCTCTTCTATCATTTAAAAATGCTGCTTTCCATACTTAGGCCATTAACCCATCTTGAATGTATGTCTCGGTGTGAGACGGGAATCACATTTTATTTCCAATGGAAACAGAGTTGATGGATGCTACAAACTGAATGTTTATGTCCCCCCAACCCTGAAAAAAATTCATATATTAAAACCTACTTCCCAAGGTGATGGTATTTGGAAATGTAACCTTTGGGAGATGATTAAGTCATGAGGATGGAGCCCTCATAAATGAGATTAGTGCCCTTATAAAAGAGACCCACAGAGAGCTCCCTTGTCCCTTCCACCATATCAGGACAAAGAAAGAAGACAGCTGTCTATGATCCAGGAAATGGACCCTCTTCAAGACATTGAATCTATTGGCACCCTGATCTTGGACTTCCAAGCGTCTAACACCATGAGAAATAAATTTTATGTTATTTGTAAGCCATTCAGTCTGCGGTATTTTTTTTATAGGACAGACTAAGATCATGGGTTAATTAAGGTTTTCTATTTTTTTAGTCACTTGTGGTAAATTTTTTTTTCTCTCAAATTTCTCCATGTCATCTAAGGTTTCAAATTTATTGTATACGTCCATATTGTTTTGTACCTATGTATGTTCATTCCTACCATAATTTCTATGCCTTCTCTTTACTGTGATGAATCAATATGGGCAAGAGATTGCCTATTTTATTAGTCTCTAATATCTGTTTGGTTTCTTTGTTTTCCATCTCATTGCTTAAGTATATTATTATTATTATTATTATTTTTTTTTTTTTTAGTGAGAGCTACTATTATTTTATTGAATGTACTGAACAATCATTTTCTTTATATTCACCATTGTTGCAGCAAGGCTAGAAATAAGATTTTTCTGATAACCAAAGAAAATAATGAAACAATGAACAGTCTGGGGAAACAACATAAAGAGGCCTGAAAGAGTTGAGCAATCTTTGCTATTCTTTAGCTGTTACTACTAACACTTGTAGCTAGACTTGTCCTTCACAAAGCTGATTACTCTCTGACTCTATACAAATTACCCTTTGTACCTGGCATTTCTTCTCCCCCTATACTCCCTTGCAGCACTCTTCATTTCAGAAAGAAGGTCACAGGCTGATGACTTCAGGGACACCAGACCCAGTTGCTGAGCTGCCTGATGCCAGCTTTGGCCATGAATTTGCAGAAGAAAAGAAATGCAAGACCTTCACAACTTTTGATCCTTATCACATACCCCAGACTGCAAGCCCCACATATAAAATCTTCTCTGATTCCCCAAGGAGGGGGGCACAGTTCTTGGGGCATTAGCCTACTGTGTCTTCCCATTGTCTGGCCAAGAAAATAAAATGCCTCTCTATTTCTTATCTTCCAATTCTCAGTCTCCATATTTCTATTTGGCATTGGTGCACAGGGAACCAGATTTGGCAACACCATCTCACATATAAATATTCCCTATCTAAATACCTTATAGTTTTGTTTCTAGAAGTTTGCTCTTTCTGAAACACTTTGGTAGTTTGCAAGTTGCTGAGCTGTGGTGAAGTAAGTAGTACCTATTTCAAGTTCATTATTTATGCACTACTGAAGGAAAGTGGAAACGTCAATGCTGGAAAGATTTTGATACAGCTCTGGGTTGTTGATTTTCAATTAAAAATGGAATAAAATGGAGCACTGTCCTGGGGATAAGACCCTAAAACTGAACACCTGAAAACTCTATGGTGTATCTTCCCTCTGGATACTTGTAACTGTTTGAGAATTGTTACAAAGATTCTATAACTTGAACAAATCTACAGTGCTTTTTTTGAGTCATCTTGGAATTCACTGCAGCTGCAAACCTCGTGTACTTTAGAATTTACTTTCATCATGGAGTTAGTTTCTAAGTAACTTTTTGGTCGATTTTTCACTCAGTTTTCTTGCTCCTTTTCCCTTCTAATTCCACAGATTTTTTTCAGATACCTCATTTCTGTGTTCTAGAAGTATGTATTTTTAGATGAATTTTATCTAACAAGTTAAGATATATGATAAATCAAATCATTCCTACAAAGGCCCCTTATACAAGAGAGCCTTTAATTTTTCATCTGTTTTACTCTGCTGGGTCTGCTTCTCCTTTTTCCATTTAATTATTTCTTTATCATTCTGTTTTCCTATGTACTTCTATTTAGTTTCTATGTTTTCTTTGTCATAAAGTCCCATTCCTTTATTCTTCCATTCTGTTTCTTTTTAAGCATGTGTCATTATTTAGCATCGTCAGTATTCCTTTCTCTATATTTTCCTTTCTAATTTATTTTCACCTTCTCTCTAATTTTTAGTTCCATATGAACTAACCTCATGAAAAGAGGAAAAAGTAATTCATGTTTTTAGAACCTTTTAAACACCAGTCCTTACACTGAGTGTTTTGTTGTTCTTGTTGTTTTGTAGTAGACTGTATCATTTCCATTTTTCAAATGAGGAGACTCAAGAGAAGTTATGGAGCATGTCCTACAGCTAGATAATGATGGAGGAGTTTCACCTGGATAAATGGAGTATCCAGAATTAAAGAGTGACAACAGTAGTAGAACATTCTCTTAATAGGATATTATTCTTCCCTCTTTGGTTTTCTGGGAGCATTTCTAGTGTCATTAGTTTCATATGAAATGACAGGATTTGACAGCAGCTAGGGGAGATGACACTAAGAAAGGCTGTGCCAGAGACCCCAGGGACTTGTTAATGGGAAGAATCCTTGAGTACTTTAGTCATTCTAAGTGATTGTCTGCCTTGGTCCTGAACTCTTTAGGCATGCAGACTCACTCATACCACAAAACCCCATATATATAGCCTCGAAAGTCATGCCAAAACCCTACTTCTATTCTGCCCCACTCAGTTCTTCAACTACTTGATTTGTGACCTTCTTGGCTTTTCTTACCATTTATTGTCTTATCCTTCAGGCTTTATACTCAACCCTCTTTCTCTAACTTAGTCTTTCATTTCCTTCCTCAACAATGATCAAACATTGTAATTTAGCTGCCAGTTGTAACTACTTCATTTAATCCAGCCGAGGCTCATAAACCTTACATTTCAGTGCAAGTCCTTGTGAGCAGTTGTTCCAAATGTGTTGGCACTGCATTCATGAGCATTTCTCAGACTCAGGGAAGAAATATGATTGCTATGGAATTTTACAGTCACCATAAGCAAGCTGGAGAACTAATAATGTTGCTGCTCTTGCCTGTTAATTAAACCAGTTTCTACAACATTGCAATAATAATTTATGAGAAAAAGGAGTGTTGAAAAATTCCAGAAGGAGCATTTTTCTCCCTTTCATTGGATGGGGGTCTTAAAAAGTAAGTTAAAGTCTTGTATATGAGTGTGTTCCAGGAGTACCACTCACTCAGGGATTACTTAGCAATTAGAGAATAGTGAGACATGTCATTTGAGTCCCTTAAAGCTTGGTTGCCTTAAAACTCATTTTATTAAAAGGTAAGACTTTAAATGATCTAATATCTAATGTTCTGTGCTATTGAGATCCAAAATTGTAATCTTTTATTTTTTTAATTAATTAATTTTATTTGAATTTTATTTATTTATTTATTTTTATACAACAGGTTCTTATTAGTTATCTATTTTATACATATTAGTGTATATGTGTCAATTCCAGTCTCCCAATTCATCCCCCCCAACTTTCCCCCCTTTATGTCCATACATTTGTTCTCTACATTTGTGTCTCTAATTCTGACTTGTAAACCAGTTATTCTGTACCATTTTTCTAGATTCCACATATATGCATTAATAAATGATATTTGTTATTTGCTTTCTGACTTACTTCACTCTGTATGACAGTCTCTAGGCCCATCCACGTCTCCACAAATGACCCAATTTCGTCTCTTTTTATAGCTGAGTAATATTCCATTGTACATATGTACCACATCTTCTTTATCCATTTGTCTGTTGATGGGCATTTAGGTTGCTTCCATGACCTGGCTATTGTAAACAGTGCTGCAATGAACACTGGGGTGCATATGTCTTTTTGAATTATGGTTTTCTCTGGGTTTATGCCCAGCAATGGGATTGCTGGGTCATATGGTAATTCTATTTTAGATTTTTAAGGAACCTCCATACTGTTCTCCACAGTGACTGTATCAATTTACATTCCCACCAACAGTGCAAGAGGATTCCTTTTTCTCCACACCCTCTCCAGCATTTGTTGTTTGTAGATTTTCTGATGATGCCTATTCTAACGGGTGTGAGGTGATACCTCACTGTAGTTTTGATTTGCCTATCTCTAATAATTAGTGATGTTGAGCAGCTTTTCATGTGCCTCTTGGCCATCTGTATGTCTTCTTTGGAGAAATGTCATTTTAGATCTTCTGCCCATTTTTGGATTGGGTTGTTTGTTTTTTTAATATCAAGCTGCATGAGCTGTTTATATATTTTAGAGATTAATCCTTTGTTGATTTGTTTGCAAACATTTTCCCCCATTCTGAGGGTTGTCTTTTCAACTTGTTCATAGATTCTTTTGCTGTGCAAAAGCTTTTAAGTTTCGTTAGGTCCCATTTGTTTATTTTTGTTTTTATTTCCATTACTCTAGGAGGTGGATCAAAGAAGATCTTTCTGTGATTTATGTCAAAGAGTGCTCTTCCTATGTATTCCTCTAAGAGTTTTATAGTGTTTGGTCTTACGTTTAGGTCTTTAATCCATTTTGAGTTTATTTTTGTGTATGGTGTTAGGGAGTGTTCTAATTTCATTCTTCTACATGTAGCTGTTCAGTTTTCCCAGCACCACTTATTGAAGAGACTGTCTTTTCTCCAGTGTATATCCTTGCCTCCTTTTTCATAGATTAGTTGACCATAGGTGCATGGGTTTATCTCTGAGCTCTCTATCCTGTTCCATTGATCTATATTTCTGTTTTTGTGCCAGTACCATATTGTCTTGATGACTGTAGCTTTGCAGTATATACTGAAGCCAGGGAGTTGGATTCCTCCACCTCCATTTTTTTCCCTCAAGATTTCTTTGGCTATTCAGGGATTTTTGTGTCTCCATACAAATTTTAAGATTTTTTGTTCTAGTTCTGTAAAAAATGCCATTGGTAATTTGATAGGGATTGCATTGAATCTGTAGATTGCTTGGGGTAGTATAGTCATTTTCACAATATAGATTCTTCCAATCCAAGAACATGGTATATCTCTCCATCTGTTTGTGTCATCTTTGATTTCTTTCATCAGTGTCTTATAGTTTTCTGAGTACAGGATTTTTTACCTCCTTAGGTAGGTTTATTCCTAGGTATTTTATTCTTTTTGTTGCAATGGTGAATGGGATTGTTTCCTTCATTTCTTTAACTGATCTTTCATTGTTAGTATATAGGAATGCAAGAGATATCTGTGCATTAATTTTGTATCCTGAAACTTTACCAAATTCATTGATTAGCTCTACTAGTTTTCTGGTGGTATCTTTAGGATTATCAACATATAGTATCATGTCATCTGCAAAGAGTGACAGCTTTACTTCTTCTTTTCCAATCTGTATTCCTTTTATTTCTTTGTCTTTTTGATTGCCATGGCTAGGACTTCCAAAACTATGTTGAATAATAATGGCAAGAGTGGACATCCTTGTCTTGTTCCTGATCTTAGAGGAAATGCTTTTAGTTTTTCACCATTGAAAATGATGTTTGCTGTGGGTTTGTCATATATGGCTTTTATTATATTGAGGCAGCTTCCCTCTATGCCCACTTTCTGTAGAGTTTTTATCATAGATGGGTGTTGAATTTTGTCAAAAGCTTTTCCTGCATCTATTGAGATGATCATATGGTTTTTATCTTTCAATTTGTTAATATGGTGTATCACATTGATTGATTTGTGTATATTGAAGAATCCTTGCATCTCTGGGATAAATCCCACTTGATCATGGTGTATGATCCTTTTAATGTGTTGTTGGATTCTGTCTGCTAGTATTTTGTTGAGGATTTTTACATCTATATTCATCAGTGATATTGGTCTGTAATTTTCTTTTTTTGTAGTATCTCTGGTTTTGGTATCAGGGTGATGGTGGCCTCATAGAATGAGTTTGGGAGTGTTCCCTCCTCTGCAATTTTTTGGAAGAGTTAGAGAAGGATGGGTGTTAGCTCTTCTCTAAATCTTTGATAGAATTCACCTGTGAAGCCATCTCGTCTTGGACTTTGTTTGTTGGAAGATTTTTAATCACAGTTCCAATTTCATTACTTGTGATTTGTCTGTTCATATTTTCTATTTCTTCCTGGTTCAGTCTGAGAAGGTTATACCTTTCTAAGAATTTATCCATTTCTTCCAGGTTCTCCATTTTATTGGCATAGACTTGCTTGCAGTAGTCCCTTATGATGCTTTGTATTTCTGCATTGTCCATTGTAACATCTCCTTTTTCATTTCTCATTTTATTGATTTGAGTCCTCTCCCTCTTTTTCTGTTGAGTCTGGCTAAAATTTTACCAATTTTGTTTATCTTCTTAAAGGACCAACTTTTAGCTTTATTGATCTTTGTTATTGTTTTCTTTGTTTCTATTTCATTTATTTCTGCTCTAATCTTTATGATTTCTTTCCTTCTGTTAATTTTGAGTTTTGTTTGTTTTTCTTTCTCTAGTTCCTTTAGGTGTAAAGTTAGATTGTTTATTTGAGTTTTTTTTTGTTTCTTGAGGTAGGATTGTATTGCTATAAACTTCCCTCTTAGAACTCCTTTTGCTGCATCCCATAGGTTTTGGATTGTGTTTTTGTTGTCATTTTTCTCTAGGTATTTTTTCATGTCCTCTTTGATTTCTTCAGTGATCTCTTGGTTACTTAGTAACGTATTGTTTAGCCTCTATGTGTTTGTGGTTTTTACGTTTTTTTCCCTGTAATTTATTTCTAATCTCATACTGCTGTAGTCGGAAAAGATGTTGATATGATTTCAATTTTCATAAATTTACTGAGGCTTGATTTGTGACCCAAGATGTGATCTATCCTAGAGAATGTTCTGTGTGCACTTGAGAAGAAATGTAATCTGCTGTTTTTGGATGGAATGTCCTATAAATATCAATTAAATCTATCTGATCTATTGTGTCATTTAAAGCTTGTGTTTCCTTATTAATTTTCCGTCTGGATGATCTGTCCATTGGTGTAAGTGAGGTGTTAAATCCCCCCACTATTATTGTGTTACTGTCAATTTCCTCTTTCATAGCTGTTAGCATTTGCCTTATGTATAGAGGTGCTCCTATTTTGGGTGCATATATATTTATAATTGTTATATCTTCTTCTTGGATTGATCCCTTGATCACTATGTAGTGTCCTTTCTTGTATCTTGTAACATTCTTTATTTTAAATCTATTTTATCTGATACTAGTATTGCTACTCCAGCTTACTTTTGATTTCCATTTGTATGGAATATCTTTTTCCATCCCTTCAGTTTAGTCTGTATGAGTCCTTAGGTCTGAAGTGGGTCTCTTGTAGACAGTATATATATGGGTCTTGTTTTTGTAACCATTCATCCAGTCTGTGGCTTTTGGTTGGAGCATTTAATCCATTCACATTTAAGGTAATTATCAATATGTATGTTCCTATTACCATTTTCTTAATTGTTTTGGGTTTGTTTTTGTAGGTCCTTTTCTTCTCTTGTGGTTCCCACTTAAAGAAGTTCCTTTAGCATTTGTTGTAAAGCTGGTTTGGTGGTACCTAATTCTCTTAGCTTTTGCTAGTCTGTAAAGCTTTTGATTTCTCTGTCAAATCTGAATGAGATCCTTTCCAGGTAGAGTAATCTTGGTTGTAGTTTCTTCCCTTTCATCACTTTAAATATATCATTCCAGTCCCTTCTGGCTTGTAGAGTTTCTGCTGAGAAATCATCTGTTAATCTTATGGGAGTCTCCTTGTATGTTATTTGTTGTTTTTCTCCTTTTGCTTTTAAAATTTTATTCTTTGTCTTTAACTTTTGTCAGTTTGATTACTATGTGTCTTGGCATGTTTCTCCTTGGGTTTATCCTGCCTGGGACTCTCTCTGCTTCCTGGACTTGGGTGGCTGTTTCCTTTCCCATGTTAGGACAATTTTCGACTATAATCTTTTCAAATATTGTGTCGGGTCCTTTCTCTCTTCTCCTTCTGGGATCCCTATAATGTGATTGTTGGTGTATTTAATGTCATCCCAAAGGTCTCTTAGGCTGTTTTCATTTCTTTTCATTTTTCTTTATTCTGTTCTGCAGCAATGAATTCCACCATGGTTTCTTCCAGGTCACTTATCCGTTCTTCTGCCTCAGTTATTCTGCTATTGATTCCTGGTAGTGTATTTTTAATTTCAGTTATTGTGTTGTTCATATCTGTTTGTTTGTTCTTTAGTTCTTCTAGGTGTTTGTTCTTTAATTCTTCTAAGCCTTTGTTAAACATTTCTTTCATCTTCTCGATCTCTGCCTCCATTCTTTTCCCGAGGTCCTGGGTCATCTTCACTATCATTATTCTGAATTCTTTTTCTGGGAGGTTGCCTATCTCCACTTCATTCAGTTGTTTTTCTGGGGTTTTATCTTGTTCCTTCATCTGGTACATAGTCTTCTGCCTTTTCATTTTGTCTATCTTTCTGTGAATGTGGTTTTCATTCCACAGGCTACAGGATTGTAGTTCTTCTTGCTTCTGCTCTCTGCCCTCTAGTGGATGAGGCTATCTAAGTGGCTTGTGCAAGCTTCCTGATGGGAGGGACTGGTGGTGGGTAAAGCTGGGTGTTGATCTGGTGGGCAGAGCCCAGTAAATTTTTAATCTGCTTGTCTGCTGATGGGTGAGGCTGAATTCCCTGCCTGTTGGTTGTTTGGCCTGAGGCGACCCAGCACTGGAGCATAGAGGGTCTCTGGTGGGGCTAATGGTGGACTCTGGGAGGGCTCATGCCAAGGAGTACTTCCCAGAACGTCTGCTGCCAGTGCCCTTGTCCCTGCAGTGAGCCACAGCCACCCCCCGCCTCTGCAGGAGACCCTCCAACACTAGCAGGTAGGTCTGGTTCAGTCTATGGGGTCACTGCTCCTTCCCCTGGGCCCCAGTGCGCACACTACTTTGTGTGTGCCCTCCAAGAGTGGAGTCTCTTTTTCCCCCAGTCCTGTCAAAGTCCTGCAGTCAAATTCCGCTAGCCTTCAAATCTGATTCTCTGGGAATTCCTCCTCCTCTTGCCAGACCCCCAGTTTGGGAAGCCTGACATGGGGCTCAGAACCTTCACTCCAGTGGGTGGACTACTGTGGTACAATTGTTCTCCAGTTTATGAGTAACCCACCCAGTGGTTATGGGATTTGATTTTATTATGGTTGCACCCCTCCTACTGTCTCATTGCAGCTTCTCCTTTGTCTTTGGATGTGGGGTATCTTTTTTGGTGAGTTCCAGTGTCTTCCTGTCGATGATTGTTCAGCAGTTGGTTGTGATTCCAGTGCTCTCGCAAGAGGGAGTCTTAAGTATATTATTTTTATTCTTTCCTTTCTCCTACTTTCTTTGATCTTAGCCTGTGTTCTTTTTCTAACTTTGTAAAGGTAATTTTCAATCTGTTTTTCAAGCATATGGATTTAACTGATATATTTCCCTGTAAGTACTGTTCTTTGCTGTTTTACATTCTGAAAAGTTAGTTCAATGTTATGCAGTTCTAACTACTTTATAATTATGATTTTTTCTGACTTATTATTTTAGATTGCTTAAAGTGTTTCTTTGTAATTTTCAGATGTATTTTGGGGGTTATTTTCTTACTGATGTTTAATGTTAGTACATTTTTCTTATAGAGACTGGTCATCATATTTAAAGCTTCTTTTGTAGTACAGAATACAATTAAATTTTAGAAATGTGTTATCTTTCCTTGAAAATAATACGAACTACTTAATTTTCCCTAATGTTTTAGTGAGCTCACTATGCGTATGTGTGTCCATTAAGCCAAGTTTATTACGTTTTTTCAAATTTTTCTTATTTTTATTAATTCTTCATCTAATTGATATATCATTTTTCTGAAAAATATATTTTTAAAGCCCCAATCTCACCTAATACAATAATAAATTTGCATATTTTATCTTCCAGTTAATTATTGTTTTATATATTTTGGCCTGTATTGCTAGAATAGAATTTAAGATTGCTATAACTTTCTGGTAGTTTTTATGTTTAACTTTTTATTGACCTTCTTTGTCCCTGATAGCAACATTGCTGTGACAACTTGCTTTTTGATTAAGATTTGTGTGGTGTAACTTCCCTTTTCCTTACAGCCACCCTTATTGTTTTTGTTTTTGGATTTTGTTATTCAATTATTTTGTAGCCTCATCTAAAGAGGATGAAAAGTACAGTCAGTCTACTTATTAGTTTTTACACCTAATCAGTCTTTCTCTTTGGTAGTTTTAAAGATTTTTTAAATGTATTTAGTATTTTGCTATGATACTATGGCATGGCTTTATTTTACTATGTTCAAGACTTGCTATGCTTCTCCATTCTAAGCAAACAAGTCTTTCATTGATTCTAAACATTCTTATCAATATATTTTTAAATTTGGCTTTCCCCTCATGCTCTCTCTTCCTGGGGATATTCTTTTAGGTGCTTGCTTCAAGCCTTTTAATCGTTGTTTATTTTTCTGTCCTGCATCTGGGCAGTTTCCTCATCTCCCTCCTCAAAGTCACAGATACTCACATCAGCCAACCCTTAACCTGTCAAAATTGTTCTTCAAAGTTTTAATTTGATTACTTCCTTTTTCATATCTTTAAGGCTTATTTGGTTCTTTAATTTTTTTTTCTTTTTTATCATAAAATTCTGATGTTTTCTGTTCTTTATATCTTTAATGATTATAAACACTTTATTTTATAACATTTTTCATGCAATTTTATTATCTTTATTCCTTAGAGGCCTTTTGTATACTTTGTCTACTAGCTTTTCCTCATGGTAGATATTTGCCTTGTAATTTGTGTTAGTGATATTTTTTTCGAAGTAATTTATTTACCTATAGTAGCTCCACTATCATAGGACTGTGCAATGATCCTTAACAAATGGTAAGTATGTGTTTCTGAACAACCAAAGATTTCAGCAGTCCAGAATATATTTGACAATTCCTAAGATTAGGAATTAAAACAGGCCCTTACTGTAAATTTGATTTCCATAACAACTCATGGTGCAGGTTTGGCTGCTCAGTAGAAGCAGTCAGCCCAATGTCCCTATTTTAGGAAGAATCCTCAATTCTAGTTCCACACCTTCCTCAGGCTCAAGATTATACCACTTCTCCTTTCATAGGGGTTAAAATTTTAGGTCTTAGCAGTAAGAGATTCTAATGTTTCAATCCCTTGATGAGTCACCTCAGTATCTACCAGCTCAAACCCCTTCATGACATCCCACCAGGATCCAAAATGTGCCCAATCGACCCTGAAAGGAAAAAACTAAACAGTTATTTATTGAATAAAAAAAAAAAAAAAAAATGTCTACAAGGTCCCTGAAAAATCCCAAAGCACAATTTTCTACCTTACCTTCAGAATTCCATGGGCTTCTATTATGACATATTCTCCTTGATTCCCTAAAGATTTACAATCTGTTCAAAAGTTTCTCATTCTAAGTCCCAAAAGGGATTTTTGTTTTTTTTAACTGTCTGCACTATACCAAAAATTAATTCAAGGAATTGATCACTGTGCCCTCAAGAACTGAGTAATAAACCCTCTTGTATCCATTAAGGCTCTCTGAGAATAGCGTTCCCCCAAAGCACCAAAGGGCAATTATTGTAAATCTGCCTAGACAGAGCTTTCAGCATAGAGAAAACATAATTCTCAAAGCTTCCTTGGGAATGAAAAATAGCCTTACTGAGAGGAATAACCTTTTTGAGAGTTCTGGCCCAATGTAGAGCACCCACATTTTAGTATCCTTCACCTGATAAGTGCAGTGTTTGAAACTAAGGTTCTCCCTGAAAATGTTTGTCTATGGTCTCCATACAGCAATCAATGCTTAACACAATAAGTACTAGAAAAATATGTATTTTCTGGATGAAAACATGAAAAATTGAGTGAATTAAAAATCCTCTAGTTCAATGGTTAATGACCTAGATTTAAAGATGAAGAAAGTAAGGTTCAGGGAATTTGGTGGTAAAACTGAGACTGCCATATCAGACTTGTCTTTACCTTATTTTGTTTCAAATGAAGGGCAAAGATTTCAGTGGTGAAGCTGCATTGAATTCATCATGTTTAGAACTTAGTTCATTCCATTTCCAAATCTAGCCAGCAAAAGAATCAGCTGACAAGCTACTTAAAGTTCAGCTTCACAAACGTTAGTGGTTCTGATGCAGTGAATATTGTAAGTAGCCCTGGAATCAGTTTTTATTTAACATTCCTAGTGATTCTGATGCATGTGGTCTTAGACCACACTCTGAGTAACTGTGTCAGAGGTGCATATGCTAAATCAAACAAGACACTGTACTATATACATCCACAGTGATAAGTTTCATCCACACACTATTAGAGAAACCCTTGTGTGGCTATCTTCATTCTTGGAGCAGGTACACTTGCTTGCCATGAGTCGTTGGATATAGAATCCTCTTGCTGGTCCAGCTGACTCTTAACAGTTTAAGGAGTTCATCCATGTTTCAATGGTAGTTTTGTACTAACCAGTAGTTCGAAACTCTTTTCTGTCTCCCATGTACCTGAAGGAGGTAACACTGTCACATCACTTACCATGACTCCTTTCGGAGGTTAATCTTGAGCAGGGGTTGTCAGACCCAGGATAATCTTGAGATGACAAGGAAAAGGGGTAAATGTCTTTGAAAGAAACTCATAGTTGATTTTGGTGTCCATTAAATTTTTACTTGGGGGGTTTCCCTGGTGGCGCAGTGGTTGAGAATCTGCCTACCAATGCAGGGGACACGGGTTCGAGCCCTGGTCTGGGAAGATCCCACATGCCGCGGAGCAACTAGGCCCGTGAGCCACAATTACTGAGCCTGCGTGTCTGGAGCCTGTCCTCCACAACAAGAGAGGACGCGATAATGAGAGGCCCGCGCACCGCGATGAAGAGTGGCCCCCACTTGCCGCAACTAGAGAAAGCCCTTGCACAGAAACGAAGACCCAACACAGCCATAAATAAATAAATTAATTAATTTAAAAAAAAATTTTACTTGGATTATTTTGCTGAACTAAGAGTTAGCACGTGCTCTTAGTATTTACAGAAATTATCTTTTTAAGTTTGTCTAATATCTCTTCAATGCCCTGCTTAAATTATGCCTCATCTGTGAAGTCATTTCTGATGCTCACTTCTGAAATTATTCTATCCATTCATGCTCTGCCACACTTTGATTAAAATTCTGTATAACATAATCTATATTGAAATTTTTGTTTATATGTTGCTATAGACTAAACATATATGTCCCCAAAATTCATTTGTTGAAACTTAATCCCCAATGTGATACTATTTGGAAGTAGGTCCTTTAAGAGGTGATTAGGTCACAAGGGCTTTGCCCTTATAAAAGAGGCACCAGAGAACTCCCTCACCCTCCCTCCATGTAAGGACATAACGAGAAGAAACTGTCTATGAACCAGGAAGAGGGATCTCACTGGATACCGAATCTATCAGCACCTTGGTTTTGGACTTCCCAGCCTCAAGAATTGTGAGAAATACACGTTCTATTGTTTATAAGCCCCCAGTCTATGGTATTCTGTTAGAGCAGCTAGAACTTAAGACATTTGCACACTTCCTCATGGGCTCTAACAGAAGCTTTGTCTTACTCATCTTTATATCACCAGCTTTCTGCAAATTGTCTAGCCTAGAAATAGGCTCCCAATAAAAATGTATGAAAGAAAGAAAAGCAGGCAGGCCAGCATACACAAATGTACTAGTACTGATGTTAAGAAATCTTTGAACATGTTTTTTGGTCCGTAGACACAGACAAGGATAACTGGAAGCAAGACTCTTCTTAATACAGTCGTCAAGAAATTTGTATTTTGCTAAACCTAAATATATGTGTGTCTTCTGCATGTTTTAATTTAAAACATTATATTTTGTAAAAGTAGGACAACTTTGAATTATAATAACAAAAGACACTTTGGATAAATTAAATATTTTTTTTATGGTTCCAAGCATCCAGCATATAATGTTATTCGGTAGTTTTAGAGGTTTACTGAAAAAATTCAAGATCTGGGAACATTTTTTAAATGATATTTCAGAACACCCAAAAGGCTTCTCAAACTCATACAGTTGTTGGCACTTTTCTCCCCACCAGGTAAGAACTCTGCAAATTTGTTTGCATTGATTAAAGTCTGCAAAGAAAACACACTTATTTAGATTGATTCATGAAACTCACTGCAGTAATGAAATACTGTATTACTTGTTTCAGTGTTGGGCCCTGAAAATCAATTACAGGCCATTATTTTCCTCATGTAAACAAAGGTTCTTTCAATTCCAGAACATTCCCACTATGCAAGAGATGACAGACCAAGATATTACATTTAAAGGGGATATGCCAGCATTTACCTATTTAGATTAGCTGAAGGCCACAAAATTAATATTGGCTGGTTCTGAATTTTCCAGCTATGCTCAAAAGAATACATCATTTTTGGAGAAAAACAAAACAAGTCCTATGTTTACAATGGCACTAACTTGCATGCTGATTCTTAAAATAAAATCTTACTAAAGTCATTTCAAAGAAAACCTCAATTTTATGAAATATCTTAGTCTAAATGGTTTAGAACTATAAAGGATTCTTCTCTCAGTGTGTGCTGCTTGGCTACAATTAAAGAATGTTTTGGTCTGTGGAATTTCCAGTTTTAGCCATTTAGAGTCTAACCAACCTTCCATCATACAAGTTTCAGTGGTACTTACTAGATTCTTTCAAAATAGAGTTGTTCTTTTTCTGGAAAGATCACTTACAATTATATCCAAGAAACAATGCTTAGAGTTTATTTTTAAAAGGAAGAGGAAGTGTAGGTCAAGATTAAAGCATACAACCGCCACAGAGTCTCCACCCAAAAAGGCTTCTTAAATCTAAGTTCTAGGCTTTTTTATTGTACTTCTTCTGAGGGTGATTTGGAGTCTTTGCTTTCTTTGTCTACAAAAAATGAAAGGAAACTTCTGGCAAAATTAGGCTGAAAACCCAAACATTAACTCTTCAACGTCTTTGAGGAAGTAAACCGTGTATGTAACTGATTTATAATTAGGCATAAAAATTATCAAAAGTCGATGCCATGTTTGGAAAAAGGGTTATTAGTAAGGAGTAGTACCTTACTACTACAGAATTAACTCCAAAAGAATGATAATTGGTAGCAAGAGTTATAGTTTTAAACAGTATTACAAAGCAATCTCACCTATGTTGTCCCATTTAATCTTGAAACTGGTCTTATGACATAGGTAAGTGGGTCTTATACTCCTCAGAGAAGACTCTAAATCTCCCTTTCATCATTTGTAAGATAACAAATACTTAACCTGTCTAATCTTTTGTGTCGTGGAGAATAAAATGATCTCTATGACAGACATCAAAATAAAAATTAAATTAGAAACGAATGTATGTTATTGTGCTCAAGATAAGGAGAGAATTGGGGTTTTCAGATATCAATTAAAAAACCAGAAGCAAAATATTAAAAACTATAAAGAAAATCAAATTATTTATGAGGTACACATACACACATATACACAGGGTCTTATTCTGCTTATCTTCATGTTTCACAGTCTGGGAAACTTTAAAATGATATTTGCTTTGGGCTTACCATTGCATGTTTAGTCTCTGGAGAAATTATTAAATGAATGAAGAAATGAATGTAACAATCGATCTAGGACAGGGTCAAATAGATATGGGGAAAGACCATATATTGAAATCATGCAGAGTACATTCTCTGATCTCAGTGGACATTAGCTTAGATATAAAACAAACAAATAAAATAGTTAGCAAAAAAATCAAGTGTTTGGAAATTAAGTAATACATCTTAAATTAATTCATGGGTAAAAAAGAAAATTAAAATAGAAATTAGAAAAAATTTGAACTAACTGGTAATGGAAACATAACATATCAAAACTTGTGAGAATTAAAAATTTAGGAAATTTATAAAATGAAAATTGAGACCATAATGGGATACTGACACAACCACCAGAATATGATTAAAATACTGATATTGACAAGTGTTGATGAAGGTGTGGAGAACTTGGAACACTCTTAGGTTGCTGGTAAAAGAAAAATTTACACAACCACTTTAGAAAAATAGTTGATAGTATCTATGATGGGAGAACATTTGCATACCCCTTTCACAGCACTGTATGATCTCTTTTTTAATAAGGCAAGGCCTTTCAAACATTTACACTTCATAACACACAGAAAATGATGTTTGTTTAACACCCTAAGGAAAACTGAGAATGCTTTCATGGCACGAGATCATCAAATTTAGTACCAGTGGACCACCCAGTCACACTGAGAACTGATGGGTTCAATGTATGGGGCACTTTTACCTAAGCATATCAGTGTGCTAGACCCATACCTTTTGGGAAGTTCTGTTCTTGGTTACTAAATTGTAATTAGAGGAAAGAGACAATGCATATAAATATTTCTATTGCGTATATATTTTTTATTTATGTAATAGTAAATACTAAATTCCCCAGGTTGTGTGTTCTATTAGAATAGGGAACATCCCCTAAGGATGGAAACACTGGAAAAGACGCCATGGAAGTAGTGAGACTTGAGTCATCTGTCTTTCTTGAAAATTGCATCAAAAAAAAAAAAAAATCCACTTAAATCTATGCTGTCACAAGTGTCAGTCTAGCTATCATCATTTTGTAATTTGTCTCAAATCTTTGGTGAGATGAGATAGGACATAAATTCATATTTTAAAAAGTTGTTTTGGCTTCTGCTTCTGGGAAGAAGGAATAGACCATACTTTACATTAAGTATAGCTATAAACTTTGGGCATATATAGAATAAACATAAGAAGATTCTAAAAGGCAGAGAAAAGAAGGAAGACTATCTAGAGACCTTGGGACCAGGGGACCACATGGTGGCAAGTTCTCAGGATTTTCTTTTAGTCTCATATATTGCAGACCTGGAGCAGAACAAACAGGTAACCTGGAAATGCCAAAAGGAACAGACAAAACAGAAGCCTCAACAAAGTCTTCTCTCTCTAGCCAAAGGACCAAGAAAGAGGCAGCTTAGCTTAGACAGAAAGCTTTTAGAAACTAACTTCTCTATTCTAGCTAAACCCTGCAGAAAAAGCCCCATCCCCATCCATGTCAGCAAAACCTGAGTGGGGAGCCTAGGACTTCTACCCTTGTGAGGATGTAAGGCTTCCCAATACACCCCTGCCAGTGTGGTGTCAGAGAAAGCCAAGTAGGGACCTGATTTTTTCATACTTGCTGGACCTCTACCCTGGGTATATTAAATAAATAATTTGAATAGCACTATAAATACTAAGGATATTTAATTCCTTAATAATTTTAAAACTCCAAAAGAAGAAGTCTCCAGATTCAGATGTTTTCACTGAAATGCCAAATATTTAAGGAAGAGTTAATACCAATCCTATATTGTTTTTTTTTCTGAAAATAGAAGGGGGAACACTTTCCAGTTTAATTTTTGTAACTAGTAATACCCTGATACCAAAACGATATAAAAAGTGTAAAAAACAAAACTACAGAACAATATTATTCATAATACAGATGCAAAAGTCCCTAACAAAATATTAACATACAGAATTCAGCAATATATAAAAATAATTATATACTATAAACAAGGGGAGTTTCTTCCAGGGATGCAAGTTTGGTTTGATATTCAAAAATCAATCAACATAATCCAGCATATTACCAGGCTAAAGAAGAAAAATCACATTACCATGTCAATTGGTACAGAAAAGTATCTGAAAAAATCCAATATCCTTTCGTGATTTAAACAAACAAACAAGCAAAAATACCCTTTCATCAAAATAGAAATAAAGAACTTCCTCCACTTAATAAAGATCATCTAAAAATATCTATAGATAACACTATCCTTAGTGGTGAAAGACTGAAAGCTTTACCCCAAAGTTCAGAAATAAGGCAAGGATATTCACTGTGACAACCCTCAACATAGTGCTGGAAGTACTAGCCAGTACAATAAGATAAGGAAAAGGGGTAAAACACATACAGATCAGAAAGGAAAATAAATATTAAACTGTCCATATTTGCAGATGCCATGATTGTCTGTGTAGATAATCTAAAAAAAAAAAAAAAAATCAAAAAAAACTTTTAGAACTAATAAGTGAGTTCAACAAGTCATAAGATGTAAGATAAACATACAAATATTGTTTGTATTTTTATATACAAGCCATGAACACATGAGCACTGAAAATAAAGATAAAATATCATTTGCAATCATTAAAAAAAGAGAAATACCTAGTATAAATCTAAGAAAGCATGTACAGGGCTTATATGCCAAAAGTCACATTCAAAGAAAGAAATCATAGAAGATATAATTAACTGGAGATAAATGTATAATGTTTATGTATTTTATATATATTAGATATAATATGTAATGACCATATAATATTCTAAAGTTTATGTAGAAAGACAAAATAACTAGAAAATTACTTTTAGTTAAATTATAGATTTAACTAAAAATACTTTTTTTTTTTTTTTTTTAATAGGGGGAAGTATCCCAAATGATATTTTAATTTTTTAATTTTTTTTTTTTAAATGACTTTATTTATTTATTTATTTACAGCTGTGTTGGGTCTTCGTTTCTGTGCTAGGGCTTTCTCTAGTTGTGGCAAGTGGGGGCCACTCTTCATCGCGGTGCGCGGGCCTCTCACTATCGCGGCCTCCCCTGTTGCGGAGCACAGGCTCCAGACACGCAGGCTCAGCAATTGTGGCTCACGGGCCCAGCCGCTCTGCGGCATGTAGGATCTTCCCAGGCCAGGGCTCGAACCCGTGTCCCCTGCATTGCCAGGCAGATTCTCAACCACTGCGCCACCAGGGAAGCCCCTAAAAATACTTTTAAATTTTTGAAAAAAATAATAAAATTGGGAAGAGTAATTCTACTCAATTTCGAGATATATAGCAACAGTAATCAAGACTGTGTGGTACTTGAAAAGGGGTACACATAGATCGATGGAAAAGAATAGAAAACCCAGAAACACATCTACACATATATGTCCAACTGATTTTGACAAAGGTGCAAAAGCAATTAAATTGGAGGAAAGATAGACTTTTTAATAAATGGTGCTGAAACAATTGCATATTCATAGGGGAAAAAATACAAACATCAATCTGTCTCACAGCTTATATAAAAATTAATTCAAAATGGATCATGGACTTAAATGTAAAACATGAAATTATAAAATGTTTAGAAATAAAAACAGGAGATAATCTTCAGGATCCAGAATTAGGCAAAGAGATCTTAGACTTGACACCATAAAAGTACAATCCAAAAATGGAAAAATTGGATCTCATCAAAATTAAAAACTTCAAGCAACCTGATTTAAAAAAATTGCTTAACAGACATCTCACTAAATAAGACATACTGATAAAAATTAGCAAATGAAAAGATGTTCCACATTCATAAGTTCATCAGGAACATGCCAATTAAAACAATGAGATACCACTACATACTTGTGAGAATGGCAAAAATCCAGCACACTGACATCAAATACCAGCAAGAATGTGGAGCAACAGGAACTCATTCATTGCTGGTGGGTATGCAAAATGGTACAGCCACTTTGGAAGGCACTTTGACTGTTTCTTACAAAACTAGATATACTCTTATCATATGATCCAGCAATTATACTACTTGGTATTTACCTAAATGAGTTGAAAGTTTATGTCCACAAAAAAACCTGCACATGGATATTTTTAGCAGCTTTATTCATAACTGCTAAAGCTTAGACGCAAAAAAGATGTCCTTCAGTCGGTGAATAAACTATGGTACATCCAAACAATGGAATATTATTCAGTGTCAGAAAGAAGTAAGCTATCAAACCATGAAAAGATATGAAGGGAATTTAAATGCATATTACTAAGTGAAAGAAGCCAAGTTGAAAAGTCTACATACTATGTTATTCCCACTATATTGTTTCTGAAAAAGAAAAAACTATGGAGACTGCAAAAATATCCATGGTTACCAGTAGTGAGAGGAGAGACAGGAGCACATGGGTGGAACACAGAGAATTTTTAGAGCAGTTACACTATAATGGTAGATGTGTGTCATTACATATTTGTCCAAACTCACAGAATGTCCAACACCAAGAGTGAACCCTAACTTAAATTATGGCGTTTGGGTGATAATGATGTGTCAGTGTAGGTTCATCAGTTGTAACCAATGCGCCACTCTGGTGGGAGATTTTGAGAATGGGAGATGATATGCATGCCGGAGGGCAGGAGGTATATTGGAAATCTCTGTACCTTCCATTCAATTTTGCTCTGAACCTAAAACTGCTTTCAAAAACAGAGTCTATTAACATTTTTAAACTGTTTCTCTGTGAAAGAACTTTTCCAAAAATTAAAGTATAGTTGATTTATAATATTTTATTAGCTTCTGGTGTACAACATATTGATTCAATATTTTTATAGGTTATACTCCACTTAAAGTTATTACAAAACAGTGGCTGTATTTCCCTGTGCTGTATAATATATCCTTATTGCTTATCTATTTTTTTTTTATTTGTCTCTTACAATTGTCCAGAAAACGTTTAATTCAGGAAGGCTGTCAGAAATACATTAATTAATTAATTAATTAAGCTGAGTTGGGTCTTCGTTACTGCACATGGGCTTTCTCTAGTTGCGGCGAGCGGGGACTGCTCTTCATTGTGGTGCGCAGGCTTCTCATTGCGGTGGCTTCTCTTGTTTCGGAGCACGGGCTCTAGGTGTGCGGACTCAGTAGTTGTGGCTCGTGGGCTCTAGAGCGCAGGCTCAGCAGTTGTGGTGCACGGGCTTAGTTGCTCCACAGCATGTGGGATCTTCCCGGACCAAGGTTCGAACCCGTGTCCCCTGCATTGGCAGGTGGATTCTTAACCACTGCGTCACCAGGGAAGCCTGCTTCTCTATTTTATACACAATAGTTTGTATCTCTTTACCCCCTACCCCTACCTTGCTCCTTCCCCCATTCCCTCTCCCCACTGATAACCACTAGTTTGTTCTCTATATCTGTGAGTCAAGCAGACTGTTTTGATATATACATTCATTTGTTTTATTTTTCAGATTCCACATATAAGTATTAACAAAGAGTATTTGTCTTTCTCTGACTTATTTCACTAAACATAATACCTTCCAGGTCCATTCATTTTTTTGCAAATGGCAAAATTTTATTCTTTTTATGGCTGAATAATATTCCATTGTTTATAAATACCACATCTTCTTTATCCATTCATCTGCTGATGGACACTATGTCTTGACTGTATCCATGTCAGTATCCTGGTTATAATACTGTGCTATAGTTTTGCAAGAAATGTTATCATTGGGAGAAAATGAATAAAGATTCATGTCATGTGAATCTACAAATATATCAAAGTAAAAAATTTAATAAAAATAAAATAGTCTGGTTGCACATAAATGTTATGCAGAGGATATCTGTCTTCTTCTAATGAATTCTAAGACATTTCAACACAAGATTTGCCCTAATCCCAAGGCTCTGCTCCCTGTGATTTGATGCCATTTTCTTCTCATTCAAACTTTTCTCCCCTCTCTGTCCTTCCTCAAATCCATCAGGGCTTTGTGTGCATAGTAGTTTCCTCCAGGTTCCTAGTCTAATTCCATTCCATGCTTTTAAGATCATTCTTTATAAAAAATTTGTTACATTTTAATACTTATATTATTTAGATGACTACCTATCCAGTATTTGATTGATTTGTATTAGAAAGAGATTTAAGACATTATTCCAACCTTACCAAAATACAAGTAACAACACTGAGGTTCAGAATGTCTAGGTAATGTTGCAGATTGCTCAAGGCAAAGAAAAAATCAGAACCTAGATTACCAAATTCTTTGCCAAATGCTCTTTTTTGGTTGTTTTGTTTTGAAAAAGTGATTATTCTTGGTTTAGTCTTCAAAAATAGCCATAAAAGGCCATAAACTTAAAATAATTAATTCCTCTATTAACACAGTAAATATACACACACCTGAAAAGCTACAACATTGAAAAAATGATAGAAAATGACTTGTTAATCCTCCTTCCACTCCAAATACCCTTTCCTCCACTGCTTTTCTTCAGAGGCAAAATTAAACACATGCACGTACATGTTCACACACACGTGTGTGAACACATGTTCACATGCAATATTAACACCTTTTTCTTTTCTCAGTAACATAGCTCAGAAATTATTCCCTATCAGCACATAAAAGCTGTGATGGACAGACCTTAGGGTGGTCCCTCCATGATCCCTGACACCCATGTATTGGGTTGGCCAAAAAGTTCGTTCGGGTTTTTCCTTAACATCTTACAAATGAACTTTTTGGCCAACCCCAATATAATCCTCTCACTTTTGAGTATAGGCCAGACCTATGACATGCTTCTAATCAATAAAATATTACAAAAGTGTTGGGATTGGGATGGCACTCCAGTGATTACTTTAATAAGACATAAGATTTTGTCTTGCTAGCAGATGCTTTCTAGAGAATCTTCTTACTGGCTTGATGAAGTAAGAAACCATGTGGAAAGGAACAGCTGGCAGCCTCTAGGAATTATGGCCTCTGGGAGCTGAGGGTGACCTTCAGCCAATAGCCAGGATAAACTGGAAACGAATCCTACAACCACCAGGAAACGAATTCTGCCAACAACCTGAGTAACTATGGATGCAGATTCTTCCCCGAATGA
This sequence comes from Balaenoptera ricei, assembly GCF_028023285.1. NCBI lineage: Eukaryota > Metazoa > Chordata > Mammalia > Artiodactyla > Balaenopteridae > Balaenoptera > Balaenoptera ricei. The sequence goes on along the minus strand of NC_082645.1, from coordinate 109,248,372 downwards.
GCTTCTGTATGAGAGCACAACCCAGTCAAAAGTTCACTGTAGCATTTTGAGACCTTGAGCAGAAGTACTAACTAAGCAGTGCCTGGACTCCCAACCCACAGGTGCTGTGAGATAATAAATGTATATTGTTGTAAGCTACAAGTTTGTGGTAATTTATTACACAACATAGAAAATTAATACAAATGTCTACCTTATTTTTTTTCTCCTTCATAGCATTGCCTTTATGCATATACCATACAGAATTTCAAAATTTTCCTATTGATGGATACTGATAAGGTTAATTCTCAATAGCAAGATTCTACACTAAATATATGTTCATTAATATTTTCATTGATATTATCAATACATTCCATACAGAAATACATCATTTTATGCTTTCTCCAGCAATATATGAGACTTCCATTCCCCCAACTGTATTTTACTGCAAAATATTGATAAAATTTTTACAAAATATTGATAAAATTTTACAATTTTTCTCTTTTTTACAATAATAATATTTCAATGCATTTTAAAGTTGAAATTAAATGACTATCTTATCCATAATATACCAATAAATTAATTTTCCAAATTATCTGCCTAAGGCAATGGTTACACCCAATCAAAATCTCTAAAACCTAGCAAAATGTCTTAACTTATATAACTGTTCTATTCTTATAAAATATGGCTAAATCTATATAGTCTCTTGAGCTACAATGACTTTGAAAAAAGTCATACTGTTTTATTAAACTATTGTTGTCTTTTATAATACTGTATGTAGAAATATCAAGCAGTGTCTTGAGTTATATGTATAACTCAAGACCACAATTTCATGGAGCATTTTCTGGGAAGATGCACAAAAACCCAATATATTTTCAATGAACTTGTCTTTTAACCTTCCAGAGCAAGAAAGGACAAAAGAGTTTTGGATAAATGCCCAGAACCATTAAAATGATGAGTCATGAGTGTCAAGCTAACACTTGAGGCAATACACCAATGTGCACAAAGGATGAGTTACTCGTTTTAGGTTATGAACCGTAGATCTTTGCACAGAGGTACCCAGGCGCCTAGAAGTTATGAAGACTTCTCTCTCAAGACAGTAAGGAATAGAAAAACTCTGCCCCCAGAAAATGGGTGATATTAAACACTTTACAGTCAGTCTGTTTTCTTTAAACATGGGTGTTCCTATTCCAGTCCCGTTGTGCATTGGGCATGGGGAGGGGCAGATCCAGTAGGTTCTGTCTCTTGGGCAGGGAGAGGTCATCACCCTTGAGTGGGTAATAGTGCTAATGTGGGAAGAAGAGGCACACAGATTCTTGGGTGTATGGAGGCCTGTCCTTCGCAGGGTCTGTTACCATACCGTAGAATACATTCTCCCCTCCCCCACATTTTTTTAGCAATAGGAACTGTATCTCTTTAAGTTTTGGTTATGCATATGTTTTTGACCTAGAGACACATTTTGCAGTTGCCCTTGTAGCTATGTGTACTCATGTGACTCAATTTCAGACAAAGAATTATGAAGGTTTCTCCTCTCCATGCTATCTATTCTCTTCCTTTCGACTGAAATGCTCATCAGAGAAAAATTTGAAAATCAAGTGAAGTTGAAGATCCCCATGCCCCATGATTCAGAAATTAAGCTCTTTTACCTTCTAGGAGATCTCTCATCATGTATATAAAGACACATAATTCAAAAAGAGTCATGTACCAAAATGTTCGTTGCAGCTCTATTTACAATAGCCAGGACAGGGAAGCAACCTAAGTGTCCACCAACAGATGAATGGATAAAGAAGATGTGACACATATATACAATGGAATATTACTCAGCCATAAAAAGAAACGAAATTGAGTTATTTGTAGTGAGGTGGATGGACCTAGAGTCTGTCATACAGAGTGAAGTAAGTCAGAAAGAGAAAAGCAAATACCGTATGCTAACACATATGTATGGAATCTTAAAAAAAAGGTCAGGAAGAACCTAGGGGCAACACGAGAATAAAGACATAGACCTACTAGAGAATGGACTTGAGGATATAGGGAGGGGGAAGGGTAAGCTGGGACAAAGTGAGAGAGTGGCATGGACATATATACACCACCAAATGTAAAATAGATAGCTAGTGGGAAGCAGCCACATAGCACAGGGAGATCAGCTCGGTGGTTTGTGACCACCTAGAGGGGTGGGATAGGGAGGGTGGGAGGGAGGGAGATGCAAGAAGGAGGAGATATGGGGATATATGTATATGTATAGCTGATTCACTTTGTTATACAGCAGAAACTAACACACCATTGTAAAGCAATTATACTCCAATAAAAATGTTAAAAAAATTTAAAAATTAAAAAAAAAATAAAGACACATCTACAAAAATGTTTGCAGAGGCTCAACTTATAATAGAAATAGTTTGCAAATAGCATAAGTGCTCCTCAAAAAAATAAATTAATAAATTGTGTTATATAAATGTTATTGAATGGCATGCAGCTGCAGATTTAGGGAACAATATATGTGTATTCAAAGTATAAATAAGCACAAGAGATGGATAAATATCAAATTTAGCTGAGCAATTATCTCACTGGTTGTAGGGTCAGGAAAAAAATAGGACTATGAAGACATGGTAGATAAGGCACATACTTTTAAAGTATTTAGTATTTATAAATAAATTATAATGAAGGTATCATATATTAAAACTTGCAGGATACACTTTAGTGCTTAAAGTAGAAAAATATATAAACCTCTAAAAAAAGACTAAAAATAAATGAAATAAATTATTTCATGAAAGAAATTAAGAATGATCAACAGATAAAATGATGTAAAATGATGAAAAGAAATAAAGAATAAAAATGAAACAAATGGTATAGCGATAATCAATAAGAATTGGTTATTTGAAAGACATTAAAAGTATGACTTTTTGTCATATTTTTCCAAAAAAATAATAAAGAAAGCAAGCACAAATAAAAGTATACTTAGAACAAAAAAATAGGAATCATAATGACAAAAGGTTTAAGTTATTATGAGAATAATTGTATAATTCAATCAACAAGTTTATCTATAAATTGTAAATCATAAAATAAAATATTGGGGAATATAGAAGTTTCAAAACAAACTCAAGAAAAAATAAATAATAAAATTTAAAAATGAATTACTAATACATGCTACCACATTGATGAATCGCAAAACATTATGCTAAGTGAAAGAAAAATCAAACACAAAAGACCACATTTTGTATGATTCCAGTTATGTGAAATGCTTAGAATATACAAATCTCTGTCAGACTGAAAATAAATTAGTGGTAGCTTAGGGCTGGGGATGGGAAAGAGAAATGATTGCACATAGGCATAAGAGATCTTTTGGTGTGATGGACGTGTTTTAAAATTGGATCGTGGTGATGATTGCACAGCTCTGCAAATTTACTAAAATTAATTGAATTTTACATTGAATTTTATGGCATATAAACTGTATATTAACAAAGCTGTTAAAAATAAGAAACAGAATACTCTAATAGACAAATAACCGTTAAAGTAAATAAATTGCTTATTAAAACAAATAAAAACTATCCCCCAGCCTGTTTCATCCCCACCTTCAACCCCAAAGGAAAACAGGTTTATAGGATTTTACAGGCAAGCTTATATCAAAAGTCCAAGGAGTAGATAATTCATATCTTCTACAAATTATTTCAGAAAAAAAAACTGCATTAAATGGTAATGCAGTTTTATAGTAAAATTCATTAAGAAAGATACAAGAAAAATAATAAAATAATCACACCTGTGAATGTAAACAAAAACATCCTATATAGAGTCCCATCACATTGTATTCCACACTATATTAATAAAAATTATAATAAAGTGGAATTCATCCCAGGAATACAAGAACGCTCAAGGTAAAAAGTTTGAGCAATTTTATAGATTACAGTATAAAAAAATATGTGACTATCTCAGTAAATGCAGAAAAAGTATTGTAAATACAATACAATTTATGATAAAAATAAGAAATAAAGGGAAATATTTTTAAATATTTTAATATTTAATTTTAAATCAAAATTGTATATTATAATATTTATTTTTTAAGGCTCAAAAATAGAAACTGTTTTATTCATTCCTGCAACACTCTATGTTGTTATACTGTCTTTTCCCCATGTTCAAAAAAGGCAAATAATATAATTTGAAAGTATCAATTCATTCTTTTTTCTTTTTCATATAGTGAAGTTTATTTTATGTTCAGAAAAAGAAAACATTCACTGCATTTCTTTTGCTGCCAAAATTATTATTCATTTAACTTTATAATTATTAGTCAAATTATTTGTGTAATATATTGAAGGGGATGGTTCAAAAAATAATCTTCTCTGTGTGTTATGTCTAGGATCCACTGTATGAAGAGATTCTTCAGGTCATTGACTAGTTATACACATTTCTTTGTGAAAAATGGCTATGAGTTCTATCTTGCTCTCTCATGTTATAAAGTGCTGACTTTTTTTTTCTATGAAGCCTTTAGAAACTCTCAATATCTTTCTCCTATTGACCTAGCTCTGAAGAAATACATAATAGTAATTTACTAGAAGAAAGTTGTGTTCCCAATAACCATTATGCTTATTTTTGTAGCATCAGAAATATTCTTATTAATGTCAGGAACACTCAACCCTACTGTAAGCCTGACATTATGTCTCCTCCATAAAGATCCCAAGTCATTCAATAGGCAATACAAAGAAAGAATAACTATTTTTATATGCAGATGAAATTACTGACTAAATAGAAAGGCTGCAGTATTCTACAGAAAAAACAAATAAGACCAGGGTTACTGTCTAGAAGGCTAATATATAAAAATCAGTACTATCCTTATACCAACAATACCATTTATCAAATATGAAAGAAAAAACACATAGCATATATAATATTTAAAATATTATGATAGCCTCAATATTGTGAATACTGAGGAAAAGTAAATAACTCATGATTTGGAAAATATCTAAAAGAAACTGTTTTATATTCAAACGATAGAATCCTATTTAATAGTAAAATTGAATAAAAACAAACACATTTACATATACATATACATAACCATGGAGATATAAGTAACAGGGAGAAAGAGACTAAAGGGAGACAGGATGGTGACTGTCTCTATAGAGGTGACAAGAATGGGCTCAAGAAGCAAATAAAGAAAGCCTACATTTTGGCTTTATGTATTTTATTCATAATAATATTATACAGAAATATTACAAAGTTTGTTAACATTGGGGAGTAGCTGCACAGGTAATTGTTACATTGTTCTCTAGTGTTTTCTGTGCTTCTTAAACTTTTCAAACTCCAAAACAATTTGTAGAGGAAATAAGAGGAAAACCTTAATTATAATCACAAACTTCTATATTTACACAAAGCATACACGAGTTATCTCGTTTGCATAAATTGTACATGCACTGTGTGACTATAAGGATTCCTGATAGTCTGAAACATAAAAGGAGTGATTTAGAATTTCCATTTCAAATCCTTCAACCAATTAACTGCCTCATTTACTTAATATAAATGTAATTTCAGATTTATGTGATTGAAAAACTCTTGATAAGTGGAATTTCTCTTCGGAAGAGTTTTGTTTTTATCTTCTGTAAATTTAATCTTGGTCATGATTTTTAATTTATCTTGAAAGCTTGTCATTTTTATTTTTATTAAGGGGTTAAAGAAGAACTCCAGGCAGGTAGCAAGTTATACATTCTGTAGGTTCCATATTTCTCCTCAATTTTTCTGAGTTCTAGCTGCTATGGTTTTGACATAAGGTAAGAAGACCAATTATTTGTTACCATTACTTGATGTAGGGGTTGGGGAGCAGTAGGAAAATTAAGGGTCACTTGGATGTATGCTGTTGGCAAGTTCTATGTCCTAGTAGGAGAACTTGTGGTCCTGGGTGGCTCGCTGATGCTGTCTGATGTTTGGATTTCACTTGACCTCATATAGAGACTTGAGGGCAAGATTGAGTCTTTTGTTGACCTTCAATGGACTAATGGATTTTCTTCTGATTATCTCTCAAAGACAGTAATAGATAGGATTCCGTATGGTAATGATTCCAGAATTTTAGCATTCATAAGAATGATATAAGAAACAGTAAAATGCAGATCCCTTGGCTCTAACCAGATACTTCAAACCAACAGGTTTGGGTCTGGGCAGGAAATGAGCATTTTGATCACCCCAGGTGATCCTGATACTAATAGTTCAGAGATCACACAAGCGACATGGTGATGAAGTCATGGGTGGGCAGAAGTGAGGTGCTGTTCCCTTTGTTTTCTCCTAAAATTTTCCTCACTCCTCCTAGACCACCAGTCTATAGAATGGTAAACCTCTAATTTTTTACTTTGGTCAGAAGTCAATCGGAGACAAGCTGTATTAATTTCCGAGGGCTACGGTAAACAAAGTGCCTGAAACTGGATGGCTTAAAAGAACAGAAATTTATTATCTGACTGTGCTGGAGGTTAGAAGTCCAATATCAAAATGATGGCAGGGCCATGCTCCCACCTCAGCCTCTATGGGAAGGTCCTTCCTTGCCTCTTCCAATTTCTAGTAGCCCCAGGTGTTCCTTGGCTTGTGGCAGTGTAAGTCCAATCTCTGCTTCGGTCTTCACTTGGTTGTCTTCCCTCTGTGTTGTGTCTCTGTGTCTCTTTACTTTCTCTTGCAAGGACACTAGTCATATTGGATTGAGGGCCCACCCTACTCCAGTATGACCTTATCTTAACTAATTACATCTGCAAGGAACTTATTTCCAAATAAGGCCACATTTTAAGGTTCCAGAAAAGACACAGATTTTGGGGGGAGACGCTATTCAACTAAGTTGAATACTCAAGCTACTTAATTAGATATTAACTTGAAATAATAAGTTCCTCATAAACAAGGAAGAAATTACCCTCCTTTGCCAAAGTTAACTTCACTTTTTAAAGATTCTCTTTAAGTCCTGTGGTAATTCTTTTGAAGCTTCCCCCCTGTCAGAGGATACAACTTTCATTCACTTTAGAATTACCTCACTGCTATCTTTGCAAGATTTGGCATGTCCTCAGAAACGAAGGATTCCTTCAATAATATATCTGTGTGTTCGTGTACATTGAGAGAACAGAATACAGATCCCCTGGGAAATCAATGCTTCATTCCCCTTCAGTTGCCAAAAGAAAAACTTTTGCAGTGAGATGAATGAAATGACCTGCAAAGGGATGAGAACTAAGTCTCCCTAAACTTTTTTAACCATTCAAGTCTGATGAGTATCACCAATTAATTTTCAAAGAGTAAAAAGTAAAGTTGGTTCATAATAATCCTGAAAAGGGATTTTTTTTTGAAGGGTCAGACAAGAGAAACTCTAGAAATTCCAGGTTACCCTTCTGTTTCCTGAGGTCAAGATATTACAATAGCCATGGATCATGTCGGACCAAAAGAGTTCAGTTTTCAGTTCTCTTTTTCATGGTGGAGAGAGGTTGTAATATGTAAGAACATCAATAAAAATTATTCATAATTCAGGTTGTCCTTGATCTTGTCTCATCATCACATAACTTCACACACTTCATTCTTTTTAAAGAATAAAGTTCAAGTTTCATTTAAATCAGAGAAATTCCCTCAAATGGTATTTTGATTTCTGTAGGCCAAATTCAATCCTTTGTTCTCAAGCAGCATATCTCTTACTAAAGTCTCTATAGAGTCTTCAGGGGCCCCAGCCACGCCATTACGACTCTCAGTTGCATTATGTATGTAATATCATCCTAATCTATTAAATCACAGCAATTTAAAAACTGCACCATAAACTCACTTTAAAAAAAAAAACAAAACACTGACAAATATACCCTTTCATTGTGATGTTGAAGTTTCTAGGATGTTTCTGATCCTACTGCTTCTAAGTGTTGCCTTTAAAGGACTGGAAAGGCACAGATGTACTGTCCCAACCAAGTGTTTATGAAGGAAATGGCTGCACCCTTATAAATTGTTCTTAATCATAATTTATAGACATGGATACTGAAATACTCTCATAATGCTTTCCAAGTGGTCAGAAATATGTACATGTTAGATAGTTTAATAAGCATGGCTCCAAAAACTGATCTCTCTTTATAGACACACACTTTCCATTTATGGATGAGAGAAGATGATTTGGAACGTGAATAACGTCTTTTTCATAAATCTTCCACCAACATTTCCAAGCCTTATTGATAACAGTGATAGTTGGATGTGTGTAGTACTAATTCATTATGCCATTGAAAGTACATACATTTTTACGTAGTGTCAAATAGAAAATAATGGTTAAGCAGACATGACCCAAAGTTTCCATGTGTGCCAGATAGTGTGGTCTATAGACTAGTCTCTGGTAATTTTAACTTCTTCCACATATATCATGTTCAGTCAATGAGTACAATTATGATAACTGAAGCATGTGAAAGCATTTGGTAAAATACAAAGTAATATTCATAATGAAGTTTATCTGTGGTTCTCAACCCTTGCTATGCTCTAGAATCAACTGGCAAGACTTTTAAAAGTTGAGTGAATGGAGAAACTAGTGAATGGAGAAATGAATTGTGGTATGAATAACCATACTGTAGAATACTGTTCAGAATTCTCAATAGAGAATAAAGAAATGAACTACTGTTACATTCAACAATATGATGAATCTCAAAAATATCATGTTATGTGAAACAAACCAGGTGCCACAGACTAAATACTCTGGTTATATTTGCATGACATTCTGGAAAAGGCACAGCTGTTGGGACAAAAGTCACTTTAAAATGGGTGAAATAATTCAACAAAGCTTGGGAAAAATTTAGATACCCAAGTCTCACTCCCAGAAATTTGAATTCAGTCGTGCTAGAACTCAGGCAAAGGTAATTTTTAAACTCTCCCCGGTGAGTCTAACGTGGGGGCTGAAAACAATGCTGTATCCTGTTCACGTTAGAAGCCCCAGTCCTTCTGGACTGTGACGTCACCAGCCTATGCAGCAAAGGATATCTACCCAAAGTATCAGTGCCATAGGCATCACCTCTGCTCTACAAATAGAACTATAATGCAATTTCCTTTATCAATGAACATCTATCTATTGATTTATTACTTGATTTATTTAATGTATTTATTACTCAATACAATGGTTTGTTTTTAGTTTTTCTTTCTGAAGGTCACATTCAGGTATTTAACTTCATTCCAGAGCATTGGTGAACACACGTAGCCCCTTTCTCCTTACTAGGCCGATTTACCTATGGTAACGTAATTTTGGTTAAATCCAGACTGAGACCTATAGGAGTCAAGATTTTGGTGTGATTACTCAAATAGCTAAGGCAACCTCAGTTTCACAGGAAATAGTTATTAAGCATCTTCTATTTAAAAGGCACCAAGGAATTTTCACTCCAATGTGAGAAATAGGGCATGCACGTTCAGAACTGGAACACAGGGCAGGCATCAATGGGCAACAGAATCATAATCTCTACAGTCTGGGGAGGGAGGTAAAACACTCCCACCCGTAATGCTCATACTTAGCTTTCCTGCCACATTTCTCCCGCTTCAGATTCACCCACTACATTAACACCAGATTGAATTTCGTAATCTACAAATCTGGTCATGTGACATCCTGCCTGAAATCATTCAACAGCCTTTCTTACCCTGCAGAATAAACATCAAATTCCAACATGTTGTATAAAGGTTTGCACAATCTAGGCCTTGCCTCTGGTCCCAGCTTCATTCCAGTGCTGCCCAATTTCCCTTCTCCCCTTCTCCAACTTGTTTGTGTTTCAAGCCCAAATAGTATTAAATTGGGGCAAGTGTCATGTGATATCGCTTATATGTGGAATCTAAAAAAAATAAAAATGAACTTATTTGTAGGACAGAGACAGACTCACGGACTTGGAGAATGAATTTATAGTTGGGGTGGGGAGGGGTAGACTGGGAGTTTCTGATTGACATGTACACATTGCTATGTTTTAAATGGATAGCTAAAATAAAATAAAATAAAATAAATAGCCAACAAAGACCTACTGTAAAAAAATAAACAAACAAATAAATAAACAAATAAATAAATAAATAAAGATAAATTGGGTAGAATAGAGAGGAAAACGGAGTGTTTTGGACCATGCATCTCTATGTTGAGAACTGTGCTAATGTGGAGCTGACTTCATGTGCAGGAAGCCTATGTATTAGCACAGGGTCCTGCACTGAGAAAAAACCCCCACACCTGGTTTAATGATCTCCGGTTGCCATCTTGAAATTCCTAATAATTGCATCTTTGACCTTGTGTCTTGGAAATGGCATCCCACAGGAGAGTGAAGCATGCGTGTCAGTAGAGGAGATAACCCAGGCAACAGTGTGATCACGGACTCGGTGTCCAGCAGCCCTGGGCACAAGGGCAGGTGCACATAGCATTTGATCCCTTGTACCTGTGCTGACCTCGGGCAGTCCTGGGCACCCTTCTTTCATTTTGAAATGACATTTTCTCTGCCTGGAATGCATACTTGTAACCCCTTTCACACTTGCCAAGTCACCTTGCATTACCTAAATATTGGAGAAATTCCTATGCATAGTCCAAGACTCAACTGAATGATTATTTCTTATACAAAATCTTCCTTAAATCCTGCAAGAGTTCGTTATTTCCTTCTTTGAACCACCACTAGTTTGATCACTAACCTCTATTACAGCATGTACCTGGAATATTACACAATTATTCACAGGTACTTTTGCCCTCACTAAATTGTAGACTCTGAAGGAAAGAATTCCTTTTACTAATCTGTATTCCTGATGCTTAGCACAGAGCTCAGATATCAATGGCTCTTGGTGTTTAACTGAATTAAACTGCTGGAGCTTTCTTAGTAATTGGGCTTCTGGAATCAGTGGTTAAAAGATCCTCTTTGTCAGCTGGGAAGGGTGTAGGCAGAAGGGAAGCTCAGTATATTTGGGGTGTTCTAAACTTTCCAAAAATCCACCAACACCTACTCAGATGAGACATAGCTGGTTCCACAATAGTGAGACTTTTCTTTTCATCTGCTCTCTTTTCTTTGCTTTGCCACTTAGTCTCTTTTATGTGAAATTAAACAGTATCTCAAATACACTTTGGAAGTAGGTTTTTTCCCGGATGATTGAGTTTAACATTGCAGTGTTTACTTTCTGGCTTTTTGTTGAGTATCTAAATCCAGGTGTTTACAATATGGGGTTCTTCTGTAATTTTTGTTTTTTCCCAAGTAGATTTTCTAAAGCAGCTGGTGGCACATATGTAAACAAAATCAAAATATTTGTTTAAATTTTCCTAGGGTTTTGCATCTACTGGACCTAGTGACAGAAGATGTTTATTTTACAGTTGGCTGTGAATGATGTAATTGAGATCATATTGCCTGGGAAATATAAAACAACTGAAATAGGATTTATAAAAGTGCATTAACTATTAGGTTGTACTGACATAAAACAGGGAATAATTATTGGTATGGTGGTTAAATAAAGCCAAAAAAGCATAAATGGATATTGATATAGATGATACATTTTACTGAGCATCTATTATGAATTAGATACAAAGTTCAAACGAAGATAATATACCGTGTGTTTTGTGGGTTAAGGAAAGCAGACACATTTGGGGGCAGATTGTAAATTTGTAAATGATTTAGGCATAACCCAGCTAGTATATTATCTAACTAATTGTTCTTAATACCTTCTCTTCATGATGGACTTTCTTAAAATATAATAGTCAAATCCTCTTTTAAGAAAGAATTTTTGGCTCAGTGAAAAGAATGGGTAGCACAAGAAAGACACAGGGAAAGGATATGCGTAGGCAGTGGGTGGGCATGAGGGAAACTTCTTGGATATTATCTAAACTCAGCATATCCATTGACTTAACTGTGTGCCATGCTGGGAACAGTGCTGGACACTGGCATATAGTGCAGAATGAAACAGACATGATTCTTGTCTGCGAGTGTCTAGATTTGTATTAAGCAATCACATAACTCTATGTAAAATTGCACGTGGGAGAAATGCTATGAGGAGGAGTCATATGATGAGGTGGAAACCTGTTCTAGAAGGAGCTGATGTAGTCAGGAAATCTGGGTGAGGGAGTCAGATAAAGAGAACCACGTGTACAAAGAAGAAGAGGTTTAAGGGTTTGGGTTAGTCTAGAGGGGACATTCCTTGAACAGGGAGGCAGGGACCTGTAGAACACAAAGAATTTTGTCTTATGTGAAAAGTTATGGGAAGCCCTTGCATTTTATCAACAGAGTAAGCTGATCAGACCTGGTAAAGTCCCTCTGGCTGTGGGGTTAGTTGTGGGGTGGGGAGATTGGAGAAAAGAGGGCAAGAGAAGTCTCTCCACCAATTCTTGTTTTTCTCAGTGGCTCTCATCTGAACCCAGAATCCAAATGTAACGGACAGTGAAAAGGTCAATATTGGATACTATAAAACACCATATACAGTATTAATTATTATACATTCCCTTCTGAAGACCTAGTGATCCACAACCATTTGTCAGTAGTGAGAAATATCCACATCTACAATCTTAAAACAACTCCAGGGACATCAGAGCCAGGGCTTTGTAAGGTCACACAGCTGCTCAGTGGAATGTCTCTATCCTATAGGGCAAGGCCCCAGTATTAGAAACAAAAACAACTCTGGGTGTTCCTTAGTTAGCCTTGTGGAGTCTGGCAGTAATGCACAAGGATAGGCCAGCCAGGTTCAAAAAGCATCTGTGTGTGTCAAGGAACATATAGAAATGTCAGCCAGCTGAGCACTTGATTACCTTTGTACTCTGAATGAGGGAGCACATTTCTGTGTGACTGCATATTTGTGCTTCTCGCTAATCAAAGACACCTGAGTGGGAGAAACACAGAAGTCATTTCCTAACTGAAAACAGTTTGAGAATCTAAACACTGGAGTTGATCCACTCCCACCCTCCCTAATGAGCTATTGGTACTTGGAGATTTCCCAACATACAGAAAAATAGGGTAGCTGCAAGATAACCTTCTGCTGGGTGAAATGTCAACCATCAGGCTGGATGGAAAGGATGCAACTCATTCCTTTAATTGCCAAATTTATCTTTTGAGTCATTCAGCCTGCATTTCTTGTACACCACATCAAAAGCCAAATTCTATGCTAGGTTCTGGAGACAAAAAGAAAAATGACACACAGAACTTGCCCTTAAAGAACTTCTAAACTAATGGTAGAGACAGACTGGTAAACAAGTAGGACATTTGATAGAAGACTGTGGTTGGTGTTGAGTAGAATGAGGTACAAGTGAGGAAACTGTACACTCCATCTGAGCCTGGTGGGTTTCCACTGTCTTCTGTTCTTATCATCTACTTGTCCCCTTTAGATCAGTGGCCTTATTTCAGATGGCTACCCTTACACTTCATCAGGACTCTGCTTGCTAGTCAGTGCAATTCACAGCAGCTTAAGGAGACCCTTTCTCACCAGTCTTACGGGAAATCCCAACATATGACTCCAGTTATTCTCCATCCTCTATCCTCCCAACTCCAAGGATGATATGCATGATTTGAAAAGGAAGTGAAATCATGCCGTAGAAAGTAAATTGAAGGCATCCTTCTCATATTTTATGGGCTGTAAAATTTCTGGCTGGTCAATGACTAGAGAAGACTTAATCCCTACCTTCTATTTTAATTGCCTATGTAATTGTATACCCATATTGTTTCTTTTTTTATTCATCACAGGACCTAGAAAAGACAAATGGAATGATAGTTTCATTCATACATAATATAAAACTTCATTGCAAATGAATATCCACTTAAAATCATCAAGAGAAAATGGAATGATATCTTGTAACCATTCCTTGGAAATAAAATGTGAAAGTATGAATATCATTGCTGTAGAAGAATCAACAATCATATACAAATGGCCCTCTGCATCTGGAGGTTCCACATCCACAGATTCAACCAACCACACATCCAGTTTCACATGCCTTTTTATATAAGGGACTTGAACGTCTGCGGATTTTGGTATCCATAGAGGTCCCAAAACCAATCCCCTGTGGACTCAGAGAGATGACTGTGTGTGTGTGTGTGTGTGTGTGTGTGTGTGTGTGTGTACACGCACAGGTTTTATGTTCAATTTTTAATTACTGTTTCAACTCTCTAGGCCTGTTCTTTATGCAGCCACTCTACTACTCCACAGAAATCCCCAAATAAATAGCAATCCTTCAGTCCATTGTGTTCTCCACTACATTTTGAAAATTGAGCGATGCAAGAGTAAATGGCATTTGCTGTACAGTTTGGTGTTGATATATCATGGATATCAGCCTCATCTGGAGCCTCAACACCATTTGTCAATCTTGTGTCCTGTTGCAATGACTAGTCCCTCTTACTGCTATTAAAATTTTACCATGAGCCTCGAGTATCCTGCCAAATCCTCTCCGCTCACTCGAAGCCAGTCTACTCACCTAAATAAATAAATGGAGCATGTCAGGTGGAAGCCATTCCATCTGACATTACTGCTCTCTCCGGGTCAGTCTCCTCCTCAATTTCTTCTCACTTTCTTGAACAGATTCTCTTCCTTTTTCTGCATCTTAAAGGTTGATGGTACGCAGATTTCTGTTCCCCTCTCTTCTTTATTCTCAGTTTTTACTGGCTGGCTTCCCTGGGAAACCAGCTCTGAGATGGAGTTGAGTGTACAGGGGCTATATTAGGATGTGATCTTGGACTCAACACCCATGGAAGGGAAGGGAGCAGGAGTGGGCACAGAGGGCTTTGAAAACTCCCCTAAATGGGAGTGGGAGGGACAGGCTTTTATATCCTCTAGTCAGCTTGGCATCAGAGGCTGATGTCGGCTATCCTGGGAAGAGATTACTATCTTAGGAGAGGTGGGTCTCTCCATTTGGTGCAATCTCCAAAAGTGGCTGCAGGAGAGGGTGCCAGCAGCACTCCCAGAAGTTGGATCATGAGGCTTTTATTCATGAAGAAGGATCTGAACCATGTGTTACATCATTGTGTCCACCACAGATTGCTACCCCTAGACACATACACACACACACACACACAAACACACACACACAAGTCCTTGTTACTTTACTTCCTGTCTCTGTCTCAAATCTGACCTACTCAACCATGCTTTTATCCTCTTGAACACTGAAGATGGAAAATATCAATACAAGATCTAGGGACTGATTTTCTTGTTCCTCTCTTCTTAGGGGAGGGTTATCCATGATAATAAACCCTGAGTTCAGGGAGAAGCAGAGTCTGAAAGAGTGGTCTGAGAGTATTTGAGTTCTCGTATTTCAGGAGTCCCTCAAGGCCAGATCCCTTCTCATAAAGACAGGAAACTTCTAGTGTGTTTCCTTCTTTTCCTCACCTAATTCAAGTAGTGGTCCTGATGCTTGAAATGCAAGGAGCTCTGACTAATACTGATGATGACCAAAGGCTAAATTAAGCCAGATCCCAGTGGGTCACTGTGTTCTTTGGGTTAGACAGCACCTGCCCTGAAACTTGTCTTGGTTTTTGTTATGTCTGGCTGACTTGTGCCAATATGATTAAGCTCTACCGCATTTTACCTACCCCTATGCTTGCTTTCTTCCTTTTATTTGATTTTAATATGTTAGGTTTAAACAGGGAAGTGCCTGAATTTCTCCTGCAGGTGACAGGATGATTCATTTCCCGGAAGTGTTTATACCATTTTTATCAGAAAGAAAAGAAATGGAAAAAAAAATGTTTTGGAATTACTTTCAGACACTCACTTTCTTCTCCACTCCCAGCCTGTAATTGCTTACCAAAACCCTTAAAGAGCTTTCCCTCACAAGCGCATATCTTTCATACAGCACAGCCAAAGGGGAGGCAAGAAGTACTCATCTGACTCATCTTGTACAGGATGAGAATTAAGGGGAATGGGACATGTGTCTACCTGCGTGTGTGAGTTAGTATGTATGCATAGTAATAGGGGCTTTTCGGTGTGGGGAGGCTTGGAAGTGGATTGGTTGTCTTAATAAGCCTTCTCCACCCAATAGACCAATCCATTCTCCTCCTAGAGATTAATTGACCCCAGTGGGACCTGGGCAACCACTGTCTTTAGAAACAAGTAGCTAATGCCTCGATAATGTTGATTCTGAAAACAACAGAGCAAAATATTGTATGGAAGATACAACTTTAACTCATCAACTGATATTTAACTTGCATTCACTTTAAACCTGGCTTTCTCCTAGCCATTGAGGAAAACATTTTTTTTTTTTCCTAAAGCAGAGGATTGGTTAGAAACACCTCGTTGCCACTGCCTCTGTCATTGAATTCTGAATTCCAGTTCGTAATTCGTTTCTAGGAATTATAAAATGAGTAACATGAGTAGCACACTTTATGCTATATCTTTCACATGCAGCATTCCTTGTTTCTTTTCAGGGCTATATGATATTTTGAGAAGTAATCATTAACTTTCCCAAGTTAGAAATTTTAAAACTAAGGCCAAGCAAAATAAAAAGACGTGCCCAAGGTCACATTACTAGGAAAGGAGACGGTTCACATAACTTGAGTTTTCTGACACCAGAGACTAAAATTCATCTAACACAAAGCAGAGAATAAATGGGGGAGAGATGAGTTTCTCTAAAATAATATATATCCAAGTCGGCCCATTAGCAATCCCCTCACAAGGAAAGCAAAAATAAATTTCTCCGTTTCTAGGAAAAGAGCTGGAGCCAATTCATTCAATCAATATTTATTAAGCCCTTACTATGTACCCAGTTATTTTCCCGTCCATTGCCCACCCATCCTGAGCTGGCATCTTTGGCAGACTTTTTGTAAAGTCAAGTCCACAGACCACTTGCTCAGAAATACCCGTGAAGCCTATGGAAAAAAAAAAAAAAAAAAGACTGTTGAGTCAGAATCCATGGGGCTGGAGAGTAGGGAATATGCACTGTTAACATGTTTGCTGGGCAACATGTATTCTGGAGGTCAAGCTTGAAAAATCCTGGTTTACAAATCTTGACTCAGATTCTCCAATAGTTTGAATTTATCCTTTTCTTTCCAGCACACAAGGTAAGTATTGCCAGAGAATGAGTACCACTTTCTCTCTCAATTATTAGCTATAAAATAACATTTTCCCTCAAATGATCCTTCTCTGAAGCAAGGGAATGACAGGTGCTGATAATTCAGAACCACAGAATCAAGTCACTAAGTACAGGAATATTTGGCTCTGTTTGTTAGAGAAATCTCTGAGGGTGGCCCAGCTGTGAGAATTTTTTCTTTGGCAGAAACCCCATCAGTTTTTCTGACTAAAGTTTGTGCCTGTATTTTAATGACTCATCCTCTCCTGCTCTGTCCCATCAATTGCTTGGCAGAATTTCTGCTAATTTGGAACATCTCATGTCAATGGGCTGGTATTAGATTGTCTGTATGTATATTTCAAGATGAGCAGATGCGAACGTCTGAACTACTTGCTCTTTTATAGACCTCTCAGGATGACTTAATTTTCCCATCTTAAATGTAAAATCATAACCCAGACTTCATATTCTTTAATATCAACTTTAACCTTTAAAACTTCTAAAGAAATAAATGATTTAGTAACAAGTATTGAAAGAGATTCACAGTGACAAAAATCTGTGTACATCAACAAGGAAAGACAAGGGAAGTTTTATGGTTTAGCTTGTAACTATCCGATCTACGAATTCTGCACGCCAGGGGTCCATTTCCACAAGGTATGAGTCCTTTAAGGTCCATGTAGGGAAAGCAAGGCAAGAAGAACTTGTATCAAAAACTCACTAAGGGGACTTCCCTGGTGGCGCAGTGGTTAAGAATCCGCCTGCCAATGCAGGGGACACAGGTTCGAGCCCCGGTCCGGGAAGATCCCACATGCCGCGGAGCAGCTAAGACCGTGCGCTACAACTACTGAGCCTGCGCTCTAGAGCCCGTGAGCCACAACTACTAAGCCCACGTACCACAACTACTGAAGCCCACGTGCCTAGAGCCCATCCTCTGTAACAAAGAGAGGTCACTGCAATGAGAAGCTGGAACACCACAATGAAGAGTAGCCCCCGCTCGCCGCCACAACTAGAGAAAGCCCAAGCACAGCGACGAAGACCCAGTGCAGCCAAAAATAAATAAATTAATTAAAAAAAAAGATTCACTAAATATATAAAAAGGCCAAATTCTTACAATCAACCTGAGACAGAACTACCAGACAATTTAACAATTGTTCATTAATATAAGTAATCCTAAAGTTCTTTTTTGCAATATGAAATATGGCCTATTTTCCATGTCAGAGTCCTAGTTATATGTCAACCAGCCTCTTCACTGTTTGAGGTGGGAGGCAAGTTTAGAAGGAAGGGCTGCAAGAGAGAAATACAAGAGGAGTTTCCCAACCCAGAATGCAGAATCTTTTAGGGCATGGACAAGGAACGCATTCTAATGTTCTATGTTACATGCCAGGAATTTATACATTGTATCCTGCTGTAGTTGAAAATGAGCATATCTAACCTGGGGCTTCTTAACCTGGCTATTGACATTGCAGTCAGGAAATTCTTAATTGCAGGGGGCTGTCCTATATATTGTGGGATGTTTAGCAGCATCTCCTGTCTCTACCCATTAGATGCCAGTGTACCACCCCACTTTGTGACAAGGAAAAAGGTCTCCGGATATTACCAAATGTCCCCTGGTGGGGAAATCATCCTTTATTGAGAACCGCTGGGCAAACTGGACTGGGTCTTCTACATGGGTCACCCTTCATGTTTGAGATGGTACCCAATCTCTAGCCAGGCCACATGCCCCCACAAAGGGTCACTGCTGTGATTCATCACTGTCAGTTCAGTCTTCACTGCTTCGGGGCTCCAGCCAGTATCCTCTTTGCTGCATTAGAGGAATGAGAGGTGAAAAGTCTTACTAAAAGGTTGATGTGGGGGGAAGTTGTGGCTACATCTCAACACAAAACAGGAAGCGAATTAATATTGAATACTTTTATCAACATTCATTGAAGATGTTGGCCAACGCTATAACTCACAAGCTATCTTTCTCCTGCCATGGTCTGGGCTTCCTCCCCTCTCTTGAGAGTTTTTCTCCGGCTCACTCTTTTCTCCTGACTCAGTGGATGAGTTGCTCCAAACTTTACTTGCTACCATTACATAGTTCATCAGTACAGCTTTCCAGGTTGCTTTCAGAGCTATGCTTGTGTCTTATGGTTATTTTATCTTTCCGTTTAGCAGACTAAGGTTATCACACCAGGATTCTACACTTTAGAACTTTAAAGTCCCAAATGTTTCCTTATTGGTGTTGGAAGAAGCTCACAAGTGAGTTTGATCTTAGATGAACTCACAGGTCAGCTGAGAAATGTATGTGTGTGTGTGTATACATATATATACACACACATACACATATATATACACATTATACTTACATATATTATATATGAATATATAATAAATATATACACATATTTTATATAAGTAATATTTATATATGTATAATGTATGACAGTTACATCTTTGCTCTTGTGACATGGTGCAAGCTATTGTCTGAACAACTGCAAGTCAGGAAAAGTTACATCACTAAATATCCCATTGGGTATATACTCCTCATAGAAATAATCCAGGATCCTTGGTGTTTGAGAAAAGAGCCCAAGTCTTAATCCAGTATCTAGCAGTGGAGTCTAGATTGAATTTCAAGAATTGCAAGGAGCAGGAGGGATGATTTTAGAAAACTTGTTAAGTATTGAAGTCTTTGATGCTTCCCCTCATTTTTTTTTTCTGCTATGGGTTCCCCTTCTTTATCTTTATGTGGGAAGTCAAGCCTGCCTTCTCTTTTTACTCCCGATGCCTCCATTCTCTCTGCACACAGGATCTCCCAAGAAGATTACACTACTGGCCGTTTACCTTTGAGCCAGGGCTTTCTGTCCTCAAACTTGGGAATGGTATATCCAAATGCTGTCTGTATCTCCCCATCTGCATGCCCTACAGCCTCCAAAATCAACTTTTTGAAGATCTTTCTAACCATGTATCTTCTACTGCTCCTTTCCCATAATGTGCATCACCAAAAATCAGTGAAAGCTTGTCAAGATTAATTTTACATAGTTTATGTAATGAAAACAATAAGTAAACTAACCGTGCTCCCTATAGCCACCCTCATCCTCTGGATATTCTCACAGTTCACCCCCTTCCCAAAGGAGGCTCTTCTGCCGTGATGAAAATTGTTGCAACTGATTTTCCCAGACTCCAAGGTCGTCTTCCTTAATCCATCATCCATGTGCTGCCAAACAGCTATCAAAAAATAAAAATAACAAACCTACATCTTTCCTCTGCTTCAGCCCTTCAATGGCTTGTATGGCTTGAAAGCCTTGTTTCTCTCACACCCAGTCGAATGCTCTGCTGGCAAGGTACACACACACTTCTCTTCCTGGCTTAACCACAGCAGTGCCCAGGTTATGGAAGGGTCATTTTATGTAGCCTCTAGCAGTATAAAAGGAAAAGGAGAAATAGTCTTTTAACAAAATGTTTCATACTTTTTCTAAGGATCAGTCACTCTTGGCTAGATAAAAGTTGCTTGAAATGGAAGAAAATTAGTAAACTGGTATTTCTATAACTCTTCTCCCTGCAGAGATTCACAGTTGCAGGGTGTAGAACATCTCAAGTCAGGGAAGAGATGGCGAGGTTGAAGAGAGGACCCCATTGAAGGGAGAGACCACCTTGAAGTCAGTGCTGGAGGGCAGAAAATTAGGGTCTGACTCAGGATCCAAGCAGTGGATGAGGAAAGCTGAAGAAGATCCCTGAGATATTCCTGGCTCCCTGCTACAGAAAATTCTATCTAGTCCATGGCTGAAAACCCATTCTATGCATCCTTTGGTACTCTATGTGTGAAAGATACATAGAGTATCTTTCTGGCGGGGAAGGAATGGTGGGATATGCCATTCTATACTGTCAAGGACACACAAAAAAGGTGATATAGTTTTCAAAATACTCAAGAATCTTCAGGTGCCTTTAAAAAGTTTTTCATATCGTGGTCTATATCTGCCTCTGACACCTGTTGCTTGATACTTTCACGGCTGTCAATATGGCCTGAACTCCAGTGTTCCATGCCATTATCTGTACCTTTACTTGCGTATCCCTTTGTATGGAATGCCCTGTGTTTCTCCACTCTGATCCGAACTGCTAAACCCTACTCATCTTTTAAGACTCAGCTGACAGGAATAGTTATTTCACATTTTCTCTCAAGTTGAATTCAGTGTTCTACACTCTTCATGCCTCAGTAAATACACACATTGTAATATAATTGCAAGTAGATGTAGTCATCCCATCTACTAAGTTGTGAGTAGCTCAAAAAACTGCATACTATTAACATTCCAGCTATCTCCTCTAGGACCTACTAATTATTCAATAAATATATACTGAAGGAAAAAATACTAGTTCTATGTATTTTGGGTTATTTTTCTTAGTATAAATTAATGAATGTTTCTTTTCTTTATAAACTAAGTTTGATTTTTGTAGTCTCATGGCAGGGAAAGTTTTTCCAGTGCTCCTAAAATGTCACCATGATACAGATCCATTGTTGATAAGGAGAGTTCTGGCAACTTCAAGTTCTCTTCAAGCAACATTGATTCTCTACCTGAGGCCAGGGCATCATGAGATGTTCATGATCCCCTTGAAAATCTGCTAAAAGCACACCTGAAACAGGCTTTTTGCCACAATTGCCTCATGTGGTTTCTGGGGTATGATTTAAATCTTTGATGTGCTAAGAGTCAAGTGTAAATAACATTATGAAATGTGGGTGACTTCAAGGAAGCATTTGTTCCCAAGCGTCTACAGACAATGTCTTTGTTCTGACAGCCTACAAATCTCAGCACAACTAAGTTATTTATGTGAAAAATTAAACTTCTAGTCCATGGTAGTAGTGATTTTTTTCCCAACCTCTTTGTAAAAGAAATTCATTTGTGAACTTTCTAATAACTTAGCCCTGACACTAAATCTTTTTCCTGATTTATATCATGAGCCCATGCCCATTTATCAAATTCTACTTAAATATTTAAATATGGAATACATTGGATTATGTTTATTGCACACTTTGGTGAATATCAGCTACTATATTATATTAAAGTTACTCAATCCAGTCCTATGATAAATCATCAGCTGCCTTATTGTGGGATGAAGGTTTTTCTGGATGAGATCATGAATCCATGATCAGAGCAAAGTGTCTATATAACCCATCCTCACATAATTTGCAAATTAATAAATTAAGAAACAGAAGCCCAATTTAAAACATTGGAAGGGAGGTCAAAGGGAGAATTCCCTGAGTGAAATTCGGTGGTGGTATTAGGGTAAAAGGAAAAACAAAGTTGATCAACCACTTACTCTGCTTTGATTCTCAAATACTAGCTTTAAGGATTTTTCTGGAAGGCCTTGAGAACATTACAATTTACATATGACTCACTTGTTCATGCAAGCTCACTCTTACTATGTGTCAGGTAGTTTCCTAGGAGTTGAGAATGTAAGAGTGAACAGCACTGACAGGTCCTGGTACCCATGGAGTTTGAATTCTAATATGGAGTATCAGAAAAATAAATAATGATTTCTGACAAGTGCACTTAAGAAAACAAACACAGTGATATATAGAGTGTTACTTGGAGCAGAAAGGAAAGACGATATATCAAATGAGATTCTGAGAAGGCCATGGAGGTGACTTCTGAGCTCAGATCTGAAAGAGGAGTACAAACAACAGTTGTTAAAAAGCATTTGAAGAAGAGGAAACAGCAAACACAAATGCACTGAAGAAGAATTAAACTTAACAGAAATAGAATCACGGAGACTGAATCTTAGTGATCGGGAACAGATGGACAATGGCCAGGGCACATAGGGATTTAGGGATTAAAAAAGGAAATTGGATTTTATGAAAAGGCAAGAAGCTATTGGTGAGTTTTAAGCCATAGAATGACATGATCTTACTAGTATTTTTGAAAGACCTCTCTTCTGCCGATGTTAAGCTTCAAACAGAACAACCATAGCAATAATATTTTACTTAGTTTATTTCTGTCTGGCTAATTTGCTAATCCATAGTACCTTAAGGGCAATTAGCAGTTTTAATTGTGGCTTAGTTTTTAAAGGCTATATTTGTTTTTTATTTTTATTTTCAGTCATCATCATAATCATTAATGCCATGTATAATTATTAGGGAATTTCTTCTATGCTGCCAAAAACTGGATTTTAAATAACTCTAGCTTTACTGTACTTTTGTTCCTAAGAATATTGGCCTTAACATCCTTAATATTTTAATTCTATATATACCAGTTTCCCTTTTTGCCTATCAACAGACATTAATTTTTTATACGAACACAAACCTGTTTTCTAGCTAATGTAAAATATTTAAAGTTTTACAAAATAGTTTAATAATGACTGACCACTGGAAATACAGAGCTAACCTCTCAAATCTCCAAAGCTCATACTAAGCAATAAATTTGATTCAATGAAAAATAATTGACAGGGCAATAGGTTATACACTTATATGAAGAAATATTATTAAATATTGGTTTTCTTTGTTGAGAAATATGTGTCAAGTTCAGAAGTAAGAGATACTGCTCTTTCCCTGCATTTGTCTATTTTTAGTTTAAAAAATACTTCAAACTTGTTATTAGAAGTAAGGAAGAGCTAGAAACTGATCCAGGTATGCAAGGGAAAAGAAAATAATACTAGTAAATCAAAGATATCTATCTTAAAATCTCAGTCACCTATATCACTATATCCTATAACAGAAAAGAAAATATCAAGAGGCAGAAAGTTAAAGAGAAAAAGGTCCCAGGTTATTTTGTTTTGACTAACAAGTGGCATATTAATCCACATTCTCCAAAGAAACAGAACCAATAGGATGTAAAAGATAGATGGATAGACAGATAGATAGATAAGGAGAGAGAGATTTATCATAAGGAATTGACTCGTGATTTTGGAGGCTGACAAGTCCCAAGATTTGCAGTTGGTAAGCTTGTTTCAGTTCAAGTTTGAAGACAGGAAAAGCTGATGTAGTCAGATAGGAAGAATTCTTTCTTACTTGAGGGAGGGTTAGACCTTTTATTCTATTTGGGTCTTAATTGATTAGATGAGGCCCACCCACACTACAGAGGGCAATCTGCTTTACTTAATGTACCAATTTAAATGATAAACTCATCCAAAAACACCCAGATTAATGTAGATATCTGGGCATCTTGTGATGCACTTAAATTGACACATAAAATTATCCATCCCAGGTAATTTTTAAAGCTTATGCCAGGATTCATTTATCCATTCATCTTACCAGTATTTATTGATACCCTGATAAGCATCAGGTCTACCCTAGATGCTGGGGATTTGATGAGATATTAAAAATGATCTCTGACTTAAGTAGACTCATGGCCTTTGGAAAACAAAAATGCAGACATAAACAAAATTCAGTGAGATAGTTACCAAAGGGAATGGATTGGAAAGAAAGAGTGAGGTCACAAGCACTGAGTGGGTATTCAAGAGCTTTACCTTTAAAATTTAGAGACTAGCAATGAGATTACCTGAAAAGAGGAGAGAAGGCTTCCAGAGCAAAAGAGTGTCCTGTCTAAAGAAATGTATAGGGCCTCCCTGGTAGTGCAGTGGTTAAGAATCCGCCTGCCAATGCAGGGGACACGGGTTCGAACCCTGGTCTGGGAAGATCCCACATGCCGCGGAGCAACTAAGTCCGTGAGCCACAACTACTGAGCCTGGGAGCCACAACTACTGAGGCTGCACTCTAGAGCCCATGCTCTACAACAAGTGAAGCCACCACAGTAAGAAGCCTGCACACCGCAATGAAGAGTAGTCCCCGCTCGCTGCAACTAGAGAAAGCCCGCGCGCAGCAACAAAGACCCAACACACCAAAAATAAATAAAAATAAAATAAATAATTTTAAAAAGAGAGAAATGTATAGCATCAGGAAGGACACAGTGGGAAATGCAAGTGGGCTGAAAAACCAAGAGAAGACTGAGTGATTCGGAAAAACCCAAGTAACAGTGGGAGGTTACATCATAAAGACTGCATGCGCTGAGTATTGCTCCTTGATTGTTACCACAAGTCAATACAGAGTTTTTACTAGATGAAAGGGGACTCAACAGCTCACAGAGAATCTTATTCCATTTTCAGAAAACTTTAGCTAGATTTTGCTTGAGCTTTGCCAAAATCTTTTTCTTTTTTTTGCTGTCTCCAATGATTAACACTTATTCTACCTTCTAATGACTTGTTTTGTCAAACAGCCTTCAAATTCAATGCCTTTTTTATTCAACGCCCATTCAATGCCATTAAGCACCAGTCATGTCAAGCATGTGCTGTGAACTGGCAGATTACATCAGACAGAACGGATGTGGCCCTTTCATCATGAAGCTGAAGTCTCCTAAGGAGGAAAGGGAATAGAGAATCATAAATGAAAATATATCATTTTTTATAATTAATTTTTATTGGGGTATAGTTGATTTACAATGTTGCGTTAGTTTCTGCACAGTTAGTTTGTACAGCAAAGTGAATCAGTTATACATATACATATAGCCACTCTTTTTTAGATTCTTTTCCCATATAGGTCATTACAGAGTATTGAGTAGAGTTCCCTGTTTTATACAGTAGGTTCTTATTAGTTATCTATTTTATATATAGTAGTGTATATCTGTCAATCCCAATCTCCCAATATATCCCTGCCCCCTTTCCCCCTTGGTAACCATAAATTTGTTTTCTACATATGATTTTTTAATGTGATTTCTGCAATGAATGCAAAGTATAGCTATGACGTGGTTATCAAGGCTAAAGTCAAAATCAGCCCAGACAAAAGAATCCCAGAGAGATGTACGGAAATCTTGGGCTGTTTTATCTTGTAGAACCAGTGACACAATTGCTAAGGTCTGAACAAACTCAGAGGCCTTCTCTAAAGTACACATAAAACCATGGTCCTGTCCAGGCATAGACCAATTATTTTAACTATCATCTCCACCTGGAAACAAGAAATAAATTTTAAGTTCTTTCTTGACTTCATGATCGGACTCATTCATTAATTGCTTCTATTGGTTACCACTGACTGATTGAACCACTCCCTTTTCTGCATTTTGTTTATTTGACTTGGTAATCATATCTGACCCTCCACTGTCAAAATCTGAGAAGTGACATAAGGAATAAGAATAAGGTTTGTCACAGTTTTCTGCCTCTAGGCAGTTAGATTTTTATAGCATCTTCTTATAACTAAATGGGAAACATAAATTGTATAATTGAAATGAGATGAACTCACTTGCTTACCTGAAGACCAAGCTGTTTTTCATCATGCCAACTCCATTCAGAGTCTCCCAACACCCCCAGACTCAAAGAGAAAGCAACAGATGTGCACCTCTAGTCCTCAGTGATTTACCACCAAAATGGTTTTAATATTGAAAGGGCTAAGGGGAATAAAAGAAACCCAGAATAGAAAGCTCGTTCATATCCACCAACCTCTGGTTCAATTCTCTTTGTTGGTCTTGGTATTAAAAACATTTGCAAGCTGCAGGAATTACAACATAAACAATTTATTGACGCCTTTTCTTATGTGCCTTGCACATACAGTCAGATCTTCCCACAGAGTTTCTCTCCTAGTCCTCTTGCTGCTGTTGGATCCCAGCCATTACCATTAACCATCCCGCGTTAATCGCACACCTGCTTCAAGCTGTCTGAGCCTTGGTCCACTCTGCTTTGGAAAATCTGCCTTCATAGCATCCATGCTCACAGGTGATGTGACTACGACCCTTTACAACTCCTGGTGAGCTGGGATCTTCTGTATTATTATCGTAGCAAGAACAAATAAAGGCTGAAAAGGAGACTAACGTTTGGAGGTGAATGCTTTTAATAGAGAAAAAGCTTTTACACTATGAATTACAATAGATAAAAACATTGAATACCTGAGTTTTGGCTTTGATTTTGCATTTACATATCACCTATTTTAAGAATACCTGGACATTTAACTATACTCGAAATTGAAGTTTTTAATTCTAAAATGAGAAAACTCAAATATAGCTGGCAGTTAAATTCAATTAACTGTGTTTAATAGGAGTTCTTGAGCTCAGAATGAACACATTTTAATTCATTCATCCTTTTAGCCATCCATGCATTAACTCATTCAACAAATATGTATTTAGAATCAACTGTGGGTATGACTCTACTCTAATCAGAGCCTCAAACATACTGGGAAAAATTGGTTTTTACTTTCTCATCATATTGGATTTATATGGTATAGAAAAAGATTATATAATTTTTAGATGTTTATGAATAGAAGAAATACTATTTCTGGACTCAAACAACAGAGTTATTATGGTTTTATAATCTCATTCATTCATTCATTCATTCAGTAAACATGTGTTGAAATCCTGCTATCTATATTGGATGAGGCCCAATTCCTACAGAAAGGACTAAGTATCTCAATAGATTATTTCAGTGAGTACAAAAGCTTAGCATGGCTTGCTCACAAGATGTTAATTAGGGGACACAGTAGATTGGTCGATTGGTCTCTTTGCCAAGAAGTGGAAACTTTGTCTTCACGCAGTTGGGAAGCCCTGAAGACTTTTATGGAGAAGAGGGGTCTAGCTGGGTTAGAAAGATCTTCTGGAGCAAGTGTGAAGGATGAGTTAGAGTACTGGAAGTTTGGGGGGAAGAAAGAAGCCAAGGAGGCTTCTACATGGGCCCTGTGAGAGATGACAGTCTCAACCAGACACACGCTGAGGCTGTGGGATGAAGAGGAAGTAACCCATCTGGAAGAGAGTGTACATCTCCATCAACATGTAGATTAAAAGCCTAAATATAGCCTAACTATGTGTATTTAGGAGTCACCATTTTAGAGGCAAACATAAATTTGTTAATGGTCGGAAGTACTAGGCAGTAAAACCTAAGAGTCACATAGTATTTATTATGTGTCTAAATACTGTGCACAGTTTAATTTTTAGAGATTAAACCCAGAGGTTAAATCACTGCAATAATCCTTGGAAGAAGCTACAATTTCTCCCCCATTTTACAGATGAAGATGCTAAGAGAGGCTAAAGAAAGTTTCTCAAGCCTCTGAGCCACTAATAATGACTGCTAGATTTAAAATCCAGGTATGCCAACATCCATGGATTTAACCACTTCACTAAATGGCACATTGTTAGTGTCGTTGAATCTTTATTGTAGCAATTCTTGCTCACAGTGACATCCAATGGCACAGAATTATGCTGAAGTTTGGGAATTCTCCTTCTTTCTCTCCTAATCTCATCCTCTGCAGATCCCTTTTAATTTTGATTGTTTGTAAGTCTTATGGTGTTTCTCCTCATCACTTTAGATAATATGCTTATTAATATTCTTTAATAAAAACAATACTCATTTTGTCCCCACTGTGATAGATGATTATTTAGCTGAAATGTACTAGACCCACATTCTCCATTGCTAGTCCCAGTGTTTGATAGTGGTATTATTGCTGTTCGTTTTTATATGAACACTTTAAAACATTAGTAATATATGTAAATCCCTATTTCTTATTCTATAGGATTTTTATGGTGTCCTTTGACCTATCCCCATTTCTTAAGATGAAGTTGTCACTACCTGCACCCTTCCTTTACACCCATTCTCCACATTTCCTTCACTCCTTCATCTCCCACCTTGCCAGTGAAATTTTTCCTTTTTAAGTAATTAACGTTATCATCTTTTACACTCTGTTTTGTACCCACGACCAAGTTGGCCATGTTTTGTCCATAGACTAACTCTAGAGATTTAGTGCATATAAATAGCTATATTAGTATGATGGTCAAGGTAGTATTATTGCTTCAAATGCTGCATTAGAATTACATTCTCATCTCAGAAATTTAATGTTGGGACCTCTGTGAAAGCTGGAAGAAACGTTCATAATATCAAGGTCAAATTGATTTTATTTTACTGTACCAAATCATACCACATTTTAATTTACTTCTATGTAAACTATGACTTTTTGTACATGTTAGTTTTATCATTTCCAATTGCCTATTTATTTGTTTTATTTTCCTTTTCTTTTCTATTCCTTTCCTTCCTTCTTTTGTTCCTCTCTCTTGTCGCCCTTCCTCTCTCCCTCCCTTCCTCTTCCCCCACCCTCTCTCTTCAAACTATGTGCCTCAATATCATTCTACGATTTTTCAAACTTCTCATCCAGAGAAATAGCAGTTGCTTCATGACTTTCTCTAGCAATTTGGGTTTCCCTTCTCACTCCTTTTTCAAAGAAACACTAAGATTCTGGGAGCTCAAGATGGTCAAAGCATGAGAGGGAGGAGGGACACTGGTCCTTTATCCACTTCTGCCCATGCTGACATCAGCTGAGATAGCATGGCCCTATCTGGTCCTCCTCCCAATCCCTCATCAGGTGGTCTCCCATCATGGGTATTGACAACAGTCAGCCCTTCTCCTGCTCCACTCTGTGGTTGGGAAAACTTGGCAGTGCTGTAGAGGTCAGTCTTGAAATACCTTCACACCTCCATCATCCTCTTCTATTCCTTGGTCATGCATGAGGGACTCTGTGAAGCTTGCCAGATTCTAAGGGATTTAGATAGAAATGCTATAAAAACCTCTTCTGTTTCTGAGTCACCCAAACTTTATGGGAATCTATCCTAATGCTCCCTCCCCACTGCCACTCAGGAATTTGACTCCAGGGGAGAGTGGAGAGCAGGAGTCCTTTTATCAGAGACCAATGTCAGTGATTTACTGTATGCAATTTTTTTTCCTCTGAACTTTCACCTTTTTTCCGCAGCCCAAACCATTTTTATCTCCTTTACAGCTAGAAAAATCCATTCTCAACAATTCTTCCCGGTCTTTCGTTCAGGCCAGTAGCTTCTTTTATTTCCCTTTGCTTTTCTCTTTGAATCCTACACTGTGTGTAGAATATCCTTTAGACCAAACTTCAATGACAACTGATTCTTCAAATGAATTCCTGGTGATCCATACACCACACTCCAGGAATGTCTGAATCTCAATTCAAACTCAAGTTGGAAAATAGTTACATGGACTAGTCTTTACCTGTGAGTTTTCTCAAATACTAGACCTACACATTTCCTAAAGCTAAACTGGACAATCAAAAATATTTTCAAAACTGTATCTAACATGAACTGATACATCTTCCAGGTTCAGTTCCAGAAATAAAATTATTTTGAATTTCAACCTCATCTCAAGATGTTTGGAGAGAAAAACAGTTAAAGATACCCATGTCTATTAATTCTAACTTCAGGTCTCCCACATATTCTGGGGAATTCATCTGAAGTCCCTTTGGGTTTAGGCCATGACTTTCAGATCCACAGGGATCTGCTAAAGAAAAAAGCTTCTAAAGGATTCAGAAGAGGGAGCATTTGTGCCGCCAAGGAGGCTGGTTTCCAGGAGCTGCTAAATCCTGTTCTCTAGTGGCTTTCAAAGGCCATTCAGATTAATGCTCAACCCTCAGGTGGCCTGCCAATATCAGACATTTTAATGTTTTTTCCCATTTGCTCTCTTCTATCATTGGAAGAACATTTAAATGGGTTAGATATGAGTTGTGGTTATATTTAAATTGATGTTCTAACAGTTCTCATTAAAGTTCAAAGAATCTTCTAGAAACAAGAAAGTACTTATTAGCAGGTATTTCATAAATTTTTGAAGTGAAGACAAAGATGAATCTTTGAAGCACCTCAGTTTTATGTTTAAAAATATCAAGAACATATTTTATTATTGCTACACACTGCCATACAATAACCCTTTTTGGAATCCTTAAGAAATCCTGAGGGATTTTTAAATGAAAGATTCTTACAATCTGGAAACATTAAGATCTAAATACAGGAAGTGTGCTGGCTACACAATCTTGCAAATGTTCTAACCTTTTAATGCTTTGATTGATGAGTCTGATATCACTTTGTTTCAAGCTTCATGGGTCCATTGACTACTAATCAGGTTTAATAAATGTAATTCCATTGAAAATATTAAGTACCGTAAAATTATTACCTTGCTGATTTTTAACTAAGTATATCTATAAAAATTTCTGACAGTTTTTACTGTGAAAGTGCTTTCTGGATGCAATATACCACTTAGAATTTACTTCGAATTATATTTTGAGAGGTTTTCACATTTCAGCTATAATACAGAATGAAAAGTTAGCTAGGCAATGAGCAAAGTTTCTTAGTACAACTTATATGAAGAAGAAGCTTGCAAAGAAAAATCATTAAAGATCATTTATTCTCTAAAAATGAAAATAAAATTTAGTAAGAAGTCAGATCTATTTTGATAAATATGCGTTTGATAACTAGGTAGCCTGTAGATAAAACTATCCTGACTTAAATGAAAATTTAAGGAATCAATTAACATCCTTAGTGCTTAATGCCACCCACAGGAATTTCAAATAAAAGTTCTTGAAGCTTTTCACAATTTATTTAAGAATCAGGTTAATCACTGCACAGAGAACAAGATAAATGAAACTCAGAGCTTACAGATTTGTCATAACATAAAAATACAGTTCCTAAAAATACATTTGAAATACATTTTTGAGAAGGTAAGACTGGCTTATTTCTAAAGTTCCACAATATAGTTTTCAGAAAGTTAACATCTAGAAAATCTTCCAGAAGCAAGTTTGTTGTATTATGAGGTTTCTATGATGGTTAATTTTATGTGTCAAATTGACTGGGCCATGGGATGCCCAGATATTTGATCAAACATTGTTCTGAGTATGTCTATTTGTGAAGGTGTTTCTGCATGTAATTAACATATGAAAAAGTAGACTGAGTAAAGCAGATTGCCCTCCCCAAGTGGGTGGACCTCATCCAATCTGTTGAAGTTCTGAATCAAACAAAAAGTCTGACCCGCCCCATCCCCGTTAAGTAAGAGAGAATTCCTTGTGCTGACAGCTTTCCAACTAGAACATCAGCATCTTCCTTTTTAATACCCCTTCCTCTATAGGAAAACATTGCTTTCAGTAATAATTATGAAATTAAACTAATAAAAATAATATCCAGAGAAGTAGTGTAGACAATAAAATGTCTCTCTTATTGAAATTTGCATGCATAATTATGTTAGTAAAAGTAATGTAAAACAAAATAAAGTGATTTTTCAGTATAAAAGCAAAAAAGCACAACTATTTATTCAGTAATTTTTATATCTAACTAGCAGTTTGAACATTGATCTTCAGGGGACTCTTCTATGTAAGCTATATAAATTGTTTTTCATTAACTTTATTAGTTAATATTAGTGAAATATACTCTACAGTAAGTCCCCTACATATGAACAAGTTCCATTCTGAGAGTGCGTTCATAAGTCCAATTGCTGTTCGTAAGTCCAACAAAGTTAGCCTAGGTACCCAACTAACACAATCGGCTAGGTAGTTCTGTACTGTGATAGGTTTATAATACTTGTGACACAAATAATACATAAACAAACAAACACAAAAAATAAAGAAAACATTTTTAATCTTATAGTATAGTACCTTGAAAAGTACAGTAGTACCAGCTACATCACCACCGGTTTTATGCTTGCTTCCAGACATCCTGGGCTTAAAATAAAGATACTGTACTCTATACAGTACTGTACAGTACAGTACACAAAAGCACAACCACTTGTAGAGGATACACGCATGTGACAATGTACACCAGACACATGAACTAACTTATGCGATTGGACATGCAAAGGCACATTCCCATCTTTGAAAGTTCGCAACTTGAAGGTTCGTATGTAGGGGACTTACTGTATTTATAATGAAAGGTATGCTAAATTTTTCCTTATGTAAGCAAAAAAGTACAGTTTTGGCAATTACTAAATCATACTACTGTTGTAACATTTTATTTGTCTTTAGGAACAAAAAGACCTAACTATTAAAGAAAGGTAAATTTTTAATTATATATATATGTTTATTGAAGTATAGTTGATTTACAATATTGTGTTAGTTTCAGGTATACAGCAAAGTGATTCAGTTATACATATATATGTATGTATCTATATTCTTTTTTTATTCTTTCTCATTATAGGTTATTACAAGATTAATTTTATGTTAATGTATGTAAAAGTCATATAAATTTTATTCCTACAAACGTAATGGATTATTTACATTCAGTAAAACATTTTATGTGCTAATTAAAATTTGTCCTTATTAAACCAAATATTGTACAAAATATGTGTCCTTACAGTCCAGGCTGTTTTACTGCTTTACTTTCCAAATACAATATAAATTCCATTTGCCATTTGGCCTTGGATGACAAACTGAAATAACTTCTATTTCTGTATCTTTACAATCACTGTGCAAGAATTATTTATGTTGGATCAACCGTTTAAATGCAGGAGTAGGTAGTAACATAGGGCTGAAGATACAAACTGTGCCCAAAGAAAACTCCAGTAATACTGAACCACTATAAATTTATTCTCAAGAGAATCATCTGTAGCTGTGTCTATGTGGGTTGGGAGCTGTATAATCGGAGGTTCTCTGAATTAACTTCCATGAAAAATATAGTGTTTATTAAAAGTAACGATAGTGGCTAATTTGATGTTTACATATATACTGCTAATAATCAAAAATAATTACACGGATGGTTTAGAACTTAGAACAACAAAATACTTTCTCAGGAAACAAATAGTTTATCACTGACATTATCAGCTCCCACCACCCCAAACACATGGTGATAATAAAAAGTAGGTCGATTAGTTGATTAAATTGTTGTTTATAAATTGGCTACAGGTAATACACACACCTTTCTTATTGCTTGCTTATGTCATCTCTGCCACCACACCCTGGACATGCTAGTGGTTGTACTGTATGTAATTTACTTTCAAACACTTTGGCATAGGCAGTTGTATCTTTGTTTGCGTTTGTTGAAATCTGCGTCCCCATAATGACTAGTAAATACTTGATTTTCCTCAGTAAAGTGTGCAGAGTCCACAAGAAGGTGATGACACAGACTCTAAGCTGAAGCCCACATTACAAAGGTGGCCACGACGGCACATCAACCAGCTTTATCTCTAATCCCATGAGAAGGCTGTTATTTTAGCAGAATGGATTTTAGAAACGTTCTTTCATTGGTGAAGGGAGTCACGTTTAAGGTGTGATCATTACCCAGCAACTCCACCCTTGCAGGACCTTGGTCTCAGAATCCAGCAAGCCCAGGAGACCAAGCTTTCCAGGAAGTCCTAAGCTTAGGAACAACTCTTGTGTGTAGCCTTATGTCTAGCCATTTTTACAGGATTGTGTCATCTGAGCTGACTGTGAGTAGCTGACACTTGTCCTGGAGTATTGTCTCACCTCACTCTTGCCAACCTTTCCTGCAAGCTGCTCTTCAGAGAGCTGAGCCTTCAGTAAGCCTGTGGAACTGAATACAAATCGATTACACAACTGTATTTGGGTCCACTTACTAATAGCTATTTGCAAGTGTGGCAAATTCTAGAGACTTAACAGGTCACCTAACAGCAACCTGTGGGCAAGGGGCTTTCACTTGCCTCTAAATAGAGGAAGTTACTAATGCCTGTTGAAACAACCTAATAATTGGGAAAGACCACCAAATTAGCTCAGAACAGTTAACAACTTTGTGTGTGTATGTGTGTGTGTGTGTGTGTGTGTGTGTGTGCAGAAAATGATGATTATTAAGGGAAATGAGACACAACTTTTTTCCCTAAATAACCCTTTTGTCTTAAGAAGTGGTGGGCCACAAGGAAGAGACTAAAGTTTGTTAGTCAAATATATTTTGGTCTCATAAAACAAAACATAAATGACTCTTTCATCTGGGAACAGCTAATAAAACCTTGGCATCTTCACCAACCCACACAAATATTTCTTGGGACATACAAGACGTAGATAGTAATTGTTTATTGTTCCCGTCCACATCTTGATATTCTTTTTTTCCCATCTGAAAAAGTGGGAGAAGGTTCAAGAACTTGTGGCACTTTTATTTTTAAATCAAGCAAATAATGTATTGGTTCATTCCTACAATTACATTTTGAAAAATATATTGCGGTATACAAAGTAAAAATAAAAGTACCCTTCAGTGTTCTTGACCAACAAATGTGCCATTTCCTCTTTTCAGTGGTTTATAATTTCAAAACTTTGTCTATTTCCATGAATACATATGCACATATACAAATATACGTTTTCAAAATGGCAATTGCATTTAAATATACTGCAAAGGTGGATGGCTTTTGAATTAACATATGAACATACTTATCTGCCTCATTCTTTCTAGTTGTATTATATTTTATTCTGTGTGTGGTAGCTCAGTAGTTTCTAATATTCTTTATAGGCACAATATAGTTTGCAGTGTCCTTGAGGTTGGGTGCCACCCTGTGAATAAAATGTGAGTGGGAGAGACGTGGATCACTTTTAGGAGGAAGCTAGGTCACAGTATAACACTCCAGATTGGCATCCAAACCATCTGGCTGGATCCTGGGTGAGGAGAAAACAGGACAGAGCCCCCAGCTGACCTGAGAGGGCCACGTGTGGGCAAGAAATGCCCTTGTGTTTTAAGCTAATGAGATTCTGGAATGGCGTGTTACTCCCGCAGACTCCAGCATTTCTTGACTTATACAAATATTATCTATGTACGATTTTTAATTCAATCATCTCCCTAATAATGGAATTGGTATTGTTGCTTCCAACTGTTCATGTATATAAAATAGTGGCAATAGACACTCTTACATTTGTATCTTACATTTTTGTACCCAGGGCAGATTTTATGTGGAGTCAGTTTTGATAGATATTGCCAAAATTGTCCTATAAAAAAAAAGCTGTCACAATAGGTACTATTAGAAATAGTCATGAGAACACATTGGCTCATAATGTAGTCAATATTGGATATGACTTATCAATCATTTAATTTGTGCAGGCTCTGATGAGTTAAAAATATCTACCAGTGTTGTTTAATTTGCATTTTCTGATTACTGATTTGACTATATTTTATGTATATTAGCGATTTGTATCTACTCTGATTGCCTGTCAATAACCTTCATTCCATGTTTCTGTTCTTTTGCTTTTTCATATAGATTTTTAGGACCTCTTATGTGTTAGACATCCTTACACTGTGTATGTTGTATATGTTGCAAATATTTTCTGTTAGTCTATCTTTGGCCTTAATTTTATTTTTGGTGTCTCTTATTACACAGAGATTTCACTTTCATATAGCAAATTTTGTCTTCCTGGTAGATATAGAAGTTGGTCTTAAGAAGTTTTTGTCTACTCAGCAAAGCATTGCAAAATGAATTATGTTGTATTATAACTTAAAATTTACAAAATGTCATTATAGTTTTGGGGGTTGTTTTACTTTTAACTTTTAAATCCAACTAGAATTTATTTCAGTGAATGGTATAGTGACTGAAATATATCTTTTGTTCAAATGAATGAACAAGTCTGCCCACAAGATTTGTTGGATAACCTGTTTTTTCCTCCACATGCCACATTCATTGTAGGTTTATTCCCCATACACACTTGACTCCTGGCCACTATTCCGTCATTTTGCTCTCCTCTCTTACATCCTTTCCTCCAATATGACACTATTTTCATTACTGTACTTTCACATTATATTTTGAAATCTGATAGGGCAAATTCTCCCCTATTGTTCATTTTCAAAATCATATTGCCTATTCTCATACATTTTCCTTTAACCCAGATTAATTTAGAGTCAGCTCTTCAAGTCTGATACAAAATTTAATTGGATATTGAATTTTATTTTATTATTTATTTATTTATTTGGCTGCACAGCATGCGGGATCTTAGGTCCCCGATCAGGTATTGAACTTATACCCCCTGCAGTGGAACCATGGAGTCTTACCCACTGGACCGCCAGGGAAGTCCCAAGGGTATTGAATTTTAGATTAATTTGTGTGGTAGAACCAATGATACACTGCCTGGCCTCCATTATGAAGGACTTCAGCCTTATTGCAGGGGGGGTGGGGGCAGCAGACATCTCCAGCTAGTTACCCTCTGAGGACCTGCCTCCACTGCTACTGCTGAGTGAACTGGGGGGTGTAAAGGTCAGGCCATTTTGTCCCAACGTGGGATCATCCAGGGCTCCAGAGCTCCCTCCCGATTGCCTTGCCAGGTTGGCCATCAGTGTTCAGTTTTGTTCTCCACCCAATTCTGCCTCCTTCCCCTTCCCTTCACATTTGTGGATCTCTAACAAACATCTTGCACCCCAAATTGTATCTCAGCATCTGCTTCTGGAGGACCTGAACCTATGAAAATTTGGAAAGAAGTGATATATTTACATTATTGGCACTCAGCTTGCTAACGAGTGAATTTTGTTCTTGAGAATGGTCAGTCATTATCCTCATAAAAACAAGTTCCATGAAATGAGTCAGTGGTGATGGTGTTTATTCACACTAAGAATGCACATCATCATGAAGGAAAACCAACAAAGTGTCTGAAACAGAAAGTTCAAACAGGCATCAGGCTATTAACCTCACTGAATAAAACGGGGCTGGAGAAAGACAAGAGGGAGGGGAAGAGAGAGGAATATATGGGAAAGGATCAGCTTTATGTACAAACAGGCTACTCAGTCCCAGCCTATCCCTGTTCTGTAGACACATGGACCCAATGTGCCCTCTTTTCCAGTTGTATTTTTTCCAATAGAACCCTTAGATCCATATATTTATGTAAAATTCCCTGCTACCTGATCTAGAATACACACAAGTATGTTTCCAACCAATTATCTTTTTCAAGAAGAAATAAGGTTTGTGAAGCAGAGAAGAAAAGGTTTACTACATCAAATATGAATTAAACTTTAATTTACCTTTAACGATATGCCTGTTTTCAAAGTCGTGAGACACGAGATGACAACATATCGTTAAAGCCAAACATCTGCTGCCACTTTCAATGAGCTTCAAGTAGTAGCAGATCAGAATGCATGCCTCGACGTGAAAGGCATGTGAGTCAGGTTTTAGTCCCAAGCTAAAAATCATATGTCATTTCTCCTTCTCTAGGGAGGGAGTAAGTAAGGCAAATGAGAGAGAGGCCAAAAAGCTATTGGATATCCCTCAAAAGGAGGGAAACATTACAACAGGGAATAAGCTTTATGTTTTACATTAGTATCATTATACTGTCTGATAGCTCAGAAAATCATAATATGCCTCAAAGAAA
This sequence comes from Balaenoptera ricei, assembly GCF_028023285.1. NCBI lineage: Eukaryota > Metazoa > Chordata > Mammalia > Artiodactyla > Balaenopteridae > Balaenoptera > Balaenoptera ricei. Next base: position 109,210,483 of record NC_082645.1, on the reverse strand, counting down.
AGGAAATTTTCACCTTCTGTATTTAAAAATTATAAATAATAAAGTATTTACATTCATTTATTTTGTAAGAATAAGCAATAATCATACAGTTCTTTGTACCATCACAGAGCTTCATTTTCTCCAGGATACAAGCTCTACTAGAATTTATTATCTACTTATTTGTTCATTTTAATCTTTTGTAACAATTTACAATGTATAATGAAAGAAACCAACTTTATTTTTCTGTAGAATAACAGAGACAATACATATGCAGTCCCTTCATCATTTCACTGTCCTATGCGAGCCTTTAATTCCCAAGCCAGTTATATTTGTTAGAGCAGGTTAGAATGGTTGCTATGAACTGAATATTATCCTACCTCAAGACCAACTCTTCCACATGTGTTCAATTTATTAAAACATCAAATGTGTTCAATTTAATTTCAGCTAATATTAACAAACAATAATAAAACTGGGAGAAATGAAATCAGACAGTTTAATGAATTTTAAATAAGTGTTTTCTTTTAACAGTAAGAGATTGAGTGTTCTAATAAAATATATTCAGAATTTATTAAGCGATTTATAACAAATAAGTGGCACCAAAATTGACCAATTTCATTTTGGCTGAAAAAGTCTGTCATCACCTGTTTCAAATGTTTTGCTATCATCAATATTAAAAGGCTGCTATAAAATTTATGAAGCACATATTTATTTTATTGGGGTACTAGATAATAGTTCAGAAAAGTGTTCATGAAAAATGAAAAACATAATATTGAATAATAGTAAGGAAGTGTAAAATCTTGTTGTTAGGGGGACCTTCAAGATGGCGAAGGAGTAAGACATGGAGATCACCTTCCTCCCCACAAATACATCAAGAATACATCTACATGTGGAACAACTCCTACAGAACACCTACGGAACGCTGGCAGAAGACCTCAGACCTCCCAAAAGGCAAGAAACTCCCCACATACCTGGGTAGGGAAAAAGAAAAAAGAAAAAACAGAGACAAAAGAATAGGGACGGGACCTGCATCAGTGGGAGGGAGCTGTGAAGGAGGAAAAGTTTCCACACACTAGGAGCCCCTTCACTGGTGGAGACGTGGGGGCATGGGTGGGGGGAAGTTTCCAAGCCATGGAGGAGTACAGGGGTGAAGAGAGCAAAGCGGAGAGATTCCCTTACAGAAGATCAGTGTGTACAAGCACTCACCAGACTGAGAGGCTTGTCTGCTCACCAGCCGGGGCAGGTGGGTTCTGGCAGCTGAGGCTCGGGCTTTGGAGGTCAGATCCCAGGGAGAGGACTGGGGTTGGCTGCGTGAACACAGCCTGAAGGGGGCTAGTGTGCCACAGCTAGCCTGGAGGGAGTCCGGGAAAAAGTCTGGAGCTGCCGAAGAGGCAAGAGCCCATTGTTTTGAGGTGCACAGGGAGAGGGGATTCCTTCCCTGTCTGCCAACAGAAGGCAGAGCACCGACTAAATGAGCTCCAGAGACAGGCATGAGCCACAGCTATCAGCTTGGACACCAGAGATGGGCATGATATGATAACGCTGCTACTGCAGCAACCAAGAAGCCTGTGTGCGAGCACAGGTCACTCTCCACACCTCCCCTCCCGGGAGCCTGTACAGCCCGCCACTGCCAGGGTCCTGTGATCCAGGGACAATTTCCCCGGGAGAACACACAACACACCTCAGGCTGTTGCAACGTCATGCCGACCTCTGCCGCTGCAGGCTCACCCTGTATTCCAATTATAGCTACCGTACCCATTCCTCCCCCACACATGAGTGAGCCAGAGCCCCCTAATCAGTTGCTGCTTTAACCCCCTTCTGTCTGGGCAGGGAAGAGATACCTGAGGGCGACCTACACACAGAGATGGGACCAAATCCAAAGCTGAACCCCGGGAGCTGTGCGAACAAAGAAGAGAAAGGGAAATCTCTCCCAGCAGCCTCAGGAGCACCGGATTAAATCCCCATAGTGAATTTGATGTATCCTGCATCTATGGAATACCTGAATAGCCAAGGAATCATTCCCAAATTGAGGCGGTGGATGTTGGGAGCAAATGTAGAACTGGGGACTGCAGTATGTGCTGATTTATTTCTGATTTTTATGTTTCTCTTAGTATAGTTTTTAGCACTTGTTATCATTGTTTATTGGTTTGGTTGCTCTCTTCTTTTTTTAAAATTATTATTACTTTTAAAATTTTTTTATTTTAATAATTTACAATTTTTTTTTATTTTACTAATTTTTTAAATTATTATTTTCTTTCTTTTTTTTCTCCCTTTTCTTCAGAGCCATGTGGTTGACAAGGTCTTGGTGCTCTGGCCTGGTGTCAGGCCTGAGCTTCTGAGGTGGGAGAGCCAAGTTCAGGGCATTGGACCATCGGAGACCTCCCAGCTCCACATAATATCAATCAGCAAAAGGTATCCCAGAGATCTCTGTCTCAACGCTAAAACCCAGCTCCACTCAACGTCCAGCAAGCTCCAGTGCTGGACACCCCATACCAAACAATTAGCAAGACAGGAACACAACCCCACCCATTAGCAGAGAGGCTGCCTAAAATATACTATGTTCACAGGCACCCCAAACACACCACCAGACATGGCCCTGCTTACCAGAAAGACAAGATCTAGCCCCATCCACCAGAACACAGGCACAAGTCCCCTCCACCAGGAGGCCTACACAACGCACTGAATCAAACTTGCCCACTGGGGGCAGGCACCAAAAACAACGGGAACTACTCACCTGCAGCCTGAGAAAAGGAGACCCCAAACACAGTAAGTTAAGCAAAACAAGAAGACAGAAATATGCAACAGATGAAGGAGCAAGATAAAAACCCACCAGACCAAACAAATGAAGAGGAAATAGGCAGTCTACCTGAAAATGAATTCAGAGTAATGATAGTAAAGATGATCCAAAATCTTGAAAATAGAATGGAGAAAATACAAGAAACATTTAACAAGGACCTAGAAAAACTAATGAGCAAACAAACAATGATGAAAACACAATAAATGAAATTAAAAATTATCTAGAAGGAATCAAAAGCAGAATAACTGAAGCAGAAGAACAGAGAAGTGCCCTGGAAGATAAAAGAGTGGAAAAAACTACCACAGAGCAGAATAAAAAAAAAAAAGAATGAAAAGAATTAAGGACAGTCTCAGAGACCTCTAGGACAACATTAAACGCACCAACATTCAAATTATAGGGGTCCCAGAAGAAGAGAAAAAGAAACGGTCTGAGAAAATATTTGAAGAGATTATAGTTGAAAACTTCCCTAACATGGGGAAGGAAATAGTCAATTAAGTCCAGGAAGTGCAGAGAGTCCCATACAGGATAAATCCAAGGAGAAACACGCCAAGACAGATATTAATCAAACTATCGAAAATTAAATACAAAGAAAAAATATTAAAAGCAGCAAGGGAAAAGTAACAAATGACATACAAGGGAATCCCCATAAGGTTAACAGCTGATCTTTCAGCAGAAATTCTGCAAGCAAGAAGGGAGTGGCAGGACAAATTTAAAGGGATGAAAGCAAAACACCTACAACCAAGATTACTCTACCCGGCAAGTATCTCATTGAGATTTGATGGAGAAATTAAAAGTTTTATAGATGAGCAAAAGTTAAGAAAATTCAGCACCACCAATCCAGCATCACAACAAACGCTAAAGGAACTTCTCTAGGCAGGAAACACAAGAGAAAGAAAAGATCTACAAAAACAAACCCAAAACATGTAAGAAAATGCTAATAGGAACATACATATCGAAAATTATCTTAAATGTAAGTGGATTAAATGCACCAATCAAAAGACGTAGACTGGCTGAATGGATACAAAAACAAGACCCGTATACATGCTGGATACAAGAGACCCACTTCAGACCTAGGGATACATACAGAATGAAAGTAAGGAGATGGAAAAAGATATTCCATGAAAATGGTGATCAAAAGATATCTGGAGTAGCAATTCTAATATCAGACAAAATAGACTTTAAAATAAGACTATTACAAGAGACAAAGAAGGACACTACATGATCAAGAGATCAATCCAAGAAGAAGATATAACAATTGTAAATATTTATGCACCCAACATAGGAGCACCTCAATACATAAGGCAAATGCTAACAGCCATAAAAGGGGAAATCAACAGTAACACAGTCATAATAGGGGTCTTTAACACCCCACTTTTACCAATGAACAGATCATCCAAAATGAAAATAAACAAGGAAATATAAGCTTTAAATGACACATTAAACAAGATGGACTTAATTGGTATTTATAGGACATTCCATCCAAAAACAACAGAATACACTTTCTTCTCAAGTGCTCATGGAACATTCTCCAGGATAGATCATATCTTGGGTAACAAATCAAGCCTTGGTAAATTTAAGAAAATTGAAATCGTATCAAGTATCTTTTCTGACCACAACGCTATGAGACTAGATATCAAATACAGGAATAAAACTGTAAAAAATACACACACATGGAGGCTAAACAATACACTAGTAAATATCCGAGAGATCACTGAAGAAATCAAAGTAGAAATCAAAAAATACCTAGAAACAAATGACCATGAAAACACGACTACCCAAAACCTATGGGATGCAGTAAAAGCAGTTCTAAGAAGGAAGTTTAGAGCAATACAATCCTACCTCAAGAAACAAGAAACATCTCAAATAAACAACCTAACCTTACACCTAAAGCAATTAGGTCTATAATATCTGTGAAAATCAGTGCAATTCCAAATTTTGTAAGAACTGAAGCTTATACGAATTGTGGAGGGGTGTTCTTTAAGAAAAAATTTACAAAATTATGAATTCTGTGATTTATGTGGAAATGTCCCACTAAGCCTAAAGTGATTGTATATCCAACCCAACCTCTTCTTGGCCAGATCTCGAAAATTCCCATAGCCATTCCAGTGACCCCCAAATCAAGAAGTAGGATGGAAGGTAAATTAAAGTAGAAAACTGATTGATCATAGTAAAAAAAAGTCCACTTCTGCAAATTTTACACAATCGTATGACCATGTGAATACATTGCTAGGGCTTCTCCCAGCATTTTAGAGTGGCTTTTATATGTGGGTGTGGCCATAATATTTATGTCATTAGTTTCACATTAAACCTACCTCTGGTGATCAATCTAAATATAATTTGTTAATAATCTATTTGTGCTTTACTTACCTCTTCTGTTGGATTTTCTTTTATTCGTTGCTTGTTTTCATCAAATGTTTGATGATTCTTGGTTTTCTGCACACATTTATTAATGAGAGGTGGGCTGATCAATTCAGGGAGGTGTCATGAATATCCTTTTCTAGCCTTCTTAAACTCCACTTATGCTTTCGATTCTTAGATATTGCAAGTGATATACTTGATACTTTGCCTGGTGTATAAACGCCACAGCACCTACATATCTGGCCCCAACTTCTCCCTCATTACTATATTTGTAGCCAGTTGGGTTCCTTAAAACCTCAAAATCATTCTGTCTCAGAGCTTTTACAATCACCCAAATACCTGAAACAGGTCTTTGCATAGCTAAGAATACACTGTTTAAATCTCACCTCACCTCTTTAGATTTAATAAACAATACATCTATAAATCAGAAAGAAAAAGTTATGAGGAGTCATCAGAAAATATTGAGGTCAATAATTTTTGGCCTTACCCTTTCCTTACTTCTCTGTACTGACTTTATTCATTTTTATGCCTTGACTGACTTTCTCGTTTGCCTTTCTAAACAGCTCTGATCAAGTTTCCCAATGGTCTCTATTGCATAATCCTGATATAAATGTGAAAGAAAGCCACACATTCAAGTAAAAATGAAGTAAACTTCTTAAAAAATTCCTACCTAGCCATCTTTGGGATGAATTGCACTTTTTCCAAAACTGAATAACACTACTAATCTTATTTTTTAAATTTATTATATCCCTACTCTTGTGTTTTTCCCTGACAAACTCCTTATCCTCATGTCCAAGTTTATATTGAAGTCTACCATCCCCTTCATCCTCCATTTTTTTCAAGCCCTACCTTAATGATTGACTGTTTCAATACTTGAAGATAGAGACTTGTCTCTCTTACCCAAGGCATAGAGTCATTCGAATTTGAGATTGTTGATGTATGATGCTGGGGTCTGGGAGGGGGCAGGGACTTGTAGGTTGATACTGAGGCTGGTGGATTTCTGCAACCAAGTGGAACAGTTTGGAAACTAGACAATGTAATTAACATTGTAAACTAAGAGAAATCAAGAATCTTCTAGGGTGGGAGACACATTTGGATGCTAGTCTCAGATAAAGTCTAGAGGATCCTCAAGCAAGCAACCCATTTTGACATAATTATAATCAGAGTTGTCTAGTCATCTCCAAGGTGGTCTCAGTGGTTTGTTGTTGTTTTTTCAGAACCTTTCCACTGTAAAAGGAAAAATGTATGTTTAACAAGGAATCAATATGCTTCTATGTGTGATCTCTGACACAGAGGTCTCAAACCCCAAGGGAAGGAGAAGGGTGAGGCAAGAAAGCCTCCTCCGGCAGAGACAGTATAATCCTACGACCTCAGAGGAGCCGCCTTTCAGCCACTTTGAATTTTGCCACATCTGAATATCATCTCAACACCACACCTTGTAATCCTTGAGGTCCAAGCAAGGGGGCTAACTTGGTGCTGTCAGCTTCATAAGACTAGTAATCATATCCATTGTGTAAACTCGAAGAGGAGTAAGGTTGTCTTTTATTCAGGACCATATTCCCATCATTGGTAATAATGACTGGCACAGAAGCATTCAAAAGTTATTTATTCAGGACCTCCCTGGCGGTCCAGTGGTTAAGACTCAGAACTTCCACTGCAGGTGTCACGGGTTCAATCCCTGGTCAGGGGACCTAAGATCCCACATGCCACGCAGCATGGCCAAAAAAAAAGAAAGAATTACTTATTCAGTGAAAGAAGTCAAGTACTTTAATATGTTAGCTTTACACTTTAAGTGTACAAAAGCTTCTTAACTATATAACTACAATAATAACAAACATTTTTCTTTTTTCTATCCCAGTGTCAGTTTTTCTATCCTAGCACATTTCAAGGGTCTTTGTGAGGAAATGTTACTGAAAAATAGAGTATTCAGGTGTCAGTGCCCAGTGTGATGGAAGATTTTAATTTAATACCAGGTATGACTCTATTATTCTTTCTCCCCATCCTCTCCATTTTAAATAATATAATCCAGTGTCTTTCCTGAAGAAAAAGTAACAAAATTTGGCTGGATGCATCCCCTAAAACAAAGTACCTCCTTAAGCCAATAAGCCTTTTGTTGAACGTAGCTAAGAAGGCACTTTGAAACATATCAAAAAACTTAACATAGCACAGCAGTAGCTACCCTAAGTAAAATGTACAGGCAAAATCCATTTAAAAGCCAATTTACTGTTTGACCTTAGTGAACTCATTTGACCTTCCTTGCAACCAGTTAAAAGATTGGTAAGAAATGATCAGTAATGGCAAAGAAAACCTGTAGTCCCCTACACTGAGCTGTAACTGTGAACTTTGTTCAGCTGTAGGGGAAAATACTGCCTCTTTGGTGTTAAGTAAGTAAACTGAAGTTAGATGGATTAGTTCCATTTAGGCTACATAAATAGTGTATAGTGTAGTGTTCAAAACGTGTTTAAATCTCTGTAAATGGTGAATAGCAAACTGACACTAATTTAAATGAAAGACTGTGTTGCATTGGTTTTGTTTTAGAATCAGATAAGCTTAGCCTCAATTTCCAGAATCTATAAATACTCTCTGTATAATTTTATGCAAGTTCTATAAACTTCAACAGCTTTATCTAGAAAATGAAGATAATCATAGAGTTGAGGTAGAAATTAAGTAAAATAGATTAAAAAGCAGTTCAGTATCTGGCACAGAGTAAGCAATAATTGTAATTGTCATTATTATTATATTATTATTATTATTGGTGTTGCTATTATGATGAATTATGAGCTTATAGCTTGTAATTACATGCGGTATTATTGTATGCATTTTGTGAACTAAAATCATTTATGGCTGGTTTTAATATCATACCCTAACCTTTTGTTTTTCCTCTTACAGTTGTCATACATTCCTAATATATATCTTGCTGTATTTTATGCATTAATATAAACTGCTTTAATCTATTTTATAACAAGGTGGGGTTTAAATAAATGTGTAGGTGGATAGATATAAATATATAGCTATATAAATAATACCCACATGTATCTAGAGCAATTTTGGGCCAGAAATTACAAAATTTCACAATATCTCATACAATTTTTATTTTATCTAATGAAAGAGAGCAAGTAGAGGATACAACGTCAAAGGAAAACATAAATTGACTAGAATTTAAACTTTACAAGTGCACAGACTTTGCCCTGTTACTGTCTAGAACAGCGCTTGGTATATAGGAGGACTTTAATGAATATTGGTTAAATAAACACATAAATGAAATCAATGGATATTATTCAGTACTTTCATGTGCAGAGCAATGGGCCAGGCACTCTGGGGAATAAAGATTTACAGCAAGCAAACCTAGCTCCCCTTTCTGGAACTTGCCATATAGTATAGAAGACAAACTCCCAAAGAAATAACTGTTATAAGTCAGATGACATTGTAATGGAGACTCAAGCACATGTGTGTTTGTGTGTGTGTTGGGGGGTGGGAGTGGATGTTTGCAGGGTGTGCACCAATTCCAACTGGGAGGAAATCTGATAGACTCTGAATACTATTATCAAAAATGAAGATTCTGAGTAACACCTGGACACTAATTTCTAGGCAATATTCAGAATATTTTTTTTAAAATAATGTAACCGTGACCTCATAGACCATTGATTTCCTCAGATGGCAGATAGGCACCCAGTCATAGAGAAATGATTGAACCCCAAACTGGAACTTTCTTCCCGCAGCACTCTTTGCCGTAAGGTACTTATAAGTAACTTTGATGAGGAGGGGTATGAAATGACCAAGTTTTGTACTTGATCCTGCGGATAAAATGCTGTTTCTGGAAAATGTGACAAAATTTCCAGTGTATGGGACAGAGTTCATTCTTTAACATAGCTTTCTCAGTACCAGCTTCATATTCTAATCACCTGGGAAGTTCTGGGAAACGAAGAAGAAAGGATAAAGAGGAGGAAGAGAAGGAAAAGTTGTCCAGCCTGACCCCAGGCTGATAAAATCAGAATCTGTGGGAGTAAGGCCCAGGTATCAGTAGTAAATAAAAAATCTCCTGAGATGAATGTAATATGCTGCCATTGTTGAAAACCACACTGGTCCAGGGCAATGCTTCTGAAACTTCACTGGGCATAAGAATCATCTGGATAGCTTGCTAAAGCAGATCTATGAGTCTCAGCACCGAGATTCATGAGTCTCAGCTCCAAAGATCCATCTCAGATGGAGCCCAAGATTTTGCATTTCTAGCAAGTCCCAGCATGGTGCTATGTTGTCTATCTGTGAAGCACACAGTGAGTAGCAGTGCTCTAGTGTGTGGTATCAAAGGGTCCCTAAAAGTAGGCAGAGAAGGAAGTTGCCTAATAGTTGTTGATCAATGGATGGTCTATGGGCAGGCAGAATCAGCATTTCCTGGGATCTTGCTGGAGATGCCAATCTCAGACTCTATTAAAGGTTCACAAGATCCCCAGGTGATAAGCACACACATTAAAGTTTAAGAAGCTCTGCTCTAATTCTCAATTTTGGCCACGTGTTGGAATCACTTGGAGGTTTTTAGAAACTACTGAAGCCTGTGTACTACCCCCAGATGCTCTCCGGACAGTGGGAGTTTTTAGAAATAGCCCACATGATTCTTCTGTGCAACAAAGTTTGAGAACCACTGCTCTAGAGGATGCGATTTGAGGTGATAATGTGCAAAGTTTTCTATAAACTTCTCTTCTAACCTCCTAGTTTGTCACATTGCCCGACATTCCGGTAATAGATAGTCCCTGGTGCATGTTACTAAGAATTTTCTTCAATGCAAATAGCCATAGGAGGATGGACATTGTTTTGTCAGTCATTCACATCTTAGCATTAACGTAATTAATTAGACTATGAGAGCACTGGAAACAATGTATCTTAGTGAGAGTGGGGAGAAGAGAAGAGACATTTTAGAATATGGGGCACCTCTTGTCCTGAGCTGAGATGGATGGAAGTTAAAGTGTTGATAATGGAAAGTATGATTAATTATTTCTTGTTCAACCAAGAGGTAGGATGCACACAGAGCATTTGAGTAGCTGGAGAAGTGGAACTAAAGAGTGGGAATGAATTGGATTCCTTTTAAGAATGAACATGAGGGACTTCCCCGGTGGTCCTGTGGTTAAGACTTTGCCTTCCAATGCAGGGGGCATAGGTTCGATCCCTGGTCAGGGAGCTAAGATCCCACGTGCCTCATGGCCAAAAATCCAAAAACATAAAACAGAAGCAATATTGTAAAAAACTCAATAAAGACTTTGAAAAAAATGGCCCACATCAAAAAAAAAATCTTAAAAATAAAAAAAGAATGAACATGAAAAGAATTTGTGAGGAATTATGAAAGTATAACAAATTACACTGAAACTGGACATATGGGAGAAGATGTAAGTGGTTGATGAAGTTGACATTAGAAACTATTAAAGGGGGTTGCTTTATTACAAATGCACTTTTTTTTTAAGATTTTTTTTTTGATGTGTACCATTTTTAAAGTTTTTATTGAATTTGTTACAGTATTGCTTCTGTTTTATGTTTTGGTTTTTTTGGCCACGAGGCACGTGGGATCTTAGTTTCCTGACCAGGGATCAAACCCGCATCCCCTGCACTGTAAGGCGAAGTCTTAACGGCTGGACTACCAGGGAAGTCCCACAAATGCACTTTTTTTCTTTTTTTTTGGCTGTGTTGGGTCTTCACTTCTGTGCGAGGGCTTTCTCTAGTTGCGGCAAGCGGGGGCCGCTCTTCATCGCGGTGCGCGGGCCTCTCACTATCGCGGCCTCTCTTGTTGCGGAGCACAGGCTCCAGATGCGCAGGCTCAGTAGTTGTGGCTCACGGGCCCAGCTGCTCCGCAGTATGGATCCTACCAGACCAGGGCTCGAACCCGTGTCCCCTGCACTGGCAGGCAGACTCTCAACCACTGCGCCAACCAGGGAAGCCCCAACTTTTTTTGTTAAGCTTGCTGAGATCCAGAACCTTGTCATGTATATTTCAGGTGTTCGATGACATTTTAGTTACCAATGCCCCAGTAAACATTAGCATACTGACTTGCTCCCTATTTAAACCAGATTAATTCTAGAAGTATGACTGAATAAATAAATGTGCTAAATACTCTTCAAATAAATATCTTGTCTATGTACACCAGTCTAGGATTGCTGGATTTTTTTTCTTTAATGCCTCCAGCACACTTTAGATACACACTGAGTCATTTAATTGGAATTAGGGGCATATGAAAGAAAAATGTCAAGTTTCCTCTTACTTAGTGGATCACCTATTTGAAGCAGAAGCCGAGTGGTGATTGAGGACGATTGAGGGTCACATAACTAAGTTGTAAAGTCTAGGTCTTCAAACTAATCACAGCCATCAATCTTCCAACATACATACAATCTCATAGGCAAATGGAAACGTGGAAAAATGTGCGCACTTTTCTTTAAAAGAGATGTTACCAATCTTGTTTCTTGATGAATAAATACCAGCAACGACAAAGTCAACTAATTTAAACTATTGCTTTTATTATAATTACACGGGAGCACAAATAAATAAGCACAAAAGTATTGCAAAATATTGCCAATCCACTAAAGAAAACAATTTGTTTTCAAACAACATCTGGTTACTTCAAGAGTATCAAAGTACATTTATAATTACATGTTACCTGAAAAAATCAAGTACAAAAATTAAAAGAAATTAAAACATCAGTGTTTATATTATTATGTATATAGAAATGGCTAACAACACATGAGTAGAGAAATCTGTTATCTAATGCTTAGTTGCACAACTTTTCAGGCACATACCTGACATTTTTAATGAGTAATGAAAAATGCAATACGACATTCAGATTTTTAAATACAGTAAACGTGATGTTGGAATGGATGTTAAATGGTTTCTTTTAAAAACCCTGTCTTTTAAAAACGTAGTGCTATTAGCCACTAAAAAACATATTATTGGATATCATTTTCTCAATAGCTATTTGTTTCGATTTCTTGAAAAGAACAAGAAAGTAAACATACAATTGCTAAATACGTGAACACATTTTTAGTGCAAGATAACAAGACCTGTGACTTTACTGTGCTTTGTTTTTTATAATCACAGTGCACTTTACACAAATTGCTACACTATAAATGTTAACCGAAGGAGTTTCAAACAAAAGAAGTGCATACTAAACATTTTCATATATATTATATACAGTATGTATACTGTATGTGGGTGTATACATGTGTAAATGTAGATGCTTTGAGGGTGGGCAAACCCAGTCATATTTGGGAACAATTGAAAACTTCAAAAGGATTTCATACAGGTTTGGTTGAGATAGATGCAACGATATTTCTGTAAAGATGTTTTCCCTTAAATTTGAACCTTTATAACATTTAAAGGGAAATATTATGAGACATTTTTCCCAGATGACACACATTTTGCTACAGTGTAACTGACCCAAATATCAAAGGGTTTTAAATCAATCCAAACCCCAAGCCACAATGTTCAAAGTCCAACATGGCAAAACTTGTTATCCTTTTACTGATTTATATAGACAGCAGTACATATCCTATGTGTACATATAGAGGCTTACACATAAACATATTTTATACTTAGACATCAACTTTAATATGTTTAGCATTTTATTTTGAGTATACACTTGATCTGAAAAAAAAGAGAATACCATATATAAACACATAAGAGATGTCAAACATATGTGATACTGTATATCTTCCTAAAAGCTTTGTCTTGAAAATATTAATGATTATATAATAAAGCTCTTTGAAGGCAGAGACCACACCTTTTTGAATGCTTAATGCCAAATGCTTCAGAAATGTTTTAAAATAGCTGATATATAAGTTGCTCAATAATGAACTGTTAAATGAATAATGGATTAATAACAAATTGTTCACATTCTAGAGTTAGATATCTATTTTCCCTTACAAGGAAGATTTAGCCAGTTAATCTTAAGTACATAGGTATTATTTTTCTTTCACTTCAATTTAAGTTTGGGACACAATGAATTGTGAATTGCTATTCTATTCTACTTCTACTTCTTTGCAAGGGTGAATTCTCTCTCATCTCAGATTACTTGCTACTTGAATCACAGGAATTTTTCCTTCATTTTATAGGGAGCCATGATTAGCTTACAAGTTCTTTTGTATTTGAGGCAAGTGATTCACCTTAACATATAAGTAATATTGAAATTGCATTGTATGTGCATTGTTCTGATGTCTTATTTAATTAAAACAATGAAACAATAGGGTCGTTTAGTTTTATTAATTTTATAACCAAACTCGCTCATAAGACTCAAACTACATTGGATATAAGGGTGAGGCCTAAGCCAAAAGGTAGTAAGAAAAATATTTCTCTACTCTTCAGAAGCATTCAAAGAAAACTATGTGGAACCTTGGGGTCTCTGAAGTCCCAATGTCACTGTTTTGAAATGTGAAGTTATATCTGCTTGTATCCATTTAATTACCATGTATTTGAATGTGTGTGTTCTTAACTACACATTTTAACCTCTTAGTGTTTTGTTTTGTTTCACTTTCAGGACTATATTTTATGGGTGACATTAACCTTTACACAAATCAATCACTTTCAACTCCAAACTTGCTTCCACTCCATAAACACAAGGGAAAGTTTGGCAACGTTTACATAAAGAACTCCTGTTATACCTCAGAAGATGCTGGCTTCTGAGACTGGGCAGAAAAGCAGGATTTGCTTTTTCCCTTCCATCAATGCTAAAAAAAATTGTGTCTCTTCTAAGAAGTTTTCACATATAAAAGCATCTTGCTGACAGCCAATAAAATTCTGTTTCTATAAAATTTTCTGTGAAAAGATAATTTTTATAGGTCTGAGCTGTTTCAACTTGATAACCATGCCATGATATGATCTGTTCTTTGGCACTGCTAAAAAAATATGAGCTTTATCATTCCATAGTGTTCTAGGTGCAGGTGGAACTTTTGATCATCTGACCAAATTTATAGGATGAAGTGTCCTAATTAGTTGCCACTAGAGAGTAACTTTATTTTTCTCTCTGTCCTAATGACCTCTTTTTCTCCACATAAAGAAATGCTACACAAAAAGGAAATTAATCATAGAATGGCTATTGCCACATAGGCTAAACCACAATGGACAGTCTTATAGGTATAGAATAACATTTCTTGAGTCAAATATCAGATCTTTCAATTACTTCCCATGGAAGGCAAGATTTGGAGAAAATAAATGGAAATGGTTGCCTAAGGTCAGATTTTCAAACAAGTTACTTTCTCAGAAAATAACTTGCTTGAAAAAGGAGTGTATGAAACCTGGCAACAGCATGAGTTTGGCAGAACAAATGGAAATGGCTGAATCCAACACAAATCATTTTAGTAACTCTGTTTCCTTCTTGACAAGTGGCCAGCATTAAAAAATATCTTCTGCCTAATTCAGATAGATATGGGAAAGATTGGCATTTGAAAAACACACTTGCATTTATTACCAAAATATAAATTTCAAGGGAATTATCCAATCATTATCATATTGAGCCTGAGATATAGATATATATATATATATATATATATATATATACATCTATATCTCAAGATCATCATAAAGATGCTGAGAATTGATGACATATATATCTGATTCATTGGCTTGAGCATATGTGGTCATAATAACTTAAATCAGGATAACAACTTGCGTCATAAACACATTTTATTTCAATTCTGATTTTACCTTAACACATTTTCATCACTCCTAGCTTTGTACTCCATTGATTGTTGGATTTGAAACATAATCTATAACTGGTGAAACATGGCAGCAGGATTTATTTAAGCTACTTAAGATCTCTCCGAGATTTCCTGTACTTGTGACTCTGCTTTTTTTTTTTTTTTTACCACCTTAGTGATACAAGCAAAACTAAAACTTCAGTAAGCATTTAATGTACACAGTTCCCCCACTGAGTACTCATTCACGTGTACACGGGCACACATAACAGATATACATGCTCCCACTTACCTTATTTTCCTTATTCTTTCAGAATTCTAGTTGGACATCAAAATATACATTAATTATAAAATATTAAAAAATTATGTTATAACATTTCAAAGGCTCAAAAGAAACTATTACTGATAAAGCATTACTAGCTCTTTAGCAATATAGATTACAAAAATTCCCTACCTCCTGTTATATTTGGTTATATTGAGCAGCACTGTACTATTGCTGTCAAAACCCTTACAAGGAAAACCACTATGACAATAACTTCAAACACATACCTTTTCTCTCAGAAATATAATACTAAATTGATTGTTAAAGAAGAATCACATACTGTCCATTTTAGGAAGCATAAATAGTAATTTAAATATACAAAATATATGTGATAGTTTCCTTTTTCTTCATCCGTGGGGATATTTATAGTCAACTAACAAGTTACTCTTAAAAGATATATATGATTTATTTAACTTAAATTTTACCACCACATAAAATTGAATCCACCCCGTCTCCCATCCCCTGCATTTCCTGTTTCTTCCTTGAAACAAAATAAAATAAACAATTGGTCATAATTCTTTGGTCATGGTGTCATCATCAGTAAGAATAGGTGTGATGAACATGCACAGAAGATTACACCCCCAAAATATGGTAATAACTAATTTGAAAAATTAACATGAAATACTACTCCATTCGTGGACCTAAATTTTGAGAAAGATTGGCATTTAGTATACTAAAACATGTAAACTCATCTGGTTGAATGTATATTGGTCATTTTCTAGGGGAAACAAACATACACATGAAAAGTTACTCAAAAATAGTGATGGCAGTGGCTCTAATGCCACTGGTCCCACCCTCTTGAAAGCAGTTGTGCTGTTTAACCTTTGATTCCTTGTTCCTTCCATTATCACAGTGAACCCTGGTCTCCTCCAATCAAACGAATGATGCAAGGACATGTGTCCCTAAAGTCATTTCTGAAGGAAATGTTTTCTGCTGGGATGTCCAAATATATCCTATTAACTTTCTCTGGAGTCTGACTAACCATTGCTTAGTATAAACAAGATGATACTGAAGAGAAATTCTTATAAAGCCAATGTAGCAAAAATATTGGTGTTGATGTAATGTGGACGTCCAAATTCAGCATCACATTGCCATTCATTTCCTGTCAAACCCTTGAAAACGTACAAAGCAACAGATGTTCCTAACGAATATGATATTCAACTTCTACATTACTAGCACCAGATCATATATTGTGTGATTGAACATAATCTACCTGTGAGCTCGTGTACAGAAACCAAAGGTGGGCAGAAAGAAACATTTTAAATGCAAAAATTAATAATCAAAGGCATCAAGGGACATATAAAAGAGATAACAAACCAGTTAATACCGAAATTGTATCATATAGTAAAACTCTTGATATTTCTATCATTTATATACGTATAATGTGTATTATTTCAGGTGTCACCCATAAACTAGTAAAATATTTACATCTTAATATCTTCTGGATTCAAAATAATCCATGATAAATAAGTGTGCCTTAAATGCAAGGAAATACAGATTTTATCTTGAACTAGCCACGAATAGGCACAGCTTCCCATGGGTTTTCCAGGGAACCCCTGGCATTCCATTTTGACTGAGACGATACGTAACAGTTACTTATCACATGACCGAGTCGACCTCCCTCTTCGTGTTAAGTAATGTGGAGCTCACACCATCCTGCACACAGTCATATGGCAGTGTCCCAGAATACCGTTTGCTGTTTAGAATAGGGTGGAGGGCTGTACTTCTTTGTACCCGCATTCTTCTTCCAGCTGGGTAGGATAGGCATGCTATCCTGTTTGCAAAGGCCCTTTTCCGTTTTCTGTCTAGCTTTTATTTCCTTGCACAAGCAACGTTTTTTCTCAATCATCTCAAGCATTGTATGGTCTCCATGAAACCACTGCATGCATGCCACCTAGCAAAAAAGAGTGAATACAGAAAAAAAAAAAATGGAATGAAAGCAGGTTTTTTTTTCCACTGTGCTAGTAGCTGTTTCGAAAAATGTCAGCTGTTTTTGAAATTCTTACAAAGCAAAATTAAAAGATGGAAACTGTAAATAAAATTTGTAGTTAAATTATTAAATATTGTAATATTATTAAACAATAATTTAGGCAGGAATAGTTTACCAATATGTTCTAAAAGTCCATGCTATGGAAATAAAACCTTTTTAAAAAATTTTTAAGCAATTTGCCAAAAATTTAGCTATTACTTCTATGTTGACTCCATTGTCGTATGTGTTTCAATATGTCTAAGTTCAATTGTTAGAATTACTTTTCAGTGAGATCTAATATGAATGTGATATGTTTTAAAGATGTTAATGAACAATTTTATTAGTAAAATAAAACTTGCGTTTGTCTACAAATAACATATAGAATTAAGACTTTTAATTATTCTTCTACCAAAATGAGTTTTAATTTGCATCTAATGCTTGGAATTTACATGCTTAAATAATTATTCTGCAAAGCAGTTTTGCTATACTTTTTGGTGCTTCAGCAAATGTCTAATTAGAATCGTTGGCTTCTGCAATCATACTGACCCAGATCCCAAATAGTTCCAGAACTTCAAAGAAACAGATTCATCAGTTCAGTTGGGTACCAGGAGAAGATTCAGTGCTGACTATATATTGATACACATTCATCTATTTCTGGACAGGCAAACACTGCTCCTAGGTGTATGTGGCTATGCCCACCAATAACTGTTCTTTAGAACAGAGCTAGCGAGTTGAGTCAGTGTCACAAGAACAGCAGTGTGATTGGGCCAAGAATCCAGGATGGTGATGCTTACACTAAATTGTTTAAGCAAATCTACTCTGACTTGAAGAGTTAAAATAGCTCACTTGGAGTCACTCAATTTGATGGCACAATTTTAGGAAATAATCAGCAAAAACTTATATGTATAACACTTATTCTATACCAGATCCCTTTCTTCCTATTTTGCATAGTTTAATGCATTTATTCCTCACAAAGATAATGCTCTGAAGTAAGTACTATTTATTAACCCATAATGATGAGTAAAATGAGACTTGACGAGATTTAGTAATTTGCCTAAGCTTACAGAGCCAACAAATGGCAGAGTCAGGATTTGAATCCAAGAGTTTAATCTCCAACACCTGTATCTTAACAACTACACTCTACTGACTCTCATAGTGCATGCAAAACTGGAAAGGATTGGGAAGATATATCGGTACAATGCCTTCAATGTAGAGGTGAGGAAGCTAAGACTTCAAGAATTTACATATCTTGTCCAAACCAGACAGGTAGGCTTTGGTGTGAACAAGGGAAAATTGAATTCTCACAATTCTTAATTCTTTATGGAGAAGGCAGGATCTTGAGCTAGAAGTCAAAGATTCAAATTCGGGATGTGTCAGATTTCCACTGGTCACTTCCATGTCTTGGTTTCTTTACATGAATAACTGAATTGATAATATCTTAATTTCAGAAGTTAGTATAAAAATTAGATTGCATAATGAAGGTGAAGTCATTTTTAAAACAGTGAAGCATTGCCCAAGAATTATTATTCTAACACTGACAAATACCCAGCAGCAGTTGTCCATACCTGCTCTCTGCCAAGCATGTGCGAAGAACCCTGTATATGTTATGTTAAATCCTCCCAGCCACACTGAAAGTTAGGATTTAGCTACACACTACAAGTGAGAAAGCTGAGTCTCAGAAAGTTTAAGGAACTAGATCAAAGTCATAGGCTATTGGCTGTGATACAGGCCTATATCAAACTCAGATCTGCCTGACTCCAAAGTAAATCATCTTTCTATTACAGCAAGCTCCATCTCCTGAATATTATTTAGAAATTATAACAAGAGTTATTCTTGTATGTATCACCATTTCCAGATGCTCCTCAAAAATGCAAATATATTTACAGCTTTATGAGTGCATAAAAAGTGTTTATCAAATAAATCAAAATCAATGACTTGGACTTAGATTCCAGAAGATGATACTCTTAGATAAATATCTTGTATGTAATGAGCTTACCTTGATACAAAGTTTCTTGAAAGGATGGGCTGTGTTTGACACCTTTTGGTGTCCTCTAGCCCCTAGCCCAGGCCCTGGCCATGGCTGTTCACTTTTTAAGTGAAGTTCTAGGACAACACCAACAGATTTTTGTCCTAACAGGAGATTGCCAAAGTAGCTTGAAAATTTTTCAAAAGATTTATAGTATTTTCTAACATGATAATCTAAGCAATAAAAATACAATAACTCTATTTTGGTGGAAAGACAAGCAAAATTTATTGAGTGACTATAAACTGTTATAAATGGAATTTATAACACAGAATTCCCAGAGGGCCGGCCCCAAATCACATCCAACACAGTAGCCCCAACATGCAGAACAGAGTCATTTAGCTTTCAGTAAATGTTTTAGGAATGAATTGAAGCCACTATCATTGAACAACAGTTTTTGTTGCTTCTCAGAAAACTCTCAAGATAATTTTCTCCTTAGTAAAATCTCACTGGATTTTACACATCTCAAGGAAATCGCAAAACCTCCAGTCTTCTTTAAGGTAAGATATTTACAGCATCACTTCAATATTTTCATGGTATTTACTTGTCCACACAAACATTAAATCACTTATTACTTAATTACCTTTAATATTTTTAGGGTGTGAATCAGTATATGTAACTGCAAAATAATAATTTTCCTGGATTGCTCTGACAACAGTGTCACCAATATATTTCATTATATTACATTTTATTTCATAGTTGTCATTACAGTTCATAAATGCATTACATTGTCTAGAATAAGTATGTGTTTTCAGTCAATTACTAGTTTATGCTATATATGTCAATTTATTAAGAAAAAATCCATTCTTTAAAAATCTAAGGAGTAGGAATTTAAGAAGAAAGAGTTATATGGTTTTTCATATTCTTTACATTTTTATTTTAGAATAGTTATATATCCACTTGATTGAGATATAATGGTTCAAAATATTAGTAGAAGAAAATCAACCTTGTTTTTCAGACAGACTGCAATATTGAACTATCTTCTTTTGGGGGTCAATTATATAGTCAGTAAAAATTCCATGAGAAAGCATTGCCTAATACGTGAAAGAGGGTGAGGTATTCTAAGAGAATTCAAATACAGGTTGTTAGAAGATAGAAAATTAATTTTTTGATTTTAAAAAGTTTAACAAGTCTAAGTCTGCTGTAGAATCTTCTCATGTTAAATCTGCTATCAAACTTTTTTTCTCATTTAAAATACCCTGCCCCCAAATTATTATTATGTTACAATGATATGAATGAAGGAAGAATGAGATTCATTTTGGGGAAGATAAGTCTGTTTTTCATATTTACTTTTAAATAACGCATGTTTTTGAATATTTCTTTCTGGAGGGTACACGTTGTTTTTAATTCCCCAAAATAAACTCAGTGTTACTTCCATGCCTATTGACATAGCCAAATCCCCCCCCTCTTAAAATGTGTCAAAAATTATTTCATTCTGATAGTAAGATGTTATGCTTTAATTCATTATTTTAGACATAACAAATAGCATGTTTAGCCATTATATGAAGTGTGTTAAGACTACTACCCATAAAAGATATCTAGACTTTCCCATTTTTTGTTTATCATCAGATTCTTCATATTTAGTTTAAATTTAGCTGTAAAATTCCATTCCACTTCACCCTGTAGTTGAAAGAACTCTGTGAGTCAATTTACAACTAATTTGAAACTAAGCCCAGTAAATAAACTCTTCCAGTTTAGTTATTTAATCAAGTGTCCTGTTTCTCATCTTTAATCCATATGCATTTATTGTATGAACCATGAAGGAAAAAAAAAATACACAGGCAAGTTAAGTATGCATTGGAAGATAACTGTTCAATTAATATGAACACACTTGCATATCTTGGACAAGATTCTCCTATTCACAAGATTCAGTGGAGGCAATATTCTCGGCTAACTTCATGGAGATAAAAATGAAGTGAAGCTCCTCCCCAAGGAGGTGAAACATAAATCACCATTCCTTAAGTGCAGGCTATACACAGGACTTCTTTCCAAAGAGTACACTCTAGAAAGGAGGAGGAGAGGAACTTTACATGAAGAAACCTGTCAAACACTACCTACGCCACACCTGGTGATCAGCAGTAATAGGTGATGTTGACAGTATGCACCCTTGATATGATGTGATAAGAAGGGCACTTTACCTGCGTGGTTTTCCTCCTCCAAACCATAACTTAGTCTAACCATGAGAAAAACACCAGATAAACCCAAACTGAGAGCCATTGTACAAAATACCAGTCCAGTAATCCTCAAAACTGGCAAGGTCATACAAAATAAGGAAAGTCTGAGAAACTGTCACAGTCTAGAGAAGGTCAAGGAGACATGAAGACTGAAATTAATTAATGTGGTATACTGGAAGAAATCCTGAAACTGATTGATAAAAACTAAGGAAATTCAAATAAGGTATGGGTTTTAATAATAATGTATTGATATTGATTCATTAGTCGTGACAAAAACACCGTTATAATGTAAGATATTAACAGTAGAGGAAACTGGGTGTGGGGTATACAGGAACACTGTGTGTATTCTTTGCAGTTTTTCTGT
The DNA here is from genome assembly GCF_028023285.1 of Balaenoptera ricei. Lineage (NCBI taxonomy): Eukaryota > Metazoa > Chordata > Mammalia > Artiodactyla > Balaenopteridae > Balaenoptera > Balaenoptera ricei. Next base: position 109,188,835 of record NC_082645.1, on the reverse strand, counting down.
AAATTTAAAACTACTCTAAAATTCAAAATATATATATTTTTAAAAATAACTTGATGGGACAATATTCTTTCCAAAGAATAAGTAACTGTATCTTTCATTCTTTAGATGGAAGCAACATGGTATAATGGAAGAGTGTTGTGTGACCTTGAAAAGTCATGTATCTCTCTGAACTTGTATGTACTTCCTATATACATTACATATGTATATATATGTACATAATTCATATATACATAGCATGTACACTTGAATATACTTTATATATAGTATGCATATTTGGAACTGAAAAAATGTAAAGTCCCATACATCGCTCATGATCTTATCTATGAAGCTTTCAATGCATCAGGAATAACATAAATGAGGAGTCTTAATTCACTTCAATAATTACTTTCTCTAAAAAATAATCGAGGGCTTCCCTGGTGGCACAGTGGTTAAGAATCCGCCTGCCAATGCAGGGGACACGGGTTCGAGCCCTGGTCCAGGAAGATCCCACATGCCGCGGAGCAACTAAGCCCTCACGCCACAACTACTGAGCCTGCGCTCTGGAGCCCACGAGCCACAACTACTGAAGGCCGCACGCTTAGAGCCCGTGCTCCACAACAAGAGAAGCCACCGCAATGAGAAGCCCGTGCACTGCAACGAAGAGTAGCCCCCGCTCGCCGCAACTAGAGAAAGCCCACGCGCAGCAACGAAGACCCAATGGCAGCCAAAAATAAATAAATTAAATAAATTAAAAATAATAATAATAATAATAATCGAAGTACTTCCTGATATTGAGTATATTTCATCCAAGAAACAAAAGAATAGTGAGACTGTCCAATAATAAATCTCCATAATGTTTACTTAAAGTATTCAATTTTTCAAAGTATGTAAACCATAAGAGAAAAGAATACTCTGAAATAAGCACATGGAGAATTTCAATATTAAAAATGATACGAGAATAAAACTGATACAAGCATGCCTATCTCTATTGATTTTGATTTTTATGCCTCATGAGTAAGCATGTAAAAAAACATTCATCAAAGATTTTTGAGCAGGTGTGATGCTGGCTTTGGAATTAAGTTTAGCTGTGAGTCTGAAGATTTGAGAATCAAATTTAATTTCTTAAACAATAGACTCAATACCAATACTAATTTTCAGAAGCTCTAGGGGAAAAAAAAAATCTATCAGTTGCATGTTGCTCTCTCTATCCCAATTTCTGCCACCTGGGTAGCCCATTTTATGAGAAGTCATCATTTCCAACTCTGTAATGACCTATACGGGAAAAGAATCTTAAAAAGAGTGGATAGATGTATATGTGTAACTGATTCACTTTGCTATACAGCAGAAACTAACACAACATTGTAAATCAACCATACTCCAATAAAAATTAATTAAAAAAAAAAAGAAATCATCATTTCCAGTGTGAGGAGTATAAGCTTTAGTCTGGCTGAAAAGGAAGCTAGAGTCACCAAAGTTCTCTGAATTTTCCCTTTGCCCTGAAGACAATTTCTCCAGGAGAGCACGGATAGCATTAGTGGGGCATCAAGGAAGAGCAGGCGTGAAGGCCAGCTGGTGTGATTTGAGAAAGGCAAGCAACTTCTTCAGGAATTATAGGAGGGAGCAAGTCACTTTCACCTCTGCTGTCCCTATCCTTAGGAGTCACAGGTCAGACAGAGGTGTTACTGCTTTCATTGAAAACGTTCTTCCTCTCTCATTTAGCAGGTAAAGAGATTGATTCTTTACTAACAAAATGTACATAAAGAATAAACACGTAAGCACCATGACTTTTTTACATATATCTTCAAGAAAACGGACAGGGGTTGGCAAACTAAAGTACACTTCTCAAATAAAGTCCACTGCCTGTTTTAGTACAGCTCATAAACAAGAATTTTTGTTTTAAGCTTTTAAATAGTTGAAAAAAAACAAAAGAAGAATATTCCATGAGAGGCGAAAATTATATGAAATTCATAAGTCAGCATATATAAAGTTTTACCTGGCATACAGACATGCCCCTGTGTTCATGGATTAACTACAGCTGCTTTCACGCTATCAAGTAGAGTTCAGTAATTGGGACAGATACCACATGGCTTTTAAAGCCTAAAATATTTATTGTCTGGCCCTTTAAAGAAAAAGGTTGCTAACTTAATAGGTAAATAGCCAATTAACCCTTAAAATAAAAAATGCCTGATAGAAGACCAAAAAGGATAATATCAATATTAGTACTATAAAAAAGGCTATAAAACAAAATCAAGAGCATTGATTCATATATACTTACAATATTTTTCATATCAAGTTTGGCCCATTAGATGAATCATAAAGGATTAGACTTAGATTTAAAATCAACTCTGACAATTAGTTTAGAGAAATTATTTCGGCACATTTTTACAATTTCATCATTATAAGAAAGAAGAGGCATGTTGGAATTAAAGAAATAAAGTGGATAATCTGGTTTAAATCCTCTAAATAAGAGATTCAATATAAGGTCAACTCTTTCTTTTAATAACCTTGCAGTGGCTATTTGCTTGTCTGTGCTACGTCACAGTGTTGATTCAACTTCAATATAAAAGTTGCTTCGAGAACTTTTTAAAAAATAATGTTAGTGAATTATATTTCTTTTCTTTTTTTCCAACTATATTTTGGAAAGAAAAGGTCAGCTTTGCATAGCATAGGCAACAACATAAGCCCTCAATAAACCTTTTGAAATTGACATAGCACAGAGATGGAAGGGTTATAATTATCTGCACTTGTCAGCAAATTCACTAATTGTTTTTTTACTTAGTTATCGAATAACAAGTGCTCAAATCCATGTTCCTTGATCATTATACATTATAAGAAAAAAAATGTCTCTTGCTTTGAATGAGTAAGACTTACTCTATGTATCTGTGTATGCATCTACCTCTCTCTTCCTATGTATTTGTGTAAAATAATTGAAAGCATTTAGAGGTGACCCAACATCACGGTATTTTCTATGGTAAATATTAAAAGGTACAGTCAAATAATCCATGTGACTTTACAATGACTTATAAATACCATTTATTCTACTTTGAAAATTACAGATTCAAGGTCAGGAAGATGGTTCCACACTAAATGAATTTTTTCTTTTTTCATGAAGGCCGGAATGAAGCTAATTCAACAGAAAAGTGTGAAATATCAAAAATAAAAAAACTACATAATGTAAGTGTGCAAAACAAAAAAAGATAATATAAATGTGCAATATTTTTTTTAAAAAAGGTAACATAAGTTGACAAAACCAAAAAAGCAGGGACTTATCAGTTCCATGGGCCTGGAAAAGATCCTGGCTTTTAATCTCACTTTGGTGATGTTGTACAAGCTACTTATCTGGTTTTCTTGCTTGAGATATTATGAGAATTAAATATTATGTCTGAAATGTTCCTAGCTTTTAAACTTTTATGACAGTATTTGAAATAATTGCATCCTTGGGATAACTTTAGCATTTTCCATAGTTTTTTGCCTATGTTTTTTTCATCTTTAACTCTGATCTATTGATTTTTTTTAAATTATTCCTTTGTAATTCTCCCTCATTTATCAGCAGTGTTGATTTAGAACCTATGTTTTGTGAAAGAATTATTAGACAGATACACACTTGAGGTATACACTGAAACTGCAGTGTTTATTTCAGTTGGTATAAATTTAGCTTTGAGATATAGATATATTATTAAAATGAGAACCATGTCTTGATTTCAGAGGTGCTTTTGAATGAGACATCATGGGTATACAACCCTCATCCTTCTTTTTCTAGATCTGAAGATCTGCCTCAGTATACAATCTCTGATCAACTCTAAGAAACATCACATGTTGGTATTTTAAGCCATATATGCTATTTGTTTTTACATATCTGTGCTTGTTTATATCATCAATTATGTAAAAATCACTCATCATAAAGATTTTAAAATTGTAAGTTAATAAGCCTTACAACTGCGTGGCTATAAATAGAGTTTCGAGTTAATATAGATTGCTCGTTTTTCTCTGCCTACAAAATGAGGAAAACACCTAACTCTTCAGTTTTATAGTGATGTCCTATAATCAAGACCCAGGTCACAAGTCACTTTCAAGGACAGAGTTTGGTCTGAACTACTCTGCTAAACAGTGGCAATTATAGCTGTTTCCAAGCTCTGCCAGTACACTGCACATCTCTCTGTAATAACAATAATCCTATTTTTGTGTGCACGTTCGATTTCCTTCTTTCTTCGGGGACAGAATAAGGCGGATAAAATTGATATCATGGCCTGGTTTTACCACTTATTAGTTGTGAGGTCTGGGACAAGTCATATAATCTTCCTGAGACCTTGGTTCTTTATCTGTAATATGAAAATAATAAGACCTCAGGTTTGCTGGGAGAATTGCATGTAATGATTTAGCATCTACTTCATGGTGGACACAAATATATAGGCTCCTCTATCCCTAATAGACTGTGAGTTCTTTGAAGATAAGGAGGGGCTCTATAGTTAATACTTACATCCTTATCCTTTAGCACAAGGAAGTATGTCATAAATACTCATGCAAGGAACGAATGAATAAACAAATGGGTGACTAGAAGAGCAATGCTCTCTCAGTGTTTTCAGGAAAGGGGCTTTGGAAATTTTTGATTTATTGAATAATTTGATTTCACTTTGGCTCAGCTAAATCCAATAATATCCCAAATTGTACAAGGTTAAAAAATATATTTCCTGGGATTTTTGAGCCACAGAAGACATCTAACGTTAAACTCAGCCCTCCCTGCCATGTGAACCATAATTTGGGTGTTCTACAGCTGAAAACACTCTAGGGTGTTTGACTCCTTGGGGTCTCAAGGATTTGAGTTCTGGGGTCTCAGAATCCTTGACTCTTTGGCTCAGGTTAAGTGACAAACTGATGCTCCCTAAACTTTAGTATGTGGTCATCTCCCCTTGGGAATTTGCTAAAATCAAATTCTTAGGCATTATACTTAGTGATTCTGAGTCTAGGTTCCAGGTAAGGTGGGTCTCAGGCAACTGCATTCAAATGGCCCAAAAGGCCTTAATGCTATTCCATAAATGTTTCTCAAATCTGTCATCATCTTTTACATTTCCAGAGTCATTTTCCTGGTTCAGTCCCTGGACTATTAAGATTGCCTCTAATGTTCCATTTACTGGCTACTTCTCATCCACCATCCACACTTCTGCCCAAGGGCTCCCTGCGAAGCCTCCACCAAATCATGTTAACTCAACGGTTCCCCTTTACCTAAAGAAAATAGTTAATGCTCCAGGTCCATCACAATCAGCTTCAATGTTGTCTTTTCTGGCTAATATTTTTTACCCAGCCATTTACTTCATACGCCAGTCATAACTGACTACTCAAAACTCAACCGGGACCACAGGCACACTACTTGTTCCCATTTTTATCTCAAGCTGTTTCCTCATTCTGGAACTCTCTTCCTCTCTGCAGCCTCATCTTTTCTGTGAAATCCCACTTATGCTTTTAAAGTTGAGCTAAATGCAGCAAGAATCCATTGTGAGATCCTCTATGACTCTGACAGCCATGCTTGCTTATTGCTGGAGTATCATCTACTCTTTCATTCATTCATTACTGAAATCAGCAACCTCTTACACCATGCTATGAATGCGTGTGTTTATTACAAGTTTTGCACAAGGTTCTGAACTTCTGAAAAGCGCAGATCTTGTTTACACCATTTTTGTAGCCCTAGAATCCTGAGTTAGTATTCCCATAGAAGTCTCACAATGTTTTAAATAGTTAAAGCTTCATTGAAATAATATTTCAAAGTGACTAGTTTGAGAGGTAAACTTTTTCACTACATTTTTCTGATTATAAAAGTAAAATATACCTATTATACAAAATATGGGTAATAATATCATAAGCAAAAATTATCTGTGATACCACCATACAAAAAATGTAGTAAATTCATCACATAAATCATATATATATTGTGATATCTCATGTATGTATAAAATATCTTTTTTTAAACTTGGGATTATACAGTATTATTATATCCTCAAATTTTTCTCATTATTACAGTCTTAAATACTTTTTTCAAGACATGATAATAAAAACAAATTATTCATTATGAATATCTTTATTTAGTCATTTTATAATTGCTCACATTTGATTGACTTTCATTTCTTAAATGCTGTAAATAATGTTTCAATATTTTATGATTTTTTTTCTTCAGGAAGCCACTCAAACAGTAATTCTCAAGTCAAAGGGTCAAAACATTTTAAGGCTCTTGATACAGATACAGCCTATTTGTCTTCCAGAAAAGATAAACTATTTTCCATTCCCATAGCAGTGTGGGACTTATACCACATCTTTATTAGTACTGAGTTGTGTTACCAAAAGAAACAAGCAAGCAAACAAACAAGCAATAAACGTTTCTGCATTTTATATGTCTAAAAGAACCCTTTGATTTCAAAATTTACTTTCATTAATAGAGAGTTGAATGAGTTTGGATATTTCACAAATGTTTAATAACAGAAGAGTTGACACATAGCCTTAGTTTATTCTTTTTTTCTAATAAAGGGGTAGTTTCACTTACTAATTTATATATTTTAAAATTTAGGGTATTTATGCATTATTTATATTATTAATTTCCAATGTTTGACACTTTAGTCATTTACGTTATTACTAACAGGTGTTTCTAATTTTTAGGTAGTAAAAGCAGTTAATTTTTTCAAAATTTCTCCATTTTTTTGTTCTTTAAATTTCCTGACTTTTTGATAACCTATAAATATAGCTCTTTATGTTTTTCAGAGTTTATGGTTTTATTGTACTCATGAATTCACCTTTTACTTCATTTGTTTACACTCTTCTTTGTTGCTAAAAGTACATTGCTTAGGAAGAGAAAAATATATTTAATAAGAAAAATGAGACAAAAGGTAAAACAATAAAAGGACAAATTTTACTTTTTAATTTTTCATGAGGTGAGAATCTACTTTTATTTATTTCATATATCTAATCAATTGTTCAAGCACATATTTATCAATCATAGTGGTTAAGCCAAATTCTGTAAGTAATTCTGTACTTTAATTTCATTTTATGAGGTAGTAGCTGGTATAAAACTGTCAATCATTAGAATATGTATATCAGTTCTACCTTAAGGAAAATGATGTCTAAGTGAAAAACTTTTACTTCTCCTCTTCAGATTACCCTGGTGTAATCATTATCTTCTTAAAACATAAATCTATATGAATACACATATATATACACACAATCAGTCTTTTGCAAAAAAAATACTGTTTCATTCTCCAGCTTCAAATGATGCATATATTGGACAAATATAGTTTTCCAGGTTGCAATATATTATATCAAAGTCTTCTAAAGTGTTTCATTTTGGAAAATATTTAACAATTATGTTTAAAAGAATCATTACATTTCATTAAAAGAAAATCAAAGTCTGTTTTGAAGCTGGCTGGGAGCTGACCATATGCACATACACACGTGCACATGAATACATATGCATACATACAATTCATATATAGTCAGAAACATATGTGTGTATGTGTGTATAAAAGTATGGATCATACATTTGTGTGTATATGTATGTATTTGTATGTATATTTGTGCATATATGTGTATATCAGACAAGTATGATTAAATTATTGAAATCTATAGGTTTCAAAAACCAAAATTATAAAAGTTTTGCTGAAAGAATATATGTGTCTACAATGTCACTGAAGAAAAACTAGTAGGCTAAAGTTAATAAAGTCTCATATCTTGAGATTCTTGATTGATCTCAAGGAATGATCTCAAAACACCCTTGAATGATTTTATAAAAGTTCTAAAATAAGTTAGCAAGCTACATTCACCTTTGATCAAGTGACTTTGGAATGAAAGATTGTCACAATCTAAGTAATAATCATAAGAACATCAACAATACAATAATAGCAGCAACCATTATTTATTATACGTAAACCATGTTCCAGACACCCGACTGGCACTTAGCATATATCAATTTCTTTAGAGCTTAATAACTATATAAGCATGTCTTATTGCTATTTGTTAGATGATAAATTGAGGCTTGAAGAGGTTAAATAATATGTGTAGTATCATATTGCTAATAGAAGGCAGAACTAGAATTGGAATTCAAGACAAAATATACCAAGCGCTAAAGTCTGTGCCCTTATCATTACACTGGATTGTCTCACAGCTAATTCTGAGTAAAGTGACCCACACTGGAAACACACACACACACACACACACACACACACACACACACACAATTGTTAGGGTATTTTTCACATATTCACTTCACATAGCCAATAACATGGGAAAGTGTGCTGGGTCAAATGAAGGTGGTAAAGTTTGCTGCTGAAAGATTGAAAGATGAGAGGATTTATAAAGTATCAAAACTTTGGGGGAGGGATGAAACTTTGACCTTGTTATTTGTTATATTTGTCATTATTGTCATCACACCATACTCTCTGCCATTATCAAGATCACGGGCACGATAACCATATAGCATCTCCTCTCAGTGGGCAAGGCACTGTGAGCACTCAGCATGCTTCATTTCAGTTTAGCCTCACAATAGCCCTGTGATCACCATATTATAGATGAAAACATCAAGTTCCGAAGAGGTTAAAGATCACTTAGCAGTCTCTAGAGACTGATTCCATACTGGGTGTGAAAGGGAATTATTAATAGAGCAGAACACGATCACCTCCTTCCCCAGGTTAGACCCTCTATCCATAGATCAGATGCCTTGCCTCTAATCCACAAGAATATATTCATTAGTCCCCAGAGTATTTTCACCTGGTTATATTTAATATCCCACGGTTAAACTGCAAAGGTAGTTCTCTGTCTTCACTTTACCTCCCTCCTGGCTTCCTTCTTAAAGAAGTTATTACTAAAACATCTAAAGGACGGAGCATCGTGATCGGAGATGTGTCCAAGTGGTGAATAATATCAAGTCCAATAACAATAAGAACAATGGGGAGATTCCTTGATGGTCCAATGGTTAGGACTCCACGCATTCATTGTCAAGAGTGCAAGTCAGTCCCTGGTCGGGGAACTAAGATCCTGCAAGCTGCACGGCACGCCCCAAAAATTTTTTTAAAAAAAGGAACAATGGTTCTTTTCTTGCTATATAAGAATACTTCCATCTCATCTCACTTTCAACCTGCTTACTCACTGGTTGTATTGCTATTTCCATATAATTGTGTGTTGAGGATACGTTACCTGCTCTGGGTCCTTCACCAAAGGAGTCCCTCTGAAGATATTTTTCTTTTTACTTCACCAACCGCAATTCAAGTTCATTTCAATAAGCATCTTTTCCTCAGTTTCATGGCAGCAAACAATATCGTAGTCCTTCTACACATATTTAAGCATCTTCAACTATATTCACAAATATAGTGAGATGTTAGTGCCTCTTGACTGAGTTGCACAGAAGTGCTGGCTGATTCAGTGTGTGGCATTAGGAAAAAAAGCCCAAGAAAGGCTGCATGAAGGAAAAAGACCAGGGATGGCTTTCATACCACCATGAAAGAAGACGTTAATTGCATCAAACCATAATTTTATAAAATTTTCACTGTCGCAGAATTTTAGAGGAGAATAAAATTTCAACTTCTAGAAAAATGAAGGTTTTAGACACTTAAAATTGATCACATTTTTATATTACAAGATGACAACTAAATGCAAAGCAAGTTGCTAAAATAGGATGTTAACTTGGTATCTCTTATGAACAAATGCAAAATGCAAATTGGCAATTGTATGTGATTTAGCGTATGTTCTCTGGTGAAAGACTATGATCAATCATACAACGAAAAAGCTATCTGTCCAATAATGCACCATCCATCCAGGTGTGAGTGACATGGTATTTGCATCTCTATATATGTATACAGAGCATGTATACAGGTATAATAAGTAGATTCATCTGTGTAAGGATACAGAAAAATGCAATAGCCTTGAGAAATAATGATAATACTGCATGAGAAAGAGTTGATTTATGATATAGTTCTCAAGGGTCTGAAATTGCCTTAAAGTGTTGCTGCATTAAAATCTGCATAAAGTTGTGAAGGACATCTAACAGAAGCATAAATGATATGTGATATGATATATGACATTCCTATATCAAAATGCAAGATGAGGGGTTTCCCTGGTGGCGCAGTGGTTGAGAATCTGCCTGCCAATGCAGGGGACACGGGTTCGAGCCCTGGTCTGGGAAGATCCCACATGCCGCGGAGCAACTGGGCCCGAGAGCCACAATTACTGAGCCTGCGTGTCTGGAGCCTGTGTTCCTCAACAAGAGAGGCCGCGATAGTGAAAGGCCCACGCACCGCGATGAAGAGTGTCCCCCGCTTGCCACAACTAGAGAAAGCCCTCGCACAGAAACGAAGACCCAACACAGCCATAAATAAATTAATTAATTAATTTTAAAAAAAAAGCAAGATGAGGCTTTTCAGAGGAAAGTTGATTTACGTCCAAATATCAAAAATATTATGTCTATGTCTTCAGGCAGGGCAATGTATAAACTTAAAATATAGCTATAGATATAAATATAGACATAGACATAGATATACATATATACATATGTATAACTTAATTTGCTTTTTTACTATTTTATGATTATGAATTCTTCACCCTTGGAAAGTAAAAAGACTATAGAAAAATTGTGATACATTTTTTCCCAATAAAGAAGGCACAACATATTCCTCAGCAATTAAACCTAATAATGACTACAATTTCAGCCGTTAATTGATTAAACTAATTGTTTGTATTAGAGAAAAAAAAAACCTCTGAGCAGGTTTCAGAATTAATTTATGTTTTTAAATGCACAAGAACTTTCTAAGTAGAATGCCTTAAAAAGACATTCCCTCAAGGAGCAAACGGTATTACAAGATAAAATTCAATTATAACAAGTGTATTGATGTTTTTCACTAAGAATATTCTCTTAATCACTTACATTAGCATTAATTTAATTTCAAGTTTAATTTCATTACAAAATATTGGTTTTTAATAGTGCAGATGGACTTGACTACAGATAAATTAGGGAGAGCCACATCTCAATAAACATTTGTTTTATCTAGCAAAAGAGAGGGAGGTTCAGAGACAAGCAGAATAAGCTAATTCTCAAGGAAAAGCCTTTACAAATCGCTGGTAGAGCTAATAATCATTTTCAGATCTTGGAACAGAGCTGAGAAAGTACATAAAATATATTTTTTCTCCACTAAAATGCATTGCCCAATAGGAGCATAACTTTGTTATAGAATGAGAAACAAGCTGTGGATCATAATACTTCCCTTCTGAAGCCAGCTTTGCTATTTACTAGCTCTGGCAAATCACTTCACTTCTCTTGGCCTCAGGTTAGAAAGGACCAGAGGGCACAAACTGTGAAATGCAGGGTTACATCAGGCTCGCAGGTGTATGTTGTATAAAATGCACAATATTTAAAATGTTTGAACCAATGTGAAAAGAAATCATTAGGTGATATAAGAAGAGAGAGAGAGAAACAGAGAGAGAAACAGAGGGGGAAAGGAGAGGGCCAGGGCAAGATCATGTAGAATTTGGCTTCTCTTGAAAAATCAGAGAAACATGGCAACAGTTGGCTGCGTCTGAGTTTTCTCTCCTCTCTTTAAATAGGCTTGTCTTTCCTGTTCAACTTGATTCTATGTAATTCACTGCTGAGGCAAAGTGCCAGTTGCCATTTTTTATTTCACTGGGAATAAAACTTTTCATTTGATAGAAAAATATTTTCTGCCCTGTTGATTCTATCAAAGTGAGAAAGTACTCATTTCCAATGCCTCCTAGGCAGCTGCAGGCATTGGGGTCTGCGTCTCCCTTACCTCACCATCTAAATAAATTTCCTTTCATTCTGTGATTTCAAGTCTGAGCCACGTTGACCTAAAGTTTGTGGCCTTTCATCCTAACTCAAAATAAGCACTTATGCCCCAAGTAATCAAAATAACCCTTGTAATGTTGACCATAAACTAATTGGACTCCAATTAGTTTATGGTCAACATTACAAGGGTTTATAACTGGACTCTAATCCAATTATAATTGGATTTCCTCAAAAGAAGTTGGCCATTTTCCTTTTAGCCAAATTCATCCAAATTGTTATGGGGTCAGTATGGATAGGCAGGAGAAAATGAACATCTTGTACAAGAGACCCAAAATCAGCTCAAGAGCAAGCAGTTTCCTTGTAGCTTATGATCTACCAAGCCAAGAGTTCAATAGAGAGGTTCCTTCCTTGCTACCTAATTCATGTTCTCCATCTCAATTTCTTCTCACCTGCTTCCCACGCTGTTTACTTACTGCCCAAGAAGACATCCTTCATATCAATGGTAATTCATGTTATAACCATTGAGGATGCCAGCTCATTTAAAAATACCTTTCCTAAATCAGTACTCAAAAAGCTTCTCTAATTGTGAAAAACATATGCTCTTTCAGCCTGAAAGATATTACCTAGAAAATGGCTCTTCCATCCCAGGCCCTCTCAGCTCCTACCTTTCAAAGAATCAATTATGGGTTGCAGTGTCATTCTCCACTATACATAAGGACCAACTTATGCTCAGAAGAGGAATCAAAGCTAAGACTTAAAGCAATAAAATCCTTGGTGGTGAGAAATGGAATATTTTCTGCCATATCGGTAAACAAAGGATGTCACAGCCATCAGTGATTGCAGCCACAGCCAATGGTGAGCTGGTGAGCCCTAACGGAACTCAGGAAGGAAAGAATACCTGCCATCTAGCAGCCATCAGACTGCAGCCACTCCCTAAGGTGAGCCCTGAGGAAACTCAGGCTGTGAAAGCACAGGATACTGGCCCCAGAGAGCTGAGGTGCATTACCTAAGGAATGATTTCAGTGAGCCCAGATTCTTGCATCTTCCCATACATAGAAAAGGGCTAAATTCCTTAGCTTGAGATGTCTGGTTTTCCTTAATTAACAATAATCTTTTGATGTTCGGACTACCTGCACTTTGTTGCAAAACTCCTATATAACCTGGCTTCCCCCTTCGCCACCTCGGAGCAGTTCTCTCAGGGTTACTTGAGATGCTGCCTTCTGGGCTTGAAGTCCTAAAAATTCCCACCAAATAAAACATAACTTTCAACTTTTAGGTTGTGAATATCTTTTTTTAGTTGACAGTGGAAATGATTCTAGGATTGTCCCTGTGCCTCGGCCATATTATGCTACCCTCATTCACAAGTCACTATAGCATTTGCCTTAGTAATGCCCTTCAATTGGGGGCTTCAGAGAAAAGAAAGAGAGTCAACAGAGGGATAATGCTGGGAAGAGCAGAATGGAGACGGAATTACTACTGCTATAAGACTTTTGTTCCTAGAGAACTGCTTTCATCATGTCATTCATCTCCCTAGAATGTCAAAGGGCTTCCATCGTTAACAGTATTATGTCTACATAACTTGGTGCATTTAAACATACGGACCTTATGGCCACATCTGCTTTCATGATCTCATTGCCTACAACTCCCTTATTAGAACCCTGGGTTCTCTCCAGCTTGTGGCATTGCATACCATTCCTGATTCAAATCGACTCTGCTCAATTTCTGTAACAACCTCAATTGGGAAAAGAATTTGAAAAAGAATAGATACATGTATAACTGAATCACTTTGTTGTACACCTGATACTAACACAACATTGCTAATCAACTATACGCCAATACAAAACAAAAAGTTAAAAAAAAAAAAAAAAGTCTCCCTCAGTCAAGACTGCTAGGTGTCCAAGGAGATGACATACCTACTACTTTTGAAAATATGAGGAATCCCTTTTGGTATGCTGCTCTGGGCCCAGTTTCTAAGAGCCTGAAGAAGTAACTGACACAACTTCACAAGTCCATGCTTTCATAAAACTATGACAAACTTTCTTCCCCCCAGTTCTTACCCAGATTTAGACCAATAAACCACTCAGAAATAAAATATGGGGAGAAAATGAAAATCAGAAAGACAAAGGACAAGCAGGAGGATATGGGTGTTTTGTAATAGTTTGTAGAATCCTTCCTACCAGAAGGATTCCAATGGAATTGAGGTGGCCAAAAAAATCCTACTGTTAACTTTCATCTCTTCTTCCCTATTTCAACTGCTCTTCCCATGGCTCCCCGCACCTGCCAACATAAAGATCATTCTAAATGCATTTGCTACATTCTAGTAGAATAATTCATACATTACTCATGAAAGAGCTTACAATTTCTCATGGCTATACTTAGGACCCTAGTATTAAATAATAAAGAACCAATATATTTTAATAATTTTAATTTCTTGGAATATCTTCCTTAAGACAATATTTAATTAACCTTTTTCTAATGAAATTAACATAAATGGTTTTCTAACTTGCTTCATAAAGAAGAGTGCTCAAGCTCAAAACCGTACCTGATTGGATGGTTTGCATCTTTCAGTATCCAAAAAACAACGTGTACGGAAGGAGGCTTCTTTGCGGTACTAATGGTAATTAGGGTGCTAAACACATTATTAACAACTGACTTATACTGAGCACACATAATGTGTCTGGTGCTCTTCCAGATGCTTTATATATGCTAATTTAATTACTCCTTGCATCCATCCATAAGGTCGATAGTATGATGCCCATTTTACAGATGAGCAGTTGAGGCTCTTAGAGTACGAAACATGCCCCAATCACTGAGCAAGTAAGTGGATGGAATAGAATCTGAACTCAGGCAAACTAACTCCACAGCCCCCATTTTTAAGTCTTCTACCATGTGGCTCTGTTCTTGGGGCGGCTGTGTGAATGCAATGAGGTTATATATATAAATATTTCCTATTATATAGATATCACTGTTCCGGGAAAACAGCATGTGACCAATAACTGTTCATTTTTCTTCGCTTGCAATTTCATAGATTAAATAACTGAGGTTCAGAGGAGTCAAATCACTTGCCCCAAGATGGGTCACCTGGGAATAGAATCTCCGGGTCTTACTCCAGAATCTGCAAAGTTGCACTGCTTCTGTATGAATGCAGTAAGTCATCAGGAAGTCCGAAGACTGCAGGCACTTCCGGGATCACCCCCTCCACTTTTGCACCATCACTGCTATCACGATTTATGCACTTTTGTGTACAATAATTATGTATTGAGTATTCAATCCCTTGAAGTTACACAGGGCCTTGTGACTGAATTCTGAATGTGTGTCTCTCTCCGGACAGACATATAAAAATCTGTCACACATGACACTCTCTCTTTTTCCCCATCTGTCAGCCTGAGACAGAGGATTCAGCTGAAGGCTCAGAGGTTCTCAGGAATGACAGAGTCATGGGTTCAGAGGAGCCCAGATCTGTCCAACAATCAGGAACAGCCATCAACCAGGAACATCCATATTGGATTTGTGCAACTAAGAAACATTTTTTCAAGGGAAAAACACTAAAATTTTCGGTTGTGTCTGTTACAGCAGCCCTGTTACTCGCTTAACTAATACACAATCACAAATGTAAAAAAGCACACAAAGTGTGAGGAAGTATATAACTCTTGGACAACTTGTGCTCCATCTAGTTTTTTAATATGGCTATAGCTGGATCTAGAGTAGAATGTCCTAGAATGATATTTTCCAACATTTTACATCCTATCTTTAAAAAGACTCCTGTGGATAGACACAAATCTAATTATGGAAATGCCATGCAATATAAGTGATGACTTCTTTACATACATTTTTTTAATGAATGTGTGGGTTTAGAATTACAAAACCAACCCTAGCCTTTTCACAGTCAATAGTCCATTTCCAGTTTTCAGAAAATAGAATTGCATTGGAAGGATCGTTGGGGAAGTTATGCACCGCCTCAGCTTTCCGCTTTATACAATAGAAATACTAGTCTCTGTTACAATTTGACTATGTGGGATGAATGAAATAGATAATATCCTTATAATAAACTTATAAGATGCTAGCTCTGTCATTTAAAGATGTATGCTCACCATACAATCCCTGGAATTAAAACAAAAATGAACATCCTGAGAAAACTGAGCCCTAGAACTGTAGAAAAATGCAAATGATTGCCCATAGAATAGGGAAAGGGGCAATGCCATATTTGGCATTCATGGTAGTACAGAATTTACTTTACAAATAAACTGCAACCCTTTGCTATGTGTAATATAGCCCCGGGATCAACTCTACACTCTTGTCCTCTGTTGGTACATTCCTACGAGGCAGGCCTTTAGAGAACCAGAACTTTTTCCATACTTCTAAATTTGAGCAACTTTTACTCTCTGCCAGAGAGGTCTTTGGTTAACAAGAGAGAGATTTCTTTTGTCAAATTCATCAAAACAACATCTAGAGGTTTCTATTGACATTCTAACTTGAAACACTGGAACTTGTGAGCAGATGTACTGATGAATCCAAACACTCATTGAGTGTGTGGGAGGGATTTACATGACAAGAGGAAATGCCAAGAGGTAAACTGAACATCACAGCACATTAAGGACTGTGTGAGCTGCTTTATAGATCATCTCATCTCACGTCTCCATTTAAATGTTTTAAAATAGCTGTGACTCTCTCTATATTACAGATGAGGAAACCGAGGTCCCAGAGCTGGGTGATGATGGATAGAAGTTTTAAGTCAGGGTTGATTGATTCTACAACCTGTCATCTTTCTACGTGACAAAGCATTCTCTGAAATTAGAAGAAAGATAAAAGTCAATAATAAAATAGATTTGAAAAAGAAATTAAAACCATTAGAAACTTCACTCTTCAATTGACAATGTATTACCAAATGTGTCTGAAACATATTGTTTTAAGTTACATTAGATAGTAAATAGAATCACTTAATTCAATATGTCAGGGAGGAAGAAATTTTCCTCTACCCTTCTAGGTTCTTCTGGCTGGTCCAAGAATTAAATTGACATGAGACAGATTAATATGAGAAAAATCACACAGAAGTTTAATAACATGCATACATGGTAGAGACACAGGAAAATTGAGTAACTCACCAAAATGGCCCAAGCCCTCACCTTAAATATCATCTTCAGCTAAAGACAAAAGAGGATGTAGGGGGTAGTGGTCTGGGACTTCAAAGGGGATGAAGGTAATTCACATGGAGATGGAAAACAAATGTTTGGTAAATAAAATTTTGTTGGGCCAGGCAGAGACAATGGGACACCAGAGGAATTTTAACAGACTTTGCTAGGTTCCTCCCTGTCTGCACACTACTTCATACTATAGTTATCTGTGGTGATAGTTCCCTTCGTGGAACAGGTCTTCTTTCTACATTCTTTTGGGCAGTTAAGAAGGTCAAAGGTTTATCCTGAGTCTTTTGGGCCTTAAAAAATAATCAGCTTAAATTAATCCTTCTGCCAAAAAGACATAATTAGGGGTGGCAAATTTTGCTCCCCTGCAAATATAATTATCAAACACTTAAGTAAACATTGTAGAAAATGTTTTAAAATACCAAGGCTCTCTCTGTATCATACATGTTATAATTCATGCAAAATATCTCACTTACTAGTTAGTGTTATTTTTTCCTAGGACCAGGATTTCAACTTATACAGTGTTTTTAATATTTTCTTTCCTACCTTTTTTTCCCCTGAAATAAAGTACTTGTTTTTCTAAAGCATTCCTCAAAAATGAGAACATGACTCCGATAGCAACTGTAATGGTGTCCATACTTGTTAAGCTACATTTTTCCCTGAACGTTCTTGCCAAGTTTCTCATACAATATATTTAATATCTTTCTCTTAGCTGGGTTAGAAATAAAATAATTTATTCATTGTCCTTTGAGGATTATACAATGGTAACAAAACCAATGATGCTGTCCGCTTTATCATATATCACCGTTATCCTATACCCTTTAGAACTATAATTGCAGCTCATCTAAATTGCTACCATTTTCCAGATAAGGCACCTGAGTCAGAAAGGTTAAATAATTTGTCCATGAAACTCTGCCAAGGGATAACTGAGCCAGGATTAAACTCAAAGATTCTGCACATCCGCACATTTATGTCATGAGCAATGCGTTCCATAAATTAGAATATTCTGACTGGGATTCCTCTGAGCCTCTCAAGCTTATATCCCACATCTTATCATGCAATTAAAAAATATATAATATTCAGGAAAGAAGAAAATGGTCTTTATTTTTCCTCTCTTTCACAAAATACTACAAACTGAAGGAAATACTGCTTCTTTCCCATGAAATTTTAGAAAAAGTTCTGAAAGAGCTTGACCTCTGAAGATGGAACCTATTAATTTGTTCTAAGTTTTCAGAGGAGCAACTGAAAACTCTTTCATCATTTGTAAACAATGACTAATGAAAATCATTAATGTAACCTAGGCAGATTGCGAAAAAAATGTCTCGTCAGGTGATTTGAGAAGGTAGTAATGGTTAGTCATTTATTATAGAAATTAATAAATCCCATTATGTCTCTCCTGTTAACACGTAAGACTGAACTTTTGTCCCTCACTTTGCTAAAACATGATCTACTCTAAAATCAGTATGTTATTAGAGGTATAACTTCCAGATTATACCCCGTGTTCAAGTTCTCTGAACCTCAGTGACCCCTGTGCACTTGGCAAACATCAACTAATCTTCAGGACACTTCCACTGGGACCAAATATAACCTCCAGTTTTCTATCAACAGATTTTTCCCGGGAGAACCTGCAAAGAGATCAGATTTGGGATATGGGATGGAACACATGTTCCACTTCTCAGTTGACTAATGGCAAGTATGCAGGGGCTTCCTGGTCTCAAATAGTGAAAGGAGACAAAGCAACACAGCAATAACAGGTCAGGGGTCATGGTCATAGGACGAGGCTCCTAGACTGAGGGCAGCTGTCTACCCTGCACTGTGCACTGATTCACTCTGCACGTCTCTGATTTCTCCAAGAATCACTATAGCACCATCACTCACGGCTGCCCTCTGCACATTCACCTGGAACAGTCCCAAAGGGCAAATGTGGACTCAAATAGTTCTTGTCAACTATTCCAAATGCACTAACCTTCCCCACTCCTCACCAACGCTTCTAGATAAAGAGATAATAAATTCTTCTAAGAGGGATTCATAAACTCTCAGACTATTTTTTAAGTTAAGTTCACAAAGCGTTACATCAGCAAACACCAGAAAATATAGCCCTTCTTAACATGGCATGTCAGAATGCTTTTTAAACCTCCGAATCCACACACCACAGCCTAATATATATTCAAAGGCCCAAACTCTCTGCAAGTTACACTCTCTTCAGGACACCCGTTCCCTCATCAAAGTCTTGCTGGGAGAAACAGACGTTTTTCATTTACTTTTGCTTCTTCCCTCTGCCCAGCAGCTCTCAGAGCAAGAAAACCAGTTACTGGAACTCTACTGGACCCAACTCAGGAACATTAAGACCCTAAGCTTTGTGGCTTCACCCGAATTCCTCAGCCTTGACCTTGCTTTGTCATTATGCCCAAGATGAAGGGGAAAAGGAGGAGAGTTGGTAGTGAGTACAGAGATGGCTGAAGATCCCTTTGGCATTTTCACCCTCCCTGCCAAGGAAGAATGGATAAGAGCTAAGACTGCTGGTGCCCCAAACTGTTCTTGTTTCACCGAATATCAGTTCTCAAAGGAGACTGAGCTTTCTGACTACCCTGCACGTCTAATAATTGCTCATGGGTACTAGAATCCTGCTACCAAAAACGTTACACGACCACAGCATATGACATGAATTTGATTCACAAGTGCCCATATTTCCTATCAGTGCCTGGAAAAAGTGGAGTTTTCTATTGCTTCAAAGTAATAATCCAAGAATCATGTTTATTTTTCTAAAAAAAAAGGTTATAACCAGACCAAATACATTTTAGGAAAATTGACTTTAATCCAAATCACTGTCATCCCAAAACATATAAAAAATTTTGAATTATTATCTGATGCTCCCAAAATGATTGCCAAAAACCTACAGTAGGATTTTTTAGAGAAAAAAACTGTATTTTTCTGAAGAGATAAACTAGTCAATAGCACCCCCTGGTGGCAATAGACACTCATCTGCTTGGGAATTGGCTGTGGTTTTAAAATCTCCTCCAAAGGGAAGATTTCGTGACCTCTCCCGGTAAAACGTTCCAGGATTTTACTCTCAGGTCTAATAAAAATACTTTACAAGACAGCATGCACCCATTTCCTCTAGTCAAACCTACCTCTTTAGTTGAGATGAGAAACAGATTGTCTCTACCCTTTATTGCTGGGCCTCTGTGTACATCGTTAGGGCCATGGAGAAGGAACCACAGCAAAATTGGGTGAAACAGGTCTGGTCAGAGGAACTCATCATGGCCCACCTATACATCCGTCCAGAGGACGACCCGCAGATACTAGGTCCACTGTTGAGAGCAGAGGGTGTAATTTAATGGGCCAGAATGTGCAAAGCAAAGATCTCCATCTGAAGACTGCTTCAAGGGTCCCTCACAGAACGTGAATCACTGCGCCCCTGACCTCTGCACACGGTCACACCAACTCCCACTCTTCTCAGAGGCGATACTCAAAACGGGTTTTAATCAGGCGTTTTCGAATAATAGTGTCTATTAATGTTTTCACTCTCTGCACTTCGACTCTGATAGGACAGAACTAAAATTAAAGTTTGTTTGTTTGTTTTTCTCTTTAAAGTCTAGCGTTATACCTTTTCTATCACTGAACTGAAGGCTATTTTACATTTTCCTCATTTAACTCTTTAAAAGTGAATAAACTTCTGATTTTTTATGTTATTCACTTTAGCACTTCCCAATGATTTTCAAAGTATAGACCAAGCCGATGTCTGCCCAGTACATTCTGCTCTCAGGTTGACATGAGAAGACTTTCTTTTTTCTGTTTTGTTTTGTTTTTTCCACTGAATAATTACTATTTTATTATTATCGTTACCCCAGGTAACTAAGAATGTAGGCTTCTCGTGTATATCTCTAGAGAGCATTTGTTTTTATAATCCAGTCAGTGTAAAGATTAGCTTTACCCCATATTTTTCCAGGGGAGTGAAAAATTTTAAAAATGAATTAAACATGATGTCTTATGTGTGATAAGGGAAGATGTAATTTGCCGAGACTCATTTGGGGACCTTTAATTTTTAAAAAATACAGTATAATAAATGCCAAATTCACATTTCATAATGACTTTGATCTTATCTCTAAAAGGGAAAGGACAGATTCATGGAAAGTAGTATAATTAACACCCATTCCGTAAGTGCATGTACCATGTTTTATGCTTACAGGTAGATAATACATGTTGTAAAAGAACAACCAATTGCATATTTTTGCTTAAAATCTCCTAAATTATATGTGGGCCATATATTCATTTTGTAGTTTGTTGATAATCACACTCATCTTTAATCTTATGCACTAATGTCTGTAGTTAATGTGTATTCAATCTATTTTAATCTAAAATGAGCAAACAAAAAAAAAAAGAGGGGAAGTCGGTCAGAACACAACTTTCTTTTTCCTTTATTCATTCACGGGTTGCCCAGCATTGAACTTAACGACTGTCAAAAGATTTCTGGTACAGATAAATGCAGTCATATTAACTTTGAAAGTCCTCTCCCCCCCTCTAGTGGTAAAAAGCAGTATAGAAAATTGACAGGATACCCATGAGATTGCAGCTGATAGTACAGGAAAGAACACTGCTTGGAGAGTGACTGGAGAGGGTTCAAGTCCCACATCTGCCATTGACACCTACATGAACTTGAGAGTTCACTTGGCCTTGTGTTTTTCAGTTTTCTCATCAGACATAGAGTAATGATGATGATTTGCAAAATTGTTCCGATGGTCACAATAGAAAATATCAAATGTATTTAGAAATCGATCAAACAAAATTAGATTTTTAAATTTATTTTTAAAGAAAGTACAAGAGACATAATATGTTTAGTTGATTGATTTGATCCTGTGGTGGACACCCAGGGCAGCTTCCATGGTCCCTCCCTCCTGGTACTTAGAGCACTGAGTGGAGAAACAGCCTTTACCAAGTGATCAAGCATCGCGCTCCCAGCAATGAAATAAACTGACATCATGCGTCAGGTGATCCTCTGAGAAGACCTCCACATGTCACCTTCTTGCTCAAAACGTTTAACTCAAATCTAATCACAAAGGAACAATCAGACCCATCAAAACTGAGGGTTTTTCTGAAAGGAAAAAAAAAATCTGTTCTGGAGTCTGAAAACCTCAGTACCTTGAGAATCAATGAGACTGAGAAGAATTCATAATTAAAAGAGATTTTTAAAACGCTATGAGAACCAAATGTAATATATGATCCTCAACTGGGTCCAGGATTGGGGAGGGGAATGGTACTGGGGCACTTGTAGAGGTATGAAAATGGGCTTTGAGACCGTAATATTGAACCATTCTAATTTATTGACTTCCTTCTTGCATGTGATTGTTTAGAAGAATGTCCTTGATTTTAGGACATACATGTTTAAATATTTGGAGTGGAAGTGCCATGATTAAAATACATTTGTGCGTGTGTGTTTAAAAGTATACACGTGTGCTAGCTTTCCAACTTTTCTGTCACTGGAAAATTTTTCAAAATTAAAAAATGTAAAAGCAAGCAAATGAATGCTCTTAGATATTCTCCCGATTGAAGATTTATTGGGGTTAACGATTTCCTCTTTGTAATGTTAACTGCCCAGGGAAGACCTTTCCTCTACAACCCTGTCCACCTTCATCTGAGGCTTCTGTGACATGATCTCAGGTATTAAAGCTTGAATTATAAAGACACGACTCCTCTGCAAATTTCTGCCCTGGGTGGATAACTTTCCCTATTTGTAAAACGAGAATTATAAGAATAATCCTGTTTCTGGTACTGAATTCTCCAGGAACTTTATCATTAGCTCTTCATCCTTTTATCATTTTTCCTTCAAATTTTCTTTCCTCAACATTTGTTACTACTGTAATGCTAAATTGCTTGCATTTTTGTCCAAATTGTGTGGTTTCAAACCCCCTACTCTGCAAATCTTCTCTCCCAGTCTGTAAGGCTTTCCACCCTCTTTCATTAAAACATGAAGAAAAGGTACCCACTTCCCCGTCTGTAAAATCATGCTTGACCACCTTCAAAGGCATCCCTCAAAACTCAGAGTTAATCCCTCTATCTTCTGCTCACTCTTCTCTTAATTATACTAATTGCAAGTGTGTGTGTGTGTGTGTGTGTGTGTGTGTGTGTGTGTCCTTTACTGGGCTGAAATTCCCTTGAACACAAGGAGTTCTTATCAACTACTGAGCATCAGTCAGAACACCTGCTGCTGATCAAGTGTACAATGAGCATTTGCTGAGTGAATGTATGAAAGCAATTTGCAAACTGTAAAGTGCTAACGCTAATTGCTGCAAAGTGTCAGTGGCAGTCACACATGTTAGTCACCAGCAATGACAGTTATACACATTAGTTATTAGCATTTAGTTGGTGGTACAAGAGATGGCAGACTAAACAGAAGACATGGGACTCTGGCTGGATAATTTTGTGTGAAGTAGGATATTTAGAGCATGGAGGTCTTGGAAAGGGAAGGAGAAGGGAAAATGGCCAAACATTAATTTTACCCACACTGTCTTTTTGCCCAGACTCCAGGTGACTGTTTGCAGAGCTGTGAAATGTAAGGCTGTCAAATCACTGCTAGAAATATCTTCCAGTGAATCTTGTTTCTTTGGGTCCAGCCACTCTACCCAAAGCCCCTGGGAGCAGCTAGGAGGAAGAGCAAAGATGATGGAGAGGATGAGGTGGGAAGAAAAGACATGATGTGTACTACTCCTGACCTGGCTGGCCCCTTGGCCTCACTCCTCCACCTCATTTCTTTCCATCTCCGTGATGAATATTGAAATGCATCACTCCTACTGGGACCCACTTTTAAAGGAGGTCGAGAAAGATGAAGTGTTGCCCTCTTCCGGCAGTTTCTGCAAATCTTCACACTCAGTTCATCACATAGTCAATGAGTTGTGTTAAAACAGTCCCCCTCCTGCAACTCATTTTGAGAAGACAGTACAACACAAAGGCAGACTTTCTTTTAATTCAATATACTGTGGTAGCAAATAGCTCTTTGTCACTGAGCGTTTTCACATCTTTTAAAATTTGTTTTTAACTGTTTGCCTTTGTATTTAAATTTGGCTGCAGGAATAATTTTAGAAATTCTTTGGGCAGGTAAAAAGTGCTGAGTCACCCAAAGGACAAGTTCTCATATGTTTAGGGCATCTGCCCAGTATATCTGAGGCAAAACAATAGGAAAAAAAAGAGAGAGGAAGCAAGAAATAAAAGAAAAGAGTTCAGCTTCAATAACCTTATGCAAAATTCTGCACAGAGAAAATGTACATGAAGTTAAGCAAAATATAGTAGAATATATAGAGACTGTGATATGTAGAGAAACAAAATTCATCACCCCAAAATGTCTCTTCGGCATGTGGATTATTTCAGGCTGAAAAAAATCAAGACCCAAAAGACTCAGGATAAACCTTTGACCTTTCCCCTAACTGCCTAAAAGAATGTATGCAGAGAACCTGTTACAGGAAGGAAGCTATCACCATAGATAACTATAGTATGAACCAGGTGGTAAACAAAGAAGAACCCAGCAAAGTCTGTTAAAATCTTCTCTGTGTCCCATTGTCTCTGCCTGGCCCAGCAAACATTTATTTATCAAACATTTGCTTTTCCATCTCCATATGAATTGCCTTCATCCCCTTTGAAGTCCCAAACCACTACCCCCAAAACCCTCTTTTATCTTTAGCTGAAGATGATATTTAAGGTGAGGGCTTGGGCCATTTTGGTGAGTTACTCAATTTTCCTGGGTTTCTCCCTCGTATACAAGTTATTAAACTCAGATTTTCTCCTGTTACTCTATCTCATGTCCTTTTAATTCTTAGACCAGCCAGAAGAACCTAGAAGGATAGAGGAAAATGTCCTCCTCCCTGACAATATTGTGATTTATGAAAAGAAATATACACGTGGTCTTTATCCCTGTTCCTGGTACAGAGCTCCTAAAACCCCTGGACTTTCCTGTGATGAGAGCAATAAAGGTGCCGTTTGTTAATTTAAGGCGGTTACCTTTGGACAGTACTTAAGATGGGGCCTGGCTGCCAGTAGAGCCAGTCCTATGATTAGAGGGTTGGAACTTTCAGTCCTATTCCCCAGCCTCCAAGGAGGGGAGATGGGATGAAGATTGAATTCTATCACCAATGGCCAATGATTTAGTCAATCATGCCTATGTAACTAAGCCTCCATTAAAACCCAAAAGAAGGGGGTTTGGTGAGCTTCCAGGTTGGTGAATACATGAAGATTCAGGGAGAATGTAGCGCTCAGAAGGCATAGTTGTTTCACGCCCTTTCCTCATACCCTGCCCCATGTATCTCTTCCATCTGGCTGTTCCTGAGTTCTAACCTTTTATAATAAACTGGTGATCTAGTAAATAAAATGTTTCTCTGAGTTCTTGGAGCTGCTCTAGCAAATGAATTAAACCCAAGGAGAGAGTTGTGGGAACCTCTGGTTTATAGCTGGTTGGTGTGAAGCACAGGTAATAACCTGGACTTTGACTGATGTCTGAAGTGGGAGCAGTCTTGTGGGACTGAGCCCTGAACCTGCGGGACCTGATGCTCTCTGTGTAGACAGTGTCAGAATTGAGTTAAATTGTAGGACACCCAGCTGGAGTTGGAAAATTGCTAGGTGGTGTGGGGAAAAAAATCCCACACATCAGAATTTGAATTGATGAACACACATTATGGTTGGTGTCAGACGTATAGATGTTATATAAATTTTACATTAATTTAAAAGATAAAATGTATACTGAACTATTCATGGAGGGAGGGCTTTATAATCCCTTCTGTTACAGCTTTTAATTTGCTCCAATCCCAGTTTGTATCCTGTCCTAAATATACACTTGCATCATTATGAGACAGGAAGGGGGCGGGGCACAACGTTTAAAAGAATGACATAGCCCGAGGACACAACATAAACTGATTAGAATCAAATAGGTCCAAGATGGCGGGCGAGTCGACTTCCACTAGACCTTGAGCCTTAGGATATGCTCATTGTAACACATCAGCATGGCTAAATGACACACCCACCGGCGCCACGTTCCAAGGCCAGCCATAAAGGTCAAAAAGTGGGCCGTGGCCCAATTCCTGGAAATCCCCACCCCTTCCCCAAAATAGCTGGAATAATCCTCCCACTCATTAGCCTATGAAATTACTCACCCCTATAAAAACTGACAACCCCATACCCTGGGGCCTGTCTCGTCTTCTGAGATGGCCCACACTCTGTCTATGGAATGTGTATCTCCTTGAATAAACCTTCTTTCTCTTTACTGTGGCTCGCTCTTGAATTCTTTCCTGCTCGAAGCCAAGAACCCATACTCGGCAGCATCCCAGGAACTCAGCTGAGACCTGGGACATGACCATCTTTTCTTGCCCCACCTTTCTTTCCGGCATAATTAGAGTTTATTTTTCTAAAGTGGTGCCCATGGTATGCTCTTTCTCCTTCTAGTAATAAAGCTGATTTTAAAAAAATCAATGTTTAAGAATGAGGTGAATAGAGATCTCTCTTTCATTGTGAGTTGCAGTCATGGTGTTACTTCTCTCAGGGGCACTTGCATTTCAATCCTCTTCTCTAACATTTGTCTTTCAGTCTCCACCAGAAGGTAAAACTAGTTCATTAAATGGCTGGGGTGAGCATATGTGACGACTGTGTACAGAGCCACCTGTCAGGAGCCCAAACACTTCTGTGAATTACTATAACAGTATTGCAATGAGATGCTTATCTATTTCCACGTTTAGCTTTAATTTATTCATTCAATATAGACTAAGACCACAGACAGAGAGAACAGACTTGTGGTTGCCATGGGGGAGGGGGGGTGGAGGAGGGATGGATTGGGAGTTTGGGATTAGCACATGGAAACTGGTATATACAGAATGGATAAACAACAAGGTCCTGCTGTATAGCACAGGGAACTCTATTCAATAACCTCAGATAAACCATATGGAATAACCATATATATGTAACCATATATATATATAGACATATATATATATATAAATAACCATATATATATATAAAACTGAATCACTTTGCTGTATACCAGAAACTAACACAACGTTGTAAATCAACTCTACTCCAATAAAATAAATTTAAAAAAAATACAGACTAAGACTACTAGAGATTTCCAAGATGAAATATACATACCAGTTCTCAAAGAGCCTACAACCTAGTGAAAACAATTGTACTCCGCATCTTTAGAATCAAAAGAGATGCTCCTTGGAAAAATAAAAGAGGGGTTCTCTGGTCAGATATATTCCAGAATCATGACATATGATATCCTCCTCTTTGCAATTCCCAATGCACATCTACAAACATAAAACTCTGATATTAAAGGAATTTATCTAACCTGGCTTTCTCCAGACTGCTTTTCTGGGTAGCAAAACAGTGGATAGCACCCCTCAGACAGTGCTGTCCTTTAATACAAAAATAAGGTTATTTACCGTTGTGTATGGAAATTACAAAATACAGAGGAGATATGGAGAAATACGATATGCTTGGAAGGGCTGGGACAGCCTCAAAGATGGAGAGAACACACCTGACCCCAGACTTGGAGGATGAGTCAGAGTTGCCAGGAGCCCAGGACTAAGGAGGGTATTCCAAGGGCCAGATCATACAGGCTTTGAAATCCACACAAAGCAATTTACCTCCCCTCCTGTAGGCAATGGGGAGACTTTACAGAATTTTGCATGGAAGGGTCAACACATGGTCACTCTTGTTGCTCTGGAGGATGGATCTGGCGACAGGGGGACACTGGAGACTGGAGTTGGGGAAAAGGGAGAGAGACACTGAGCCTCTCATAAAACTGCAAGGTCATCTTGTAAGACAGTTTGGATCCAAGAAAAGCCACACCATGAAGCTGCTGGAGTGGCCCCAGGCTCACTTCCTCCTGCCCTCCTGTCCCGTGGCTTGTCTTGTTTCCCCCAAGGCACCACGCTTTCTTAGAGGCAAGACAGTGCTTTGCACTTCTTTACTCAACTAAAAAGTTTAATAAAAACAGCCTATAAGTTGAATAAATGAATGACTGAAAATAGGCACCTACACTTAAACATTCTGGTTTAAACTGTGCTTTCATATGAATTATCTCATTTCATATGGATGTAGAAATCAAAATACCTGGAAATTCCATGAAGCCCAGGACAGCCACCATTGGATGTGAGCGCTTCCCACATAAGGCTTCTTCAAGGGTTCCTGTTCCATTATTGGGGTTTATATCAGAGAAGTGACAACAGAGATTGTGTTCCTTCCTAGGTTGTATCCTGAATGGTAAGTGACTTTGGCTCTGCTGGCTTCTCCTGAAAGGCCTCTCCCCACTTTCATATGCAAAGTTGACTGGGTTGGGTAAGATTACACCTGATACCTTTTGCTCCTTCAGATAACCTCCTCATTTTCTGGAAAGGAAGTCATCATATGCAGCATTCCACATACTATCCCCGTCAAAATAGCTGACAACCAGGGATTATTAACTAGCTCTAATGCAGCACTTACTTTAGAAAACAAAGGCTTTGAAGTGACAGTATGGTTGTTTCTCCACCCCTCCTCACCCCCTTTAAAGTGTCTGCTCATTGGATGGACGTAAAAGCCCAGAAGCCAGATAAATCTCACTGAATGCATTTTTGGTCTTTTGTGTGTTGTTGGTTAATCTACAGGAGTAGTCTAGATGCTGGGGCTCAGGAGTGCCTGTTTGGGAAGGGGATGTATTTTCCTTTCAGAATGCGGAAAGAGTTAGATGTACTCAAGTGTTGAGATTCTCAAGTGTGCACACACGTGCACACTGGCACTCGCACACACACGCACACGCCTGCATGGCTGAGCTCTCAGGACACCAGCCCGTGGTCCACAAAAGAATGATGCAACTGAGTGACAGTGAGCTTTCTTCCAGGAGTTACCGTCCCAACCCCGTCCCACCTTCGGAGATCTGGCCTTAGGTGGTGCCTTGTTCAGTTGAAGTCTGAATTGAATTTGCCCCTCTGCTATGTAGCTTTTAATCTAGAAAAGTTATAAGACGAGACCCGGAAAGTCGAAGAATGAGTAAATAAATGGATGAAAGAAAATGAAGGAAGGTGAGTTTTACAAAGAGAGCAAGTTCAGAGAGACAGCTATTTATGGTAGAAAATAAAGCAGGAGTTTAGTGGCTAGAACCTCCTGGACTTACACCTCATGTCCATACAGCCACTTCCTAGCTAGAAACCTTCAACAGGTAACAGGTTCTCCAGCCTCAATTTTCTCATGAGTAAAATGGGGATAATATTGCCTACTTCATAAGCATATCGTGAGAATAAAATTGTATGATACGGCATTCTGGACACCATGCCAAGCACGTAATAAGCCCTCAATGAAAACCATTTTAGAAATCTGCTTTATTTGGGGAAGGTGCTTTCCACCTGAAGGCTAATGTTTACTTGCAGCACAGAATAAAGAACAAAGATTTGCCCAGCAGGTGAGCTAGGTGGAGAAACTGAAGCTGTCTAGAACTCCCTGAGTAAGGCACTCACAATGTGGCTGTGCTTATTATTCTGAGTCAAGCGTAGTCTAACTCTGAACCGATATTAATATAATGTAAACATTTCTTGCTAATCCACCTGTAACTTAAGTTAGAGGTAAATTTACCCACTGGTTAGGGAGACTGCTCTTTTCAGGAATGACTCTTAAGCCATGTGTGTTAAACATGTTAATCTCAAACAAAACCAAGAAGGAATTCTTCCATTCAGCCAAGCTATCTCTGCTCCTTCACTTTCCAGTCTTCAAAATAGGGATGACGATCCCCTTTTTCGAGGCGCAGTCTGGATTTAGAGAAATACAATATGCAGAAAATGTCAGAAATCCTACTGAAAACATCTGCATCTATTCATAAATAATATATAAAACTCAGAGATCACTGGCTGTGATACTAGCTCCCCACACACAAAAGTCTAGAAAGGTGCATTTGAAAGTTAGACAGCTTAAAATTACAAAACTAAAGTAATGAAAAATGTCCAAAACAAATATCATACAAAAAGTTTGCCCTGGGTTTCTATAAGCATTATGCTTATTACCCCAAACAGCATACCATCTCTGACATAAAGCAGTTTTAATTCAATCCTTTCTAAAACCTAAACACAGTTTGCAAAGTGCATTTCAGACACTAGGTGGCGCCACGTGTCCACCCAATGTTATATTATTTTCCCCAAACTAGGTTGGCCAGCCCATCTAAGGGCCTGACCTGCATTTTAACAGTTAGAGCCTGTGATGGGGAAGGCTTCTAAAATGCGATGTCTGCTAATAACTGGCAGCAGAATACAAGCATAGCATTTAGTTCTCAAATGGAGTTATCAATCTGTAAAGCTTTAATACTCCTTCAATTGCTCTCTATGTGTACAACTCAAACAAGACCTACAGTTATAAATTCATAATTTGTCCTCTAGACTTGAAGCCAAAGCTTCACTTTCAACTCTACTGACATTTTGAATAAATCTAGCAGCTAAATATTTTCAACAGCCTCCCAAAGTCTCTATTTTCTAAAAAAAAAAAAAATTTGACACGGAATTGGAAACTTTAAAGATCTGCTTGAAAACACATGGTATAGACTAATGTGACAGTAAATGGATTTAAAATCTTCAGCTTCACTTCCCCAGACACAGCCATATTATTGTTAGCTTAGTAGACTACACCACTCTTGGCATTTGAAGAGGAACAAACGAGGATTCCAAAAACTACGATAAATAAAAATATAAAACATATTCCTTTGCCTCTGATTTTGCGTAAGAAATACCAAGTAGTGGCAACTGATCTCCATGTATTGGGACGAGATTGGCACACATTCACTTGGCAAGACGGAATGTTGTTAAAATTTAGGCCTCCTTGTTTCCATAACATTGATAATGCAATATCCTTAGTGCTTTCTTCATTTAAAAGGAAAAACATAAAAACGATAAACAAAAACAAGTTACATGGATATAATGGGCATATAAAAGTTAAACTGATATAGTGGGATAACATATCATAATGGGCATGCTTGTGGGTAAATACATGTGCAGATAAGAAAACAAAGCCTCTCAAAGTGTGGTCTGGGGAAACTTTCAGTAAATGTTGAAGTTGCAACAACTGTATCCTGTGTCTTTGCAGATAACAGCGTCCCCAGGGGCTCTAGCATTTTCATTACGTTCATTCGCATTGGAACCCAAGTAGGAGAGTAAAGCAGTGTTAGGGGACCCGTGACATTTCTGAATTGATACCCTTAGTCGACTTCTACTCACTTTACTTCCAAACCACACGTGGGACCCTACAAGGAAAGAAGAAATGCTAGATACAGACTCCTTATTACATGGTAAATAACTAAATATCTAATTTCCTATTTGGAGGAGAAGGAATAATGAATATAATCCTATCAAGTGTACCAAGAGGTGGTAGGAGAAACCAATCTGTCTCAGATGCTGTCAGTAAAGAGATACACTGTCTAGAGAATTTAAAGTCAGTAATAAAACTGACTAAAAATCTGTCCGCTTTTTATTAACACCACATGCTAGCAGTTCTATACAAGGTCGGTGATACAGGGTGGACAGAACCGTTCCCTCCATGCCCATCCCTTTTGAAATACCACTGACTACAATGACTCTTCTCCTTAGGACTTGCCAGCAAGCAGGAAAGTTGCATTTTGGCAGAAGGAAAAGCTATAAGGGAAAGAATTCTTATTTTTCTAATAGGTAATGTCTGTCCAGGACTTTACACACATATGTTATCTGATTAATCCTCAACAACAACCACACAAGGCAGATAATACTGCCCCCATTTTACAGATGAGAAAACAGCCTCTGAAAAGTTGAGCAATGTATTCAAGGTCACACAGCGACCAACGGGTGGAGCCAGGGTTCTGATGGACGTCTTACATCCTCTAAACCTCACAATTTTAACCAGCTGAGTAGTTGGGACTCATAGACTGACATCATAGACTGATCATTTTGACAGTTGGTACAGAACTTGGACAAGGTGTAACCTCACTTTAGTATCCTTAGTTGTCATGGGATAATAATGGGGTAGGGCTGTAGAGAGCACACCTACAATGATGTAAGGACGCTCTCAAAACCATCCTGGCGCACAATGAGCTCATCAGAGATGACAGCAAATGGTACGTGGTTTCCATCCCACAAACTTCATCTAAGAACCCCAGACACATTTTTTCCCTTCCATGTGTTAAAGAACGCTGGACTCTATACCTAAGCAACTTCACACCTTCCCCTGTAGCTGGATGGCTAAGTTGACAATTCTCATGCTGAAGAGGATGCACGCAGGTACGGGGACGAGGCAGAGTCAGAGGCGGGCACCTCAGAGTCCCTTTGCCCCACCCCTACCCTTGTTGGTCAACGCGTTCAAGATTTCTCAGAGAACATCCTCTTGTTTTGTTACACTCTGCCTCCTACTCCAAGGGCATAAATGCAAGATTATTGGGTGGGGGGATTGGAATGGGGGCAAAGGGATGGGTTTGTTTAGTTTCATTCTACTCAATCTTGAAGTTATTGAGAGACTGGTCATGAGACTACTGGCCTTTAAAAAGTGACCCCAAATATTCTGCCACTTGAAATATACAGCAGTTAACAAGCACACGATGCCTACATAATATGTCAAAATTTCTCAGTTCAGATTGTGGTCTGTCCTGGAAAGCAATCTGAGTTTCTACCATCTGGTCTATGGCCATATGACCCTGAACGTGCCTGATCTTGTCTGAATTCTTTGTATGACAGAATTCAGGACACATATTACTGTTATTTGAAGGTGACAACAACATCTTGTTTCTTCTTTAAATACGACACTAATTATAGGGAGCCCCACAAAGTACTAAAGCCTACCATTTTTATAAATCAACCGGACAGGACTGTAGAGGGCACACATAAGACAAAGCCTTTGTTTGTTTACTTTTTGGCCCTTGCATTATTTTAATGCAATGACACCATAATACAAAGCAATAGATCAATATAACCACTGACACTCCTATTTGTAACATGAATTTATTCCACTTTTCACAAGCCTAGATCCAATCTCTTTGGTAAATAACATTATTATAACAAATAACTATAATTTCTTTGTAACATAATCTTTGTTAAGATAACATTTTACTTTACAATTTGAAGTTCTTACAGATAAACCCTTCCCCAATAAGATGCTGTAAACATCTTATCTTTACATGGCATTGTAAACTTAGTGGGGTTTTCCAAGCCCCCCCATCAGGCTTTTCCATGTTTGGAAATATATGTCAGGTTAACTTGTATGCAGGATGAAAAAACAATAGGAGTTATTTAAAACCTATTGCATAGCCTGGAGGAAGTTCTGTGATGGTGGGAATCTCTGTGCATGAATGAAGTAAGTTCAGCTTTAGCTAATTGGTTATATGTTCTTTTTCTGTTTTTTTTTTTTTTTTTTTTTTTTACCATTTCCATCATATGATGTAACCCTGAGCATACGATCAAACCAGCCATATAAAGGTACAAACGCGATGTAAACATTCTTTTAGTTCAGGCCTGATAGGACCTGGAATACCACAGGGTCTCAAAAAAAAGGTTTGTTCAACTCTTAAGCAAGGGATGGTAGAAAAGGGGCCCCTTCATCACGTTAAGTTGGGGAGCCACATGTTCCCCACCCACATATTCTGCTCTTTCCTCTTCCTGACACTGTTTTCTCCCATCAAACACAAAACCTTAACTACTAGATAGGAGCACTTGACATTGTATATACAACTGATCAGATGAAACCTCATAACACATATGTTCCAGGACCCAGGGCTGGAATAAAGCAAGTATGGTCTTGGCAAAGCAAGTATGGTCTTGGCAAAGGAAGTCACATCTACACTAATGGCAGCACAGGAATTCTAAAGAGAACTGAAGTTTTTCTACTGTTAAGAGCTTGTAAGGCAAGGAATGTCACTCGCCATCCAGTTCTACAAAGATTAAGTCATTAGCCACTGCCATCAGTGACCTGCAGTGCATCCTGAAAGGAATTCAGGGTGCAGATCAGGATCAGGTATTCTGTGCCCTGGGGAAAACAGGCAAAAACAGGCCCTCAGATAGTTAGAAATATTTCAAGAGAAATTTTTTATGAACCTGGATTCTTGCATTTCCACATACTTAGAAAAAACACTAATATCATTAACTGAGATAGCCTTTCTTCGTGACTAGCAGTAGTAACGTTCTCCTGAGATGTTTGCTTGATAGCGCGTACCCCTCTCCCCTGGCCTCTCCCCTCAGCTCTCGGGAGCAGTTCCTCAGAACTATCTGAGAAGCTATAGTTCCCAGGCTATCGTCCTCAGTAAGTCCCTGAATAAAACTGAAACTCCCAGCTCTCACACTGTGTGTTATTTTATTTCAGATGTTAGGTTTGTTTTCATTTCTCTACCTGATCCAATGCACAGAAGCTGAAATTAAATAAGAATATACCCTTTAAGTTTACATTACTGAGAAATGTGGGCAGGCATCGAGTGGCTGAAATTAGAATTCCTTTCCATGTCCTTGTCGGAGTATTTATGTTACTATACTCAGGATCCCTTTGTCTTTAGTCTTCCTCACGCTCTCCAGGCTCCTACAAGTTTTGTGTGCAAATGTCCTGATTGTCTGAGAGTTACAAAAGCCCAGACCTCACACACAGGCTGCGAAAGAGCAATGGTCTGCTCAAAGCTTTCAGGCAAAGCACACTGAGGCTGTGGGACCAATCAAAACACCTCGCTACCCTGAAGGTATTAAAGACCAAGAGAAAAGACAAAATTCGATTGTGTGAGAAAAACATTTTTCCGAGGATATATAGAAAGAGACATTCATCGAGAGAGATATTTAGTAAGTCAACCAAAGTCATTGAGTGTCACACTCTAAAATGGGTAAAGTCTTTGTCAGGGAATCCTCTTAAATTCTCAATCTTAGTCTTTCATATGTACTGATCCCTAATTTCTATCTTTGGATGATTTAGCTCCCATTTTTTTTAACTGTATATAGAAAACAACTTTGACATCCGGGCATGTCCAGAAACACACCCTAGACATGCATCAAGCTGTGGATGCTAATATGTTCTTCCATTATCTAGGAAAGCTGGCCACATGCTGGCGTGCAGACATAGCCATGGAGCCCATGGGAAAAAAGAAGGCATTCTGCTCTGCAGGAGCCCAGGCAGGCTCTCATTAGGCCCCAGCAGGGTCATCAAGTGAAAGGAGGATGTTAGGAGCTTGGAGGGAGTCCAGAGGGCTGCCATCAAAAGAAATAAATGTTTGAGAAATAATACTGAAGGGGCAAGTTGAAAAGAACTGGGCTTGTTTCCTTGGATAACAGCTTATAAGCGCACAGCATGGACCAGCCTGGGCAAGGCCTCTTCTGGGTAGTGAGAAGGCAGCTCTCAAGCCACACAGGGCCCACGGAACAAGAGATAATGGCTTCAGGGGTGATTTTTAAATTTCTAGAGAAATGTGGGGCTCTCAGATTTTGAAATGTATGTCCAAAGGAAGTGACAGATGGCTTTCTGTTACCCCCTTCCCAACATCAAGGATAATCAGAGATAATCTAGTTTAGAACAATTGACAAACCTCAGAGAGAAGGTGAGTTCAACACTTAGGTCACTGTTAGCTCTGTGATTCCCTGATTTGACTTGAGGGGCTGTTACTTAAAAAATGTGAAGTGTGTGTGTTAGTGAGTGCGTGATTGTGTGTGTGTGTGATAGTGCGCAGAGTATGTGAGAGTTTGTGTGTATGCATGTGCATAAGTATATTGGGAGTGTGTGTGTGTGTGTGTGTGTGTGTGTGTGTGTCAGAGGATGTGGCTCTCATCTCCTTCCTTCCCAGAAAAATAAGTACAAACATTTCTTGGGAACATTTTTCCAAAGAGAGCTGGCACTTTTGTCTGGAGACACACCCTAGCTGCTCCTTCCTTGAAGGAAAGCCTGGCTTTCTCATGGCCCTGCTCCTTAGTTTCTATTCCATCACCTGCTGCAGTAAAACTAGAGATGGCCCCATCTCCAGAGTAATGGGGGTCACTAACACCATAGGCCAGAGATGGAGGGATCACATGAACATCATTTGCTGTCTATAGAGGCACTCACACTTCTTTCTTCTGAGTACACAGCTTTCTACTTCACTACAGAAGAAAAAAAAAAAGATAAAGTGATGTGCTTCAAGTTCAAAATATTTCTCCTATACAGTTTTGCTTTTATAAATAAGAAAATAAAATAGCTTTCTCATGGAAGCTGCAGAAATTCAATCTAATTTCCAAAGGTTTGCTTTATGACAAATGCCAAAATATGTGGTTGCTTTGCCGTAAAATTCCAAGGAAAGGTCACTTTCCCCTAATTGCCCCGTGACTGCTCTATTTATTCAGGAGTGAATTAAGAAAGAAAAGATCTATTTGTCATCTCACCGAGTTTTAGAGAGTATTACACGTTGTGTAAGAAGCTCTAAATGCTTTGGAACTCATACTTCTTTCTTGAGCTTCCCGTCTTCTCTTACGTATTTTAAAGTTCCAGTCAGATGAAACTATACATTTCTACACATCTTGTGTCTCCTATATTACCTGAAGCCGAAACAGACTGCATAGCCAAGCAAACATTACCTCCACTTTTATTTTTACACAAATGCCCTTGGTGGGCGGTCACTATGCGCCCCGGGCTCCTCGGCGGGTCAGTCAATCACTACTGTCTCCAGATTCTTTAAGGGTGGTCCATCATCATTGGCCTAGGCTCCTGGGGGTGAGCGTCAGTCCCTTTTGGCCAGCTCTACCCATCTCTGCTGGAGTAACCTCCGTCCCTTCTGTCTCCTCCTGCAATACTTCTTAGAAAGCTCCAACCATGATCTGAAGTGGTGGGTGAAAAACTAGTACTGAGGGAGCTGAAAAGAGATAAGATGTGAACAACCTGGAAAAAAAAACACAGCTCCTTCTCTATGAGCAGAAATGTCCCATAATATGGCTTCTTAAAGCCAGACTCCTCAATAGATAAGCACTACTGGAATTATTTCAGTGACTGCTTTTGTTTGTCTGAAACAGATCGCATGGGCTTCCAAAGATTTCCAAGTAAGAAGTCTATCAATCGTCTATTAAGCGTTCTGTGTTTTAGTAACTATCAAGAATCCCGGTGGGGGAAAAACACTTTTTAAAAAAGTGACCAGGATGATTATTTGTTGGATAATGCTAGGTGTTCCGCATCCTAGTTTGTGTACGAATAGTCAATGTTTTTAAATGTCTTTCACCATTGCCTGGGGTGACTGAGCCTAGGGCTGTGTCATCCTGGTTGTAACTTAAGGAGACATCTCAGTCAAGAGCATGGGAATTAGGTGAGAAGAGGGTCTTCAATAAGTACCCATTGCCTTTAGTTCAATTCCAAGTTGTAGGAATGCAGAGCAAGGTTCTTCTGAGCCATGTTTACCCCGTTAGCACTAGGATATGGGAAGAGGTGAATACTACATCTGGTCACAAGCCACAGGGGAGAGACTCAGAGGCCAGCCTTCTAATTTGCAGCCCTGACACCCCTTCTATGATGTGGCTGTGTGCCAGAATCTCTCCTGGTTGGAGAGGAAAAGTGCAGCATCTAAGTAACAAGAGGGTCTTTCTCCTGTTGCTGTATTTTGAAGAATGAAGAGCATCCTACCAGGTAAGCGAAGAGCTGATAATGCAAAGGCACAAAGTTGTACCTTGTTTCTGTTCTGTAAGTTACCCCAGGAAACTGCTTTCATTGAGAATTGAAGGGGCGTAGGATGAAACGACTATAAAGATAATTAGGAAAAAAAGCAAATGAAAACAAAGAGCACAAAACCTCTCTGAGATACCGAGGTAATGCAATAGCAAGGTATATATACTTGGAAAATTGATTGTATTAATGCAATCCTCCGCCAGCTAGCTAAAGTTCTCTCCTTTCTGTATTCAAGTTTTTAAGCTTTGAAAATCTGTAAATGTAATATTTTGGAATAGCTTTAATCAACTAAGGTGGCAATTTATCTTAGTGAGGTTGATTGTGTTATTTATTTATTTATTCATTGTCTTATTGTTTCTACTGCTTTTATACCCCAAAAAGTGTTTGAGGTGGATTCATTTGGTTACAAAGCATTTAAAATGTTAAATTAAGACACAAGAAATTCTAAATGGCACTTGAGATGCTCTTGAGAGGAACCTCTCATCTCTTTCATTTGTAGATATCTCATATATTCATAAATCAAATCCTGTGCATATTTAAGCCAGACCAAAATACTATAAAGCACCCTGTCTCCCATTAGAAAAAATGCAATTATTCTTCCTGGTTATGTTTTTAAAATAGCTTGACATTTATATAATTGATGAATATGTAATTTGCTAATCAGTAATGGACAGTTCCCATGGAGGTATCATTGCTAGTTTTATAATTTACAATTTCAGAAGAGTTTTATGAAAGTGAACATTAAAGCTGGGAAGCAGAGAGAAACCACTCCAGGATGGCATTATCCTATTTAACACCCATAATATATTTAACAGTAACAACAATTAAGCTTCACAAATTGTCATTGTACTGAATTCCTATTGGATGAATTATAGATAGAGCAATTATATGTAGTGATTTTTCCCCATACTATATCCTCCGTACACAAGCATGTACCCATGAACATCAGAGCAACATATTGTACTATAAAGGATTAAATGATACTGTAGCTTATGCCTTTATTTCTTGTATCTTTTCTCCAAATGATAATAGAGATCTCATATACCATGCATAAACACTTACATTCCCTTACTGAGAACATTTCTGATATTTTTGGTATAAGAGAGAAAAGTGTCATTTATTTAAAGACTGCCTTACTAATCTACAGTTTTGGGTAAATACCTAGATTATCTGGTTGGTCAATTTGTCTTTTTGGCCAAGAAAAAAGACTAGCTGCCATGTTCAATCCAAATGAGTTGGTATATGAATATTTATCAGGACATCAATATTCACTGTCTTACAATCATGCTCCAAGCTAAATAAAAATAAAAGTAAAACGGCCACAAATATTACAGTATAATAGGATAAGAACTAAACAATATGTACAAATTCATTGACAACATCTGTGCAAGTGTTGTGGACAAAACATTTAAAAAGAAATCTACATAAAACAAAGTCGGTAAATTTATCAAACGTTGATAAATTTTCGGAGACAGTATAAAAGTACACAAAACATGGAAGAGAGAAAGAACTTTAAAAAAATAACCACTAAGCCAATACATATAGTACAAGTTTACATTTATATTACAGAATGATGGAAACCAGAGACAAAAACGATTTGGTAACAAACAGCAAAGAAAGTTGCGCCAATCACAGGGAAGGAAGACTTCCCTTTTTGGATGAAAACACAGAGGGCCACAGCTCACCCCTCCCACCCATACACACACAGAAAAATAAAAGCAAATGCAAAAGTTGTTACAGCAACACACGACAGACAGAGGTGGAAAGCGTTTGGCATGTCGCATCACAGGAAGTCAATCACGATTGGCTAACGATGATGGTACCTGGCTCTGTTGCAGGTCACTGGCTTGCCTGAGAGGAGTAACGGATGGAGGGGGCACACCTGATGTGGACGCGGACCGGCCTAGTTTGCAGCTTACTTTCGGTTCTGCGAACAAGGGGGAAAGACAGAGCATTAGCTGAGCAAAGTCTGCAAGGATGAACCGGATCCCAGACTTTATTCTGGTTTTGCTACGTGTCCTTTTAATACACTGAATTCTTCTGATGTTTGCTAATCATTGGCAGGTGATGAAACAATTTCATAACAATTGATTCTAAAATGAGCCTTGTTCACAGGTCAGCTCCCGGGAATAAAGAACAAACCACTTAAGTTCCACGCCTTGTTGCCTTGCACACTTTACCCTATTTAGAGTGAATTTCTATAGAGTGATTACTGGAGCAACAAAATCCCATTGGGGAAAAAGCCAGTGACATGACTATTTTTGGTGCTTCATTTTCAGTCTTGGTCCAAGGGTCTCCTGTGTCCTAAAATGTCTTTTCCACTCTCTCCAAATTTTTCTTGCATCCCTCCCTCCTTTCATTCTTTCTTTTCTTCATTTGTTCTCTTATTCTTTCCTTCTTTTTCTAATTTCCTAACTTTCTAATTTTCAAGTCTATATTGTTGTGCTGATTACTTTCACCATGTTTTCAATGTAACATTTCTCTAACTTCATTTGCTTTTAATTGTATAACCACTTCTAAGACTTTTGACATCTTTCATAATAATATTATTTTTCAAAATTAAAAAGCCTTCCCCTAACTCTTCCTCTATTTAAGGAGCCTAAATAGGCTGCTTAGGTCATTATCAAGATACTTTGGAGACTGCAATTTGGGGAATGGAAAGAGATCCCTTCATTCAAGAAGCTCAGAATTTATGGTGTACAGAGGACACTGATTTTCAGACATATTTGAAGGTATTTATAAAGGAGAAAAAGGCATTAAAAGAAAAGCTGACATCTGTGCTTTTGCCACAAACTTTTATACTAGCTGTCAGTTTTTGAGTGCCTAGTATATCCCAGCTTCTGTTTGGGCTGCACTTAAATTATCTCTAATCTTAAAGATAATCTTTAGAGTTACAGAGTTAGCTATAAATGCTCCCAATTTACAAATTAGAAACCTGAGGCTCAGCAAGGTTAATATTTGCATTGCAAATACACAAGCACTTTTCAAAAAAACCTTTCATTATATTAATAAATTTGACTTAAAGATGAAACTCTCTGAACTAGCGGCTTCAAATGATATTACATCACTAATTTACCAAACAGTGGCAAGCTGATGCTGGAGAACAAGTTCTGTGCTGAATAGGAACACTATCTTTATGCCACTTTTATATAAGCTGCTCTTCAGAGAAAAGCTTTGCTCTGTCTGCATCACATGACCTACGGCTAACTTCAGCCTCTGCTAACTGCCTTCTGACCATTCTCTCTCCATCCTTCACAGACACCAGATACAGATACAAAGAGTAAGATAAGTTTGTGTCCATTCACACAGAGACCTTTAAATACACCCTCACCCACACACAAATTTCCTCTCCCACCCCTGCTTCAAACTATTAAACAATGTCTCACATCCATATTAGAATGGTTATCTTAACGGGTACTAATAGCATCTTTCTTGGCAAATTAGTCTTTTTCTCTGTGCTTCTGATTTAGCAAGAAAAAAAAGACAATAAGCAGGCTTTGGATTATGAGATGATTCCACTAGCTATATGACCTTAGAAAACGTTTTTCATATCATTTAAGTTTTATTTCTTTTCAAAAAAAATGAATATAATCATTTACTCATTATTCAGAATCCATTTATTTTATACCTACTATGTGCCAGGGATTGTACAGAGTGTGGTCACCAAAAACCCACTCTTGCCCTAAGAGAGACTTACAGTCTATCCGGGAGCAAAGATATTAAACAACAAATTATGCATTTGATTATATAAAAGCAGCTGTGATCAGCCCTCTTGGTGGAATTATCAGTGGTAGAACATTTGCTGGGGGAATGAACAGGTGTTAGAAGGATGCTGGCATCTACTTTGTGGGCAGTAAAATTAAAGAGCTCATTTGTTCTTTGCTCTTTCAACAAACATTTATCAAGGGCCCACCACGTACAAAGCACTGCAATGAGTGCTAAAAATATGGGTGAGGAAGACACCGATTTCCCATATTTTAATGAGGTTTATGTTTACTCAGGGGAGACAAACAGTACGCCTAAAATGGTTTCCTGAAAATTCAGAAAAATTAGAAAGGAGAAGTACACAGTGCCATGGTATCATTGATCAAGATATGCCTCGTGTTCTGGGAGCTAGGGAAGGCTGGGCCCTAAAAGAGCTGTAGTATCATAGGATATTTGTTCTTCTCTGTCTGGCTCACTTCACTTAGTATGATAATCTCTAGGTCCATCCCTGTTGCTGCAAATGACATTATTTCATTCTTTTTATGGCTGAATAATATTCCATTGTGTGTGTGTGCGTGTGTGTGCGTGTATGCATCTCACATCTTCTTTATCCATTCATCTGTCAATGGACACTTAGGTTGCTTCCATGTCTTGGCTATTGTAAACAGGGCTGCTATGAACATTGGGGTGCATGTGTCTGTTCGAATTACGGTTTGCGGAATCTAAAAAGATGATCTAAATGAACTTCTTTACAAAACAGAAATAGACTCACAGACATAGAAAAAACCTTATTTACCAAAGTGGCAATGGAGTGGAGGGATAAATTAGAGTTTGGGATTAAAATATACACATTACTATATATAAAAGAGATAACCAACAAGGACCTTCTGTAGAGCATAAGGAACTGAACTCAGTATCTTGTAATAACTTATAATGGAAGAGAATGTAAAAAAAAGAATGTATGTTTACATATATGTATAATTGAATCACTTTGCTGTACATCTGAAGCTAACACAACATGATAAATCAACTACATTTCAATAAAAAATTTAAAAAGACAAATACAAAAAAAAGATCTACATTATTTAAAAAAAAAAAAAAAACTGCGATAATTCACACCTGCCAACCGTGCTGAGCAGGTGGTAAAAGCTGAAGTAGGGAGGACCCTGGGTGCTTAGGTTTATTTTCCAACCTACCGAGAAGTCAAAACTATTTCAGGATGTATTCCTTTTATTCACTTTATTGCTTATATAGTATAAAGAAATAATAATGAATCACATATTCTGGTATCTAGGAGAGTGGGGATAGGTGAGTTAATGATGGATAAAAGATGGAACTGTCTCCACCTTTGATGCTTATGGCTTCACCTCTCTCCTCTCTGTTGTTTTCTGTTTGTCTTTTTGTCTTGTTTTGCCTTCTCCCTCTGCACTTCCTCCCTCAGAACATGTGCATTGTCATGACTTCTTGTGTATAATCTTTTCCCTCTTGGAGGTTTCTACAGATCTGTCCTCTCCTCACACTCTTGCTTGATGTTAAGCCCCAGTGCCTTCTAGACACTAGGGATTACTCGGAGTTTGGGATTAAAATATACACATTACTATATATAAAATAATAATAAACAAGGACCAAATGATA
Organism: Balaenoptera ricei; assembly: GCF_028023285.1. Taxonomy (NCBI): domain Eukaryota; kingdom Metazoa; phylum Chordata; class Mammalia; order Artiodactyla; family Balaenopteridae; genus Balaenoptera; species Balaenoptera ricei. The sequence goes on along the minus strand of NC_082645.1, from coordinate 109,146,013 downwards.
GCTTTTTCTCACCATCTTAGCCATCCTTCTGATTTTCCCATTTATAGGAGGAACATTACCTCCATTTTCCTAGAAGCTTACTTTTTATGTTCAGAGCTTTCTTTTCCTCTCTCTATAAAGTTAGTCCTGTGGTAATTTTCTTTCTTTGTGATTTATTTCAACTCACAGATGCTATCACAATTTTGGTCTTCAACAACTTGAGCCAAAAATAATTTTATATATAACATAGGTAATATATATAATTATAATTATATATAATTAAATACATGTGTGTGTGTATATATATATATGTAAAATCTACCTGCTGGTCCCCATAACCATAGTTTCTCTGCTCAAAACTAACTTGTGCACAATGGCAGGCAGAACTTCTTAAATTGCTTTTAGATCACACACCTTATTCAAAAGTTTTAAATTACTCCCTATTTCATATGATAAAAACTTCAAACTCACTTGGCTAATTTTCAAAGGTCCCCCTGTGATCTGGTCCCATCTGATCTGATCCACTGTGTTCTCTGTGGCTGTCTGCTTCCCAAAGCATAGACAACTCAGTATCTCTTCTCGGTCTCCACATCTGACCCTGCTTCTGTCCTTCACAAGGCGTCCCCACGCATGGCCTTTCATCAGACCAGATGTTATCTATTTTCTAAGGCCTGCTTCAATGTGCACGCCTATTGTAAAGCATCCTGCAACCTTGTTTACCTCTTTCTTCCAAATAGCCTTAGCACTTATCTACCGTTTGCACTGCTTGCTGTGGCTCTGAGTATTTATGTTGGTGAGGACCACAGACTAAGTGTTCAATTAATATGATTTTTCTTTCACTGAAGACACTCAAATTAACCTAGAAAACGTCAATGCAACTTCTAAAGCAAATTGTGGCAATGACGGTAACATAGAGTATGTTTTAAGGCCTGGGTTCAAGGTCTGGCTCCCTGACTTACCAAGGCAGTGATTCTCATTCAAGGGTACATGATTTTCTAGGGAAACTCTCCCTAAGTTTTGTGCAGGTGATTCTAGTATCTACCCACCCACTCTTGAAAATATAAGTGTTCAAGTATAAGTGTGTCCCATGATGACATAACCTATCACTCTAACTTATAAATGAAACTAATTTCCCAGGAGGCATAAATCCTAGCATGTCTTAAGGAATCATCTTTTATTATATAAAATAAATGTAAAGCATCTATCAGAATCCTGGTTGACATGTTTTCATAATAAGCCAATGTTTCCATATATCCCTTTATTGCATTAGCACATTTAGTCACATGGAGAAAATTCAACATTTTTTCCTAGAAGAGGATGGCAAATAATGTTTTTTACTATGAAAAGGGTATGTTGAAGAGATTATCTGATGAGTGACACAATCCAATGCCTTTTATATTACCCAATGTACCTATGGATTAATTTCCCCTGCTAGGTTTCCAGTCAGAATCTGACTTAATCAGCCTCTTCCAAGCATAGACAGTGATATCTCTAAAGCACAGACTGAGACTTACTAAAATCCAAGCAAACTCCCAATTTCATCATGACCCGCAAAGGCCTTGCTTTACCCGCATTGGACAGTGGTCCAGATCGTGTCTTGGTTCATCCACCCCCTTAGGGACTGCAATATAACCACTACCCACTCATCACACATGGCGGCTGACCTTGCCGGCCAGCTACCCTGTAGCTTTAAAGTCAGGTCACCCAGTGGTCGACTGTTCAATCCCAACCTGGCTCATATGGGTTATGACTTCACCTGCAGTGGCAGGCTGAGATGATTACTTATGAATTCATTATGCACACATGTGTACACCGGCAGGTGGAAAATGCACACATTTGTGTGTGTGTACACACATACACATACACGTACATACATACTTCATAACATTGTTGCTTGATGGTATCATGTCATAAGGACAATTTTTTTTTAATTGTGAGGTTTTGGTTTGTCTTTATCATACTCATTTAGCTCTTCTTTTCTGTTTCACCTTGTCTTGGACTTAAATACATTTGGAATCTATTATGGTGTTTGTGGGACCTAGTTGGTGAAACAAATCCTTATGATGTTGGATCCACCAAGGTTTCTTTGGCCAAAAGAATTTTCTAAAAAGTCTCAAAAATCCTAGAAAAGATTCTATTTTTATAACCAAGCCTCTTAGAGAGTCTCTAGGGCTGTGACATCAAAGTTTGATCGTCCAGTTCACTTACCTTTGGAAATACACTGTGCTTTGAGCCTTAAATAGTGAGGCTTAGGAACCACAAGACTAAAAACAGTAAGTTTTCATCCTAAATTTTGTTAATATAAAAATTGCCAAGGCATTTGGGGGTCAAAAATGATGGACATATGCCTCAAAAGTTAGCTAAGATAAGGCTTTCCTCCCCTTAGAGAAACTCATTCCATTAAAAGATTAATTATGAGCTAGAAAGTATCTATTCTCCCTACATCCAAGGAAAAACCCCTTCTTATATAATAAACGACCAATAACCATCCTAGAAGTAAAAGTTGATGTTGTTTGTGCAATTTCAGTGAAGGTCAAGTGTAAAGAGAACAAGAAAGAATGTGAGAGAGAGAGAGAAACACAGAGAGACAGAGAGAGAAAGGAAAAGGAAGAATGGAAAAAAGGTAGAAGAAGGAAGGAGAGGGTGAGAAGGAGGGAGGGAGAGAGGAAAGAAGGACGAAAGAAGACATTAATTTTAATTCCTTGAAATAAACCATCATCAAGACATTATCATGTGATCTTTCCAGGGTAATAATTCATCATCATCTTAAAGTTCTTATTAAGTAAGTGCCCATTGGACTTTGTTACTTAGAAAGAACTATTTTCTCTTTTTATTCTTGTTGGATACAATCTTTCATTGCTTTTTTTTTTAAGGATGGCAATTTCTCCATCATTTCTCACCTTCCCTGTAAGGTGAACTGAATTTCCGTTCAGGATTATGTTCCTTGGTATTGTTACAGGATAATCCCCAAGGCACCCACAGCTACTATTAGGAGTACTAGAGTTCTCTTTGTTTTCAGAAAGCAAAGACAAATGATTGTTCTCAACCTCTGGATCTACACAGCAGTAAGAGATTAGTGCATTTTTACGAAAAAAAAAAACACTTTCATCTAGCATCAAAGAAATAAGATCAGATTCTGGGGAGACAAATTTTTCTCCATCTTGTTTTATTTTTTCAATACATAATATTTTTCTCTACTAGCAGAGATGCATTATGATTTTCCCTAGTCAATCATGCTGCTGAAAGCTTCTAATCAATGACTTAGGGCTACATGGAGGTCACAAGAAAGGACTTTTATTTAATACACTGAGGTATGCTTATTGCAAACTCTGCTTTCATTTCTGGGGAAGGCATCGTTTTGAAATAACACATATGCTATTTGAGATAAACTGATGCCTGAGTAATAAGGGGCAGTTTTGCCAGGACTATGTTAAAACCTTCACAGATTCCAAACATTTTGTTTTAAAGCTTCCATCACACATCATAGCAAACATATAGGATGTCCTAATGTCCCACATTAAATGTAAATTTTTCGGTATATAATTTGAATACATTTTTATAATTTTGCTTTGAAATTATTGGACTGTGAATAATCCAATTAATTCATGATTGGCTATGATTTCTAGACAGTAATCATGCACCCTCAGGAATACTTACCAAATTAGACAATCTAATCTAGAAACTGTTCTCAGATGTAATGGAACTGTTTTCATACTAAATTTAATAATTAATTAAATTGACCTAATGTCACATTTTGTATTGATTTAATTAGATATTCATTCATGTTAACGTGGCAGTTTCTTTTGAAACTTTGGTGCTTCATTTTTTAATATCAAGCATTTTTATAGATCCTTGAGAAGCCCATAGACCTAGGCGCTGTCACTATGATGCTAAAAGATGAACATTGGATCTTTGCTGTGATTATTTTGTGACCCTGGAGAAAGAAAATCAGCCAAATGTAAATCTCTACCCTGGGAGTAGACATACTTCTCTCTCTCCAGCCTTTCATGGGACAAACCTCTAAGGAAGCAGGTGACACTTATGTGGCATTGAATGACTCCAAGCATCCTTCAGTTATGGTCCAAAACCTAGTGTTATCTGAAGGGTCAGATAGTAAAACTACTGATGCTGGAGTAATTGGTAATTCTCCTTGGGAATACTGGAATTCTGGTAAAGATCTGGGTTCTCTGGTAAACCCAGAGAAAAGTGAGGTGTCAACGTGGTGGATGAAATTTATGATCCAATGACAGACGTAGAGAATTAAAGAATCCCTTGTACAGAGGAGAAAGAGAATCACATGCATGTGGGGTTAGGAGTACTCATTGTATTCCTTCTAAATATCTGAGGGCATGGATTTCCCTTGCCTTCCACTTTCTTATGTAGATAGAATATAAATCACGCCGCTTACTGCACAGGGATGCCCTTGATGCTGTAATCACGGTTAGTTTCTTACATGGCAACATAGCATCATGTAGCATCAACAGTTTTTTTTAATTTGACAGCCTCTTTTATTAAAACACATCACTTCTGAAATGCCCTTAAGATCTTCATCACTTTAGCTGTATGTATATGAAAACGTGCTTTTTTCAAAAAATACTTGATTCCACATTAAAAGAGAATTAAAGTATATGTTTATAAAGGAACGTATTTTATCTATTTAACAAGTAATATATGCTCCTTAATTATCTTTAAAATTATTACATAAAAAATTCACCTGCCATAATATACAGAAAAAGGCATATGATTTGTATCAGGATCAAATGTATATTACCATGGAGATAAAAACTTAACTTCATGTTATGGTGTCAAAAATAGAATAAACAAACAAAAAATAGAACAAAACTCTTTCATCCCCTGATATTAGGAATGGATACATGGCAAAAATAAGTTAACATGTGTTTAAAATATGTGACATTTTACTCCTAAATAACAAAATAAAAGGAAAGAAATGCCAGACAAAATTTTTATATCACTCGCCTTATTAATGTAAATGACGCCCAAAATCGGACATAACACTAATGATATTTCCTCTTCATACAATTGGCTTTGTGGTTTGTTGAAGAGCAAACATCCTGAGACAAAATGTGACCAGATATTGAAATTGTGTATGGTCCTTGTAGCATGTTCTATTACAATAGCTATAGTTCTTATGATTCTGCCTTGAACCACTGTCTGTTATAGACATAAACCAAGCAATACGTGTCTTGGGATAAGATCAATATGAGACTATACATGGACGGCGACTTCAATCTGATCTCCAGTAATGGCCATGTTCATTCATTCTATAGCAGAACTTCTGGAGGGCTCTAAGACCCTTTTGGGAGGTGGTGACCTGAGGTAAAAACTATTTTCGTAAAAATACTAAGACAGTATTTGTTTTTCCACTGTGTTGACAAACGCACTGAAAGTCCCAAAACAAGGCTGGATAAATCTGCTGATACCTTAGCACATCAAAGCAATAGCACCAAACTGTACTAGTAAGTAGGCATTTTTCACTGCCACACAGACTTGCATATTTGGCAGACACCTTCTCAAAAAATGAATGAAGTGAGCTTATTGATTTAAGGAAGACAACTGGCAGTATTTGTTGACAATGATACATTTGAGCTTTCAAGCAAATAAAATTTTGAAACACTTGTACTTACCACTGTGAGCTTGACAGCACTCTAATACTTAAAGACTTTTCTTAGGAGATCAGTGGCAATATTAATGAATGTGTTGTATTGATTTTTATAACAAAATGTGTCAACATATGGAAGATTTGCATGACTTAGTGAACCGATATTTTCTAAAAGCACTGTGTTATAAATCATTCATGGGGGAGGGGGTGGGCCCGGGGCGAGCCGGAACCCGGGAGCGGGCGGGACCTGGCAGAGCTGGACATGCGGCGCTGCGGCGCTGGAAGCCGACCCCGAGCTCGCCCGCGTGGGGAGAGCCGAGCTCAGGGGGGCATCATTGCCGGAGGCGGAGGAGCGAAGTCAGGGCTGAGCGGGCGGAAGAGAGCCTGGGCTAAGACATGGCCACTTATCACCCAGTAGGACACATGCAACTGCCCCGGGCTGATGCCATTCGTTCCCGACTCATTGATACTTTCTCTCTCCTTGAGCATCTGCACGGCTTGAGCCAAGCTGTGCCACGGCACACTATTCGAGAGATACTTGATCCTTCCTGTCAGAAGAAACACGTTGGGAGATCAACACCAGCTTGTGCGCTTCTCCATGAAGCCTCGTCATGCAGAACGGATTACACACGGCCAGAGACTGCTGAGAACGCTTCGAGTGCGCTGTAGCGAGAGTCCCCCTCTTTCCTTGTGGGCTGGATGGGTCCTTGAGTGTATCCTTTCATGCCACTCATTTTTATCCCATGGCTTTACGGTCTCTCTTGCCTCATCATCTGCCTATTGACTTATTTTTCCCTTCCCAAACTCCATTTTCTTCTCATTCTCACCGGGTCTATTCTTGCCCTAATTATGTCACCTGCCTAAACCAGAAAAAAACTCCACTCTGTATGTATTCTTAAGAGAAAACAGGTCCTCTCTTCAGAAACTTTATAATCTTCCTCACCTTTTTGAATACAATTGTAATGATGGTTGAAATAGGTGAGAACTCACATTGAATGAAAGGGTGGGAGTCATTTTTCCTTTTAAGTTGATCATTTTACACATTTGAATTCTATTTGAATTGTGATAGGGACAATTATATTAAGTCTTTTGGAGTAGGACTTGTGCAACTGCTAAGACCTAGTAACATTTGAAGGGCTCTCAAGTGTAGTAGATACAAGGTAGTCTAGACACTTAGAGGTGGGGTGTAGTAGTCTCACAAGGAATTGGAGATGGGAAGACCAGTTGCATTTCTTGTGTTAGTCTAATAATTTGAATGAATATTTTCTAATAGAGATATTGGTACCTATCAGCAAGTGATCCAACATTTACATTTTTACAAATATGTTTAGAAATATTAAGTGCAAATAAGAAAACTCACAATGTATGTAAAGGTACAACTAAGATATTAGATGAGCCAAAAAAATGACCTAAAGAGTAAACGACTCTGAAACCAATCATAAATTTTATGAAATGTATTAAAAGCAAAAGAATGTTTGGAGAATCAGTGACCTCATTTGATGATCATCTCAAACAAACTGCTCAGAAAGGACAGTAGAAGTACTCACTTCCTTGTTTCATCCTCACTATTTTGGGGAAGTTTCCCACTTTAAAAATAGTCTTTTGGACTTCCCTGGTGGCACAGCGGTTAAGAATCCGCCTGCCAATGCAGGGGACACGGGTTCAAGCCCTGGTCCGGGAAGATCCCACATGCCGCGGAGCAACTAAGCCCACATGCCACAACAACTGAGCCTGTGCTCTAGAGCCCTTAAGCCTAGAGTCCGTGCTCTGCAACAAGAGAAGCCCGCGCACCGCAGCAAGAAGTAGCCCCCCCTCGCCGCAGCTAGAGAAAGCCTGCGCAGCAACGAAAACCCAACACAACCAAAAAAATAAATACTAAAAATAAAAAGTAAAAATAAAAGTAAAATAAAAATAAAAAGTAAAAATAAAAATAGTCTTTTAATGCAATCAGGTCAAAGGCATTTAAATACACAACAGTATTTGGTGTCATTGACCAACTGCAGTATACTATATGCTTTGAACTGTTTTATTTCCTCCCCACAGTGATGAGGGTTTTAAATTGTCACCCACATTTCCTATTTCTTGTTGATAATGATAATTGGCAAGTATTTGCCTTGTGGGATTAGGGATATAGATTTCAGCCTTGGAATAAAGTAAATAACAGTAAATATATGGGATTCCCTGGATCCAATGGACAAATCAAAATAGAAGAGCACTAACCATTCTTTTTGGTAAAACAGCTGATTATGACACATGATCACTGTGCCAGAGGACAGGTGGACTGCCTGAGTGGGAATCACCTGGCAAGCTCATGAAAATTATATCTTATTAAGTACATTCTCATGGTAGAAAGGCAGGAGGGATTTTGCAAAGGGAAATAATTTGTGACTAACAGATTTCTTTGAATAGAGTAATTCGTGTGATAAACATTAAGACTTTGTTTAGACTTTTAAAAAGCAATTTTCCAGATCATAAAGAATGCTGTTATAGATAAGGAACAAACAGTTCTCTAGATCAAAGCTCCCCAATCTTTTTCGTCTTATGATTTTGTTTCCCAGAAAAACATATATAACCTTGAAAACCTCCTTAGTAATTTTAATCATTTTATCACATTTTTTTCTGTGATATGGAGAAGCAAGTTAAGTAAAAATAATAATTTAGACTAACATGTTGCTAAATATTGTATTCTAGTGTTTATTATTATATAATTTTAATAATCATAAAATGTAAGCAAATTTTTACTTTTGCCATTTTATAAGTGATCATGCTTTGTTTTAAAGAAAATATATGATTTGTCTACAAAAAAAAAAAAAATTCATGGGTAAAAATACACTTAAAGTCCAAGATAGACCAATGGATTTTAATGTAACAGAGAATGATGAGTTTATTGATATGTAACTAACACTTACCAAACTGTTGTTTGTTGAGTTTGGGGAAAGTATTAAAGAAGAATATCCACAATTATATGAAAAGGCTATTAAAATATTCCTCCCCTTTGAACTATGCATCTGTATAAGGCCAGATTCCTTTTATACCTTTTAACCAAAGCAACATATCACAACAGATTGAATCCAAAGCAGATGAGAATCTATGCTCTACTGAGTCAGACATCAAAAGAGATTTGTAAAAATGTAAAACAATGTCAATCTGGTAACCATTTGTTACAGTTCTGGAAAAGAGAGTCATTTTTCATGAAAAAATGTTATTTATGTTAACTATAATGGGTTTATTATTTTTAATGAATAGATAATTTTTAACTCTCAATTTTAATTTCTAACATGAGAAATATTGTTAGACCTAACCCAAATAAAGGAAAGCTCTTTGGGTTCTCAATAACTTTTAAGAACATAAAGGGTTCTGGGACTGAAGAGTTTAAGAACTGTTGCTTTCTATGGACGCTGAGCCCCCAAAGTTTTCTTAAAAGGGTAACTTTTTATCCAATTAATTTGCCAATTGAGTATTTGAAAAACAAAAACTGAAACAGAAGAAAATATCATGTTGAAGCACAAGAAACATGGGAAAACCTTTGAAAACTCCAGAGGATTTTGGAACCACCAGTTGTAAAATGCTGCCCTAGAAAAATCTCAACAGCAATGTCCAAGAAAACCTATTACCTGCCTGTAAGACCTGAGGGAAACCATCCAGATTCTCAGGGTACTTTTTCATCACTTATAATAAGAAGCAATGTCTAAGGTTCACTGATTCTTAGGTGTTCATAAATTAAATCTGTTGGAATCATTGAAATGACCTCAAAAATATTCTTGATTGATCATGAGCTAGTTTACTAAGATCACTGCTTTTGCTCTTCCTTCTTGGTCTGCTTTTTGTGCTTTATTATATATTTAGATACTTATTTCCAAAAAAAGTTTAATAACACGTACACATGGAGAGGTCCAGAAGAAATGAGTAACTTCTGTGCTTTATTTTTGTAACAATGTTGGTAGGATTATGCATAACTCAAGTTTGCTATTTGCTAAAATTTTCTAAAATTGTTGGTGAAAGTTTTGGTAGTAAATGGCTAAACATAATAAAAATTATTTAAAAATAAAATTTAGGAGGTGTTATGGTCATCTGTGATTTTCACCTGTCCACAATCCATTTACTCTTTTTTCTGGAATAGTAGTTTGAATTCCCTTTGGAGAATAGCACCGGTAATCTCAATTTTCATGGTTCCATACTATGGGCTGACCGCAACTTCAGCTCAGAAATGGCCATGTGATTCAGACCTGTCCAATCAATCATTCTATCCCCTTGGCTTCACCGACTGGCTCAGGATTGAACATGTGGCCCAAGTCAGCCAATGAGTGTTGCCTTCATACTTCTGCTGGAGCTCTTGGGAGAGAAGTATTATCTTTTCATGAGAGCTGCTAAGCTCTCATCACTGACTAGCTGAATGACCAAGGACAGTTTTCTTGACCTCACTAAGCTTCCATTTGTTCACAGGTAAAATGGGAGAAATAAAGGTAGCTACTTTGTAAAATTATTGTAAGAATTAAATAAGATAATAAGTGTAGATTTCACCGCAGTGGCCAGCATGTCATAAGACCTCAAGAAATGTTAGCTATTTTTATTATTTTATTATTTAAAGGCAAATATGATCTTTCAGCTCCCCTGCTTATAATGAATTCTAAACTGCTTCCTCACGATGGTACCCATGGCTCAGCTTACAGAGCCAGCCTCACCTGCAGTCTTGCACCTGTCACACTACATTAAATTCTCGTAAAGCCCCATGAGTTCTCTTACTCTAGGATTTTAATCACGCCACTCACTCTGCCTGGCGCACTTGTTCCTTCCTTCTCCCTTCCTCCCATTCTCTTCTTTACTAAACCGCGTGCTTTTTGAGGACAGGAGCCGTGTCCATCTCATTCCCCACTGTATTTCCCCTGAGTAACATGATAACTAATCCCTGATGAGGACTCATGCAGTATTTATTAAATGAATTATTTTAAACCATATTTTAAAGAATGAAGCAAGTGTAAAAGATAAATGATTTGTATATTTCTAATTTAAAAAAAAAAATGTTTTCCTCCATTGCTTCATCTTTCCCAAGAGTCCAGCAAATACATCACTGACCAAATTTTAGTTGAATTTAACATTTAAAGAATCAAGATGGGGAATACTGCAATGCCTGTCTTGGACAACAGATGGCAATGCAAATACGATTTGATAATGTATTCTGGTCTGCTTGCAAGCTTCCAGACTTAGTCTCTGTATATGCCCAGCATAAGTCAGACAGAGCCTTCTTTTCTGTAATGTCTTCCATGGCTTTTCACAGAAACAGAAAGGACATTCTCTGTGAATAGTGGTGGTGTGCTGTACCCATAGGGCCTTTCCAAAGAAAGCCAACAACTGCCAGCCAGGAGCAATGTCAGAGCCCACTCCTCCTGGAGAGGGCACAGGGCAGGGTCATGTCCCTTCAGTGAAAAGTACGAGGAGCTGGCCCTACAGTCAGAACTCAAGCATATTGTCATCATGATTCTCAAACAGGATTAATCTACTGAGAGGCAAGTAAGGTGAAGGTACCTTTCGCATTATCTGAATTGTTTATGCCTGGTTAATTATTTTTTCCCAAGAGAATCAAACAGAGAGTAGGTGGAAATTCAGAATTTCTCTAACAAGAATGAAATTACTATCAAGTTGTATTTTTTTCCAGCAGCTTTCAGGGTATCTGTATAGTATAGAACGTCATGGTCTATGCATGTGTTTAGTAGAAATCAGGTTTAAGGGACTCTGTGTGTGTGTGTGTGTGTGTGTGTGTGTACTCACACATATAGTTATGTGCAGAGTATGATAAATTAGCTGACTGCAGATCGGACCTCATAAGACCCAAGCTTAAAATCCATAAGTAGCTATAGATAAACACACACACACACACACACACACACACACAAACCCACATCAGTTAATATCACCAAATTCCTTGACTCCAGAACTGTTCTCATAGCTTTAACCAATCATCTTGCTAGGAAAAGATGAGAAAAAGAATATAAATACTTTAGAAAAAACCTTACAAACCACAGGAAAACAAAGTCCAGTCTCCTTTCTTTCTGAATCAGGGACAATGATGTCCTCTCACAGTAAAAAATCAAGCACCATCACAGGAGAGCATAGGCTCCTTGAAGGCAGAGGTCATCTGTCATCACCTTAGAGGGTGCTGTTCAAGACAGGTGTTCTTACAAGTCTGCTGCATGAGTAAATGGCTGAACCAAAGAAAGGCAAGCACGTATAATGTTGCTATTTTATTAGGGAAAAAAAGCACATGTGTGACACGGTTGCTCAGGTGCTCTAGAATTAATTTTTAGATATATCAAAACAATCAGTTATAAACAACTCTCAGTTAGTTACAAGAACAGAGAAATTTCATGGGCTAGACAGCAAACACTTCTTTGAATTTATGAGGCAGGTTATTTGGGGCAGCATATTTATCTTCATAATTCTGTTTCCCTTGGTTTAGGATGATAAGGTATTAGCTGACTTTGTAAACCTGATCCCTGAGTTTAAAATCCCGGGAGTTTAAAATCCATAAGTGGCTTCCTGGCACTTTTAGGTAAGACTCGAATCACTGATGCAGCCAGCTCAGCCTGGCTCTGTCAGACTTCTTCTCCCACATGTGCCCTCAAGTCCCAGGGTCATCACACCTCCTGGGTCCTCCCTGGATTGTTCCTTCTTCTAAGTCACCTGGGATCTCAGTTCCCCAGGGATTAGGAGGCCGCGTAACATACTTCGGAGGGAGTGCGGTGTCATTTTCCTTGGTAGATTCTGTCACAGATTGTAGTTATACTTTTAGCTTTTGTGATTAATAGCAATCTCCTCCACTGGCATGTGCTCAGTGCCTGATAATTTTATATTGGAAAAAACAGAAGAATAAATGAATGGATAGATGAATGAATTTCTGAGCATGGAGGTGGAAAAAGGGAAACTCAACCTAATTCAATCATGGGAAGAGATCTGTACTACGGGTCAGGAACCTGAAATCCCTTTCCTGATTTGAAGCTACTACTTACCAATGAGTCTGGGCTGTTTGGTTCCTCTTGAGCAGCTGTTTGGTCACATAAATAATCAGATCATAACACCAGCCCACAGATGCACAGGTTTTTGTGAAGATCAAATGAAATAGCACTTACTTTAAAAGCTAACACATGGTATATAAATATAAGGCATTATTTTAAATGGATAACCAACAAAGGTGATAGAATTCAATTCCATAATTCAGGCTAAATATAATTTGCCATAATCTTAGAGCAAATTTTGTAATTCCATCAGATTTTTTTTTGCCTGTGTATTTATTTAACTGTTAATTTGAACATAAAGAACCTTAAAATCCTCTGGTTTCTTCAAGTCACAAAAATGTCTTATTGAAGTAATAATTTAAATGCTTAGTTCCTTACACTAATTACAATTTTGAACTTTAGTTCAAGGAAACACTTCTCTCCTGGCCCATTCAGGCCTGCTCCTGGCACACAGAGGAGGCGGCCCCTCTCTCTTTGCCTGTCTCCAGGTTCTTACCCCGCTGCCCCCAGCTTGATCCCCACCAAGTCTGCCCTCACAAGGGCCGAGGTAGAAGGAAGGAGGAGAGGTGAGGGGGCAGGAAAGGTCTTCTTGCCTGGCACTAGCGTGAGCCGGCGTGTCTCACACTCTGGTGTAGCAGCGAAGGAAAGAGAGGTTAATACTCTCTTCTTGGGGTGCTTTCAAGTATACCCTGAGGCGCCCTCATGGTTAGCTGTCTCTCACCTGAAGATCTCCTGGCTCTTTGCCCACTGGGCATCCTGTGGATGGACCTTGAGCCACGTCCTGCAGAGTCCTTGCCGGTCCTGGCAGTCACATGACCTAAGCCACCTCCAGGGCTTCTCTCCTAATGGGTTTCTCTCCATGGCCTAACCTGGCCCACGGGAAACACACTTTATACACATCTTTAGCCCATCGGCAGTGGCTGGAGAGTGACTTGCCAAGCATCTGTCTGCTCTGTGGTCATAGGCTATTCAGCTAACCTCTTGTACTTTTTTTTTAACAGTGTCCCTTCAATGACTAGAAGGAAATAACAAGATTTCCAGGTGGTCCTGTGAAAGTCTATCTCACTTGATTTTTCACTGGGGGAGACACTTCTCACTTCTCATCCCTCCTCTATGAGGGATGGAGGTTCATCTCTCTCTCTCTCTCACACACACACACACACACACACACACACACACAGTCTATCTCGGAGTCTCTAATAGCTGGTTTCTAACCTCTCAGCCTCTACCCCCTTTCCTAGGCTAGAGAAGGGAGTTCAGTTAAGGACAATAACGTTCACTTCGATCACCTCCTTTGCAAATTCTGATGCTGTGGTCTAGCTTTTTGCCTTGGACTGTGGGAGTAATCACCTCCTATCATTTTGTAATTAGCCTGCCGCATTTTATACCCTGCCGGTTTACATTCAAACCCCATTAAGATACACTTTGGCTTCTTAAAATGGTTCAGACCAAGTTCTCCTTTTCTGGTTGTTTCTCAAAGCCGTATCACCGGTATCAGGAGAAACACCAGTAAAACCATTTCTCTGGTGAACACAAATTCTAGCAGCCAGAAGTCACAGTTTTCTGCAGAGAAGTCAAAGTGGAATGATTGGAGATATGACTTACATTATTCTCCAAAGACTCTCCACGTGAGAATTCTGTTATGTGTTTACTACTAGAATTCAGAAAGGGAGAGTTAAACTCTAGAGTGTGAAATTAGTGAGCAGAACCTAGCAACTGGATCTGGCCAGTGTTGGCCGAGGAAATAACCCAGCATCCAATTAGAACTGGGAAGAAGAGCAGATGTGGAAAACCGAGTTCTGGTGCCTGAGCCGAGGGTACAGAATGACAGCCTTGAGGGTCGTAGATGCCGAAGCCCACAGCTGCCTGCGGCGATGCAGAGCCAAGCAGGAAGTTAGTCAATATCCTACAGCGAAGCCTGAATTACCTTGGAGCCTGAATCCTACCAGACTGGTTTGTGGCTCCTGTTGCATTATAACAATGAACATAATAGAAATGACAGTCTCTATCAATCCACAGGCCCCAAACAGTTAAAACCATGACAGTTAAAAATGATGCTTTGAAAAGTGGGATGATGGAGCAAAAGACGGGAGGGTGGGTTTTCACTCTTTTCTTTGACTTTTGGATTTTCAATAAGCATGCTTCAGTCAAATAATAGTAATAATAAAATATTTCCATCTGATGGAAAACCAGCAAAATTCAAATAGACCTTGGCAGCTATAATCAGTTAACGATTTCACACGACACCCAAACTCGGTGAGTTAGAAAGACACTCGCTGAGTTTTGTTCTTCCGTCTATAGATCAGTTGGGTAGTTCTTCTGGACTGGGCTGGGCTCACTCATGCATTGTGGTCAGCTGTGGGTCAGGTACGTGTTTCTGCTCTTTCATGCTGTGTTTTCTCACATGCTTGGGGGTTGGCTGGCTGAAGGCTGAGGAGTCTTGGTTTTCCTCCGTATGTATCTCATTCTCCAACAGGCTAGCTCAAGTTTGTTTACGTGGTGGAGGTAGGGTTGGAAATAGTGAACATAAGCATTCATGGCTTCTTGAGGCTGAGGCTCAGAATGGACACACAGTTACTTCCATCTCACTCTATCCGGCAATGCAAGACTCAAGGCCAACCCAGACTTAAGGGGTAGGAAATAGACCTTACTTCTTGATAAGGAGCTATTAAAGCACATTGCAAAGAGCATGGATACAAGGAGAGGGGAATGATTGGGACCATTACTGCAACTACAGCATCCCAAAGGTGCCGGGTCACGTGAAAAAATGGAAGAGGGAAAAGAGAATAGCGTTTGGGAATTATGTAGCCATATTAAAATGTTTACTGTTAATCAGGTTCTAAAAGTAAATCTTTTTCATCCACACTTCAGTGAGTGAGCTGCAGAGAACACTCTATCCCCTCTTACATGCCTAGTTCCTACTCATCACGCTAGTACCAAATTTAATATGACTTTCTCCAGGAAGCCTGTCTGAATTACCTTCCTTTTAGACAGTGAATTAGTCATGTGACTATTCCCAGCATTTCCTCCTCATATCATTTATAAGACTCTGTTATTTTATTCTCTGTCTTCCCTGCTGGACCAGGAGCTCTTGGGGGGGGTGGGTGTGGGTCTGGTCTATCACGTTTATCTTGCACCCCCAGCACCTAGTCCCTGCATGGCACAGAGTAGATGCTGAATCAACTTTTGTTAAATGAACACAAAGAGAATGAATGACTGAATTAATAGATGAATGAATGTCAAGTTGGGTGTTTACTAAAGAAATGTATACATTTGTGGATATTGGTATTTTCCTGTGATACCCATATCCTTGCTAACCTGGTTTTAAATCCATTCATTGCTACCAAGTAGAAAAGAAACACTGTGAGAAATTAAGATGACTCTTTGATAGCTACGTATAATGCAGCAAGCAAGTTTTAAGGCCTGCACATGATATTTTCTCCAAATTTCACAAGTGCAAACTGAAGAGAATCCAAAAATGGCCTTTACACTGACCCAAAAACTTTGTTGGAAAATGTACAAATAAATGAAGCACAGGTTGTTGCACTAGTTGTGGCCTTATAACCAATTTATACTCTGTGTAACTAAAGAAAACCTTATATTTGCAATGTGCTGAGCTTTCCAAAGGAAATATTCAGTCTTAGTCCTAGAAAAAAAATCAGAGACCTTTCTAGTAAAATTGAATGGGAACAGAATAAGCCATGGTCTACTAGCTATTACAAGTCAGATTTGTACCAGACGTTCCTATACATTTCTGAGTTTAATCCTCATAATAACCTACATGGTGAGATTTCCTTTATCTTTTCTGTAAAGATAGAGAAACTGGGGCACAGCCATGTTACATAATTTCCTCAAGCTATTAGCACCAAAATGTGAATTTATTAACATTGTCGTAAAGCATGATTTACTTAAAAAAAAAGAAAAACTATATCGATTTATTATGGTTTGCCAGGAATTACTGTTATAAGTACTGTCCCACAATTCCCAGTCCTGTTGCCCAATGCCTGCTTCTTGCCTGTTTCTCATTCTTGCTGCCCGACTTGTGCACATGGGAGCCTTCCTGGATATGAATATTTTTGAGTTATGGTTGCCAGGAGGTTTATCAGCAAAGTTAGCCAGTCGTTTCAGGTTATCAAGTAAAGTATGGTAAATATGTTTCAGAATTTCATAAATCAACTGGTAATTATCAATTTTCAAAGACTAGACTCTTAGGTTCAATTGAAGTTCCCTTTCCTGAATCCTAGTTTTCTGCTGCTTTTATTAAATGGTCCCCATTCTGCTAAATCTTCTTCCCAGAGATCCACTCTTAGGTCTTTAGCTAACACCCTAACACCTCTGTGATCTTTCCAGTCTTAAAAGGCATGGTTAGAATATGAATTAGTGTAGGAAATGTCTTATGAACCGTAGTTTGGGGTGCAGGTGTGCTAAATGTCATGCTGGAGACAGAGCTCTCACCATTCCCAGCAAAACAACCCATGACTCCTTTCTACTTCTCTTGCTACCTTCTTTGTTTAAATTCTGCTCAGTTCAAGGTCCAGCTCAAATGCCACTACTCATAGGAAACTTTCCTTCATTACCACAGATGAGTGAGTCTCTCAGCTCTCCTGCAAAGATACGTGCAAAGGTATCTGGGATCATACTAATAACAAGTATTTATTTAATATTCATTGTATTCCACACACCATGTTAAGTGTGTTAATATGTTATCTCATTTAATTTTCACCTTTAATTTGCAGTAGTATCTATGAATTAGGTACTATTATCATCCATCTTTCGTGGATGAAGTTCAGAGTGATGACGGGACATGCCCGATGTCATCACTAATAAAAACAGAGTCTGGATTTAAATCCAGATCTTCTGGATGCCCAAACCTCAGTGCTCAATGACTATATTATACTTTATTCATGCACTTACAATTAATATAAAATTTCCTCTATTATTCTACAAATGCAGTGTGCAAAAAATGGTATATTTCTGTTTTCTTCAGCTAAAATTAAATTCATATGTTTTCCACTTCTGTGAACTTATGTGCACAGGACTCCTCGTGGATATGAAGGGCTGACTCATGAATGGTGGTGGAAAATGCTTCCCTTCAATGGATCATGAAAAGGCCCAGAACTGTTCTACAGATCAGAATGTACAAGAAGGCACCTTTCGTCTTCATCCCACACTGGTAAACAGTGTGGGAAGCTTGGAGTCTGTCTTCCAAGTATAACTATCCCCTTGAAGTATAAAATGCCATATTCTGGAGTTCAGACCCATAAAGCAGAAAGTCCAGCCTCACTGCAAACCCCTTGGAAACTTTACCTTAACTGTCCTCCCTCCCAGTCAGAGACTGGTCCACTTTGCCAGGATGCTGAGAAAGGATTAGGCCACTGGTCCTTACTATTCATGGAATGCCAGACCTCTGTACCTTTTCCAGAATTAAGAAATTCTCCCTCCCTTCTTGACCATCACAGGTCATATGCCTCTTTCTATTCGCCCCTCCTGTTCTCAGCATAGCCTTCTCAAGGAGTTGCAGTTTCTAGAAAATAAAAACAGGGGGGCAAGATATTTACTGGCACCTGCTGTTTCTGCTGTAATCCAGCCTCTCTGTGATTCAGGGTCAAATGCATGCCTCCACCAACTGGTCATTGCTTGATTTTACTTTATTTTATTCTATTTTGTTTTGTTTTCTGTTTTTTAAATTTATTTTTTGAATTTTTATTTATTTTTTAAGTTTTTATTTTATACTGTATACTAGTTGATTTACAATGTTGTGTTAGTGTCAGGTGTACAGCAAAGTGAGTCGGTTATACATATACATATATCTATTCTTTTTCAGATTCTTTCCCATTAGGTTATTACAGAATATTGAGCAGAGTTCCCTGTGCTACGCAGTAGGTCCTTGTTGGTTATCTATTTTAAATATAGTAGTGTGTATATGTCATACAAACCAGAAAATGCAAATTGACATCCTTTATGTCTTACTCAGCCAGAGGAAGCAAATTATTTGATTCAATGTTTTTAAAAAATTTAGCTCTATTGAAAAATTGAGAGATTTCATGTTACAGTAATTAAATCTGGGAATTTGGGGTGACCCTCTCTCATGGCGAGCATCAACTGGTACTGAGTATCTTCTGTCCCCTTGAGATGCTCCGGTATTTTCCAGGTCACCTGCATTTCCATCATTCCATCCTGATGTTCGTCAGTTTGCAATAGATTTCCTTTGCAATGCCCAAATATTTCTCCAGGTTTATGCTTCTGACAAATGTGGAAATACATAACTTACACCAAAAGAACTTCAAGTTTCAAGAAAAATGGGGAAAATATTTTCCTTTGTGAGAGCAAAGAATAGTTCTATGTATGCAATGTATAAGCAAAACATATCTGTTTTGAAGAAGGCACCTCTCCTAATTCACTCACTGATGTTACCTGCCTGTCACCAGGCATCTCAGTTTGCATCCCATGGTGGACATTCTCAGAGAGCAAAAACACACCAGGCTGAATACACAGAAACTGAGGTCATTTTAAGATCGTCTCATTTATAGTGTTAAGCCGAGGCCTCTGAGTTTACTTCCAAAATTGCTTTTACAGTCAGGCAGGCCTGGCAGGACGAAGTCAGGAGGGGTCTGCCTCAGCCTTTGTTCATCTTCCTCACCCCATGTAGAAAGTTCTCCCTCTATATTGCTACGCAATTAATAATAATAATAATAATAAATGATTTTTAAACAGACCTGATACAATCCTGGTTAAAGACTCAATGTCTCCCATTAAGCCCTCCATCCTTTTTCTAGCCTGCCCTCATTTTCGTTCTCTGAATGATTTTAAATGTATAGTAAAAAGTAGATAATAATGAAAATAATACATTTAATTATAATCTAATTCATTTATGCTCAATAGTTTTGTGTCATAAAGAAGCATAGTAATATTTTAGGTGGCAGAGACCACGTTTTATGTTTTATATACCCTATAGTGTGTGTATGTATGTGTGTATGTGTTTGTCCCCAGAAACTATAACAGAGATGGATACAAGCTTGCAAACTATCTGTTGATGGATTTAGTAATTGAAATCTAACTTTTTGTTAATACAATATTACTGGTATAATTTCTACTTTTTCTCATGAGCATTTGGGTTCCAGTCTTCCACCACCTTCAAGACTCTCCCCCTGGGGAATCTCTGATTTACTAAACAACGGTGACTTGAATAAAGTGCGACAGCAACCAGCGGCACTGTTAATTAGAACTGAGATCTCCTGACACGCTCACCCACTTTACTTCAGCATTTCCTCCATTCCTCAAAAGAGCTGTTAAGAACAACCATTTCAAGTGGCTAAACTACTTTTGTTAAAGCAAATAGTCTGTGACTGGTAGCAGTTGGTGTGCCTTTGTATGCGTGTGTGTGTGTGTGTGTGTGTGTGTGTCTATGTGTATGTGTTAGTGAAACAGAGAGAGAAAGAACCAGAAGCAGAAAGTTGATGGACGCAGAGAGGGGGGATTTACAAGTGGAACTGGTGGAACCTTCTTATATCTTGAGCATTAGGTGTGGAGCTGAGTACCTCCTTGTTTAGGGAAGAGGGTTATCGGTCGCAGTTCTAGTGTAGTGTAGGAAGGGGATTCCATAGTCCAGTGGCCCCGTGTCAAGGGAACAATAATGAAGTGTGAAGAGAACAGGGATAAAGGGTAAATACTGACTCACTCTCTTTTGTTCCAAAAAAGCAAGTCCAGAATGCTCTCTTCACATAGTTATTTGCCTAGTCTAGACAAAGGCCATCTCACTGATGAGGATAATTCTTTAAGGAGTACACCATTTGTTTAAAACCCCAAAGGTGAGTGAACTTTATATTCAAATATCAATATTCTACCTTTTTTTGCTAGTGGAACTATGCCATTTTCTAGTATAGAATTGGCACATTTTAGGCTCTCTCTTTTTAGAAAAATTAAAACTACCAATGTAACAAATATTTTGCCTTTTCTCCTTTTCCTCTCAAAATTGGAATAAAATATCCCATTCTCAAGGCTCTGATAACACTTTTCCACTCATACAAAGGTAAAAAGTTGCAGAACAGAAAATAACATTTGTCTTGTTGGACAAAGTTACCAGAACTTGCTGGAACATTGTTACCAGACCTATCTGCATAGCTGCAAGTACAAAGGATTCTGGCACCAGGAAGTTTTCAACAACCAGCCACAACCCCTCCCCTTTTAGTATAAAAAAAGCTGAATTCTATCTCAGGAAAGATGGTTCTTTGGAACACTAGCCCACCATCTTCTGGGTCTGCTGGTTTTACAAATAAAGTCACTATTCCTTGCCCCAACACCTCATCTATCAATTTATTGGCCTGTCATGCAGTGAGCAGTAAAAGCTTGGACTCATTAACAATTCTGACTATCTCTGTCTGAGTAAATGGTCTCCCAGTCACCCATGCTTGAAGCCTTGGAGTTACCATTGGATCTTTCATGATGAAAACTGAATTATATTATATCTATCTTAAAAAAATATTCAAATGACTACAAAAGTCCACCATATAACGTTCAAAACCTAACCATGATGGGGCAGATAACTGTCCATTGCTTATGCAACGCTCCCTCCTCATCCCTGCAAATAGGCTGTTGATTTCATTTCCAGGTATAAGGCAGAGTTCCCTTGATTTAAGGGAAAGAAAGGCCCTCTATAAGCCCATGGAAATCCCATTCCTCTTCACTCAGTGTTTGACCTAGAGGATGTTTCCCAGATCTGGCCAAGTAGATCAAAGAGAGAGTCTGAAGGGGCATGATGCCCAGAAATGTCTCCTCAGCTTGTGATCACAAATACAACCATCAAGGGTAGCAGAAGAGAAGAGTCAGAAGGACAGAAAGTTCCTGGGTCCTCAATGAGATCACTAAACAGTTACAAGACTCCTGCAACTGTCTACCTCCAGACCCAGCACTATGGAGAGTTAACAGAAGCCAGTATTACTTTAGCCACTGTTAATTGGTACTCTGTGACTGAAAGCATTTCTGTTTAATGCACAAGGCCCTTCAGGATTCTTGCTATCTGGTCCCACCCTACTTTGCAGTTTCTTCAACCTTCCCCAACCCTTCACAGCAAAGGTTCCATCCCGTAGTGTTTTAGATTTTCTTTTAGAAGGCTGACTTATTTCTTCTGTGTCCTCCAGGTGAGCAGCTCTTGATGGTTCAAACTCTAGCTCAAAATGTTACCTCCTCAAGCAATGATTACTTTATCTATCCACCAAAAGCCTCTGATTGTTTTTCCTGAAATCACACCCTCCCAAGAAAAATTAATTTCTCCTCTGTGCTGCATATTATTTGTATATAACACATTCTATTGCAATGATCCAGTCATCTGTCTTGCACTTGCCTTTGAGCCCCCAAATATGAGGATGTCTTACTTATCACTGTACTCACAGAGCCTAGAACAGTGGCTATTTTACGTAATAAACACTCAGCTAATGCTTCTGGATTTTATAAAATACCCATGGTCACAATAGGAGCAGATACTATTCATGGTTTTTTTGGATAGAACTGGTACAAATTTAGATAATCATTAAAAATATACTATTAACAAACCTAAAACAAATCACAATTCCCAACTGAATAGTGATGTCAACCTTCTTTGGGAGTGGCTTTTTTTATTTCTACAAAATGCTATTTGTTCCCTATGTTTTTTTTTTCTTTCTGACAAAATGCACAGATATCTTCTTCTCATATACCTATAGATATTTATACTTTACTATCAAACATATATTTTTAGAGTTCTGCTAAATTCACGTAATGTTTCTTCTCTGAGAGTTGAACTCACGCTGTTGATTACCCATATGATACATGATATGGCTCTGTCACCAAAGCTTATAGTTACATTTTCAGTCTGAGGAAGCTGTTGCCCTACCTCTGCCTGGGTTATTGTTCTAGAAACATCCCTTCCCCATTATAGAGATCATTCATCCTGTTCCAGTTTTTTTTTTGTTTTTGTTTTTGTTTTTTTGGCTGTGTTGGGTCTTCATTGCTGCACGCAGGCTTTCTCTCTAGTTGCGGTGCATGGGCTTCTCATTGCGGTGGCTTCTCTTTTTGCGGAGCATGGGTTCTAGGCACGCGAGCTTCAGTAGTTGTGGCTCGTGGGCTCTAGAGCACAGGCTCAGTAGTTGTGGCATGTGGGCTCAGTAGTTGTGGCTCACGGGCTCTAGAGTGAAGGCTCAGTAGTTGTGGCACACGGACTTAGCTGCTCCGCGGCATGTGGGTTCCTCCCGGACCAGGGCTTGAGCCCGCGTCCCCTACATTGGCAAGCAGATTCTTAACCACTGCCCCACCAGGGAAGTCCCCCTGTTCCAGTTTTAACTTGTGCGTGACTGTCAGAGAGACCACAGGCTAAACTCATGCTAATTGCTTTCCAAGATGAATACCAGAGTTGAAAAAACATTAAAGAATTGGTCTTTTCTACAGAGCCCTAACACTCTTAAGGAATAGAAATCTGAAAACTACAGGCGGCTGCTGGATTATTTGCTGTTTATTTCAATTGACAGCTCTCTGAGTCCACCATATAGATCAATCAGTTCAAAGCACACATATTCTGCCTTTTAAAAATTGATGTTTAATAATATTTATCTATTAACAATGCAAAATTGCATCACAGATTTTAATTTCAACTTGTGAATTTAAAGGTGTGTTAGATTATCATTTTCCAGCTCTTTTGACCTACAGGGACTCTTAGTACCTTGCCCAATGACCAGTTACTGTCTTCAGCTTATTATTGATACATCAAACGTCTCATAATATTCACTCTCTCTACTGCCTTCAGATTGTCTTTGCTACATTTTTATCCTCAATTTTACTTCCTATTCATTTTTTCCCAGTACTCTAGAATTTTTTTGAAGCAAAGGAGGCATAAATTCTAAATTACTTCAACTTTTTAAATGAAAACTGCTTTAGATGAGCCCCGAGGATGTTTTTTTTTTTTAAGAAATTTAGTGCAAGACAGTTGGAGTTGTCAGGGCTGCTGCATTGCACAGCCCCGAAAAGCACCATTCACTTCTCTATCATCCATGTGAAGAATGTTCCCTGTAGCGTACCACATACTGTTACCTCCTTTTGTGTGCAGGGCTACTTACGCTGTCTCTATGAGTAGAGACAGAGATATCTGTGGTTATGGTTTTCTAAGTGATAATTGCATAAAAGCAGTTTCTAGACACCGGAGGACTTACCATCCAGGAGAACATTATCTTTCTTACCTGAGCTGTGGTTTCCTGCTAGCAAGGTGGGGCTCACAGAGCATCTTCCCAGTCTACTGGTGACCACAGGTGGCCCAGGTGTTCCGTCCCATTCCTGAGCTTTGATCGGCTCTCTGGAGGAAGATGCCCCATGATGTCCTCTCTCTTTGCTGTCCAACTTTGGTATTGGTTCCGTGCTGTGGCTCCGAACTTTCAGCTCCTCTGTTGATTCTGTGTATTAACCAGAATTATATTCTGTTAAACAAGAGTCAAATCCTTCCCAGATTCCTTAAACATTAAAGAATGATTTTCTAAAATAGTTTTAATATATTTTTGGAAACTTGGAATTGTGTTGAAGACTACATTTAAATAAAACAGGGACAGATCACATGGGTCTTTTTTCTGAGCTGTGCAGGTTATTATCAGCAGAAAATAATGATCTCTTCGGAAGTAGAGAACCTCAGTGAATATTCAGTATTCTTTAGTAAGTCTTCCCTTGTGCTAATCTTCAAGGAAACTTCATAAGGAGCACTTTACACTCCCTCTCTTTACTTTCTCATCTTCTCTTCATTCTGCTACCCACTGTGACATGAATTTAGCCCAACTACTCTACTAAAAGTGCTTTTGCTAAAATCACCTAGTGCCTTTTAGTTGGCAAATTAAGAAGACATTTTTAAGCCATTTGATTACTCTCTTATTGATATCTTCAATTTTCTTGGCTTCACTGATGGGCCATCTTCCTGTGGTGTGCTCTCTAACACCATTTCTGTGTCATTCATACCTTTCCTTCCTCCAAGAGTCCCTTACATGTTGGTGGTCCCCAGGGTTCTAGCTTAGCCACTGTTCTCATTCTACATATATTCTTTCTGTGATTTCATCCTCCAGGATCCAACTAGCAATTGTCTGATGGCTAGTGATTTCTGAATAGTTTATCAGAAGTCTGGACCATTCTCCTGAGCTGTAGACTCATTTATCCAACTGCCTACTGGATGAATCCATCTGGATGCCCCTTAGATAACACAAATTTAACATTCACATACTGTACTGACACCATTTCTTACTCAACTAATGGTTCCTTCTGTCCTGCCAAACATCCAAGCTAGAAACGTATCTGTCTCTTTCTTTAACCGCTACCCTCCAAATCCATCAGTCTGCAAATTCTACAGATTTTATTTCTGAATATCTTGTTTTCCCTTCTGTTGCACTTTGTATCATGTCTACCTCAACTGTTCTGGTTCAAGCTCTAATCATCACCCTGAATTCCTGCAACCTGCCTCCTTGACTCTGTCCTTGACTCCCCAAAATACAAGCTCCGTATACTGCCAAAGTGATCTGTTTAAAATGAAAATCTGATCCAGTGTTTTTTTCAGGGACTAGATGTGATAGCCATTCTTAAGGCATGTACAGAAGTGTTTAAAAGCATACGTAGTTTGGGATTAACAGATGCACACTACTGTATATAAAATAGGTAACCAACAAGGACCTACTGTATAGCACAGGGAACTTTACTTAATATTTTGTAATAACCTATTAGGGAAAAGAATCTGAAAAAGAATATATATATATATATATATATATATATATATATATCACTTTGCTATACACCTAAAACTAACACAACATTGTAAATCAACTATACTTCAATTTAAAAAAAAATAGCCAATGGGAAACAATTTTTAAATAAAATCACTTCCTAATTTAAAAAAAAAAAAGCACATGTAGTAAATAAAGATGGTTTAGGAGTGATACTCACTTACTACATTCAGAACGATGTTATTTCAGAGAACTTATGCGATAGCCATTCTGTAATGCACATAGATAAGTGTTTAAAGACAAAAACAAAAAAATGTAAATCTGTTCTTAATGTAACCCTGACTAAAATCCTTCCAGAAGCCCACTGTTACCCACAGAAGTATGTCTAAGCTCCTTACAACCCACAAGATTCTCCACCATCTCACTCTTCCCTGCCTCTCTAACTTTTTTACTTCCTACCTGAACGTTGTATTCAAGAAATATCAATAAATTGTCTGTAGCTTCCCTTTCTCCACTCCACTTCCAACAAAAACTTCCAACAAAAACAACACTGGATTCTACAGCTACCATCTCCTATATCACCTGCTCTGAATACCCTTACATCCTGTCCTTTAATTGGGAAACTCTTTCCTCAGTCAAGGTTACTCAATTTAAGTATCCTTGAAGCTTCCCATCCCATATATCCAGCCCATGTTGGGATAAAGTCATCTCTACACTGACATTGTCTTGTATCATTTTTCTGTGTACCTGTTCTTCTTAAAAGACCCGGAGTTCTTTAAAGGCAGGGTCTGAGTTTTGATTTTTGCTTTTTTCTCCACTTGGTGCCTCTAGCTCTTAGCATATTGCTCAGTAGGTATTTAACCAATTCATTTATGGAGTATTTTTCCCAACTCCTCTGGCATCTTTCTGATGTGTGTAGAAAAGACAACATTCTTAATGGAACAAGAGGATCAAACCAGTGTTACAAATGTACTGAAGTGGCACAGAGCTAATAGTATTTTCAAAAATCTGGTTACCTAAAAATCACAAGTTGTAAAATTCACCAGGTAGAAAGTTTAATTCAAATAAAGATCTTTGAGAAAGACCATAGTGAAAAATTACAGAAATGGTTCAGAGAATCTGTATTTTGTTTTCTTTGCATGTAAGTTCAAACACTCATCATCTTCAAGCAGTGGATAAGACAGATGTCACACTTTGGTTCCCTATTATCTGAATCTGTGGGGCAGAGATAGTTTATAATATAGTAAGCAGCTGGGTGAGGGATCTGAGAGGCCCAGCTGGGAGCCTTGGCCATTGTGGCCATATGGCTGGTGGCCCATGACATTGAGCCCTTGGTTTCTCCACTTGGAGCTTCATTTTGCTTAACTACAAAATGGAGATAATACCAGCCCTGCCTAACTTTCCCAATTTAATTTGCAGGACCTAATAATATCCTACATTTTAAAATATTTTAAAAACAAAACAGGACCCCACATGCAAAAAGTAGCATTCATTTAAAAAATTGTAGCAATTTGTCGTTTATGAATTTATTTATTCTTTCTACATTTGTTTTGGATAATCACTGAGAGACTGAAGATACAGATAGAAAATTGCCAGACCACATAGAAAAATAGAATTCTAGCTGATTATCTACAATAACCAGCCCAGAAAGCCAACCTACAATCTATAATTCAGACTTGTAGAAATTCAGACCACTATCTCTAGCAAACAATAACCTGTATAACAACTGGCCCAAAGCAGCCAGGATTTGATTAAAAACTGACAGCTTCCCCAGTTTTGGGCCCTGCTTTTAGCATAGGACCAACCAGAGAAAGTCAAATATGTTCCCCTGACCAACGACATAGGATGTCCTGCTTCTAGATAGGCTGCCCAAAGGTTCCCTCTGCCAACAGCCTCCACTGGGGGTGTAACTGAAGCCTTCCCTTTGTCCCACTATAAAGCTTTCCCACTCTTCTCCCTGCCTTGAGTCTCCGCCAAATGTGGTGGGTGACCGCGTTGCTACGGCAAGGCCTGATGAAATAGCCCTGTGTGTTCTCATCTGTTTGCTCTTCGTTTATTTCCACATCGCTATGGTTCCTTCCAGCTCCCAGGTGCTATGCAGTTGTGTAAACACATGTCAAAAATATCGTTCTATGAGACAGAACTTAAGCCAGGAGGGTAGTCCCATAAGAACAGTCTCAGAAAGATCCCTGTACCTGTATATAAGCTGAAGTCCCAGTTATACTGAAATCAAATATAAGTCAAAATACTTTAAACTAATACATTCCAGCAAATAATTATAGCAAGACAATTTAACCAACACTTACTTTTCTGTGCCCTTAGTCAAATGGAATAAAACCAGTATCAGAAAAGAACATTCTAGACTATTTTCAAGCTGTTTATCCACAGTTTCAAAGAAAATGTAGCTCTGGCTTCCAAATGTCACAGCGTCAGAACCTAATGACCCATCTGTTTCACCTCACGTTCTCTTCCAGATTTTAAACTAACCGTTGGGATGTTTGCCTTATTATCGACCTCTATGTTTTATTCCCACTGCCATCATTAAGCAGTTGCAATTTTTTTCTTCTCTCTCTCTCTCTCTCTCTCTCTCACACACACACACACACACACACACACAGAGTCTTCTACCACTGGTATTGAAATTAACCAAACTAAAAAAAATGCTCTAATTTAACACTGGGTCCAATACTGTTCCTGCAGGTTCGGACACTATTTTAAATATGAAAGGCTGAGGATGTTGAAGTCTCCCCACCAACCTCAGTTTCTTTGTTCTCATTCAAATTATTCACATACACACACCAGGGGAGTGTCATTTAGGTCTCAAATCTCAACTAAATAAAAGTTCAATACAGCTTTAGGAACAAAAAGGAGTCTTTTTTTTTTTTTTCTTCTTTCTTTGTTTTCAAGTCCCAGAGGTTAGCCTTCAGTGAATTTTGGCAGGTATATTTAGAGAAACCTGAACAAAAGGTTTGCAGAAATCATGCTATTCAGACTTGTGCCCATGTACCTTCACATCCTAAATAGAAGGCAGAGCTGAAAAATCTGTAAGAAAATCATAAATGTATTACTGAACATTTTATTGGGGAATCAACCAGGTATCCCATGGATATTCAAGAAGAGCTTCCTACAAAATTCATTTTCTAATTAAAATAAATACAAAAAACTTTAAAATAGCTGTTGAAAAGAGACCAATGGAAAGTGGACAATTAAACTAAGAAATTCATACAATAAGACATATTGAAAGCTCAGAGAAATCTATTCAGAGGAATAAGGATGTGTTTATCCATATCCATATATCTCAATGTTTTCCTAAAGCCTGTTGAAAACAAAAATTGATTTTAGTAAAAACTTTCCTGAACAAGATCAATCTTAGGTACCATGGTACGTTTTTCTTTTTAAACATTTTTATTGGAGTATAATTGCTTTACAATGTTGTGTTAGTTTCTGCTGTATAACAAAGTGAATCAGCACTACTTACAATAGCCAGGACATGGAAACGACCATGGTACTTTTTTACGTGGAAACTAAGTTCTTTCAATGTCCACAGTTAAGCCCCAGTATGTAGCACTGAGCCAACTACGAAGAAGTTGCTCATCCTCTACCATGGCGTGTTGACTATTGATCTAAAATCTGATTCTCACATTGAAATCTGATCTTGCTATGAAAAAAGCATATATTATTGTATTGCATTTGTCTTTCATATTGTGCATTTTACATATCACTGTCTTAAACTTTTTACAGTGTTTCGGTTGAAGATGGATAAGTAAGGATAAGAGACCAGGAGTCATCCTTTTATGACCAACATATTCTCTACAGGATGCCAATACATCACACTTCATGCTGTGAAGTCCTTTCTCAAAGTTTTCCCATTTCCTGCTGCTTATGCTGTCTGTGAGTCTGTATTTGTCTCTCCAGCTTCTAACTCATTCCTCTCTCTCTCCGTTCCTGCCCTGGGCCACCTACAATCACTTGGCTCTCCAGGTGGGTGTCACAGCTTTCACCATCAGATCTGCTGCCCACCAGATATTGACTTTTCCCAGAGTCTTTGATTCACTCTTCCTCATCAACATTCACTCTCTCAACAATGAAACAGTACTGAGGACACTTATAAATCTCCACGACCTAAAAATCCCTCCCAAGTTCTAGAGACAAAGAAAACAATTTGCAGTGACGGACCGTTACATATGGCTGTCTGGGGAACTACAACCGATTAAAACTGTTTTATCCTCTCTCCAAAGTGGTTCTTTTTTTTTTGGCTGGAAAGATCATGTAATTACTGATTTATATGTCTGTTCTCCCCACCAGACCATAAGATTCTTAAGACTAAAGACTTCATCTTTCATGTTGGTACTTAATACCTGATATCAGTGAAAATCAACTGAATGAGTGCATCATCCCTGCTTCTTCACTCAGGACAGTGAGCTTATTAGCTTTTACCCCTGAATGTAACCTTATCTTAGGCCATGACTCACAGCCTTCCCTCCAACCTTTCCAATTTCACCCAGCACATGGGCCATGGCATGAACCAATAACCCTCACTGACAAACATAAGCTAATTACTGTAGCCAAAATTATTTTTTTGTTAACCCACACATGTTTCTAATTGACTTGCGAATGACAGACCAGAAAACAAGTGATCTACCTGGGAAAATTAGTATTATGTGGAAATATGAGCAGTAACACTGTTTTCTTGGGGGACATAAGACTGCATTCTCCTTTCTTCTTTTTTTTTTTGCAATATTTAAAAGGATGACTTTTAGACAAGAGGCTTTTATATTTGTGGTTTGTGACTGCTGTTGTACTAAAAATTTCACACTTTCACATAGGGGTCCCTTGGTTACAAAATATGGACTTAACTGTGCCTGGCAATATGGGGACCAAAGCTCATGTTGCTGATGAGAATTCGAGCTTCCTACGGATGTAAAGAATGCTTCAGAATTGTCCCCTCATATCAGTATAATCATCAAGATCAAAGTCTCTCTATTCTACTCCAACTGCTGAACCATGGAAATAATGAAAGGCGATCAAGGCAGATTAATTAGGCAGAAAAGACAACACATTTGAACTCTAATGGAGGCACTGCGCTAAATTGCGTTATCAGATGGGTATTAGAGCTGAAAGAGACCTCGGAAATCCCAGTCACAGCAGCTCATGGAAAGCAAGGTGTGAGTGTATGTAATTGCTGATGGTCCGCCTGCCTTTGGGAGGGTAGCCCCAGGAAGGGGGAGTTCCCATCTCATGGGAAAGCTGGACACAACTGAGAGCATATTTAATTGCTGGAAAGCTTTTACACTGTGCTCAAGTTGGCCTCCCTCCAAGCACCACTATTTGTTGGTTGTTGGTCGTCCTGTTTCTGGAACTACTCAGAGAACTAGTCTAATTCTGTTTTTAAGTAAACACCCTTTAGAATCCAGAGTGAGGGAGTCTGTCTCCCCTTGGTCATGTCATCTTCAGAATACAAATCTAGAACTCTCGTTCTCCTGGTCACCCTGGCCTGGACAATAATTACATGGGATGGTGTCTTTTAAAACTGCGGTGTCTAGAGCTGATCAGAGCCAGACAGCCTGACATCGTTTACTTACGAGTCCAGGTGGACGCTGGGGTCCTCCCCTTGCACTTCCATTATTCCACCTCCCGAGTCCCCAGAGAAAAGAGGGCAAAGGCTCCCCTGTCTGCACAATGAAAGGGCACCAGGGAGCAGGGGCAAATTTTAAATTTTTTATGATTGCTTCTCTCATGTGAACTTTGTCATTTGGGGTCAGTTATGTCAATTCCAACATCTAAGGGATGCCTTCTCTTCAAATATATATAGAGAAAGAACAATAGCTCAGGTATCTAGAGATTCCATGGTTTTAAAGGAAATCAGAAAGAAAATCCAGGTTTGTGTTAAGAAGGCAAATAAAGTAAAACCTTGGTTTTAATAAAATAGATGAGGTACATTATTTAATAAAATAATAAAACAGATGAGGCACATGGAAGTAGGATAGACTTTGCAAAGAATCCTAATCATTCGACACATTTAAAAACAACTCAGAGCTTTTACACAACTTGCTCAAGGTCGCACAAACGACAATTAGTAAAAACCTGATAAAGGTTTCCTGACCACCACCCAGCAGGTAACTCTCACCCTAAGACATAGGAACTCACATGCTGACTTATATTCAAAAGTTATTTTTTCATGGTTGCAAAGGATGACGCTTATTCATAGGACAGAAAAATAAATAGAATTTTAAAGGCCATGTTTGGCCTTCAAAAACTCTCAACCAAATGTCCACATGATTTAACTACTCGCTTTTTTCAAGAGATTTTCTCTACCTAAAAAACCTTCACTGAAGCCATCAGGCATAGCTCAAATGTTGACATATTTTAGTAACACTTTCTTTAAGAAATTCTAGTTTTGCAGGGTGATGAGAGACAATTTTCTCAAAGAACGCAATCTATATTTTTGTTTGTTCTCGTAAGGCAGAAGCCAAGAGGACCTGTGGGCAAAGACTAGTTGGATGCTGACCAAACTTTGTTTGTTCTCTCTGAGCACCTAGAAAAATCATACTTCCCAGTATTCCTTGCAGTCAGGAAGAGCCATGCAACTGATTTCTGTTCATTAGAATGTGAGTGGAAGTGATGTATGCCACCTCCAAGTTTGGTCCTAAAACTTCCCACAAGACCTCATCCTCTTGCATCCCCCTCCCGCTGGTTGGGATTTCTGAGGTCCTAGATGCTGGAAAAGCCATCAGATGGAAAATCCCCAATAACTAAGGGGGAGAATAGCCTATTTTCCACTGAGCCCATTAATTCATTGTCACATGTCTGTGACATATATGGTGGCCTGTGACATGAACAAGATGT
The DNA here is from genome assembly GCF_028023285.1 of Balaenoptera ricei. Taxonomy (NCBI): domain Eukaryota; kingdom Metazoa; phylum Chordata; class Mammalia; order Artiodactyla; family Balaenopteridae; genus Balaenoptera; species Balaenoptera ricei. Next base: position 109,113,842 of record NC_082645.1, on the reverse strand, counting down.
AAGTTGTATTCTATTAAGCCACTGAGGTTGTGGAGTTGTTTGCTATAGCAGTTGGACTACACTACTACAGATTTCAATAGATAGTATTTCTCATTTTCTCTCCTGTAAAATATATTCTAAATATAAAATCCTTGGTAATTCCCTGATGGCCCAGTGGTTAGGACTCAGCGCTTTCATTGCTGGTGCCCGGGTTCAATCCCTGGTTGGGGAAATAAGATCCTGCAAGTCCCACATGGCGCGGCCAAAAAACAATAATAATAAATAAATAAATAAATAAATAAATAAATAAATAAAAAATCCTTGAGTTTCTAATGAGGACAATATTTGTATTGGCATACTGACAGATAAAAGAAGGGCAGAGAGGTAAGTTCCATTGCCAAATATGGTAAAGGAATTCAGCAAGCAATGCTTCTCTCTTAGCTCTAGTTATAATAAAAACACTTTACAAAACTGATAAATACATCTTTATTGAGTATGCAATAGATATTTTAAACACTATGGCTTCAGTAAGTATGTGCTGAATGTACAAGTGGATGAGCATCTGAAATCATCATTCAAATAGCTTATATATTTTATTGATATTAATTTGAATGAAGATGTCATCCAATTTTTTTCCAAATAGTTTTTCATCCAAAAGAGTAGCAAAGAACAAAATCTCTAAGAAATAATTTAAAAAATAAGATTATTTTTTAAATATTCACAAAGAAAATATTGACCATTTCTTCAACATAAAAATAATTTAGATATAATAGATATATTTAGAAAAAATTTCTAAATAAATTAAAATATTTTTCTCAGAACTATCAAAGCAGTAAACCATTGTGGAATGGGGTTGAGATGATCTGGAAGCCATTCTCAGGTCAGTTCAGTAAAACAACTCTCTTGAGCCTTGGTTTTCTCAGATAAAATTATAGATTTGAAATAAATTATTTCTAAGTATCCTTCTAAGTCTAAAATTTTATACCTCTATGATACTAAAGTTCCTATTAAAAGCAAAATAGTTCATGAGGTTTCAATAATACCATTATATCTGTTCTAAAATATTTATTTCCACTTTATATTTCAGTGTTTTACATTCTTGAAGGTGATTTTCGTAGTTTAATAATTCCTCTTCCAAACAAAGCACAGTAAACTATAAAATAAATAAGAGAGAGTGAGCTCTTAAAAAGCACCAATGATTTGTTTAGGATCATCAGCAATCCCAGAATCCAATTTTTTTTCTTAACACTTGATTAGAAGAAAATAAGGGTCTTGGTATAAAAAAATACAGATAATACCCTCAATGTTTTCCCTTGTCAGAAAAAAGGAAAGTGAATGGTTCCTAGTCACTACTGGAAAGGCGGGAATGCCAGTTACAAACAATGTCTTATAACACCAGCAACAGCATTTTGAATTAAGCTTCTATGTAATCAGTGCCTACAATAGGTCAGAGGCTGCACTAGACTCTTTCCAAATAATATTATCAATCCTTCCCAGGCAGGTATGATGATTTCCTTTACTGCTAAGGAAAAATGAGGGTCGGTCCTCTTGGTAAATAAACTCCCCAAGGCCAGTTGGTGGTAGACAGTTGGAGGAATCAGGATTTGAACTTGGGTCTCTCTGAACAAACAGCCACAGCAGTGAGGCTTTGTTTTGTTTGGTTTCCTTTTGTTTGGATTCGTATAAGGAGAATTATTTACCTTATTTAAAAAGAATCAATAACTTTCTTTTTAGAAATGCGAAGATTGTAGAAACAGGAAATTCATATGATGAGATTTGGGAGAAATCAATTGTCAATCTAAATAGTGTAAATTACAAACAACTCAGCTTCTGTGACACATCAACATACAAATTATAAAGAAGTTCACAGTAGTTTTCAGATGGGAAGTAGATTGGATTAATACTCCTGCAGCATACTGTATAATCCAAACCATAGGTATCAAGAGATATTTATCAGTAACACTAAAACAAGTCAGAAAAACCAAGAAAGTGCATTTTCTAAGACTGGTTTGAGCAGTTCACTCGAAAATATTTTTTTGGATTGCTTTGAAAAAATAAATGGCCGGTGAAGAAAACTATATATTTTTTCCTTATTGTATTCAATTAATGATAGAATGTACATGCCTCACTCCACCTGTGTAAACATCTTGTATGCCAGGCACTGCTGACAGTAAGAGAATAGGACAGTGAACTAAAACACCATGACATCTACTCACATGGGGCTCCTACTCTAAGAAAGAGAGAAAACAATTACATGAACTAATACAGTCAGTATTTGAGCTCTGATAAAAACAAGGAGAGATGGTGGAGTATAGTGAAAGGGTCTAACAGCTCATATTCCTAGTAGAGCAGTCAAGAAATCTGGATTGAATAGTGATTCAACAAGTGACAAAGGGGAAGCTAAGGATGGGCTCGATGAGTTTTGCAGCCCGGGAAAACTAACTGTTCAATGCACACACAAGTTGGAAGAGAGAAAGAAAGTCTGCCCAGCTACAGCAGAGAGAGGAAGAGGAGGGAGGTACCAAGTGAGGTGGAGAGATAGAGCTGGGTCAGATAAACAAGGTCTCTGGGGCAAGGGCTTCATTGCAAATTCTGAGAGCAAGGGAAAGCAATTGAATGTTTTTTACAGTGATAGACCAAAAAAAATATATTAAGACTTTTAAAAGATCACTGTAGTTGCAGTGTAGAGAAGGGACTGATGTCTAGTCTTATAAGTATTGGGTTGGCCAAAAAGTTCGTTCAATTTTAAGTAAAAATAAAAGACACATTTTCATTTTCACGAAGAACTTTATTGAACAATGTGTTCACTAACCAAATGAACGTTTTGGCCAACCCAATACTTCTTTGTCCTTGATAAAAAATCTGAAGAGAGAAATGCGTGGAAATGAGGGTTTTAACTGGTTCTTTCCAGACTTTGCCTAATGGAGTGATATAATGTTCCCCCAGTCTATATTTCATTTCCATCCACAATATATTCTAAAAACTTGCTTCCAGTCCAGCTCCCTCTTTTTCTGCATCCCAAGCCCAACCAGCTTGCTGAAACCTCCAAGTCTATCAATTAATGTGTTCATATAGGTGAAAGGCAAATTCTGCATGGCATAAACACCTACAACTCTTAACGGACTATAGGTATTATTAACAAAATGCTTTTACAGTTGAATAAGTTGGGAAAATGCTGGGCTACACAAAGTTAAACAGTCTTGTTCTGTTAAGATTTCTTCAAGTCTTTAACAAACTTTTGTACATTGTGCCTGTCTAGGAGGTTGATATAATCTGCAGTTTCTTGAACTTATTCTCTAGGGCATTTGTTCGTTTGCTTGTTTGTTTCTCCCTATTCCAAGAAAAATCTCATGGCTTCTATAACTACACAGAATGTACTCTGGAAAATGAATGGGTGGCCCCCTGACAGCCTGTTGCTAGTAGAGATGAGGCTGGAATTCAGACTCAATAACATAGTTTTGGAGAAAAAATAAAACCCTGGTATGTAGTTGACATTTCCAGTTATTTACTTTTTCCTTCTCACTGTTATGAACCTGGACTGTGCCATCCCCCTGACCCCAATTCATTTGTTGAAGCTTTAATATTGAACGTGACTGTCTTTGGAGATACAGCCTTTAAATAGGTAATTAAGGTTAATGAGGTCATAAGGGTGGGATCCTAATCCAATATGACTGGTATCCTATTCATAAGAAGAGGAAGAGACACCAAGGATGCACACCCACCAGGAAAAAGCCATGAGAGGACACAGTCAGAAGGCAGCCATCTGCAAGCCAAGGAGAGAGGCCTCAGGAGAAACCAAACCTCGTGATACCTTGATCTTTGAATTCCAGCCTCTAGAACTGTGAGAAATAAAATTTTTATTGTTTAAGCCACTCAGTCTGTAGTATTTTGCTTTGGTAGCCCTAGCAGACTAACATACAACTGTACATGAAACATTAATCTAGTTCTGCTACTCTTTAGATTTTAATTAAGGTAAGGAGAAATATGAAGAAATGAGTGGAGGAAAACAGATGTTTGTTGACTAACTGTTCTGTGATTACAAAATTCTCATTTGACTGATGAAGAAACCAATACATGCTGGTGAACAATAAAGCCAAGATGTGACTCCCAATTTGCCTGACTCTGTCTTGACTCCAGTATGCCACATTTTCTTTCTGAAATCTTATTTCTTTATTTTTAAAATGTGAGTATCATACAATATAAGATCACTCTTAAGGACATTTCCAAATCTCAAATACTATGATGTTATTTACATTTTATATGATTGAGTTTCCTATCTTTTATTTGGAGCAAATTTAAATAAAGACAGTGTCACCCTTAACCCTAGGCAACAAGGGCCCCTGTCCTGGGCACTGCACTTTGGAGATTCTCATTCTGATTCTCCTCCTGATGCACCCTCATGGGGCAAGGATTCTAGGAGGCCAAGAGCCTGTGTCCATCCAGAACCTGCATCCTCTCCTTCTAGACCTTTCCTCATACACCCTGAACCCCAGATCTTCCTGTGTTAATAGTCCCGAGCTGGTTTCCAGGCTCTTTCCTTGAGTCTGTCTTCCCCCAGACTGATCCTAACAACGAACTCCCAGCCTGACAAAATAGCACAAGCAAATACTTTAAACAAAGGGTAGAGACGAACGATGTTTCAGGTTCTACAATACATTCAGACTGTCTAGAAAAAAGGCTTTATATTAGGAAAGAATGGGACCTGAATTTACATAGAAAGGGGAAAACAAATGAAGGGGGTTTTGAGTGACAGGCTTCAGAGTTTGTACTTATTTTTGAGGAGTAGAGTATGGTGATGTCATCAGTATTAAAGGAAGATTCTCCCAGGAGAAGTGTGCAAGAACCAGGAGGACAAAGTGTAAGGAGTCATCCCAAGCCAGTGGCTTATTATCAGCACCATCTTATCTCTGGGCATATGAAATCCCCAGAACTCCTGATATCACTACCTTAACATTCTGATGTCATCAACTTCTTAAACATCCTTTTCACTATATCCTACAGACATAGATACAAAGGTGCAGAAATATAAAATATTTAGTTGCATGACTTTTTATAAACAATTTTTAGTGTTTACATCCAATGCAGATGAACCTGTGACTATCAACCAGATGAAGATCATTTTTTTTTTTTTTTGGAATTCAATATCTATCATCTGTTCAATGACAAGATAATCATTTTTTATTAACCAACCTCATTGTCTGGTCTTAATCTGTTGTCAAGATTTAGAGAGAGAAATATCAGACAAGGTTACATTGAGGTTTCATTAAATAACTGCCCTGAACCCAGAGTCAACTCTCTGCATATTAAAAATGGAACATAATTAGGGAAAGTGTCCTTATTGTTCGACAATCCTTTTTACTTCAAAATAGTGCATAAAATGCAAATGTCTCCCTATAATTTAGCACATTAAATATTTATGCCCACAGCTCTCTACAGCCCCCATAATGCCAATGGTGGCCTTTTTGTTTTTCTTTCCCATTTAAAATGACAGGACTGCAGCTCATCTTACCTCCCCCTGCCTCTAGTTCTTCACGTATTTGATAGAGAAGCTACCAATAAAAATCTCTTAGTGGGACAAAAAGAATACTAAAATACTTGACAATTCTAAAATAAAGAGTTTTAGGGTTATAAAATCTTTAAACCTGGATCAGTCACACATTTTTGGCTTAGGATGTTTTAAGATATCTACATTTTTTGACAAATTCCGAAATCATATGCAAACAATTATAGAAGACCTGACACTAGTGTCATGCTTAAGTAGGACACAAGGCAGCAAATTAACATAAAGCTAACAATCTAAAAAAGAATCTTCTTGAAGAAAGGAGGCTGTAGGGACATGAACATATGTGAGCTTTACATTCTTCTCCTCCTACTGTGCCAGTCACAGTAATACTGAATAGAGACTGGCATAGTACAAAGATGTCTGGATTTAATTATTTGGGAAACTTGACCCTGGTAATGGTTCTGCCATCATCCAGGTGACATTTGGGTATGTTGTTTTACTTTCTCTGTTTCTGTGTACTCATGTCTAAAGGGATTTAGACCATAGCATCTCTAAGATGCTTTTTGGATCTGAAATTCTATGGGAAAAAAAGAAGAGGCCAAAACTTAAAATCTTACACTTTGTTTCCTCAGTTTAAAGTGAAATGGGATTCATGTGCACCTAAATACATTATAGAAATGTTATTTGATGAAAGTGGCCCACTACTGAAGGACAATGTTCTTAAAACTATAATTTTGGCCTGCTTTAAAGGGATTTTCAAACTAATTAATAATAGCTTAGCATAGGAGAGAAGAGGGGTGGTTTTACATACAAAATATCCTTAGGTTCTTCTGACAACATGAACAATCACACAGCCAAAATGCAGAAGAAATGATGTCAAGTCCGAGGAGAAGTAACAATGGTATGCGCAGAATAAAGAAACCATGGCTATAATTTTGAGTTGCCCTTTTATGAGATATTCAAGAGGATTTGGCTTCATGAGCAGAGCCACTGCTTACTAAGGCCACTGGGAGAAAGTAGACCAATTATCTACTGGATGCAAGGAATCCAAATTAACTTTTTCTTCTATAGGAAACAAAAATGTGGAATTCTATTGATGCCTTTACCATTTGTTTCTATCTATTTTTTAAATGGTTATGTCAAAATAACCCTTTGAACAATAGGAAAGAAAGAATGACTAGAAAGATCCAAGTAATACTCTTGTTACCAGACATATAAAGGCTGGGAGGACTTTTGTAATGTAGAACATTTTTATGTGTCCTCAAGACTGAGTTAATGTGCACAGGAAATTACTATTAGACGTTTGGGATCAAAACTGAAGTTCCTGTTGCGTGGGTTATTGTCACATTTTTACAGAAATGGCCTGGATGTTGTTGGAGGATATAAAATCAGTACTAATAATGCAGTGCATGGATTCATACCAGCAATTTGGAAACCAAGTGCAGAGGGTTCATACCTCTTAATGCCACCATCTGGGAAGTCCCAGCCACAGCATTTTACAGTGTAAACGGAGTCATCTTTGTGTTATGAGACCCTGGGTACCAGTTTGGACTTAGCCCCTAATTAACTGTGGGGCCTTGAGCAAATCACTTTCCCCTTCTGAGCCTTTATTTGCTTATCTGTAAATGAGGCACCTGGACTCAAGGATTATCAGGTTTAGGATTCTATTGATAAGTACCAGAATACATTCTATACTAGAGGTTCCTGTCCTAACCGCATGTTGGAAACTCTTGGAGAGACTTCAGAAAGTATCCATGCCTGGACCACAATTAAATTAGATCACTGAGGGTGGGGCTGAGACACTAGTCATTTTTAAAAGCTCCCCAAGAGTTTCTAAAGTAAAGTTGGGGTACAAAACCACTGTTCTATAATTAATGGAATGTTTTTTTAGCAATATTTAACATAATTTTCATTATTCTTTTTGTAGACTGGCATGGTCCTTTATTTCCCCAGTTCTCCTTGTTTTAGCTAAAAGCATTTTAATTATCCTTCTTTACCCAAGAGAAAGGAAAAAGAGCCGGAAAAAAAGACACAAATCTATTTTATATTTATTAGAATTCTTTGAAAAAAATTTTGTAGGTGGAGGAGAAAAATATTTGATCACATCAAGTTTTAAGATGATCCCCATCATATTTTCTTCTTTCTTTATTCCTTCCTTCCTTCCTCCCTCCCTCCTTCCCTCTATCTTTCTTTCTTTCTTTCTTTCAGTTATGATTATTCCCCATCTTCAAAAATAAGGAAAGATGAAACTGCCAAAGCTAAAAACACATAAAAGCAACCAGTGAGTGGGTGAGAATTTGTTGTTGAATTTTTATTCTTTTACTTGACTTTTTCAGCTAGGCTGCCTTTTAAATGATAAGGAAACCAGCAATTTAAGGAAGATAACTAACTTATTTATATGACCTGCAATCATTAGAAGATTAAAAAGACATTGATCTAAGATAGCCAAAAAACATCGTACTTACTTCTCAATGTTGTCTGTTTTCTATGCCTATGATTTTTTTTAAAAGATCATAGTTCCCCTTTTTAATTTTTGAAGGAGAGACAAGCTTTTCCACTAGTAGGTAGGAGGTGTGTGGGTAGTTGAATATATGCACAGGTGCAATCGACTTTAATTAAGACTCAAATCATTTTAACAGGCAGATGGAAATATGTTTCAATCTTCTTTTAAAGTAACAGAGGCATTCAGGCACTAAAAATATTAATGCATGGGAAGAAAAATATCATTTCCATTCTTCCTGAAAGGTGTAATTCTGAAAATACATTCATAAACGTTTCTGAAGCAAACACTAAATGTTAAGAAGAATAGTCTCTCCATCACAAAGGGTAATATGGATAATTAATTTCTATGAAAGTAAATGCAAAACTTAACATTGTTGAAATCACAGCTACTAATAGCCATATTTGGGGGGGATTAAAGAAATCAGCTATTAAAGTTTCATAAGAAGAGCATGGCAGGAATAATAATCCTTTTAGGGATAATATAACTGATGGCTATAGAAATGACTGTATACTGTACATTCTTGATAGTAAATCGTAGATTCTTTAGATAAACACAAAGAAAGAAATGGTGTTTGGGAATTATTGTTGGATAATTTGGAATTTTTCATAGTATTCTTGGGGAAAAAATACACATGTGAATTCGAAGAAAGGAAAAAAAAATGTTTGGGGATATTATCAATTAACTAGATTTGATATTTTCCCCCCAAGATGTTATTTTAAATGAAGTTAGTCAAGAAGATGAAGTAAAGCTAAAAGTAAACTAGTAGAAATATATTTAAATGTTGCTAACTTAATATGTAGAGGACACTTAGGAAAGCTGAAACTCTTTTCAGATTATGTTTCTACATAACATTATATTTGTGCTCAAGTAATTGAATCTCTTTATAGTTCAGTTTCTCTGTAATATAAAGGAGTTAACAAGAATATTTCTAAGGCCCAGCAAGGTTTTATTGAGATTCTACTGCGTGATTCATGGTTTAAAGACAGAGAGTAGGAAGTCAATGATTTACTTCTCCACTTGTTCTTTTTGAAGCCAAGGAAAGTAAGATACAAAAATTATTCTCTGGATTTTTCATGGGCAACATCATTTCATCTTTCACTCTTTCTCCCTTTCTCTTCTTTCCCTTCTCCCTCCCTACTTCCCTCCCTCCCTCCCTCCCTCCGTTCCTTCCCTCCCTCCCTCCCTTTCCTCCCTCCCTCCCTTTCCTTCTATCTTGTGCCAGTCTCAGCCAATCTAGTAACCAGTATTGTGGTTGGACCAGCCCTTGTGGTTCTTATTATGATTGCAAGACATCCTCAGCGATAACCATCAGGAAACTTTGGAAAATAAAAAAAGGTTTGTTACTCACATGTTCTGGAAAGCGCATGGTACCACATAGAAGGAGAAGGACCACGGGCCTGGGGTTGAGGGTGAGGGCCTGTGGTTTTATGGGCTCACTCTTTATTGGTGAATTTAAAACATAGCAGCACTCCTGGGCATATATCAGGGTAAAAACATGGTTCATAAGGATACATGCACCCCAGTGTTCACTGCAGCACTGTTTACAATAGCCAAGACATGGAAGCAACCTAAATGTCCATTGATGGATGAATGGATAAAGAAGATGTAGTACATATATACAATGGAATATCACTCAGCCATTAAAAAGAATGAACTAATGCCATTTGCTGCAACATGGAAAGACCCGGAGATTACCACACTAAGTGAAGTAAGTCAGACAGAGAAAGGCAAATATCATATGATATCGCTTATATGCCGAATCTAAAAAAATGATACAAATGAACTTATTTACAAAACAGAAACAGATTCACAGACTTAGAGAACAAACTTATGGTTACTGGAGGGGGTGGGGAGGGATAGATTGGGAGTTTGGGATTGACATGTACACACTACTATATTTAAAATAGATAACCCACAAGGACCCACTGTGTAGCACAGGGAACTCTGCTCAGTATTCTGTAATAACCTAAATGGGAAAAGAATTTGAAGAATAGATATATGTACATGTATATGTATAACTGAATCATTTTGCTGTACACCTGAAACTAACACAACATTGTAAATCAACAATACTCCAATAAAAATTGTAAAAAAAAAATAAAATGAAATGATATTTAAATTTATTTTAAATTTACAAACTAAAAAAAATAAGAAATAAAAAAATAAAACATAGCAGGAGGAATCTGAAGCCCGGAAAGAGAAAAAACAAGTGGGTCTAAATGGTCAGTTATGAAATTAATCAAGAACTCTAAAACAAAGGAGCTTGGTGGGGGCAGGGCTGGCACTACGCCTACTCAAGGCAGCCATCTTTGAAGTAGATGCCTCTGCCGTCAAAGCTTAAGTCAGACTCCTGTCCCCTCTTTTCAACTCTTGTCATCACCTTTTCTTCACACTCTTTCACATAAACACACATATGAAGCAGGTACAAAATGTTTAATCACAAAGTACCTCAGGAATAGAGGGGTTTCTTTTTCATTTCTTGTGAATTAAATTAAAAAAAAAAAAAAAAAAAAGAAACCCAGATGTTATTCCTTATTTCTTATGTTAACCAATACTCTTTATTACTCTGATCTCTTGTTTCATAAGTTATCTGGTAGCGAAGTTCTTTGTGGCAAAAGAAATCTGAATGATGAATAATGCCTCAGAGAATTCCGATATCCATTGTTTTGGGTTAGGCTCATGGGTTAAAAGAGGGGAAGGAAATAAGGCAAAAAGAAAAGGAGGAGGAGGAGGAGGAGAGAGCAGTATTTGCAGTACTAGATTCTTTTGTATGCCTCAAACAAAAACCACCTGTCTCCTGAGGGTCACCAGACCCAGTCCATTGGAGTGAATCCAGGATGCCCAGGCTTTTGTGAGCTTCGGAACCTAAGAAACTGTTGTGACATGGGCCAGGAGCGCCAGAATGGCACAATGCAGAGGCAAGGGAGAGAGAAAGCATTTTTGTAAAATGCTAAGTTCTAAATCTGCCTGTCTCCATTACTATCGATATTCATGCCTTTGTACCAATGTGTTTTTAATTGCCAAGTCTTCCCCAAGAAGGTGCCCTCTCCATTAATATACGTACCTCTCATCTTCATTTGAATTATTAGGTTTTATTGCTCGACACTTCAAAATAAAGATTCTAGCACCTGGAATAGTGTCTGGCACAGAGTAGGTATTTTATAAACATTCACTGAATGAATGAAAGACTGAACGAATGCATATACATGGTTAAAACACTTATGCATTAATAGCATCAAAAAGAATAAAATACTTAGGAATAGACTTAACCAAGGAAGTAAAAAACGTACACACGGAACATTACTTCTTCCATCAATTTTACCAGCTCTCCCCACTCTAGCTTAGTATTCTGGAATTTAGTGTGAGGCCAACCCTCCACTTCCATCAGGTTGCACAGCAACTCCTTATGTGGCTGCATGTTAACGCTTGACAGGAACTTATCTGATCTTTAATAGGAGCCCGTCTCCAGATGGAGACCCAGTGTGCTCTTCCATACCCTGAGGACTATTGATCCTCTGACAAGCTGGTTTTGATTCCTGTTCCTATTTCATGCCTTACAATTCAGATCACTAACATACAAGTCTTCAAAAAGTTTTGCTATACACCCTAGGTTCTTACTTTCAAAATTGGACCTTATTCTGGTGGTTTCAGCTTTTCCTTTTGGTGGATTATATTTGAGTGCAAGTGGGTGCCTTTTAGGCCTTTCTTTCCCTTCCTCAGTCCCAGACCTAGGGGTTTCTGTTCATTTGAAGCCACTACAGATGCAACGGACCCAGGAGCTCACAATCTCCCAGGGGCACAAAATGCAGGTCTGGCTTCACTTCTCTGGCTCAATAGCTTTCACGGTCTTCTCTAAGAAGAACTTTTAAAATTAATAAAGAAAGAAAGAATGCTGAAGCCCAAGGAAACATACATTTTACACAACACAGATTATGAGCTGGCCTCCTTAAATGTCAGCTACGCATGAGTCTCTCTAAGTCATCCATTGATTTCACATGGAAGTAGGTCAGGACTGCTTTTAACTGGAGAAGCCTCACGCTGCAGGTTTCATTTAACTATGTGGAGGGAATATTAAATATTGATGTGCAAAGCAGACCTCTGCTTAATTAGCATCTGGATAAAGTCTTTACTAGGAAAGCCATGGAAGTTAATAAAAAATGAGAAAATTGACAATGAAGTCTTTCAACAGCTATTTTTGTGTCTGTAGCCTTTCATTTATGCAAAGTATATGGATGGTCACTTCATGCCTTGCCTATTTATGCTAGTTAATCTGTATTTAGGAGGCTGGCATTCTTCCTCTATCTGGGGTTGCACACGCTTCTATACAAAATTTGAGTGTTTCTTGTTGCTTTTTTCTGATGTTGCATTTTTTCAAATGCTAAACTTCAAATCTGTTTGCATGTTGACTAATCACTTTAAAAGGAAAAGAGATTCTATTTGAATCTGCTTAGAAATGACACTTCCCAAATCATCCCTTTAATGGTCCCTCATCTGCATACTAAATATTTTTTTTATCTTAAGCACTTTGGATCTTTGGCTTCTACCTAATTCATTGGTTAAAGCTTATACCTTTTTTGGAGGCAAGCTTTTTATTTTAAAAGATAAATTTGTAACCAGAAAAAGAAAAAAAAACATTCATTACATTTGAAAAACACATCAACAACCAGTGATATTGCATTTTTTCCTTTGCTGATAAATCATCTTTGACAATCATCTTGCCATATTGCCTGGCCCTTTGTACAATGAGGATGGGCTCTTTGTTCTCAGAGCTGTTCTTTATAGGGTCAGGGAAACTGTGCTCTCTCAGGTGTGATGTCTCTCCACCCTCCAGGCTTAGATATCATCCAGCAACCCAGAAACAGCCTGCCTCCTGAGGGGACATTCTGCCTAGTGCTTTATGCTCTTCGCATCAGGTATGGGATGATCCACTTAAGATGTCAGATCCTTTACCCAAGCCTAACTGAAGAGAGTTGTGCAAACAGTATGGGCTCCCTGGAAATTTAATTCATTTTTGACCTTACTGCATTTTTTTAAATAAAATATTTATTCTTTCCCCAGATATCTAAAAATCAAACGATCACCTCTTACAGTTACACAGCCATTTATATTTTACAAAGTCTTCTCCTGAACCCAATTTTCTTTCATTTTACACAACAATACTCTGAGGTGAATATGAAAAAACTGATACTTGGAGAGTTTGACTTGCCCTAAAAGTGCAGCTGTTCAGTGACAAATCCATCTATTGACCCTACGATATTTGATTCCTGGGTCTTTTCTATTCATTTATATCAGGTGACCCCTCCCAATCTACCTTCCATTATAATGATATATTTTTAAGCTGGTCAAACAAAGGAATTTTAAAAATAGAAAATAGAGATGAAATAGAAATAGAAATGAAGATACTTTCTAATATTCCTTATCTCCTTCTAGAAATTAGACAGTAAATGGGCTCCACTCAGTACCATGTACAATCCAGCTGATAGTTTTCTATCTACAATGTAATATCTTAATACTGTTTCCATAACCATTTACTGAAAATCTATGCTATGCTATTTTTCATGGTCCCTACTCTTATTCTTTTATAAAATATTTAGATTAGATTATAAGTACTTCCTTTCATTTTCCTTGCTGAATGCTACCTGGTTTTATCAATCAGTAACAGGACTGATTTCCTGACTATTTTATGTATATAAAAATCATCTGAACCTGGGTTCTCCATTGATATTCCTTGGAGCAGTTGGTTCCTAAGTACTTTAACTAGTGTTGACCTTGGCATCCTATGCAGAACTCAGATTATTATCAATACCTAGTAATCATGGTAATTCTATTGGACTTGGCTATTAAAAAAATGTTAGCGGTGGAAAAATCAGTAAATCCAAAAATATAAGTTGATTATGTAAAATACAGTCATAGAAACCATGGGTACTTAAATAAAAATATATAGTCTTTGCTCTCAAAAATGTACCATTCAATTGTGGAGGTTGGATACACATTCATTCAATTTAGCCAGTCACTTGATAATTCAAGGAACACTTACTGAACATGTTCTCTGTGCCAGAAAAATGTGCTAGTTGTTGGGGGGAAAAAAAAATAAAGACTTACTACTGTGTCCTGACCATTTAGTTGGAAAGACAAACAGGTAAATGCTAATCACAGCACTGTGTCAGTCACGTGTCCAAAGAGCTTTTTTATGTAAATGGAGGAGCAGCGCTCCCCAAAAAGGAAGCAGAAGGGACAAAGTTCAAAAAGGATTGTTAATAAGGATATCACAATGCATGAGAACCAAGAGAAACGTCTTCAGATGGAGGAATCAACAATGTCTAATGTTTTGTGATGTTTCCTCTTCCAAGAGAGGAAAAGGAAAGGGCCAGAGACCAGTTAGGAAGCCCTATGTGACTCTGGACGGAGCAGAATAGGTCGAAGCCAGGTTGTAGGAAATTAAAGCTGGGACGGGAGACATGAAATGGAGGCAGCAAGTAAACACTCACTTGAATGGTTTGGCCATAAAAAGGAAACGGAAAATCATGGCTGGGTGTAGAGTCAAGAATTTTTTTTTTTCCTGAAACATCAGTGGACAATTTTATTATCATTTATATTTAATGATCATAAATAAAGCATGGTTTAGAAGCCAAAGTGAGTTCTGCAGGCTTCAAGTGAGATTATCACTCAACCAAAGAAGGACCACTCTGAGGCAATGTTTTAATTTCTTAGGTTTGAAATTTCTCTTAGACAAAAGCTCAGTCAAGTTTCTTTGACAAAAGCTTGCCTCATTTTGACATAGCTCTCTTGTTAATCGTCGGTAAGTGGTTAATAACTTATTAATCAGAGAATGAAAGAGGCAACTTTGAGATTCAGAATGTGAATCTGAATGTAAAGAGAATAATACTTTGCTTCAGCTTTGATCCTTCTGTTGGGGGCTGCTAACATCTAAATCCTGTCCCAGCTTCCGAGTTCTTGGAAATCTAGATTTCTTATTTGTGTTATGGGAACAAAAACCACTTTTGAATTATCCACCCATAGCAATGTGTGTGGATCTAGGGTTGGACAATACATGGATGCCCCCAATCTCTACTTTCTGACTCTTTCTATTGTTTTTCTATCCTTTTTCTTTCTTGACTTAATTATATCAGTTCCATCTGTAACAAGGGAATAGATGCAAAACATTTCAAAAGGTGATATTTTATTGAATGCAACTGAAACCTGACCAGAAGAAAATGTAGGGGAAAGTATTCCTTCTACCTTCACTTGTCAGAAGACTATTACAGACTTTTGCATTTGAAATTTTTCCTTTAAGTTCAGCTGTTCTGCGTATACCTGGCTAGGCAGGATATTCTGCTTCAAAATCCATGTTACTAACCCTCCTTCCTCCCCTCTTAGATTCTTTACAGTATTTTTACTCCTTTCATTTGGGAATAGCAATAGCCCAGATTCTTCAGCTGATTGGTTATTCTACCAGGAGTGGAACGTTTAATTAACCTAGCTCCCATCAACTAACAACAATAATGAGTTGGCTTCAACTGAGAAACACCATGCGCCACTAAAGACACTTCATTAAATTCATAATTGCCATCCATTTCCTGAATTCTGAAAACTGATGTTTTTGAAAATTAAAAAAGTTTTCCAAATATTTTATAACTTAAACCCATTTTTACCTGGGAATACATGCATGTAAGACCACCAGTTACGTAACAATAGCTCCCTGGATTTCTGCAGTGCTTTTTCACCAAGGAGGTTAAATGACTTAGTTGAATGTGTTCTTATTCTCTTTACTATTTGAGTTCAATAATGCACAGTGTTAAACAGTAGAATTCCTTCTTTAAAATGTTAGTCTCTATTATTTCTTCTGAAAAAAAAGGCATCTTTCTATCTCCAAATGTTGAGAAATGATCAATTTTCTCAGCTATTCGTTTGTACAGGAACTGGTGACAATTTAACATCTACAAAATGGTCCACATTTAAATGCTTTATGGCTATATTCTTTATATCCTTCCCCTAATAAATCTGCCTAGAATGAGATGGGCATTCCTTTAAACAGGACATTTAAGAACAAAAGCAATGAATTCAGCATTCAGCATAGTTCCTTTTTTGGCTGAATGACTATATTGATTTCAGTGTAGAATTTTCTAAGTCGTAGGATCCGATTTTTTTTTTTATTTAAGAGTCAAACATTTCTCTTATGGCTTTTGTTTCCTCAAGTGCAATAGCCCTCTCAAGTCACTATGCCTATTAATTCAACAAATTCAGTAAATAATTACCACATATCAACTTTGGGGAAGACTGCATTGAGCCAAGTGCTACATGAAAAATAATGATGAAAAGATCTGGCCCTTGATCTCCCTGGCCATGTGTCTCAATGGGGAATAAGACAGAGAAAAAAAAACTCTACAATGGGTCAGGATAAGACACATACCATTACAGATGTATAAAGTGCTCCCAGAGTTTGAAGGAGAGATTATACGTAAACAACAGCACAAAGAAAACTCGATGAAGACGGAGGTGGAATATAAGTGGGGATCCAAGCTTTAGACTTTGTTTTATGGAGTTACTGGGGAAGTCCTTTCAGCAAGGGAGAGCAAGATCAGACAGAAAGCTTCAGAAACAGGAAGTGGTCATTTGTTTGGGGATCTACAGCTCATTCAGTAAACCAAAGATGCATCAAACAACAGAGAAGGAAGAGATTCACAGTTTGAGCACTTAATATTCTCATCTGAAAAGTGAGAAAACTATGGCATTAAGAGATGAACTGACTTATCCAAAGTCTCGAAGCTTCTAAATGGTTGAGCCAAGATGAAAAGCATCTCTTGTGATATCCAGGCCCTGTCCAAGCCTTCTAGATCATATTAAAATGTAGGACAAATGCAAGGAACTATGATATGACTGATAGGAACGCCTTCTACCTAATATTTAATTACTCATAGATGTCAAACTGTTGAAAACACATGATGTCAAATACAAATCAGAAATTGAATTTCCTGTTTGAGGTAATTCAACAGAAGAAAAAGAAATCAGCTCTAGTGTATTGAATACAAACTGAGGAAATCTTGGTTTTAAAAAAAAAATAGACTAGTGTAGCTTTATGTCTGAGTTGAAAATGTTTCTGCATTATTTCAATCTAAAGCAGGGAGGTTCTTCTTAATGGAGAAAATTGCTGATTAAATTGCTGACGAGAAATTGCACTTAAAGATTCAGCAGCCAGAGAATATAAACACGGGGGATAAACACGTCTGCCTGCATCAATCAAAGACAGCTGCAGTCTACCCCCAGAAAGGTGAGCAATTATTTATGAAATTATGTCTTCTTCAGTGATTCTATGTTGCAATCCTAAGAGAAATTGAATGAGGAAAACAGACAATGTCATGGTCCCAATTAACCAAGGAGTCACATGCATTTTCAAAATCAAGGGATTTTACTTATACACTATTTAACCTCATCATCCTGAAAATTTTTTTTAGCTTTAAAAAATAATAATGATTAAATAGGCCAGCATGATCTTGAAGAACTGTGTATGTGTGTGTGTGTGTGTGTGTGTGTTTTAAAGATGGGTGTCTGATTCTGCCAAGTACACATTAACACAAATCTAAAGAGAAAAGAGGTGACGCCAAGAAGCATTTTGCATAGGGCTCTTTTGGAGCTTTTGTTGTTTTACTAGATCAGTTTCTAGGTTAGTGATGCTAGGGGTCTCATTGCCTTTGGGCCCTGGCTGATTTTTTTCTTTTTTTTATGCACGGAGTGTTTTTTTTCCCTTGGGGTAGCCCTGGGCCACCAAGACACTGCTTAGTTATGGACAAGATGCAAGGATCTGTGGACAAAAGCCCTATATCCCTGGAGGACGGATCATCTATTTGGTAGCTCGGTATTGCAAACCTCTCAGACCAAAGGAATGCGCCCATATATCCTTAAGTTATGCTTCAAAGCATTAGGACCACTCACAGTCTCTTTGTCCAGGTCATTTAACTGTGAGGCCCGCTGGGCAGACCACATGCCTTCAGGGGCAGCTCAGAAGCTTGAGGTCCAGAAAATCCCCTCGCAGTGACTAGGATATTCCAAAGTGAATTTCGGAGGGTTTCTGAAAAGGTTTTCCAGTCCCTTCCTAAGTTGATGACGACCATTAAGTGGTCCGTGCTATTTAGGTACAGATCCAGCTTCCTTTTATCCAGCAGATATCTCTGGGAGTGATAACAGTATGAGCCATTAGAGTTTTTGATGGTAACTGGTATATTTTAACGGCAATTGGGAGGGGAAAGAAATTAGGGAGACTGGTCAAGTATAGATAAAGTATCATTAAGACCAGAAACTCTGAAGCCAAATAAACTGGGTCCAAGTCTCATATTTACTCCCTATGTGACCCTGGGTAAGCTGCGCCTCAGTTTCTCCCATCTTTAAAATAGCAGCGTTAATATCACCTGCTTCCACGTGTTGCTATGAGGGTGGAATATGAGCAAAATGCTTAGAACTGTGTCTGGCATAGAGTAAATGGCATAAAAGTAAGTACTGATATATGCTCCTATTGTTATGGGAGCATTCTGAAGGAAAAGCTTGGGGCTGCATTCTTTCCCCAGGGCCTTACCACTACTTCTTGGATGAATTCCACCCTGGGCTTAGTTGGACTTGAAATTGTTTCTGAGGCAAACCTGTTTGCGGCAGAAGCATTTTCCAAGAATCTCATCACCTCATTTCCCCATTAGCATTGTCAGCTCTAACCACTGAGGCCCTTGGCCCAGTCACGACAGTTAGACCTCCTCCTTGCTTTCATTATTCCTTCCAGCATCCCACAAGGAAGACTCCCATTCTCTTGTATTGCTCTCCGGCATTGGCTAGATCATGGGGCCGGGTATCCTCTCTCAACAGCACGCCCTTGTTCTGCATCATGGCTCCGTGTGGGGGCTCCACCCTGCTCTGGCTAGTCCTCCCACTTAAATGACTGGACCCATCTAAACAGACCTCTGGGGAAAAAACTGCTGTTGGCCTGAGGCTCAAGTTCCCCTGCCTGTCTGAAAAACAGAAACAACTCCTGCATGAAGTAGTTCTTACCAGTGGTTCTCAAATTTAAGTTTTGAGAAATTCTGATGAAGTAAATGACACAGACCTAGCATGACTAAGAGGAAGGTTATAAGTAAGAACAAGAATGGACATTATTCACACATTGCCCACCATGTGATACAATGTTAACCTCTCAAGGTCTCCGGAAGAATCTTGAGGTAGTGAAATACTTTTCCCTGCTGATCCAACCAGATGACCCTGAGGGTTTTTTTGCAAGTTGCCAACTAATCAGTAGCTAACTTAAGGAAAGAAAAACAACATTCACTCATTTCAGGTTATCTGGGTTTTAGTTTTTCCCCCTTCCTCTTCTTTCCCTTATACAAATTCTGTTTTTGACTTTGTTAGATGAAAGCAATGTGTTATAGGCTTCTCTTGCACACAAGTAAATGGTGTTGCTAATATTTAGCCGTATACCCCTGAGTTACTGTTAGATAATAGGCATAAATACTCCTGGGGATTGCCCTTAAAAAGTCAGGATCCCAGGTCCAACCTCCAGGATTTCTCATTGAACAGGTCAGTCTATGATAAAGCCCAGGAATATGTATTTTTAACAATAGGCAGGTGAATATAATGCAGGAGGTCCTTTGCCCGCTGTAGTTTGTTGTTTTTGGTTTTTAAATTTTTTTTTTTTTTTTTTGGGCTGCATTGGGTCATTTTTGCTGCCCGTGGGCTTTCTCTAGTTGCGGCTAGCGAGAGGGGGCTATTCTTCTCTGCGGTGCGCAAGCTTCTCATTGCAGTGGCTTCTCTTGGTGGAGCACGGGCTCTAGGCGCGCGGGCTCAGTAGTTGTGGTGCTCTGACTTAGTTACTCCGCGGCATGTTGGATCTTCCCCGACCAGGGCTCGAACCCTTATCCCCTGCATTGGCAGGCAGATTCTTAACCACTGCGCCACCAGGGAAGTCCCGCCCACTTTGCTTTGAATGACCCAAGGATCTTCCCTGGAGCATGTCCCCAGCGTCCTGGCCTGAGAGCACCTCATAACCCAGGTGCAGGCTCAATTTTCCTTCTGAGCTACTAGAAGGAGTCTTGCTAAGGCAGAAACCAGTCTGAGGCCACAGTGTGGGACTCAGCAGGAAGGCAAGCAATAAACAGCAGGAAAAGAACCTGACAAGTGTCATGGTTTTATTTAAGAAATTTAGCAGAACCTATAGGCCTTGGTCTTGCCAGGCCTTCTGGAATCCTCCTTGTCATATCCTCTGAGATCTCTTCAGTTATTCTGGGTGTAGCTCAACTCCTAAATGCCTTTGAAGGATCTGTGTGTCCCAGAGGTTCAATATCCTGCCTCCCCCCAACTCTGGCCAGGTGGCTTCTACACCACACGCCCAGAAGTTCTGCTCAAAGTCAACATGCTTGGCAGTGGGCAGTCACGGGCTGAAGGCTCACCCATTCCCCACAGCAAATGAAAGAGCCAGACTCCTGGGTTCTCTTCCCTGCCCATCCCCTTTGCTTCTCTGTCCTACCCACTCCTTGTCAGTCTCTGCTTTCATAAGAATAAAAAGGGGAGAAAATAAAGTCCTTAGCTAGTGCGCTTGCTAGATTTTACTGAAAAAAATGATTTTCAATAGGTTAAACAAAAAGTGTAAGTTCTCCTAAAATAAAGTAACATTTGTTCCATGTTTCCCAGGACAGCTTAGTTCTTGGGAAGTGGATATCCCTGACCATCTCAGACATGGATCCAAGAACGTCATCCAAGACTTAGTAAATGGATTCAAGTGGCCTTTGGAAGTCACAAAGTCCCTACCCTGAAGTCACACACTTGAGTTAGATGAGAGGCTCCACAGACAAGTTTGGGTATCTGGTTTCTTGGTCCACAACTGATTAATGGTGTGATAATACAATACAATAAGGAAAAGCGTGAAAGGAGACTAGGAAAGAAGGGGAGGGTGCATCAATAGAACTACCTGGGAGGCAGGAAAACCACGAGCAATAGACAGAAGAATTTAAGTGAACTTAAATGGTAGAGCTGTAGAGGGCTAGTCAGCTATACAACCTCAAAGAGCCCTCCTGAGGACACCCCGGTATCACAGTTAATCTATCAATGCTGTCACTGCTACTAAAAATGACAGGACAATCATAGCCACCCCTGTGTGAGGCCTCCCCTGTTCAGGTCACCTTGATGGACACTTCATGTGCGCTAGCACATAGTACACACACAGTGACGATCACAACAGTGACCCTGAATCATCAAGACGGCTACGTGATGTTAGCATACCCTTCCTTTTCCCCAAAAGTGGGATACTATACACATACAGAAATGTGTTTCAAGAGATTTCCTTCCAAAATCATTGTTTTTTCAATTTAAAATTATTTTTTAATTAAATTAGTAAGAGTAAGTTGGATCAGTTGCTTCACCAGCAATGCCTAATATTTTAGGCATCGCTGGACCTCAAGTTACATGAAAACTGAGACAAGTATGTGTGTGAGGGCATGGGGGGCATGGGGTAATTTTTTGGTTTTATTTTGTTTGTTTGATGGTTGCTTTGGGTTGTTGTCTTTGTGTTTGGTTTTTGTCGCTCCTGTTGTTTTTTAAGAAAGTGAATGGAAAGGCAAAGTTTACATCTGATTCCCAACTGTGTTTCATCAGACCTATAGGACACATTTATATCTATAATTGTAAAAATGTAACATAACACCTCAAAGTCTTAAATAGGAGTCTTTTTAAAGGGCAGAAAGATTTAACAGCAGAAAATTGTGTATCTCCATTAATGTGGAATATTATTGAGTATGATGAAGGTCTTTGGCAATGCCAACCTACCATTTATATATATATATATATATATATATATATATATATGGCAATACCAGATGAGTGAGCTTGCATCTTTTTTTTTTCCTTTGATCCTTCTTTGGTCCTACTGTGTTTTGGTGCTTCTTCTCTGGTTCTCTGTGTACCTTTGTATGTGCTTCGTATGTTGACACCTATATTAGTTTATATGTCCATTTGACCTGATGTGTGCATTGTGTGTGTGTGTATTTTTCTTGGTGCCTCAGTTTTTTAATTAGTCTTTTCTCTTTGATGTTTCATGTTTCTTTCTTTTTTTAATTTTCTCTTTACATTTTTCCACTTTTAACTTTTCTATCACATTCTCTCAAGTATATTATAAAATTTAATTATATCCTTCATTATGCCTTGTACATTTTCATAGAAATATACATTCATGCATTTATATTAAATAGAGGCTAAACTTTATTTTTAAACTATTTCTTATTTGACGGGATGAAAGAGTTTTTTCTCACTTGATTCTGGCTAATAATTTCTATGATTCATGGCTCTTGATTTATTAAAATAAAATAATTTCATGGCCCATTCATGACTTAGGTATTCTAAAGATTCCAATCAAAGGACATATAAAATAAAAATGTGTAAAAGGAAGATAAAAATGAGAGATAGAACATTATCATTTGAGTCTCCAAATTCACCACAAAACATATTTGTACTTCACCTACTTCTCATATAGACACAGAAATTTACAGCAATAAAATACAAGTTAATCACTTCTTACATGCCTTATGTCCTCTATCTCTCTGCACAAATTTAAAAAATATTAATAATAACCAATTCAACTAAATTTATTATTGTTAGTATACTCATATACAGTTAAACATAATAATGTCACATCAACTAGGAAAAACATGCTTCCTAGAACAATTAATATGGAGGCTGTATTTAGAAAATGGTGAAGCAAAATGAAATTGATTCATGGTCTACCACTATTGTCTTATTTTATCTCTTTCCTATTTTGCAACCCCCATCAATAATTATAAGCCTTTACGATATGAAATTATTAAATTAGGTGTATCTTTTATAGATTATTAAAAATAAAAGTTGAAGGGATAAATTTTATTTGACATAGGTTTTTAAATTAAAGTGGAAATATTATATTTGCTTTGAATTGAATACCAGAAAACTTGAAAAATTGACATTTCCAGTAAATCTAGAGTGGTATGGAGCACAGAAATACCAGTCTTACTTTTATCTCTGAAATATAAAAAAAATGCCAAATGTGACTCAGGGGTCATGAATGTTATACTACTTCATATCACTTATCTTGTCCCTTTGTTATCAGCAGGTGTCTACGAATCCTATCTGTCAAGAGTGGAGGGGATAGTTGTATCACTTAGTGTACTGCAGCAGTAGTTGTAGGTTAACTTTCAATTATCAACAATTTTGGATCTACATTTTGGATTACAGGAAGATTCTGAGAGCCCCTATGATTTTCTTAACATCAGATAGTGTTTTTCTATTTTCTTCCAGAATCAAAAGTAAATGGCATTGGCTTATTCATTAGAAACACTATGTGCATTTTTCCTCCCTTCCATTTGTGTAAAGTAAAATATTGGAATTCATGAAACCCAGGGCATGACCTTCCTCTGAAGGGCTGATACACAGTTAATAGCACATGGGAAGGAATTTAATCCTTGGATCCCTAAAAAGCTATAAAGAACCTAGATCACTTCTCCATGTACAAGCTTGGTTTTAGAAGCACATAAAGCTCATTTTGGAGTCGAATGGAGAAGTCTGTGACATATAGCACATAGACTGATTCTAACAGATGGATTTTTCTTGAAATAACTTCATTAGTTAATCACTTTTTTTTAACATATACTTTTTCTAGCTAACTGGTATAGCTGCCAGCTGGAGCTGCTAAGAATCCTCCAAAGAAACTGGTAGGTAGGGAGAATATTGGCTAATTTCACCAATTCTTGGATGAAACTTCTAATAATTTCATACTAACCATTACCTATTTTGAGAGTAAAATCTTTTCCTTTATTTTTTTTCAACTTTTTCCAAAAACCTTACTCGATCTGAGTTTAAACCAAATCAATCATATGGAAAAAACTTTCAATTTTAATAAATTGTCTAGATCAGAGTTTCCCATACTTGACGCTATTGACATTGTGGATGAGATAATCCTTTTTTTTCTGTTCTTTGCTTTTTTTTTTTTTAATTTTTGTAGCAGGTTGTCCTGTGCATTGTAGGCTGTTGAGGAGCATCCCTGGTCTGTACCCACTTGATGTCAGTAGCACCCCCAGTTGTGACAACCAAAGATGTCTCCAGCCACTGCTGAATGTCCCTGGGGGCAAAATCACCCCAGCTGAGAACCACCACTCTAGAAATAGGAGGTTCCTAGTTTTAATTCAATTTTTAACATAATTTTAAAAATATTTTAATGTATTCATGTATGTATTTAATTCGAGTTATGTCTAAAATATGAGAAGTTTTTGCCTTTCAGTCAGGTAAATGAAATGTTTTTATTGGGGAGGGAGGGAGTAGAATTATTTAAGTGGTTAATGCTTTCATAAATCTCTCTGGTTAAAGAGAAAAAAAGACAAGATAAATGGCTTTTAACTACCAATGAATATTAATTATCTAAGGAGTGTCATCATCATCTTCCTCAGACATGTTGAAGAGTTCTTTTCCTTTAAAGAAGGTACTCAATGTAACTGTATGAGTAGAATAATAAAATCCTGTGGTGGGATCATTTGAGATGTAAGTGATTAATTTTCAGCTTAGGTGCGTGCCCCAAGGCATTTTTAAATAAAGGAAAGCTGTGTAATTTAATGAAATGAACATTGAGAAAACTGGGATCTGTTTTGACTTTACAATATCATTAGGCAGTGATTTGGGGCTCACAAAAGGATTAGCCATTCAGATAGAGACATTCCCTGGCCTTTGAAATTCAGGGGTACATATAATGTTCCCCTCCTATTTATGACTTAGTGATCTTTCAGTAATTTACATATTGATGGATATAGGAAGAGTACCATGGGAATAAGATGCTAATTACCAACGGTTTTAAAAGGGAAATAGTGAGCCTATTCTAGCTTGGCAGAAAGGTAAGAATGTAACAACATGAAGTATGTGGAGAGAATCATTCATTGTTTTTTAAAAAAGTAATGATTCTATTCGAATTGCTTTCTTTGCAGCAAAGGCTTTCTAATACAGATTTGCTCAAGCAGGCTTTTAATACAAGATAATTTTAACACTTAACCAATTCCATGTTTGAATGTATAATTTCCCCCCCAAATCGAGACATGTACCTAAAAATTTTATAGTGATCTGTTTTCTTTGTTAGTTTCCCAGAGCCCCTGAAGAATTTAGATCTTACACTTTATTTTAAATTTAAAACTGATTCTTTTTAATATGTTATATTGTGCAGACCATCACTTTTAGTTCTCTCAGAATGTACTATTTCCTAGTTTTTTTTTTTTTTTTTTTTTGGTGCCTTAAAAGTATGACACAAATTTATTGCTTTACAATTCTAGAAGGCAGAAGTCTGACATGGGTTTCACTTGCCTAAAATGAAGCCTGTAGGCCGGGCTGCCATTCGTTCTGAAGGCTCTAGGGGAGAATTTGTTCCCTTGACTATTCAATCTTCTAGAGGTTTCCTGATTTCTTGGCTCAGGGCCCCCTCGTCCATCTTCAAAACCCGGAGGGTAGCATCTTCAACCCTCTGACTCAGACTGCCCTGCCTCTGTCTTTCGCTTTTAAGGACCCATGAGAACGCACTATTTCCTTTGATATGGCGAAAGCAAAATCACACATCTTGAGACTTCAACTAAAAGGACCAAATATCACTACTACGTGCCTTATCTGTACATCACGGGGTTCACTGCCCTCAAGTCACAAAGGAAAGCGTCTGTGCACTTACTTTCGGCAGGTTCTTTAGGGCGGCGGCCGCTGGACGACTTCCTCAGCAGGCTGCGTCCCGAGGTAAAGAGGCTGGTTAGTTCTTCCAAAGGACTCGTGGGAGTTCTGGACCGGGAGCCGCTCGGAGCCGACCCGTAGGTACTGACCGAGGCATTGACCATCTTGCTCCCATCTTGCGACACCGGTCTGGGGGCCAAATGAGGCACTGATGGAGAGCTCCTGGAGAGGCTGCCTGAATGTACGGCGTCGTAGGGCGGGGGCCTTTTGAGGCTGAGCGGGGTCAGGGACCTGCCCATGCTGACGGGTGACGGGGAGGCGGAGTGACTTTTGGGGTAGCCGTGGGGAGACTGCGTTCGGTATAGAGTGGAAGGCGGGGGAGGGGACGAGGAGAGAACCGAGGCCGCAGGAACGGGTCCCAGGGCTCCGGCCTGGTCTTTCTCCAGTTTAGGGTGGCCGGAGGCCTGAGACGGCAAGGAGGATGGCGACGCCCCGGCCTGCTGTTTCATATAAGACACGTTTTCCAGCACAGGAAGCTTTGTGACCTCCAGGGGGGTGAGCGGAGACTCGTCAGAGTTGGGGGAGCACTGCACAGGGGCCGGGGGGAACACCAGCAGCGGGGGTCTATGAGAAAGCAGGTTGGGAAAGGGCGGAGGGATGTCACAGAGCAAACCCTTTGGGGTACATGGCACTGAGGACTTGGCCAAGTCCAAGTCAGGCACCGTGGGAGTAGCACACTGCGAAGAACAACTGTGATGGTCAAGGTCACACTTTGAGTCTTGGCCTAAGTCGTCAAAAATGGGGTATTTCATTTCTTCGTAGACGGCCTCACTCTGGTCGTCATCGTCTTTCCGGAAGTCTCTGAGGATGTTCCCCACCATCTCAATGTACACGGGTTCTTCCTCCTCGGGGTCCCCTGAGGGGCTGCTGACCTGGGAGAGGGAGGAGTCCCGAGGGAGTGAGGTCCTCCGGGGCACGTGCTTCTTGATATACGTTTCGTCAAAAGATGCGCTGAGCTGAGTGTCTGGATTCCGTTTTGGTTTTGGAGGAGGAACCTTCTTTGAATATTCATCACTGTGGGGTCTTGGTTTGGCTGACACTAAAAGAAGAAGGAGAAAAAAAAACACATAAAATAGATGAGTACAATAGGAAAGCTTTCAACTATGACTTTCAGGTGGATTTACTACTCTAAACATTTGAGGGGAGGGCTAATGCTTCGTTTCAAGCTGGAGACGTAGACTACAAATCCAACAAAAGTCAAACATTTCCATATTTAGAAAACTATAATGCAAGAACAGTAGTAATATGTATCTTCAAACTAATATAAATAATCCAACACTGATAAATGCATTAAGACCAGGACTTATTCATCCCTCTGTCTTAGAATTCCTAAATAGAAACTTCAGATGACACAATTGGATAAAAACAATCACACGTTTCATAAAAATCAACTTCTAAGAATTCAGCAACAAAGAAACTTAGGGGAAAAAATCTAGAGTTTCTATTAGTACAAATGGTTACAAAAATACCATGGGGAGTTAGCCCTTTAAATGATGTGGCTATTACACATGATCACATCTTGCTTTTATTTGGGATAAAAATGTTCCAGCCTGCTAGACTTAATCTCTGTCTTGGTTCAGATAAATAACTTTTATACAAATGGGTCTGATACTTCAAGGGAAATTGATGTGAACATTTTATGAGGCTAGACAAGTTAATCTCCAAATCTCCAGGTATTGTTGATTATGGTGTATTTGTCTGTTTTAGTTCATAAGATATCTTATGATATCCCAAATGCTGTCTTGGAATGAATTTATTGCCCTGACACATCAGAACCCCCTAGAGAGTTTTACAAGAGAATAATCCAGAGAATGATGTTTAAGCTTCAAGAATAACTTCTGGAAACTTACACAGATATGCATACAAGTACACCCCACAGCCTACGGGAAGCCCCCCCTTGTAATGGAACATAAACTTCTGACTCCATCTAGTAGGCTGGAACAGGCTGGCGACGTGTCTGTGACTGCAATCAATTGTTTAGCATGCAGGGAAAGTACTGGAGTCTTGGTGTTATCTCATTATCTCATTGTGCTGATATATGATTACAATGATTATCATTTTTATGCAATGTGGCAGAATGTAGTTGCTTGTGGTAAGTGGTAGCATATAATGTAAGTTGACGGTATAGCTTATAGGTGTACACCTATGAGAAAAGAACAGCCTTCTCTATAATTTGCAGCTTGAAGGGAGGGGAGGTCTCAAGGCACAAACCAGGAAACACCCTAAATTTTCTGGGTCTTTTTTTCAACTAGCAAAACTTATGACACGGGAGCTTTTCTAAAACTTACTATAGGAGAAGCAAGTGCTTAAAGATTAGTTAGGTGGCTGCTTTATGCATCAATCATGCCTTCAGAGAAAGAGAACCCATCAAATATTCTAGCAGTGGCTATATCTTTTGCTTTTCTAGGTCATTCCTGCTTTCAAATATTCTGCTCCATTGTACCCATGATGATGGTTTCACTCACTACAATCAAGCAGCTTGTTGAAGGGAAGTTTCTTAATGTATGTCGACTTTTCCTTAACTTACAATAGGAAAAAACTAGATGCCATTTTACAAGGGGATGATACAGCAGTAGAGCCTTTTAGTGTCAAAAGGGAAAAGCCTAGGGACATAATGGAATGAAAACTATCCGGATAATTCTTTAGGCGGGACCCAAAGTGACCAATAGCTCCTCTCTATATCTCCTTCTGGTCATAAATTTTTATTGGTTTTGAAATCTACCATGCATGTTAATTTTCATATGATTCAAATAAGTCATCAGATTACATACAAAAATCGGAGCCCAAATAAAGTAAACCCATAAATTAATGAGTGAGATTGACTTAGAACTGGAGGGAGTTTGAAAGAGCCAGGACTTAGAACAAAAATCCATCCAGATTATTCTTCTGAAGCTTGTTTCCTGCCATGCTCCACCTCAGTGTGTCATCCTAGGCTAAGTAACTCACACTCTAGGAATATCTGCCACTGACTATTGAGTTCTAGGAGCTGGATGGTGTGGGAAGTAGCAAGGTGTTCTGTAAATGGAGAGTTAACCTAAAGCTAGGAATGAATGTGTGTCCATGAGATGGATAACTTCATTATATGCTTAAAATCATACTTAGAATAAGATTTTCATTTTTTTCAGGTTCCTAAATTATAATTCACTGCCTTTTTCTTTGACCCTTCCCTAAACATAGACTTGGGTTGTTGTACGGACAGAAATAACAGGACAGGCAGAGCCCAAGCCTAGGTAGCAACACTGCATTGAGGGAAGACCATAACCCAGGATTCCCAGGAAGCTAGAGATCAGTGGTAGAGCTGAGAGTGACATGATATTCAGGGAAGCAGCAGCCTCTTCCCTGGAACCAACATCCCTCTTCCCACATAGATTAGAAGACGGCCTTTGGAATAGGCAAGACCAATGTTTGGGTTGTGCTCAGAATATGCAACTTTGTTTGCCAAAAGATCAGAAAAAAATGAAATAAAGACCCGCCCTATCTATGAAATGTGGAAGAAAGAAAAAGGCTCTATTCTAGAACACAACATAGTTAGAATTAAGGTAACTATTCATTATGGAGAAATTTCGAAAATTTATTTGTACTGTTAGGACAACTTCAGTACCAAACCAAGTACAGGTATTATCTGATGAGGGGGATTAAGTATAATATGTGACTCTTATGATGACTCTGAGGTAATCAAAATTGACAGTTGCTATGGACTGAACTGTGTCCCCTCCACAAATTCATATGTTGAAGTCCTAACCCCCAATGTGATGTTATTTGGAGGTAGATCCTTTGAGAGATAATTGGGTCATGAGGTCATGAGGGCTGGGTCCTCATGATGGATGAGATTAGTGCCCTTATAAGAGGAGTCACTGGGGTATCTTTGTTGTCTTATTCTCTCCACCCTGTGAGGACATAGTGAGAAGGTTGCCATCTGCAAGGCAGGAAGAGAATTCTCACCAGAAACTGACTATGTTGGCACCTTGATCTTGGACTTCTGGCCTCAAGAACTATGAGAAAATAAATGTCTGTTGTTTAAGCCACCCAGCCTGTGGAATTTTGTTATGTCAGCTTGAGATGACATAGACAAGAGAATACTGATTGAGCCCTATGTAAAGACCCTATAAAGCTAACTCCTGAGCACCCACTTTTTCATCCTCTGGCACTGTAATACTTTAATAAGCTTTGCTACTTGAAGAATTAATTTAACTCTTTCCCAGTCTTTTAAATGTAACTCACACCCTCCCTTGCCCGATACCTCCTCACCCCCTGAAGCCATATCACAGAGAGCATATTACAGCTGAATACAGAGATGCTGATCCCAGGTGCACCCAGGAGCATCCTTCCACCACACTGCCTGTTATTCTGATTCTTCTTGATCTGATGCTCCAACTTCTGATTTGTGCCAAGGCACGTGTCATGCTATTTAATTAGACCCATTTTCTAGATGCTCTTTGTTTTCTATTGTTGTTTGCTTTGGCATATAGACTCCCTGCTCCACTAGGTTTTGTAGGTTCTGCTGCCCACCATCAGAAGCAATTCTCCCGCCAACCTTGCCCAGCAAATCCTTCATTATCTGGGCAAGCTTCTTCCCTCTCCCCTTCCCTGTGTGGTGAAAAGAGCCAAATGCAGGCAGAGTCATATAATTCAAACACATTTTGTTTCCTGCTCCTCTTCCTTTGTATGAATCCAAATTTAAAATGAGAGAACTGAGGATTATTTAGTGAGTAAAGCAATAAGTAAATTACAGCCAATCAGGATGAATAAACAGATTCATTCCTTCAATATTGGGAGACTTTTCTTCCAGGCAATGTCTGGTTCCCATTCCACATCCTCCTTGCAATCTCATGGTTCTCTCTGAAAAGTCAGAGGAGGGAATAATTTCATCTCTAATGAACTGATTTTTCTCTGCATTTGGGACATCATCTGGTTTCACCTTATTCCATGTATTGAGTAAATATGAAATTTTGTTTCAACTGTCATATCTGCTTTGTTTGTTTTTTGTTTACCCAAATAAGAAAAAGTCTGAAATTTTTAGCAACTTTGCCCCATGATTTAGTCTAGTTTAACATCACCCTGGGGAATTAAAAATTAAGGAAAAACTCATGTTTCAAAAGTTATTTCTTTAGAAGGTGCTTAAAAATAGTCTTGATCTACATACATAGATGCTCAACTACTGCTAATAAAAGACAGTAAAAATTGCATTCCAAATTTCAACACTTAACCAAATTCAACCACAATAAAAAGGTGATTTTTATTGCTCTTGAATGAATTTTAAATCATTACTAATAAGTCCAAAGATAGAAGCAATAATCTCTGTTCAGCTCCAGACACAAATTTCATGCTTAAAATAGTATAATGACAGTAGCATTGAATAAGCAGAAAGTGACATTTTTGAAATGAAATATCTGAGCACAAAGGTAATGCATGGCTTTCAGTCATGCCCAGATGATCTGTCTTTCAGAGTTAATTTTGGAAATCTGCCATGTCCCTTGTCAAGCTATTCTTCTGAAATAATATTTTCCATATTAAAAAAAAAGTGTAATGTAAAACCAGGCTTTGGTGTCTGTAAATGTTCTTGACCCAAGAAGTGAAAAAGGAGACAACATCACAGGTGGGTATTTCCCCTGATGGAAAGTCTCTTTGGTCACAGACTCCCAGAATTTGAAGGACTCTTAGAGATTATCCAACCCAAACTCCATATATCACTGATGAAGAAATACAAATGCCTTATCAACTACTTTAAAAAAACCTCATAATGTCAATTCAATCTTTTATAACTTTTAAAACAAAGGAAAGAAATAAGGGGGGAAAGCTCTGTAATTAATTATTTTGTATATGGCATAAAGTATCATTTTAAAAGGTCTTCTCACCCATGCTTATAGTGGTATTATCACATGGCCTGGTTATAGAGGTATACTTGAAGAGCTCTGGTTATAGAGATATATTTAAATAGGTAATTCAAACTGGGAAATTAGAGTCCAGTGAACAGAAGTAATGGCCACACTCTGTGATACTGAACTGGCTGACTCTAGAAGGTGGGAGACACATTTCCCACTTTCAGCAGAATTGTGCTCACAATAACTCTCTTTTCACAACTCACAATTCCAGAGGTTTGAGCAATATTTTTATTTTCAGTCACAAGCCCCATAATACCATCCACAAAATTCTTCCTTTCTTATTTTATTTTATTTTTTTAAATTAAGGTGTCTGTAAAGGGATGGGAGTTACAAATACCCTTGGTCTGTTTACAGTGGGACCAAGAAAGTGTGATAATGTGCAAAAAGGATCAGATTTGGAATTGTAGTATCTGTGCTGTAATACCATCCTGGATCTGTCAGCAATGAAAACACAGAATTCAGATCAAAGTGTGGATGGAAACAGTGTAAGACACAGAACTGGATCAACACTATGGTCTTAAAGCTGAGTGGGACTGAAAGAGCCTTGGCTTAAATTAGATACAGGGCATTTCTTATGAACAAGAAGAGAAGACTCGAAGGGCAGATTTAAGAGCTCAGAGAGCAAAACTAAGAACCACAGAGAACCAAAACTGGGGGAAGCTGGGCCCTAGTCAATAAATTCTGCCCCCGAATAGGGAGAACTGGGCACGTGTGCACAACTGGATTTCCGAATTGCTATGAACCAGTGACTTCTATGTGACTCCCCTCTCTCAAGCTCCTACTTTTTTGAACAAGACTGTACCCTGCAGTATTCCTGCTCCTGACCTGCCAGTCTATGTCAGGGCAGATAAATTGTACTTTTAGTTCAAAGACCTTTGCATATGAGGAATTTCACTCAACGTGCCACATGGGCATTATTTAGATGATGAAATCCTGGATTTCAACCTGATGGTGTAATGCAATGAAACTTTTGGGCAATATTTGCCTACTGGAAATATTGGGACTTGAAGGCAAGTTGTGATAGACAGTCTTCCGAGATAGCCACCCTTAATTCCTTCCTTCCTTGTGTGTTTTCCACCTTTCAATAGGTGGTCTATGTCCCTCTCCTCAAATCAGGGCAGGCCTTGTGACTTACCTTGACCAACAGAATGTGGCAGAAGTGATATTCTGAGTCTTGAATTTAAGAGAACTACAGCTTCCACTTCCTCTATCTGAAAAGCCAATTGCCATGTAAAACCTCTTAGACCAAAAAGCTATGAAGAAACTCAACCTAGTTTTGCAAAGAGGCCACACGGAGGAGAAAGACAGCCCAGGCATGTGAGTAAAGCCTTGTTGGACTTTCTAACCCATCCTGCCTGCCAATTGAATACAGCCAAATGAGAGACCTCCAACCAATGACACACAGAGTAGAAGAACTACCTATACAAGCCAACTCAACTCACCAAATAATAAGTAATAAATTGTTACTGCTTTAAGCCATAGCATTTTGGGTCGGTTTATTGCACAGCATAGATAACTGAAAAAAAAATCCTAAAATTAATTTCCTGTTTTATGTAGCTATCTCATAGAAAATGCTATTGTTATTTTCACAGAACTAGGGTACAGTGTGCACCCTGAGGAAACAGAAAGTGTCCTACCAGAACAGGGAAATTAAAGAAGTAAGATTGCCTTCTGAGTATTACAAAATCACCACAGGATGATTCAGAGAAGAGATATAAAAAGAGATTACATACTTTCTGGTCAAAAAGACTGGATTGAAATCAGAGGGAAGGTATTAACATATGTAAAGGAAGAACAAACAGTGGGGATCTTTTTAGCCACAAGGATTATAAAACCAGGAAACTCACAGAGCAAAAGATGGTGGACCCTCACAGCAATGCCCAGGGGATCTGGTCCTCTGTTATATCCCTGTGTGGGGCTGGCCCCAGCACGCTGATAGAACCTAAAGCTTTGACCTATATGATTCTTACGAGTCATTCCTTCTCTAACTTCAGTTTCATCACGAAACTTTTTAATAAGAGTGATTTCCAAAATATTATGCATATATTTCACATTAGAAACCAGCAAGGTGGAATTCTGGTTTCATACACTGCTATGATCTGAATGTTTGTGTCCTCCCCACCCCCAAATTCATATAATGGAATCTTAACATTCAATGTCATGGTGTTAGAAGGTGGGCCTTTGGGAGGTAATTAGTTCATGAGTGTGGAGCCCTCATGAAGGAGAATAATGGCCCTATGAAAGAGACCCTACAGAGCTCCCTAGCCCCTTCTGCTATGTGAGGACATTGAAGAGGTCAGCAGTCTGCCGCCTGGAACCTGACCAGAACATGAACATGCTGGCACCCTGATCGGTACTTCCAGCCTCCAGAACTGTGAAAAATCATTTCTGTTGTTTATAGGTCTGTGGTGTTTTGTTATAGCAGCCTAAAGAGAGACATGTACCCATCTCTTTTGAGCTTGGCTACTTTGACATCTTGGTTATTCTAGACATCTAATGATGGAGTTTCTGAGTTTATAGATTAAAAGTCAATACTTTACCAGGGAAAATTCACCACAATAACACCATTGCATGGGAATCTGTCCAGACAGACAGCCAGCATTCCTAAAGAGACATGACTCTATTTATAAAGTTGATCAAAAATATCCAATTTGATATTTCCATCCCAGGGAAATATCTTGTTTCCCAGTCTCCCCCTGCTCTAGTCATGGGATGCCCTTTAGACATAGCCCACTTGGAAAGAACAGAGAGTAGCTGTATTGCAGGCCTTTCCTTGGCTACACTACTGCAGCCTCTCAGACTCCACCTGCCATTCCAAACTTTACACAAGTTGAGAAGGAATAGAGAAAAGAACTGGAGGGACCGTATCCATCGGGGAGAGAGACCAGTCTGTAGGGATGATCTCAGTCAGACAGGATGCTAAACTATTAGATTCCACAACTGACAAAAACTCTTTTCTTGATAAAACAGTAGTCAGGCTCTCGAACCTTCCTCTAGCCCTATCTATGCACTTCCCTGTAGAATCCACTATTTGTAATAATCCTGCCAAAGCCAGTTTACCCAGAAACCCCCACCCTCAATATCTGATCACCCTTGATATCTGATTGGGTTCCCCATCCTCCACCGTACTCCCAGTGATGTCTGATCATCCTGGCCTGTCTTCAGCAAGAATCCTCTTAGGTCAGTTTAGCCAGAAATCCCCCCTTTACCCTTGTGTTTCCTCTTAGTAATTTTCCATCCAATGACTCCCACCCTGCTTCCTAGTTCTAATAATTCCCACTTGCCCCATACTGTATTTGGAATTGACCTCAGTTCTATACTGAGGTCTCTTTTCCCCTATTGCAATAGTCCTAAATAAAATCTAGTTTTACCATTTACTGTCCAGCTCTGGCTTTTGTTTGACATCCCTGAGTTATACATGGCTGGTTTCTTCCTAGCACTCAGATCTCAGCAAAAAAAAAAAGTCACTTCTTCAGAGACGTCTTCCATGACCATCCAATCAGTACTTAATCACATTGGATATTTCTCTTGTTTGTTTCTCAGTTGGTTTATTATGTAAGCATAATGACTTAAATTTTTCAGTTCTCTTTCTCATACATTCCTTCAGATATTCATCCTTCTTCCCTCCATTTTCAAAGTGTTTTAATGAAAGTTGATCTCCTTAGAGTTTTTAGGTGTACTTAATCTTAAAGACTAGTCTTATTTTAAAAAACAACCTAAATAAAACTCCATGTCTACATTACTACAGGTTCCCCAAACCAAAAACTCTCTTGGTTTTATCTATGCATACCAATCACCTCCACATAGTGGTCAATCAAATGATACTTAGGAACGCCAAGTCAGAGAAAGTAATACATATATTTAAAACTTAGGCATAGCTGAGTTATTAAACCACTGGTTATAACTCTTTATCCCTTTGCCCAAATATTTTGAAGCCATCAGCTTTACAAGTTCACAGTAGCTATCACTTGCAGCATCACTACCTGCAGAGAAAGGAAGTAAGCAAATAAGTTAATTTCCTGAGCCTTGAAAGAAAAAAAATGTGATAACAAAAAAGTAGCCATGGAAAATGCGTGATGCTGAGAACCCAATAGAAGCTCAGTTAATTTAGATTCAACCCAGGAGGATACAATGTTAAAGAAAACTAAGTTGGGAGAAAAATCCGATGAATGGTTGGAACATTTTCCCCTGTCCGTTGGGCAGTCAACTTTGTGGAAGTCAAATTCCTGCAGTTCCATAGATACAGTTTACTGAGGATTATCCTTTGTAAATCTGTTCTGGTTGAGATAGGAGGATAGAAATGTCTGTGATCTTTTAAAGTATCTGAGATCACAGAGGAAGCAGCATGAAATTACAGAACTATAAAACATTTCATTCAATTTCACTGAAGTTGTGTTGATGTGTGCTAACATCTGTAATGAAAATATAGGAAGAAGAAGAAGGAGGAGGAGGAAGAGGAGGAAAAAAGAAGAAGGAAGAGAAGAAGAAGAATAGTTACCCTGTATCGAATGCATTTTTTGGTATCAGGCAACGTGTTTTGGGGAGACTATTTTATTTAATACCTACAACATCCCTAGGAGGTAATGCTATTATAAACCCTGTTTTATGGGCACTGAGATTACATTATAGAGAAATTAAATTACTTGCCCAAGTGGTAGAAACTGGCTTTGAACCCAGGTGATCTGACTCTAGTTGCCATACAGTCAAAGAATAATTTGCCTTTATAGATGATGATGCATTTTTGTTTTACAAATATATAGTTAAGGGGGTTTTAAACATTTTTTAAAAAAACAGTACCAATACTCTTTCATGAATCAGATTTGCAATTCCAATTTAGTAGTTGTATAACCTTGGGAAAGTCAACTCTAACCTTTGTAAGCCTCGTTGAACTCAACTGTTAAGTAACTGTAATGATACATGTTCTCAGGATATTGTGAAGGTTTAAAAAGACACTGACCCGAAGTGTTTGGCATACTGCCTGGGTCATAGGAAGGGCTGAAAAAGTAAAGCCAATATCATTATCAATTATTATCAGTATTCATTAAAAATCTCTCTACGTTGGAAGATATGTAATGAGAGCGTACGCTTTCACGCATACTTCACATTTATTTAGCACTGAGCTATCAAAATTAATGGCGCCAGTGCCCGTGAGCCTACCAGTTCTGGGAAACTGTAAAATGAGTGATTGCCTAAATAAATATAGATTTTATGTTCACTGAACTATGAGATCAATATTTCAGTTTCCTTTGGTATTAGGGTTATATCTTATGTATAGCCACATAATAGAAGTGAATTTATTTTGGAAGATGTAATCCTTCCTTTAGAGATATATAGGCTTTGGAATTTTCTGGACATTACCATTTCAGTGTTGGCACTCTTAGCTTCTTTTCAGCTTAATTTTTTTAAACATGTTTTTTCTTGAGTGAGTTTTAATTTAAAAATGCAATTAAAATCAAAGCAAAAGAGAAAATGTAGGATGGAAGTCACAGCATGTGTGTGGCAATGCCGAAAATTCAACAGATTAACACCTTTTATTCAAACTCTCCTTTTTCCAAACCACAGATATACCCTTTAGGTTTTGCAAAATGACATTAGGAGCGGCTTTCTGTGCTTCAAATTCAAGAAGAGTGTGACTAGATTCTAAAAAAAGAGAAAGAATATTTCTAAAAGATGAGGTGGCTCATCTCAAGAACATCCTATTGTTTGATGCTCTATGCATGTAATGAGCATGTAGATTGTATAATATTTATGTAATTGAGTTTGGGATATTATAGATATTCCATTATCCCTGTGTAGTCTACCCTCCATCTTTGCAGACTGGGATTGGAAAAGGGAAAGAATTTCTTTTTGTTTGTGTACAATTTTTATTTAACCCTGATGACCCTATAATTCTTCTTTAGCAAGTCCTTTGTACAAGTTCCATATTTACCTTTCTATAAATTCAAATGAGGAAAATGGTTCTATTTGGGACCAGATGGTATGAGCCA
The DNA here is from genome assembly GCF_028023285.1 of Balaenoptera ricei. Classification (NCBI taxonomy): domain Eukaryota; kingdom Metazoa; phylum Chordata; class Mammalia; order Artiodactyla; family Balaenopteridae; genus Balaenoptera; species Balaenoptera ricei. The sequence continues at coordinate 109,076,240 of NC_082645.1, read as the reverse complement.
TGCCAGAAGTTCATTGACCAGGAGGAACAGATACTGGTCTTTTTGGGTTCTGAATTCTTAAGGATCACTGAAAACACAGCACAAACTGAAGCAGCATTGGACAATGGGAGAGCATAAGCCTTGACTTTCGGACCTGAGGCCTCAGAAATCAGCTTTGCTCTCTTATTTCTCCTATTATTTGGCAATTCTGTTCAATCCACAGTAATTTCAGAGCTGGGGTTCCAAACAGGCAGGCCAACAGTGGGCCATGGGAAGCAGCATCCCAGAGGAGACTTTAGCCTTCCTCATCTTGGATAAATTCATGGGCTATATGTGAATCTAGACTTTTATTACTCAGACGGTATGACGACTGCAGTTTCAGTTTTAGATTTAGGTTTGTTATCTTTTCTTTACAATAAAGTCATCGGGTTGACATGATTTCTGAACCTAAAATGTAAGAAAAGAGAGACATTATGGTTTGCCCAGTCTGTACCGTTCTCAGATTATTGTCCTCAGATTATTCCCTGTGAGTCTTTTTTCTATCTCCAAGTCACACCTTAAACATCTAACTTAAACATCAGCTTGGATTTTAATCTACAAATTAAACTTCCACTCACAGTTGCTTTGCACAGTAATAATGGGAATCTAAAGAAATGCTCTAATCCTAGTCTCAAAGTGTACTTTCAAACTCAAATTTGAATTTCTATGTGTGTGTGTACACATATACACCTATGTACGTGTGTATACATGCACATACATATACATACGTGTATGTATACATGTATATGCATGTATACACATGCATATATGTGTATAAAACATATGTGGCATATATACATTTATGAGTCTATCTATCTAGCTATTCCCTGTACACCCAGAAATGCCCTGCTTTGTGATAATGAAAATGCTTGATCAGATCCTTTACATATACAGTTGTAATTACTATAATCAATTAGCTCTGAACATGTCATGAACTCACTCCCCAAGCCCTGCTCAAAACCTGGCGATGATGACTCATAATCATTACAATCAATAAGACCTTCCACCACGTGGCTCAAATCTCTTGCTCCAGCCATAGTTTACAGTGCTTGTCGCTTTGAGAACTCGCTGCAGCCACAATGATTCAGTGATTCAGACCAAGACAACGATTCCCCGCCAAGGACTCACTACACCCAGAATGCCCTCCCCAGAACCTTCTCCAACCATCGCCATCCCCTACTTCAAGTTTAAGTCTTGGTTTAATTTTCACCCAGGGACCTCTTTCCAGGAAATTCAATCTAAAAATAATCTCCCCTGGAACCCTCTTCTTTTTTGTGTCCTCATTTCTAGGTGCAAGTCTATTGATTGTTTAATATCCTCCTTCTTCCCTAGATAGGAAAATCATGTTTGTTTTCCTCACGTCTGAAGCCCCAGCTCCCAGCACAGTGCCTGTTTTAGAAGAGAATTAAAATTTCTGCAAAGTTACAAAGAAAATGATGTAAACTTTCATAGTGCTCATTCATTCTAAATACTTTTTATTCCTTTCATTTCAAAAATATTTTGCAATGAAGTAGATAAGTGGGTAGACCTTGTCTCATCATCAGACATCTTATCTGTGATCCATGTAGAAAGAACTAATCGTAGTATGAGAAGCAGCAAAAGCAGTCCCAATTAAACCAGGAGAAAAATGTGGTCCAAGTTTCTCCAAGCTAAGATGGTAGTTTAGGTAGAGATAAGACAACTACAAAAGAGCTCAGGGCCGGGGGTGTGCAAGAGGGGAGATTACGTGAGGAGGAGTCAATCTTGAGCAAGGTTTCGGGTGGTGTCCTGGGTCACTCAGCAGGTACAAACTATATAGAACAAGCACACAGGGTAATTGGGAACGGTGCTGCTGCTTCCATTTCCTGGACTCTGAACGTTCTCAAGTAAATTTGCTCCTACGATGCTATTCAAATAGCACAAAGACCCAAACACGGAGGACAAACCATTCTCAGCCAATAGGAATGTCGGTGTTACCTTGGAGATAAGGATTCTTTGCAATCAAACCCATGTCCTAAAAACCTCCGACAATCACCCTAAAGTACACAGCACTTAGAGCAGAGAATAAGAGCTTTCCAGTGGGTATGCCGGCACGCTGCTTAAAACAATAACCAAAATTCCAGAGTCACGGAGATAACTGAGACATTGGACACATATGGTAAATGCCCTTAGAATGAGCAGGAAGCCACATGCCCTGGATTTCTCAAAATTTTCCTATGTATTTCTGTGAACAGATTCGAAGGATAAGAATTGTTTTCCTCCTTTATGTATCATTTGTCACACACCCACACAAAGCCGTAGCAGAAACTGTTCTTTCCCCCCACACCCCGTGAATTTACCATTTAAAGGGGAAACAAAACACATATAATTTCTAAGGATTTACCAGCAAGTGAGACTCACAGCTGACAAAACAAGTAGGAAAAGCACCCGTAATCCAAATTGCTGTTCCCACTCTTTCCTGCCCCACCCTGTCTTCCAGGTCTTGCAGATTTCTGGTGAGTTTTTCATAACCCTCTAATCTTTTCACTAAACTCCAGTTAGGTCCAGAACATTTCAATGACAGGAAGCCAGACTTTAATTAAGTTATGTCTTTTGCATGATACGTTCACTGCCATGAATTTGGAGAAAGCCTGATCCAGACACAGAGCTGAATTAAAGGAAACAGATGAAAAGATGTGGTCCCTCAGTCCAGGACCCAGATGACTGGGGTGAGCAGTTCACGTAATATTTCTAAATAACGTAATGCATGCAACAAGAGAACGATGTATGCAGGCTACTAAAAGAGAAATATTGTTTTATTGTAAAGCAATTATACTCCAATAAAGATGTTAAAAAAAAATTTTTTTTAATAAAAAATATAAAAAACTGCTTACCACTAAAAAAAAAAAAAAAAAAAATGATCTTTATATTGCAGCTGTCTAGGTGAACTTTTACTGAGCTCCAGCTAACACCCTCTCCCTCACCCATGACAGCACTATCACAGTAAAACACAGTTGCCTCTGTGCTTGCCTGTGTCCGCCCCGGAATGTTCACTCCATGGGAGCCCTGACTGCCTTCATCGCCTTACATACCCAGCGTCTAGCCCAGGCTCTGGGACATAGCAGGAGCTTTAAGATATGTGTTGAATGAATGATTGTAATGATTCACAACTGGAGATGTTGTGGAGTCCTTACTCACTGTGTTTCGTAATGCCGTACATTAACCGACTCTTGTCTCTCTTTCCACCTTCTTTTCCTACCCGTGTCCTTCTTGCTCACCCTGCTTCTGCCACAACGACCTCCTTTCTATTCCTAATTGCCAAGCATCTTCCGATCTTAGGACCTTCGAACTTGCTCTTCCCTCTGTCTGGGCTGTTCTTCCTCCAGATATCTGCAAGGTTTGCTCCATCACTTCATTTCAATTCTTCTCAAAGGGTTTTCTCGGACCTTCTTTTTATTTATTTATTTATTACTATTTTTTTATTGGAGGAATGATTATTATTGGAGTAGAGTTGATTTACAATGTTGTGTTAGTTTCTGCTGTACAGCAAAGTGAATCAGCTATACATATACATATAACCATTCTGTTAGATTCTATTCCCATTTAGGTCATTACAGAGTATTGGGTAGAGGTCTCTGTGCCATATAGTTGGTCCTTATTAGTTATCTATTCTATATATCTGAAAGAGGCATCCCCCGCCTCTTCACCCCCCTCACCACTGCTCACTTTCTTTATATCTTCATAGTGCTTATCATTCACTACCATCATATTATTTATTTATGTCTACTTGGCTTATTGTCTGCCTCCCCACCCTGAAACATAAACTTCATGATGGCAGGGACTGTTTGTAGGCACTGCTATATCCTCCAGGCCTGCAGAACTGCTTGTCATCTACTAGGTGGCACAAGAAATATTTGTTGAATCGGTAAGTCATGAGAAGCCACAAAAAACTTGGGAAGGTACTTCTTTTGTAGCCTGCATCTCTCTCTGCCATCTCGAACTTCTACAGCACATCTGTTCATAGAAGCTGAGCTGAAATGTGTAGACAGTTTTAAAAATAATAAAAAATAAGACAGGATATTAGAAGGGATCAAACAAAAAACAACATGGATGATAATCATTTTTCCTGGCCCTTCCTCCACAAAATCCCCTAGAGTTTTGCTGAGCCGAGTTACACATGGAAAATTCTGAACACATCACAAGTCTCCTTCCAGTCCCGGCTTGCAAGAGTTTCTGTTCCAACTGAACAATTACACCCTCTAAAAATATGCCCAATTATCTGGCTACGAATGTAATATTTTATTGGTAGGAAAGATACCACTTAATTACCCAGATCCTATCCAAATTTTGCAATGATTATGGCCTTTTAAAAGGAACCACGCAGTTTTGGTGAGCAATTCAGCATCCTGTATCGAATGCCTTGGAAAGTGCATTTGCTGGAAGATTGCCCTTGTAGATATGGCTCCCAAGGAAATATCCAGTCTTATATGAAAAGATACATACAAGAATCTATATGTAACACAGTGTTGTTTCTGTCATAATAAGCTAGAAACAACATAAATATCCGACACAGTACTGTGCACCTAAATTATGAGACATTATTGCTATATAATGAAGTACTTTTTGAAAATATAAAAATAATGTGATAATACGTCTATTGACGTAGAAAGATGGTCATGTTTACAAAATTATATTTTTGTATATATTGCATACTGTATATTTATTTTTCTTTGACTTGGGGGAGTATGGCTGTACATATATACATATGGAAAAACATATGTATATGTATATGTTTTTCCATATGTATATATTCATATCATAATCAGGTTTCACTTTTAAAATAATTATACTATCATAAAAATGGGGAGGAGAATTTTTTTTAAGTGTACGCTTTCAATTTATATCATGCATTTACAACAGGGCAATATCTTCCTCAAGGAGATAAACACTGGTTCTTGGGGCAGGAGCAAAATATCTTACTCTTTTTATGTAGAAAGCATAGATATACATACAGCACATCAACATATATAGAGTGTATCAGTGGTATTAAAATGTCACGTGATGGTGGTTGGTGAGGAAAAATATATCTAGGAAGACTCCTTATAGAGGTCGTAATGAGAAAATGGTTGAGAAACCCCAATTCTTTCCAATCCAAAATTTTTAATCATACGTTTATGTACCTTTTTCAGAAATATTAAAATTCCTTCCATTATTTTGCACATAATTACTCCTCCTTACTTCCAGTAAGTGCAAATTTAAATCCAATCATAGTCACTGAGGAGAGGGTCCTACATCAATTCATGAGGAGTTTCTGAAAGGAAGTAAAGGAATGAGGTTACTAGATCACTAATGGCAAAGAGCTTCAGCTTAGGAGAGTTAACTACAATACAGCCAGCCACTTTAGGAGTCTCGAAAGTGATCATTAGAAATGTTTCTGCTTTTTCTAATTGAGGTCAGACAATGGGAAGCTTTCACTAATCCCTAGACATAGCGCCTTTTTTTTTTTTGGCATTTGTACAATGTCTTCATTTAAGACCTTCCTTAAAAGCATCCTCTCAGTAATAAATGAGGGGTTGGCAAGCCTTTTCTCTACTGACACTCGTATTTCAGAAAGTCAGGATTATGATTAGAGAATACAAGGCCCAAATCAGTCCCCCGAGCAAGAGCAGCTGAAATTAGAATTATCACCAGAGTTTCCTCCCAGGAACAATTTGGAATCCATCCAAAGGACAGAAGGAGATGATGCTAAAACATAAACAACGCAGGGGAGTGGGCAAAGACAGCCTCGACCTCCCAATATAATAAAAACAATTTCTCCAGCTGTCATAGAACAATCTCAAAGTGTGATTCAAATTCCAGTTACAAAAACCAAACAAGCGGGAGCTTTCCAGTAACATGTCACAAAGAGGTCTTGGTCAGAAGCTGAGTGGTGTCACAGTGCTAAGAAAACACTTTCATTAACATAATGCATTCCCAGGAATCAGTAAAGAAGGGCTCTATCTGGGAAGGCTTCCCACATTCATGGACATCACTCATAAATTGCAAGCAAACCTGTGGTAGGGAGAGTCATGGCAGACCCAAAGATGCCTATGTCCTAAAATCTGGAAACAATGAATTAATGACCCTATACAACAAAGGGGACTTTGCAGATATGATTAAGGTTAAGGACTCTGAGATGAAGAGATTAGCCAGTAAGTGCATCTAATCTCATGAACCTTTAAAACAGCGGGCCTGTCCGCTGGCTGTGGTCAGAGGAAGCAATGTGATGACAGAAGTTGGTCAGAGAGATGTGTCACAAGCACTCAACCAGCTATTGCTTGCTTTGGAGATGGAGGAAGAGGGTCATAAACCAAGGACTTTATGGCAACTGGAAAAGTCAAGGAAAGGAATAACTCCTTACAGCCTACAGAAAGGAATGCAGCCCTACTAACACCTTGATTCTGGCCCAGTGAGGCTCATGTCAGACTGAATTATCAGATAATGAATTCATGTTGTTTCAACCACTAGGTCTGTGGTATTTTGTTATAGCAGCAATAGGAAACTAATATGAAGCCAAGGGTGGAAATCTCAAATCCTAATTTTATTATCGAGATCACTAGTTCTTAATTAGAATCCAAAATACCTTGAGTGTTGGTGGAGAAAAGTTAGTCCTCCCTCCACTGTCAGATCATCCCCTTGGAGAATCACACACCATCAAACCAGTCAGCACCAAAAACAGTACAAAGGGCAAGAAAACCAGGGTAAGGAAGTAATATAAACTATGACCTTTGTTCGTTTTCCCCTGGATCTTTTAAATTAGTATATTAATATATTAGGCAATATTATTCTACCGTATTTGCTCAACTGTGGCTTTGTTATAAAAATAAAGGCCCTTCAAACAAGGTAATTCCACCTAATCTTAGAATAACTGAACAAATTATAGACCCAGCCAATCAGCCTAGCGTATTCTACTTGGCCCTTTTTGTGTTCACCCAACAACTTAAATATGATAAATGGATGACAGGGGGAAAAAAGGAGATACTTTACAAGTTCTTTTGGTATGCTGACTCTGATTAGAATTGCATATTTGACTATAGCTGCATGGGCTGTTTTGTTTTCAACATTTTGTTCTCAGCTCAAATATTGAGAAGGTCATTTCTGACCACCCATGTTGCTCATTGCCCCCACAAGTCATACTTCCCCATTTCCATTGATTCACAGTATTAGCACTATCTAAAACCATATTTGTTTTTTGGTTCATGTATCTATGTTCTCCACTAAAATATAAACTCCAGGAAATTGAAGTTTTTCTTTATCTTATTCACACTACATCCCCATTTTGTAAAAGAATGCTTGATACATATTAGGCAGCATTAAATATTGTTGAACGGATGGATGGATGGATGGATGGAGCAGAGAGGAAAGAAGATAGTCAATGCCCAGAAGGTAAAGAAATCTTCAGAGAAATGGTGAGATTTCATAAGTCCTCAATGGGAGGCTATTAAGAGAGATGGAAAGAAGCAAGAATTCCCGGTGATAATCACCATGCAAATAATAACACCAACCAAAATCCAGAGTGGAGAATGATTTTGGTGTATGAAGAGCACAGGAACTAGCCTGAAAAGACTGGAGTACAAAGGCAGTGTTGGACAGTAGAAAAGCTGGGATTATTCTGTGTATAAGGATATAAGGAAGTAAGAAGTTGGCTCTGGGAACTGGTAATTCAAAATAGTCTCTCCTAACCTGTGATCTCTGAATATTAAGCATGCTTCACTTCAGTGCATCCTCTATTCTCAGGTGAAACCATTTGAGATGTCATATTAAACTCCAGTTCTATGTTTGAATCTATTCAACATAAACCTGTGGGGATGTTATTTGTTATCAGACATTTACTTCCCTATCACACCCCACATGCCATGGGGGCAATAGTCTTCCTTACATTGTTGAGCTTAGCCATGTGAGTTGCACTGGTCAATGAAATTAGTGCAGACCTAATCTATTCTATACCTCAGAAGAGGGTTTAGATATATATGGTTTGACATGGCCTTTTTCAATCATGCTCATGAGAAAATCTGCCCCCCAATACTGCTGCTGCTTAGCTTATGTCCCAGCATAAGAGACATTTGGGGCACACCTGAACCTGACTTATGGCTTGAAGTTGAAAAGAGCCAGAGGCAATGTTGTCACCCATCATATTCTTCAAGTTATCATGCATTAGTATGACAGTAAACCTCATTAATATAGTCTATTAATGGGAAGGCATGCTACAGGAGAACCTGGTCATGAAACGTAACAGAGATAGTAAACAATTCATCAAAATTTATTCTTCCCCTCCCATAGCATAGAGCAGTCCGTAGGAAGGAGCTGCCCAAACAGAGGCTACATATTGTATTGTGCCCAGGTGGAGGCATGTGACAATTCTGATTAAAGGGATGGGATCAACGGAAGTGATGTGTGTATCTTTAAGTCCAAGGTGATTAAGAATCCGTCTCTTTCTCCTCCACCCAGCTGGACACTGGTGACTAAGGAGCCCCACAAACAGGAGAGCCATACATTGAAGAAGTTTGGATATCTGAATTACCATATGTGGGGAGGCCACACCCAACCATAAACACCCACATTTGGACTGTTACATGAGCAAGAACAAAATTTCTATTTTGTTAAGCCACTAAAATTTAGTTTGCAGCCTCTGCTATTAGCCTCTGTAATGCATTTGGCATGCAACAAAATTATATGTATTACAGAATTATTAAAGCAAATGCACAGGATTATTATTTCAGAAAGAGAAAAAGTTTTTGTTTGTTTAAGAGACTGTTCCTCAAAAGAGAATGTTCATTTTTTTAAAAGCTAGATCTCCAGTATTATAACATTTTACATTCATTCTTATGAATAAATGTAACAAATTTGTAGATGTTCTAGCTCATGAGGATCCATCAGTGAAAAGATCCCTGCCCTCAGAGAGTTTTTATACTAATAACACTCAGACAATAAATAATCATAATAAGTAAATTATATGGTATGTTAGAAGGTAATAACTGCTGATAGAAACCAAGAGCAAGGTATGGATCGTTGGGTTGTGGTATCAGGATTTGTGTGATTGTGTGGGTGGAGGGGTACATACTTAACTAATATTTAGATGTTCCCTACCTAGGGTGAGCAGAAATGAAGGGAGAGAGGAACATCCCCAAACGAGCTTTTCCATCTGCATCCCTCACCAGCTGGCAGGGTGACTCTAGAATCTCTAGGGTTCCTGTTGTACTCACATCAGCTCTATATGATTTTGACTGTTGTTATTATTAGGCAGAGAAAGAAAAGGGGACTAATCAGGTTTAGACTGGTTTGTATGGAAGTGGTCCTCTGAGGATAGGATGAAGGCATACTTCCATGTCCTCAGAAAAGCCTACTGTGGCATCCATTGGCATATGTGCCAGAACTATTAGTTACACCATTTACCACTGATAACTAGATGGATGGACCTTAAATCTGGAGGTTCTGGTGACCCCTAAAGATCAAAGAGGTTATTATTAACCTAAGACTGTGACTAAAAGATCTTAACAACAAAGAATCTTTGGTTCTAAGGGCAATACTAAAAAGACCAGGCCCAGGAAAGGGAAAAGAAGGTTGTTCACTGATCGGCCCAAATTTGACCTGACCTTGTTGTACGTATAATTTGAAAAAGAGAAGGAATGGGAAATAAAATAAAAACCCAACTCAGGTGCATGAAATGTATTTTTAAAACATAAGAAACAAAATGCTTCTTTTTCCCCTCCCACCCTAGCCTATATTTATTTTGTCTGCTCACACCTCCTTCCGAATGCCTGGTCAAAACATAAATCCTTCTGGAATAAAGCTTGAACATGATTATTTCAGGCTACAAATGATCCTCTAAAAGCCATTCCAAAAACACTAACATATTTTCCATAGAAAATAAGTAAAGACAAAAAATTGGGAAGGAAAACTGGAAAATGCTTGCAGTTTCTATAAACTGCTATAATACTGCAGTTAGAAAACTGTGATTATTTCACAAATGGTGCTCAAAATTCCCATGATCTGTGCATTAGCTCTTCCTAAGATAAATGTTTTTGGATGGCAGTTTTATAGATGTTTTTGGATTGGAGAATATTTCTATACTACAAATAATTTCATTAAGGCCCTAGGAGGACAACTGAAAGAAAAGCGTGGGCTACTTTAGAATATGTATTGCTTAGCTTATTGTTTTATTACCACTGAAAACTGAAAATTTTACTACAAAAAAGGAACATCAGTGGAGCCTAAGGGATCAGGACCAGATTATCATAGGCTAATTAAATGCCTTTTTTAAAATTCATTTTTATAAAACACTTTTTTAAATTCTTGATAAAATTTGATCAATTTTCACCTCATTATAAAGCCCAACATGGGAGGCATAGACCCTTTTTGATATCAGAACCTTTAAAAGAATGGTTATGTCCATGAGGATGAAAAATGAAGTGGTTCCCAATGAACTTCACCTCCTGGCATGCATGGCCTTGTATAGTCTCTCCTACTTTGACCATGAGACTTGCTTAGCCAATGGGGATATTAACAAGTATGATGCAAGCAGATAAATACTTGAATCTCAGTATAAATACTTGAATATCGGATGTGTCCTCTTGGAAATAATTGCTCTTAGAAGCCAGCTGCCATGCTACAATGATAGACTACAGACTCATAAGAACCCACGTGAAGAAAGACCCTGAAGGGTGAAAGACTGTCTTCTTGCCAAGCTCCCAGCTGAAAACAGTACCATGAGTGACCTCAGCTACACTACATGGAGCCGAACTACTCAGCTGAGTCCAGTCAAACCCCAGAATAAGAAATAATAAATCACTGTCAAGCCACAGAGCCATGGGGTGGTTTGCTCCGTAGCCAAAGATTACTGGAACCCCACGGGAGAGAAATGTCCATAGTCTCAGGACCAAATTAAGACACAAACCAGAATTTATACCCATTTCCTCATTTTCTCTTCTTTGAGTACAGAGGAAAAAAGCCCTAATCCCATACAAGACCTTTGGCAACTGGAGGGGGACTTTCCTCCTTCGGTTGCCTCCTCTCTCACCATCTGTAGTCTTTCCCTGTCTTCCAGATCCTGCTCATCGCCATTCTAACACGCTCTTATTCCCCCCGTAATCCACACAGTATGTACACGTATCTTACCCTTATCCCTCATTTCCTTCCAGCTACCACCCCATTTCTCTGCTTCTTTTCATAGCCCACCTTCTCAAAAAAATTACATTTGCCCTCTCTCCACTTCCTCTTAGTCCATTTTGTCTTCAATCCCCTTTCAATTCAGCTTCTGCCTCCCCCAGTCCCCAAATTATTTTTGTCCTGATCTAATAGGACAGTCCTAATAGGCACATTTGGCCTCTATATTGTCCCTATATTGCCAGATCGAATAGGCACATTTCTGTCCCCAACCTAGCTAAGCTCTCAGTGACTTGTTGCCATTCATCACTGTATCTTTTTACCTTATCTTCCCTTGGCTTTTAAATTACCCTCATGTTTTCCTCCTAACTTACTGGCTACTTATCCTGTTTCCTTTCTTGACCTCCCTCACACCTAACTGAATCTGAGTTACACACGGGTTGTTTCCAAACCCTCTGATCTTCCTCTGTTTTCTCTCCCAAGGTGATTCTGTCGAATTCAGTGGCTAAATGTCAGCTTTATTCTAATGACCACCAAATCTATATCTCTACTTCAATTCCCCAGAGAACTATATCCAATTGTTCACTTTTTCTCTCCACTTGAATATCTGACAAACATCTCTCAAGCATATCAACCTGAAACTCAGTCCTTTCCTAATCTTTCCCATCGTGGTAATAATTCCATCATATATTCACTTACTCAATCTAGAGGCATAAGAGTTATGTTTGATTCTCTTATTCTTTCAACACATTTAATTGAACACTTACTAGCACCAAACATATATTGGATTAATATGATTCTTGTCCTACAGGAGTTCCCTGCTTAGAGCTAAAAACAGATGTGAAGGGATAATTACAACACAACCGGGAAATTGTGACAGTAGAGACCGGATAAAATATGTCTATAAGCAAACAGATAGGATTCCAGTATTATTCTAGGAAATGGGGAAAACTATTTCAAATGGCCAAGTTCTGAGAAAATCTGCTCTCATTACAGGAACCATTCAATATCTCGCTTGGCTTATTACATGAAGGTAATCAAACAAGTTAGCTCACAATTAATTATCCCTTAGGATGGAGAGTTCTTAGGTTTGAAATAAATGTTTTCAGAAGCATTTCCTAATGTAGAAACTTTTGTCAAGCTGTGGATTTTCATTGTTGCACTGTATTTGGATGATACCTGTCCTTATCAGATGTGTTTAAGTTATTTCCCCCTCAGTGTTCTTACAGAATATGGCAATAAAACCCACTTCGTTTCTTTCCCTCTGCAATTTTGTTTTGTTCCAATCTAGCATAATTTTGGAGTTGCAGGAAACTTGACATCCCCAGTAAACCTCCCACTCTCTGGAGACACATGAGCGTTACATAATTGAATAGTGAGGTACATTGCTTAAAACACAGACATTTTAATTTTAAGCACTTACATTTGGTGACAACTTGAGTATTAATAAAGGTATGTGCATATTTCATGTATTATAGTTCACTCAGGAAATGCTAAAAGATTAAGGATCATAGACGATTTCATCCGTCTAGTGTGATAATCCCTGGAAGTATGAGAGTTAACAGAAAATAATGGTGCTTGATATGAAAAAGTATTAAAATTATTAATTAAGTCAGTCTTTTATTGTACCTGGAGGGGGTGGGAAAGGCCACAGATAATATTGAATATTGCAAAGAATTACTTCCCAGTTCAATAAATACTCCAGTGGAGTAAGTACTTAAAGGTCACAGACCTAAGTTGGCATGTAATGGTGGAAAATAGTTTGTGAGAATGATCTCAACTCTTATCAGATAATGTATCTCTAATTAGTAGATTTAATTTTCATCTCTACAGCTTTCTTTCCAAATAAATAAAGGTAAACTTCAATATATATTTATTAAACATGGCATGCGTCAGGGAATTTAGTAGGGGTACAAAGACAAGTAAGTCCTTTAAGAATACACAGCTTCTTTTTTTTTTAATTTTTATTGGGCTATAATTGCTTTACAATGGTGTGTTAGTTTCTGCTTTATAACAAAGTGAATCAGCTATATGTATACATATATCCCCATATCCCTTCCCTCTTGCGTCTCACTCTCACCCTCCCTATCCCACCCCTCTAGGTGGTCACAAAGCACCGAGCTGATCTCCCTGTGCTATGCGGCTGCTTCCCACTAGCTGTCTATTTTACATTTGGTAGTGTATATATGTCCATGCCACTCTCTCACTTTGTCCCAGATTACCCTTCCCCCTCCCCGTATCTTCAAGTCCATTCTCTAGTAGGTCTGTGTCTTTATTCCCATCTTGCCCCTAGGTTCTTCATGACCTTTTTTTTTTAGATTCCATATATATGTGTTAGCATACGGTATTTGTTTTTCTCTTTCTGACTTACTTCACTCTGTATGACAGACCCTAGGTCCTTCCACCTCACTACAAATAACTCAATTTCATTTCTTTTTATGGCTGAGTAATATTCCATTGTATATATGTACCACATCTTCTTTATCCATTCATCTGTTGAGATATCATCTCACACCGGTCAGAATGGCCATCATCAAAAAATCTACAAACAATAAATGCTGGAGAGGGTGTGGAGAAAAGGGAACCCTCTTGCACTGTTGGTGGGAATGTAAATTGATACAGCCACTATGGAGAACAGTATGGAGGTTCCTTAAAAAACTAAAAATAGAGCTACCATAAGACCCAGCAATCCCACTACTGGGCATATACCCTGAGAAAACCATAATTCAAAAAGAGTCATGTACCACAATGTTCATTGTAGCTCTATTTACAATAGCCAGGACATGGAAGTAGGCCGGCTTTTCAATACAGGTAAGGCTAAGAGCAATGGCCAGGAGCAGCGAGGAGGGGGTGTGTTTGGGGAGCTGGAGGGAACACTGAGCTCCAGGTTGTGGGCAGAGCCTGGGCTGAGCGTCAGAAAAGCAAGGCTGGGGAGGGCTCGGTGGCTGCCCTAGAAGGCGGCCTTTAGAACACATCTTATAGGTTCTAAACTAGAATTTGTGTTTTGGAAACACAGACGATAAATACAACCTTTTTCATTTATTTACTTGATGAACTCACTGTGTCTGCTATGTTTATAATTTAACCACCTATAGATCTTTTACTGAAACTCATTCTTGGCATACAACATACCAGGTTTCAAGAAAAAAATGTAAATGCAGTCAACAGCACACATTTAATGAGGTTTCATCTATATGGTGTGCTAGCATCCTTTTCTCAAGGAAACGTTTTCACACGTAGGACAAGTATACCCTATATGTATCTAGATATCTATATCTACATCCGTATCTATATCTACATCCAGATCTATATCTACATTTATATCTATAGGCCTAGTAAGGAAGGAATGGGGGTAGGATTTTGAGTAACCGTTCCAACCGAAAAGGGAATACTTTCTATTTCTCACCAATTCCACTTCTACCTTGGTCTAATCACGTATCCTCTCTCATCTGTATGACAACAGTAGCCACCTGCCTGGTCTTCCTGATTCTATATCTGACCCTTATGAGTCTACCCTCACCGCAGTCACCACAAAGACTCTTTACAGATACACTGTGCCGCTCTTCTGCTCCATTGCCTGCATGGTTCCCTTGGATGCCAAGCCCTAAGCTGCCCTACAAGGAAGATTCTACAGGGTGTCACCTTCTTTTCCTTTCTGACGTCACTTCCTGGTCTTGCCCTTTTTTACCCACAGTGCTCCCCACCCCCAACTGACTTCCTTCCTATACACCTCCTGCCTTTGGGTCTTTGCAGCAACTGTTTTCTCCACCCGGAACAGTGGAGATCTCAAGATCCGCCCCCAAGTCACATCCTTACCTCCTCACTGTCCGTGTGAGTTATCAACTAAGTGTCTCTCACTTCCAAGTGCATCCTCTTTGCTTGTTTGTGACAAGGGATCTGGGACCTTTACATATTTTCTCCTGGGCCATCTGGCACAGTGTAAAGCTTTGTTTGTAGAGGATGCTGGAGAGACGTTACAGCACAAAAGGGTTTTACTTCCTGGTTCCAGGCCTTACTAACCAAGCTCCTGCAGTGCAGGTGGCTTTCCCGTATCTAGCTCCTGCCCTGCAAAGCAGGCAGCTTCAGGAGCACTTGGCTCCTGAAGCACCCAGAAACAATCAGCTGCCTGCAGTAAGCCCAACCCCAGGTAGTGGAGTACCCCTGATGAGAAAATCCTGTGAGCAGTTTTCCCCAGCACCTTAAAGGGTGATTTTTCAGAAAGTTCCAAAGGATGGATTTCCAGCAAGAGCACTGTTCCACCACAGCGATGTCTCTGCCATCCAATAATCCGCAACTATGCCTCCCAACAAGGCATGGATCTCACCCAGGTTGGGAGGTACTCTTTCTCAGCCCTGGGACCAGTGGCTGTTCTTTATATCTTCAATTCCTGTAGTCTTTGCAGTCTTCTTGACTTCCTACTACCTGATCCATTACTTTAATCCTCAGTTATGTTTAATGATTCTTCACAGTAAACATTCCCTGTTCAATAACTGCATGGTTTTTCTCTCCTGATTGGATCTAGACTCATCCAATATCTTAACTCAAATATCAGGATGGAGTCTTTTCTGCCCTCTCTTCTTAAATGTGCCCGAGCCTTTTGGATCTCTTTGCCTTGCTCTAGATTTTTCTTTCTTCCATAGCACCTATAACATTCCAACATACTAGCCAATTTATGGATTTATTATGTCTAATGTTTACCAATTGCTTACTCCTGCTAGAATATAAACACTTTAAAGATCACGTACCTTTTTCAAAAATTTGCTCATAGATGTATCTCAAACTCACAGAACAGTACCTGGCACATAGTAGGTACTCAATAAATATTTGTTGAAGGAACAGTCTCACAGATCACAAGTAGCTGCCTCTCTGAACATACTGGCCCATGATGGAGGAATTTAACTTGTTTTCAGTGCCTATAGACAGCATTGCCATATCCTTTGGGAACTGAGAGAGACGGTAATCCTTCCACTAATCCTAGACTACAAATTACAAAAGTTGTTCATCACTCTATGTTCAGCCCTTAAGACATAACTTTTCCTCTACCACCATATAAGAATGTTGTCTCAACACTTTCAAATTCGTTTTGCTACTTTAACCAAATCAACAACTTCCTACTTGGTTATTTTTTGAATGTGGCAATTAATTTTATATTTAATCCAGTATTCACTGTCAAGCTGGTGTGCACACATTGCTAAAACAAAGATTTCCACAGCCACTGAAATCTAATTTTTGGTTAGGAATAGGATGAAGTATCCCAGCTAAGGGACAGATCTACATGCCTCTGGCTTTTCTGATCTAATGGCACATAGACAGAGCATACCTTTCCTTTTATTCCCCCAAGCTTATATGTCATGTAAACAATCATGGCCAAATTATCTAGACAGAGTTAGGAGAAAGGAAGTAAAATTGAAATACATAAAAACAAGCCAGGTCTAATTTTCATGTCTCTTGTTTCTATTTCACATATGGGTGCAAGGTCTATTTATTCTGTGAAGTGAGTACCTCAATTTGAATTTCATCTCTGTATATGCTTAGCTTTCTCTTAAAGATAACCCAGCCCTTCACATCTCACAGAGATGGAGGATTCTACAAGATAAAATAAACATCTGAATTCCCCAAATAAAGATTATATATGGAGAGTAGAACTTTGGTTACTTAGAACTACACGGATGTAACTCAGTTTGCTTTGCCACATTTTCTGGAGGAAGAAGAGCATTCTCATTCAGTTGCAATACACTTTTTCATTTTAAGTATTTTTATACAGAATATTTCTAAAATATCTTGCACCCTTATTTTCAGCAGTTTATGATACTTCCTCTGAGAATCCATCCCTGACTCTTCCAGTTGGGGTAGGTGCCCTTGATCTATGTTCACACAATGGGCCCTGTACTTCCCCCACCAGGGAACTGATCCCACTTCACTGTGACTGTCTGTTTAATTATCAGTGGCCCTCCCTGGGTTGTAATGTTTCTTAGGGGAGATAACATATTTTTTCTGTTTCTCTATTACCTAGCATAGTGCCTGGCACATGGCACATACTCAGTAAATAATTGTTGACTAATGACATCCTCAGGGCCGTCACACTAACACTGAAAGTAAAATGGGGCTAATTATAATCAAGGCCTTTTGATGCTCTTTGACTTGATACGAAATATATAAATTCTTTAAATTTTGTTTCTCTCCCCTTAGTATCAGTAAAACAGTCCTTGCTTTTTCTTTTTCCACGCTTATTCATTGCTCCTAGTAACAAATTTTACCAAGTTTAAAAAAACAAAACAATACCCTGCAATTGATATGCTATAAAATTCACAAGCCTTAGTGAGAAAAGGAGTTTGGCTCTCCTAAGCTTTTTTTTAATTCTTCTTAGGTTTCAGCTGTTCTCATTAGATGGAGTTGTCAGAAAGCAGAGATTTCCAAAGGGCAATGTGTTCCCATGTTCTGCTCCATATAATCAACTTAATTTAATACACATTAATAGCAAAAAAAATTGAAAAGAGCTTGTCTTAAATCACTGCCCTCCCACTTAACAAGAAAAAATGTAGAAAGCAATACATATTATATAAACTTTCAGTACAGACACAGGGCCATAAAATCAAAGCACTCGTTCTGCAATAAGTATGTGCTTTGTGGAGGTCAATTAAAGGCAAGATTTATGCACACATGCAGTCACTCTGCCTTAAAAAAATGGCTTTACACACTCTTCTTCACAGTAGAGTGAAGAACTGCTCAGAAGACAGATGCCTACAGAATGGAAAAACAGAATTAATCTGGAACAACATACCTGGCCTCTAAGACTATAACATAAGTGGCTAAGGGAAATCCCAAAATATTTAAGGATAGGAAAGATTAAAACACCTTCCAAAAGTCATTTAAGGGAAAGAAATCTCAGTTCTCTATTGCGTCTTGAGAAACTTGATTTTTTAAACCTTATCTGAAGGGCACAAGCAGAACATTTTTGATTTATAACATGAAGATAAACTAAAGGGTACATGGTGCCAATAACATATTACAGCCTCTCAACAGTATTCTTCGCCACTGCCCATAATTAATTTGTGTACCTACCAAGATTCAGAAATGTAAAACAATGGAGGAAGTATATTATAAGGTTTTACAAACCTAGGAGCAAGGAGAACCATCTCATCTTTTAAATCATTCAGACTGGTTACTGTATCGTAAACAAAGCTGGGACTGAAGTGTAGATGGATGGCCGAGGTACTTGCTCCCTGAGTATCATGAATCACTGTGCTTTTCCTCTAAGCTCTCCAAATGCCTAAACTTCTTTCTATGTTAAAGATGCTTGAAAGTACAATGACTCTTTGTATCAATTAGCCTCCTGGAAGACTCATTTACGAAATAGCATGTTATTCAAAATGCGCTCCTTCAACTTTACCTTAATATTAAGCCCTACTCTGTGGTAGGCATTGAAGGTGCAAAGACAAAAAGAAAAGGTCCACATTTCAAAGGAGTGTTTAGACTCATTAGGATACAAAAAGTAGGCAAATACATAGAATAACATATAACAATAGATATACTGGAGTTATATACAAAGTACACACAGAAAAAATGTGCTTATACACATTGTCACAGAGAAGGTAGCAGTTACACTGGTATCTTGATATATGAGTGGAAATTTTCCATAGAGACTAATTTGGAGAAGGCGTTCCAGAAAGACGGGATTTCACACACAAGGGCACAGAGGCAGGAATAATTTTGCCTTGTTCAGAGCAAATTATATAGTTTGGGAATGCTACAAGAGGCATGAATGATGGGAGATGTGGCTCTGGGGACTGGCAGGGGCCAGACGATGAAGGTTATACTAAAGTGTTGTGCTTTTATCGGGTAAATAAGGAACAGGCCGTGATCTGATGAAATCACGAGCTGAATAGTGATACGATCAGGCATGCATGTGAGAAAGTCCTCTCTGGAAGTAGTAAAAAGGATGGATGTGAGAAGGTGACACTACAGGAAAGGAGACCCGTGAGGTGCCCGAGCAGTTGTCCAGGTGAGAAATGATGATGGTCTGAGATAGGAGAGTAAGAGTGCAAATGATGGAGAGGCTCAGACAGGAGAGGTAAGAGGAGCAGAACTGGCTACTCTTAATAACTGATTAGATGTCAGGAGTAAGGTCAGGAGAGCAATCTGATAAAGCTCTTACTTTTCTAAACTGAGTATCAAGATAGGAAACATCAAGGAAACTGCTGGGTCAATGTAGATATGATGAGTTTGGAGAGTCTGTGCCATCTACAGACAGATGTGGGTCCAGAGATGCAGTCAGACATTCGGAGAGTGTGTAGAATTCATCACTTACCTATTCAACAAATATAGAGTAGAAGGTAAGAGCCAAGGACAGAGTCTGGAGACATCATCATTTAAGAATCAGGCAGAACAAGAGATACCCTCAAAGAGATTTAGAGAGCAGTCAGAGGAAGAAAACCAGTAGAGAGCCGTGCATGAAAAACAAAGGAATTGAGGATTTAGGAAATATGAGAGCGATCAGTGGTCTAAAATGCTGAAGAGAAACAGCAAAGGATGGGCATAGCAGGAAGCCACTGAGATGGGAACCAAGACTGGATTCAGTGGCACAGTGAAGATGGAGTCGGTAATAAAGTGAGGATCTGGAGCAAATGGGCATTGAGGACATGGAGCAAGGACATGCAGAAGGCCTTTTAGAACCTGGCTGAACAAGGAAGGAGAGATACAGGACAGTGGCTGAAGAGGCCACTGGGTCAAGGTTAGAAGTAGGTAAGATTAGTAGTCAAGGTTAGATTCCTCTGAAATGAGCTAATCGAATTTCCAGCATGCTTTGAGGAAAGTTCACCCACTGGAAAGACTCCTTCCCATTACTGTTAAATCTATGAGGTGGACAGTATAGGTATAAAGGAGACTATGCCACTTTTTAAAAACAAAAATTACATTTTAACTTGTTTGGTAAAATATCAAATGCTTTATGTAACCAAATGGGAGAAAATGTTTTTATCAGGAATACCCTCAGAAGGATACTGACTGAGGTTGGTAAGATAGGGAAGGGGCTGGGTTAACTCCCAGGGAACATGCTTATTTAAGTGCAAGGAGGCTCTGAATTGCCTTCTAAGGATGATGTTCTCAGCTTCAGGATTCAGTGGCCAGACTGAAGTCTAGAGAAACAGAGGAGGGGTGACAGTTTTGTAGAGAAGAGAACTAAAGGAGGTAGAGACCATTTAAGGAAGGCAGGCTATCAACTCCTTTCCTTCATTTTCCTTACAAAATCTTAGTAATTAGTAATTTAAGAATTTACTACATTACTTCCTAATGCTTCAGTATAAATGCATAGAAGAGATAAATCCCTATCCAAGTTTGAGGCCCAACAAAAACAGGGACCATGAGGAAAGTTGCAATTAGGGTTACATTTAGTACTTTCTTCTTCATTTGAGGACATATGCTTTCTGATGTCTATTTACCCATAACTGGAAATTGATGACATTGTTGCAATTCAGAAGTTGCATAATTTAGGAACACATAGTCTCATGTTGTCATCAAAATGCTACTCAACAGGTAAACAGAGGACAGGAAGGTACTTAGTATGAATTACCACCACTAATCCCTACAATACTGGGGTTCTGGAGAAATCAACAGGCCAAAGCCCTGGGGAGCATCCTCACCATATCAAAGATGCTGTGCATTATCTAGCCCACATCCATCAGGTGTTTTAGGGGACAGTCACTGTGCTGGCTCAAGCTAGACCATTGGGTCAACAAAAGAGCTCACCAGCTAGGAAAATCAGCAGTGAGGATCAAGTAGACTGACATTTATACACACTACAATTCTTCATATTTGCACCATTTTGGTGTCAATAATTTACTTGGATCTTTATGTTCCAGAATTCCTTTGGCCAGGGAGCTGCTGGACTGAGGAGTATATTTTCTCATGTCTTCCATGGGAAAGATTTCCATGAGCCTTTGGTAAGGCTCAGGCCAAGAGAAATGAGATTTTCTCACTTTCAACTCAAAAATAAAAATTCAGGCATTTTGCAGCAGGGATGACTTCTTTTATTTGGACAAAAGGAAAGACAAAGAGAGAAATGGGGAAGGGAGTTATATTTTGCCCTTTTACTTACCAATTATTTAGATGTCTTGTGGTATTTACATTATTCCATTGAATTATAGCTTGCTTTCTGCATTGCTAATTAACTTTCCACTAGTTGACTTCTTAAGTATCTTAACTAGATAGTTAGATAGTTCCTGGGAAAGCAATATATGCATATTTTCCTTTATATCACCCCAAGTGGGCAGAATTCTAGGCTGATCCATAAGACTCCTATACCCTGTATGATTCCCTCTCCTTGAGTGCAAGCAGCACTGTGAATATGATGGCATCTTATTCCCATGACTGAGTAACAGTATATGGAAAAAGGTGAAAGGATTTTCCTATTGTAATTAAGGTTCATAATCAGTTGACTCCGCTTTTATCAGAAGGGAGGTTATCCTGGGTTAGATCTTCGCAAGAACATGTAGGCCTTCCCTGAAGGGAGAGAGACACTTTCTCCTTCTGTCCTTGAAGAAGTAAGATGTCATGTGTTCTACAACCACAAGGAAATAAATTCTGCCAATACCCACATGAGCAAGAAAGGACCCTGAGCCTCAGACAAGACTCCAACCCCAGCTGGCACCTGGATTGCAGCCTTGGGAGACCCTGAGAAGACTCCTGACTCTCAGAGACTGTGAAATAATCAAGGTGTATTATTTTAAGCCACAAAATTTGTGTCAACTTGTACAGCAATAGAATACCTTCACAATTAATGCCCTGATCACAACAGACACTCGGGAAGTTTGAGCTTATTGGTCTCTCATGGAAGAATCCATCTGTGCCAAACAACATGGGTAAAAATTCTCTTATGAATCTAAGACACTGAGACAAATGAAGCCAAATCCAGATTGCTACTAAAAGGGTGTTGAGTGAGACCATATAGAGGCAGGGTAGTTCTTTGGACTAGAAGCAATAGCCATGGCCAGGACCAAGAGAAAGATGATTTGACTTACAAACGGTTTCATTCATGGGTCTCAGGGTGCATTAGGAAAAGATCACACACTAGATGTACAGCTCTGTCTCCGTCTGAGCAGCCTGGTATGACAGATGGCTTTTACACCAGGAAGCCTAGCAGCTTCTGATTCTGTCAACCTGGAAAGTGAAACCCAGGAATGTGGGCCTTCGATGACAATTCCCCATATCTCATCCCATAAAACAAAACACTAGAACACTACCCAATGCCAAAACGATGGAAATTTTGAGAGCTTGTTTCCACTTTCCTTGTGTTTTCTTAGTGTGGTGCTAAATGGGGCTTTGAACACTTCTAGAAAGCACACTGTGACGTACAAGTGCCACTTGTTATGTGAAAAAAGGCACTAAGCCTGCAAGTTGCAGTCATTTAAATGAGTCATTGAAAACACCACTGAAAAGCCATCGCTGAGCCCTTTGAAAGAACAAAAACTGTTGGCGAGAAAGGACGTACCCTCTCAGGAAAAGATCCAAACAAATTCAGAAAGAGTTAAGCAGATACTCGAGAGACCTAATATGTCAGCATTTTCTGAGCTTCTATCATCTCATTTACTTTCAAGGTCTGGTCTGGGAAATCTGGAACGCTACCAGCACTGTCTTAACTACCCTCTGCTATCTGAAAATACAGCCCAGTGCTGAGAGGAAGGGCAGCAAGGTTGCTGAGAATCTGCTATTCTTCAGGCTCTAAGCTATGTGCTTTGCTAATGGATTTTACCCCACTTTTTTTGCCTCCAAATTGGTAAAATGGATTACTTTTCCATTGCTATGTAACAAGTTATCATAAATGGAGCAGCTTAAAAATCAATACCACTCTATTAGCTCATAGTTCTATAGATCAGAAGTCTTGGCATGGCCAGAACCCAGAAGGCTGGGTTCTCTGCTCAGGCTGAAGTCAAGGTGGCAGCCAGTCTAGGTCCTTGTCTGGAGGTTCTGGAAGAAAATTCACTTCTAAGCACATTCTTGTTGGCAGAATTCAGCTCCTTGTAGTTATAGAACTGAAGTCCCTGTTTCCTTGCTGGCTTTTAGCCAGAGACTACCCTCTGCTGTTAGGGAGTGCCCACATTCCATGCCACATGGCCCCTTCCATCTTCAGGCCACCGATGGTATGTCAGTTCCAGGGAATATCCAGGGTGAATATACCAAGGAATAGGGAAATCTGGATAAATATCTTGGACAAGATTCCACCTACCACCTAAGACCAGGATTGCTATTCTCATCGTACAGATGAGGAAAATGAGGCTGTGAGAGACACTGTATTAAATGTTGGCAGCACTGATATGTCTGTTTGCCTCTGAAGCCCATGTTTTTCTAATATGTCATGCTGAGTCATAAAGGGAACAGTCTTAAATTTTTCTATGAGTATCTTGTAAGGGTCAGAAATCTGGGCTAGTCATCGAGAAAGCAAAATCAAGTTTATGGCTGGCCCTGACTAGGGCTGATGCAGGTTCCCAAACTGGAATTCTGACCTGGTAAACCTGTAAATTCCCCACAATAGAAAGAGCAATCAACTTGTTTCTCCTCCTCTCTCCTCAAATGCTCACAGGTTGCTTACGAAGCTGTACATTGGTACAAAATCAGATTCAGGCACCTTTAAACTGTTAGCACTGAACAGCGAAAGAGCAACAAATATTCTTTGTGGGAAAAAAAACCACATTATTAAAATGTGTTAAGCTATTTCTTCCAGAGCTAAACAGCTAATTACATGGAAGATGCTCACGTAGTTATCATGCCAGATTTTCTGGTTTCTAGAAAAGATTCTTGTAAATCAGTGCTTGCTTTGTGATATGGATAGAGGGAAACAAGCTGAGCAGGAGAGATGGAAACAAAATTGGTTGTAACATGAAAGAAAGGACCACTTCTGTTCACCACCGGATCTCTAGTACGACCAGGTAGGCACTCAAAGCATTGGCAGAATAAATGGCGGCATGAAAAGCAACATGGCTGAAGGCTGTAATCTACTTTGTTTGGTAACCTTGAGAGAGGGATTGTGTTCGGTTTTGTTTTTAAGGCAGTGATTCTATAATGAACTTAGCCTTCCTTTGGCTCTGGCTCAACCACACAGTTCAAGTTTTTGAGGACAGTCAGATTCCAAATGTTCCTGCAGGTATTCTAATTTTTAATTCATAGATATGACTCTACCAAACATCTCTAGAAGGTGAAATCAGAAACCAGGAGAACTATCCCAGTTCATTGTTTTGTAAAGACAATCATGAAGCATTATCATAAATTAAGAGTTGAGAATGGCTTGAAAGAAGAGTTTAAAACAAATGAAAGTTAAGAATACTTAGTTTTGGAGGTATGAGTGAAATGGAACAAACTTCCAGTTATAAAATAAATAAGTCCTGGGGATGTAATGTACAGCATGGTGAATACAGTTAATAATACTGGATTGCATATTTGAAAGTAGCTAAGAGAATAGATCTTAAAAGTTCCCATCACAAAAAATAGGTAATATGTATGGTGATGGATGTTTCTAGACTTATTGTGGTGATCATTATGCAACATATACAAATATTGAATTGTGTTATACAGCTGAAACTAACATAATGTTATACCTTAATTATACTTCAAAAAAAGAATACCCTTAATCAACTATACTCCAATATATAAAAAAAGTTAAAAAAAAAAAGAATACTTAAATTTTTTAAAGGAGTCTAAAGTGTTAGAAGTACTTGAAGTTTAATAAAAATGTTTTCTTCATTATACTAAATATATTTCTTTTCCTGTCCTATTTATTTTTATTGGAGTATAGCTGATTTACAATGTGTTAGTTTCAGGTGTACAGTAAAGTGATTCAGTGATACATATACATATATTCATTCTTTTTCAGATTCTTTTCTCATATAGGTTATCACAGAATATTGAGTAGAGTTCCCTGTGCTATACAGTAGGATCTTGTTGGTTATTTATCTTATATATAGTAATGTGTGTATGTTAATTCCAAACTCCTGATTTATCCTCCCTACCTCGTTGCCCCTTTGGTAACCATACGTTTGTTTTCGATATCTGTAAGTCTGTTTCTGTTTTGTAAACTATATGTCAATAAAATGGACAACCTAGAAGAAATGGACAAATTCTTAGAAAGGTATAACCTTTCAAGACTGAACCAGGAAGAAATAGAAAATATGAGCAGATTAGTCACAAATACTGAAATTGAAACAGTGATTTAAAAACTTCCAACTAACAAAAGTCCAGAACCAGATGGCTTCACAGGCAAATTCTATCAAACATTTAGAGAAGAGCTAACACCCATCCTTCTGAAACTCTTCCAAAAAATTGCAGAGGAAAGAACACTCCCAAGCTCATTCTATGAGGCCACTATCACCCTGATACCAAAACCAGACAAAGATGTCACAAAAAAAGAAAATTACAGGCCAATATCACTGATGAACATAGATGCAAAAATCCTCAGCAAAATACTATCAAACCGAATCCAACAACACATTAAGTGGATCATACACCATGATCAAGTGGGATTTATCCCAGGGATGCAAGGATTCTTCAGTATTCGCAAATCAATCAATGTGATGATACACCATATTAACAAACTGAAGAATAAAAACCATATGATCATCTCAATAGACACAGGAAAAGCTTTTGATAATATTCAACACACATTTATGATAAAAACTCTCCAGAAAGTGGGCATAGAGGGAACCAACCTCAACATAATAAAGGCCTTATACCTCCTATTTATTTTTAATATATATGCTACACTAAACTAAAATGTCATGTTATTCAAGCCTATTAATAGGTAGTAAGTACACATTTAAAATCCTATGAACTTACATTTGTATAGCAATTTCTTTTTATCATGCCCCATTGTGGCCATTAGCCCACTGGCTTGTCATAAGCCTGTGAGGGAGGCAGTATGATCAGTTTTCAGTGCTTTATAATCATTTTAAAGGTAAAGAAACAGTCTCATTAGATCACCGGCCCAAAGTCAATGTTGGCCTGTAGATTCTAAGTACAGTCCCTTTTGCCTGCACCACAGAGCATGTCTAGGAATGATGCTGCTGAGAAATGGGATATGTGTTGACCTGAGCAATGGGAACGCAGGATGAGAATTTGCATGGTTCCTGCATTTTCTACATCCTACACAAGACACAGCTTCTCAGGCCTCTCCTCCTTTCTAGTTAACTCCCATTATTTCATCTGATCTTTCCTCAATCTAAGCAGGTATAACACTGAAGCAATACAAAGGGCAATTAAAATATTTATCACATATTTATGATCAATTTATCTTCTCTACTGTACATGTTTTTAAAGGTGTTATTATAACAGATCCTAAAATGGAATAGTAAATATATATTTTCAATATGACAGAATTACAATTTTTAAAAGCTAAATTATAATTTTCTTTGTATGGGAGTTTTGGTTGTATTCATAACTAAACTATTTCTTTCCTACTCTGAAAAGCTGTTTTGCTACAGGTCCAGTTCTTTTTTACTTTTAACCACAAGGAAGTCATAAGCCCCTACTTAAATAGAAGCTGGTTACCATGGAAATCATTCTAATGCCACTGAATCAATATTTTGATTTTGCTGACATTTAATGCAAAAAGACAGACTAAGATTTATAAAAGTCACTTTTCATCTTTGTTATAATTTTGATAGCTAGAAAAATTGTAAAGAAAACATATGTTCCGTAATGAACTCCAGTTAACTCACAATTATAAAGAATTGCGGATTCATAAAAGAACAATCTACATATTTATATAATTTTGGCTTTGAGTACACACATATGCATGCATGCATTTGGACTCAAGATTTTTTTCCCATGTTTCAACTGAGCCCTGATTCTCTCCTGTTACTGAAGTCATAACTTGGTAGAAGAGATTTGAATATATCCAGTTTTGCAATTGCCTTTTGATTAAGTGTTCTGAAGAGAAGGTGAAATTTGCATTGAGAATCACTCTTCCACAGAAGTTGACCATTTCTGCACTGAATCTAAATAGTCCATCTGGTCCATTGACCACCCTCAAAGAGGCACTACAGCTGAAGGCTCCTCAACCCATCCTTAGAGGTCCTTCTGAGGAAAGATGCTGAACTTGAACCTAGTGTTTAATAAGCCTCACTGACTATAAAGTTGTTTTCCAAGTCTGAGATAAGTCTTTGCTGCTGCTGTAATTTACTCACTGTCTCCTCTTCTGTCCTCAGAAGGAATAAAGATAACAGAGCTGCTGTCTTCTGTTTGATAACTAGCTATTTAGAGGCTTAGATCTTTAGATGGTGAAGGGATCTGAAAAAATTATGAGCTTCTCTACTTCAGGAATTAGCTACCTACAGCATCTCAAATGAATGGTAATGAGCTCTATTCTTAAGACAATTGAATCACCACTCAAATGTTTCTTCTGTGGGACAATCATGATTTTCCACATGTGTCTACTTTGAATGCCCCAGGTCCCCTTCCTGGGGGGTGCTATTCGGAAGTGTATACGTTACACTGCTTCCAGGAATGTTTCCAGAAGCATTACACCCCTGATAACACACACCTTACTGTCTGCTTGCCTTGTCTGTTTCATTTTCCCCTCCCCTTCCAATGGGTCTTTTATTCCTCTTTATTCTTGAATCATTCTAGGCCCTCATCATTCAGAGACCACTGTTCCAAATCAGTAACCTGCTTTTGAAAACAATCTAATGTAAATAATTATGCAGTTTTCTGGCAGTAAAAGTAGGAAAGGGGTGATTTTTGGCAACAAGATCACAGGATATAAAGAGAAATGAAAGGCACCGTATATCAATAGCAGAGGAAACTTAGGAACAATATTTAAAATTTACAAAAGGCAGATCTCTAGAGCCTTTTAGTTTATTAACAAGTAAATGAAACACTTAAATCGTCTCTAAAACATCAATGTGTTACAAGTTGATGACCTTGACTCATGAGAAAAAAGGCTCAGAATTCTAATCTATTCCAAGACATCAGAGGAACAATAGAGTTACACAAACAAACAGACACACAGACACACACACATCTTCATTGCAATGATATTGATTATAGCAAAACAAACTGGAACCAACCTAAGACTTCATCAAAGAGATAATGATTAAATAAAGTATCATGATGTATATGACCCTCCTAAAAATGATGTTTCCCAACAAACTGAATGCCATGGAAAATAGTCACAAGAAAATAACTGAAAATATAAAACACAGAACTCTATGCACTAGGATTTCGATTTCGTAAATATACATATACACATGTTATTCACATATATAATCGCACAAACACACACTCATGATATATTTTCACGTATATGTGAAGTAGGAAAAAACTGAGCATAAGTGGAGATTTTCCCTATAGAATGCATGGATTCGCTCCATCTCCAGGCACTTATTTGTATTCTTCAATATACTCTGAGGCTTTTTTTTTTTTTTTTTTTTTTTTTGGCTAAATAGGCACTTGGACACCGATATGGGAGAAAGGAGAGATGAGGCTACTAGAAAAGATGGTACATGCTTCCTGGGCACCCGTCTCATGGACTAGGTTTGAGCTTCGGTGGAAGGATTTAGAGCAGAAGATGAGGGGGCTTTTGTGAGTGACTGGGGAGCCCAGGTGACAAAGAAACCTACCCAGCTGAGGAAAGGACCACCTGGCTTCCACTCTCTGCTGCAAGCTACTGGGAAACTTGGAACACTGGGCGCCCAGGGGAGCCAACTGGGGAGAATGTCAGGGACAGACAGGGTAAGAGAAAGACCTTGGGACCTCATAGAGCCATGCTCTCAAGCTGGCCACTGACAGCACTGGACAGCCTGAAGCATTTTCCACAACTGACACACAAAAATCTGAATGCGCCTGTATCAAAACACACTTGCAACTACTCTCCCACCAAGGGACTCTCAGGAAAAACTCAGGAAAGCTGAAACTTATTTATTCAAGCAAGGCTAAAGAGCTGGTGAGATATGGTGTTAACCTGGCCTAATTTATAATCATAGACCAGCAAGGAGACTAAGATATATTTGATTTATGTATTTCATGGCTGAGGAAAAATATAAATATAGGTAGAAATAGAATAGAGATTGAAGTAGAGACTTTAATATGTATACGTGCACACGTGTGTGTATACTACAAACGTACACACATGCATGCATAAATTCATATTCACTGGAAGGAAGTACAGCAAAATGTTAAAAAAAATGATCATTTCTAAAGATGATTACAATTTTTCTTCTTTATATTTTCCTGCATTACAAAGCTCCCTAATGATCACATGACACTTCTATAATCATACAAATAATACTAATAAAAGCAAGAAAATATAAATTTTAGACATATTGCTAGGCAAAATAATTTTCTAATGATTCAAAGCTTTAAGGGGGCTAGAAAACTCATATACTGCTTTCCCTTTCCGATGATATAAATTAAATACATTTTTCTGGGTGTCATTTGACAACACCCAGATAAATAGCCATCCCCCCTGGATTCCTCTTTTCTAAGACTCAGGGGGAGGGAGACAGGGCTATGCGACCCAGGGAGGAAGGCAGATGCTGGTTAGTATGCGGACCCTGACACGTGGCCTGAAGTCTCTTTCTAAGTGAAGTGGGCCTGGCGGGTTTTACCTTCGTTCCGCTCGGGGCCTTTCCCGCTCTTACTGGCCGCCGTGCTGTTGACCGTCTCGGACGACGTGCTCAGCTTGGTGCTGGGGTCCCGCTTGGGCTTCGGGGGTGGTTGTCTCCGGGAGCTACAGCTGCTGTCATCGTCTGTGCCCCCGACCGAGTGCAGCGACTGCGACCTCACAGAGAAGCCACTGGAGCAAGGATGGGGCAGCCTGTCCTGAGGAGCGGGCATCGTCATGAATCCCATGCGGAAGTGTTTGCCCACGTAAGTTCCTTCGTGGCCTCGCCCTACTTCTCCACCTATGCTGTAAAAGAAAGACGAAACCCGCGCCAAGTGAGCCAGGATGTGCAAGATCATGGGCACAAGCATATCTATAACTGTTGATAGTTCACATTTTAACTTGACACTGGTGAAGAAGCGTTTCCAATAACATGAAAATATTCTATGCTTTTGCATTCAATATGACAGTAAAGCAAATAAAATTTGATCATAATCAGAAATTCTGGTATCCTGGTATCCACATACTCTCAAAATAGTATTCTAAAGAAAAAAAAAAAGTTACCACATAGCACATTTCATCTTCAATTGCTTGTCTCTACTTTCAGGTAAATCTTGTCTGTGGCTTAAAAAGGAAACAAGAATTCCTGGTGACAATGACTTGTAGACTGCCTTTTTTTTTTTTTTTTTAATTTTTATTGGAGTATAGTTGATCTCCAATGTTGTGTTAGTTTCAGGTGTACAGCAAAGTGAATCAGTTATCCATGTACATATATCCATGCTTTTTTAGATTCATTTCCCATATAAGCCATTACAGAGTATTAAGTAGAGTTCCCTGTGCTATGCAGTAGGTTCTTATTAGTTATCTATTTTATATATAGTAGTGTATATATGTCATAGACTTTTGACACATGACTGAGGTCAAAGGGGCAGCATTTGAAACTCTTCTCCACTTCATCAAGATCATCTCTACTTTTACCTAGTTAATATAGAGGGAAAAACAAAACAACAACAACAACAAAAGGTGTTCTGTTACCAGTACAAGGGGGGAGAGAGAGATAGGAAGTGAAGAGGAGGTAAAGGAAGGAAGGGAAGGAGGGAGGGAGGGAGGGAGGAAAGAAGGAAGGAAGGAAGGAAGGGGAAAATACTTGCTTAAATCAATAGAATAATTGTTAATCTCTCTCAGGTTTCCAGAATCCTTTGGTTACACTAGTAACTTAGTTCTACTAATAAATTAGTCTCACAGAATAAAATAGCATCTAATAAAGAGGTGTATCAAGAGTTAAAATCTCATCTGATCCTAGGATAGTTCTATTCAGAGTATGCAAAGTTTCCAAATGTAAGGTTTTTAAGTTTTACATTGGAAAGTTCGAACAGAAATTTTAAAATATATAAGAAAACTCTCTCAGTTTGAAGCTCAGTTAATCATATAGGAAATGACTGTTGGGTGCCTTTCTATTCTATTAAGTAATGGTGACCCTATGAAGAAAAAGGACATGAATGTCAATATGAATTTTTAAGAGAGGTTTTTCTAGAGTCATCCCCATTTTTGCTCATTCATCAATAAAGAAAACAAAAAGAAGAATTGTTAGAAATATTTGGTTGATTTTCTTAGACATGTATGAAGTAAAAAAGTATCTTTGAATATATGAATTTTGGAAGCCTGTTGAGTCTACCTTTCCAGATATAAATTTATTTGGGCCTTTCTTTAATCGTAATTTTAGCTGGCTCTTTATTGTATCTTTCATGACTCTAATGTTTGTCATACATTTTACATTCCACTGGGAAATATCATGGTAAATATTTGTTTTTCCCCCTTCGCTGAAGGAGTTATGACAATTATATGACCCTTGTGAATAGAGCCAGAAAGGATTCAACAAGAATATGTGACTCTGATTCTGGTATTTAATTCTGATCACAACTTGCTATTCAACCACAAATTTTTTTTATATTTATTTCATTTTTTTCCTGAGTATTATGAGTCGATATTCAGATACTAGATATACTATCTTTGCAAAGCAAAATGAAGAAATATCCGTGCACTAACCAGAGCAGTGGATATCTAGAAGCATGAATGAAATCAAGGAAATGTCTAAGTGGAAGTTTTCACATTGTAGTGGTCAGTATCCTAGATCCATGTAGTGTTTTCACGCATTTCACGTTCTATGCTTTCTTCAAGAACATCAGCCAAAAATTAAACTAGAATAAATTCAGATGGAATGGTTTGTGAAAAATCAGTAAGAATTTAAGGCAGAATGGTGTGGTGGAGGTGAGATCAGGGTATGATGGAATGTGAAGATTTGTCATTGATTTGTGATGATTGTGACCTTAATCTTTCTCATAGAAGATGAAATATTTGATCTCATCTAACTTTGCCTCAATCATTTTGCATGTCTTTTCCTTATTTCTGCTGCCATATCACTGAATAAAAGGTGATTTGAGGATTATTTAGACAGTCATTCCCAGTAATATATCCACGTGAGGGGATTTATGCATGTATTAATGCACATAGGCATTTATGAGAGTTATGAGGAATATTTGTATCAGCAATTTCTCTGTTACTTTTGACCTAAATAGAGCCTGCACATTTTCCCAGACAGATAATTAGCTCTGTTGCTTCAAAATTACATTTTTTCAGCATAAAACAATTTCCTGTAACTCTCTATCCTTTTGTTCATATATGTAATGTATACACACATAGACACACACACACACACACACACACACACACACAGAAACACTTTTTCCAAAGAGAAATTCAGTGTATGCTTTAAACAATGGCAGGTCTCAGGTACAAATTCAATTTGACCAGGCTGTGAATGCAGGATGAAAATGTGGGGCTAAGGTAAGTTGGATAGAAAGGCCATCATCCAAGGCTAAGGGTAAGCAATAAAGGTTATGGTACACCTAGGTTCAAGAGACCAGTAAAGATGATTAATCAAAAGGAAATTGAAGATTATGAAACATAGCATACAACTAATTCCTGAATTTAGGATAGCACCATGAGGAGTTTTTTTAAAATTCCTAGACTCAT
Source organism: Balaenoptera ricei (assembly GCF_028023285.1). Taxonomy (NCBI): domain Eukaryota; kingdom Metazoa; phylum Chordata; class Mammalia; order Artiodactyla; family Balaenopteridae; genus Balaenoptera; species Balaenoptera ricei. The sequence continues at coordinate 109,043,503 of NC_082645.1, read as the reverse complement.
ACTAAGGACAAATACCTAATCATATTTGTTGAATCAGAATCTCTGTAGCCAGTTAGCCATACTCTGTAGCCAATGAGTTTCTTAAAAACTATATCCAGATGTTTTTGATGTAGTCAATCCAGAAACCCCCAGAAACATTAAGAACAATAGTTAGAGACATTAATGAGCAGACATCTGTTAGTTAGAAACAGCCAGGGAAACAGAGTTATCAGAAAGTGGGACAAAGGAGACTTACCAGAGACCAGGCAAAATATCACAGATAAGACAAGGTACAATGTATTAGTCAGATCTTGTTAGGTTATCCTGAAGTAACAAATAATCCCCTATTCTTAGTTATTTTTAACAACACAGGTTTACTTCTTGCTTGTATTCATTGGGTCAGCTGTGCATCAGCTGTGGCTGTATTCCACATGTCTTTTTCATTCTCGGATCTAGCCCCTACTGAGATATGTTCTCATGGCAGAGAGAGAAAAGCACTCACAGAACCACACAGTGTCTCTTAAAGCTTCTGCTCAGATGGGGCATGTGATCTTGAACTCACATTCCATTGGCTAAAACCAGTCTTATGGCCAAGTTTGATGTCAATGGAGTGGGGATAGATTCTCTTCCAACAGGAAATCACTGCAAGTTACATGACAATATGTGGGGATGCATAGTCCTCTTCCAGGTAGGGGACCAAATACAGGTACAGCACTTGTAGCATATGCCTCTGAGATCTCCCTTCAAGAGGGAACTTGACATTAGGAATGAAGTTAGCTGACAACTAGTGACCCATTGAGGGGTTTTGTGCTTCTTGCCCCCATAATTCTGGTCTCTACCTAGTTAGAAGTCTTGGTCTCCAAAGCGAACACACTCTTTCTCGAAGATACAGTAAGGGTCCCATTGAACAACAAGGCTATAGCTGCCTCCTAAGTAATTGGAGCTCCCTTTGTATAGTGGCGAGCAGACAAGAAGACAGGTCTCCATTGTGGAAGAGATCACGGACCCTGATCAGTAGGAAGAGGCGGAGCTGCTGTTACAAGATGGTTCAGAGAGAAAAATGTATGGGACCCCTCTGGTTACTCCCTTGCCCAGCTGTGAGTTTGAAAGGTCACCTGCAGCAACCTGGCCCGAGAAGGTTTTGTTGACCAGATGTCCCAACCTCTCGTTAAATTAGTCTCACCACCGGGCAAGACACTGAGACCAGCAGAGATGTTAGTTGAGAGTGAGAGTGAGGTGGATTTAGAATAAGTGTGGGAGGAGGGAGATAATGCATATCAGTTGCAAGCCCCATATGAAGTGCAGTGAAAGGAGCTATAGTTTCTCACACCAACTGTCCCCTTGTAAGTTTTCCCTCATGAAGCATCCAACAGGATCCATGAAAGAGCTGGTCCCCAAACCTGCAGAAGAGCATCTGCTGAGCATAAGGGGTGAATTGTGGCAGCCATGAAACTTCTCTAAGGACAGCACTTAGCTGACAGCCCCCAGCCATAGAGTCTTCAAATCGGATGCAGCATTTAGGTCAAGGCCACTCTGCCCATGGAAAGCTCCTAGCTAACAGCTGAGCATATGAGGTATGGGACCTGGCTATTTCTGCCCAGCATGGGAGTCCTTGTGTCTGAGTTTCCCTGTTGGGTTGGCTGAGACTTCCCCATAGCTACACCATGGTCTGAAGCTCTTCCTATCCAATTATTTTTCCTTCCCCTTCTCCTTTCACAGGTGTCATGCTACATTGTGGTCTGAGGCTTTTTCTGCCTATTCCTGCTCCCTCCTTATCCCAGGCATTCTCCTCAATAAATCTCTCCCTCTAAATTTCATCTATCTTGGTATCTGCTTTCTGGAGGTCATGAACAAACATACTTGGGAACGATCATACAATCTATGACATTCAGAAACCAAAGAAGCAAGAAAGAGAAAGCCTAATAACAAAAGTGAGACCCCAGAAATAAGAAATGCCTGTGAAAATAGGGCAGTCTCTTGCTTCAGACTGAGTATTTAAATGCTGGTTGGGAAAGTAGGAACTAACTCCACTATAGGAATACTTGGCTTGAAGTGAAAGTTACGTGGGCTGAAGAAAGCAGTCTTTTTGCAGTAAGACTCTAGTGCTCAAGATAGATTAAGCCTGACACATCTCATGTTATAAAAATAAAAATAAGTTTCATAACCCTGAATTTAAAGAAGTACACTTTTTCTCACACAATGAAGGTAATGTTGCAAGACGTAGTTGTCTGTTGGTTTGTTTGTCTATTATAAAATTAAAAAAAATAAAGTACTACTTAAATCAAAGCAAGTTGTTTCCCTAGAAGTAATTGATAAAATATTTGTAAACTTCTCCAAAAAAGTTACTGGCTTATGAACAGACCTGGACATTTGTGCTCTGGAATCACTGAGTTGTGGTTTCTATCCTCAGTTCCACCATTTAGCACCTCTACTTTAGTTGCTGATCCCAAAGACCATTTCCTTAAGAGATAAATAGTAGTATTAGCCTCATGGAATTGTTATCAAGTTTACCTGAAATGCTACATATGAAGCATTTAGCATGGAATCTGACATATCATATGCAGTCAATAATTTTAGCTTTACAATTCCTACTTTTAAATCCTGTCCTCCTGAATTTTGTTTATGGGATCATAATGTGCAATGTAAGGCCATATCTCTAAAAAAAGTGGTACGTGGTACCATGTAACCTCAAAAAACTGTGCACAAAGTCAAAACAAAATCTGACATTTAACTCAAGATAATCTAGGCAAACATAGTCTCCATGTCCTTAACTTTCTTCAGTACTTGCTTTGATTTTTTTTAAAGTACCTGTTGATCGGGACTGACAAAGAAAGGTACAAAACAAGAACTTCAGAGCTGCTTCGACAATGCTATTCAATAGAGATTGTTACTTGTCTTGCTGTCTTCTTGAAAATCCATCAACATTAATGTTTTATGTCACCTTCTGAGAAATGCTTCCTTTCAGAGATGAAAACACAACCCCTGAGAAGGGTGAGCTGCTAAGGTGAGATGTCAACTCTAAAAGTGACAGAGGCACTGCTTCTCTGTGTCATTTTGAAGCAAATATGTCAATATCTCATGGTAGAGTATTCCTGGGAACCACTGGAAAAAAAAAAAAAACCAGAATCCCGGTTCATATGTATACCCTCTTTCAAGGATATCTAGGAAGTTGGGATACAAACAGAGGTATTACCTAGGAGTTTGCTTCTTGCTTGGAATTTTTTTTTTTTTTTTTTTTGTAACAGTTCTATGAAGCTAAGCTCAAATATCCATCTCTAACACTGATGCATACTCCAGTATATTTTTACCTTTGCAAAGTTCTGAACCCCCTGGAATTTTTTCTGTTGATTTTTCAAGAAGATGTCTTTATCTGATATTAGGGAAAGGGATTATTCAATCATAAAGTCAATGGGGTAAATCTGAAAGGGAGGTGGAGACTATATCTCTAAAGGAGATAGTAAAATTTACCTGTGGGCAAGTTTACCACTGTCATCTGCTAAATATTCAAATCTTTCATGTTAGGCATTTTTATAATGAATGAGCAGAAGGAAATCAATATTGAGATTTTATTCATTAAAATTACTACTTAAAAAAGTTTATATTTGATGCTGTCTTCCTCTTGCCTTCTCTGCAGATACACAAGACCTAACACTGATGACCCTATGCTGCCCTGTGATTCCCGCTAGCCCACTCACCAGGGGGACCCCCGCTCTAGAACTTGCCCTTTCCCCCCTCAACACTGGCCTCTTCTAGGTATCATTTCCAGGTAAAACAATCTGTGCTTATGAAAAATTATACATAGAAAGAGCCAAAAGATTGGTATGTTATACTTTTTCCTATTTTGACAGGCAATATGCCTCAACCCATAGTCTGACTGTTAAGAGAGACGTGTGATTCATTACATCCTCCGTGATTTTTGACAGATGGAAATTGTCATACAATTCATCATCCCAGCCCCATTAGGCCTTGATGAGTACAAGTGGCACTTCACATCCACTCACCTTGAGCTTCATGCAGGCAAGAGTCCTGTGTTCTCGCTCACTGTTATAAACACTGTCACATTATAGGTGCTCAAACATACTTGTTTTATGAAGGAAAAAAATGAAGAAAGGAAGTAAATCCACTTTGGAGATAGATTAGATAGATAGATACATAGATACATAGATAGATAGATACATACATACATACACACATATATAGATACATAGATACATACATACATACACACATAGATAGATAGGTACATAGATAGATAGATAGATAGATAGATAGATAGATAGATAGATAGATAGATAGATAGTTGATAGATAGATAGATAGATGATAGAGGGCTTAGAGAATTTCATGGACACTTGTCATTTGTGCTTCCAAGGAATTCATTCTCCCTAATTCTGGCAATGATAAATCCTACGTGGAGATCAGTCTTCTTCCTCTCAGTCTAACATGTTACACAGACTCAGCCAATCAATCACTAGATCCGCCTGGCCACCATGACTATTGTAGCAACTGGCAAACTGGTGAATCAGAGTAAACCTGGGCACTGGGTAGCATCTCAAAGTGTCTCAGCCCTCTTGCCACTACAAAGAGAGACTAGTGGAACCAGGTCTGTGGCATCGTAGACCTGGATCTAGATGTGCCTGCAGCTAGGTAAATCCTAGGGCCCTTCAGTTTTGTCAAATACCAAATTCCATTTTGTTGAAGCCCAATTTAGTTGGGTTTTCTGGCACTTACATTGGAATACAGTCCTAAATGAGCCAGTACAATGCAGCAATTACTAAATAAATATTATTGGCTAACGTGTCAGAAAATGCAGTTGATATCAGGAAAGGACTAGGAATGACACAGGGCAGGAAATGAATGCATCATTCTTATTTATTGCTGGAAAATATCCTTCCTTTTTAACAGTATAAGTGGAAAAAATTAAGTGCTGAATAGGTTTGCCCCATATATATATTTTTGATCATGCAGTACACTTTGATGTGGAAACTTGGCTCCAGTAACATTAAACTGTGTTCATATTTTCGTCCAAATTGTTCACTCACCATTACCCTCAATGTCTTCCCTGAGCCCCACTTGCTTATTCAAAGCCATAACCTGTGGATTTCTTGCCTTAGGCACAAACATTCATTTTCACCACTTCATATCCTCCATGATATCTATTTTCTACTTTTGTGCTCCTAATATCTTAACTCTTCCTCATGCTTTTCCAGACATCAATTTCCGGTGTCTGGCTATTTATTGATGCTTCTTGGATCTTAAGGTCAAGTGTTAAAAACGGGATCTTTACACACCTTTTTATTACCTGCTGTGGTGAACTATAATAGCAAAACAAAACTAAATAAAACAAAACAATGGGAAAAAAGAAACTTGTCCCGAAGAGAAGGGATTCAGTTTCTAACTCCAGATGTTATATTTAAAATTGATATACTTAAGCACTATATTATTTCTCTTTGCTAAGATACTTCAACTCTGCCCAAAATTTGGTGTCTCAGAAAGAATATTAAATATGTAATCAACCATTGAGTAGCTACCTGATTTTAGGTAGGAGGCACATACTTTCTGAGCTTCCATTACCTTTATCTTTATATGAGGGAAATACTTTCCAGAGTTGTTGTAAGAAATTAAAATAAGATTTAAAAATGTCAAGGACACCTAGGAAGGTGTCCAATACAAGTTGAGGCTAGACAAATATTAAGGCGCCTTCCCTAACTTCCTGGTTTGCCAGGCAACTCTGTATCAGTTTTTACCTTACTGTATCCAGTTATAAGGAGGGCATTTTAATGATAAATTTCCAACCTATGGCACCATAAAAGAAAAAGTACTTTAACAGTATAAGGGCATTTTGCTTATTTCTGTAAGAGGGCTTTGACAATAATTGTCAGGCAATACACTTCCAAATCCAAATTAGGGGAGAAAAAAGATCTTGCTTGAAAATGAAGGAAAAGTAACAAAAATAAATAATTTATCTTTTCTGTCATAATTGTGGGTATAATATAGAGTTGGGCAAATTTTTGAATGGACTTTCTGGTTTTTTTCTGTCAAAACTCCATGATAATTCAAGATTTTTATGAAAGTTAGGGCTTAAGGTAATCATGGCTAGACTTATGCTTGAAAAACAAATATGTCATTATTTATCATAAGTGCTTATTGCCAAGAGTTTGAAGTTGATACTGCAGCCCATTGCTTTAATGCTTAGTCATAAAATAAAGTGAGGAGGTTAGAGTGGGGAGTAGAGAGATTTTTTTAACCTTTATCAAAGTTCCTATTATTCTCTTCTGAGTCTCTAAAGACATGGGACTGAAATCTAATGTTTATTAAAGCCAGAACAAATTCTATGGCACATCTTTAAAAGACTTATTTTTTACTTGAAACATGTCGAGTGCTTTTAAGATTAGCATATGTTATTATCTATGGTATTTTGGAATCTAAAATTAAAACATTCCTCATTTGTATATACAAATAATACTTCTCTACTCCTTAAAGTGTCATGGCTTGAAGAAGAGACAGTATATGGAAAATTCAAATCATATAATGATATTCAGATTCAACTTAGAATGTAGTTTACAGAAGTTCACATCGTGGGAGATCTTTTCCAAAAATTCAACCAAAGAAGGGGAGGTTCTGGAAAATATATTTTTTTATTTGTGTCTTCAAAACTAACATAAGCTTTGAATATGGTTTGAGAACATGCCAAGTTTTCACAAATGAGTTTAGCTAACCATATGTGGCTCATTTCTCAATCTAGAAGTAGAAGCTAGAAATACAGAATGTTACCATATAACAGCCTTGAACTTCCTGAGTAGAAGGCTACTTTAATGCCAGTTTAAAGTATAGTGATGAGTTTGGCTTTCTAAAAGTATCATTTTTATGGAGGAAGAAACAATTCCCTGTGTTGAGGCATTTAATTCATTTACTCACCATTTATTCACAAAGTATTTGAATGCCTACTCTTTGCTGGGCAGTGACCAGAGCAGAGGGGTCCGTGTCCTCAGGGCCTCACAGGCTATTGAACCAGCATGATTTACGTGCCATGCGATCAGATGTTCTCTCAGAGGAAGTACCAGGCAAGTACAATGGAAGCACAAGTCCTGGGGCCCCAACCATGGCTGAGGGTCTGGGAAGTCCCATGGGAGAGGAAGTGGCTTTTCAGCTCATGCAGAGCATGAGTAAGACTTAATCAGATAAGGGAGAGAAGTGGAGAGAAGAGAATATGTGTGCAGACATTTGGAATCGAGAGAAACTGAGAAATTAGAGTTATTTGGGTAGAACTTCATTGGACCTGTTCGTCTTGTAATTCCAGTGGCTGGAACTGTACTTGGCTCAAAGAGGGTACCCAGTAAACATTTATTAACTAAATGAATGGAGAACTGTATATATGATTGGGCATAATTCAAGAATAAACTCCCAGGTTTCTTAAGCATCAGGACGGATGAAGTTTTATTTAATTTCCTCCTTTCCTTCACTTGTCATTTTCTTAGTTTATGATGAAGGAGAAAGGAAAAATCTGAAAATACTCGCACACTGTTAATTCTTGTCCTTGTTATGAGTAATCCAAATGCAGGGATCAGCTTAATCCCCTCTTCTCCATCTCCCCTGGTCTGCCTGGGTTTAGGTGCTCGTAATTTCAGGACTAAATTAATGCAATTGCCTCTTAGCGGATCTTTCTCCTCGGTGCTGCCAGATTTATCCTTGTAAGTGCAGATTTGCTCATGTCACTACCTAAATTAAAACCCTTTGATAGCTTTTCTGTTTCTTCAGACGAAAAATCCAAACTTTTATGTGACACTCGTGGTCTTTTCAGATTTGGATCCTATACCAAGTCTCATCTGCAACATTCTCCTTCCTTGAACTTAAAATTACCCTAATATACATGTTCCCACTTTAACTTTGTTCCAGATTGTTGATTCAGGGATAAAATTCAAGATTGACTGTATGCAAAGGGTGGCAATGAGTCTTGAGGACACAGACAGGTTAAATTGTGACCTCAGCCAGCAGTCATGCTGCTCTGTCTGCTTGAGCTTCTTCCTTTGGCTAAATTATGTTTAAAGATCTAATTCAGATGTGGTTTCCTTGACAAAGGCTTCTATTATCAGCCAGGCTTTTTCAAGGTTGATCTCCAGGCCTCTGGCTGTCAGGGCTGTCAGAGAGCTCTGTCCTTCTCCGTATCAGAGCACCTCCTCTATGGCACTCTACAGTTGTCATCTGTGAGCTGATCTCTTCTGGTCTGTGAGCTGCTTGAGGGACAGACCATGAAGTATTTGCAGCAAGTGTAAAGTAAGTAGAGAAAATGGAAGGGAGGGAAAGATATGATCCATGAAAAATTGCTTGATATTTTCAGAGCCTTTCTTTTTAAAAACTCTTTGACTTAGGCATTTTCAAACTATCATTAGAAAGAAAAGCTGGCAGGACACTATGTGACTCAAGTATCCAATAATTATTTTCACTGTTGAAACAAAATGGAGCCTTTTAATAGCTACCTGTCATATGTTTATAGACAATCTGGATGCCTGAGATAACACAGTGGAAACCTCTAAACTAATTTTTATTTAACAAATCCCTGGATTAGATCTAATTCTTCTTTAACTTTGTAAAACATTTTGATCAACAGCCATGGCATTCTGAATGCCCATGGTTGATAGGCTCACTCACTTACGCTCAGAAGACTGAATGGTATGCTGATGATAGTTAAGTTTGCTCTCAAAACTGCTCATGTCAATTGCACTTGTTGCTGTAATTATATTATCAAATAGTATATAAATCAAAGAAACATGAGTTTGAAAAATTAGTGAGAATTTCTCTGAAAACTCTGTTGAAAAAACTATGTCAGTGGTTTGGAAGATACTCAATAAAAGGAGGTTTACTAAAAAAAATATGGTCTGGTTGGATGTGGTGAGATTACGGTAAATCTGTTAAATCTAAAAGGAGTCTGAACTATGTTTGTTTGTTTGCTTGTTTTTCCAAATGTCTTTAAATTGGGGCTCAGCTTTAAGGAAACTGAAACCAAATTAAAAAGTGAAAACTAATGGACATGTTTTGTGCATAAAGATTATATGGAAATCCAATTAGGGAAAACACACACAAATAAAAGACTCTATTGCCAAATTTGGTAAACAGTGTATATTTACAACTTTACAGTTTTAAAGAGTTTTATATGTGCTTATGTGTTTCTTTTTTTAATATTGCTCCAATTTTTAAATATTTTGTTTAATCAGTCCCAATTGTATTAGATCTAGATCCTCTATATTTATATTCTATAAAAAAAATCAACTAGCAAAGAGCCTGGCACACAGTAGAGGCTCAATAAGTCTCAAAAATGTTGGTTTCATTCCTACCAAAAAAAAAAAAAAAAATCCCACAAAATTATCAGCAAAGACTCCAAGATCATTGATTCAAAGGAAGTTTTTTAGAGATAGCCATTGAACTACAGAAAGTCAAATTTTTCTACAGGTATAATTATGTACAGTTAATAAAATAATGTAAAATGTTAATTTACTCACAGAAAATTATTTGAGCAATTATATTCTGAAAGCGCTTTGGAAATGGGTGCTGGAGGTAAACATATTTTCCTAGTGGTGATAACATACAAAGCAATGCCCTGAATTCAGGAAAGAACTAAACAATTCAAGAAAGCAGCAGATGCCATGCTTTTCAGTACCATTTCAATATATTTTCTCTTTTGAGAAGTTGGGTACCTAGTGACTTTCCCAGCCCCGACCATTATCCATGATGCCACATTAGATACTGCCATCACCTTTGAAAGCTTCTGCTGTTGTTGTGTGTGCAAAACTAGCAAGATATGCATCCCATTTTGCAGAGTCTGTATTATCCAAAATACTGGCAGAAAAGGACTAGTATACCCAAAGTTATTTCTGGTATGACTTTATATCCAGAAAAAGGATTTTTCCTTGCATCTGTAAACTCCCAAGTACATAACCACCTATTCATTTACCTTCTAGAAGACAGATGGTATAATTTGCCAAGCAAAATCAGAGAACTGGAATAAAAATGCTTTAGTGTCAGCTCTGTCTTAAACATAAGGCTTTCACCCTTTCTAAAAACTTGAAATATGCTATTAAGATGAATAGATGCCCCTTTGACACTCAAGGTCAATATGTTCCAAAACTAACTCAGCATCATCTCCCACTTCCCTCTGTTGAAACTTTGTCTTCAATAGCATCCTCATGCTATCAGTCACAGAGAACACAGAGAAACCCCCAAGTAATTTGACATCTACATTCTTCCTATGTACACACTGGTCAACAAATCCTTCCTCATCTCCTTTGATCTCACATCTGTCTCCTATTTTCCAAACTATCTACGAGGCTTTTATTAACTTTTTGTCTTGGCTACTAAGTGATATTCCTACTTGGATTCTCTATCTCAATTTCCCTATTCATTAACCTGAAGAAATAGTCCTAAAAAAGAAACAGGATTACCTCATTTCCCTTCTTTAGAGCTTTCAGGATTACCCAAAATAGAGTCCACTTTTTCCATAAGGCAATTCAGGCTTTGTATGTGTGACCCAACTTCCTTTCCACCCATTCACATAATTCTGGCTCCCTGGGGTCTCTTCCTCTTCAAACTATACCTCCACTTGAAAAAAATAAATTTCATGTTCATCAGAACCTAAACTGAATGCCATGTTCTCCCTGAACCTTTTATCAATACTCTCTCTCCTCTAGCTTGAATTTCTTGTGTATTATTTGTCACTTTCTGCCTTATAGCTATCATACACAAACATGAGATTCTAGAATTTTTGAGGATGGGGATCAAATTTTGTACATTTCTTTATCTCCCTTAGCGTTTGGTATGCTTCTTTGCACATAAAAAGTAACATGTCAGTGTTTAGGGATTTAAAGTAAATTTAGACAATAATTAAAAGGAATATATAGTTAATTATTTTAACTCATTATTTCTAGGTATATATTAAATTAAAGGATTGTAACTGTCTAGAAATTTTGCTTTAATAAATAAGTCTGGAAGACCAAAATTTTTAAAAAAAATCGTAGCAGTTTGGTTTGGAAGGAAGTGAAGATGTAAAATGAAATATAGAGAATAGGGCTTCCCTGGCGGCGCAGTGGTTGAGAATCTGACTGCCAATGCAGGGGACACGGGTTCGAGCCCTGGTCTGGGAAGATCCCACATGCCACGGAGCAACTGGGCCCGTGAGCCACAATTACTGAGCCTGCGCGTCTGGAGCCTGTGCTCCGCAACAAGAGAGGCCGCGATGGTGAGAGGCCCGCGCACCGCGATGAAGAGTGGTCCCCACTTGCCACAACTAGAGAAAGCCCTCGCACAGAAACGAAGACTCAACACAGTCATAAAGAAATAAATAAAAGAACGTGAATTTCTTAAAAAAAAAAAAAAAAATAGAGAATAAGTACATTATGTCATCCAGAAATTCCCAATCTCTAAAGGAGACAGAGCTCAAGATCTACAATTAAACAGGTCGTCAAGCCATTTTTTTTTTCCAGGAAGTACTGGTAAAGTGGAAAAAATCTATAATCTTTACATCTACAGAAAGAGACAGTATAGATCTCTCAGAGATAGACAGACAGACACACACACACAGAGAACACGTGCTTTTTCCACCCTAGTTAGGAGATTCTGTTTCTAGCTCTGCTCGTACATCATCATATGACCTCTGGGGAAATCATTTCTAAATAGATTCATTCATCTATCACTAGGGTAGAAATACCTTATCAAACAATCCCTCAGGATATTTGTGACATTAAAATGTGAGTGTAAAACAAGGTCAGGTTATATTCATGAAGTGTTTTTCCTATTTAACAACAGAAACTATTTTTCTATTGAACACACTATCTTGGCAAACTGGTAAGTCTGGGAACTGCACTCCTTGACATTTTTGAAGTCCATTTAAAAAAGAAATGCCTGCAATTCCAAAATCCAACCTTCCATCCCTCATCCATATAATCAGAGTGACGTGTAAATGTGAATCGCTAGAGATACTGCTTAAGAACTAAACGCTCATTCACAGATGCATTAGTTACCCTAAATGGAGTGGCCAATGTGCTGTCTTTATACAGAACAGGTTGTACATCTGCTTAATGCACCCGAATGCAGTAATATAAAAGATTGAAATATAGATGCCATGGACTGCTTACGCAGAGGCCATAAGCTTGGCTCTGTTTTTCTAGGATGACTTTTCGGGAACAATTCACTTTCCTTGACTGGTTTCCTTCAGACAAAATGATTGAATCTAATACACCATGTCAATGCTTGCACTTGGATTATTCACTTTAAGGTGCAGCCCTTAAGGGCTTCAGGGTCCAGTGTTAAAAATTTGCCTTTGATCAAACCTCATCCTCTCCCACACATCTTTATTCATAACAAATTAGAAGCTATTATCCCAACAGATTAGCAACAGTTTTAATGCCCACAATGCATCTTAAAATAAAAAGAAACAATTTCCCAGTTATCATGGATGCAGTATCTTAGTTGGCCTCATTATAATATTTATCATCTGTTATTTGTTGCCTGTGTTACACAGTAGTGAAAGATACATAGCCCTCAGGGTTTATCGTTTAATGGAGAGCACATTTGAATTTAAGATCTGCCCTATTAAAATAAACCTTTCTTACACACTTCTAAGGGGAGCAGGGAAATGTGACTTCACGGCTGCCTTACTGAAAAGGGAGTTTCTTATTTACTGAAGAATGGTTCAACTTAAGGAAGACAATTAACTTAATGATTCTTTGGCAAAGGTTGATTTTTACCCCCATTTATAACTGTCATTTATGGGCATCTGCTTCAGTTTTTTTTAAAGCATTTGCAAACCTTGGATTCCAGATTGGAATCACCAAAGGAGATTTACATTGCAACTCATTTAGTTTAAAAAAATGGAGGATGAAAAATTGGTAAGTTTTAGGCTAATTTAAGAATATGTAAGACACAGTGTGAAATATACACACATTCCCTGGCCACTCAATTTTTTGAAATCTTCTCAAAGATACCTTTTTTCTTCTTATCTCAGCCACTTCTCTCGTAGTCAGAACCTACCCTTTTGATTACCAATAACTTAACTCCTTCCATTACCTTAATATTAAGCATATGTATCGTTGACTGCTGACACTTGTCTTTTTGGCTCACTACCTCTGTTTGCTTAATCTCAAGTTTCCTTTGACACTTTTTTGAAACCTCTTATCCATTGGTCTTGCAATCTCCTCTGTGTTCCTCCTCAGTTGTTGTAAAACTTGTCTTTCTGCATGCAGCTTACATTTTATGATCAGTCATTATTATCACTCCATGGCAAACACCCCCAACACCCTTGTCTTTGTAGTGTAGTATTTATGTGATGAACAGGGGAGTGTCAAATGCAGAGGTCATGATCAGTCAATTCTGGTTATTAGCAGGCGAGGCTGTCTTCATCACATGCACAGATGACCTCAAGCAACACACCAGATTTGGTCTGCAGCCTTCTCTTCTCATGGTTCTGCCATAGCATTACTAGGTCAGTCTACTGAAGATCCTTTGAAGGGAACACTCCCTTGCTCAAATATCCCAAATAGTATGTGATATTAAAATATTTTCTAATGTGACAACACCATACACATTCAAACTTATTTTCTGCTTCTATATTTCCCAATATCCATTCTTTGCTGATGAATCCCCTCAAAAACACAGACCCCTGGTTAATTAATACTTAATTGATTTGTTAATTAAACCCGTAATTATTGAAGACCTATCTGTGCCAGGTAGTGTTCTAGGTCCTAGTCTTTCAACAGAGAACAAGATATTTATCTTCCCCAAACTTAGAGACTAGAGGCAGAGCCAGGTGATTAAGACTAATTCCAGGAAGAAAATAGAGTGAAAGAGAAAGATAGATGTGAAAGTAGATGTGAAAGAGGAAAGTGGAGCGGACCTACTTTAGACTGGGGGATGAATGAATAATTCATTCTCTGTAGACAATATTCTTTTCATTTCTTCAAATTCTACATATCCTTTAAAATACACCATCAATTCACCCTTCAGTTTACTCTCACTGACAGCAGATTTCTCTAAACTTGTCTACTTCCTAAGCCCACAGAAGTGCAAATAGAACAGATTTTTTTTTCCAATTCATTTCATAAGTTTGATTTTTTTGTTGCCAAATAAAGTGAAAGTTCCTAAAGTGGGGAAGAGAGAATCAATGCTTTCTTATGTTTGTTTTTAGCTCCTGAAGGCCCTAGCACAGTCTTGAACATTTAGAAGAGTATTTTGACAGAAAAATTGACCTATTAACATATTAACAATTGACCTATTAACATTGACATATTAACATGTCCTTATAAATTATCAAAAGAAGCACATGTGTAGACTTTATGCAATGAAGAAGTTACATAAGCACTATTAATTTAATTCTTCATGATAAGCAAATAAAGTATTTTGAATTTTTTCCCAGCCAAATTTAAAGAGTTTAGATAAAGTTAATGCATTGTTTTGCGTTGGTATTATTAGTTTTTACCAATAAAGGTCTAAGAAACACAGACATAAACAAGCTGCATAGTTTTCTCTTGTCTTACAACTAACATTCTTGTGAAATTCAGGCAAACAAGACCCTCCCATAAGGATGGAGGTAAAAATGTGATTACATTGTGTATACAAGCTCTATGAGCAGAAATCAATCTACTCCACCTTTTTTCCCACTCTACCTCAATTCCCAAAGCATCAGTAACAGAAACAGTAAATAACATTCCCTTATACAATATGACCAAGTTCAGATAAAACACAATAACAACAAAATCATACCTTGACAGATACATGTGGAAGACCTATTTGCAAATCATTTCTTTCAAACCTCTTTTACCCTCTGTAGGACCCAATTTCTTGGGAAGAATGAAATTTCATATCTTGATTTCTGATATCTTCCTTCAAAAGCCACAAGCAGGCTCTGGAGCAGAAATGAATAGCTGAGACAAAAATGTGAATCCAGCTGAAATGGTCACTTCAAAGTAAAGTACTAGTGACTGAAGCTACACAATGGACAGGATTTGATGTGACTAAATGCATCATGGCAACTGATTCATTTCTGCCTTTTGAAGTCATCCCCCAAATTGAGCAAACTAATACTTCCCATTTTTGCACAGAGATCTAGAGACTATTCACAGAAAATCTGGTGACAGAAACTTTGGTTCACATCCAGTTTTGCGGGGAGACACGGTCATTGAGTAATTTGTCTGGCTCAATGAATGTCAGTGATTTGTGTGTCATATTCCCTCATATTAAGGGAACTGCCATTGTTCCCACCAACTTGGATTTATAAAATATTTGCCTTCTATAGAGTGCTGAATGCTGTCATACTTTTTTTTTTAAATTTATTTATTTATTTATTTACTTATTTATTTATGGCTGTGTTGGGTCTTCGTTTCTGTGCGAGGGCTTTCTCTAGTTGTGGCAAGCGGGGGCCACTCTTCATCGCGGTGCGCGGGCCTCTCACTATCGCGGCCTCTGTTGTTGCGGAGCACAGGCTCCAGACGCGCAGGCTCAGTAGTTGTGGCTCACGGGCCCAGTTGCTCCGCGGCATGTGGGATCTTCCCAGACCAGGGCTCGAACCCGTGTCCCCTGCATTAGCAGGCAGATTATCAACCACTGCGCCACCAGGGAAGCCCTGTCATACTTTTCATGTGATATGTCCCTACAAATGAATCCCCATTTTACACATTAAGTAAGTGAGTAATAAAAAGTGAAACTAACAAGAAGAGGGTAGAGTTGGAAGTGAGATTAAAAAGGTAAATGGAAATGTGGGCTTGATTCATGGTTATTGGAAGGACTTCACTTTGACTGGCTGGGGAAGTCATTGGGGAGTTTTCTAGTTGTGGAGCTGATCACACCAACTTGACAGAGCCTCTCCTGCACTTATCTTCCCAACTCAAGGTGACTTCACATCCGTAGCTTGAAATCGGCCACAGTGGAAATATTTACACAGGGGAAATCAGCAAATATCACCAATCAAGGCTCTTTCTTTCTCCCTATAAAAGTGATTGTTAAAGTTTTTGCTGTTTTAAAAAAAATAGTGACATGATGTGAACTAAGTTCTGAATTAATCATGGGAATTGGGAGAGGGGGTAAGAACAGAGCAAGAGAGATCAAATGGAAGAACACTGCACTAATCCAGGGGAGACCCCCAGTGACCCAGATTAGGGTGGTAACCATGGAGACAGGAAGAATTGTTTCCTTGCAAATCTGCTGTCAAGAAAACAACACTACCAGTTGTCTTGGGAAAGTATAAAAATACTTTTGTGTAAAATCCCTCATTATTTTTAAGTTGGCCTTTCTGTACATGTTAGATAAACACGGCAATGAGCAGATATCACTCTGCAGCTCCCAGTTCATGACCCTGCACCAAACTATCTTCTTCCTGAGACCAGGAATAATGACAACGCTCTTTACCAATATATGTTTTGAAAATGCATTTTAAATAGTCTTTTTAAAAAACATAAAAGCTTTTATAAAAATGTTCTATTTCAGCAGACCTTACTTTATACTCTGCACCGAACTGACAGGATACATCATGGAAATAACATCTAAATTATCAGAGTATTTTACATTTATACAAAACACATTTATTCCTCAAGTGATATGTTTGTCACAACGTCCTTGTGAATATGCCGTATAGTATGATTATACCTGCTTTATGAATGAAGAAACACACCCTGATTGGTAAATTAACTGGTAGGGTCAATTCTGAAACGTATCACTTCTACAACAATCTTCCTCTTCTGCTGAGTCGCATGGCTCACATTTGAACCGAGGATTAATGATCCCAGATACTTCATTTAGTGAGTTTGCATAGTGCGTGGATTAAATTACTCATAACAATAGTGATAGTGATAATAAAATTATAATCATCTATGTATAAGACAGTATCCTATACGTGAATTATCTCCAAACAGCCCTATGAATTAGGGACGATTATTGTCCCTGTTTTGCAGGTGAAAAGATGGGTCATAAGGAGCTTAAGTAACTTGTCCAAGGTCTTATGGCTTGAAACTAAGGTGCTTTTGAACCAGGCCTGTCTATCCCCAGAACTTGTGCACGGGCTTGTGACTCATGGAACATGGGAATTTTTTAAAGGAAAAAATATTCTAAGTATAGAGTCTTAAAAATACTGGCTTGGCCCAAAAGTTCGTTCGGGTTTTTCCCACCCACATCCTTCTTATCCCTCCATTATTTCTGTTCATCATCTCCTGTTCCACAGCCAGACATGATATAGGTTTCCAAACTTTTACTACCTGAGAATGTGCAGCCAATGCATAATAAAAATAAAGGGTTAAGCCAGGAGCTTTCACAGACTAGGAAATCTTTTATTGCATTAAAGGAATTGTCATAGAATCAATGAATTTTATAGTGAAGATGAGACTTCTTGAGGTCATACCCAGTCTGGAAATGTCTCCTACAAAAGTCAGCAGGACTATAAGCCATGTTTCTCTCATGGCTTGAAACATCACTAACTGCAGAGTAAAGACCCCTGCCCAACCCACCGGGGAGAAGCCATCTATAGCAGACAGCTTTGCAACACACATGCTGGAGGAGGGGGAAATTTTCCAAAGACAAGTCCTTTCCAAAGACAAATAATTGTAGTAAAACCTATAGAACTACATTTGATGAAGATTCTACAGTTAAGTATGAATTTCAAGAAGTTGCTGAGAGATTGCAAATTTACAGACACAAATTCTCTGATTTAAAATACATAATGTAGGAAAGAAAACATTTCAGCACAGACAAGTGAGGTGATATTGTTCAACAGAAGATGGGATTTGTGCATAATAAAGGATGGTAGGACCACAGTACCTAAGGAAGCAGAGATGGGTTTAACCAGCAATAGGACCTTTCCTTTAACCACAACCCAGCTAAGGGATTCACTATCACTAGCTCTCTAGAAAGCAAGTTGATTGAAATTTAGTTCTTGCGTTGTATTTCATAGAATGTGTTTATTCACTGCTTATATATTTATGCTACTGGTAATAAACCATACTTCTTCTGTAATGTGGAAATTATATTTAGACTTTTTCTTTTGCCCTTTTAAAGCCCTGTGTTAAGAACTCTTCAGACATCATTAGGAAGGGATATTTGATGGGCCAGATGGCATTCAGAAGACCCTAAGGTTTGTCCCTCTTGATCCTCTTTCTGTCCCCAGCAACTAGCACATTACTTGGAACACGAACTCCTTCAAGAAGTACTGGTTAAATAACAAACCAAACAAGCAATCTCATAAAAGCAGTCAAGAGTGTAATGGTCCAGGTGGGTGAATCTGAGACTCAACCCCTCTTAACAGGAGCTAGTCACGTGACTCATCACACAAGTACCCAAACATATTCAAGGTTGCTTGGCTAATAGCAAACTGTAAAACAAATTTGGCAAGTCCACATTTGAAAAAAAGACAAAAGTCTATCAAAATTTTACTTTACATAATTAGTTATCTCTGTCTTATCAGCACCCATACCATCTAGGGCTCCTCTCAGAGTCAGCCCTGCATAAACTCCCCTTTTAGTCTCTGGACTGGTAATCCTGGTTTGAGATTACCTAATCCTCTCAGTCATTATGCCTTCCCCAGTCTCCTTGACATTTCTGTCACCCAGGATACTTTACTGCAGAACAGTAGGTACTACCTGCAAAATTTAATTTACAAAGCAGGTCAGGGAGAAGTATTTGCATCTACAAGGAAAATCCCCAATCTTCCTCAAAACTAATCTTCCCCTTCATTTAGCAACAAGCATCCTAAAGCACTGCTCCAAAGCTTTGCTCATGGAAATGCCTTGAAAATTTCTCTTCAAAGGATAATGTTCATGGGTCTCCCTTTTTGCTGCTAAGGGAGTCGAACAAGAGTTTTATGTTCTAAGTAATCAAAGGGATACCTTTGGGACAGAGTTGCACGTTGAATGATGTAGAATAGAACTGGATAGAATGGAAATTGAAGCTCAGAGCTAGAAGCTGCCCTATGTCCCTAGGGTTTGGTGCTTCCTGAAGTGCTCTGACAAACAGAAGTTCTTCTAATGGGTGACATGTGAGTTAAAAGAGTTTCATAGTCAAGTTATTAAAAACAGCCAAGTTAAAGATAGTTCAGTCATTTTCTTAACTACAGGTCATGAGGATGAACAATATGTGAATGTGTATTGTGACCATCGTAGAAGCTTTCACACTTTGCAGTGTTTCCCAAACTGTTCTTCTGGGACTCTCATAAAGCTATGAGCATCCTTTGGGGAATGGACTTGTAGTTAGTGATTTCCAATCTTGGTTGCACATGGGATCCACCTGGGGAGCTTTAAAAAACACTGGTGTTGGGATCCTTCCCCAGAGAGATTTATTATTTGGTCTGGGTCAAGGTCCCAGGCACTGCTATTTAAGAAGCTCCCCAGGGTCTCATAATGGGCAGCTAGGGTTGAGAAGTCTTGCACTCTGTGAGTTCAACCTCCATGCTTTGGAGGTGAGGAAAGCCTGCTTACTTACACACCCAGACCCTGGCTGCTTGACCCCATGTTGCTTTCATTACCCCTATAAAAGCTGGGGATTTCAGAACATGGTAAACACTGGTAATTGTTTCATCTCTAAAAAAGGGCAATAATTTTTTTTATTATACTTTTAATAAGGAAGGAAAACAGGAATCTATTGTCTTATGTTATGATTAATTACCAGCTATGGGCAAATGGGACAACTCATGTTTGAAAGCAAAAGGGGAACTTGTAGTCTGTGAGGAAACAACTACGAAAACAGAAGTATGATGCAGAC
Source organism: Balaenoptera ricei (assembly GCF_028023285.1). Classification (NCBI taxonomy): domain Eukaryota; kingdom Metazoa; phylum Chordata; class Mammalia; order Artiodactyla; family Balaenopteridae; genus Balaenoptera; species Balaenoptera ricei. The sequence goes on along the minus strand of NC_082645.1, from coordinate 109,023,800 downwards.
TTTGGAGTGGGTGTGCAACTGAGTGAAACTTTTTATTTCAGTTGAGAGGTAAATAGTTTTGTAGATGAAGCTGGAGACCCTCTTCTCCCTGGGTTCCTTAGCAAAGCTTTGCTGGAAAGCATTGGTTTCCTTACCGGGATGGCACATTTCCCTATTTACTGTGTGGTTTTGAGCTAGCTGGTTCTTTAAGCGAAGTGCTTGTTTCAATACTACTGACAAATTCACACTCAGCGACCATCATAGTGGAATTCATTTCGTGACAATTGTCTCCTGGGCTCTGTAGACCCTCATGGAAACAAGCTAAAATCTACCCTGAAAGAATGTCGCTTATGAGAATAACAAAGAAGCAACTTGCCTGCTCAGAAAGTTTGGGAAATAAAAGTCATATAAAAGAGATGAAATAAAAATTCCATTAAGTTTCCATGACTGGCTTACAAAATGAGCAGTCTGATTTTTTTTTCTTAAATACACAAAATCTGTTTATTATATTTTTAAAGGCCAAGGATTATCATTCTTTTCCTGGCACTTATGGCTTCCTTAAGCATATGCTGCCAACCATGTTTGTTCTCCTTCAAGCTCTGTGGGAGAACAATGAAGATTTTTCTCTGTCATTCCTTTTTCCAAGCAGCAGCAGGATTATGGAATGGAAATACATATATTTTGATTTAAACCCTATGACGGTCAATCAATGTGGGTCAGAAGAAACTTCTTAGGAGAACAAAAAGAGCTTTTTGAATGCTGAGTCCACATTTTCTTTTCTAGTCCCAAATGGGGCCTTTCCTTTCCTCTTCTACCAAACACCCTGAGAATGTCAGCCAAGTTTCTACCAGTGCTACCAACAGATGTGCCACCATACACAGAGAAAGAGGATTTGTTTAAAATGCTGTCAATGCAGTTGCTCCTGTAAGTGTAGATGTAAGTGTGCGTGGGGGGGACGGGTAAGGTCTATGTGAGAGTGATGGAAAAAGGACTGTCAAATTATCTGAATGCCTGTAAATAAACAGAACCACCAGAAATACTGTAGTTTATCTTAAAGAGTGGGATAAAACTGGCCTGTCAAAACTCATTTAAAAATCGTATTCTGTCAAGTTGAAAGGTACATATGAGAAAGCAGGAAAGCGGCTCTAGGCTAAAACAGAGGGCGAAGGGAGCTGTGAGGGTTCTCCCAGGGCCTGGTGGCCAGCCCCTCGGAGGGGACCCAAGCATATACCTTGTGCCCTCCCATCATTTCCAGTCCAAAGGTTATTAGTTCCCAGTGCAAAACAGAGAATATGCCAAGATGCTCCTTCCCAGAGAGAAAGGGAAGTCGAACCCCCCAGAAAGTGCCCAAGAGGATAGGAAACAGAAGAGATAGAAGTCAGAGGCTGGCCTTGGGTACCAGATGGAGTTGATGCTTTTGTCTCTGTGTGATTGCAGAAGTGCTGGTCATGTTTATCCTGACCCCAGGGCAATTCTTCTCCCACACTGCTGGCTAACGTTCCAGCTGTGTGGACCTAACTGGTCCCAGCTGGTTATCGTTCCCTTAACTGGTAAGGCCCTTCCTATCGAAAAATTTTTAAATGTAGGGATTCTGAGGAACAGCTGGAACTCAGATGTACACGAGGGAGGGGTTGTCAGATAATTTTTCCAAAGGGGAAGGGCCAGAGAGATTGCCCTGTAGAGGTGAAGAGAGGAACAGGGTGGGAGGGCAAGAAAATACCATATCAGAGCCTGAAGGAGAGCGTCATCTCCAGGCAACTCACCTCCAAAGTGGGCTCTGATGGGGTTCCTTCTTCTGTGTTTTAAAATAGCCAGGATTGCTTTGACTGGGGACAATGAGTTTACATGAGCAGTGCCCGGAAAAATACCCAAAGGTTATTTCAAAGGTTATTCATGAGAAGCAAATGTCTCCATGGAGGAAATTCGTGGCATTTGAAAGCGGAGACCGAGTCTACCTAATACCTTAAGCCCAGCTCAGCAGTAGGCAAGGCTCAGTGCCTGTGTCTGCTTACACACTGTGCTGTTTGCACAGGCCTTCAGAGAATTCTCTGTAGCATCAAAGCCTGGAACATTTACTTCCTACAGAAACACTAATAGTTTTCTTTTCAAGCTCATCTACTTCCTTAGCTCCCACCCTTGGCTATTCTTTCAAAGTGGGCCGTTACCAGGAGCCTACGAACAGTGAATGCCCTTTTGACTTTACTGTCTACCTCTCGCTCCTGATTTATTTTCCATGCACAGCCAGAAAGTTTCTCAAGAGTCTTGTTCTCCTCTTTTACATTGGTCTTGAAATAATAGCCAAAAGAAGGAAGGCTCAGAGATGATGGCTAGTCCATCCAGGGTGCCATGAACTTTGCTCAAAGTTGGCACTGTGAGATGGGGAAAGTGAAGGAGGGGATGCTCAAGGGCGCTAGTTCTCAACCAAAGTGGAGGTCATTTTGCCCCCCGGGGCCCAAGTAACAATGTTGGGAGACATTTTTGACTGTCATGATGCCATCAGGGCTAGCTCCTGGCATCTAGTGAGTAGAGGCCAGGGCTGCTGTTAAACATTTTCAGTACATAGGGAAGCTGCCACAGCAAAAAGTAATCCAGTCCGAGACAGCAATTGTGCCACTGCTGAGATAACGTAATCTCAGAGTTCTGAAACTTTTAGAGGTGATGACATGTTGCTCTCCTCTTATACCCATCATTTCCTCACTACAGCAATTTGGAAAATATCCATCTTCTCCTTCCCAGTGTTGCCCTGAGTGTAGGGCTGTGGGATTCAATGAGAGGGAGCTATGTCCAAATGTACTCTAGGTGCTTTCCCTGGCCAAGCGAATACCCCACGTACCATCTACTTCTCCCCACTGCATTATTGCTTTTAAACAGTCCTTTGGAAAATATCATGAAGCCAGAAACTAAATAGAGTACTTTAATCTTAGAGACATCTCACCCTGATTCCCTCCCCAGTAACCTTCCTTAATAAGCTGCTGGGCCGGGCTTCGCTGGTGGCGCAGTGGTTGAGAGTCTGCCTGCCAATGCAGGGAACGCGGGTTCGAGCCCTGGTCTGGGAAGATCCCACATGCCGCGGAGCAACTCAGCCCGTGAGCCACAATTACTGAGCCTGCGCGTCTGGAGCCTGTGCTCGGCAAAGAGAGGCCACGATGGTGGGAGGCCCGCGCACCGCGATGAAGAGTGGCCCCCGCACCGCGATGAAGAGTGGCCCCCGCTTGCCACAACTAGAGAAAGCCCTCGCACAGAAACGAAGACCCAACACAGCCATACATACATACATAAATAAAAAGAATGTAAGCAGACAAGAATAGCATTAAAAAAAAAAAAAAATTAAAAAAAAAAAAAAGCTGCTGGGCCAAAGCAAGCAAGCACAAACCTAAACCAGGAGAGACATTACTAACCTGCTTTGAGAGTCAGTGACCCACTGTGGCAAGCGTCAACGTGAGTCTGAATAGGCCAGGCTGGTGACCCTAAACTTCATTCAGAGAGCCTCAAAATCACCTGGAGGATTGTTGAAACCCCAATTAATGGGCCCTACCCTTAGGGTTTTTGATTGGATAGATCTGGTGTGAGGCCCAAGAATTGTCATTTCTTGCCAGCTCCCAGGTGGTGCTAAGGTTCTGATGGTTGGGGACCACACATTGAGGTCCACTGGACTAGGTGCACCAAGTTTGATTCCCAAGCTCATGTTCAAACATTAAGATTCACAAATAGTATTTTAAAGCAGGAATTAACCTTAGCAATAACTCTTTGAGGGAATTCAACATGAAGCTATTCAACATTAAGCAAGAGGCTTAGGGTCCAGTAGAAAGAGTAAAGGATGTCACCTCATAACACCTAGATTCTAGACATGAGTGTGCTTTAGACTACAAGTTAGTTGAACTAAGTAGTCTTTGGGAAATCATTTAATTTCTGACCCTCAAGCCCTCATCTTTAAAAGAGAGAAAATACTTGCCTTACCTACTTCACAGTGTCATGGAGACTACTAAATGAGATTTTTTAAAAGTGATAAATGATAACGCTAGATGCAAATGGATGTAAGAATGCTTATTATTCAGCAACGGGCCTGAAGCCACAGAAGCAAGTGGCCAAGCCCTGGTGAAAGGCTATGCTCCTGGCGCAGTCCTGTTACTCCTTTGGAATTTATAAACTGGAGAAAATCATGCTGGAGGACCATCCTTTCTCTAGATCTACAGCAATGTAGACCCTCAAATTTTCCCTGCAAACCACAGTCCCAAAATACATCATGGCAGATGTGAGTCCTTTGATTTTAAAAATTGCATTTATTTTAAAATATATTTATTTTAAAATTGAACTTTAAATTCCCTACATGTATTTATTGTTTATCTGATTCCTTAAGCAAAAGGGTTTGCTCCTCAATAGCTTTTAGAATGGCTTAAAGTACGCTTTCAAAAGGGTTATTTTCCTGAGCCTGAAACAGAGAAATGGCTATAATATTTTTCTTTATTTAACAATTATGTTATCAAATTATTTCCATATAAAACTCTGAGGGACTCAAACGTTAATAAAATTATTTCCATTCTCCATGTCAAACTTAAAACCTTAACAAATATTTTAAGCACTAAGTTGAATATTTACTTAGAGGCAATATTCTTCCTAGGCATACTTTTACTCATAGTAATATTTTAATAGTCTGTGTATGTTGTGTATGTATCTGTGTACGTGTACATTTCATACCCTTTCTATGAGTAACTTTTGTCAAAATCACCAATAATTATAAAAAGAAGCATTTTGACCAGTGTTTTCACCCACTGTTTCCCAGTTCTGGAAAACAGAGCGAAGCATAAAAACCAACACTTTTCCTTTTTAAAGTCTCTGCTCACACCAGAGCAGGAAAGTTGGATAATGGTGGATTAACTTAATTTTTAAACAATTAAAAATAAATGAAAGATTTCATATTACACATATCTGCATATAAATTACCAACATGGAAAATTCACACAGGTGCACTATAGCAACACATTTTTAAGGATAACATAAGCCAGTCTCTTCTCAATAAAAAAGATGAAATATTTACCAGCTGTCTGAAGAAGTCCTGAACAGTCCATGGAATCCCTGAAATAATGAGTCCACAGGCTTCCTCCTTCCTCTAAACACCATTTCATCCATTTCTCTCACCCTGTTGTTTCTCCCATTTGCAGCAAGACTGCACATTTGTTTTTGCTGCACATTTGTTTACCTAAGTCATTTGCTCAGGTAGGGCCAGCTGGGGAAAAGAGCCACCTTAGGGATTTCAGCTAAGACACCCGGAGGAGGGAACTTGAGTTTTAAAGAACTGATGAATCTCGAAGGGGAGGAGGGGCTGGCAATAAAGAAAACAGGTGTGGTGATAGATGAAGTAGCAAGTACATAAAATAACATTCTGGAAGGTTTGGGTTTCTGCTGCCCCTGAGTAAAGGGGGAATGAAGAAGGGGTATATGTGTGCATTTCCCCAGCCGCTCAGGAAAATCCACAGCACCTTTCCATTAAAATGACTTATTTACCCATCATTAGAAGCTACATTTTCCTTTAAAATTCCCTTAAACTGCTGCTGACATAGTGAAGCAGGAAAAAAAAAAAAATTAAATAGTTTCGTAGTTGATATGATACATAATTACAGCAACAAAGGACAAGAAGAGAAGAAACTCTGCAGAAGAGCCAGCATGCGCTGGGGGTGAACAACGGTCTACTACCCCAGCATGTAGCATTCTGTTTTCAGTCTTTTTTCTTTTTCAGACCAGTCACCGTATATACATAAGTAAAGAGTTTAAAAACATCCCAGCAAAACTGCCCCCAACTTTTATATGCAAAAGCAGATAGAAAGGTGTTTTGTAATGAAAACATCTTGAACGGATCTTTTTCTGTCAAATTGTAGGTAGTGATGATTAAAGGGTTTTAAAATCAATATGGAAATACATATAGGCGGTCACCACCAGAATTTTATTTTAAAAAGATAGAAAAAATGGAAAAGGAATTATCACTATGCTTCCATGTAAGGGTAAGAGGCTTTTGTATACTGTTGCTTTATTTAATTTTATTCTTATTAGACTCTTTCAAGTTCTATGTATCATTGCTTTTTATCGGTTGCCATCATATGCTTGTGTGTGTGTATTTGTTGTAACTATTTTGATGTCTCTCTCTTTCAATTTAAATCACAAACTGCAGGGGCTCTGAGTTTGCCTCATTTTAATCTCCAGCACTTGGCACAATGTTTGGCCAAACTATGAATCAAAAATATTTATTGAAGACATGCTAAGTGAATGCCTAAGAGGGTGCAATCTTGTTCCCCAAAGGCCCAGTCTGAACCAGAACATCACAAACTTTATCTATTTCATATATTTGATCCACAGTATAGAAAATATTCAGTGACTTTCAAGTTTTGAGACATATTACTTTACATCATTGCTTCAGGGAGAGACATGACACACAAGTAAACACTATCCATTTGAATCAGTCAGCTGAGGTTGAAAAATTAATAAATTAGTAACTGTCTCCAAAACTATGTTCTCCATATTCTCGTTCTTAATGCATTCAATTCTTTATTAGGACATCACAAAGTTTTGCATCCAAAAATTAGCATTGAAGCTTAGAACAGAAACATAAATGCAGCAAAAGCTATTGTCACTACATTTAAGACATTTTCATTCTAAAGCATTTGCTAGTGAATACAGTGGACATTAGGTGAATTGACAGTAGCTAATTGGAGAAAAGAAATAATAATCATAATTTTCCCATTTAGTGCAGAGAGTTTGACCATTGATAAAAACCTTGATAAACAAAGTTACAAGAGGTATACAGATAACCTGATTGTTTCCTGAGAGATGATGAATTATATATAAGGCAATACTTTTAACTGGCAAATATTTCTGTAGAAAAGGCATTCTTGTAGAAAGAAAAAATAGAGATCAATAGCTATCATCAAGTTTTCCCTTGATTTCTCTCTTTGATTTCATGGTGCATAAATTAAGAATGATTCTGAAATTTCAAAGAGATGTCGACTTAAGGGAAGAAATAGGAAGAAAAAGAAAAATTTCCATTTTTAGGTCTCTTGTTGAATTGTAAGACAGTCTTACATCAAACAAAGTGATTATAAACAAGCAGAAAGATTCTTTATTCTAAATTTAAGATTGTTAATGCAGATACTTTTTACCTGGGCTGTGTTATTGAGCAAGACTATAGCAACTCTTTTTTTTAAACAAATTTTTAATTTAAAAAATCAATAAATTATATGAGAAAACCAGATTGTCTTCTCACTGTTCTAATCATACGAAGCCAAGTTTTAAGTCATCTTCTGAAGCACAGCCCTGTGTATGCAATTCTGCTTAAATATCTTCAATGGATCTATTTTGCCATTCATTTCAGTTTTGCATTTGAGATCCTTCTTGATATTCTCTGGGCTACCTTTGCCAAGCACAGCCTCACAATATATACTATGCGCCAATTATACAAACTACTTGTCCTACAAAACCTTCATTCTTGGGCCTCAATATTCCTTCATGCTATTTCTTTTCCCCTGCAAGTCCACCTCAAATAAAGTGGACTGAAACATACATTTCACCCATCCTACTGAAAACATACATTTCTTCAAGGACTAGATCAACTGCCCTTTCATCTAAGAAATATTTCTTAAACTCACCTAGTTGGCCACCACCTTCCTCTCCTCCATGTTTCCACTATGCCTCCAATTTGTAACAGTACATTTTGTTTTGCATTACAATTTCCATATAAATATCTATCTTCCCTATTGTATATTTATGTGTTTTGGGGGCAGATATCATCTTTTCTTAATTTCTAGAATTTCTCTGCACCCACTCCCTCAATAACAACTGTCATGATACCCATAAATAATGGACATTCAATAATGTCTGTTGAACTAAAAATTTATCTTAAAAAGGACATAGCTTTTAGAAAAAATTTTTTTAAATTTAAAATTATCTCAGACTATCAGAAATGACTAAGTTAGGAACTTACATGAGAGTAATTTGGATTTCCTTAGAAAGTCATACATACTTTGATTGCTTTAACTTCTACCAAGGTTGCACGGCTGGTGAAGTCTGACACTGTCAGTAGACAGGTGAAAAGCTAGAATTTCTTAATATATGTTCACCTTTGGGATTGGTTAGAAACTGAAGAGAGGAACATGGAGATGGAATAATGTTTTGCATTAAGAAAGATTCTTTGTAGAGAACAGGACTGGGGGAAGGAAGTCACTGAGGGAAACATTCAATGAAATTTGAATACATATTATGAAAAATTGAGATACTTCTCATATTCTAACAATCTAGCCAAATTTAACCTCTGGTTCTTCTAAAGTTTGCCCTTAAGGAAATGCTGATCATACTACAAGATATATCGATACAAGGTGACTGCATAAGCAAATAACCTTTGTTTATTGCTGGTGATTAAAAAAGGAAAAGAAAATAATGGTACTTTGGAAATCTAAGTGTTTTCATAATGCATTGTAACAGATCCAAAAAAGCTATTAGAGGTTATTATTTTGGCTGGATTACCAGAACCCATAGAAATTTGAACCTTTGGCTTGCCATGTTATTTTATTACGGAACTTTTGATATGCATATGGAAACAGTGGCTTTTAACTATCCTGATGGGTCATTTAGGGTAGTTCAAATTGTCTGGATTTTTTTAATTAAGTATTCTTTCTGAGATTCACTTAATAAGTAGATCACATCAGGATACCCTAATGCACCGAGGTAGAGTATTAATTTAGGACAACTTGTATTTTAAATTAAGACTAACTAACCTGATTTTGCAAGAATTAGAAATTCCCATGCAAATGATACTGAATTCAAAGGGATAGATTTGATAAGAGTGGATTTATTTAACTGAATTCCTCTTCTGGCTGTGGAAGAGTTACTCCTTCTTCAATATCTCTCCCACTAATTCTTCCTTATTTTCATATTGTTTTCTCCTTTGGCTCCCACTCTTCCATTGTTCCCTGAATCACCTATGAAGCATCTCTTTCCATCAATATTCAATCTGCTATCATAATTTTAAAACAAATTGTCACCCTAATGCCGGATCTCTAGTTTCTTTACACCAATTGGATTCCCTGATGGCATCTTAAAGTCAAGTCAAACTTCTTTACTCTTTCCTTCACTATTCAAACATATTTCTTGTAAATTGCCCATGAAAAGTCATCTTCCATTCCTTCTACTATTTGTAGACCATGTTTCTGTACTAAAAAAGGCAAAATAGCTATTTTGAAATTCCCTATAATATTGTTTGAAAAAATGCTTTCTATGTCAGGGTTTAAAATATGCTTTTCTTCTACTCTACTCTCTCCTTCCTGAATCTTTCAAAACCACAGCTTTTCATGAAAGTTTATGATTATCTATTTTAATACCCAGATTACTCCTGAAAAAGACTTAGGGTTATATCACTTAGAATAAAAACAATATAAACAATGAAATGATTAGAAATAAATATCCCCACCTCCAGGCTAAAATTGTAAGTCATCGTTTAGTTTTGTTTCAGAAAATTTGTTTTGTTATAAGAGGCAAACTAGTAATATGTATACAAGATTTCTCACAAGTTCATGAGGTTTACAACCATGAACTTCCTGATTATCATGTTTCTAAACCTGCCATGATTTATGCCTTTGAATCACTTTAACCTTGAGGAAAATGGATTAATAAGCAAAGTTAATGCCTTCTGCCTTACTCTCAACTTAAAAAAAAGAAAAGAGAAGAAAAGAAAAAAGAAAAAAGAAAGACTGGCTTCTGCTCCTCCCAGGACTACTGTTTAATCAGCTGCCCTATCATATTCCCTGTCATTCTGGTTTAGTATCTCATACTCTACATCCTCCATCATAGGACCCAGATTCTTCCTGGATTCTTCCATCCTCTGGCACAGACATTGACCACTTACCCCAATTTATGACAAGCAACTTCTCTGTGCCAAGTTTACTTTGTCTCCAATTTGGATAGCACCAGACTAAACTTCCTAGAGCATAATATATATATTTTTTATTAATCACTTATGTTCTTATAAATGCCTACAGGATTAATTCCAAATGTCCCTGGCTGAAATTTAAGGTTTTCTTATCCCCCTAGGTCCTAACATTTCATCAAGTTTGAACTGATTTGGTTTTTCCTTAAACATTTTCTTTAATACTAGTATTGATAAGCTTTGACTTCAGGCCTTTAAATTTTATTTTCTAATTCTTTCCTGAATTTTTTATCCTACTTGTCTTCAGTATCAGTTCCTCCTCTTCCACTAGGCCAACCCCAACTTTTCCAATTCTCATTTTTCTCCCTGTTTTCTCTACAGAATGACAATTACATGCTGTTCCGTTTTGGGCATATGGAGGGGCCCCTTTCATATCACACATGTGCATGTATTATATATCTGTATCAATTTCTCTATATATATTTTGTTAGAATACAGAATCTCAGACCTACTAATCAGAGTCTGCATTTTAACGAAATCCCCAAGAGATTTATATGCACATTAAAGTTTGAGAAGTGTTGCTTTAGAGTTATACTTCTAAAAGCACACTTATATATATACCTCACAAGTATTGAATATGATGTGTAAGACATATGATACATAATGCATTGTGTAAATTTTTACAGTTCCTTTCCTCCAAAGACTTAGGCAGTGATTGCTAAAGCTGGCTTATACAGGCTAGCAAAATCCAATTATTAAAATTTTAGTAAGTTTCTGAGATAGTTGTTAAATACAGCCATTTTTAAACATTAAATGATACAAACTCATAAACAAATCATATTGTGGACAAAAGTAACACACTAAAAACTCATCATTTCCCAATTATTTTACTCATTCTACTATTAATATCTTGAAGTGATTTAGCACTATTATGCCTGTATGGTATAATACTTTATAGTAATGTGTATTATCTCTTTGCAACTCTACATTGAGTGACCTCTGGTTGGTTGCTTGATATCAGTTATTACGATAATATTTATGCCATGGAAACCCACAAATGCTACAAATCAGGGCTCGGTTTATTGTTTTCACTGTATGGATTTAGGAAAGCGATGGAGAAAATGATAATGATGCAGATTAAACTTAAAAGTATGTCATATCCATCAACAGATGAATGGATAAAGAAGATGTGGTATATGTGTGTACACACACACACACACACACACACACACACACAATGGAATACTACTCAGTCATAAAAAAGGAATAAAACTTTGCCATTTGCAACAACATGGATGGACTTGGAGGGCATTATGCTGTGTGAAATAAGTCAGACAGAAGAAGGCAAATACTGTATGATATCACTTATACGTGAAATCTAAAAAATACAACAAGCTAGTGCATACAACAAACATAGAAGCAGACTCACAGATATAGAGAACAAACTAATGGTTACCAGTGGAGGGGAGGGCAATATAGGGGTAAGGGAGTGGAAGGCACAAACTATTGGGTATAAGATAGGCTACAAGGATGTACTGTACAACACGGGGAATATAGCCAATATTTTCTAATAACTAAATGGAATGTAACCTTTAAATTTTGTATAAAAAATTAAGAAACAAAACAAAACAGAAACAAAAAATGTGTTTAATTTAAAAAATTTTTAAAGTACATCATAAAATATATACTTACCTACATTTTCTTTTTCCAAAGAAGCCTGCTAAACATTTATCAGCACATAGTTGGCTAAAGACACTAGAAACAGAATGTTCCTACAATGAACACAAACCTGGCATATTTTTATGTAAAGACATTTTCAGACATCTATTGAGACTAAAGTAACCTACCCTATAGGTTTTCATCAGTTCATTTAGGCTGTACTCAAATTTTCTCTGAATCTATGCTGATCTTCCCTAGAACCACCAAATTATGAATTTTTCCATTAAACAGGTTCTAGCCGCACATATGTGTTAGAAAATCACCTAACCTCTCCAGGTTCTTCTTCTCCTTTCACCGTAAAAGAGGAGTTTACATTCTATAAGGTACCATGTTCTCCAGGACAGTTAATGCCAGAGAACATTCTAAACATGTACTATATTAGAGACTGGGATGAGTGTATTTTTCAGTTTCTCATTGGGAAATCAGTTCAGTATTGTGAAAAATATATCCAAAAAACTGGACTAGGAGATCTGAATTATAAATGAAATATTGATTTACTCTCCAGCACTATCTACTCAATGACAAAATAGCTGAATGAAATCTGAAAAGGTTCATTTTTAAGATATGTAACTTGCCTAGCCAAATGGCACCTCTCACATCTGAATGTCTAACTAAATGATTTCTTAGTCTAGATTTCTGGGAGTAACATAAACACAGAAAAATGCCAAAAAATCATTCTTGCTTTTCAGATTCAGAATTGTTTTTGTCCTACCACATTTGGAATCTATACTCATAATGTATACATCAAGTGAAAATTAGTTTTAGTTATTTCCTTCCGTTTTGTTTATGTTTTCAACATCAACATTATCCTTAACAAAACAAAGAGAACCTTAAGTGTCATGGGAATGGAGAGAAATGGTGTCATTTGAGAAAAGAGAGTGAAGTTAATTAGTGCACTATACTGAGTGGCTTAGTTTGATTTAGTTTAGCAACAGTCTAGACCTTGGCCAATACAAAAACTGTCCACATGTGTAAACTTATATTCTTCACAGTGACATATTCCGAAATGCACATAGTGAATACATTGGTTCAGTTCATTGATAACTTCTTTTTCTTATGCTTTTGCTATGTTTTTCTATACTTTCAAAAATTTCTACCATAAGCATGTATAAATTCAAATAACCGTCAAGAGAGGGTCTGAACAGTGAGTAGACCTGTATGAATCTCAGAGATGTGACATCGAATTGGGCTGATTTTGAACAGTTTTCTTCTTCTTGGAAGGCAGTATTATTCTTTGGAGTCAGGTTCTCAAGATTCAAATCCTGGCTCTGCTTCCTCCTAGATATGTTACTTTAGGCAAATGACTTCACCTCCTTAATCCTTAGTAATCCATCCATGAAACAATGGATTAATATCTCCCTTAAAGGGTGGTTGGGAGATTAAATGAGGTAATACACACCCGGCAGGAAATATAATAAGCACTCGTTAAATGGTATTTCTTGTCATTATTTTTGACCTCTTGGTTAAGTTCTGTATGTTAAAATATTAGCAGCTAAGTGGAGTTGGTGTTGCTATGCTGCATTTTAATGGGTTCCATGAAAGCATTTTCACTGTCACACAGACAGAGTTGAGTCTGACTTTAAAGGCAAACAGAGCCGGTTCAGTCCTGGTTTTGCCATTCACCTTGCATGAGTGTAAGCAACTAGCCCTCTCAGCTTGTTTTCTTCTGTGGCAGATGAGGCAACATGTTTCACAGGGGCTGCATGAAGACTAAATAAGATAATGCCTATATAGCGCCTTCTCCCAAAACTTGGAACCTGCTGAAAACTGGCTACATGTATTCACCAAAATCAACTGCAGACATGCAGATGTTTCCATGGGGTGGCTGCCAGGATATTTCTATTCATGTGTTACTATACGTCTAGTTTAGACATCCTTTCCAAATTTGAATAAACTAAGTTAATAAAAAATATGTCTAAATACTACTGTGCCTCTATATTTTCTTGTATGTACAGGATGAAAAAACTATTTGAAGGAAATCTTTGCTTTAAAAAAGTCTCAGGACTTCCCTGGTGGTGCAGTGGTTAAGAATCTGCCTGCCAATGCAGGGGACACGGGTTTGAACCCTGGTCCGGGAAGATCCCACATACCGCGGAGCAACTACTGAGCCCATGTGCCACAACTACTGAGTCCATGTGCCACAACTACTGAAGCCCACACGCCTAGAGCCCGTGCTCTGTGACAAGAGAAGCCACGGCAATGAGAAGCCCGCGCACCGCAACAAGGAGTAGCCCCCGCTCGCAGCAACTAGAGAAAGCCCATGTGCAGCAATGAAGACCCAATGCAAAAATAAATAAATAAAATTAATAAATTTATTTTTAAAAAGTCTCAGATATATTTTTCTTAATCTATCACCACAGCAGTATCCAAGGATCAAGGTCACAGAGGCTTTTTTTAAGCAGCCCCCAAATTAAAATTCATCCAAACACCTTTGCTTCCCACACATTCATTCACACACGTGGTTATACACACCTTCAGGACGTGAATAGCTTGGTTTGGTTTTCAGGCTTGGTTTTAAACTGACTATTGCATCCTTGTTAGGGGACAACCATGTTTATAGCATATTCAATAATACAGATGTGGTTTCTGGCAGATATTTCTTGTAGAATGACTGGAGTCTGTTTAATTTCCATGAACAACGGAGGTTTGTTGGAATTCCTCTGCGCTGAATTGAAGGTTGATCCTCCATACTGCTTTAACATGTATTGTGGGCAAATTTTCAAAGGCATGTATGCAAAATAATAAGATTCAGCAACATTTTTGGCATCGCCGTATAAAAAAATCATGCTTCATGTAAGATTCATGTAAGATAATACACATGTGTGTATATACATATATACAGATATATGTAAAATCTTACTTGAGGTATATTTTTACATTCCTTACAGGCTAAGGCTACCATATGCCCTAAGCTTTTGCTTTTGTTTTTCACTACAGTCCTAGTAAGGAGTTGGCTATTAATATTTTAGAATGCAAGTGAAACAGAACACAAAATGCCTTGTATTCTGTGGGAAAGGAGAATTTCTCAGCAGGCTCCCCTCCCACCCAAGAAGTTTTTATTCCGATTGCTTTTTTACCCACCAGAAATGCTGAGTGCACTTTTCCTCAAGCATGACACAAATTTTAGCAAGACTCAACAGAAACTCGAAAGAGCCTGTACCATACATGCCAGACTTCACTTCTGTCCTGAAATTTGGGGTTTCAGTTGATGCTAAGGAATAGGTCAAAGTGAAACCTAGGGCTTCCCTGGTGGCGCGGTGGTTGAGAATCTGCCTGCTAATGCAGGGGACACGGGTTCGAGCCCTGGTCTGGGAAGATCCCACATGCCGCGGAGCAGCTGGGCCCGTGAGCCACAGCTACTGAGCCTGCGCGTCTGGAGCCTGTGCTCCGCAACAAGAGAGGCCGCGATAGTGAGAGGCCCAAGAACCGCGATGAAGAGTGGCCCCCACTTGCTGCAACTAGAGAAAGCCCTCGCACAGAAACGAAGACCCAACACAGCCATAAATAAATAAATAAACAAATACTTAAAAAAAAAAAATTAAAAAAAAAAAAATAAGTGAAACCTAATGGGATTTTACTTTTATTTCTAGTAACTGGGAGAATGGATGTTCATATGTTTGCATATAATATAAAAATAAAGAGACGTGGAAGCAATAGGGAACGGCAGGCTTTTTCTATAGTAATATTTCAAGAGAAGAGTTTTACCATATCTATTACTTCAGGCACAAAAAACGTAGGTCACAAACAACATTAGGAAAACATACCAATTTTTAAAACTGTGTGTGGGATCCAAAAGGGATATGCACAATGCAATTGTTTACCGTTTGTATATTGCCCAACAGATAAGAAAGCTACAGTATATTTTATTGTGAAATCTTCGGAATAACCTATTAGCAGTTAATCAGCACTTTTTTTCCTTATTTTGTCTGACTGAAATCAAAGTTTTGAAGTACCATCTGCCCAGCTGACAGAGAAATTCTAAATATCTAAGGTAGAGTTCAAATATATATTCAAACTGTTGAATTTACAGGTTTCATGAAATCATTCATTATCACAGTTAGCCGGAACCTCCGCTTATTTTCCTTTTTGTCTTCTTCATGCCCTCAGTGGCTTACTCTTCTCTCTTTCGTTAGGATGGTGGATGTTGTCTAGGAATTTGCTAGAATGACTGGATTATTTGAGTCCATAGGTTTGTATATTGCTGTTAGATTAATTTCCTGAAACGTCCCATTGTCATATTTCTTTTCTCAATGATATTTTACCATCTGCGTCTCAATTTTTCTGTTTGTCAATCATATCCTTAATCCGAATGCCAATAGTTTCAAGAATATATTGCCCACTTAAATTGAACCTGTGGTTCCAGTGATCTTACTTATTTCCCCACTTGCTGTTTCTTTGTTTATCCTTCCTTTTTCACTGACCTGTCTTTGTTTCCTATATAAATTTCCTGGGGCTGCCCTAACAAAACAGCACAAATTAGGTGGCTTAAAATAATAGAAATTCTCTCACAGTTCTGGAGGGCAAAAGTCTGAAATTGAGGTGATGGCAGGGCCATGTTCTCTTTGAAGTTTCTAGAGGAGAATCTGTTCCATACCTGTCTCTTAGTACCTGGTGTTACAACCAATCCTTAGCATTCCTGGTTTGTAGACACATCAATCCAAACTCTGCCTCTGCCTTCACATTTCTCTCTGTGTCTGTGTCTGTGTCTGGGTCTGGGTCTCATCTCCTCTTCTTATAAGGACATCATTCCTATTGGATTAGGATCCTAATTGAGGATGATCTCATCTTAACTTGACTACGTCTGCAAAGATCATACTTCTAAATAAGGTCACATTCACAGGTACCCGGGGGTTAGGGCTTGAACCTTTCTTTTGGAGGGACACAATTCAGCTCAACAAAATACCCATCTCTCAGTGCTCAACATATGACCCAACTCCATCAAGAAGTCTCTTCTCATTTCTTCAGCTCATATTTTTCTGAATTTTCATCAACTGAATGATTCACTGGGGGCATTGACTTGACTGGTTTGTTCATCCCTGTACTCCAGCAGCCTGGAGTAGTGGCTGGTACATAGTAAGAACTCAATAAGTATTTATTTATTTTTTTTTAAATTTTTTTAATTTTTTAATTTATTTATTTATTTATTTTTGGCTGTGTTGGGTCTTCGTTTCTGTGCGAGGGCTTTCTCTAGTTGTGGCAAGCGGGCGCCACTCTTCATCGCGGTGCGTGGGCCTCTCACTATCGCGGCCTCTCTTGTTGCGGAGCACAGGCTCCAGACGCGCAGGCTCAGTAGTTGTGGCTCACAGGCCTAGTCACTCCGCGGCATGTGGGATCTTCCCAGACCAGGGCTCGAACCCGTGTCCCCTGCATTGGCAGGCAGATTCTCAACCACTGCGCCACCAGGGAAGCCCAGTATTTATTGAATGAATGAATATATTCAACAAGTGAATGAATTTACACCATATAATTCAGTTATTTTTATATACAATGGCTTAGTGTTATTTGCTTTATTTAAATTAATTTCTCCTCTAAAAGAATGTGAAAGACACTATTTTATCCCTGTTTTGTGTTCCAGATTCAGAGTCCAGCATGGGATTCCCACACGGATGATAATCTGATAAATGCTTTGCTAATTGATTGGTCTAGAAAAATCGGATTGAAAGGCACTGAGACATCAATAGTCTGTTTAGAGTCATTAAAAAAAAGTGGAAGGCTATTTCAGGCAGGAAAAGGCCTAGTGAGATGAAAGCAAAGCCAAATAGATTGTTGATAATGTTTTGCTTAGACCAAACACAAATTCTATCAATATTATAAAAGATTCCAGATATCTAGCTGATTAGAATTCTTTAGATACCATCTGGACATATCTTTCAGACTTCAAGTTCTGAATTTTTAGTGATATGTTTCTCTCTCCATTTGTATGTTTTATTAGAAAAAAGGTATATAATATATCCCCAGCTTACTTCTAAATAGTATTTTAAACTGGAAAATGATAAGAACAACTCCTGCAGCCTCGACCGTTAACTTTTCATAACTCCTCATCAGTTTCACGATGGGGAGTAGAACCAACCTCACACCTGGGGTCTTAAATATGACAGAGAATACTTGAAATAAGAGAATTAAATAATTTCCATCTTTCTATTAGTGTTTTTACTTAAGTAGTCCCTTTATCCCCCAAAGTAAGCCCAAATGTTCATTTTCTTAACCCTGATGATTAAATAGCTGCAAAATTTAACAGGCATCTATACCACCCACAGAAAATAAAGAAAATACAAGAAACTGCACAAATCCCCATAAATCACAGATGGGGAAAGGAAAAACAGGGTTTGTCAAGAAAGCATAAATCTTCTGCAAGTGTTTGAAGTGAAAATGTTTTGGGGAAATGGTGCTTTCAGGAAATATTGTGTGTTATTTTTTTCAGTTCAGTATGGTGTAATAGCACACAAAAGGGCATACTCCTTACCATGTCACAAAGCCCTCATGCCATTAAAGTGTCTGCTTAAGGCCACCAGCCCCATATTTGCAATGTAAATTAACAAGCAACATGGTGCCTTCAATTGCAGGTGAGCCTTAATAAGCCTGCTGATTGCTTCCTAAGAGTGCAGTTATTTGGTTCTTAAGGAATCGCTGAATGGCTTGGAAACTGAGCCTTTCACAAGAACCCTCAAAATGGGCTGAAGTGATTGAGTGTGGCGGGAAAGAGTAGGTATAGTGATAGTGGTTGAGAAAAGAGTTCAGATTTTTGTCCATTGAAATGTATTCATGGGATGTCAGACATGTTTTTCAACAAGCTCTCAAGGACACAGAGAGTAGTTTTAGAACGTACGTCGGTCTAGGAAAAACACAACAGTATAAATTCCTTCACGAATCTGATCCAGAGGTATCACTCTTGCAGAAACATAGAGGCCTAGAGGTTGAAAGAATATACAAATGGGCTCACCTGTGCCAGGGCCAGGTTCCTGCATAGGTAGAAACCCACTTTTAGAAAACCATCCCATGGTTCAGTCACACAGACTCCTTTTCTTCCACTGGCAAAGAAAATCCACTCCTCACTGCTCATTCCTTTGCTCTTGATTTTACAGGGAACGGAAGGAAATTCACTATTCCCCTTGGAACAGCTCTTTTATGTACTTAAAATGGTATTTAATTGCCTTCTGCATATTGGATTCCTAAATTTGTACCCTATCTAAGGGTGAGCTGGAAATACAACTTTTGTCAGTAATCGGATTAAAAGTCTTTAAATAACTCATCCCATGCTGAATTTGCTGCACAAATGCTATCCCAAAATGATCTGAGCATTTCAGAGAGCAAGCAGGAGAAAGGGAAAAAAACATGCATTACAGATGCAAATCAGATTGTCTGGCTTCTCATACCTGCTCAACCAATGATCATCTCTTTCCCTTGGCAAAATAAGGGCACATCTGTGTCGCATGGCGCATGCTCTTACCATTCCCCCAAACCACCCATAGGATGGAAAATTGCTAAAAGTCTAAAATTGATCACTTTCTCATAATTTGTACATTTATAAGAATTTAAAAATTTCACATTAATAAAATGTTGGATTCTCCTTAGTCCAGAAGATGTGGCAACAATGGATCACATGGTCCTGATGCAGAAATAGGATGGAGCTGAGTTTGGTGAGACCCCTAACAAGGTGTATGAGCCCAAAGTTGGCTGCAGACAGCAGCCCTCCCTCCTGGGTTAGAATTGGAATACTTCTGTTAGGGGAACCACTGACCTAAACCGCCCACCCTGGCATGATAGTAACCACCTGCATGAGTTATCTTACAACAGGAGGTGCTGGTAAGGAATGCAGAACTAACAAGCCACCACCAACTGGAAGAATTCAGGAAAGGTCAAAAGGAGAGAGGAGATGCCAGTCCATATGTCCTACCAACCTCTCAGAATCCTTCTTACTGGAATCCATCTGGGCTGAGAGATGCACGCACCACCAGGAAGAACCCTGAGTCAAAGTGATTGGCCAGAGACAACCCGGAAACTAACCCCATCACCATAAAACCCGAGACTGCGAGCCATGTGGCAGAGCAGTTCTCCTGGGTCCCCTTACCCTCCTGCTCTCCACCCAGGTGTCGCTTCCCAATAAAGTCTCTTGCTTTGTCAACACATGTGTCTTCAATGACAATTCATTTCAGAGTGTTAGACAAGAGCCCACTCTAGGGCCCTGGAAGGGGTCCCCCTTCCTGCCACACTTCCATCACTCATGCTACTTTCCTGACCCCTCAAGGTTTTTTTGATATTGTGTTGTTTCTAATGCAACAAACGTGTACTTACTTCCGTGCACCTTCTCCAACAGGCCTTGTCACTCTGCTTTTCCCCAAGGCTTCATGATATTAGGTCATGAAGGTCCAGCTGCAACGCAGTCCTGAAGGTTCTTTGACTGACCCCCACAGGGAGTTCTGGAGCTCCAACGGCTGTCAGAATTGTCCTAAGTTTGGCTCTTAGACCCCTGGCTCTCACAGTTGCTGGATGTCGGCTGCCCCCTGCTGACCATACTCCCCTCAGCTGGGAAGACAGGGATTTCCTTGACAAGTCTGTGTCCATCACATCCAAGAAGTCAGTTTGCTCCCTCCTCATCCCTCAGCCCGTCCCATCTGATATACCATTTAAGGAGTCACTGACAGGTCTTTGCTGCACACTAGCTGTATTAAGGCAACTGCTGGGAGGACTCAAGCTCCTTTAGCTTGGAAGAGTCACCGGGATGGCCTGTCTAGCTGTCTCTCCACATAAGCAGAGTCTTCCAGGATTGCTGAAGTGCACACATTTATAATCCAGAGCCAGATAAACCTCTGTGCTTGCCCTGCTTCTGCCTGCCACTTTATCACCTGAGTGCTCTGAGTCTCCTGGAAAGGACATGGAGAGGGGTTTTTTGGGCAGGTGTAAAAGAAAGGGCAAGGTGATGTGACAGAAAATGATTACAAATGATTTGTCTGAAAACAATTTGTCCAAATGGCACAATTGGACATTGGTTTAATTACTTGCTGGGAACTTTAGAGTACACTGGGGTCAGATTCCCCTGCCCTGAAGTGTTCACTATCACAAATAAAGCTAAATAACACATTTTTTAAAAGTAGGTAGAATTCTGAACAATGGACAAAATTATTCACAAATGACATGCTAATCAAAATTAAAAAAAATTTTTTTTAAAAAAAGCTTGCTTGATTGACTGATGACCTCTTCAATTTGACAAAATTATTTCTGCAGATTTGTTTGCCACAATAATCTGCTGAAAATCATTGCAAATGCCAGAGATGGAACTGGGCTTGTCTTTATCCCACACTCCATCCCACACCCCAGGACTGACAGCAGGCTTTTGCCCTTGATGGTAGCTAAATTCCAGTCAAGGGTTGGTGAGGTGCAGGTTTAAGCCAGCTCTTAGCAATGCTTATTTGGAATTTACGGAGCTGAAATGTACTATATGTATACATTATACAGCCAGGGCTGAGAGGCAACTGGCAGACAAAAGCGAGGCATCCCTCTCTAGATCACCAGTCTCCATCTATTCATTTCTAACCTGGCCTACTTCATTATGTAAGTTACACATCTGGTCCCAGTCAGCTATGTGAGTTTGAATCTCCTGCTATGGGTCATTATTAAATAGGAACCAAGTGATCACAACCACTTAAAAATATATCAAGCACTAAGATTGCCTGGATTAAACTGTCTAAATCAACATTTTAAAATCCTCTTGGTGTATACAATCACAAGCCAATGGAGCCTGAAGTAACCTTTTTATTTTTTTAATGCACCCGCTGAAGCTACTCGAAGGGGCTCTAAACAGTATTCTGATCTGACTAGAACTCAGAATTACTAAAAATACTTCTATTGTCTTTCATTCTGATTCAGGTCATCTGCGTTTACAAAGTCAGAGATTTCAGTATGGTTTAGGGGGAATCACATTTCTTCTGAGCTGGCCGGGAAAAAAAGATGATCTAATAAGATCAAGAAAATGAATAGCAGATGTGTTTCTCCTCTGACCCATATATAACATCATCCAAGTTATAAAGCCATTCATTGGGATGGAAGAATTAGAAACTGGAGTCTTCTAGTCTGGTGGGCACACTGGTCAGGAAAACGGGTAAAACTTATCAAGATATGAAGGAAGGGTGAAGTCGATCCCAGTGGAATGATGATGGGAGTAATAAAGAGGCCAGGGAAAGATCACATGGCAAGAGAGTGAAAAATAAAAAGAAAGGAGAGAAATGTATCCTTCATTTCATTCTTTACATTCAATTTTTAGTAATTGTTATGGCTTAAACCTTCAGACTTTTTTTTTCAAGTTTGGTAATAATCACTGCCTTGTGCATTTATTTGAAAATCTCTATAGAAATATATGTAGGATAGCAAATGTAGTTAACTAAACCTGCATATTAATAAATAAACCTGTGCAAATATACAGCATATATATACATCATATGCATTTATATGTTCAAGTTATTTAATTAGATATTATATTTTTTACATGACATACATGGAAACTTTAGCGGGAGAATCACTTTCTAATTAGGATCAAGCATTCTGGAAATTTACATTTCTAACTAATTAGTGTTGATGTTTAGACACCCACATTAATTATACTGCAATCTGTGGCAGAAGAAGATACATGTTTTGACTCAAATACATAATACAACAAAGGTACATAAATTATTGTCTTTCCTCAGTTAACAGTAACGCTAAGCTTAAAAAACTTTTGTCTGTAATAATTGTTATTATCATTATCAATGAACTTTTCTCAATCCATTTAGAGTAATGGAGTTTTAGAAGCATCCTTGGATTCTCTTGCTGCCCTGTGATGGTCCCTAAATTAAACATGGTAGAAGCTATGAAGACAAAAGCAAGACAGAGACATCCAGGGCCCAGTGATGAAAGGTGAAGGTGCAAGTTGCAAGGACTTCCATCTCCATAAGCACAGAAAGACTAATTTATCTTTCAAATTCACTCTGCCATCCACTGCCCAAAGTCTATTCCAGGAACAAATTTTTCTCTATTGGTTTCTATTCTTACTATATCTGGAATTAATTCTTTCCTCTATAAAATGTTTCTCGTGTTCAGTAAAGTGTTCAAATGCCACTTTACAAGGATGGATTGCCCAACGAGAAAAGATGGATGGAGGATTGTGTACAAGAGTCTGGGCAGCAATTTCAGAGCTACACACTTACGGGAAAAAGTGTAATATGTTCTCAAGTCCCTGGAAGGGTTTGACACAGACTTCTCAGGGACAGAGTCTAAAATAACCCAGTGAGATTCCTTACATAGAAAAAATGGATAAAGTGCATCTGGCATTTATTTAGGGTGAGTCATCATTCAGCTTTAAGAAATGTTTGAAAAAAAAAAAAAAAGAAGAAATGTTTGCGTGGGAAAAATAATTTTGGTGGGGTAAATGAGCAATGCCCACCATGCCTGTGTACAAATGACCATCGATGTTCTCTTTTAAAAGAAATATTGTCCACTTAATGGATAAGGTTATTACACTTTCAGTCACCGAAACAGGTTATAATCACTTATTCTGGGCACAATGAATCCACTCCACAGGAGCAAAATACCCATCCTCTGTTTTCTAAACGCCAGTTTTAAATTCCAAAGTGAAGGTCTAGCATAGGAGGATACCTTCTCCTCTGGCCATCTTACTCTCTAGAGAAAATAAGGAAGAGCTGACATGAGCATGCCCAGATTATTCCTTCCAAATGGATCAATCAGAGAGTAACTCCTCATCTCATGTGTTCAGAGAGAGCCTAGAAATATTACATTGATAGATCTCCCTCCATGTGGAAAGAAATATGAGGGTTAGAGAAGAACTATTACCTATCTCCTAACACAGAACTGTAAATACATAACCAAATGTGGCTTTATTATATAACTTAAGAAGCTTTCTAATGAAATAAAATCAGAAAATTAAAAAATCAGAAAAATTGGTAGATTTTTAGTTAAAATTTTTGAGAATTCTTAGCCAAAGTAAATCATCAATGAAAATAATCTACCACTAGGAATGCTAGTAGAAACTGTCACTTCAAATATATTAAATTGACTAATAAGACATTATTATCTTATTAATTACAGATTGTCTGTAAGAGAGGTTGGTATTTTCTTGGAATCTCTTCTTTAGTGTGAATCAGAGCTCAGAATTCTTTTTCCCCAGCACAAAGCTGCATTACTTTGGCATACAGATAAATCTAAGCCTTTGTTATATTCTATTAAAATTAAAAATTTAGAACAATTTTCTTTTCTAAACAAAAGGATTAAAGCTATACAAACATTAATTTGATCAAAAACTTACAATCACATCTTACTTATAGACTGATTTGTATCTTGAAATCTTAAATAAAGCTAAAGAGAATGCCTTAATCTAGGTGCATTTCCTTAAATGATCTGTTAAGTGATTCTCCTTTGTACTCTGCATATTGTTTATTTTTTCCTAAGTATTAGTGGAAATTATTTCACTTGTAACACTTAATCAGGTAACTGAAGTAAAAAGGAGGGAGAACTAAAGCCCAAAAAGTTAGTTGCCAAAAAAAAAAAAAAAAAAAATCTTCGAAATGATTCCATGTTATTTCTGCCCGATCAAACACTTTTGTTCTAGAAAACATCATATATTAGCACTGTTGCCACTATTGACTCATGGGCATTAAGAATATTTTCCTCTCATGATGTTGAACACAGAAAAGCAAATGATTCATTAGGCACCATCTTTTCCTTACCTGCCTGCCACAAGACCTTCGGTCTTGATTAACATAATAATGAATTACATTTATCTCTGTGTAGTCACAAATACACTCTTGGGGCCAACAAAATGGCATATGGCATAATTGAGTCATCTGTTCAATCATAATTATTATTAGCTAAACACATTCAGCCTGGTGGAAGAGCCCGTCTTGTTCTTCGGATTCATGGGTTAAAATGTTGCTCTGGTCCTTGTTTTAGGTTTAAGTACATTCAGTTTTCTCCTATTTTACTTATAGTATTTACATCAGGGGTTTCTATAATACAACGTTAGAGTTTTTGTTCCTTTGTTCGATTCACAAAGGTAACCACAATAGGAATTAAAGTGGGTTTAGTTCAAAGTGATTTTTTTGTTTTATCAATAAAGGACTGCATTATGAAAGGACTGATGGACTCTTCTATACTTCACCAACAAACATTAGTGTGCCTTCTAGCAATAAATCTGGGAGCCTCTTAAAGAATGTTAACAATTGGCATTAAATCTA
This sequence comes from Balaenoptera ricei, assembly GCF_028023285.1. Lineage (NCBI taxonomy): Eukaryota > Metazoa > Chordata > Mammalia > Artiodactyla > Balaenopteridae > Balaenoptera > Balaenoptera ricei. The sequence goes on along the minus strand of NC_082645.1, from coordinate 108,998,975 downwards.
TAGAATAAAAATACTGTCTGGCATTAGTTTCAGAGCTGAATAGAGACCAACATGAGGCATAAGACAGTTTAGGAAAAGCAAAGGATGTGCACTGCATTCAGTCTGGAACAGTGTTGTACCAGGGCCTGGCACAGAATAGAGTCTTGATAAATACCTACTGAATCAATGGAGGAAGAAGGAGAGAATGGAAGGCAAAGGCAAGGACAGAAATCAAAGCCAAAATCATATTCTCAGTCTCAGGGTAGAAGATTCCGGGATGCAAGTCAGACTTGCATCAGATGTTGGGCTCTGAATCGAAGCCAGTATGAGGAACTGTAAGTGACAAATCGTTCATCAGGAAACGTGGTCTCATGAAGAAAGTCTGGGCCATAGTGTCTCAGATTCATTGAGTCATATCTGGTTGGCCTAGATTTTTTTTTTTTTTTAAGGAGCAGAATAAGCCCATTGGTAATTAAACAGCAACTCTTCTGCAAATGTAATGTGTGGCAAAGGCTCTCATCTGAGAACTCCTCCCACAAGGTAATGAAAGTGATTGTTTTTTGTGTGTTTGGATTCTAGGAGGCCAACCTGCCTGGTAAATATGCTAATTCTCATATGGGCCAGTGCTTCTGGAAATCCCAGGACTAATCCTATGATTGCTGATTAACAGAGTGGACCCATCATAAGACTTTTTAAAAAGTATTTTCTAAAGATAGGTCTATGCATCCCTTAATCAAACTGAAATTTTAAGAATTTATTGATAATCTTTAATAAGCTCAGTGAAAGCTGAGCCTCTAACCAAAGTGAAGAGGAGGAAAGTTTCCCTCAGTCTTCTTAGGGTCCCTGACTGTGTCTGAAAATTAAACTAACAGAGACAGACCAACAATAAAAAAGTATATAAATTCATTTAATATAAGTTTCATATGACGTGGGTGCCCTTGTAAGAAAATGACCTAAAGAAATGGCAAAACCTACTTGCTTTCATATTAGGTTGAAAAAAGAGAGACAATTGTGAAAAAGTGACTAAGCTATGTGGGGGGTGGGGGGGAGACTAAGAGAAGATGAGAATTATTTTAACAAGGTCTGTTTGTACAGAATTCTTTCAGTTTCAGCTTCTTGTCCTTAAAGATAAGAATGTCTCTTTACCAGGCTTCCCTGGTGGCTCAGTGGTTGAGAATTTGCCTGCCAATGCAGGGGACACGGGTTCGAGCCCTGGTCTGGGAGGATCCCACATGCCGCGGAGCAACTGGGCCCGTGAGCCACAATTACTGAGCCTGCGCGTCTGGAGCCTGTGCTCCGCAACAAGAGAGGCCGCGATAGTGAGAGGCCCGCGCACCGCGGTGAAGAGTGGCCCCCGCTTGCTGCAACTGGAGAAAGCCCTCGCACAGAAACAAAGATCCAACACAGCCAAAAATAAATATAAAAATAAATTAAAAAAAAAAAAAAGATTGTAGGTGTTATTATAAAAAAAAAAAAAAAAAAATGTCTCTTTACCTCCCAGTCCAGGAGGGCATCTTGCACATGGGGGTTGTATCTCCTGTTTCTAGGAAGGAAAAGGAAGGTCAGAGGCCCTTCTTCCACCTGCTGTTTCTCAAGTGCCTTTAACTCGAAATAACCAATGTGCCAAAGTGGCATATTTTGGGATGACATTCTCTGAACTCCTTCAAAAGCAATAAGTTGCTCAAACGTTTACACCAAGTAATCCTGAGTTGAGAAGTGTGAAACTGCCATCCTAGAGAAGGGAAAATCTGGGAGGAGACCCTACAACCGTCATTTCCTTCATTTCCCCTTAAAATCTATGGTCCTGTTTCATCTTCTTCATAACATATCCACTTGAAAATATAAAAATAATAAAATGCTTTGGGAAGATATACCATGTTTCTTCTCACTTTACATACCCTAGCCACACGTGCATAAAATGAAGGACATTTATACCTCAGTTTCAGAGAAGGCCGTTGGCCATTTCCTATCTGGCCCATTGCTGATAAAATTTATGGCAAATTATGAGGAAAACGTAACTGGACTATGTTTTGAAGGGGATATGCCAGTCATTATTTCTTGGGCTTTTGGGCATTAAGTGGTGTCTTGCACAGAGAAGGTATAGCTGAGACTGTGGATACGGTTATAGATCAGAGGCTCATGCTTTGGACGTGCGCTGCATGGCTAAGTGTTAAAATAACTATTCAGCCAAATATGAGCGGATTAGTTTGCTATTGCTGCTTTAAATGACCATAAACATAGTGCCTAAAATAACCCGGATTCATTTACTTATACTTCTGGAGTTCAGAAGTCTGAAATAGGTCTCACGGGTTGATATCAAGGTGTCTGCAGGTCTTTTTAGAGGCTCTAGGGGAGAATCTGTTTTCTTTCTTTTTCCAGCTTCTAGAGGCTGCCCATAGTCCTTGGTTCACGGCCCCTTCTTCCATCTCCAAACCTGGCCATGGGTGGCTGAAACCTCTCTCAAATCCTATCACTCTGACTCTTCTGCCTCCCTGTTCTCCATTTAAGGACTCCTGTGATAACATTCTTCTCACCCAGATAATGCAGAATAAGCTCCTTATTTTACAGACAGTCAATTCCACTTTGCTATATAACATATGCATAGGTCCCAGGGTTTAGGACACAGCCGTCTCTGGGGAGCCATTATTCTGCTGACCATGCTATAAAGTTCAAGCCAATATCACCATCGAAACTGAACACCTGGGATACGAGAATAAATATGTAATTTTATCAAAAAACTTATTATTGAGATTTATTGTAAAAAATCTATTTGTCAAATTTTGAAACTCTTACTTTGTAACACAAAACCACTAATTTATTTGTTTGAAAAAGTAATAGACTGGCACTTTGGAACGTATCCTATGTGATTGTAAAGAAATGACATAACTGAAATTTTAAAACAAATAAAAGTTATATTGGCTGTAATGTTAAAAGAATTCTCTTAGAATTATGATATCTCATTCTGTTTTTCTTCTATGTATTCATATTTATTTTTTTAAGCATTAATTGTCCCCGAACAGAATCTAATATTCTTCAACATAGGCATCACCTGGAAGCTTGCTAGAAATAACAGAATATTAGGGCCCAACAAATGAATCAGAATCTGAATTTTTATAAGATTTCCAGCTGATTTGTGAGCAGATTGAAGTATGAGAAACACTGATATAGCAGAGCCTCTTACTTAATGTAAACATTTATATTAGCTATCAATATGTTTCCTTATTTATTTAACTGTTTAAAAGGCCTTCCAAAAAAAGGGCTTCGTTAATGTTTCATGCATAAAATTAACAGCTTTCACATTCATAGTTTTATTTGTACAATAATAAATAAACATTGACACCACATCATTGATAGAATTTTCATTCCGTAAAGAAAGAAAAAGACTTATGCTCTGAGTTACATCTAGAATGCTCACCTATGTTTGAAAGTGAATATGTAGAGGTAATTACACAGGAGATCTGAATGACATGCCTTGTTCTATTACTGAGCTGGGTGTGCCGACTGGATTTGAAAGAATCTTAAAAAATCTTATAGTGGTTGATTACACACAAACGTAGGAATTCTAGGAATTACATTGAAACAGGCATCTTGCTGTTCTGCCTTTCAAAGGCCAAGGATAAAGCCAAAGCTAGAGTAGACTTAAGGTAACACTGAGGCTGAAACTGAATTTTCTGTGTGTATGTGTGTGTGTCTGTTAGCAGATTTTATTATCTTTTAACATTAACTTGGAAAGGAAGCAAATCAAAATAAATAGCAAAAGACTAATCAACCCAACACCTCCAGGCATTCTTGAGCTGCTTATTAGCTTAGAGCAAAACAAATTCAATGGGAAACTTGAAAGTTATCTTTATGTATTTGGGAGACTATCAAATGAAAGAGGAATGAGAAATATACAGTGAAGTCCTAAGGGGTAAAACAAAGACCAACACGAAGAAGTTACAGGAAGAATGATTTTATCCCTCATAAGAAATAATTTTCCAACCATTCAAGAGAGCTGTTTAAAGATAAAAGGGGCTGGCTTGGGAGCTAATGAATTCTCTTCTGCCTTGAAAGTGTTTAGCTTTAGGCAGCATGACTGTTTGACCCCTGCAGAGGGGATTCAAGTTTCACTTGGATGATTAATAATGGTGGGTAACATTTACTGAGCCCTGTCTAAGAGGCTGGCACTGTGCTGACGCAGCTTAACAACTCTAAGTCCTTCACTCCCAACTCTGTAAAATGGGCGCGACTCTTTTCTCCCTTTTAAACAAAAGCTCGGAGAAGTTAAGTTGTGCAAGTAGTGAGTGATTAAGATAGAATTTGAATCCAAGTCCTGCAGATTATGGAGCTAGAAGACACTTCAAATGCAGCAAGATAGGTTTGGACCCTCATCGTCCCCTCAATGGGAAACAATGCTGCCTTGGGCAGAAGACCTAAATAAGCATTTCTCCAAAGAAGACATACAGATTGCCAACAAACACATGAAAGGATGCTCAACATCACTAATCATTAGAGAAATGCAAATCAAAACTACAATGAGATATCATCTCACACCGGTCAGAATGGCCATCATCAAAAAATGTACAAACAATAAATGCTGGAGAGGGTGTGGAGAAAAGAGAACCCTCTTGCACTGTTGGTGGGAATGTAAATTGATACAGCCACTATGGAGAACAGTATGGAGGTTCCTTAAAAAACTAAAAATAGAACTACCATATGACCCAGCAATCCCACTACTGGGCACATACCCTGAGAAAACCATAATTCAAAAAGAGTCATGTACCACAATGTTCATTGCAGCTCTATTTACAATAGCCAGGACATGGAAGCAACCTAAGTGTCCATTGACAGATGAATGGATAAAGAAGATGTGGCACATATATACAATGGAATATTTCTCAGCCATAAAAAGAAACGAAATGGAGTTATTTGTAGTGAGGTGGATGGACTAGAGACTGCCCTACCAGAGTGAAGTCAGAAAGAGAAAAACAAATACTTTATGCTAACACATATATATGGAATCTAAAAAAAAAGGTTCTGAAGAACCTAAGGGCAGGACAGGAATAAAGATGCAGACTAGAGAATGGACTTGAGGACATGGGGAGGGGGAAGGGTAAGCTGGGACAAAGTGAGAGAGTGGCATGGACATATATACACTACCTGATGTAAAATAGATAGCTAGTGGGAAGCAGCCGCATAGCACAGGGAGATCAGCTCAGTGCTCTGTGACCACCTAGAGGGGTGGGATAGGGAGGGTGGGAGGGAGATGCAAGAAGGAGGAGATATGGGAATATATGTTTATGTATAGCTGATTCACTTTGCTATACAGCAGAAACTAACACACCATTGTAAAGCAATTATACTCCAATAAAGATGTTACAACAAACAAACAAACAAACAAAACCAATGCTGCCTTGGTAATGAGTGCTAAGAGGCATAGGATGACTCTAACTTTGAAGAATAACACTATATTTTACCAGTTCCCAGTTATTTGACATGGGGTAAATCATTTAATATTTCTACAAGTTATGTAGATGTATATATACGTGTGGCTGTATATATATAGAGTGTGTAGACACATATACACGCGTGGCTGTGTGTCTACAGCACGTGTAGACGCACATACACGCGTGGCTGTGTGTCTACAGCGCGTGTAGACGCACATACACGCGTGGCTGTGTATCTACAGCGCGTGTAGACGCACATACACGCGTAGCTGTATATTTACAGTGTGTGTAGATGTATACATAGAGAGAGGAGAAAGTGGGGGTTGGCATACCTACTGCACAGTTATTGTGACGATTATAGAAGTTAATGTAAAACAATGTAGGAGTATATAGTTTAGAAGGAATTCGAAAAATGTTTGTTGAATCAAAGTACAAATGAACGAAATTTCCATACTTATCAACGCATCATATATGGAGGTTTGAAGCTAAGAAAAACACGATTTGGCCCATTATTTTTATCTTATTTTTATTAAATGCCACAGAAATGTGTACCTGAGTAAAATGAGAAATGTGGGGCTTGTGAGGTTTCGTGATCACGTGAACTGTAGAATTAGCCAGCGGTTTCTATCAGCGCTAAAGTGGTCCACCTTTTACTTTAAATTACAGTCTTGGTAATGGTTTCCATAACGTGTGCATCATCTGCCAGGTCTGGTAAATGCATTCATCCTGTATTCTATTTTTTTAAAAGGCAGAGCAATAATTTCCAGCCTCTAAATTACTCTTACACACAGTGATGGAGTTTGGCCAGATCTAAATCTTCATAGTGTAATAAAAAATCTCTTTGGTTTCACTGAAGTGCAATGAAAGAATTCTCTGCATAAAAACAGATACATTTTGTGCTCCTAGATATATATTTATTAAAACAAGGAAAACATTAATATTGAAAGATCACGGGCATTTGAAATCAGATAAAAGCTCTTGTCATTTGCTGTGGACAAGAACATATCATAAGGAGAGTTTCAAATTGATCCCGGTAATTTCTTACCTTTCTGGCACCTGGCAGCTGTAGTTGGATCTTCTGTCCCCAGTGTTTCTTCCCTTTATTCACCTATTTTCTCCAGTGCCAAAAATCAAGTCTTTTCACAACCTGGTTCCAACCTTTGTTTTTAATTTAATTAATTTACTTTTATTATTCCCTTTAAAGCCTGCAGAAGTAACTTATTGCATTTGCTACCTAGTATTTAGCCATCCTTTATGTGCCCATGGCACTCCTAATTTGCTTTTTGGAAACCTCCCCACCCCTTCCTTGAGGTGGTATTTTCTCGCCTTATTCCGAGGATGTTGCATGCAAAGCATTCAGGCTTGGTCAGAACATGGTAGTTTTCTGGCCATAGTGACTGGTGTAAGGGTAACCAGTCAGAGCCATGACCTGGAATAAGACATGCTCTTTCTACTGTTCCTCATCTGGGAGGTTTTAGACACCCCCCGGTTCCTGAGAGATGGCAAAGATCTAGAGAGACTGGGTCCTAACAATTAAAGATTAACACTTGTGGGACTTCCCTGGTGGTCCAGTGGTTAAGAATCCACCTGCCAATGGAAGGGACATGGCTTTGATCCCTGGTCAGGGAAGATCCCACAAACCGTGGAGCAATTGAGCCCAAGCGCCACAACTACTGAGACCACACACTGCAACTACTGAAGCCCACGCATCTAGAGCCTGTGCTCTGCAAGAAGAGAAGCCAGCACACTGCAACAAAGAGTACCCCCCGCTCACCACAACTAGAGAAGGCCTGCACATAGCTACAAAGGCCCAGGGCAGCAAAAATAAAAAAATAAAAGTTAAAAAATAAAAAAAAGATTAACACTTGTGGAGCATTTACGATGTGGCAGGCACTGTTCTAAGCACTATACATGGGTAAATACCTTGTGTTGCTGGTTGCAACAATCCTATTCCTGTTTTACAGTTGAGGAAACAGAGGTGCAGAGTTTTTAAGGGGTGCCAAAGGATACACAGTCATCAAGAGACAGAAATGGGGTTTGAACCTGAGAAGTGTGGTTCCAGGAAGTACAGCCTTAATCATTGTCGTCTGCTTCTTCAAGCCTCATCCTTTGAGCCGAAGCCAGTTCTATTACTGTGAGTTCCATTTCACTGAGTTAAAATAAATCCCACTATGACATTTTGAGGTGGGTTTGCCATCACTGCTAAAATCCAGACCAGTCTCCTCAGAAACAAAAGCATATCTCATGTATTTCACTCGTCATATTTACTGACATTAGAAATATTCCACTAAATCTATTTTTCTAGCTGAGTCATTTCTACTGAAGTCACATGTCCAGTGCATAGCTCTCCTCGTGCACTCCAGTCTATGCCTACACCAAACATTTCCCTTAATGGTGCTGAATTCTTTATTTCTAATGTCTATGTCACCTCCCCCCACACAAAAAAAAATATATACATGTCCTTAAGGTAAGGACCAAGACTACATATTGTCTTTCTCTGATTCCACAGGGTGCCTCCTACAAAGTTGGTATCTAACAAATATTTATTAGGTACCAGATTATCAAAACTGGTTCCGGTGCACAGAAAAATGTGAGGTATGGCTTAGGTGCTATGAATTGAGAGATATCTTCTTTCCTTGGGTACAAGGTAGAAAATGGGAATGTAAATTGATACAGCCACTGTGGAGAACAGTATGGAGGTTCCTTAAAAAAACTAAAAAGAGAACTACCATATGACCCAGCAATCCCACTACTAGACATATACCCTGAAAAAGCCATAATTCAAAAAGAGTCATGTGTTACAATGTTCATTGCAGCACTATTTACAATAGCCAGGACATGAAAGCAACCTAAGTGTCCATCGACAGATGAATGGATAAAGAAGATGTGGTACATATATACAATGGAATATTACTCAGCCATAAAAAGAAATGAAATTTGAGTTATTTGTAGTGAGGTGGATGGACCTAGAGTCTGTCATACAGAGTGAAGTAAGTCAGAAAGAGAAAAACAAATAAATACCGTATGCTAACACATCGTATTGAATCTTAAAAAAAAAAAAAAAAATAATGGTTCTGAAGAACCTAGGGGCAGGACAGGAATAAAGACACAGACATACAGAGTGGACCTGAGGACACGGGGAGGGGGAAGGGTAAGCTGGGACGACGTGAGAGAGTTGCATTGACATACACACACTACCAAATGTAAAAAAGCTAGTGGGAAGCAGCTGCATAGCACAGGGAGATCAGCTTGGTGCTTTGTGACCCCCTGGGGGGGGGGATAGGGAGGGTAGGAGGGAGACACAAGAGGGAGGGGATATGGGGATATATGTATACGTAGAGCTGATTCACTTTGTTATTCAGCAGCGACTAACACAACAATGTAAAACAATTATGCTCCAATAAAGACGTTTAGAAAAAAGAAAAGGGTGTTTCAAAATGAAAATGCATTTTTAAGGAAACTAGTCTAGATTTTATTCTGCTTTTGCAATACTTACATACATTAAATGATCTCGTTGTAATATTACTCATCACTGCGTAGTTTTTGCTATATCAAGAATCAACTCCCATGTCCTCAAATATATAGAAAAGCTTTCTTCCTGGCGGACCATGCTTCATCTCTATAGTACAATATTATAGGATTTCTCCATATTTGCATAGCATATTAGAGTTTATACTGTGTGGAATATGTATTGTTTCATTTGACCCTCACAACAACCTTGTGAGGTCAGTACTATTACTTCTCTTATACAGTCAAGGTAGATTCAAAGATAAACGACTGCTAGTAAATGGACGTCTACTATTACAATGTAAACCTTTCTGCTCTTCTATTTTATTAATTTGTGGTCTGCAGAGTATCTGTCACATAGCAGATGCTCAATAAATATGTATTTGTTTGACTGGCTCTTATTTTTCCTCATTATTAAAAATCTTGGGTTGGCCAAAAGGTTCGTTTGGGGTTTTCCGGAAGATGTTATGGAAAACCCCAGACAAACTTTCTGGCCAACCCAATATACTCTCAGCCTGTTACGTTGAATACTACACAATGTAATGAGATGCTGTAACAAACAGACACGTTTATTGTCCTCATGGAATTCACCACGCAGTTTGTACAGAAGAGCTCTATCATAAACACATATGTGTCCTTTTCACTCACCAGAATTGATGCAGATCTGAATGTATACCAACCACAAGGGCAATGAACAGAAACAAAGCTCACAGTTTGCAAAACAATCTGAAAATTAACAACCTAAACTTAGAACTTGCTCATTGAATCCCCGCTGGCTAATTTTGATTCTGGAGCATGACAAAGACGATGGCTTGTCATCACTCGGTGCTTCTAAACAGTGATGATAATTTGAAAGCTTGGAAGGTGTAGCTTCAAGCGTGAGCTCTCTGGGAGGAGAGGAGAACCAGCACGCTGGTAATATTTAGACCTGGATGCATCTATGCCCATTCACAAGAGATGTGAACAGGTATATTAACTGAGTTCTAAAAATCAATAAAACAGAAGCATTCATTTCCTGTAACTTTAGTATAAGAGCTTTCTTTAAGGATGAATTTATTCATAGACTTCTTTCTTAAGCCAATAAGCAAAGAATGAGCACATTAATTAGGTATTTCATTAAAAGAAAGGTATCTACTTAAACAGTCTAGCCTCCTTCCCTACTCCCCATCCCCTGGATATTTCGATTTAAATAAATCTCCCTCTGTGGCCTATAATTCCTCTAGTTTCTTTCCAGTGTGACCCTCCACCGCCACAGCTGTGTCACTTTCTCCCATCTTTAACAATTATTGATGACTGTCACCGGATTACAGCCTGTGTCCTCAAAAGCGGGAGGTGGTGTGTTAATTGGCTGAAAAGATTCCAATTCCTCCACTTGGGCTGCTTTCTCTCTCCCTTTTTCTTTCCTACCAAAATGCTGTCTTTACTCTGCTTCTATAGAGCTGGATCTATCACTAACCAGCCAGAGTCGCACACTTGTATTTTGCCAGCAAAGCTGAAAAGGCCAATCTCAAGTGGCAATAAACTGGGACAGCTTCCAGGTTCATTTGCTGTTTCATCACAAGTTCAGTCTTCCTAAATTCTACTTCAAATGGAATCCCCACCTGAGTTCTTTTTAAACTAAAGATCAGACCCAAGAACATCAAGAACTTTCACAGAAATTACATTTGTTTGAACAGCTGTTTGGAACTGCTCTCACTGTATTCACAATCTTCTTTTATAATCTCTTGGTAAGGGAACTACAAGTTCAAATTGCTCATATTGAATTAAGCATAAGTGATGCAGTGGAACGTAGAAAACATCGATTTTACTGTTCCCTGGCCATTTCCAAGTTTCTTCTAGATTAGTGCTCTGACCAGCATAGATTTATTGTGTTTGATCTTTCAACCTCTTTTATCTAATCATTTTGTCTGACTTTTTCATCCATTCTATATAATTTAAATAATTGACGGTAGATTTGAGGTTCTACCCTTCAGGTTTGGAATGTACTCAACATTATTCTTATTTATGTTGTCTTATTTATAGTTCCTCTTCAGTGCCAGCATATGACAGCCGGTTTGGGGTTTGCAAATCAAATTCCTTCATTCTTAGACAATTCATATTGTCTTAATATTGAACTCTAGGTAATGAAGTTAATGTTTATTTGATTTTAGTATAAATATGTTAGAATATTTTAATATTAACAAGTTTAATATATAAATAATTTTATAACTGGAAATTACAGTAAAAATGTTTTAAAACAAATCTGAGGGAGGTTGGATTATCAGTTATGGGAATCAAAGAACATAGGGTCAGTCTAGGGGTGAAAGGGAACAGCTCCAGCAGGAGATGACCTGATGACTTTGCATGTCTTCATTGGGGCTCTGTGGGCAAGGCTGGACCACAGTCTTCACAGAGTCTCGGCACAGCATCCTTCAATTTCTGCTGCAGCCAGTGGAGGTAAGCAGTCTGCTGAGAAGCTGCCATGAGGCAGTTTCTCATCAGTTTTGCTCCATCCTCACTGACCCTAGGCTATAGCTGTTGGATTCTGTGCACATCTGCTAAACTGCTTGGCTGTAGTTTAGTGTTGGCTTCTCAATGGAAGAGACCCTGCCTTCACTGTCTCTCAAAGGACCTCTCTGGTTCAGAGCTGTACTGTGGGATAGGACCATGGGGATCAGACATCATACTGATCTTGCTTTTGCTGTCTGTAAGGAATAAACTGCCTGAATCCATTCGGGTTCACTGTCTCCTTACCAGCCAAAGGTAACAGCTGCAGGAGTAATCCTTGTGGCCCCATTAATCACCCTGCTGCTGCGTATGGACTGCTTTACCACTTAACAGAGAAATTTCAATTTCCCTGAAGTATATGCTCTTCTTAATGAATCAGTATTACATTATTGGATCTTACAATGAAACACTAACCACTGAAAGTGGTTAACATTTGTAGGTGCCACGATATTGGGTCTTCTCATTTCTGGTCCTTCTTCACCTAGTACTTCCTTTCTCTGTGGTTCTAGGTAACTTCATATTTTCTCATTTTTGACTGAGTCAGTCATTGTTTTTCACATCTCTGTCTACCTGGTGAAATTAGTTGTTCACATTGGAGAGAATGATTTGTTTCTGTATTCCGGATTCAACACAGTATAATTGATTCAGTGAATGAATGAATGAATAAATGAACAAATGGAAAATAGTGGGAGCTAATATTCATTTAATGCTTTCTTGGTCCCGTACACTTTCTAAGTCATTCTTTTTTTTTTTTTTTAAGGATTTTACTTTATTTATTTATTTATTTTCTTTTGGTCGCACCACACAGCTTGTGGGATCTTAGTTCCCTGACCAGGTATCAAACCCATGCCCCCTGCAGTGGAAGCGTGGAGTCCTAACCACTGGACCGCCAGGGAATTCCCCAAGTCATTCTTAATGATCATAATAATTCCATAAGTTTGGTACTAATTTTATAGATTAGGAAATTTAAACAAAGAAAGATTATATAGCTGAAGGTAAGACTGAATAGTTTTGCTAATACGTAAGTAAAAAAATAAAATATTTTATTAAAAATACTAGGAAAAAATTAACTTACATGTGTATGTCTACACATCTCTTTAATTAAAATGCTTTGCAGTATTTTATAAGACACTGTCGCTCTAATTCATTCTTGTTTTAGCCGAGTATTAAATTGGGTTACTGAGATTTTAAGTCACATATATGTGTGTTTAAGTCCATTTTAAGAGGTATCACAGGTCACATAAATCACATGTTGGCCATTCACATTGGAATTCAGTTAATTCAAATCCCAATATACACATGACTCAGTGGATTAAAGTATATAAATATATCACACCCAGTGTCAAAAAGTGGAGTAAGAGAGAAGCATGGTGTTTTCTAGATGGTACCCCAAATACTTGGTTAGTCTATAATTCTAAGATTTGCTTACTGGCTTCATATAAATTCAAACTCAAATGACCCATCAGAAATATCAGTGAATGAGAACCATTTTTATATTCATTTGATACAATTTTTGTTATTCTTTAAAATATTAAAAGAACAAAATTTTGATACAGTTTAGCAATTTGGTGTAGGTAATGTTTTGGCAAAATTTCATATAGAAAATAAGTCAATATTTTCTAGTAAGAGTGGTTGAAACATCTTTAGATGTTATGAGTAACTCAAACATGTTTTTAACGTTTGGCCACAGAAAATATCAGTGGTATACCTCTGTATATTTTAACGAAACACAACACTTTTTATAAATTGTTTTATGAACATAAAGTGCAATGTGACATAGCTCATAGCTAGGTCAATAACATAGAATATGAAATGACTTCTTTTTATTTCTATATGGTTTGTGCCATTAAAGGGAGAGAGGAGGAAAATGTCCCAGATTTTCAGTATTTCTTTCTGCAGTTTTATGAAAGAAGCTGATGAATAACACAAATAAGTAGTATCAGATTTTAACATATATTACCAAACTAGATTGGAGAAATACCTGTGTTTCTAAGGCTCTGCGTTATTTTACCATGGCATTACAACTTGGCAACCAAATGACTGGAAGGTAATATTGTTCTAGTAACACCTGGCCCATGATGACTGGAGTAAACTCAGAAATCCACTTTCCCTTCCTCACCACCATAAAAATTCTAGAGATCCTTTATTATTTAACTGAGGAATCACATTGCTCAAAAATTTACTCCAAGTAAATTTAATTGAACACATATTATTCTCTTAATTTTGACTCCTACATTTTATATTACCACGTCACCTTTAGTGTGTATATATGTGTGTGTATGTGTATAAAAACAAAAAAACAAATCATTCAGGTATGTGTAGGTTTCTATGCAGATCTTTGTGGCAAGATTTTACTTTTTAGAAGCACTGCAGTCTGTATCACAATTTTATATTCATGTATGTTCACATCATTTTAAAATAGCACAGATGGCATGGGACACAGACGGCATGTGTGCTGAGAGAGAGAAACACCGAACTGAGGGTGGGCGTTGTTCCCAGTGCACATAATTTTACTCATATTGATTCCAGCTATCTTGGCATTAGACCACATTGGTTGAGTTTCTATAGGAAGTGTCGATGCCATAATGAAGAGATGAAACAAATCTCCCTGGGAATCAATGGCTTGAACGATTAATTCTTTCTGAGTAGTTGGCTGCCATTTGAATACGTATAGTTTCAGGCTTTTAAAATAATTCTAAGGTCATCTGAAAAAGTTATAGCATGAGAAGATGATTACCACTAAGTGTTTAACTCACTCAATATGGAACTACCCATTGAGATCATTTGAATCCAACTAGCAGTTGCCATCTTGGTTTGGCACAAGAGTGTGCAAAGAAGGTGTTAAACTCCTTGGGAGCTGGCAGATCACACAAGACCAAAAATGTGATCTCTGCAAAAGTTTGTTAATTCACTTATATCTATCTATGGCGAGTGACTATTGTTTTCAAGTCTGAGCAGGCATCTCATAAAGTCACTTCACCAGTCCAAAGGGAAAGAGGCCTAAATTGTGTGGAACAATTACTATGCAGCTGTTCCTTTAAAGAAAACTCAAAACTCCATGTGTAATATTTGTATATAATTCTAAGAAAATATAGATGGTCTAATGATTAACAGGGCCTTCTCATTATTTTACAGGTAGTTTCTTGAAAGTCTAGTTCTATTTTTAACGAGATTATACATTTTATTTTTTTTGCCATGGAATCAGGTATGTATCAGAACCATCATTAGTTGGTTACTAGAATTAGTTCTAGTCAAGCGGCAAGTATTGATGTGTCAAGGAACCTCTGGTTGTAGAGCATCAGAGAGGCCCCTCACTTAGCACCTTATGTCTGTTCCCAGAGCTGTGTGTCTGGGGTCTTAAAATGCTGCCTGAGCATTCATTAGGAAAGACAAGAAGAAAGAGAAATAATATTTAAGTACCCTTGGAGGATGCTTTCATTTTTTTAATCTCATTTAAGTCTTACAACTTTATAAGATTAGTAATTACCTCTATTTCATAGGTGAGGAAACTAAATCCCAGAAAATTAATAACTTGCCCAGAGTCAGTGGCAGAGATACAATTTGAAGCCTGGCTTTTCTCCCTCTAAAGACTTTTCCAGAAAGCAGCATCATTGGTTTGCTGGTTGGCCAACTTAGGCTCCGACAAGTAACTCTGAGGAATTCTAGGAATACAGGGTAAAAATTAAAGGTTTGTTTCCTGCACAACTTCTCAGTCTCTAATATGAGAACGTGCATCAGGTATACTAAAGATGGGACAGTATTGGCCTCATTCCCAGAATGTAAAATCAGAAAGCCTTCATAAGCAAGGAGCATTTCTGAAGGACTGGTGCCCCACAGAACACACTTTGGAAAAGTGCCATCTCTTCTTGCTGTCACATCAGTCAGGTGAATCTCCTCGAGGGACTATACCTATGCAAACTGTGAGGTTATTCTGTTATAGAGAGGAAATTACACTCAGCAGCTTAGACATACACAGCTCTGGGGTCAGTATAAACTGTATTATCCCTCTCTCTACCTGTTACTCTGCCACTTTGCCTAGATTCTCCTTCCTGGAAGCTCATTTGTCATATCGTGTAAGCTTGTTCCTTTACTTTTTTGGGTTCTGAGTTCCTACACGCTTATTCTTAGCAAGTCTTTATAATTTGTTCTTTGATTTATGGAATTTCTGTACATGTGTGAAACTAGCCTTTCTCATTGAAATTTCAGTACTAATCTCATCTGACTTAGTGCCATTCAAGTCCTGTTGTTCCACCCTGCCCTTTGATTTCTGGCGACTTACTGGTCCTTGACTATTTCTCTAAATGTTTACTCTGATACCTGCCAATATTGGTATCTTTTGGGTTCTAACCTGCCTGCCTGTCTTCAACCAATCATCTTCCTTTGACCTAGGGCATCTGGGACTCCCTTTCCAGTCTCTGGAACCCAGACGACCTCTGACATACTCTGGATTCCTGTTCAGGTCTAACTAATCCCCCACTCCCAGTTCATTCTCTACCCTTTGTTTTATCCTTAGTTTCATTTTCTTTTCCTAGTTCCCTGCTTTCTGTCCCCAATCTATCATGTCACATAGTCCTTATGCAAACGCTATGCATGTCCTTTTTTATATCTTTCACTAAATGGATTATCTTCATTAGAATTTAGTATTTTCTCAGTAAATAGTTTAATAACTTTAAGAAAATTAATATGCATTGTAAAAGCTATAACTTTTAAAAATTATCAAGTCTGAGAAAAGTCAGTTATTCGTCAATGTGATCATTGGGATGTAGCATCATTTATCTGTGGCAGCTCCTGGAAATGCAGGTCTGATCTTAAAGAAGAATTAAGCAGCTTCTGCAAGGATTGCCTTTTAACTGCAAGCCCAGCCCCTGTGCATGATGCCAAGCACCAATGTGGTGCACTGTCACCTTTTCCGCAATGACACTGACTTAAGTCCACTCAAATTAATTATTGTTCTTCTAACTGCCTCACTTGGCAAGAAAAACCCTTCCACATGCCAATTTGAACAGAGACAGGAGGTGGGACATGAGCAAAGGAGACATTAGGGAGAGGTATCTCACAGCATATCAAGTCATAAGCATCAACGACTTATACTTTTTTTTTTTTTTAACGACTTATACTTTTAATCTAAAAATCACTGCACAAACCTGAGACGTGGCTTGGAACTCATATAGATTACATCTGTAGGCATGTCAGAGCTGAAAATTCTCAATGAACACACAGCAATCCAGAATGGTATTATCCCAGAAAAACCTGATGGTAGCCCAGACATGTCGTCATAGAGGGGCATGGTAATGCTCGGTGAATTCCCCATGGTCATGTGTAAAAATCCTTTTCATGTGATACTCCCCAATAAGCAAATGCAGATTTTCAGCCTGAAGCTTAAGCTTCAAGTGGCACTCAAGTCCTGGTCCTGTCATTCCCTATACTCTGGTGTGGACCTGCCCCTGGTGAGGGTTTTGCTCCCAGACTTCCAGGCTCAGAACCTGATCTGTTTGTATACAAGGAGTGGATTTGTCCCTCAGTGATGGCCTCAGGTTAACCAAATTCCCATAGACTCATGTACACAATGGAAAATGGGGTTTTCCCATTGTTCTATGCATAAGGAGTCTCCCATCAGAAGTACAATTTACCCAAGCTGAGCAGGATTCTTAGAATTCTGGGCAAACTTGCCTCCACTGACCTGGAAGAACTAAATCTTTTGGCAAATTCTGAGATCTGATAAATTCAGCATACCTCACAGCTCAGCTATCCTCAGACACTGCCCAGATGTAACAATGTCCTCCACAATAATTTACTTGTTTCCTTTTTCCCAAACTCTGTGTCTTTCCTCAAGCCTGTGCCTTGAACATGCACTTCAATCTATCCCACTCTCCCCTTGAGCTTATCTTAACTTCACATAATTTTTCTGGTTCTTAAACCAATCTACCCTGTACTCTGTTACCCATGTTCCATGTTCATAAAATCCTTTGTGCATTAAGAAGTCTTTATTGAGTATATCCTATGGCTCCTTAGCTGAAAAGAACCACAAACTCTTCGTAGAGAGAGGTGGTTTTTGTTTTGTTCTGTTTTGTTTTGTTTTCCTTTCTGCTGATATTTGTACCCAAACCACCATATTTCTGAGTCCACATGCTTAACTCTACATCATTTGGTCAAAACAGTATTTTGCAGCATTGCCTGAAATTATCAACTGAGATTTTTCACTGCATCATTCTCTCATTAACTGTTAGTGACAAATGGAACTCTTCATTTATTCTACCTGATGGGCCCCATGATCTGAAGGTGGAATCAGCAGCCCCCTGAGGACACAGTGCTGCTTCCAGGCATTTAACCTACCATCGTCGTGTGATAAATGGCTGGTCCCTTGAATTTCATGGCATTTACTTAGGTTTTCCTTTTTTTTTTAGCCCTCCCCCATTAATTGAGGATGGGATATGTGGGTCACTGTGTCCCCATGCACTCCACATCTTGCCATCATTCTAGGAATATTCAATGTTCAGTGAAAACTGGCTCATTCTCGTCTCTCATTACCTTGGTGTCCTCATTTCCAACAACTTCTGCTTCTGTTTAACTTTAATGAGCTGCCTCCATGGCTATAGTCTGAAATCTGTAATGATCCAGAACTCTCTACCGCCAAAATAATAAATTCAGATTCCCTAGTCTGTGATCACAAATTTCCATCCTTTCAGCTCTCCTTTTTATTCTTTCTATTACTCATGATCTGCCCCCTTGTATTTTAACCGCAGTGAAATTCCAAATTTTAGCCTTTCTACTTTCTCTCTAAGTATGAGGCCATTCCTGGCTTAATGATCTTCTTTATTTGGCTTAGATTCCATAATCTATCTGTACATCTATACTCTTTCCCATATCTTCAACTTCTTTTCCCCTTTAAATCCAACTTTCAAAAACCCAGCTCATACAAATTTGCCCTCTCCATAGCCTAATCCAAGATCCTGTGCACAACAAGAATATCCATCACCAGTGGGGTAATTTGTTGACATGTATTCATGGTCTCCAAGCTAAACTCAGCCTTCAGTGATGCTGGCACTCTCTTTGTTCATGCAGGTCCCTCTCCCAGTCTGCACGTCAACAATGCCAAACCTTCCCCATAGTCCTCAGACCTTCAGCTGGCTCCTCTCCATCCCTCAAACATGTCAACTCTCTCAGAGTCACATAGGAATGCACACATCATCTTGCCCCTGCTTTCATCTCCAGCACATCTCACTCAACCAGTACATTTTCTTTCAATCCCACTGAACTTCTTTGAGTTTCTCAAACCCATTATTCTTGGGAGCTTCTCATCATACTTCTCATTTTGGCCTAGAATAGTCTTTTACCTAATCTTATCTTGGGTAACTTCTACTCATCATACAGGTCTTAATTCACTTATTGCTTCACCCCCCAGGAATCCTTACTTGACACTCTAATTCTGGTTTGGGTTCACAACCAAATGTTCTTCTAAAGCATGTACACCCTCTATCATAACTCTTAATGCCAAAAAATGGTCAGTGTTCAATAAATATATGTTGAGTGAAAGAGTAGGTGCATGAACAAATCATTTAGATTGCCTTCCTGTTTCACCCTTGGACTTATGATGATTATATTTTAAAGATACCTACTATCTTTAATTCTTAATTCTTTCATTTAGAAACAGAGAAGGATATTATGTGAGCTCTGAGTTATTATCTACAGAAACATTTTGATATTTTTATCTCTAGAAATGAAATCAGTGCAAAGACCTATAAAAAAAAAAAATCAGTCATTTGTCAATGATTTTACAATACTTGCCAAATAGGGTCTTTGAATTCCCAGTTCAGAGCTCAGGGGATGAGCTTACCAGTGTAGTGCCCTGGCAAAGTCAGTGCTCTGTGAAGAAGGGCAAACTGTGTCTATCTTTGATAAAACGAGGGCACTTGCCAGAATCTTGTGTTCTGTGGCAGGCTTTTAAAACCACTGTAATAACACTGTATTCACACCCAAGTTTATCCATGGCATTATTTAATGTGGTAGTTTTCAGAAGAATTTTATCCATATGTAATAAAATTCATTTGTCCCCAGTAAAATTGAATATTCAGAACCAACCAATAGTTTGAACACACCTACTAGGTACTCGGTACTGAACTTGGCATAGTAAAGGGTCCAAGAGACACAAACTAAGATACAGTGTGAAACTTGCTGTTCGGAACATACTCAAGATCTAAATAGGTGCACATGTAATCACAAGAAAGCAATCATGTTTTTAGCTGCTTATTTCAACCATATGTATGTTCTATGTTAGTTCAGACAGAGGAAGAAAAAGAAATAACCATCATTTCATCTGTAATTATCTGAATTGAAATTCTCATCCATAAATTACTTAGAGAAAGAGAGCTAAGATGAAGCAATGGTTAAAAGCAGACAGGTTTAGGTTTGATATGATTTCTGACACTTATTAGCTCTTTGTCACTGGGTACCTTACTTAACCTCTTTATGCTTCATCTGAAAGGTCGATCAAAGTTGATAATGTGTTTGAAGCACATAGCCCAGTGTCTGTGTCTAGTAAAAAAGATCTCATTTAGACTTGTAGACGTGTTGATTGAAGTTTATTTAACATGGTGGAGAAGTGCCCTTCTTTTCTGAGAGAAACCCAAAGAATTATCATGTAGTATTACTTTTATTCTGTATAGTGAGTTGAAGAGGAAAACAATGAAACAATTGTGATCTACAGGCAGTGTGTTCTGAGAATAGAGAACCAAACATCCCCAGATATTAGAGCCAGATGTGATGGTTTTATTTATAGAAAGGGACAACCTAGCTGCCTTTTAGCTCATGCTGACACAAACTTACCCCCCAATCATGGTAATACTGATATTTTATACCAGCTCTTATCTTTAGATGACTAGAACATGAAGGAGCAGGAAATTCCTTTACACCTGTCACATACTGACTCCTCTGTAAACATATGCTTTTATTGATACCATTAAGCCATTCCAAGGGGCTTTGGAGGAGGACATGAAAAGTGCCCATATTCCAGCCCAGCATAACACCTTTTCAGAAGTCACAGATGCTTGGTTTTAGAAGCCAGACACCAAAACAACAAGATTATTCTAATTTATATTCTTTGGGTGCAGTATAGTTTGCTAAATTCTATTTTCCATTTCACAGCTCAGTTCATCTTTTCCTTCGTGTAGCCTGTTCCATTCTGATAATTCATTGGGTTACTCAAGCCATCTGTTGCCCCTGTGGGTATCCACACCCTAAGTGCCACCACCAGACCCCAGCTAAGGGCATGAAGGTCTGGTATGGCAGGAGTTCAGAGAAGGAGAGTTTTTTAAGCAGGAATAGGATGGCAGAATAGACAGGGGTCCTGGAGACAAGGAATGCCTATTAAGCAGGCAGAATTTGACTTCAGAACTAGAAATATGGAAAAGGGCACCTTGATATCTTTTATGCTTATAAAAGGCAGGCAAGTATAGTATGTGTAGAGGTCAGCAAGCATTTTTTTTTTTTTTTTACCATATGGAGGGAAATGATCAGAGTTAGGTTATGGCATGTTTTATGTTATGAACTAAATTGTGCCCCCCCTTCAAATTCATATGTTGAAATCTTAGCTTCCAGCACCTCATAATTTGACCTTATTTGGAAATAAGATCATTGCAGATGTTAAGATGACGTCCTATTGGAGTAGGGTGAGATCTTAACCCAATATGACTAAGGTCCTTATGAAAAGGGGAAATCTGGACATAGACACACACTGGGAAGACATCATGTGAAGATGAAGGCAGTGATGGAAGTGATGTATCTCCAAGTCAAGAAATGCCAAAGATTGCCAGCAAGCCACCGGAAGATAAGACAGAGGCAGGAAACAGATGCATCCTCACAGCCCTCAGGAGGAACCAACACCGATGACACTTGGATATTGGACTTTTAGCTCCCAGAACTGTGAGACAATAAATTTCTGCTTTTTAAAGAATCCAGTTTACTGTACTTTCTTATGGCAGCCCTAGCAAACTAATTTATTTTGAATGTTGGACGAAAGATTGTTTGACCTTTAGTTTACAGGCAAAAGGAAAGCACAAAAATGTCAGGAAGAGACTTCATCTGACCAATTAATTTGGTTGTTGCATGTTAAATTGACTAAATGTGGGGCGTAGGAACTACAGACAGGGAGTCCAGTAAGAAGTCCGCAGCACAACTGTAAGTCCCAGTGCCTGGCACCTAGTAGGTGATCAGTATATAATTATATTTTACATTTACTAGTAATTAATACCTGGCACATTACACTGAAATCTTGCAACCCTCCCATGAAGGAGGTAATATCAAGTATCTCCCTTTTACAAACCAGTAAATTGATGCTCCAAAGGGGTAAGTGGTGGAGCCAAAAATTAAATCCAGATCTGTCTGTTTCCAGGGTCCAAGTTCTTTACCAATATGATATGTAGTCCTATAATAAATGTATGTGTAATAACTGAATGAGTAGAGGTTATATGCTTGGGTTTGTATGCATATGCATAAGTATGACTGAAAAATAAAGCCAAGAAGGGCAACTGCTATCATATAAATTCATCCCTTTAGATTATCGAAATGGATAATTTACGGAGAAATTAATTAGTAAAAGGAATAACCATGTGTTGAAAATTCATAAGCATTTTAATAATTAAGAGTGACATGCAATTTATGCTGCCAAAAGGAAACTAAATCAATAAGCAGATTGTAGCTATGGGCATAAGGAGATTTGAGTATTTGACCAGTCAAGTCAAATTAAAAAATTAAGCCCATTTAGCCTCTATTTTGACTACTTTCAAAGACTTTAACTGATGTGTAACACATCATTTGACTCTCACGGCCTCCATTTCAATTCATCCTCATTTGTGTTTATAATGCAAGGACAGCTGAGTTTAAGAAGACATATTTTTGTATCCCTTTACATAGGTCACTTCCCCTTTCTTACCTAATCCTTTGTATATATTGAATAAAATATAATGATATTTTAGTTATCTCTTTGTTTAGTTTACATTCAATGTTTATTTGATTACAGAAGATCTTTGAGGGCAAATAACAGCTATCAGGGCTGAAAATTCAGAGAAGAAATGTCTCTAAAAAAAGCAAGACAAAGAAAAAATATATAGAAAAGGCTAGTAAAGAAGTTACAAACCATGGGTGAGGATGCAGGAAGAGCAGTATCATGAAATACGATAATCTTCTCCTATCCCAGGACACTTTTCAGGCTCATCTCCGAGAGCACTCTCAGCTGCTTGTACAATAGCTCCTGAGACCAATAGTGCCCCCGGCAACGAAGGATGGATTCAGCATTGATGTCTGGCGCAGATAGGCAAGTCTGATCCTATCTGAAGTGTCTCAAGTTCTCAAGTTGCTTTTTAATCATACTAATATCAGTTTTCCCTCTATATACATGTGTATATATATGTATGTGTGTGTATTGATTTATTTAAAGAAACACATTAGATATGTTAAATTATAATATATAGCCTCGTACAATCTACAGCAATGGAACCATCCATATATTTACCTATTATAAACTAACATGGTGCATAGTCTTCAGAAGAGAAAGTTCACAAAGAAAATGCATTATCAGGTAATACCAGCTAGTTTAATAGAGCACCTCCAAGTTCATGATGTACATTCCAGTGCCTATTATTAATGCATGAACATTTTCAAAATAAAGGAATTGCTTCCCCTGTTATGGAAATCTAAAACATGTTTTTTAAGTATTTCCTTTTAACACATCATCACACTTCCTAAATCAAAGGACAGCTCCCTCTTGCCTTAAAATACTCAAAGTTCTGCTAGAATTCTAAGAAAGAGATAGGTTTATTCTCCTAATTTATGTTTGGAAAACTGGTCCTACCGTGGCTGTTGGCTGATGGAAATTCCTAAGCAGCTTTCAAGCCCCCTAGGAAGCTGCTGCAGCAGAGGGCAAAGTGGCAGCTGTCCCTGAGGCCACTTACAATGCTGATGCTCTCAATCCCCCCCCTTGCAGCGTCCTCATTGGGTACTCAGTTGTCTTGTGTAGCATCCTATACATCACAGAAGAAAGCCTTTGCCGTGCTCTTCTCCATAACTCCTCCGAAGGTAACACAAAGAAACAGCACTTCTATTCAATATTCACATAAACCCTCCCTTATGACTGAACAGGAGAAACTCATAGGCAGTCAAATGACAGTCATCTTTTTATTAAGATATATTGGCTCATGGTTTGATAGTTATAGAGATACATGTTTTTCCCACTCATTCTATTCACAGTCAGTTCTACATCCCATAAATACTGATCTTTGCAAAATATAGCTTAATGAAACAGCTGACATTTTCAGATTCGTACGGCTTGACTGTAACGTTTTTTAAAGTAATTTATATTCAGGATCATTTGAAAAAGATATTTGAAAAGCATTAAATCACTTAGTTTTAGGACTTTACCTCTTGGTAAAGTTTAGGGGACAAACTAAAATGTGTGTACATACCATATTTACTATAGTATCTACTGTAAAATTTTAAAATATTTAAAAATTTGCTCTTTGAAAATATTTGGCTATACATTTCTTGTTTAATTTAGGATTGACTCTAATTTTTCAGTAATTGTCCCTATTCTAGGGTTTTGGCAAAGGGAGAAAATACAACGTTAATACTATTTTCAAAAGAAATGGCTTTTTATGAAAACTGAATTAAACAATTACACGTTTGCAGTGTATATCTTTAAAATATTGTTTATTATTATCTTACATTTAATTCTATTTTTTGTGAACATCAGACTTTGCTCACTGATGGGAGACTTTGGTCAACCCTTCCTATGCTCCGTTCCTCAAGCTTTCTGCTATTTTCACAGTAGAGGCAGCACACGGCCCTGCTTGTCTTATAAGTGGGCCTCTTAATGCATAAATCCATTTGCAAATGAGTTCCCGGAACATGCTAATGATATTTTGTTCTGGATCATTTCCAAAATGGTTGTAAGCAAACAAGCTCATTTGAGAGAGAGAGAGAGAGAGAGAAATAGAAAGAGAGAGGTGGAGGGAGAGGAAAGAGAGGGGGTAGGCAATTACTCAATGGCTGTTAATTAAAAACATTTGCACATAAACGTGATTTCTTGTGAAATAACATTCAAGCCTGATTGACTGGCATTGGAAATTGAAAATGGACTCCCTTGAAGTTCAAAAGCCTTACCACAAATCACAAGATTCATTAATTACCCTACATAGGATCTTGGGAGTTGTCTATTCATAAAATCTGCTACGTTTATATTCTTGAAGCTAAACTAGAGGGGGAGAGTTCCAGTAAGGAATTAAAGTATAGAATTTTATTAATAAAACTAACCCGTAAACTGAAAATCTGAGAGGATGCCAAGAGTATACCGTTTGTGGATGTGGTTTGATTCCTCTATAGCAGTAGAATACGGAGAGCATGTAACTGTGGTGTGTTTAATCCAAGTGGGTTAAAATGCTAGTCTGGGGTTTGAAGTAACTTCTGAAAAAGATGGAGCCACTGTATTTTTCATCACTTTTTTCAGGAGATAGAATTGATATGCATCGCTTGGTTTGAAAATTTTATTTTGTTTTGTTTGCTTTGTTTTCCTATTTGTGACTGTAGTTATCTTTGGTTTTGGTTTTCATAAAATGAATAAATCACTTTTTACTTAATAAATAACTTTGATTCTGTTAAAATAAGGGCTAAACAAATAATATCCCCACAAAAATTGCAGAAGAGAATCTAAATCATTTGTGCAAATTTCAATCATTTATGCTATGGACATTTCTGATTTTTTGCCAGTCTTTGGAAATGTTGCATGTTATTCATATTCTAAGACACTGATAGAGAAATTAATGAGGCCCTGGACATTGCAAAGCATTTTTTTTTTTCCCAGTCATGGAGATGTCACTAGAAAGGATTATTTCGAGACAATCTGAGATGGTAAATAAACCTTCAACTATTGCATTCTGTAACTACAATAAGTGAAAGTAACTGAGAGAGGGAGGGAGGAAGGGAGCGAAAAAAAGAGAGAGAGAAGATGAGTGAGCAGATCTAAAGAAAGCAGAGAATTGCAGGAGTCAGAATAACCCGGAGTTTATCAGTTTACGCTGACACATTTCCTTGGCAAAGGCTGCTGACTGTAGGCAAAGTCACGTGGCCGGGAGTCTGGTGTGTGTCTGCGTAAAAGCCCACGAAGCTCTTTGCTTCCAGACTAGCATGTGCACCATGTGATGCCGGGGTTGCCATGGTAAGTACGTAGTGTGCAACTGAGTTGTTGTTTTTTTTTTTTTTTTCTGATACGCTGCTTTAGCATAGATGCACCAGAATTCAGCTTAATACTATAAAGAATTCACTGGAAGAGGAAGCTTCAAAGGGCTTTGGTTAAACATTCAGCACTTATGCTAGATTCTGTAAGCAAAGGTGCTACATCATTTATTATTTTTTTCTCAAATATAAAGAGTTTATTTTAAAATGGTCAATGGTTTACCAGCATACAATTAAAAAATATATTAACCAGTTTCATTGTTTCCTCTTTTGCTATGTTGAGGCTTATATTATAGAGGAGTTCTTAGCTACCTGAATAGTTTTTATTTCACAAGAAAATGATTCTTGTTGTTTTTGTCCTTCAAAATATCACAGACATTGTAAGAAATTCCAGATGTACTGAACTTTGTGCAAATCTGAAGACATCATTATGAATTTGATGTAAAAGCTGCTCTGAAAACTAGATCATGGGTTTGGAGCCTTCCCGGCTATTTCTGAGAGCTCAGAAGGTCCTCTCTGCTCTCTGCAGTGTCACTATGTAAAAGGCAAGTGTAGCATTCGGTTCATGAATTTGGAATCCTGAAGTTGCCCAGGTGACCTGTCAGATTGCCTCAAGTAGAAGCAACTGATGGGTGAGCCATTCCCATCCCTAAATCCCACTGCCAGAATAATGCATTATTTCTCACTATATTTATTCTCTTCTTTTTCAGAATTGTTTTTAGAAGTCAGATATGCCTAGCTCTAGCCCAGCCCTGCCCGTCACTATGTGATCTTGGCAAATTTCTTAAAGTCTCAAAGACTCAGCTTCTCCACCTGTGAAATGGAGCAAATGATAGAATCTACCTCATGGGAATATCATTTGGGTTAAATAGACACAGCATGTAGAAAATGTATAGGATCTGGTATGAAATAAGCATTAAGTCAATGTCAGTTGCTATTGTGATCTCTTTATGATTATTTACATCTTTCTTTCTTACACTATGTACATTCTTGAAAACTAGCTATCCTAGAATTTCAAAACTTCCCCCAAAGTGCTCTTGAAGCTTTATTTTGTATCTGGATCAGTAATCCAACTAAAGAACTCGACAGCAAATATAGTTCTAAAGCCCAGTTTCTTGATGCTTTCAAATCACGTGTTTGGGGAAGGCAGAATACCTGTGAAAATCCTTTCAGAAGAATTGGCCTTGATGGTGCCACTTAGATCAGCAAAAACCAATGCATAGACCAGCAGGGTTTGGAAAACTAATGGCCCCCAGGTCAAACCTGGCCCTCCTCCTGTTTTTCTAAATAAAGTTTTATTGGAATGCTGTCATGATCACTGGTTTAAGTTTTGTTGAAGGTGCTTTCACGCTTCAAAAGCAAAGTTGAGTAGTTGCCACAGAGCCTTGATGGTCCTCAAAGCCTAAAGTAACGACCATCTGGAAATGTTTGCAGGCCCACGGACTAAAGGATACCTGAGTAGGAAAGTAAAGGCAGAAGGGAGGAAGTTCCTAAAAAGCAGAGCTGCAAAATGATGTTTGGAACACCAATCTGTCATTTTTCCCAACTCCATCTTAGTACCAATATTGAGAAGGAACTCAGTCTAACAGCGAAGAGAGAGGAATAGTCAAGTATATGACTGGGACAAAAACGAAGAATTTAAGCTATAAATGATTTTAAACCTCTTCTTCACTTCCCAAGGAGGAAGAATGCTGCGTTGCAAGGCTAATCCAGGGACCTGCTGTCTTGAGCAGAGTTCAGGTACTACACAAAGAATGAAGGGGGAAAAAATGAACCTCCCTTGCTTCCCCATAAGACCCCAATAGCCAGTTATCTTGATTTACACAATAAAGTGCTTAGGGGCTTCCGTGGTGGCGCAGTGGTTGAGAGTCTGCCTGACAATGTAGGGGACGCGGGTTCGAGCCCTGGTCTGGGAGGATCCCGCGTGACGCGGAGCGGCTGGGCCCGTGAGCCACAACTACTGAGCCTGCGTGTCTGGAGCCTGTGCTCCGCAACAAGAGAGGCAGCGACGGTGAGAGGCCCGCGCACCGCGATGAGGAGTGGCCCCCACTTGCCACAACTAGGGAGAGCCCTCGCGCAGAAACAAGGACCCAACACAGCCATAAATAAATAAATAAATAAAAATTTACAAAGTAAAAGATAAAGTGCTTAGTCATGGAGGAGGGTGGTGGAGAGAGGAGAGCCTAGGTTGTCTGGTGTGGGGACTATTAGGAGGTTATAGATGGAAAGGAGAGTCACTATGTTAGGTTTTCTGAAGGAAATAGCCCTTTGGCTATTCTTTGAGAGATTCCAGCAAAGATCTGTACCACTTTACAATTATTCCAAGTTACTAAACTTTCATTTGTTTGAACGGGACTCTGTGCCAGGGTCTGGCCATTATTTGGCTGTTTTAGTTTTACATATGGAAATCATTACAGAAGGTGCATTAAATGCAGAATTATAGAGTACTATGGAAGCAAATAAGAAAGACTAAACAAGAGTGTCTGAAAACCAGAGAAGTTTTCAGAAATACTGCCTGAGCTGAGTCTTGAAGGAATCACAGGGACCTGTCTAAGACCAGGTCATGAATGGTTGGAAGTACAAGAGGCTGAACTTGTGGAAGAAGCACACATCCTCTATGGCTGGAGAGTAGTGGTCCCTCCGGCAATACTGATATTCCATTCAACCCTCACTACCATCCAACAAGGAGGGCATTATGACTGTGATTTTCATCAGTGAGGAAACTGAGATAATTTGAGGATAAATAAATCTGACTACAATTACACAGTTTTATAGAGTGCCATTATTTGCATTCTCACTAAGTATTTTTTTTAATTTATTTATTTTATTTATTTATTTTTGGCTGTGTTTGGTCTTCATTGCTGCCACAGGCTTTCTCTAATTGCGGCGAGCGGGGGCTACCCTTCATTGTGGTGCTCAGGCTTCTCACTGTGGTGGCTTCTCTTGTTGCGGAGCACAGGCTCTAGAGCACAGGCTCAGTAACTGTGGCGCAGAGGCCCAGTTGCTCCGTGGCATGTGGGATCGGGCCAGGGTTCGAACCTGTGTCCCCTGCATTGGCAGGCGGATTCTCAAGCACTGCGCCACCAGGGAAGCCCCTCACTAAGTATTGTATAAAAAGATGACCCATTTGTTGACAGTTTCTCAGGTGTTAATTACTGAATGGTGATTATCTGGGTAACATTGAAAATTTAGCCGATCTAGATATTCCTTAATATTCATCCACCTATTTGGAGTTTCATGGAGAGAATCGTAGGATGTGAAGCATTTTATTTGTTCAGAGATCCTTAGTAGGTTTTTAAACTTTCCATTTCTCTTATCCAAAGATTCCATATTTTATTGCCCAACTGTCTTCTGTTTTCTATTATGCAACAAAAAATTAAAGGAGATAATTTAGGTCAGTTATAACAGGAAACAGTTTGGCTTCTCTTTCTAAATACAGCAACAATTTGCTATACGTTCAGGGAGCTCACTTTCCCTCTGGCTGACGTTGCATATTGATCTAAGTCTGAGAAAAATTGTATCGATAAAATAGGGGGTTTGTTACCAGCCCATTGCCACTCCTTTTAATTCACAACCTCTTTGTCTCTTTTATATCCCCTTAAAAGAATACTGCTCTCTAACCTAATATTAGGAATGGAGGTAATAAATCATTCACAGCAAGGCAAAATTGACTAATGCTAATATGACTATACTACTATGTTGTCTCTTCACTTGCCTTATAAAGAGTAAACCAATGCAAGCCAAAAGAATAATTTTATGCTTTTGAGATATATAGTATTGGTTATATTGAAAAAGAGATTTTCACAGGGTGAGAGTTATATTAGCATCCCCTCAAATTATGCCACGTCACTAACTTCCTATTAACCCATGAATAAGGTCTCATAATATCAATAAAACACTCAATAAATCATTCAAATATACTTATTGAACAGCTACTGTTCCAGGTGTTGAAGATACAGTAAAGTGAAGCAAAGGTCCTGCCTTCATGCTCTGAATATTTCAGTGGATAAGTTAACATTCACTTGGTGCTATGAGTCCTGTTTTAAGCCCTCTGCATGCCTGATGTCATTGGTTTCTTATAACATCATGAGCTGTAGACACTATTATTATCATCACTGCTTTATCATGGAAAAACCTGCAGCCCAGAGAGCTTGAACACTTTGTCCATGATTACACAGCCAGAAGGAGTTCGGAACAAAATCTGGCCTGGAAAGAAGTCTGATGCTGTAGATCACACTTTTATCTGCTGTACTATACTATGGGCTCAGATGAGAATACTAAGTAAGTAGAAAAAGAAAAGAAAAGAAAAGAAAAGAAAAAAAAAGAGACAGGTATAACATGAAATTAACTTTCCAGAGGACATAATAGTTTTCTTTTGATTTCAATTATTAAGAATTTATCCCGGACAAGCTACCTCCTTATTTTTCCTTCATCTGGATGTTTCCCACTGTAACGAATTTAAACTTGAGTCTAAATTTTAATATTCTCTCTCTCTCTCACACACACACACTAATAATTCCACTTTCTCCTAATCCAGCCATCAAACTGAAAATTAGACATTTATGTAACATGTATATTGAATTAGTCCAATTTCATTATTAAAAAGTATTTGCCTACTTCGTTAAAGTACCTGCTAAAATCTATTACAACTCTAATAAAGTCATATAAAACCTAAAAATAAAACAAATCTAAAACCCCAAACATTTATCTCTGCTTGGATTATTCTCTACACAACAAGTAGTTTCCATCCTACCATACGACAAAAGATGTGACTCCTTAAATGTATTAGATAAACCTCTTTTTAAAGGTCTATTTTCAAACAGAAACTTGACAATAGAAAGCTTTCTTTAATTTTCCCCTCCACATTGTTTCCCATTCCAAGTGTGTGTCAAGAATTAAATTGCAGCATGAAATTAACGAGTTATAAAATACTGTACTTGTGCCCTTGCCTTCTAAAGCAGAATGCACTAAATAATTTGCCTAATGGCCTCTAACATGAGACCTCAATTTAATAACCAAAGTGCCCTTACTTGTTGGATAAATTCCTGGTGAGAAGTGCTCTGTGTGTAATCCATCAAGACATCAATGGCTCAAACACGTGCGCGCGCGCGCACACACACACACACACACACAAAACTAAAATAAAAATTCTAATATGCCAAGTTGACTAGTTTGAAATAAACCATATAGATGACTGTACCTTTCGTGTGAATCCACGAGCTCCCTTGTCTTGTAGCTGTGTCACAGTTGTGTCTGATTGACTCATAGTGGGAGAGGACATGGCCACTCCAAAGACACACGTCTGCCAGGCACCTGACATGTTTCTGTCTCTTTTTTATTAAAAGTTCTCTCCTTTAAAAAATTAATTTCAATTGTTGAGGTTGCCAAAAGTTAGGTTTCTAGAAAAGCAATGTTCCCGTAGTGATTAAGTGCCAGTTTAAGCATACAACTTTTAGTATGATGGAAATAGCTTCATATTATTTTTGGCTTACTTTGTAAAACTGCAAGGATTCTTTTAATGACTACTCTTGACAAGCATTTTGCAAACTTACTTATAAATTCAGAGACTGGAGAAGACGGGAACACAGTCTAGCATTTTAGTGACATGACTAAGATTTCTCTGACCTCTATTCTCCCATTTCACTTTCACCTTATTTTTTATCTAATTTATTTCCATTTGCTGCTTTGGTTTTAGGAGGACTAAGTCCTGCCCACATTTAAATATCTGCAGTAGGGACTTTCCTGGTGGCACAGTGGTTAAGAATCTGCCTGCCAATGCAGGGGACACAGGTTCAAGCCCTGGTCCGGGAAGATCTCACAGGCTGTGGAGCAACTAAGCCCATGCACCACAACTACTGAGCCTGCGCTCTAGAGCCCGCGAGCCACAACTACTGAGCCCATGTGCCACAACTACTGAAGCCCATGTGTCTAGAGCCTGTGCTCCGCAACAAGAGAAGCCACCGCAATGAGAAGCCCACACACCACAACGAAGAGTAGCCCTTGCTCGCCACAACTAGAGAAAACCCGCGTGCAGCAACGAAGACTCGATGCAGCCAAAAATAAAAATTAAAATTAATTAATTAATTAATTAATTTAAAATAAATAAATAAATATCTACAATATAAGTATCATAAGGGCATTGGTAGCCAATGCAATTACTTATATTTACCTCTCTAAACTACAGAAGTCAAGCTTAAGGGCTTTAGAATTCCCTCAAATTATACTTTCCTCTCTTTTGCCTCATTTTATATTTATTCCATGGTCCCAATACAATAATAGTAGAACAAAACTTTGGGATTCTAAGTCTCAAAAGCCATTGTTCAAAATTTTAAAAATTCCTATGCTAATTTATAAAGCGTGTACAACGGAGGACTCTTCCTACAGTTTATATAAGTGTGGGCTGCATTATTTATGTGGCTATTCGCCTTGCTCATAGATGATAATTAGGGCTTAAATAAGACAAACTGAGGCTGGAGACCATATATAGAAAGTATGCAAGTGGGATTTTTGATGAATTTGACGTCTTTATACCTGAGAAGAAAAATAATTTGATGAAATTTTAATTCATTATCCCACTATCATTTTGAATACAAAACATTTTCTTCACTCATTTTGAAAAATCTATCTGAATGAATTTAAAAGGATTGAGGGAAATGTCTTTTTTTCTCCAAAGTTCAGACATGAATATAAACAAAAATTAAATAAAATGTTGACTTTCAGGTCCGATCTTAAACACGTGACATTGCATTTCATCAAGTATCTTAGGGATTATATGGTCCATTTGAGGAGTGAAATGTCTCCAAATCTTCACTTTAGAAAGTTTTCTAAAAAGATAATTTTTTTCCATCATTGATGATATCTCATGATCCATGTAGTAAAAGGATGAGATTTTTATTAACTTAACTGCCTACTCAAGGAGTTGCAAGTAGTGAGTGTTTCCATTACATGCTATTCCTTGTCTGCCAGGATATGTTGTGTCCTTATGAGGACTTAACAAGAGCTGCTAATTGACACGTGGAGATAGTCTTATTGCATCAGGTTGACTATGCTGAGACTGCTCATTAAATCGAGTTTTACCTGTGTGACTGAGTTAACATAACATGCATGCATTATTAAAGCACGTCTTTAAAAAATAAACATGCATACACATGTCCAGGAGATCAGGCCACAAGAAGGGAGATACGTCCAGTCTTCCACACGTTCATTGAGGCCATTTCATTTTGTTCCCAGGTTATCATTCCTACAATAGTTCATACATGCCATCAAGCCTGAACTGAGCTTCTCATTCAACTCCGGGGTGACAGAGGTCATCTGTTTTCATATTTACTAAATCACAGTCTGTCTCAAACCAAGATTGCCAGTTGTGTTAAATGAAAGATAGAGGTTTTTGCTGAAGGCAACTTACACAGGGTGTGTTGACACCTTTAAGCTGACTTCTTTTTAGAATTCTAAGTCACATTGAAATGGAAAGGCTTGGGCAGATAGGGTCACTGCATTAATGACAAATCCGCAAGCGGCATTCTTCCTAAACCCAATACGGGCTAATCTTTCATTCTTCCACTTTAATGCAATCATGGAACAGTACAGGCTTAGAGTTCCCACCTCATTTCAAAATACTCTCTTAAATGCACGATATCTCCTTAGAGACTTTTAATCTTGTAAGGGGTGATAGAAGACTTTCCCTTCCCCTATAGGTGGAAAAGGGGTGTTTTTGTTTTCCAGTCATATGTGAAACTGACAGACTTCTTTAGAAAAACCACATGGTGTCAATTCAAACCAGAGTCTCACAGGGTGTATTATATTGTGTCTTGAAAAAGTATCTGTTTAATAGACACATTATATAAAATAGATAATCAACAAGGACCTACTGTATAGCACAGGGAACTCTGCCCAATATTCTATAATAACCTATACGGGAAAAGAATCTGAAAAAGAATAGATATGTGTATCTGTATACCTAAATCACTTTGTTGTACATCTGAAACTGTACAACATTGTAAATCGACTATATTCCAATATAAAATAAGATTTTTTTAAAAAGTATCTGCTTATAATAATGAATGCTCTGACAGCTAGCTATGGGGAAGGATATTAGTTACGGTATCCATCATTAAATAGAATTGTTCATGGGTAGAAACCAAACTAGATGCTGTAATTAAAATATTCATGGAAGTAACTAGTTACTCTGTTTCTCATTCCCTTTTATCTTCCTTGTCTTGTGCCTGTTTTCCCGTGATGGATCTCTCTACACTGCAGTAATGCTCTCATCTGGCTTTGCAAGATCTGTATTGACTACACACTTTTCCGGTTGCATTTTTAGCTGACACTTTTGGCAGTGATGTTTAGTTGGATTACTCCCTGCCAGTTTATTTTTGGTAGATTGGTTCACAGTGTCCTATTCTATTGCTTAGGTCTCCAGTTATCTATCCTTTTGGCTGCTGCTGGTGGTGTTCATTCAGACAGACATCATTCTTCTCTTTCACCTGTTAGTCCAGTCTAACCCTGTGAAAAAATTCATCATGAGTCAGGGGAAATTCAGCATGGCATGTATTATTGGTATTGTGATTTGAGTGACAGGCAACCAACACTTAGGGAATAATTTATCTACCTGAATTGGGCTAGACATCACTAATGCACACGGCAGATTGATTGTACGGCTCTAGTGGACGTATTCTTTATTAATGAGATTCAGTATGATTTGCTAAAAAGCCTTTTACTGGGCAGTCATTTTCTGTCCCCCTCCCCCATCGCTCTTTATTCCATTTAATCTGTTGAACCATGTACCATGTTTTGAAAATGTGTTTCTCTCATCTATTTTTATTTGAAATACCTAGGCTTTTTAAAATAATTGTGCACAAATTGAACAAAGCACACACACACACACCAGATTGGAATTGAAGTGTATTATGAAACACAGGGACCAAGGAAAGGAATTAAAATCCTAAAAAGATATTAAGACGAAATAAAAGTAAAATGACATGGAAAAGAAGACATAATCTAAGAATAAAATTTGGCATTTGAAAAAACTGATTTCTAGAAATGAATGTGTCTGTACTAACAGGAGCTGTAAAGCACATGAGATTTCTTTCTAAATAAGATATGTTATTTGTATTGATCTGCTGAGAGTTGGGAGTGGCTGAGGTTTGGGGCTTTCAAAAAGAGCTCAGTAAAAATCCAGAGAAAAGTCATAAACTACCCACCTCTTAACCTTTTGCTTCATTATCCAGAGGTCACAAGGCAGAAGGGAATAATTTACATCAATTATAATGAGCTTTTTCTAAAACACTTTAAAAGTAACATAAGGGTAAGTTATTTCAGATTCTAGTCTCACTCTGATCAAACATTCCTTACAATACAATTTCATACTTGGTATGGGAGGAGGATAAAAAAAGAAGTCATCCCCCTTCTCTTGAGAGAAGAGTCTATATGTACTCTCATTGCTATAGATACTTCTCCATTGTCTTTATAAAAAATTTCTCCATTACTGTTTGTTTTTTTTTTCTGTAAATCACAAAATTCCATCTCTCCCCAAAACAAAATAAAATTCCAGCTGCTGAAAGAATAACGTTTCCTTAAAAATGACCTATAGAATCACTTGCTTGACAAATGATTTCTAGTCCTGTTTTGTCATTTATCTCTAAAACAAATACTATTTCAATTGTGTATTATAACAGGCATTGGAACATTTCAAAAAATTTTTAGTTATATGTGACAATCTGAATAGAAGCATCCTAGGAGGTTAAGAATCCCTCTAGGAAAATTCTTAAAGACTTGAGTGTCTCCATGCAATTCTGCTTCTCTTTGAAAAAGAGCTGGATAGGTCAGTGTTATAATTACTGCATCAAGTGGTTTAAAAGGAAGAAGAGCTCTTTCCTGGTGTGAAGGGCAGGTAGATGCTTTCGTGTGGTTAGTCTCCCCGCCCCACCCACCCCCCCTACCCTCCCCCCACCCCCGGAAGCCTCAAAATAATATGAAGTTGAAATCTTTTAGTAGCATTTACACTGCCATGTTGAAAATATGTTGCTCTCCAGAAAAGAAATCAAATCACAGAGTATTTTAAAAATCATTTTAGACTGTAGCTCTTGTAGATATAAAGTAGCTATTTTATCTTCATGAGTCATTATTTCTTTCTCTGTTTAGCTTTAGCCTAAATGTTACAGCAGTTTCTTCACAGAAAGTATGTATTTCCATGAAAAGAGTAAAAAATTTAGCAGCTCATTGCCAAGAGGGGAAACTTTCAGGGTAGTTCCCTGTAAATATCCGGAAATTCATTAGTGAATTACATTTAAAATATCACATGCTATGCTAGCTTAATTACTATTCCTTTGGGAAATAGATCATCAGTGCACTGAATGAGTTCGATACAATTTGATATGACAAATGTTTCAAAACCTACTATGCGCAAGAAGCAATTTCTCTGCTCTTGGAAGCCAGTTTAATAATTAAGACTAAAACTACCAATTAGTGCATCCTTTTGAGTCTATTCATGTGCCAAAATTCTTTCAGCCCTCATATAATTTTAACAGTTTTAGGAGAAAGAACAAAAATATGTGTACATGGAGAAGATGAAACAAAATGATAAAGTAAGAAATTCACATTTGGAGTCTGGGTGTATGTGTCATTTGCAATCACTCTAAGCAAACAATCCAATTTCTTTCCTTGTGGTGCTTTCTACCTAAATGGAGGTAGATTTTTTTTGGACATGGTGCCATATGTCATTATTAATGTAGCTACATTATGTGATGAAGATGAAGGTAATAATGATGACAGTAAAAGCAATGATAGTAATGATAATAATAATAATAATACCAACAATAATGGCAGCTACCATGATATGGTGTCTACTCCACTGGTTGTTCCACGTGTATCGTATCTTTATTTCTCTTAACAATACAACAAAAGGAATATTATTATTTCTAATTAACAAATGAGTAAACTTCACTTTAAGAATTAAGGACCGCTTTATGGGTCTCACTAAAACTAAGAAGTGGAATAAACCAATCCCACCTTCTGTGCAGGGACTAGGATTTTTCCACGACTCAGTTATCCCCTCCTGTACCCACCCACACAGTTACTCTAAATTTCCATCTTACAATAGGGTGATAATCCACAGATTTATTAAAATACCCCAGGACAGGAAAAATGTCCAATGTGCATAAATTAACAAACTAATTATCTACGTCTCCATCACTTCAAAAAAGGCCATAAATGAACATGACCAACGTTAATAATTGAATCTACCCATTGTTAGAGCATTTTTTCCTTTTTAAAAATGTCAACTATTCTGCATGCCTACATCTGCCTTTCATCTTGCTTCTTAGATTATAGGACTAGGATGGTTATCTCTGCCCCAACTGGAAAGCATCTGAGAACGCGGATCACATAGGTCTTAGAATCAAGATCACTTAACTCCACTAACTCCGCACAAAGGCAGAGACCTCCAGGCAATTGTTCATGTGCTCTGGTTAAGCTACATGCTTGCCCTTTGCTGAATAAACGTTAAAAATCATCTTTCCTCAAACTTAAATGTGTGTGTATACAACGTTGTATTTTGTATATCTGTCCTGCATGCCAGGAGGGCAATTTAGCTCAAACCCTGTGATCTAGCAGTTATATTTCTAAGGTACTAGCCTACGAAAATACTTCTAAATGTGCAAAAGATAGTTTGGAAAGAATGTTTTTTATAGCATTATCTGGAATAGTTTTTAAAAAAAGGTTAGCAACCTAAAGCTCTATCATGTGGAAAGGATCGAATAAATTATACTGTACACCCTAAAAAACAGTATTCCAAATTTCTATACAATTCTTCAATCTCATACCCACAAAGTATCAAAAATGAAACACGAAATTCTTACAGATACCAACAAATCATTAAAAGCCTAATAGACATCTCAATATGCCCCAAACCTTTCTCACCAAAACCCCTTTTTTCTGCTGTCTTCACCATCCCAGCTAATGGGAATGTCATCTTTTATCTTGCTCTCACACCCCACATCCAATCTGTCACCAAATTCCATCAACTCTACCTTCAAAATGTACCTCCAATTCCACCACTTCTCCCCCATCCAGCGCTGCTGCTCCGGTCCATGCCACCATCTGTCCTTCTCGTGATGGTTTTTACAGCCTCCCAACTGATGTTCCTGATTCTGCCCCACAGAGCAGCCAGAATGATCCTCCTTTTCGTTAGAGGAGCCAGATTATGGCATTCTTTCTCCCAAAACCCTACAAAAAATTCTCATCTCATCTCAAATGTGTGGAAGCCAAAGTTTTGACAGTGACCTCGTGGCGTGTGGCCCGACAAGATCGGACCCCATTACTTCTGACCTGACCTTCTGACCCCTTGCTTGCTCCCCTCCAGCCACTCTGACCTCCTTATAGTTCCTCCCAACATGTCAGGAATGCTCCCCTCTAGGACCTCTTCTCTGGGTGTTCCTTCTTCCTAGAAATCTGTCACCCTGGAGATCCACACGACTTCTTCCCTCACTTACTTCAGGCCCTTTCTCAAATGTGACATCCGTAGTGAGTCTTTTCCTGACCCACCTGTATACCTTTGCACTCTTTCCAAACCCCTGACCCCAACGCCCTGATTTCATTTTCTTCATAGAACGTGTTGCATTTTAACTTGCTCTCTACTCTACTTGTTTATTGCCTGTCTTCCTCACCCCCCCCCCACCCACACCAGATTGTAAATCCCATGAGGGCAAGCTTTTATTTATTTATTTATTTATTTATTTATTTTACTGTTTTGTTCCCTGCTTTATCCCAAGCACCTAGAACTATGCCTGACCTATAATAGATGTTCAATAAATGCTTAATGAAAAACTTTATATAGAAACAAAATATCCATGCAACACATATAAACCTCACCCTAATAGAAAATTAGCAAGTCTTCTTGGTGAAGCTCTTCTTCACTGCTGAACCACTTCATTTCTTATTCAAACATCAGGATATGCTGAGTGGTATACTTAGTCCCAAATCAAAGACTAAAATGTAATTTACTAGTTAAAATAATGGATTTTAAATGCTGGTATTTTTATTTTTAAAACAGCTTCCTTGTACATCTTAATGAAAGTGCTTTTCTTGAAAAAATTTTTTTCTCCCTCTGCTTCCTGGCAGGCTAGTTATATTCATATTCTCGCATGGACATGAATATTCTGTCCTGTATTTCCAAATATGAATGTTATTGAGAATAACTCTAGAGGCATGTGTTCCACTCAGAGATTCATTTTGGGAGAGGGGCTTGATTTTCCGTCTATCAATTCATGATTAAAGTTAATTTCAAGGTGATCTATACATTTATAATGAAGATGTTTTCTTCAGGCTATGTCAAAGTTGGACAGAAGCCTTCGAGCTATTTTATTAACATGCTCAGCCTCTGCTCTAGCCATATCATTTGTTACATTAGACATGTTCTCTAAGCTATATTGCATTTTTAGTAGCTAAAAAAAAAATCCCCTGACTCATACCCTTGCTCAATAATAATTTCTTTTCCTTATCTGGGTTTTTAAACCTTTTCCAAAGGCCATGCTTACTTAAAGATTGAGAATATCCTCTGATAGGCTGAAGAGTATAAAGAAACAGCCCTAGACTAAAAACTATTGCCTCATTAATCTATAACCATCTCTAAATATTTAACACTACTTCTGCAAGAAAGAGTACCTTAAGTTTTCCAATGGGTTTCTTTTCAATGATTCAGGTCGCCACAGGTTTGGATGTTTGGAAGGTTCACTCTTGCTGTGATTTCCTCAGCGTAAGAAGAGCTTAATTCTCAGGCTGACTGACAGTCTCACGTGGGATTGTGTTCTAAAAAGCCCCTCCTCTTGCCAACATCTGTCTATTTATTTCAGATACAGAATAGACACTGAGCTTCTTAAAACATAAAGTGAGTGCTAGGTCCCAGATGTAATTAAAGTTGAAACAACCAGAAGTACAAATAGCTCTCAAAAAGGTATGTGAGAAGAATAAAGGCTTACCTTAACACGAGCCATTAAAGGTCCCTCTTAATGTGACCTCTAATTGCCCTGGCAGGTGATGGAGTGAGAAACCTAAAATCACATCTATTACAAATATAGATGTAATGTGAATTGTAAATAGATGAATGCTGATGTTTGTATGAATCCTCTTAAGACTGTGGTGACCCTTACTGAAAACAGGAGCCCAGCAGGACAGACACCATTTTGACTTATAAAGTGAACTGGCCCAACAGCCAAAATGGACAAATGTGGTGTCCTTAGGCTAAGTGGGGAAAGTTAATATTAATGAGCATAAGTGGTATCATTAGATATATGCTCATTAATATTAACTTTCCCCTCCAGCACTAAAAAAAAATAGAACATTTTAAATAAATCAATTCATTTAGGATTAGCCTTGTAGATTTGGCTTCTGGCTCAATATAGAGCAGTGAGGGATGAACAAGGCAAATTATTGAATTCTCTCCTCTAATCGTATGGTCCTATGAATAAAAATCTCCCCGTGCATTTGGTATTCTAACAAAAATTACTCCAATGTCTGGATATCTTATTTAGCTTTGAAAAAAGAAATCTGGATGCACAATTTTAGCAACAACAAAAAAATAAGCAAAGCAGCTTGTGGTCCTCTGAAATGATTAATAGAAAAGTGATTGGAATTAATCACAAACACAAGAGGAAGCTGAAATTAGAGAGGGTTATTAAGATATTCTCTGCTGTTTAATCTCACCCCCTTATCAACACATTAACCTTGTTTTCTCTGCCTGTGCTCTGAGTCCTACAGCAAAATTAGGTCAGAAATTCACATCAGATCAGATCAGCTGATTCATTCCAGCAAGACCCTGACACGCTGCAGATTTGGGTTTCATTCTAGATAGGAGTATGGCTGAGGGCTTTGGGGGTTTGTTCCCTATGCTCTAAGCATAGGAGATAGAGCTGGCTGTAGAGTATTTCTAAATATTCTAAGCTAGCTGTAGAGTATTTCTGAAAGTTTCTGAACCCTGTTTCATTTAACGGTCCTCACTTCACCTGAACAAAATGAACATCCATTTTCATACACAAATAGAGCATTTCATTTTTCTACATACCTGCAATTAAATCAAACCCAGTGAGATTACCTATTCGTGACCAAAGTAGCTATTCACGTTGCACTGAACAGATATATTGCTCGCTAAAGTGTACTTCAGTAAATGCTCCCTATTTCCATAAAGTCTGTCACAAATCATGAGTATGATTCCAGAAGCCATAACTATCTAAATAGGATTTATGTAACTGTTAACATTTCTCTAATAAGAGCTCTCAATGTAATTATGTATTTGGGTAATCATTTAAAATATTAACCAGTTCTAAACTTTGGTATCAGAATCATTTGCTTTTTAAGTAACAATGCTTTAGTAAAGGGAAAGCAATTTTTTTTTAATTTTTACTTTTTTTTTCTGTATTGTCTAAAGGATGAACTTTCCTGGTGCTTTGTTTCTCTTTGACTAACAGAGATACTGAAACCTTCAAATTTAAATAACTTCCAAGTATATATCCTAATATACAAATGCATGTATTTTTTTAAAGGAGCTGTAACTAATCTAATTCCATTTCTGACTGTCACTTTTAAACAGGAAATATAACCTCATATAGATCCCTTGAGGGCATCCACAGGGAATAGAGACATTCCTAATCAGCTTAAGTAGTCCTTTGTGTCAGAACCACTTTGCTAAAGTCCAGAGCTGTCTTCCGGACTTGCAATGTTTGGGAGAATTTCACTAATGTAGCATTTGTTTTATTAGAAAAAAAAATTCAACCCCTTTCTACAATAGAAAAAATACTCAGAAAGACATGTACTGGGAACACATTTTCTTGTTGCTTTTTATTTAAGGGATATGTCCTATATTGTTTTCAAAATACTGTGGCTAATAGTAAAATGAGACAATGCAGGTACTAGCTCCAGAATCCAGATAGAAAAACTCACATGAAGGGAAGCCTCAAACCTAAGCATGCATCGTTTAGTATACCAGATGATCTTTTATTGCCCCTCTTCCTCAGTGAATATCCTTACTGGATGTCCTAAACAAGATGTTTCCTGTAAAGAGTGAATCTCCAAAGCAGATGTATGTTCACAGGTACACACAGGTACTGCCTTACAGGTTGTTTGTAACCAGACTGTTCTCATTGGTCAGTTGCCTCCTTCTTAATGGCTAGTGCCTATGTGTGTCAATGGTTCAATATACCTATCATCTCTGTGTCTTAAACATCCCTCTTCACCCACACACATGACAAACTAGGGTTTGGTAACCCATCTCAAGTGATCTCACTCGTTTGAAACTGTAGGTTTTGCATGTTTGTTTTCTAATAAGCTTTTTAATAAAAAATAAAATCTTATTTAACAGTGCCTGCAGAAAACCATTAGAATTTAAAATAGCAGAAATGATGAGCTACTGAAATATTTTTTCATTCTCCATTAACTTTTCGCCTTTGAGTCTATCTCTCTCTTTCTTTCTCACCAAATGTTATTTGGAGCTGTTAAGAAAAGTACTAACAAACAGTATCACTTTTTATTTATTTGAAATGTTTCACCCAATAAGACTTTTCAGTAAAATCCCATTTGAGAAATGGAAGTGAAGGTACAAGAAAGTTAGTAGTGACAAAGGACTCAAGTTAGTTTAAAAATCAGGAATTGGGCTCAGAAAGCTTAAGTGACTTAGAACACTGAGAATGTGAGGAGGGTATTCCTTTTCTAAGGGCTCAGTGTTTTAAGTTTCCCAGCTTCAACACAAAAGGCATTTCAGCACATATGTGATCTAGAAGGTCAATCATATGAAATCCTATTTCCATTTTTTAAGAAATCCCTGGCAGTCTGCACATTTCTGAAATTGCAACTGGCGTATTTCACAGAGAATTATCATCAATGCCTTTTCAAGGTCAAAAATGCTCCATCTTTAGATTTTTCAGCATTTATATCCTGTATATTAAATCATAGTATATATTAAAGAAGGCATTCAGCAGACGTGATAAAGAATTTTAATTGATTAGACTGTGTTCATTAACGTCATGTTAAATTTTCCCTACAACTTGACATAAATTGCATGTTCAAAGTATTAAATTATGTGTGAAATTTAGATGTGGGTATTCTGCTTTGGTTGCCATCTCTGGAACCTCAGAATTCCTGTGTGGCCGGAATCTTGCTAAGGAATTTTCAAAAATCTTAAAAATACACTTCCTATTAGGAACGTTGTTGAAGCAATTCTAAAAATGTACTGTGAGAATATTCTATATAATATTTAAAATTTATTATATTTTTAAATTGTCAGAATCCCAGAATACTGGTCAACATATGAACAAAACAAAAATTAAATTTGAACATTTCAACAGGTACTGAGATGGAATAACTTGAGATATCCACAGCTAGCCCCACTCAAAGTCAGGGAGGACTTTAGTCTCCTCCTGCTGCCCAATCACGACATTTTTGGCTCCTTTCATGTTTCTCTCTCCAACTCTTCCCACGACAACATCCAGAGACTTCTATGTATGTCCTCACACTGTGCCTGGGCCCTGCTTTTGTAAAAGAAAGTCATCTGGGCAACATGGATGGACCTAGAGATCATAATACTAAGTGAAGTAAGCCAGACAGAGAAAGATAAATATCCTATGATATCACTTATATGTGGAATCTAAACAAAAATGATACAAATGAACTTATTTACAAAACAGAAACAGACTCACAGACTGAAAACAAACTTATAGTTGCTAAAGGGGAAAGGAGGGGAGGGATAAATTAGGAATTCGGGATTAACAGATACACACTACTATATATAAAATAGATAAACAACAAGGACCTACTGTAGAGCACAGAGAACTATATTCAATATTTTGTAATAATGTATAAAGGAAAAGAATCTGAAAAATTATATATATATTCACTTTGCTGTACACCTGAGACATTGTAAATCAATGTCTTCATAAATAAAAACAATGTCTTCAATAAAAAACAACAACAACCACAACAAAAAATAA
This sequence comes from Balaenoptera ricei, assembly GCF_028023285.1. NCBI lineage: Eukaryota > Metazoa > Chordata > Mammalia > Artiodactyla > Balaenopteridae > Balaenoptera > Balaenoptera ricei. The sequence goes on along the minus strand of NC_082645.1, from coordinate 108,955,384 downwards.
ACAAAAAAGAAAGTCATCTGAGAAGTCTCAAAGTTTAAGAGATTTTACTAGTAATTTTTCTCTTCCAAAGATATTTGCACTTTAAATTAGGATTCCAGAAAACATTTGGGGGAAAGAGTGTAGGAAAGAGTGGGGAGGAGTTACTGATAGCAAGATACATACTACGTCTTTCAGTTCCTAGCATGTGTGATACCTATGGTACAGTAATAAAATGGTGTTTGAGGAGCCAGGTTTGGGGCCGTCACACAGAATTAGTCATCCGTTCATTCATCACTCAGTCACCTGTACATCGTGGCTGAACAGTCTGTGCTCCTATCTGAAATACTTGAGATCCCATCCCTTCCCACCTACTCAAGGACATAATCACAGTAATTTTTCCTTCCCCCTCCTAAGTCGTTAACATTTCCTTTTCTACTGTAATCTTTCATATCAGCATTTCAGATAAGCTAGTTTTTGCTCTGCTTAAAGGGAAAAACCAGAAAAACAGAACACTATAGACCTCTCTTCCCCCTTCAACTACTCTCCATATTTGTGAATTTTGTTTAACCTCGAAAGTTCCTAAAATAGTTCACTATTCCTCTCTTCCTTGTTTCAATTCCTCTTTTCGCATCCCCTTGTGAACATGACTCCACTGGGTTTTGTCTCCAGACCTCCACCAAAACTGTTCTCGTCAACAACACCAATGTAGTAAAAGGCATTGTTCAATCCTCAGGATTCAATATATTTGATCTACCAGTAAAATCTCTCTCTCTTCTTTAATCACTTTTGTCATTTCACTCTGAGGCAACACCCACCTTGGTGATTCTTCTCTTATCCCACTAGCTGTTCTTACTGGATTCTTCTACTGTTCCTGTCATGTAAACAATTAGGTGTCCCAAGGAACAGTCATGTGTGTTTTTATCCTCTCTATCTAATTTTATGTCCTAGGTATCCTTAACTAGGCTCATGATTGTAAAAAATCTATGACTCTCATATTAAAACCTCCAGTTTTGATCTCCATCATGAGCTCTGGATCCAACTGCCTATCCAGAATTCTCCACTTGAACATCTAAAAGGGCTCTCAGCACTGGCTTATGAAAGCTGAACTCCCATTCCCCCACCATTTAAACTAAATTTGCTCCTGTTCTAGTCTTTACCCTTTCATTAAGTGGAAGCAGCATTCTTCTAGTTGTTTCAGGAAAAACGAGACATAACATAACAACAACAGAACCAGAACAGCAAGGAAACAAACTTGAGAGCCATCTTCAATTCCTTTCTCTTATTCAACTTCTACGTCTCATCAATTAGAAAATTTTACTGGTGTCCCAAATTTTAGCATTTTATGCCACATTTACTATTACCACCCTGGTCCAAACTACCATCATCTCTCACTTGAATTACTGCAAAAACTTTCTCTCTGAATTCCCTGCATCCAACTATGCCCTGTCCATCTGTTCAACACATAGAAACCAGAGTAATCCTTGTTAAAAAGGGCAGTTAGGGCATGCCATACCTCTGCTCAAGAAATCTTCAATGAATATATTTTTTTCTTTTAGAGTAAAACATGAACTTATAACGCTCTACATTACCTGGTGGCCCCACTACCAGTCAAACTTACACCCCTTCCAATCTTTGCTTGGTCACTACACGACACCTTCCCTTCTTGGAACACATCAAACTTGTTGTTTCCTCTGTCTAGAATTCTCTTCCCCAGACAGCCAGGTGGCTCATGTCTCTGGCAACAGGCTCCCAATGTCTAATGTCTCTGCTCAGATGTTATTGGATTTCAGAGGTCTTCCCTGGCCTCTATTCTTATTGCCCTCACCCTGCTTTATTTTACAGTGTAAAAATTTATTACCACCTATCATATATATTTATTTATACTTATTTCTTTCATGTTGCCTCTCTTTCTCCCTTCTCTCAGAATATAGTTCTTTTATAACCAGGAACTTTGTTCTGTTCATTGCTGTCTCATAAAGGTCTAGAACATTTCCTGGCACTTAGTAAGGTTTCAATAAATATTTCACCAATGAATGAATACACTTAGCAGCAAGTTGTTTATTGAACAATAAGTTGGCTTCAGATTCTGTTCTAAGAACTGTATATACAAATAGTCATTCTTCTCACGAAACTTACATTGTAACTTGAACATCAGCAGCCATGTCACATATTGTGTGCATTGTTTGCTCATTGTCTCTAATCACCTTGACCGCAGGTGAGAGATGCCCTATCTAGCTCACTGGTTCAGCATCATTTCTTACTTCCAGGATTAAAGCCTCTATGCCTGACCCCTTATTTCATGGGTGGAGTCAGAATTCAACTTGAACATCAGCTCACTTTACTAGGACCTGGCAGTCTGTTGACCTCTAGTTGGTGTCCCCATGCTTGGGAAGTTGGTTTATTCTTCAACTCTACCCACATCTACTGACAAATTCTGAATAGCCTCATCATCTAAAATGCCACCATCACTAGGTCGCTGTGACATAAGGTACACACATTTATAACTCTCCTGTGGGTAACACCAACTACTGTGGCAACAACAGCCTTACAAGCAACATTGCTATGGAACCTTAAGAGTAAGCTGGCTTCAGGCATACCTACTCCCACATCTCTGGCTTATGTGCTGCCATGGAAACAATGAAAGTGCACAGTAAGTGAACATCTATCTCATCAAATGCCAGATCCTAGAAGGCTCTTGCTTCTTCCTGCTACCAGTGGGTTCTTCGTTTTCCTCCTAATCTGATTATAGAAAGATAAACTGCTAATTTAAAACTGACAAGTAGGGATTTCCCTGGTGGCATAGGGGTTAAGAATCTGCCTGCCAATGCAAGGGACATGGGTTCGAGCCCTGGTCCAGGAAGATCCCACATCCCACATGCCACAGAGCAACTAGGCCCATGCACCATAACTACTGAGCCTGCGCTCTAGAGCCCGGAGCCACAACTACTGAGCCCGCATGCCACAACTGCTGAGGCCCGCGCGCCTGACTCCTGCGCTCACCGCAATGAGAAACCCGCACACCGCAACGAAGAGTGGCCCCCACTCTCTGCAACTAGAGAAAGCCCGTGTGCAGCAACGAAGACTCAACACAGCCAATAAATAAATAAATAAATTTATTAAAAAATAAAACTGACAAGTACCTTTTTTTCTCCCCTCTTTGAATCTTTACTTATTTGATACAAGAAAGAACACTCATACTCAGAAGAACTGTTTCAAACAAGACATCGACATTGATTAAACATGCACACACCCATACACACACACACACACACACACACACACACAGGGTGGGTGACTTCTCCTGCCCTTACTCTGTTCTTAAGCAGGGCTAGACTACAGTTTGATATTGTGTTGACAGTGTGATGTGGAAGCAAAATTGTCCAGATCATTTGGGACTTTTTCAATTCAGTGTGTGACCTGAACTATCTTTATGTTTATGGCTTGTAATATAATTCTAGAGTTAATGTAGCAGGAACTAACACAAAATTTACTTAACTGAATTTCCTGGACCTCATGTACTATGCAATGACAGGGTTTTGCTGTGTCTCCACCTACCTAAATTCCAGCCCCTGTCCCCTGGACTTTTGACTTCTTGGAATTGTTGGTTATGCCCCTTTGAACACTTGACCACTTAAAATGAGTCATTTTTATTTTCTTCATATCTATGGATCTTTAGATAGAAACTTTCTGAGGTTGTTGATGAAACACAGAAGCTAATAATACAGTGATAAGCACCCTGGGGTGCTCTGTACAATCTAATAGAACTATTCAGCAAATAATTCTGTCTCTATGCTTAGAGAAAAGAGTGAATTATGTTTAATGGCAAGATTGGGAAACTTTAGATTTTAGAGATGAAGTTATTTTAAAAATCATGTAGGATAACCTTTTTTGTTCTGAGTTTCAGAAACCTTAGACTCACAAAAGTAAATTAAAATGTTTACATATATATAGAAGTTCAGGGCTTCCCTGGTGGTGCAGTGGTTAAGAATCTGCCTGCCAATGCAGGGGACACAGGTTCGAGCCCTGGTCTGGGAAGATCCCAATGCCTCGGAGCAACTAAACCCACATGCCACAACTACTGAGCCTGTGCTCTAGAGCCAGAGCTCTGCAACGAGAGAAGCCCCAGCAATGAGAAGCCCGTGGGCGCCGCAACGAAGAGTAGCCCCTGCTTGCCCGAAGACCCAATGCAGCCAAAAATAAATAAATAAAATAAATAAATGTATTAAAAAAAATACATCTTTGTTAAAAAAAAAAAGTTCATCAGAGGTACTTAGCAGAATAAAAAAAGTTGTTCTAAGAAAGGGCACTTAGTGCATCCTAGAAAGGAACCTGTGATACCAACTAAAATTAAGTAGAAATAAAAAATAACATATCTCAAAATAACATCTGCAATTATGAACATGTTTATCAAGCATGCCATTTTACAAATCTTTGTATACCTGGTAATAGAATAGATTTCCATTTGAATAGTCCAGAGAAAAAAGATTACACTCTTTCAACTAACCTTGTACAAAATTTCCAAATCTCTCACCCTCTTTCCCTCTCTCTTCCTTCCCACCCTCTCATACAGAGTTGTTTGCCATTAAATGATTGGAATAGTGCATCCTTACCTAGCTTCTTGATAAGAATCAATAGTTTACCTTAAAAGAATATGTTCTTTTCCTTCATATCATAGTGTTCACAGAGAGTAAGCAAAAGGATTAATTCCAGATTAGATGAAAAATCCACCAACTGACTATCAAAATAGCTTACTATTACCATTCGGTTATCCGGGCAATTGATGGATTAATTTCCTAAATTCTGTCTCTTTGCACTTAGTAAATGGACTCCATTGAAGAAATAGGACTCCATCAAACACATATCTCTACCTGTAACCCCGCAACACATACACTCAGAAAATATTGCAACATTTTTTGGAAAAATCAAAAGATGTGTATCCTTACTTTGGTCTCAGCACGCTAGGGAAGTTAGCCTCCATTTGGAGGCTGCATCGGGACTCATTTGCTTGTAGCAGGTACGTTTTGCAGCATAAAAGTCATTTCATTTGAACAAACCTGGGGCACTTGGTACCAGACAAGAGATGTAATAGCCACAGAATTCTACACAGAGGGCACACACTGAGGATTCCACTTCAGAAACTCACATAATTCTAATTCTTGACAAGTCTTCTCATAATCTAGGAAGGTGGTGAACTCTCTTACAAGATAAGGATGATACAAAGACCATTATATATGGGGATTTTCATTAAATATTAAAGTGTGGGTTCCCTGAATCTTTTATCGAGAGATTGTTCAGTATGAACTTTTATTTAGAGGAAACTGAATTCTTTCCCTACCCTGTCTGCGTCTCCATACTCACGACACAAAAGTAAACAACTTTTGTTAACTAAGGCAAGTGTCCTGTCAGTAGGGTGCATTGTGTTTTCATCATAGTTGAGAAGACATTTTCACTTTGTCTCCTCAAGTCTAACTTTGACAAACCTCTTCTTGACCAGGTGACAGCATCACAGCCTCTGCAGAACTCACAGAGACCCTGAGGTGTGCAAAACTCAGAACGCTTTCATTTATACTTACCGTTTTATTGCTTCTTCTTGTCTTCGGCGTTTTTCATTCTTTTCCTTCAAGTAGGCCAGGTTTGTTTCATTTCTCAAGCGATCATTTTCTCGAGCAATGTCTGATGCATTCTGAATAACCAATCCGTCGTAGGCCTTCATCCCCATATCCTCAATATACTGGAGAAATGTGTCCAGAGGGTCTTCCTCAGGATTAGAACTCATCATCCTGGAGGATTTCATGTGAAAAGGAACACTTCCTGTGGGATGAGAACACATTTTACCTTCATCAAAGATGTGGATAAAAGCAAGGTGCTGCTTATTCTCTTAACATCTTGTCAGCCCCAAACTCCAATGATTATGGCGGGATCTACTTGGAGAAAATGTCTCATTAGAAATTACAGTCAGAGTATTTAAAGTTAATATTAAATGAATGTTGCCTGGGTAGCAAACACTTCTTCAAAGCACCAAAAGTAGCAAATCAAAGGCTAAAGATCTCGCGCTGAAAGGTGATGTGAGGGTGCAAATATCTGGGGGAAGAAAAACGTTAAGTTTATGTAAACAGAGTCATGATTTTGCTTCTCAAAAATGTGTTCATATACTAATAAGATACAGTAGAACCAAGGTTCATTTTTTTCTGATTACTACAAAGACTTTTCTGTTCAATTTCAAATAAAATGGTGTAATTATTTGGAATGAACTTTTTTAAAAAAATAAATTTACTTATTTAATTTGGCTGCATTGGGTCTTTGTTGCCATGCGTGGGCTTCTCATTGCAGTGGCTTTTCTTGTTGCGGAACACTGGCTCTAGGCACACGGGCTTCATAGTTGTGGCTCGCAGGATCTAGAGCGCAGGCTCAGTAGTTGTGGCGCACGGGCTTAGTTGCTCCGCGGCACATGGGATCTTCCCAAACCAGGGCTCGAACCCGTGTCCCCTGCACTGGCAGGCGGATTCTTAACCACTGCACTACCAGGGAAGTCCAGGAATGAAATTTCTTATTGTGTGTTTTCTTTGCAATTTAAAATTAAGATTTATGAATCTGAATAATCCATGCAAAATATAGCAGTAATCAAGGAAATACACATTTCTAATATCATTTGTCTTACAAATAATCTCTTTTTGACCCTCCATTATTTTCCAAAATGGTGCTCTGTAATGGCTTCGAGCTGTAACTCAAATATCACAGATCACCAGGACCACGTTAATCCTTACCAGTCTGGTAATTCAAGCAGTGGCAATTACGATGATCTTTGCTACATGAGGTTTAAAAACCTGAGCCACAGAAAGGAATACTGAAAGCCAAAGTCAAATCAAAACAAAAACACAAACATAGGACTTTCAAAGCTCACCTATAAAATGCTGGAAATAATACACCCACCTCCTGCTGATGTGAAGAGTATGAGAGGTGATGACTGTAGAGAACTTAGCATAAAGTTCAACAATAGTAAGCATATACATAATAAAGTTAGCTAATATTATTGGCAGGAATAATAATGTAAAATGTGTATATATGTATAGATGGATGGGTGGATAAATAACCAGCAGGCTATAAAAGTCAGCATGCCTTGAAGTAGAGGAATCCAAAGAATCATAGAAATAAATGAAGCTGGGGATAGGAAAATTGTGTTTTAATCAATCAAAAGTAGAACTGAAGTTTAACTAATTACGTACAGGGGTAAGTATTTTACCCATCTAGCTTAATAACCATTATTGTCCTCAATTGCATATTCACTGTGGTAAAGCAAAATCAATTAACAAGGAGAAAACACTGGCAATTTAAAAATTATAAATTACCTTTACATCTTTTACTTTCTTCAAAAGGCTCCGAAAGATATATATTTTTTAAATATCAGCCCAGCTTTTTAATGTAGAAGTCCTAGACCTTCATTTTTACCATTACAAATCATTTTCATTCTGATTTTTTTAATAAGAATAATCATGTTCCATAACCTGGATCGTAGCTATGGAAACTTCAGTTCTTATCAGAGTTTATTAGCATTTCAGCTGCCAGTCAATCCATATGTTACTTGAAGCCCAATCTGAATTTAAGGATTTATTCCTCAATCTGTAAGAAACTGTTGAAACTAGATAGATGAGTGGTTCGTTGACTCATGATTTTCTGTTATGTTGTTTCCTTATGTTTGGTTTGGTTTTAAGCCATAATGGGCTGGCAAATGAAATGGACTTTTAATTCTAACTATCTAAGGTAATAAATTGTATTTCATTATCAGCCTATCAGATTAGATGCTGAAGTGGTGAACACACATAGGAATAAAAAATTGCTGCTACAAATGATTGTAATTTGGGGGGGAAATGCAACATGATTCTCAAACAGCTAAAGCATTAGTTATTATTGGGAATTCACTTCTACCAAAGGCTACAGCACTAGGTGTGCTTAGGTAAAAAAAGATCTGCATAACCTTATGGAAATTAATTCTACCATAGTTAAGCAAGCCAAGTCAGTGTTACAAGGATTCTAGAGAGAATGCCTCAGGGTTGAAGATGATCACTTCCACACCGCCCTGGAGCAAAATTGTCTATTTCCCCACTGCCTAAGGCATTACCCAAAGATTTTTATTTCTTCCCTTAAGTTTTCCTCCCCATCCGGATGACACCAGTGATTCTTCACACAGTTTACATATTCCAAATACTAACAAGGTTAATTGTGTACCTCTGAAAATTGATTATCTTCCTAAGTGGTCTTTCAAAGTGCCTGAAGTTTAAATTATGTTAATTCTGATAAAATATTAAATCATAAATCATAAATATGTATACCATGGAGAGTCATACTGTAAGATTTTTTAAGTTGAGATGAAAATTTGGGGGGTGAAAATCAACCATAAAATCTAGTAAGCCTTCAGAGCAATGAAAATTGGATGTTGGTGAACATGCTTTTGTCACCCAATTCTAGAGGATAATTGTTTCTACAATCATTTACTTATGCAAGTATTTCTTGAGCACATATTATGCACTAGGCACTGATAAAGGCAGAACTGTGTCCCTCTAGACGTTCACACTGCAGTGAAAGAACACAATAAATAAAAAATCGCAATACAATGTGACAAGGGCACGGGTTCATTTGGCAATGTTGGCATTCACTAGTTTGTCATGGTTATGTTCACCATTTTTGAGGATGAACAAAGAACACTTTTTAACAATTATATCTAGTCTTCAAAAATAAAAATAAAAAATAGACTTGAGCCCTACCAATGTTTAAGTATCATACTTTTTTGCTTCTTTGTCCACATGTAAAAGGTAGTTTGTAATGTAGGGGGAAAGTGAGGCAGTTTTGAAGGGCATACAGTTGGGGAGTTGACCATAATGGCCTAAAAATCCTAAACTAAAGCACCCCTAGATCTATGACTTTGTACAAGTTAATCAACCTCTTTAAGCTTGAGTCCCCACATTTTTAAAATCATATTTACGCTATTGTGAGGATTCAGTTAGAAAATGTATGTAATTGTTCAATAAATGTGACCATAGTTATTAGTCACTAACATTACTATTAGATGATTTTCACAATTCTTACCTGTGGTGAAGATTACGGTTTGTAATAACTCCTCGATAAGCATAGTTTTACTTTGAAACATAATAGAGTAGAATGTTTATTATTCAACTTCCTTAATCACAGGTATTCAAATAGATGCCATGAAAATGGTTAACAGATTTGTTCACTAACCAAATGCATGTAAAACCACTTATCCATTCTGCCCCATTTTTCAAATCTAGAAAATAAGGGCTTTGGGGCATATGAACCAAGATGCTCATCCCATCTCTCAAACACTTGGACTCCACCCTTCCAAGCCCAAGGATGTTTCTCAGGTAACTGGACTGTGAATGAACAGATTCCTGGCCTCACTGAAGAAAAGTGAGTCTTGTATTAAGTGCCTATATCATTACAACTTCTACCATTCCCATGCAGTGAGAACCCACAGACAAGTATGATCTTAAATCTGCCCTTCAGAAATTTATATTTATGGCTAAGACAGATATTGAATCAGATACATTCCTTATCACTAAATATTTGGCTGCATTTTGATTATTGGATGTTAAATCAAGATCATTTCTAGCCCTTGAACGACAATCTTGTATGCAAGCATTTTATAAAAGCTTGTTTTCAGCACCTAATTCCAAAGTTGGCATCATAAAAGAACATAGTTAAGAAACAAATGGGCAGCTTCCTTCAGGTAGCATCTTTAGATAAATTGCAATTAATTAATTAATTAATGAGTGTACCATAGTAGATCACGAATTATTGCATAGGATATTTGTAACAGAGCGGGTGAGATTGAAGGGAACTTTTGCATTTCTCCAGGCATCCCCTTTATTTGAACTATGTGTCTGCAGCCATTTTTGCTGAAAACAAATTAGACATTTTAGCCCCCCCTAGAGCATTGGCTGAAAGCTGGCATCCATTGTCTTCACCCACAAAGCAGATATATTTTCTTTGGAATGCAAGGCGTTGATTCCAATAACAGAAGATTTTTGTGTATGTGTTCTTTTTCTTGGAAGTTATGGTCAACATTTAAAATTTGTGCCAGGGACTCTCCTGGGAAAGCATCTAAGATAGTGGAGATCAGAATTCCCATACAAACCACAGATAGCTTGAAGTCTTCACTTTACGCCTTTCCTGTATTGCTGTATTCTGCATTTATAAGAGACTGCTTTTGTTTAATTTTTGGGCTACTGTATTTAGAATCATTCCATTCTAATAAAAGCTACAGATGTTGGTTTAAATACAACTGGGTGGTTAATTGCTCAGCTTTATTTTATTTTATTCTTTCACTTTTGTTATTTATTTCCTATTGACCACACCCTTTATAAAGATTACTTTGTATAATATTGTGAGACTTCTCAAAATTTGAAATTTCACGCTACTCAGCTAAAATGCACCAAGTTAAGCTGGTAGGATTCAGGTCGTATTTAAGACATTAAGCATTTTATCTTTTAATTGAGTTAATCATTTCCTTATTTTCTTTTGTGTAAAATCATCACTCTACCTTACCAATGCTGAGCCTAGAACTGAAAATAACTACATCTCTTTACAATTATTTCCACTGAAATAAAACTATCCATTACATATATATGCAGAGCAGAAAATATACATAAGGCTATTCAAATGGAATCCCTAGACACATAAAAAATTGCCCTTTTTGCTCTCTCTGTGGCCACTGCTTGCATCCAAGGAACTCAAGAAGCTGAGACACTACATAACTTTGAGTGTTAAAGCCAAAAAAAATTGAGGTACATTCTTGAGATATAAGTAAATGGCTCCAGTGGGTGTGCACACTGACTTCTCAGGCAGAATCTTCCTGTGGGCCATTTATCACCATGTACCCAAAGCTGAGTTCTAGTATAACAGCATCACCTTAGTGAATTAGTCCACTGGCCCTCATGAGTGCTGGTTCTTTTTTCTCTTCTTAAAGTGTTTACTCAGAATTTCTGAAATGGAGCTGTTCTCCATCTAAAACTTTGGTTTTCCAAGATATAAAGTTGTGAAAACTCTACTAATTCAGGTATTTTCCACATACACTGAGAGGTAGAGGAAGAAAAAGCATATGTTTGGGAGAGAACCACTCCCCAGTTCTTAAAGTTCTGTAAGAAGCTTCTTAAATTTTAGGTCACAGTTAACCCCATATGATAATGTTGTAGCTAGAATAAGATAGAGTTTATTTTGTACCATTATTGTAATGCTATTTGTGTTGACCAGGAAAAAAACAAAATACATATGAGGGAATAAATTTCATGGTGGAAAGCTGAGACATTTTGCTTTCATTTCACATTTATGTTTTTCACTTTATTTGCATATGGGAAAGTTTTCTAGTGCCCACCCCTTATTTGTTTCTTAGGTTTTCAAACCACAGCTGTCTTAACACTGTGAGGAAGTTATTTGAATTTGAGTTATTAAAATTTGATTTTCCCTCCCACTCCAATCATTGCATCTTCTCTGAGATAGAGAATCCTATTTTGCCCAGTAGTATCTATTCATCCAAATAAAAGTTTCCCAAGGCAATTTTGACTATATATTTTGTTCAGCAAGAGAAAAGGATCTTTTACATTTTTCGCATGTACTCAAATCAATTTGAAAAAATAAGTACTTAAATAATCAGGCTTCATATACATATGTAAAATATGTATGCAAATTAATACCTAAAATTTGCTGACTTCATGCAGGACCAAATCAACAGACTAGATTGCCTGGCTTCACTCCATAACCCATGCAAACCGTGTCAAAATTGTTTTTCTGATCAAATCTTATAATGTGTCAAAAATAAGTCCTCTAATTTCACTTTGATTATGCTTAAAATCCTACCCTCAACCCCACAAATGATCATGCTTATTTTTTCATTCCACTGTCATTAAAATACAGTTGTTCTGCCCAAAATGGGAAATGTTAGAGTTAAAACCAAGAGAGCTTGTTGAAGTGACTACAAAGATACTGATTGCTTTTTTTCTCAGAAAGCAGATTACTTTGTAGTGAGTTTTTCTCCACTATCTCCCTTCCCAAAATGGTTAACATGGGCATAGATCATGTTAATGTAGAGCACCATAAATCAGATATTTCCCCCAAACTTCTAGGTTGTCATGGTGCTATTTGCCCATGGTCTAAAAAGACTGCATATTTCACTAATATTAGGGACTCACACAAAATGTCAATAACTGAGGTACTTTTCTGAGCCTTTGGCCAAATGTTTCCAGATACGTACAAGGCAGTATTTGCAAAGTACATATAGTCAGTATAATAATTGCTGACTGGAGCTACAATAGAAACCATCTAATTGAATTGGGAGGTGATGACTTATTTATCTTTTTAAACAATAGCCAACCTTCCTGTCTCTAGGATTTTTACACTTCTCTCTCTAAACTTTACAGATGTTCCAAGTCCTTCGGCTTCTCTGCAGTTCCTTGTGAAGTTGTAGTATTTTTTCCTCAGGTCTGTTTTCACTGATTTTCTAAACTGTCAATGTCCTTCACAGAGTCCCTTCCTTTGCTGAGTTGGCAAACATATGTTGTTCTTTCCACAGGGGAAAAAAATAATTTGGCATTTGTGGCTCACATTTTCTCATATTAATTTGTTTACCACTTGACTATATAGAAAATAAGTTGAAGCATTGTCTAAAGTGTGAAGAATTAGGAGAGAAGTCAATTTCCACTTATGTTCTACAGTCATTAATCCACAATACTTGGTTATAAATTCTTGCATGTTAAAATGACCAAAACTATATTGTGGAAGCTCTTCCATTGGGTTTTCTTATTTTTGGACTATATTTAGAAAAATATTCCAGTTCTATGATACTAAAACAACTTTAAAATTTCCTAATGATAATGAACAATATTATAATAGTAATAGTTCTCCCAGATAGGGAATACCTACATTTCTTGTATTTAACATTTGCCAGTAGTTGGAAAAATTAGAGTGGAGACACCCCAACAAAATAAGTGTGTGTCCCAAGTAAAACAAGTCCACCTAAAGTTATATAGAAAATATTTATTGTGATGAGAATACTGAAATTTCTGATATTGAGTGGTATTAAAACATATAGTTCTCAAAGAGGTTTATGTCTAATCAGTTAGGAAGAAGCAGTTTCAGCTTTGGTGTATGTCTGATAGTTTGGATTTTTATTTTTTAGTACTGTGCCTTTTCTTTTCTTTCTTTCTTTCTTTCTTTTTTCTTTCTTTCTTTCTTTCTTTCTTTCTTTCTTTCTTTCTTTCTTTCTTTCTTTCTTTTAGAACACGAAACTGAGCTGACACAAATGTGTTAAGAGACTGTTGTAAAATATTTATGGTATGGAATAGCAGATAAATAGCTCTAGCATGCACCACGTGAATGCTAATTAATACCCTGGAAAATATTTTCAATGCTTTTAATAATTCAACATAGCTTATTTTACCAATGAAAATCTAGTTTAACCATTTCTGTGGTAATATAACTAAGTGGGTAAGAGGGTACAAAATAGCCTGAGGCTCATTAAAGCCCTGGTTGCCTTCGCTGTGGCTTTCTTTCTGCTCCACCTAATAAGACATGCAAACTTCAGCATTAAGTATCCCCAGCTAAAATCCATTCCATTTCATAACCAGATTGCTTGATCTATTTAGTGCTGGATTCAATTAGCATGCTTAGAGAATCTGAAAAAGGAGATACATACCAAAATTTAAGTCCCCAGGGACAGCTAAGTGCAATATTCAGAAGGTGACTTGTGTCTGTCAGAGCCCTCTCTCACGGCTGATCTCAGGGCAGTTCTGTAGGAGTAATCCAGCACCATAAGAAATAGACTTGTAGTTCAGCTCAGTTTTTCTTCATTTAAAGTGCATTGTACCTGGATGGGAAAAGTGTCCACTCCCAGATTCTTCATCACTAGAGATCAGAGCATTCTTGATGTTCTTCCTATCAGATAAAATGGCCTTTAAAGTTTGCTAGGAAGATGCGGTGGCAGAAGACAGGTGCTTGCTTCCTTAAATCGACATTCAGAGAAAAGAAGGCATAGCTAATGGGTGGGGATGAACACACAGCCCCTCTCCTTCTAGGTCCAGCAGGGAAGAAATTGAATAATTTTACCCACTTTGCTACACAGATAATTACAAGACTCGAAGCAATCACCCAGGCTGGCTAAGGTGCCTCATTGATTATATTCTGTGAAGACAAAAATAAATGAAAACAAAAAATCAGAAACATCCTTTCTACGTGTCTCTTTTCAGCCAAAAAGATGCTCTTTCTCATTGCCACTTACATACAGAAGGTTTGGAGCAGCCTAGCTTGTGGCATCGTCCCTCCCCCGTGACAACCAGCTCTCTCTCTCTCATACTCTCTCCCCTCCCTCCCTGCCCCTGACTCCCTCCCTTCCTGCTTCTCTCTCTCCTCTCCAGCTGCCTTAGTCTGTTGATGCTGCTGCTGATTAATCAGGGATTCTGAAACAAAGAACCTACCTTCTGAAATAAGCAGTAATCTTTCTTCTCTGTTTCTGCAATCCGTCTGCATTGAACGGCAAAGCTGCCAGCGTTCTAGCACCTTGGATAGTTCCCGCTCACTAGGCCCATTGGAAAAGGGAGGAGAAGCAACTGAAGAAATGACAAGAAACCCGAAAGCAGCATCGTTCTACTTCAGATTTCGGCTCCCTGGGGCCTCCCATCCTCATTAAAGGCCTCACATCTAGGCAACAGAACCTCTCTCTTTTATCTATCTGAGCTGAAGTCTGATTAGTAAATAATAAAATGAGAAGAGGATAAAGAAACCCCTTCATTTATAGCCACTACAACACTAATTCAGCCTTTATGGAGAAGAGGAATACAAATCCATCAAAAATAAATGTTCTTACTACCGAGGATGTTTAAGTCATAAGCTTTTCACCCCTAGCATGGCTAATGAAAATGAGCAACAACTTAAACGGAACATTCAGATCTCAGTTTGATACCCTTATTTGATATCAATTTTGCTTCCACCCTCCCTGCACAGCCGAGCCAGGCACACAATTACTGCTGACGCTCTTCGGGCTGCTGCTTGGGGAAAGAGGGGAGGAGCCTTTTAACCTCATCAAAACAGCTTCATGCCACCTGCTCCCATGGCATGAGAAAAAAGCTAGCCCAGTTAGAAGGAACATGCACAGCACACGCCTATGTGGAATTAAGGTTTCACTTGGAGTGCACGTTATTTTTGTGTGTGTGTATGTGTTTTTATTTTTTAATTTTTATTTTATTCTATTATTTTTTTCTTAACATCTTTATTGGAGTATAATTGCTTTACAATGGTGTGTTAGTTTCTGCTGTATAACAAAGTGAATCAGCTATACATATACATACATCCCCATATCTCCTCCCTCTTGCACGTTATTTTTTTTAACAAAAATAAAATGTGAATTAACCATTGCATGTGTGTCACTAACTCCTATAGAATCACTGCTGAAATTATTTAAAGTCATCTTATTTCCTACATATACTAAGAACTCCCCTCATACATGTCTTAATATTCTACTGAATATACACATACCATGTTATATACATATATACACATCATGTTATATAATACAACCTATATACATAGTTTTGTGGGTATATATATATACACAAACTTATATGGGTGCATATGCACAGACACAGATACACACACATATACATCAAGTCCTAAGTTTTTATCTAACCTGCTTTTCCTCAGAGTAAAAACTGTAACAAAGTAGATTAATGTAGATTACACATTTTAATGTGTAAGTTCATATATTGCAGTAAAAGTAACAATAGGCAAAATGTTACTGCTTCATTGGGGCTAAAATATCAATTTTAAGGGGGGAAATGAGCCTATTACTCAATAGTGACCTGTAGATTTTTTCCCATCACATTCTTTTCCAATAACTCTTATTGTAAATTACCTTCACTCAAAATTTGATTTTCCCAAGGGTTATCCTAAACATCTAAATTCATAACTAATTTCTTAGAAAAATGTGTTCTGAATGTAATTTTTCACATATCAACAGACCATGAAAAAATAATAAGCTTAAGTTCATCTTCCTGATTTTTAAGTGCCATTTGGGACTGTAGTATGATTTTACATTTTTTTTTAAACTTGTAAGTATCTGTGGGAAAATGAAATCGACACATTACATTACTATAAAACTTCCGGTTTTCACATGTCCTAGAGTGCATTCCTAAAGTGAATCACAGAAGTCATTTATTTCCTGCTCTTTGTGCATCTACTTTTTGTTTGGAAAAGGACATCTGTTTAATGCACTCTGGAAAATTAGACAGATGAAAAGAAGGAAGGGAAATATAATTGGGAAAGAGAAGAAGCCACCTCTCTCTCTTTATCTCTCTTCCCCTCCCACCGCTATCTTATGAACTTTCTAAAAACTTCACACATTGTAGAAAAGTGCCTCAAGTGATGCTTACCAACTAGTAACAACCACCATGTTGTGATCAAGAGGTTTAGTAGTGTATCACTAGTAATAGTCAAGTGTCCTTACAGAAGTTGTCTTTCAGCACAGGACCAAAAGCAGAAAAGATTCTCTGTAAAGAAATTATATGACAGACATTTGGGGAAGTGGAAATATTTTATCATGACTGCTAATTTTATCAGATAAGGGGAGGCTAAATTTTTCAGCTATAAAAAGTTTGAATAGACACTGGTGTAAAGTCCATTTCTACATATGAGAAAATTAATCCCCAGGTAGGTACACTGACCTGCTTCAGGCCTCACACTCATCGGCTCATTGGGACTAGGATCTAAGGTCACTGAGCTGATTGTGGATCTTTGGCCAATAAAGTGGTTCTCAGTCACCTTGATTTCATGCAGCAGGATAATTTAAAACAAAGTAAGGAGACACTGACATATGGTTGCTAACTATAAAAAGAACCAACATTTTTTACCACAAAAATTTCAAAAGCTAAAGGGATTTTTTTTATCCCCCCAGAATAGGGAGAACATATTTATAATAATGTGTGGTCCATTAAATTTAATATTTTCAGCTTTAGGAAAATTTGTGATTATTGTTGTATCCCTCCCTTCTTCCTTCCTTCCTTCCTTCTTTCCTCTTCTTTTCACGGTACAGGGCTTGAGAAACAACACATTGTATCAACCCCATCTTCCCAATCCCATTCTTTCCTTACTCCAGGCCACAGAGTCTATTGATCAGGCAATTTCTTCTCTGGAGACATATTAGTGTATCAGCTTTTACGGCACATTTGAGAGTTGGTGCCTAGAAGGTCTCAAGAACTACTTCGTTAAGTCTCACTGAATGAAACAGAAAAGGGTCTATACTTTCAAATAATCATAGAACCAAATGTAAAATTCATTTCTACTTGTTTCAGTAATATCCAAAGAAAAATGCATTGGACAAAATTAAAGTTGAAAATTCTTATATTAAGAATAAAAGTATAGAGGCAATTAAGCTCAAATTATAGGTTATATGTCGGTTTATTTCTTGAACATCTTCATAAACTACATATATAGTTCCAATGTCAATAGGAAACCGGTCATTGAAATGCCTCGTGACTTATTTCTTTTAAAGTTCTTAATTCAGGGAAGTTTGTCTCTTTCTATTATAATATACTGACTAACAGAGTTAATGCTATTGGGGTTAAATAGGTCCCTTCTGTGAACTCAGATAGACCAGGAGAGTCAGAGTCCTGAAAACACTTCTTAGTCTGTAAATCAGCCAGATGGTGGGGAGTGCTTTTTGTATAAAAGTGATGCAAATGAGAAAAGTGAGAATTGAAACTGAGTGATCTAGCTACCTAAATTTTAAGGGGTTTATTTAAATCTATCAAGAGGTACTCTCTGAAGTCATGTCATAATTTATAATAAAGCCTTTCTAGTTTTTTCCATGATCTGTAATTTTTCTATTATTCTTTCCACATTTAGCTTAAGGAGATGACACCTCTGTTATAATGAAATTATTCCACTAGGGAAAAAGCTAATCTCCTTACCATCCAATCAGGATTTCTAAGCATTCTGGTAATAGCCTGAAATGAAAGTCTTGGTAGAATGAGAACCATATGTTCGTCATGATTTTTGCCTACGCAAAAATATAGATTTCAACAGGAGTCACACATATGATTTAGAAAACATGGGGCAGTGGGTAACAATATGGTTCTCCAGGATCCAGAATGCTGAGTAACTGGGGGAAAAAAAAAAAGATTTATTGTCTAATAACATACACAAAAACTACATTTGTACTGTGAAGGGATTGTCAGTAAATGGGAATTCCCATGGCAGGAAACTTAGGAATTGATCCAGACATCCCTCTTTTGTTTTGTCCAGCAGATATTTTCCAGTGAAGATTTCAGAAGATTTTACGTTTATAAAAAATGTATTTATCTCTGTACTCAAATATTATTTTTTAAATTGCTAAAAATGAATCTACATATTCTAACAAAAAAGACACTCCCACTCCAACCAACCATCTCCTTTCTTTGTATGAATTTTTACTCAAGATTCAAAAATCAGGTCTATCATACCCTGGTAGTCTGTCCTGACTTATCACAGTTAAAACCTGATGCTCATTCTCTATGTTATGAAATTCTCCATCAATATATACCCCACCAATAAAAAGTAAAGCTATAAGATTTTTTCATACTCTGCCAAACATACCTATTTCATTCTCCAAGTGTGCTAGCTGAGATTACTGAAAGAGTGGGATCCTTCTTTTCTATTTCCAGGATCCCAAGACATTGATTGCACCTGGACAGCAGCAGGGATTTATTGAATGCATGCATGGCTCCAGATCTTAACTGATGGCATGGCCTGTACAAGTAGAAAATTCAAAAGTACCTATGTACTGAACATAAAATTCTCTTTTAAAAATTTCTATATCAAAATTACAAAACAAAATTAACCACTCAACAACTCAAAATATTTGAGGAGGGAAAAAAATCTTTCCAAAGAGGCTCCATATTTTTCTACCTGAAAAATCAAAAATAACCAGTTTGAAACTGACTAGAAATAATGAGATAAGATGACCTTCATAAGAAGGTCAACTGAATATACAAACATAAGGGCTATATTTAGAGAAAACAAAAATTTTCTGAGAGACTCTCTTAGTCAACTTAGGCTGCTATAACGAAATACCATAGACTGGCTGGTTTAAACAACAGACATTTACATTTCACTCTTCCAGAAGCTGAGAAGTCCAAGGTCAAGGTGCTAGTAGATTCAGTTTATAGTGAGAGCCCTTTCTCTGGCTTGAAGACAGGTCACCCTCTTTCTGTGCTCTCACAGGGCAGACAGAGTGAGAACTCTGGTCCGTCTTCCTCTTCTTATAAGGACACTAATGTCATCATGGGGGCCCCACCCTCATGACCTCATCTAAACCTAATAACCTCCCAAAGGCCCACTTCCAAATCCCATCACTCTGGGGATTAGAGTCTCAACATGAATTCTGGGGTGCCGCAAACATTCAGTCCATAACAGAGACATAGAAGACATGCGAAAGAAGAGATATTCCTTCTGGAATAGAAAGAATCAATTTTGTAAATAATTACTTCTTACTAAATTGACTTCAAAGTGAATGTAATATCAATTTAAATGAAATATGATGTTTAGTGGAATTTGAAAAGCCAATAGATCCTTTGATAGACTAAATATTAAAACATTCTGCAAAGCTAAATTCATTTTATTGTAGTATTTGACAGGAATTGACTGTGAATCAATAGAAGCGATTAGAAAGTCCAGGAAAAGCATACATGCGTATTTAGCATGTGATAAATATGACATTGCATATCAATAAGTAATACAATTAAGTAAACAGAGAAATGCATACATATGCACGTAAAAACGTTTTACAATTGTTTGCAAAATAAATCTAAACTTTTGCTAATGTAAGTGTGGTCCAAGAACCTGCAGTGTCAGCATCCTCTGGGGCTTGTTAAATATGGGAAACTCAGGTTTCTTCCTAGACCATCTGAGTCAGAAGCTGCATTTTAACACATGCCTAGGTGATTGGTGTGCAAATTAACATTGCAAAGCAATGTCCAATAAAAATTTCTAGGATGCACTGTCAAAAATGATAGCCATGAGCTACACATGGCTATTGAGCACTTGTGTGGCTAGTGAAACTGAGGAAATAAATTTTAAATTTTATTTTAATTAATTTAAATTTAAAATTTATTTGTGGGTAGTGGCTACCATATTAGATAATGCAGCTCTAGAATTTCCTTTGAAATATTTGCATATGAAAACATTAATTTACTGAAAGTTTAATATGATCTTGGGGTGGAGATGACCAATCTAAAGATAACATCAAAGCTAGAAACTATTAAGTGACAACCAGAGAATTGAATACATAAAAATATAAGATATTTAAATGGGAAAAGATTATAAATAAAGTTGTCATTTAAGTGAAAAATGGGGAAATTATTTGCAACACATGTGAGAGCTAAGCAGATACACATTCCTCTTATATTAGTAAAAACAAAAAAAAGAAAAATTGACATATAAGCAAGACATAAACACCACAGTACTAAACAAGAACAAAAGATAGGAATGGGTCATTCAGAAAATAAGAATTTGAAATGACAAATAAATGTGGAAAAGGATGTTAACCTCAGTAATAACAAAATCCAAATTAAAATAACAAATAGGTCTAATTTTTTATATAACTTCCCATGCTGGTAAACATGTGGAGAAATGGACAGTTATGTGAATGTATGCAACCAAATGAAGGTAAAACTGATAGTTTTAATATTTTTTTTAATGAGCACAGTCTTTGAAATAATAATTCTACTTTAATGACCTGATAAGTGTACAAAACTATGTTTCAGTCATTTATAGTGTGTAATAGCAGAAATTTGAAAACTTTTTACATATTCTACAGTAAGAGATTGAAAAATAAATTATGATGGAAGTATTAAAACTATGATATAGATCTATATTCACTTATGTGAATGTGGGTACAGTAAGGAGGGCAAGAGCATTAGCTCTTTAAAGGAATTGTTGGGCTGGAGTACTATTCACCCCTATATCCTAACAGCCTGACAACGGTCAAGCTATGAACCTTCTCCCTGCCTCAGTTTATTGATCTAAAAATGACAATCGTATTAGTGCAAAGTCATAAATTTATTATGAAGATTAAATTAATCATCTAAGTAAAAGTCTATGTAAAAAGCTGTGTCTAGCATATAACGTGTACCAATGAATGCTAGCTGCTTTTAGTAATAGATGTAATCATAGCAGTAGTAAGCAGTACTTGGAAAGATAACCAACACCATGCCTAGCACCTATGAGTTCATGTTTTCAAATCCAGTGGCCATTTCCCTACCTTTATCATCCTAGTTGAAGGACTATTTTATCTTATCTTCCATATCTCTATATTCTTCTGTTTTCCTTCTTATTTCAATGACTTCATCTTCTTTGCTGGCTCTCTGCCTGAGTTCTAAATGTTGGAATGCCCCAGACCACAGCCCCAGCCCTCTGTCTCATTTTGTTCATACCTTCTTCCCGTTCTCCAATCACAAAAAGAAAACCAACTCAGTCACTCATTATCACAGCAACTAAGTGGCTTTCTCTGCAAATACTTAGCACCATTCTATACTATCTTGTTTATGCACACATGTACACACACGCACACATACAGGCATATTTTTACCCCTGTTTTAATGCTATCAGTTTATCCTTACTAGAACACAAGCCTCGCGAGAACAGGTACCTTCAGGCGCTAGCTCATCTGTGCATCCCAGCAAAGAGAGCAGCGGCTTGTGTACAGGAGGTGTTGAACTAAAATTTATTGAATAACTATATTACACAGGAAATAACATAATATACTATGATATATGCATACATATAATAAGACTGACACGTAAACATAATATTCATAACAACAGCAGTAACAGCAAACACATATATAATATTTATTATGTCCTCTACTTAATTCCTTCATTCAATCGTCACACCAATCTTATAAGGTAGGTACTCTAATTCTCCTCACTTTACAAATTAGAATATTGAGGCAGAGTTTAAGTGATTTGTCTAAGGTTACACAATTATTATATACAGAGGGAAATCGCTAGTACAGAAAAAAATAGCATAATTGTGTTTATATCTGAGTGGCGGTATTTTTTTTCTCCTTAAAAAATAGGTGTATGTGTCACTTAGTTTTCTCAAATAAGCACATACAATTTTTATTATAATTTTATGTGGTAATTTGGGGGGAAAATATAAAATTCTGTCTTCACAAAATTCCCCCTGAAAGAGGAGCCTTTGAAATCCATGGGTTTCCATTTATTTTTAAAATGAGAAGACTGTGTCCGGAGGATCTGTGAAATGGAAATGTTGCCAGTGTATCACCAAGTTGGCAATATCTGCAAAAACAAAAGAGATAAAAATTCAAAAGCATGTATGAGTAATGTATTGACCAGAGAAGATTTGGGGACAAGTTGTAAAGAAAAAGGGGATTGAAAGTGGCAACACAACCTATCTAATGAAAATATTTAAAGGACGATTTAGGAGATTGTGTCTTTCAGTTGGTTGTCTGTGACTACCTTAATACTAAGCCAAGTCTTTCCCACTTTCTCAGGTTCTGCCACATAAAATGCTACAGCCTGTCTTGCCTGAATGGGGATTATTGTAGTCTTCTTTAAACTCACACAGAGTTAATAAGTATTTTAAAATACCCATCAGTAATTAGAGAGAACAGTGGAAGAAACAAACGCAAGCTGCAGCATACAATGTATTTTTCTCCAAGTCTACTTCCTTACTTCATTTAGCTAATCCAAATAACGTTATCTGAGGGAAGTTTAAGGCAGATGAATGTTAAGGCTACAGGAAATTTATTACTAAAGGCATGAGGTACTAACACTCGCTCAAACATAGTAACAAAAAAAATAATAAATTCAAGATTATTATTTCTAAACATCCGATCTTTATCTAACTCTAGGTTGATTACGAATTAAATTTAAGGTGCTCGTGGATCAAGTTTCTACTTAATTGAGCTGTAGTTCTCTCTAGGGGTGGCTGGCCATTATTCTGAGGTCAAATTTAAATACAAAAGAGGACCTTGGCGATCACCCAGTCTAACCCCTTCATGAGACAGATTAGTAAATTGAAGAGAGAATGGTAAACAGCTTGCCTCAGAATACAGAGCTGCTGCTTTGGGTTTCCAGGACTAGGTAGTTCTCTTTCTAGTCTGCAACGTTTCATTTTCATTCATAGATTTTTTTTTAGCTCTTTTCCCCAAAAGTTAGGAAGAATAAAGTGCACATTTCAAATATAATCTAGGAGTTAAAAAGCCTTTGTGGAAAGGTGAAGTAGACAACGAACTATCCATTAAGGTCTGAGATGTATTAGTCAGGCCTTGGGTAAAATTGTGAGGTGTTTGCCTGAGGATCCCAGGAATCCCTGTCAACTTTCCCCACCCTAATGTCAATCTACTCCCTCAGCCAACTGCCTAATGCCTTCTACCTGACTCTTAGAATCTACGCTCAACATACACACTACTATATATAAAATAGATAACTGATAACGACCTACTGTATAGCACAGGGAATTCTACTCAATGCTCTGTAATGGTCTATATGAGAAAAGAATCTAAAAAAGAGTGGATATATGTATAAGTATAACTGATTCACTTTGCTGTACCCCTGAAACTCACACAACATTGTAAATCAACTATACCCCAATAAAAATGTTTTTTAAATCAGCTATTAGTTCCAGTTTGCACTCATGTTTCCCTCCATTGGAAAAGCTCTTTCCCCAGATATCTGTGTGCCCCTCCCCCTTAATACTCCCACCAGCCTCTCTCCTGAATATCCTCAGTAATTATCACACTACCCCATTGGCTCTGGAGCTAGATTCCCCTGGGTTTACAGCTCAGCTTTAGTCTTAGTTAGCTGTGTGACCTTGAACAATTATTTAATTTGGCTGTGGTTCAACTTTCTCATTGGAAAAATTGTAATAGGACCTACCTCGTAGGGTTGTGATAATTAAACGAGTTACTATTTGCAAAACACAAAACATTAACTCTTATTACTGTATTTTCTTCTTTTTTCATGTATTTTTGTTATATGTTACTATCTGATAGTATATTTACTTATCTCTTCATTTATTTAGTGTCTTTACTGTTGTAATAAAATTCTAGGAGAGCAGGAAACCTGGGTTTCTTGTTTACTTTCTACCCCAAGTGTTCAGAAAGTTTCTTGGCAAAGAGAAGGCCCTTAATAAATATTTGTTAAGTAACCTAGTTATTCCCATTTCGGGGTACTTAAGTATGTTCTCAGGCCCCTTCAGTCTCAGCCTTAGTTCTAACCACTGAATCAAGCTCTGTTTTGATTGGAACTCTTTCACGCCTCAGTAAAGAGGGTGGTGAAGGGTACTGTAGGTCTATGTAAACAGGTGGCCCCAATTCTGTATCTACATGACTCATCTGTCAACACTGAGAAGTGTCCCTTGTCCAGATGATTTTTCCAACTGAGCCACAGCAGCTTCTGAAATTCTGTTCTTTTCTTCACTTAAACTCTGCCTTTACCAGAGGGTTACCAAAGACCCATTTGAGAAATTCGTGTTCACACACAGGTGAATTCTAACTTTTGGGGTATCAACTAGGTTAATATTCTTTCTCATTGTAAATAGGCATCTGACAAAAAAAGTAAAATTGTATTTATATTCCTCTAATTATTTTGGCCAATGCTTATATAAGGAAGTACCCAGACAGTAATACTGACAAAACCAGAGAGATGAAACATGGAGGCAACTCAGCTCGTCAGTACGTAGCTACTAAAACTTCATATTTTTATGAATTTCTTCAAATTTTAATTTTTTTCTCATTTCTTGTGTCTGAGGAAACGAATGTGGCATAGGATTTCGTATAATGAAAGGATATACAGAAAACCATTCTTTAGGAAAAAAGTCAAGAAAAAAGTCAAGAATTAAAGTAAATCAACTAATTTACAAGTTTAAGTCACATTTAATCTAAAGTTTAAGAGATTAGCAATAATATCTGAAGGAAGTACAGACAATCAGGCTAACCACACACAAACACCAGAGTTAAGGTAATGGGAAGAGCTGATTTTGGAAGTGAAAACTTTTAATGACATACATACCTAACGGCTCCCTAGCCCAGGGGCTACCTTCAACAGGTACCCAATAAATAGTACTTATTGAAAAATGACTCTACAGAATGGGGGCAATGGACTATTTCTAACTTCTTTGTCTTCTTGTTGTTGTTATTATTATTATTACTACTATTGAGTATTATTACTACTATTAACCTTATCAAGAGGTTTTGAGACAGGGAGGGAAAAGTAGGTAAAAGCAAATGAGGAGAGCATCATGTTCCATTTATTTTATAGTTTAGATTAGAGGTTGGATAGTCTAGAGACCTCTATTAAATTTCTACTTATATGCTGACATTTGGATGAGTTATTTCAATAAGTTGTGCTTTATTTTCTGATAATAAAATGAGAAATAAATTACCTTGTTTACACAAACAAAATACAACCATATCAAAATTACAGGAATATTATTGTAAGAAAACTATATTAAATTAAACCACATAACATAAAATAGATCCATAAATTAAAATTTTTCCAATGGTTTTATTTTATAAATGAAGAATTTGAGGCCAGAAAATTTTGTGATTTGTGCAAATGCTATCAATGATAAGTTTGTGGTCAGAATCTAATGTTCTGGTATAGCCGTTATGGAAAAGAACATGGAGTTTCTTCAAAAATTAAAAGTAGAACTATCACACAATTCGGCAATCCCACTTCTGGGTATTTAACTAAAGAAAATGAAATCAGTATCTAGAAGAGATATCTGCACTTTCATGTTCATTGAAGCATTATTCGCAATAACCAGGATATGAAAACCACTTAAGTGTTCGAGGGATGAATGGATAAAGAAAATGTGATTTAAAAAAAAAAAGGAAAGCTTGCTATTTGCAACAACATGGATGAACCTAGAGGACATTACACTAAGTAAAGTAAGCCAGACACAGAAAGATAAATACTGTATGACCTCACTTACATGGGGAATCTAAAAAAATCAAACTCATAGAAGCAGAAGGTAGAATGGTGGTGGTGACCAGGGACTGAGGGGAGGGGGAAATAGGGAGATGTTTGTCAAAGGGTACAAACTTCCAGTTATGAGATGAATACATTCTAGAGATCTAATGTACAGCATGGCCACTGATAGTTAATAATACTGTACTGTATCCTTGAAATTTTTTGAGATTCGATCTTAAGTGTTCTTCCCACAAAAATAAAAATGTCACTGTGTGAGGTGATAGATGTGTTAATTAACTTTACTGAGGTAATCATTTCACACTGTATATGTATATTAAATCATTACATTGTATGCCTTAAAAAGTCACACTGTACAACCTAAACACACATTTTTTATTTGTCAATCATACGTCGATAAAGCTGGAAAAAAATTTTTAAATATTTCATAAAAAGAATCTAATCATCTGACTCCCAGTTTGGTGCTCTTTTCTGCAGAGAGAAGACCTAGATGGACAGAAGCTGGAGTAAATGTGACCAAACTTCTAGTTCTTCACCTAGGAAATAATACTTTGTGCTCAGGTGTGTTTCAAGGTTCATTCACCTGGGAAATCATGTAGTGAACAGCTCACTGCAAAGCATATGTAACTTGTATAAGTGGAAATAAATTTTGTGAAATTCTTACTCCTTGAATTCCTGCTTATTGACATAGCATCATGAATTTTTAAATTCCTTCTGCCCTATTAAAGACAATAGTCAGAAGAAAAACAAAAGTCATGAGTATCAAAATACACCTTGAAAAGATCCAATTTTAGTAAATTCTTAAATGCAATGTGTAAATATTACCTATATACTCACACATATAGATATATCTCCATATATACGTATGTATATATGTGTATGTATAATATTTACATATCATATATATATAAAGTTCTTAAATAAAGTCAATGAATCACCATAATTTTAAATTCTACCTGTTTGAAAATTAATGTAAAATTATACTACCTACAGATATGACATAAATTGGTTTTTAGTAGATGCTCTAAATTTCACTTTTTTAAACAGAATTAGAATAGGGAAAATAGTCTAGTATGGCTGGGTCATTAGCAGAAAGGTAATAAAAGTCCAGTGTAATTACAAGTGATTTTTAGTAAGACATTTATTTTGGAAACTCTATCTCATTTAAAGTATTCGGAGCATTGTCTATAATGATTAATTTTTTTATCCACATTAAGAGAAAACACATAGACAAAAGGATGCTATAGAGAGTAAAACCCAACCCAAGGCACTGAATGCAAACAGCCTACTTTAATCTTAGTGAAATGTTAAATGATCTTTAGCAATTTTTTAAAGAAATAGATGTGGAATCATCTAAAATCATCTTTAAAAGTTATTTAAAGCTACTTGGATTATCTTGAGTTTGTCTATTTTCCAACCATTTACATTAGTAGTGTGTTTTAATGAATATATTACACTGTAAGAAACGCTGTGTCTTAAACCCATTATAAATTATGGTATTCACTTTAAACTCAGGTCCTAAAACTGAAATTGGTAACAAATAATAGTATGCAGCCAATACTTTACACAACCTAAACAAGTACTTACTTGATTGAGAGATGTTGTATATATACATGCAAAATATTATATATATATACAAAATATTTTTGTATATGTAAAAATTGTATATCTCCTGAACTCATATGTCTTTTTCTATGAGTAAACTTAGATGCAATCAATGCAGTCATTTGGTTCTCAATCTTTAGTTGATTCTCCTCCCATGTTTTCAACTCAAGTCACTTTGGAGGACATATTTTTTCACACTGTTAAACATGTAGTGGTTTTGGGTGATAATGGGGCAATTCCCTGAGAATATACTTACAAGGTCAGCTATTTTTGTTAGAGTCTATCCTGATTTAGGAACTGGAATTTTTGCTTGTGACAAAAAACAGACCTAAATTAACCTGGAAAAAAAAAAAAAAGAGGAGAGTTACTGGGAAAATACTATGGTTTAGTCCGTCACTACAGAGGGTGGGAACAGTCAATGGTGAGAGAGCTAGGGGTGGATTAGCATCAGAGACGGCTAGATGTAGGGAACAAATGTCAAAAGCAGAGGCTTAATCTCTCTGTCTTTGTCTCCTTTCTGCTGCATCTTGGCTTGAGTTTCTTCCGCTATAGACACATTTGTCTACATAGCAGGATACAGGGCTGCCAACAGCTCCCAAGACTCATAGCTCACGGTCTTTGTCACCAAAGGGAATTAACCATTTTTGAAATACCTGGGGAGGAAGCGGGAGAAACAGAGGCTATATCTGTTTCCTTTAAGGGCATGACCTGAAAGATGCATCAGTCACTTCTGCTCACATCCCACAAGTCAGAATTTAGATTCATGGCCAAACTTAGCTAGAAGGAAGAATGGAAAACATGTTTTAACCAGGGCAGCCACGTGTCCACAAATATTTTAAGGAATCTATGAAAGGAAGAAGAATTATATGAGTATTAGAGGACAACTCACAATGAACAGTTATGGCAATGAAGACACGATAAGAATAATTTGAGCATTGTTAGATCAATGTAACTGGAGTAGAATCGGAGATGAACCAAAAATATGGTTTCCTTAAAAAGACAGGAGATCTTTGAAGACATCCTAAAAAAATCATCCTGCTATTGCAAATACGGCTTTTATTTTTAAATTATTTTTCATAACACATTTAGTTAGCTAATTAAAATTAAGACTAAGCTGGTTTAGCTTTGGTTTCTTCCACTGGGTTATGGTAGTTTGGTTTAAAAGGTTAACTGGTGTGTGTGTCAGGGAACACTACAACTTGTTTCTTTTCAAAGAGAACATTGTTTCTTTGATAATAACACCTGAATTTCTGAAAGCTTCTTATTAAGGGATTAAAAATAATGTGCTGAATCCTGCTGGGTAAGTAACTACTCACTGGGTGAAAAGTAGGACATTAGAAACACAGAGTGATTTTCTCCAACAAATGGTAAATGGCACTCCAGTGAGGCCACACTGACTGTTTCTGCTAAGTACTTATTTCTGACCTGGGAGCGGAGTCACTCAGTAGAGCCTGACCCCATGCACTTTTCAATTGCTCCCCCTTGTTCCCTACAAAAAGCAGAGACAATCAAACCTCTTTCAGGGACTCAAACCAGAGACACCTCCAAAATTCCTGTCAGCCTACGAGCATCCCTGATGTCTTGCCCAAAATCTCTAACGGAGATGTTTCTGTTATGTCCACCTAAATGTCTTTCGCAGTTTAAATCTGAGGTGTAATCCTGTGTATCACCTCCTGCCAAAATAAGCTATTGTATATCTTAACTGGGAGAGGATGGCTACCACATAGCTAAATTGAAAGCATGGGTGTTTTTAGTACTTGGTGGAAGGACTTACATAAAGAGCACCTCTATTCACCCTATTGGGATCCTCTTATGTAAAAGGCCTGGCACAAGTGTAAGGTATTATTATGATTATAAAAGCTCCTCACTGTGTAATCATAGAAAAGGCAGTACTATGGAGAAATACCATGCAGTTGCATGGCAACTGCATCCTGGTGGAGTTAGTTACCACGCAGATGAGTTATTATGAGTGCTTCAAAGCAGCCCAACCAAGACAGCACCCAGACCATAAGCAGGGAAACACCCACCTGTTGCCTAAGGACGTTTTCACCTCCATCCTGGTAAATGAATGGGATTCAAGATGAAGATGTGGTTTTGGCTTCCCTGGGCAGAGCCTGAATATCAGTGAAGGGTGTTTTGTTTGACAAATTTCTAGCACGTTTTTCCATCGTGAGAGAATGAAAAAGCACACATGTCATAAAGTGTCAGCAACAATGGGAAATCCACAGCTGCAGCTTTGCCAAGTCCAGATGATTACAGAAATGTGAATAGACTTTACTAACCTCTAAAATGGGTGTAATATCTCAAGGTCTTCTCCTGTTAAAAAAAAAAGATTGCAGATACTTTTCTTTGGGCAAATGTGATGTTTCGCCTGCCAGCATCCCTTCTCTTTTTGCAATTGATAAAATTGGATCTTCTGAGAAACTACTCTTTTCCACTCTGGTCCATGTGGTTGGGATAGGGCCGAATCCACCCTACTCCCGGGATGGGCAGGTGATCAAGAAATAACCAATGGGCATATTTTATTTCCCTGAGGTTAGCTCAGGGTTGGGTATACGTCAAAACCAGGACAGTGAGACCTATTCTGGGGCTTCTTTCGAAACTTCTGGGCTGTCTTAGTCTGCTGGAGGTGCACTCAGTGTTTTGGTAGCCACCTTGCCTCCTGTGGCCATAACTTCCTCAGAGTGAAGCCAGTACAAAGGAATGCAGAGCCAGGAGCCACAGGACACAGACTGCCAACCGCATCATTTGATTACTTGGGTGCAGTTGGAACAAATATTCTATCCCCAAGCTTTGTCAAAACACAATTTGTGTGTGTGTTTTCAATTTAAACTAGTTCAAATTAGGTTTCCGCCACTTGCAACAAGGAGATTCCCTACCCATGTTCAGCATGAGTCCATTGGGCTTTGGAATTTACATTCACTCTCTGCCGCTAATGAGCTGTGTGACCTGTGGCAAGTTACATACCTCTTCTGAGCTCTAGTTTCTTTACTTTTAAAATGAGCTAATGATGGTACCTTAATTCATAGTTTTGTTAGTGTTAAATGAGACAGTGTGCGCGAAGAACTTATCCAAGCGCCTAGAATAAAAAATGAGCTCAATAAATGGTGTGTATTATTTGTTAAAAATAATTGTCTGAAATGAGTGGAGTATTCAGGTATGCAGAGAACATGACTCTTTCTGGGACAGCTCAGTCACTCATAGTCTACTCTCCTGGGCCACTAGTTGAGTTTCATTTAACCCGGGAAACACTAGTTGGCCTTTAATAGGTTCAGAAAATACCTCTCATACTGACTTCCCTGGAATCCTGCAAGAGGGCAATGTAGGCCATTACAACTCAAGGGACCTGTGTAGATTTCCATCTCTGTTCTACGATTCGGGTAATCCTCCCCCTATCTTTTTGCCACAAAGCACACATCTCTCTCTTCTTCTCTTTGAGAAAACTGGCATAATAAGCTTGGGCCTTCAAAGCCATGCAGGGAAGTCCTCTGCATAAAAGCATTTTGCTATGCCATGCTGCTTCCCTGGAGTAATAAAACACCAGGTACTGGGATACATTCTTGGAAGAGCAAATGAGATAAAAGGAAAAATACAGAAGGTACAAAACACAAATTAATGTCTCCATATTTTGTCCCTACAAAGAAGCTAATATTCATTGAGTTGTTGCAACAGCCACCAGCTGACTGGAGGTTCCCACACTTTCTCAGTTCATTGAGCCCTAAATAGCTTTTTCATGGTACCTGTAGACCAAAAGAAATACCTAACACTTCCATTTATTACATCTAAATTACTATTTATATTGTAAAAACTTAGTAGTAATTTGAAAAAATGACACACATATATTGAACAAAAAATAATATTTTTATTTAATTCTAAAATATCCACAATTATTTACTAAAGTGTCCTGTGCAAATATTAAGCATCACACAGTTTCTCAAAATTTGAAACCAGTTTGGGCACCATCACCCTCATTTTCTGTTCCATGTCGATTTTTGCATGAGACTTGCTTTCTGTCATAACCACTGCCAAAACCCAGCTTCACAAAGAAAAGACACCATCAAAAGGAATGTAGAGCAATATCATGTTGAAATTGTAAAGCCAGCAGCTTATGGGATGTCCATTTTCCCTTGGACACCGATAATCTCTCCTATGAGTTGGGACAGCACTCAGGTACACAATTTGGGGAACCAAGATACTAAACCACTTCTATGTATTGTCTCATATTATCCATACAGTAGTCCTGTGAGCACGGGAACTTTATCAGTTTTTAAAGATGAAGAAACCACATTTTTAAGTGTAAAGTTTCAGCTAGAACAGAGGAAGATGGGGATTTGAATCAGGGATTCCCAATCCCTGCCATCCACCTCTACTCTCCAATGATTATATTAGGAAAACATGTGTATATGGCTTACATTATTGTGTTAATTTCACTCCTGAATTTATTCAATCATACACAGGATATTTAATGAACGCTAACACTATGCTCAGTGCTGAGCTTGGGGCTGGGAATCCAGAGTGAGGCCGACCTCAGAAAAATGATGGAGACCAAGAAGGACAGTAAAATTTGTAAAGGTACCATCATAGAGTTATCTTAGGGTGCGCAAGACCTCATGGGATGATCATAAAAACTTCACAGAGGATCTAAAGCGGGAGGAGAAACTTAGATGATAAAAAGGTGCTATCATGTTGACTGTTCTTAAAATGCCATCTCCGGCAGAAGCAGTCATGTACACAGAAGAACAAAACTATGAGAGACATTAGCCTGTCTGGGAGAAAGACAGCATAGGGAATTAGGGTGGTGAGGTGAGAACAGTCAGACATATCTAGATATGTGGTTGAAGAGGGAGGGAGGGGCCAGATTATCAGCATTTTCTGAGAATATATCCAGTAATTAATTCAGTGTTTCTCAAAGAGTGACATTGATCCTGGAAAGATGTCTCTTAATAAAGGGACCATGTGACTGTTAGAGATCCCCTCTTGGAGTTTCAAAATGAACATAAGCATTGTGAAAGCTTGGAGAATGTCTGCTGAAATAAAAGAACAAACAAAAAAGCTTTTGGTTAAATGGAGTGTTTATATTTCTTGGATATTCTCCCCTGTAAGCGCCACTGCTGTAGGCAAGAAGAGCTTTAAATTCTCACTCACCTATAGTGATAACTTTTCCTTAAACAATTTCAAATCAATCTAGTCTTCTCTCAAAGAAAATGCACCTGCTGACTTTGCTTCCTATTTCTCTTTTTTGGGAACTGGGAGAGAGAGGATGGATAGATGTAAGGACTATGCTTTTAATCCAAGTGACTCATGTCAATGCCTTACAGACCAGGGATGCAAGTAGCTGCCAGAAAGCTGAGGTATGACCACGCATTTGCACCCTGAGTATCTCTGGTCTAAGGTACTGAACAGAAGCCCGCTTGACTTCAGTCACACATTCTATTAAAGAAGCAGAGCCCTGTAGACAGGGTGGAGATCAAATAAATATGTATGCCAAAATCACCTTCAAGGGGAGAGTAAGGTTGTCTCTATTCGAGGGTAGAATTGGCTCTGTTACAATTCAAACATACCATAAAAATGCTTAATGATGCATTTTCACAAGCCTTGCCCGTCAAATTCCCCGCGTGCCTGATCTTACAATTACAATGCTAATGGATCAGAGTTTGGAGAGAGATTTACTACCAAATTAATGGGGGAAATGTTCATCTACAAACAATGGTTATAATATATTATTTTTAATGTGCCAAAACCTGTGTAAAATATTTTATATGCATCTGCTGAAATTGCAAACAACCCTGAAGAGTCGCTGTTTGCAGTCCCAATTTTATAGACAAGGAACTCAATTGTAAAGCGTCATTCCATTATGTAAACAGCAGAAGCAGAATGGAAATACAACTATAAATAAGCCTAAATCCGTGGTCTTACCCACTTTTTCTTTTTTAAAACAAACATATAACAACAAAACCATTTCCAAAAATATTTGTGCTTTGGTTTGTGACATGATACCAAGAGATTCCTGTTTTTAGACCCCTGGGAAACTTTGCTTTTTGAAGCTACATTTCAAGCATCCTGGATCCTTGCCTCAGCTGCCAGAACACTTGGAGAGAGAGAGACGGATGGATCCTTCTCATGGTGCTTTCTGACAACCTCTGGGATCTGATCCAGCAATGGTGGATGTGACTGGGAGCTATGCATATAAATGATCCCTTCATCAGAGGTTTTAGACACCTGGCTTTACTGAAATGCTTTACTCAAATTGTGTATGAAAGATCCCTTACCTGCTCTGGGTAGTGGAAGTGTAGTTAGCAAGCAGTTCTAACCTGTATTTCTTCATTAGTCAAGTTCTTATTATGAGTAAACTAAGAGATTTTCAAATAAAAAGGAAAAGAAGCAAAACCACCAAAGGAAGAATATATATTTTAAAGTTTTGGGGAGAACATTAGAAAAAAAAGAGATTTTTAAAGTTACTTCAGATATTATTTGTCAGTCAATATGACCGTCACAACAATAAAAAAAGATTTGGAGTACTGATTTACCTTTAAAATTAAAAAGAAAATTAAAAGAAAAACCTATATTATGCCACTCATCAGCAGGGCTATGGTTAATGGTCTATCAGAGTTTTCATTAGCCTTTTTCCCCAACACCACTGACAGCTACATTCCTCCTAATTAAGATACAACAGCACTCCAGCGAATCTGTAGTGTACAACAAAATCCTCCCCAAAAAGCTGAAAATAGAGAAACACTAAACTACCAAGTGAAGCACAGCATAATAAATGATTGTAAAGATCAAAATTTAAAACACAAAGCAGGTATAAGCCAGTCACAAATAAATACAATTGTATTTAATAATTAAACATGGCTTTCTTGGTTTTGAGTGGTCTCTACTTGTCATAGATTGGGTTATTGTTCAGCAATCACTCACTCCTCAGGCTTCCTTCAGGTGGGGTACTTCCTTATCTCAAAGGCTTTGGGTTTGGCCATGTCACCTACTTTGACCTTCGGACAGTGAGCCAATGTGATGCAGAGAGAAACCTGAAATGTGCACATGTGGTTTGACCTGTCTTCCTGCACTCTTAGGATGGACATAAGAAAAGCATACCTCAGGGAGACACTGCCCCTTCTCACATGGGGCAGAACCAATCCAAAACATCCCAGCAGACGTGCAACCTCCTGAAACAGAAACTTTCTAGATGACCCACAGACCCGTGAGTGAGAAAAATAGATGCATGTTGTTGTATTGGGTGTGGTTTGTTAGACAGAATTATTGTAGCCTAACACCGCACCTCACTCCACCTCCAAGAATGTCTAATGACAATTTATTCTAGATAAACTCTAGACAACCAAGCAGTCTGGGGGTCAAATTAAGTTAGTTCTCTGTCTCTAGCCAGTGCAAAATACCCACTTCAGTGTCCCTCGCCACTGGCACAGATTTTCTCTTCCCATTCCTCTGACCCAGCTTCTACTTTCATGTAACTTGGATGGGACCCTTACCCAACAGGTAAAGGAGGGACCAGACTGTCTGCCCATGTGACTGTCTGCATCTCAGGGTGGAGAGAGTTCATACTTGGTTCCACATAGCTCGTCTTTTCCTGTGTCCACTACTAGAGTTCTCAAAACTCTGGTCTCGGATGTTGGTGGCTCTCTTGTCATATCTGATATTGTCTAATTTTATATTTTGACAGGTAAGATAGTCTTGGGTGCCCAAATTGGTTTCTTCACAGCATTCACAGATGGCTGAGACAGTGGAAACCTAGCTCCTTCCCCTAAATCCCACTCACCGTTGGAGTTCCCCTCATCAGCCTCTTTGGGGAGATGACAAAATATAAAACACTTCTTTCCAATGACATCGATATTCTACCTCCAAGACCATGGGGAACCTGGGAATACCACCAGAAGCTGGAGAGTGGTCTTTACTCTCTCCTGCTCAAGCATGTCACTTGTACACTTCTTTTTGTCCTTCCCTAATACCAGAGTGAGCCCTTATGAGGTTCTCAACCTCAACTCTGCCAGATTTCCCAGGTTTGCCAAAGTGATGTGTTGCCCTTTGCCATCACAGACAGGAAATTTAAACAAGAAGGATTCCAGCTGGGTTAACGTAGGAGTGAGTAATTTACTCACTGCTAAGGCAAAGATCAAGAAATCAAGTTGCGGACTTCCCTGGTGGTGCAATGGTTAAGAATCCGCCTGCCAACGCAGGGGACACTGGTTCGAGGCCTGGTCCGGGAAGATCCCACATTCCTCGGAGCAACTAAGCCCGTGCACCACAACTACTCAGCCTGCGCTCCAGAGCCTGTGAGCCACAACTACTGAAGCCCACGTGCCTAGAGCCCGTGCTCCTCAACAAGAGAAGCCACCGCTATGAGAAGCCCACGCACTGCAACAAAGAGTAGCCCCCGCTCGCCGCAACTAGAGAAAACCTGCGCGCAGCAACGAACACCCAACGCAGCCAAAAATTAAAAGTAATTGATTAATTATTTTAACAAAAGAGAGAAATCAAGTTGCTTTTTTGCAACTTGGCGTGAACCTGGGGCAAAAGTACGAATTTTGGGGTGGAGAAGAGAAGATTTAATGTTAATCATTAGAGAACCGAGTGCTTATGTTTTCCACTGTTTTTTTATGTTAGGTAGTTAAAAGAAGTAGGGGAAAGAAAGCAGAAATCAATATCTTATGTTTCAAGTTATTGCCACCATGTTTCACATACCAAGTCACTGAGGTTATTTTTCTTTTAAGTGAATGCATCAAAAACTAAGTTTGGATTTGAATGGTTGGATATTCATCTACAGAATATAAGTTCCATGAGAACAGGGACTTCCTTGTTTTGTTCACTGCAGGGAATTTAAAGTCAGCTACTTAAAAAGTGTTAGTTGAGTGAATTGATAAAATTAGCCTAAAGCTATTTTTCCCCGCATTTACCTTTGACTTAGAAACATCTGAAAAAGTTGGGATTAACTTAAGGAAAATAGCCTGGATATTACTTTTATTTTTCCCATGTCAATGTTTTATCTAGCCAAGTACAAGCTCTTCTTCTTACTAGAAAAATGTAAAACATCACACATATATGTCTAGCTCTTTGTTATTCAAATCCCCACATTATTTTCATTAAACGTAGGTGTAAGCATCATTAGTTAACATGTTCATCATATTTAACAGTTTTTATTCATTAAAAGTAAATAACCCATTTTCAGTAACAAAACCCATAAGGTTATTTTTCTTAATTTCTTGGTTAACAGAACTATTTTGAATAATGTAGCTGGAGTTTTCATAAAAGATTTTCCAAAGTTAATAATTTGATCTTCATTCATAGCTACAATCTCTTGACTAGTTTTTTGTGTGTGTACATATATAGAGAGATTTTATTTTAAGGAATTGGCTCAAGCAATCATGGAGGCTGACAACTTAACTTTTACACAGGAATTAGGTTGTTCAAAGCCTTCATTAATTTCCTCTGGAAAATACAAATCCGACTCCAAGGAAAAACAGCTTGAAAAGGCAACTTCATGGATATATACACCCACTATTGATTATAGACACTTTGGGAGATGAACACTCCCAAATTAGCAATTAAATTGAAAACACAGAATCTCCCTTGTTTTCCTCTGATATCTTCATGCCCATCTCCACCCCTTAAATTCTGAAGATTACAGATACACCCTTGAGACGTGAAGAAAATCAACCTCCTTTTCTACTTCTTTCTTCGTTCTCTTCTCACATAGTAGACTAAGATCTGATTTGAGAAGAAAAATGCTGAATTTCAGCTAGCAGTCAATGTAAGATTGGTGGGTAAGATACATTATTGAGAACCTTCCCAGGACAAGAAAATGTCTGCCTTCACTCTTGAAGAGTAAGGCACAGAGGTCTCATTCACACACAGCACACCCAGTCCTTTCGGAGTAGGCACTCAAGAATGTATCCTTCCCCATGATATTCATTTGTGTACTCTTCCCCTGTGTAACAGTATGGATGATTTTGGTAGCTAGCCTGTAATAGAAAACTGCAGTGGGGTGGGGATGGTGGTGTGCTGAATTGGGCGATTGGGATTGACATGTATAAAGTGATGTGTAAAAAATTGATGACTGATTAAAAAATAATAATAATAAAAAATAAAGTTATATTAAAAAAAAAAAAAAAAAAAAACCAGCCCAAATTGGCCTAAGCAATACTGAGATGTATTCTATCTTTGCTGGGAGACAGTTCCTGATGGATTTCTTATGTTTCAGTACATCTTGTGAGCAGAGACACTGGCTCTCTTTCTTCTGGTCTATCTTTTCAAAGCTGTTGCCTGGTGAATAGCCTTGGAAGATAGAGATAGTGCATCCCTCCAAAGTCAACAGCAGGCTTATTTAGTGTGCAGTATAATAAACAATAATGGCTCCTTCATGACCAAAGAACAGGCATGCTTACTGCCCATTATAACATGAGCTTACTGCTCAGGTTCCCTAAGCTCAGGGTTCCTCTCCTGTGACACAACCCACTGTGAGATCAGGTATCACTTGACCTCCTTCACATCCTCCTGAAGGAGTAGGGGGCCCAGGGAACCAGAGCACATGCTGATACTCTGACTGCCACTATCGCTTTAAGAACTAAATCATCCTTTGTTACTTACTCAGGAATCTCATGCTATCTGCCAGCAACCTGGAAATTGTGGCAAGCTAACTTACTGACTTGCAAGAGGGTAAATTTTCAGTTGCCTCACAGATCTTGACCATCTCATGACAAGAAGACTAAAGATAAGGTCAAGTCCAGGCGTACATCTTGGCTCCAGCACTCCTTCTCTGTGATTCTCTCTTGTTCTGCCCTCTTCTGTGTGCTGGCTTCAATCTCAGTCTGCTAGTGAGATGGCTGTGGAAGTGTTGGTTTGCAAACTGGCCCTATACATGGAGGGCAAGGAGAGACCAAAGAAAGAGACAGATCACTCCATATTGGTAGGTAGCAGGTTTAATAAGCAAGGGAACTTACATATGAGACTTGTCTTGGGTGGTCACAAGACGAGTAGATCTCTGCACCCATCTGCCAGAATCTTAAAAGTTTGTATAGAGGCCTTAACAGGGTTTAGTCACTTATTCAGTCCAGATGGTTTCAACAACACCTTCCTCTCTCAAGGCTGCATCCTTGAAATAGCTCCTAGTATGAGAATGGTGGGCATAGCGTGCATTCCAAGAACAGGGTAGAGGGTGAGGAACCTCTGATTGCCTGGGTCCAGCTCACAGGTCAGCCAGCAGTCACATCTTCTCAATGAACTCCTCCAACAAGAAGTTCCAGAAGAAACAACCAAGCACAACATTGTTTAGCAAAAATGAGGGATGATGCATTTTGGTGTAGTTTTCAAGAAAAAGAAAACTTTCCCAAAAGGCACTGCTCACAATCTATTGTCCAGTCCTGGGTTACATGCCCATTCATAAACACACAAACAGAGAATATTGGAAAGACATCCCATTGGCCAGCACTGAGGGTCACATGCTCTCTCCTATAAGCCATGGCAATGGCAGAGGGAAGATGAGGGAGTATGAACTGAGCTTGTCCCAAAGAGGGTTAGTGTGGCTAGAGTTTAGGAATGGGGAAGACAGAAAGTTGTATAAGGAGCAGTTGAATTCCACATGAATACTGATAGTGGTAGAGATAGACAAAGTGGATTATTAAGATGGTTTGCCATGAATTAAGTATGACTCTACTCTCTCTCCCTCTTCACACTTAGTAGTGTTGAGACAGTAAGTATAAACTGCTGTTGTCTTCAATTACTACTATATAGTTTTTTGAACTACCATTCCAACATGCAGAGAACAGGCTGTGTAAAATATTAGAGGTGATGTCTGATTGATGCTTTGTTGAAATGGGAAAGTGGATAAAAATAAGTCTTCCAGAAAATTACATAATTGAGAGTAATAAAATCCCTGGGACTTTTTTTTTTTCCCAAGAGAGACAAATGTGTAAGTGATTAGCTGATTTTTCCAGTCAACAAAATAGGGGGTGTATGGGTGAGGGGTTAAGAAAATAAGAGGTAAAAAGAAAAAAAAATACTTCTGAGTGATTAGAAAGCATAGTCTGACCTGCAAGTAATTTCCCTCTCCTTTCTGTTTACAGGACCAGGAAGTAGCAGATAGATTTTATCTTATTGTCCTGTTGCCTCAGTTTCCCAAAGCAATTTATCTCTGTAAGGTTAAAGTAGAAATAGTTTGCGATGGATAATTTTATTTGTCAAGCTGACTGCGCTGCAGGGCGCCCAGACAGTTGGTCAAACATTATTCTGTGGATGTGGCTGTGAGGGTGCTTCTGGATGAGATTAACATTTGCATCAATAGAATGAGTAAAGCAAAGTGTCCTCCTTCAAGTGGGTGGGCCTCGTCCAATCAGGTGAAGACCTGAGTAGAAGAAAAAGTGCCAAATAATTCCTCCTGCCTGACAGTTGAGCCATAGGTCTTTCCCAGCTTCAGACTCCCACGGAAACAGCAGCTCTTCTTGCATCTCGAGCCAGCTGTCTTCTGGACTGGAATTTATACCTTCAGCTCTCCTGGTTCTCAGGCCTTGGACTCGGGCTGGAGCCATATATCAGGTCTTCTGAGGCTCTAGCTTGCTGAGTGCAGATCTTGGGACTTAGCCTCTGTAAGAAATGGTGTGATCCAATTTCTTACAATAAATCTTTTCGTGTGTGTGTGAGTGAGTGTATGCATATCCCATTGGTTCTGCTTCTCTGAAGAACCCTAATACCCTCTCCTCAGGCAGTTTTATTTGGTCACATCTGCCTAGGCATACACCTTCAAACAGTGTCAGTTAGACAGCAGGCTGCTTTAGGTATCTATTTTTATTCACCCCCAATAACATCGCCAAAATTCTGTTTCATATGGTTGTCACTAACCAGGTGTGGCTCTTTTGATTCATACAGAAATCATTAAAATTAATGAAAAGTAGCAATTCAGTCCCTCAATCACACTAGCCACATTTTAAGTACTGAGTAGCCACATGGCTAGTGGCTATCACATGGAATGGCACAAACATAAAGCATTTCCTTAATTGAAGAATATTCTATTAGACAGCCCTGGGTTATACAATAATGGATTCCTATCCCATTGACACATAACTATAGAATCCTCTTGTATCCCTTGATTTCATTTGACAGTTTCCTACACAATAAAAACAAATGGGGAACGCATGGTATATAGCCAAAAATGACCCTTGAAAATCCACCAAGTCATGGACAGTTTGTGCATATACCACTACACAGATATGTAAAGATATATAAGGCATTATTTAAATACATGTATCTGAAAAATACATGGATATGTAACTATATAATATAGTATTTAAATATTTCAATTATTCTCTCAATACCCCCTCTCTCTCTGACAGAAAGATCATTCCTGTATTTGTGTTAGCATAAAAGTGAAACTCAAAAAAAAAAAAAAAGGGAAACTCTTCTGCTCCTTTCCAGTTTTCAGCTGTACAAAGGCTCTCTTATATTGTGCTAGTCTATTTCCAAGCCTGGCTGCAGGAAGTCCATTCCTGACTGTGCTGATTTCACTGCCGGTCTGAAGGTACCCAAGGCAGAAACTGACTCATCAGTTATCATTATGATAGCAGGTACCTCCCCCACTGTTGGTAGGTGGGTGCCTTCCTCAGCCTGGATGAGGAGCCAGGAAGGAATTCATCTGGGAGAGAGAACAGTAAGAATGAGAGAAATCATGATTGGTTTAGGCAGGATCTGAGGTAGCTCTGGAACAGAAAATATTAGTATAATATGGCCAAGTGAAGAAAAACAGGTAAGAAATTTCACTTGGAGAAAATGAAGAGATCTAAGGCACAAAGGTGGGTATTGGCAGAGCTAGTTTTGAGAAAGTAAAGACCAGAGCTGTCCAATTTCTTATCCAGGCATCACAGATCACCAGAACTGCCCCTGTTTCTCAGCACGTCATTCATACATCCTCTCTCTCATCTTCTCAGTCCATTGTATCTGCTGCCTGCTCCCTCTAAAAGCCCCGAAACTCCTTCACCAGGGAAACTTATTCTGCTCTCACCTCCCCATCAAGTCCACCTCTACAAAGCCTTGTCTGACTCCTGCACTTGCACGCCCTCAGAGTACGTTGTTTATCCTCTACACTTTCCCAGTCACATGCTTATATCTCTTTTCCCATTAAATATTGAACTGCAGGGTGCCATACGTGTGTCTTACTAACCTATGTTCTCAGGGACCAAAACATAGTATGTGATTATCTGGCTTTAGAAAAAGTAAATTGATGGATTAATAAATGAAAAACAAGCAAACAAAAAAGAATAATAAATGCATGAGAAAGAGAGTGACAGAACAACTCAAGCCAGTGAATTACTGAGATCTGTGTGGAGAGAGTGGAAGTGCTACTAAGTAGACCAGAAACTTTTCCAACTTTTATCAATGTTTCTGAATTACTCAGGATTGGTTTGCAAGAGACAAAAATCCAACTCAAAGTAATGTAAACAAAGGAAGGATATCTTGGTTTCTGTAGTTGATGAGGCCAGTGGTAGAAGCCTCAGAGGTAGAATGACTCATCAGGAATCAATTGTTCCAGCTCTCAGCCGTGCTGTTTTCTATGTTCAATTTGTTTTCAGACTGTCCTTTCAATGTGGTGATCTGGCAGCTCCACGATGATCAGAGCTGACTATCGCTAGTTCCTGCCCCACCAACTTTCATGGAAAGAGATTCTCCTTTTCCTTATTGTGCCAGCAAGTTTCCAGGTGAACCAATCTTTGTACCAGTATAGACTACTCTGGCACAGTGTACGTGGTGTCGAGTGTGAGTATGGGATGCCGTGATCGTCCAAGTTTGGGGCACATAATCATTCCTGAAGCCAGGACTGGGCTTAGCCCTCCTGGTCTACACGGATTGGCAGTTGAGCTGTGGTATCCCAAAGTAAATTGGGAAGAGGGGGAACAGACAAAGGGAAGACCAAAACAAATATGCCCCCAATGGTTCCTTTTCAGTGCCATTCTCTTCCTGTAATATTATATGAAGAAACTGTGGTTCATTACATGTCTTTATTTCCTCTGTGGTAGAAAACATGATGCTAATGCTTATTTCATTACTGTCTCCAGATCTACAAGTGGCTGTCCCAAAGAAGAGAGTGAAAGCAAGTGCTACTTGTTGACACGTTCTTTTAATCCTCCTAAGGGTCATTGTTATTATATTATAATGAACCTCTTCCCAACACTAATCTGCTATTGCTTACCCATTAACCATGCGATTCATGTCCAGGTTGGTTCACTCGTCCTTTCCTCTCTGGCAAAGGAACGTGCCAATCAAATCTTTTTCCCTCTCTTCTTTCTGAAATTGCTTAAAGAACTCCATCTAAATTGGTGTTTCTCCACTACTGGTAGTGCTATGTGCTTTTAGGTGGCGTTAAACAGCATTAATTCACGTGATGAAGAAGTTATTTTTCCTTACATTCTCTATATCTCCTAATTAAGTGGTCAAGAAAATCTTAATTTGAACCCAGTATACGCTTTTAGCATTTGCCTTTACCAAGGAGAACTAATTTCACTGAGTCTTTAGTGGGCACCAGTATCTAGCGAAAAGCTCATAATATTTTTGTGGTTTCCTTGTCTTTAGCTGTACCACTGACAACTATGCATGTCAAATAATGGTACTTTCAATTTAAAGAAATGCTGAATATATGATTTTATATACAGTTATGTAAGTAAAAGAAACCAGCCAATTATTGCTAAGATATTAAATTCATAGAAGTACAGATGCTGTGTTGTAATGCAGAGGTCAGTAATATAATTTAGATGATTATGGGCTTGAAAGTGCTGCTGACAAGTGACTCTATTCAGTGCCTTCACCAAGGCCACTTTCGCTTATATACTTATATAAACAAAATGGGATCTAGTAGATTTTTTTAGCTTCCAAATTGTTACAGAATATGTTTAAGTAAGCACTGAATATGAAATATTGTATGAAGTGATACTTTGGAGATGTAAATGTTCATGCAAGATTGTGTTTTATTGAATTAACAGACAGGTGGGATCTTTTAAGAGTTGCTGGTTTTATATCAATTTCTACAACACAACGGGAAGCAGCATGCCAAGGGTCCTTCATGTCAGTGGGATATGGAGACCAATAGTTCCAAAATAATAACTTGAGACAACCTCCAAAGTTCTGGAGTAA
Source organism: Balaenoptera ricei (assembly GCF_028023285.1). Lineage (NCBI taxonomy): Eukaryota > Metazoa > Chordata > Mammalia > Artiodactyla > Balaenopteridae > Balaenoptera > Balaenoptera ricei. The sequence goes on along the minus strand of NC_082645.1, from coordinate 108,911,690 downwards.
ACCTTCTCAGGGAATTGTAGATTTGCTTTCCGTGAAGTTCAATCACAACTGTTATTAATTAGCCAGAGTTAGTGATTAGGGACTTCCTCCTCCCATTCAGAAGATAAACTGTTAACAAGAATTTCCTTCAAACTCAAATGACTTCACAGTAGAAGTCACTTGGAAACACTGTAAAAGATAATAACATATGAAGCACAGATTCGCCTAAACCAAATAAAATGAATTCAGCAAATGATGAGGAGTCAATAGTTAAATATTGTGCTCCTCATGGGATTTCAGTAATGTTTTTGTTCCACTAAGAATAGAGGGTAAGTGCAACCCAAGAACTAAGGCTGCTCTTCCTGGAGTGCTAGAACATGGCTATTAGATTCTAATGGGATGCAGAAAATAGACTTCATAATGAAAGTTTCCTGCAAATTTACTCATTAAGGAAGACATTTGTTTTCTTATTGCCCCTAATTTCCCTGGTAGCCTAGAGAAGTAAAAGTTAAAGACTAATAACAAAAATAAGTTCAGTAATTGTTACATTGAAGTTAAAAAAAAAAAAAAACATAGTGAGGAAATAAGAGGAAACAATATTTCTCCCAGTCTGGGGCACTGTTTATTAGCAAATATACTCTTTCAAACATTAGCTGAAACAGGCCAACTATTTCCTACTGCTCCGCTCTGTATTTTAACAGCATCAATTTCAGCTTTAGGTGCAATATTATGAAGTTTAAAAATCCAAGCAAGTCTTGTGGAATTAATACATTTTAGCAAGCAAAGTGTTTAAACATGAATTATTTGGTATAAAATTACTTTAAAATGGTGCACAACATAGGCTACATACTGAAATTACATATTGAAAAGACAAAGTATATAGTTTCTATTAAATATATAAGGTTATAGTAGTAATTCTATAAATAATAGTAACAGTTGAAGAAAAAGGCCAGTGTCAAATTTTCATTGGATTTTTTTCAGATTTAATGTAAAATAAAAATAGCATTCTCAGTGTAAATTGATTAAAAGCACATCTTGTAAATCTCTGAGTTATAGCTGCATCCCCATAAAAACCAAATAAAGCAGATCCTTTTTTAAAATGTCCTCAAATATTGACAATTTAAAGAAACCCTGTGAAAATAAATAAAATATGGAGAAATAGAACAGATATTATAAAGTAATATGTTAAGAAAAATAAGTGCTGGTTCTGTGCAAGGGAGGAGAGAACTTAATAAATACACAGAGTGCAAACAATCAAATAGAAATACCTGTGGAAATTCCAATAAAACTGCAAAGGTAAGAATTATATATACACAAAATTTGGATTAAAAGAGGATAAACTCTTTTTAAGTCATCAGCATTTTTAAGTCAGGAAATAATAGTTAACATTCTATGTAAAATAGATCGGTACCTGGGGAAATTTTAAATTATCAAAATTGACACCTACATCAAATAGTATGCTGTATGTCAATTATATCTCAATAAAAAGGAAGAAAAAATAAATAAATAAAATAAAATAAAAAGTAGGCAAATGACTTGAAAGTATTTGAAAGAGAAATATCCATGTGGTGGCATTATAGCATGGTTGAGAACATGAACTTTTGGTTTTGGAGTCAAACTCAGATTCCACCATTTGCTAGCAGTCTGACCTTGGGCAAGTTCTTAATCTTCTAAATGCCCCTGGGCCTTCTTTGCAAAATAGAACTTATAATGCTTATATCATAAATTGTTTCAGTGAGTTAATAAAGTCACATATATACAAAGAACTTAGCATTACATCTATCTCATAGTTAGTTTTTAATGTGTTGATTTTTATTACATTGAAAAAGCACACACAAAAAATAAACCAAGAAAATGTTCACCAAAAAAAAAAAATATATAGAATTGACTGATTTAATTATGATACTTCCAAGGAGATCAATATACCAAAATTAAAATAATAAATTTGAATGATATTTAAGGACAAGCAAAACATAAAAATAAGTGGTAAAGAAAAACAATGTGAAATTGTATAAATAGGGTGGTACAGACTTTATTAAGAGAGGGAGAGAGGAACTTGGATAGATGCACTGAAATAAACACTAAACAAAAACATACCAAACGATTAACAGAAGCCCTCTCCAGGTGGTAGGCTTATGGGGGATTTTCTAATATGAACATGTGTTACATTCTTAGTAATAGAATAAATAAAATAAAGGCATTCTTAAGGAATTAGAATAATGATATCCTAATATAGATGTATCTAGTATATGTATTTTAATGATCATTAAATCAAATTCTTATAAAATTTTAGAATGAATTTTTTATAATTTTATAAGGAAATAAAACTGATATAGAATTTTTCCCATTGAGATTTATGTTCATAGTGTCTAGAAATCTCAAGTTTTCATATTTATTTTCACTTCAAAATTTTTCAGGTAGAAGACAGAGCTCCAATCTAGCATTTCTGAGGGGTGAGTAGAGGGGAAAGATAACTCTAAAGGTCATGAGGAAAGGAAAAACTTGTACTCTTAATATGTCCTTGGAGAATCAACCTAACAACCTAAATTGGTTTCTTAGGAGACTAGTAGCAAGTTGTTTAAAAAGAAGGTCCGCATTTCCAGAATTCTATTTTCTTCTCATCTAAAAATATCTTGGAATGTGATAGTCTTGAAACCCCTTTGGAACTTGGCTTTCCTGAATGGCATTTCAAAATAAATTCAGTTGCTTTATTACGGAAGATTTTGTTAGGCTTTTATCTCACACATTATTTTGGACACTGACAATGAATCCAAAAATTCAAAACATAAGCAAATAATTCAAAATTATCCTTGAAAAGCTACAAATGAGGCAGTATTTGTAGTGAAAAGAATATCGAACTGGAAGAGGATAGAGCTGTATTTCTGGATTTGTCACCAGTGTCTGTGGTGATTCATTTTGATTCATTGGAGTCCAGTTCTCTGATCTGAAAAATAAAGAGGCTGGCTGTGATGTTTTACAAGTTTCTTTGCAAATTTAAAAAGAAGTCTGTGAACTGTCATAAGTTAAATGGTGTTGGTATTCCTAGGACATACGAATTCTAATTAATGAAGTGTATTAAAATCAGTACATTTCAACTATCTTTCAGTGGGGAGAGATATAATCAAAATATTAAAAAAATATATATTAAGTGTAACTCTGAAATTCTTAATATAGAGCATTTTAGTAGTGCAGCAATTATCAAAGCAAACCTTTGAATCCCAGAAAAATCAAAAAGCAGATTTTCCTGGATTATCTTAGTAAACTGGCAATGACCAGAAAGGCCATATGTTCAGAAAAAGTGATGAACTTTAATTCAATGGTGGCCCATTAAAGGCAGAATAAAAATCTACTAATATAGATCCTCCCATAAGGGCTCATTCTTCAAGCTAGGCCAGATTTAGACCTTGATATTGTCTGGATGCTAATTTCAATGTCTTTCTCCCTGTCTCTGTCTTTCTCCCTGTCTCTGTCTCTCACCCACACACATCTAATGAAGGAAAACAGTCTTTTTTAAAAAAATCTTTTTAATTCTGTCCAAATATTGATAAAATTTTAATAAAATCTACTTGGAAATTGGAGAAATGGTTGATTCTAGCTTCCCAAAATATCCAAGTTCTAAAATCTCTGATAAAGCTCTCCTGACAATTTCCTAGACAAAATACAGTATCATGGAAGTCTAAATGTAAAAGATAATTGGTGTCCATATATTGTCATTATAATACTGATAATATTGTATGATTATACACACCACACGATAATTGTGTTTATCTGACAGCATCTCCCTCTGGATTGTGAGCTCTCAGTGCAAGTAGTGTGTCTCTGTATAATTCCCCAGGGCTTTGGACATGGTGGATTCTCAGTGTATGTCTGCACAATTAATGTTGGATGAATGAAGATTCAAGAATACATCCTGGATTTAAGGTGTATTTATTTAGGGTTTTGGTTTTGCTTCTTTTTATTTAAATAAATTATCTTCCCCTATGCATTAGTATTTTGACAAGTAAAGCCAAGTAATTGTAATATCGTAGAATCATTTGGTGATGAAATAATATTTGTAAAATTATTTTATTGTGTAAATATGTATCCAACTATGTTGCTATTATAATTACCAACATGATGTAATACTAAGAGTGAAAGAAGTCCTCCAACTCAGCAGTTACTCTACCAATTTTAATGTCACCTGAAATTTCTTTGAAAGATGTAGTCTTTTATTCTTTTTCAAGACAAGACTGAGACCAAATATGGTTGTGAGGAACAGCAGAGTGACATGGATATATACCAATTGCTAACATCAGATTTTTTTCAGAGTTGGGTAGAGGAAGAGATAAGTGGAGCAGGATATGGAATGGCGAAGAGAAGGCTTGCGAGGAGGGGTGAGGCTTCAGGTTTCCCAAAACTAGCCCTCAGGCTGTTGATGCCCTGAACCCTTCACTCAGAGGAGTTTTTAAAATACCTTTTTAATGTTCCAACTTTTAAATAAAATAATGTGCAAGTTCTTTCTCACTCGAGAATAAAAATGGCAACAAATTTAGCAGAGGGACTGTAGTCCGGGGGTAAAGACTATATAATAATAGATTCTGGCCCATTGCAGTCTTGACTCCAGCACTTACTAGCTGAGTGACCCTGGACCGTGTCATCACTCTGAACCTTGATTCCTCATTTGTAAAACTGGCATGATGTTTCAGAGTGTATGGTTGTGATTTAACATTAGCTTTCTACCCACCACGCCCACCTTACTAGAGTAGGAGAACTACCTGAGTTTCATGGTTTTGCTATTAGCCACACACATGACAGTATTAACCAAACATGAAACACACTCAGGGAAATAAAGAAACCGCCTCATTTGAAGTGGAGAGAGTCGGGTAGCTCAGAAGCACAAGCTCCTTAGCCCAGCTTCTCGTGGGGTGTCAGTTTGTACCACATTCAGATGAATGAGCTTTTTCTTATGCTGTTTTTGGAAGGAAGTAATTTAGGCACAGATAAGTTAATGTCCTTATATTACGAAAACCTTCTTTTCTTCTAATGCAATAATGTTGCTTGTAAATCTTTCATCTACCCCACAGACAGAGGTGTATGCCTGTGAGTCCCTACAGAGATTTAAAGAAGTAATGTGCTCAAGGGTATTGTTCTAATTGTTGGAAAGACATAAAATGGGAGTTTGGTTTGATGATTCTGCAAAATCTCTTATTTTATTAATAAAGTTTTTATTTCCTTTAAATCTACTCTGTAATACTTGTTAATAGTACTCCTGCAAATATCTTTTATAAACATATCATCACAATGTTAGCAGGAAATAAAGGAAAAGGCTTAATGGAAAGAAAATCTGAAAAGATTTGGGTCATATTAAAAGCATAAAGTACAGGGACTTAGTAGTCTCTTTAAGTAATTCGTTATGAAACCATGTGTACTTAAAAATTCTATTAGGCTAAATGCTCTGCATAATATGTCAGCTGGGCTTATGATCAACCACCTTTATATCAGAAATAGGGCGAATGGGAACTCACTGGTCTTTTACTAGTTGTGCTATGAAGTCATGGATATCTAATAAATCTCAATATGGAGCAACTCATACTGCTTCCCCATGAGCAAATGTGTTCTATCCACACTGGTTTTTCCTATGCTTTGCACCTCATTCTACTTTTGGCTTTCACTCTTATATCCACTTAGAATCCTGCTCACAGATTTTGACCTGGTCGTCTCACTTCACATGTCACCTCTTCAGGAAGGACTCCCATACTTTTAATGGTTCTCCTTTTATCCTGAAATTCTGTTTTATTTTTGCAACATTACTTTATTGTATTCTCAATGTCTAGAACAGTGCTTGGCACTTAGAAAGCAACAGATGTTGAATGAATGAATGAATGAATCGTCAAATTGTCTTATGTTAACCCCATGGTATAGGCGGATTCAAAACCAATACAAGACAAAAGATGCCCACAACCAATGTTTTAAAATAGTTACTTTGGAATTCTATATTTTATTCATTCAAAACAAAACAAAACCAACAAACAAAAAAACACTCCAGGGGTGGGGTGAAGCAAGAAATAATATAATCAATAGTGGAGAGATTTCTTCTGCTCTAAATATGCCAGAGTAGGTTGGCCATCATTTATGCCTTGACAGCTCCCTCCTTGGTGGTATGAGGAAAGAAAGACAAGGCAGGCCAGCATGGGAGTACGTGTGTGCAATGACCCAGGCATCTTAGGGAGGCTTTCCCAGGCTCTGCCTGCTGCCCCTCTGTATAAGGGCAGTGGGAGTTTTACAATATTTTTTAACACAATTGGCAGCCAAAATGAGTACCTGGAATCTCATTTCATTCTGCCTCAGATTCCAGCTTTTGCATCATCAATCAAGCTGCCCTAATGTTTTCTTGAACTAAAAGAACAAAACAGTCATGGAAATATAAATACTTCCCCTAGCTACTTAAAAATTCTTGCATGTAAAAAAGGATATCGTCACTTAGAGATAAAACAAAGAAAAGAGAATAGAACTGAACTATTTTGTGAGTTGATTATAGGGAAAAACAATGTTTTTTGCCCTTAGTATTCTACATACTCAGAAGAGGGAAGAACAGCAATATATTTTACATATCTCCATATATAAAATATAATGATATATATAAGTGAGAAATATAATGTGTGTATGTATATATATATATACATACTAGCTCTGTGCCAGTCACTGATAATACAGTAGTGAACAAAATGGCTGAGTGCTCTGCTTTTGTAGGAATTACATTCTATTGTAACTGGGAAGGCAAAAATAAATGAATAAATGAACAATAGCATTGCATAGTATCTTACAAGTATTACAAGGAAAATAAAGTATTATGAAAGATATGATACAGAATAATGGGAGGATAATAGTGTGCTATAACTTGAGAGGTAAGGAAAGATCAAAGTGGCATCCCTGTGGTGTCTGGGAAATTCTGAAAATAGAAAATTACTGTCCATGATCAAATAAATCCCTCTCTTCATGATAATATCTAACACATAGGATATTTGCCTTTGGGAAATTATACTAACTCCGGAAACTTGCAGAGAGCACTTTGTCCTCTTCTTTCCACAATGTGCCTGTCTCCCCACCACCAGCTTTGGCTCATTGTGAAGCTTTCTGTCTGGCTCAGCTTCATCGGCTGTGTTCAGTTCTAGGCTGTTCTCTCTACTTCAAGGAATCGGAAGTCTATTCATCGTTTGCCCCTTCCTCCTGAGGAAGAATTCTGTCCTTCCTACTTTTCCAATGTTGGGGTACACTCATGGCCGAGCTCTTTCCTCTCTGGCGTGGTTTGTTCCTGAGCTATTCCCTGTCACTTGGCTTGACCCAGCCGCTGGGATGCATTTCTTGTATCTTCTTCCCAGAGGCCACCTTTACCCAAGAATGCCAGTTATATACAAGATTGTGTGTGTGTGTGTGTGTGTGTGTGTGTGTGTGTGTGTGTATGAGAGAGAAAGAGAGAGAGGACAGAGAGGGAGAGAGAGTGTTAACTCAGGCCCACGGTGTCTTTCTACACATTCCCTAATGGATTTAAGCATTTCCAAATAGTCCAAGAGCTTTAAAAAGTATGAAGTGATAGGGTGCTGTTTCCTCACAAGGAATAACTAGCACTTTTTCTGAATGAAAACATGATATATCCCCTAGTGCCAATACTTCAAACCCAGCATTCTTTTCAATTCCTTTGTTTCCAAGTCTACGTGAAATAAATTGCCAGTTTAGGAAGGTCCAGCAACAAATTGGAGGAGGCAGATTAAGCTAAAGTGATGCTAAAATTTAATTAGATCTTTTGGAAAAAAAAAAGATATCTTTAGTATCTAAACAGAGTGTTAGGTAAATGGAAGAAGAATCTGGGCAAATGTGCAGTTGCATTAGTGGATATATTTAAACTCAATCTTAGTAATTATCTGTTAAGAATAGGAGTCGATAGCTCTTCCAATGACCTTGAGCAAATTGTATAGTTCTTCTTGAAGTTAAAAGTTTCCCAGTCTGTAAACCAGAGTTAATATCATTTCCATTTACTGAACTCAAACAACGATAGGTCCTAATGTGTATGTATTATGTGTTGAGACATACTTATTAAAAAAAAAGGTTTCTACCTTAATAGAAAACATCATTACTTTGTTGACAACTCATGTCATGATATTTACATAGCACCTCAAAGAGTTAGAAATTTATACTCCATTTAATCCACAAGGAGCAGTTGAGTTTCTGCTCAATTTCCCCACAGGTATTAGTTTGTGTGTTTCCAATATGAGGCTTTTATTCTTTCCTGGTCATATTTCTAACCTTTTCAGATCATGTTTTTTCTTTTTGTTTTCTATTTGTGTGTGTGTGTGTGAGTGACCAAGCCACACAGCCTGCGAGATCTTAGTTCCCCAACTAGGGATCAAACCTGGGTTCCCTGAAGTGGAAGGGCAGAGTCCTAACCACTGGACCCCCAGGGAATTCCCTCTTCAATAATTTTTATTTTGTTTTTTCACCCTCACTTATGAATTCAAACCATCCAATTTTAACATCATTAGTAAATTTAATTAACATGTTTCTGTCAGACGGTTAGTAATGATGTTAAACAAAAACCCTATGTGTTACTACAATGACACCAAAGTCAATCCCCTTTTTGTGACAACTGGTGATACAAGAAAGCAGATGTGAGAGTTTCCTCCACAAAAGGTACAACTGAGAGTAGAATATAGCAAACTGGGAAAAATGGGATAGGATATTCTTACTATTATATTTTATGAAGACCAAGAAATATAATCAGAATATCAAAAGCAATGGGATAGCCAAACATTTTTTTTTTCTTTTTTTGGTCCCTTGAGGTCAGTGTTAGGAATGAAAGGAAAACTCTCTGAGTTCCTTCCCCCTTGAAGTCACTAGCTGGTTGACAGTTAATAATTATAATATCTGGTATTGAATGAAGAACTCGTGGGCATTGTGCTTGGCACTAGAATAAAAAAAACAAAACAAAAAAAACAAACCTAAGACACAAACCTTGATTTTAGAGATCTCACATTTTGTTAGGGACAAAGAAGTATAATTAATTTTCAACCAAAATGAGAAGTGTAAAATGGGCCATAGAGCACAGAGGAGAGAGTGAACTGCGTGATATGGAGGAGCTCAAGGAAGAAATGACATTTAAATTAAGTTTTTAAATAAGAATTTGATCCCTGGAGAATAAGAAGTTTATCAAAAGGAGAAATTTATGTGTGCAAAGACGTTTGAGAGTGAGTCACTTTCTGATGCTGGGAAATTGCAAATTGGCAAGTGTGGTTGGAATGAAATATACTGGTAGTAAGGACAGGTGGAAATGGCAGAAGATAAAGTTTGAAGACAGAACAATGGATCTTGAATGGCTTGGAAAGTGTTTGAAGTGTACCCTGTAGGCAGTTGAGTAGAGTTGGAGCAGCATAGAATTTTAAGTTGGACATTAACATGATCAGTTTATGTTAATATTGAAAGCTGGGCTGTGTGTTACGGAAAATTCAATCCTGTTTCAATATTATGCCTTTCAAATCATTTCAATAGAAGCTATTTCATTCCATTGTAATAAGCAGATATGCAAGCAGAAATTCCACAAAATATGAATGGATATCTAAGTTTTGCTATTGATTTCTCCTCCATCCCTGAGAAGAAATTTATAATCATTAAAATAAAGTTCATACTTCTCCAAAATGATATCATATAAAATGTATTATACGCTGAAAACAGAACGAATTCTAATGTTGAAAATGACATTATCTATTTTTCTCTAATTTTCTAGTTGTTATAATTAATTAACAAAGCTTTTTTAAAGCCTTGCTTTTCAAACATGGCTATTTTAAAGCCTTGCCTAATTAAATATTATATTTATTTAATGTATTTACCTAATTTTCTAGTTATTTTAGAAATAACTAACAGAGTCCATGTTAGAATTTTGAACTCTGCAATTAAAAAAAATCCCTAAATCGTTTTGATACACTTTCCTACTTTAGTAAATATCATTAACATGGTATTAGTGCTGATGACATACAATTTTGCAGTTAATCAGAGTTAAAACCTGAGTAACAATTCCCTTTTATATATATTAGCAAACATCTGAATGCAGAGGGTATAAAAAAAGAGACATGTTCACCTCAAGAGATTATAAAAAGCTTTGAAACTTTTAAAAAAAATTAATTTGTGAGAACAACATGCTTGGTTACTTTACTCCTAAATAGAAAGACAAAAGGTTAATTAATAAGGCTTTAAACTAATAGTACTGAGCAGGACACCATCCATATATTAAATTGTAGAGGTACTTTTGCTCAATGAATAAATGGATCTTCGGTTAAACCACCTGTAAATTGATTAAACACTACCTGTTTTACTGACAGCTGTTCACCATTTCCCTGAGGCTTACAACCTGCTCTTGTCAATTTTTACTGAGCATTCACAAAGATTTAGGCACTGAACATACCCGGTACATTGTCTCCCTGACTCATTGAAGTTTACTTTCTGGTAGGACAACACCTGGCCTCTACGTACATTAAATATGTCACAGCAAGATATAAAGGCAGTTCCACTTATATATTCATTCAACCCATATTCTCTGAATTATTTGTGTGCCCTGCACTATGTTAGGTGCTTGAGATATACATAGAGAGAGAGGGCAAAGGACAAATGTGGTCTCTCCCTTCATGGAGTAGATAATTAGAAATGTCATAAATGCTAAGAAAATTAGAAAAATAAAAGTGCTGTGGTATTCCATAGTTCGGGAAAATCTCACTAGGTTAAACTTAGACAGTTAAAAAAAAAAATCTCATTTCTTGTAGTTTCTTCAGTTTTGCCCTAGGTACTTCTTATTTTTTTAGGCCTATTTTTGAGATACAGTTACCTTTTTTTTTCATTTCACCAAAGTTATTCAGTTTTGCAGTCAAGTCTATCAGTGTGAAACCTCAGAATGCTTATCCAAGTAATTTGGAAATATTCCATTTATGATAGGGCCATAGGATGGGACAGATTTAAGTGAGGAGCTTGTATACTGTTGCCGTGCAGGAAACATCTTATAATTATGATTTATAAATTTCAAGCTGTAATATGCAGTGAAGGTTACCATAATGGGAGACAGGAGGCTAGTTCAAGAATATTAGAACTTTGGTGCTTCCCTAGTGGTGCAGTGGTTAAGAATCCGCCTGCCAATGCAGGGGACACGGGTTCGAGCCCTGGTATGGGAAGATCCCACATGCTGTGGAGAAACTAAGCCCATGTGCCTCAACTACTGAGCTTGCGCTCTATAGCTCGTGAGGGACAACTACTGAGCCTGTGTGCCACAGCTACTGAAGCCCACGCACCTAGAGCCCGTGCTCTGCAACAAGAGAAGCCACCACAATGAGAAGCCCATGCACCGCAATGAAGAGTAGCGCCCTGCTCACCGCAACTAGAGTAAGCCCTCGCACAGCAACGAAGACCCAACGCAGCCAAAAAAAATTAGTAAAATAATAAATAAATTTAAAAAAATAATATTAGAACTGATACAATTGAGTAAATTATGTGAAGAAATAAAAGGAGACATTGCAAGGTGTCATCAGATTCTTAAGAAAATATCTTAAATTATTTCTTAAATTGGCTTTGCTATTAACACAATCATGGAAACAATGGGTGACGTGGCGTTTTTAATTAAAACTCTATAAATCAAGAAATTATAGAAAAGAAATTCCTAAAAGGAAAGAGCTAAAAAAAATTAAATCTGAATGATTTTCTTCTGTATTACAACATTTTCCAAGTGTTATTCATGTTAACTTTTCTACACCCAAATTTATATCCAGTATTTCAGCAATCAAACCAGTTTATAAATGAAATGCATAATGTTCCATTACTTTCATAGAAATCTGAGGAACAAAGTTCATGTGGCTCTTTTATCAATCGGAATTTTGATCACCATTGTGACTCAGAGAGGATATGATACAAGAGGTGAGGTGAATTTTCTGCCCATGTGAAAATAGTAATAAAAAAATGAAGGTGACATTATTACTTCTTATCTGCTAAGCTTCATTATTCATCTGTCTAATGTCATTTCCCAAACACGTTATCAGTTCGTCTTTCCTTGGGTGTTTCTGATACTTAACAATGGTTTAATTACAGTTACCCAGAATAATATGGAGAACAAAATGATTATACACTATAAAGGATATTTAATTTCCCAGTGTTGGCCACAAAACAAGTTTCATCTAAATGCCTCTATTTATTATGACCAGAAGTCTAGTCCCACATCTACAGTCATGGATGGTAACATTGTCCAGTGTGTTGGCACTTTCCTTTGATTTAATCTATTGGATAAAACATATGACCAAGAAGATACAGTCATGAGTAATATATGGATTCCCTGTACCTTCCCCACTTTTTCATTACACAACTCTCTTCTCTCCCTTTCCTATTGTAATCCATGACTAATTTATAGCAGCTGAAAGCTGACCTCAAAGAAAAAACATCCTTTCTGCTATCCTTTGATCACTGCGGCAGCTACAAACTAAAACACTTTGCAAATCTGTCAGTCTGGGTATCCAGGGTTAGACTGTCAGTCAGGTGGTAACCTTTACTGAGCCTCAGCACGCGTGCAGGGCGCTGCTCTCTCTGGCAGCTCTGGGATATCACAAAGGAACTAAAGAAATTCCTGCAAAAGCCCTGACCATCAGGGGCTCTTAGAGTAAAGGACAGCAATCAATCAATTCCAGGATGAATCTATGACTGTATAAAGGGGGTCTGTTCCTGCTAGAAATTTTCCTGTGAACTTTCCTCTTCGACCTCTGAGCTTACACCAAGATACTGATGGGATTGCCTATGACATGATTTTATAATTCAGCTGCCCAGGTTCAGTCCTGCCCAGAGAAGTCAATAATTCTAGGGAGAGAATAATGAAAACCATTTCTCTTGGAAGGAAAAAGCATCACTGGATACTCAAGAGAAATAGTATAGTATTCTTTTGATATGGGCAACTGCATTTCAGTTGGCAACATATTTAAGCCTTTTTTGTCTTTTAGCAGTTAACTCCATTACCTAATTTGGAGAGCCTTATAGGAGACATTTGTTATTTGTATGTATGGCATTCCCAACACGGGAAGAGATAGACATGGATTAAAGGGGATAATGACTAAGGAGCATGGGATTTCTTCTGAGGTGATGAAAATGTACCAAAAATTAATTGTGGTGCTACAATTCTATATACTAAAAGCCATTGTATTGTGATTTTTCAATGGGCGAAGTGTACTATATGTGAATTATATCTCAGTAAGGCTCATTAAAAAAATTCCCTGTCTGTATCTGTGGTCTTCTTGTCAAATAATAGCCACAACCATTGTACTTGCTCCTTTCTTGATTGATCATATTTGACTATTTACAAAATTCAGTTTATTCATTTTCCCTAGCCAACATAAAAGAAAAAAAAAGGCTTTGAAGGCTGAGCTTTTAAGAGTCTGAATCACATTATTACCTAACGCACACACTTTCATGAGATGCAACATTTTTAATTATCCAGCTATATTCGATTATCTAAAATTCAGACCAAACACATAGTTGTTCTCACCATTCTCTGCCTTGGAGGGGTACCCCTTTAGCTCTGTCTGTATGTTGGCTATTGAGGTTGTTTCTCCCTAATTTTTCCCCAAAATAGATGTGAAACTGACTGTACTGAGATTCAAGCATTAGTTTATCAGAGTGCGACTGAGTTGTTTTCAAAGAACCACTGTTCCACAATTCCTTTTTTTTGTAGTCCATTATAACTACATAAAAATGCTTTAATACATATTATATTATTCCTAAGTAAGTCATAGAAAATGCATGTGTTTTATGATTTGCTTGCTTTCATCCTTTCCCAAATGGCGAAAAAACTATTAGGTTGTGAGGTGTATGTGAAACAATAACAAAACAAAATCAGACCAAAACAATCTAAACATATACAATAATTCTAGAGAAAAATAAAAAGATGCCAGGTACATATGCGTACTTGCCAGGTACAAGATGCCAGGTACATATGTCTACGTGGCTACGACAGCTGGAAGACAAACCTTTGTGAAAGCTAAATTGTGGCTGTCATTTCCCCAAACCAGTTCCCTGCCCCATATTCCTTTCTGAAATCGGTTTGGTTCTACGGCAAAACCCAGGATTAAAAAAAAAAAAAAATGTGGAATTGGTTCTTTAAGTTTATTTTAAGTTCTAGTTATTCCCAGCTTGAAAGATATTCTGAAGTTAAGGCCAACTCCAAGGCCAGTTTGAGGCTTTAAAAGTAATCAAGATTATGCTTCAAGTGTTTGATAAAGAAAACAGGGTGATCAAAGAGATAGCTCAGTATAGACCTTCAAACTAGTGCTCCTTGGGTCACAATAGCTCAGTCTTTCATGCTTAGGATTAATCTTTTTCTGAAACCAACAGGGATCATTTTACTTTATTTTTAATTGAGGTATGACTGACACATAACTTTATATTAGTTTCAGATGGATAACATAATAATTCAATATTTGCATATATTGCAAAACGATCACCACAACGTCTGGTGAACATCCATCACCATACGTAGTTACAATTTTCTTTTCCTTATGATGAGAACTTTTAAGATCTACTCTCTTAGCAACTTTCAAATATGCAATGCAGTATTATTGTCTATAGTCGGCAGGAATTGTTAAGAATTTTCAAAACTTCACTCATTGTTTATGTCCTGTCAATTGATAATATACTGGCTCATTAATGGTAACTACCTGAATCATCAAATCTCTCTTTTCTTTCCTAGCCCACCTTTCTCCTCCTACCCTCTTAGCATGGGTTTTCTTTAAGACTCATTATTTAGCCTCTACTAATCTCTCAGTTTTCATCATTGAGACACACCCCTTCCTCATGGATTTACCTAGTTCCTTTATGAATACCAACCAAATCCTTATCTCCAGTCGAGTACTCTTACTCAAGTGGCAGGACTCCAAATGCCAGTCAGATACTTCAATTTAGATTTCATAAAAGCATCACGTCCATGACTGAACTCTGTACACACACCCATCCCTAAAAGAACCTCCCATCCTAACTATTGTGTTTTGTCAGAAGCTATTACCATTTTCTCAATTTCCTGAGCTATAAGAATCGTCATTTCAAAACATCATTTTCCTTCATTTTCTATATCCATTCAGTCACTAAGGCTTATTGATTTTTCCTTTAAATTGTTGCATACTTTCATAATCCTTTATATTTACACGGTACAACACCTTAATAAAATTTTCCCTGGATTACTGTGACAGCCCCCTGGCTGACCTCCCCATTCCTCCCTGATTTCAGAGTTGGCCTCTTCAAATTAATGTCCAACATCACTCTCAGGTAACCTCCCTTAATCATTGCATGTGTTTGTTAGTCCCAGGTTTCAAAAGCCTTGCTGGCTCAATGTTATGTGATCATTTGCCTAATGCCTTCCTATATTTAAAAGTCAAAAATCTTTACTGGAAGTCATTTAAAAATTTCAGTTTCTCCATAGACTCTGCTTTGATTAAAACTTTCATAAACTCCCATTCCTCTGAATTACTACAGAACATAGGATTCATATAAACCTAAATGATCAATGAATTGCATAAGGCTTTGTTTTGTCAATATTTTTTCTTGAGTGTTAGTTGAGATTCTTGGTCATAGGACTTAAGTCCTGTGTGGCTTAATGATAAGGGTGGTTGAATGATGATGACACTGATTTTCACAAATCACCCACAATAATAAGGCACAGCTATGTTAGAACATAAACCGATCACTCCTGAAGGAAAGAAAGTGTGAGCCAAGGCTGGCTGGCTGGGTTTAGGGAAAAAGTTCTTCCAAGGAATGGACAAGAACCAAATCTGTAAAGATAAAGCATGCAACCAATGCCAAGTTTGGGAGAAGAGGTAAAGAGCAAAAGGGGCTTCTAGGAAGTGGATTCTGTCCAAATCAAAAATCATGGAAGTTCCTTCCAGGCAATTTGGCAGATTCTAGAAGCAGAATAAATACTTGAGAAAAGAGAATGGTAGTAATTACATAAGAGAGATGAAGATTCACAGCCTGTGAGACTGGAGTTTGGGATCGTGGTTTAGTAGACCAGGGGGTGGGATCATTCGACTAGAAGTGGGAGCTAATCAAGAAAACTGTGCTGGCCCTTAGGTAAAACAAGGGGGTCATGGCCTGGTCGGCTATACAGAGGACAATTTTTGTGGGAAAGCTTTTAGGAAGAGGGATTTTCTACAGCTGTTTCTAGGTTCTTTCCTATTGGTCAAAGCATGAAGTGAGAAATTCTGATGGTGGGTGCTAATCCACTGGCCCATGTCTTTCAATTAAGAAAGCTAATCTAAAAATAAATCCATAAATGTCAGAAATATGGTATCTTTTTTCTTTCTTCTCCTTCCTGGACCAGTATCAGGCAGTAACCTGGGCAAGTGTCTAGTCTGAAGACTCCAGTTCATGCAACATATCTGAACCAGAATGGGGGTATAAGAGGAAGGTGAGACAGAGAAGTAGCAGTACACTTCACTCTTGTACTAAACCATTTCCTCCAGCATCTGCTATGAGTGCAGAACACATTGCCTAGGAGAAAAATGTCTGTCATCTGTTCAGAGATGATTTTTCTGTCCTTGGATAAGATAGGATAAAATGTTCAAAATTAGTTTATTATCTCAAATCAGAGAGAGCCAGTTTTCTTAGTAGAAACTGGAGGATTGGACGTATTCCTGAGACAAGTCTGAAAATATAGACGTCAGACCTGTATGCCAAGGCTTTGTAGTGGTTAGCAAACCATAGGTTTGAGGAACCTTGCCAAGAAACCCTGCCATATTTCTCTACTTCAGCAATGAGAAATATGCTGAAATGTGTCTTCCTAGACATTTTATATTAAAACAATACGAATGTCACCAAAAAAAAAATGCAAACCAAAACAAAAAGCCTTCTATTTTTTCCCTAAGGACAAGTTTTGTTTGCTATTCAGCATGGAATGAAGATTTCCGAAAACCT
Source organism: Balaenoptera ricei (assembly GCF_028023285.1). Taxonomy (NCBI): domain Eukaryota; kingdom Metazoa; phylum Chordata; class Mammalia; order Artiodactyla; family Balaenopteridae; genus Balaenoptera; species Balaenoptera ricei. The sequence goes on along the minus strand of NC_082645.1, from coordinate 108,894,764 downwards.
GAAGTAATAGGGCTAAATAGTAATTAATTAAAGGCGGGTCTTCTAAGGGCTGGTTATATGCTTTATTATATATTGTTTAATACAAGATAAAGTGTGGTTAATATTGAAGAATAAATGGCTTACTTTCACTGTAAGATATATCTATGTTTTGAAGAAGGAAATGAATAAAGACTTTGGAAACATTAAAGATATCACACATATACTATCTTTAAGATGAAGCCATATTCAGTCATTCCACAAAATCTTATGTTATGTCAGACACCGTTCAAAGCAGTGAGAATATAATGATGAGCCAGCCTAAGGTCCCTGCTCTTAAAGAAATGACAAGGGAATTGAACACTGCCAGGAGCATCTTTGAGCTCTCTTTGTCTATCATTTCTGCTACTCTCTGTGTGTTGCCTTTGTTTCATTAGGGTTGCTCTCTTTATACTGTGAAGGCATACATGCCTATAGTTCTTGGTCTTCCAGCTTTTCAAGTTTAAAAAAACCTATGGAATTAAAAAAAAAAATTCTCATTTTGGCTGGATAGCCTTGCCTTATGCAATACATAGTGATTGAAATATGTGTCTAAATTTGTAAGAAGGCAGCAGCCTCATTTGAAAAATGTAGTCATAGTAGATGGAAGAACATTTCCTGAAGAAGTGCCAGTAGAGTACTCAAAAGACCAAACAATATACCACAAAGAGCACCTGACAAATTCTTCAAGTACACAGTTTACATTGTCAGAAGGTATAGGAAATAAAAGAAATGAACAATGAAAAAGAAAGTTCAAAAAGCTTTGTAAAAAGCAACAGGTAAACAGCTCAAAATATTGAGCAGATATTTCAGCTTCTGCCCATGGAAGAGAAGCCAGAATACAGAGCTTGTGTCAAGCAAATGAACTGCCTGCTAGGTCAAAATAAAACACTTGCCAAAGAGAACGTAATCCTGAGTTTCCACAACACAACAACTCTGATGCCCAAAACAAAATTTTAAAAATATTACATATGAAAAGAAACAGAAATATATGACTTGAGAAAAATTTTAAAAGACAGTAGAGGCTTATATGTAGATGACTCAGATACTGGAATTAATAAAAAAGGACTCTAAAGCACCTATTATAAATATGTTCCTAGCTTTAAAGGAAAATATGGCCATAATGAATACATAGATAATCCTAGCAATGACATAGAAACTAAAACTAACCGAATAAAAATTCTAGAAATGAAAGTAATCAAATATCTGAAATGTAAAATTCTCTGGATTGGATTTAAGCACATCAGAGACACCAGAAGAAAGAGACAGTGAACTTCAAGCTAGGTCTATAGGAATATATAGATCTAAAACAGGAAGGAAAAAATATCTAAAAAACACCAAGTGAAAAGATAGGAAAAATTAACAGAGCCTTAAATATCTATGGATTAATATCAGGTGATCTAACATATCTGTAACTTGAGTCCCAGAAGGAGAGAAAAACAGTAAAATGGAGTAAAAAAATTTAAGAAATAATTCTCCAATTTTTTCAATATTAAGTGAAAATCAAAAACATACAAATTAATGGTCAGCAAATAACCAACATTATAACACACAAAGAAAACAATATTATGAGCATTGCAGTCAAATTACTTAAAACCAAAGAGTAAGAGAAAAATCTTGAAAACAGTCAAAAAAAAACATCAAATTATATAAACAGAAGCAATTACAAGAAGCTATATAAGCAATTATAAGAAGTTCACTTCTTATGAGAAGCAATGAAAGCCCAAAGCAATGAATAATCTTTAAAGTACAGAAAGAACAAGAAATCTATGAACTTAGAATTCTACATCCAGTGAAAATATTTTTAAAAATAAAGAGGAATATCCTTCTTTCAATAATAAATAGAACAATTAGGCCAAATATCAACAAGGAAATAGAAGACTTCAATAACGCTATAAACCAACTAGACCTAACAGATATCTATAGAAAAGTTCACCCAACAACATCAGAAAACATATTATTTTTTCATGGAGTATTCTCTAGTAGGGAACATAATTTAGGCCATAAAATAAGCCTCAATAAGTTAAAAAATTAAATCATGCAAAGTATGTTTTCTGACCACAAAGAATGAAATTAGAAATCAGTAATAGAAGGAAAAATTAGGAAATTCAAAAATATGTGGAAATTAAATAACACACTCCTGAATAATCAATGGGTCAAAGAAGAAATCCTAAAGAAAACTAGAAAATACAGGGAAATGAATAAAAACAAAAATACAACATACAAAAACTTATAAGATATAGCAAAAGTGGTCCTGAGTGGGAAATTTATAGCTGTAGGCACCTACATGTAAAAAGAAGAAAGATTTAAAATGAATAAACTAACCTTTCAACTTAAGAAACTAGAATAAGAAAAGCAAAATAAATGAAGCAGCAGAAGGAAGGAAATAATAACAAAGACTAGAGTGCAAATAAATAAAATAGATAGTAGGAAAACAAAACCAAAGTCGTGTCTTCAAAAAGATCAACAAAACTGACAATCTTTTAGCTAGATTGAACAAGAAATGAGGGAAAAGACTCAAATCAAGAATAAAAGAGGGGGCATCACAACTGACCTCAACAGAAATAAGAGGATTATAAGAGAATACTATAAACAAAGTGTGCCAACAAATTCAATAACCTAGGTAACTTAGCTAGAATGATTCCACCTAGGTAGAAAGATACAAACTACCTAACCTAAATAAAAGAGAATTTAAATTCTGAATAAGCCTATAACAAGTAAAGCAATTAAGTTTTTAGGCAAAAATCTTCCCACAAAGAAAAGGCCAGATTCAGATGGCTTCACTAGTGAATTTTACCTAACATTTAAAGAAGATTTAACCAAATTATTCCCACTGTCTTCCCCCACCCCCCCCCCCACACACACAAAGACGAAGAAGGAGAAGGAGAAGGAGAGAGAGAAGAGGGAGAAGAGGGAGAAGAAGGAAAACAAGAAGGAGAAGAGGAAGGAGAAGAAGAAAAAGGGAGCAGGAAGTCAATATTATGTGGATACCAAAACCAGATAAAGGTATCAAAGAAGAGAACATTTCAGACTTATGTCCCCTATTAATACAGCCTCAAAAGTCCTGAACAAAAAATGAATTTCAAGCTGAATCCAGCGACATATACAAAAGATTATACACTGTGACCAGATAGGGCTTATCCCAGAAATGCAAAATTGGAGTGATATTAGAAAATTTATTCATGCACTATGCCATATCAATAGAATAAAGGGAAAAAATGCGTCTGTATCTCTATAGACACAGAAAAAGCATATGAGGATATCCAACACCCCTCTTTGATAAAGTCACTCAACAAATGAGAAATAGAAGGGAACTTCCTCACCTGGTAAAGGGTATCTCTGATAAATCCACAGTTTAGTATCACACTTAATTGTGAAAGACTGAACACTTCCCTTCTAATATCAGGAACAAGAGAAGGATGTCTATTTAATATTGTACTGGAGGTTTAGCCAAAGCTATTAGGCAAGAAAAAGGGAAAAAAAGGCATCCAGATTGTCACTTGCATATGACATGGTCTTGCATATAGAAAATCCTAAAAAGTATGCACACACACACGCACACACACTGTTAGAACAAATAAATGATTTCAACGGGGTTACAGGATATAAAATCAATACACAAAAATATATTGTACCTCTATACACTAGCTGTGAGTAATTTGAAAATGAAATTAAGAAAACAATTCTCCTTACAACAGCATCAGAATGACTAAAATATTTAGGAATAAGTTTAACAAAAGAAGTAAAAGCATTGTACACTGAAAACTATAAAATATTAATTTGATATGCATCATAAGCCTAAACATTTAAGCTAAAACCCTAAATTTGCCAGAAGAAAAGATAAGTTAATATCTTTGTATAATGAGGGAAAGCAGATTTCTTAAAAAACAAAAAGCTATAACTCTAAACATAAAAATTGATTAAAAATTAGAAGTTTTTCTCTGGAAAATATATCATTAATGAAATGAATAGGCAGCCACAGATGGGAGAGGATATTTGCAAAACATATATCTGACAAAGGATTGATATTAAAAATACAAAGAGAATTACTGCAATTAAATAATAAGAAGGCAATGAATTAATTTAAAAAGAAATAGGAAAATCTTAAACAGACACTTTCTAAAAAAGTTTATGAATAGTCAATAAGCCTATTAAAAAAGTATTGAACATAGTCAATAGGAAATTGAAACCACAATGAGATAGCACTACTAATCCCACCAGAAAGACTGAAGATAAAGACTGACAATCCCAAATACTGGAGAAGATTCAGAGCAACTGGAACTGTCATATACTCCTGGTGGGAATATAGAATGATACAAAGATTTTGGAAAATGATTAAGTGATTTTTTTTCTTGGTTATAAATTTAAGCATACACTCGCCTATGACATAGCACGTCCACTCCTAGGTATTCATTCATGAGTTTTGAAAAAATATATCCAGGAAAACACTTAAGAATGTTCATAGCAGCTATATTCAAAACAATAATAAACTGGAAATGACCCCAAAACGCATCCATGCATGTAAGAATAGATAAACAAATTGTGGTGTAATTTTTCAGGGGAATATTACTCTGTAATTAAAAGAAAGCAAGTACAAATTTAAAAAATCATAGATGAATCCCAAAATCATTATGCTGAGAAAAAGATATCAGGCATAAATTGGTGTGTATTCTACATATATAACATTTCATAACCAACAAAACTAATATATGGTGAAACAAAACAAAACAGACAAGTGGTTTCCTCTAAGCAGGTGAACTTGTTCTTAGCTTAATATGAATATGAGTGGGTTTCAAAGGCATATACATTTTTCAAAACTCTTTGCATTATACTCCTAAAATTTGCCAGTTAAGGTATGCAAACTTTACCTTTAAAAAAAGGAAGCAAATAGTGAAGATTGAAAGCCATGAAGAAAAATATTTATTCAGTAGGAGCAATTTCTCATGCTCAATCTCCTTTACAATGGCATTGCTACCTACTCAGAATGATTGAGTTCAGGATCCATTTAGGGATCTATTTCGTAGAGAGAAATACTAGCTAGAGGAGTCTCTCTGCTCCCACACCTGGGCCTCTACTCTAGAGTATATTTGTTATGTGAGGAGAACTTTGAACTTAATAAGGAGAAACTATCTGAAATCGTTGAAATAGACAAAGCAATGGGAATGAAATCATACGATCTTGGAATCAGTAGTTACAAGAGACAAACACTGGACAAATCAAGATCACTGCATGTCTGTAGCACTATGTCTAGATAAGACAAGCAGCAATAAATAGGTATCTATGTATTACTTACTGAGTGTCATTCACGGTCATCACATGGCACAACTCTAGGAGGTATCTTTCATTTGCTTAGAGTTGTGTTCCAGGAGGGTCCATTCACAGACGGTGATGTGAGCTGTCACCCCCGGAGTTACACAACATGGCAGGTGGCTCAGGTGTTATTTATATATGACAAGAATGGTTTCAAAGTCTGGGAATAACTACAGGATCACCACACTCAGAGAAATCACATCTTGAGGCAGAAACACAAACACACACGCACCCGCTCACACACAAATTTGCACATACACACACACAATAATTCCAACATAATAAGCGAAGCACTGCATTGTTGTACGTAACAAGTGGTTAGAAACCTTGTAGAGTTAGGCAAATAGTCATCAGAATTAGACATGGACTTCAAAATGCATCATGAAGAATTATGAAAGGAACAGTAGTTTTTAGACATACAAAACAATTACGCAATAAAGAGAAATGCACAAAACACTACAATTCAATAACACAACTCTAATGTTGAGTAAAAATCCATATAAGTGCTGTTTTAAGAGAAAAGCCTAAAATAAAGGGATGTAAGCAATTTAAAAGAAGAAGAATAAAATACTTATTAATAACACTGGGAAAAGTAGTAACTCTACAGTGAAGAAAACTTGGAGACACCATCTTAATCAAGTAATCTAAGCTAACATCACCAGTAATGGAACAAATAGTTATCATGGGCCTCCTGATATAATGCACTGAGAATCGTTCTTGTGGTATTTCTGAAAAACATGAAAGAAAGAGAAAGCGGAGCCTAAATCTAATCATGGAGAAATATCAGAATAACTCAAATTGATGTCACTCTACAAAACAGCTGGCCTGTACTCTTCAAAAATATCAGAGTAATGAAAGGCAAAGAAAGTCCGAGAAGGGACATAGAGAATAGACTGGTGGTTGCCAAGGGGGAGGAGGATGGGAGAGGGATGGACTGGGAGCTTGGGATTAGCAGATGCAAACTGGTATAGAATGGATAAACAACAAGGTCCTACAGTATAGCACAGGGAACTATATTCAGTACCCTGTGATAAACCATAATGGAAAGGAATATGAAAAAGAATGTATGTATTTGTATAACTGAGTCACTTTGCTCTACAGCAATAATTAACACCACACTGTAATTCAACTATACTTTGAATTACACTGAATATACACTGTATAGTCAACTATGCTTCAATAAAAAAGAAATTTAAAAATTTTTTAAAAATTAAAAAAAGAAAGTCTGAGATTCAATTCCAGATTTAGAGAACTAAGTAAATCTGACAGCAAAATTCAACGTAGGATCCTGGATTGGATCCTGAACCCAGGGGAAGAGACATGGAAAAGAACATTACGGAGACAACTGGCAAAATTGGAATATAGATTGCAGATTAGATGACAGCATAGAATCAATGATAAATTTTCTGTATTTGATAATGGTACTATGGGTATTTAAGAGAAGGACCTTTTTCTTAGGAAACACTCATTGGTGTATTAGGAGAAATGGGATATGATGTCTGCAGTTTACTCTCCAGTAATTCTGAAATATAGATATATAATAGATCAGACCTGTGAGAGAGGAAGATAATAGAAAAATGATAGATAGACAGATAAATAGACAATGTAAAGTGATTGGCGTAAAAATGTTAAAAATTTGTAAACTTAGGTAAAGAGTATATTTGAGCTCTTCATAGGATTCTTTCAACTTTTCTGTAAGTTTCAAATCATATTATAAAGTTATAAAAATGTTGACTTTCACTGTGAATAGATGAAGACTCCTAATGAAGTGGTGAGTAGAGGGTTGTTCTAATTTTGTTGTTCATTTCTTAAGAGCCAAAGAGGTTAGGAGCAAAGAAATAGAAATACTTCTTTTAATATCTAGCAAAGGGACAATTAAGAACAATATGGAAGTTATTTTTCAATATGAAATATTAGATCTAACAGAAGTTTTTCCATGTGAACAACTCCTTATACATTTTAACAGATTAACATCAAAAATTATTTTTCTTTTGATCTAAATTGTATTTGAAATTCTTTCAGGACTCTACCATGAAACAAATTTAGTAAACAAGTGTCACAGGGAACAGTTTTTAGCCTTAACATCTTCTCTCAAGATCTAGGTTTTTGGAGGCTAAATTATTCATTTCCCCCCTTTAGTTTTGAAGGAAGGGTGAAAAATACATATACTGACTCATTTACTTAATTCAGCTCTCAATTCTCACTGCAGAATTGATATTGCCACTTTGGGGGGCCACTGATGCCATCGGTACTAAAGTAGGGAAATTAGAAATAAGTATGTATTCTCTGCTCAGTAGTATTTTTTAATTGCCATGCCATTTAATTTCTTCCCTTAAGAAAATTTAAAATAGGTTCTCTCCTTCCCCCCAGGTTATGTGTCTTAAAAATGGTGATGTAATGTTTCTCAAAGTAAAATTAGTAACATATAGAAAAGTATGAAATCTCTAAAATCTCTAGTGAAGTAAAGCCACAAAAGTTCACATTTTCTCATTTCCACTGTTAAAAAAAAAATGTTAACTTCTTTTACTTTAGTGAGAACACTACATTAGAATAACTAAAAGTCAGAACAAAAACTACCCACTGTTCCATCACCTAACGAAATCATTGTCTTTATTCATGGTGCCCCTTGACCTTGCCTACATACAAATTCTATTTTTTACATGTATATGGCAATACTCTAGATAGAATGTTATTCTATGTATATAACACCATGCATGCATTGCTATTTTGTCACAGCACTTTTTCTTGTCTCTCTTCTGTCCTTTTCTTTTTCACTCCCTAGCCTCCTACTCATGATGCCCGATGTTAACACACTGATATATACAGTTGGCCCTCTCTATCCACGGGTTCCACATCCGCGGATAAGGAGGACTGACTGTACTGCACCATTTTATGCAAGGGCCTTGCCCATCTGCAGATTTTGGTTTCTACAAATGCTCAACATTTTTATAAGGGCATTGAACATCTGCAGATTTGGGGGTCCTGGAAACAATCCCCCATGGATAACAAGGGACAACTGTATCCTTTTACATCTTCTTGCATGCTCAACAGTATGTACAAATGTACATGATCAAAGATCTATATCCATCATAACTGGTAGTTGCTCAGTAAATGGAGCATAAAACTGATACACACATAACTTGAATGTTTTATTAATTTAGTCACATACACTTAAAACACATGGTATTTTTTAGAGTATAAGCCACCTGTCTTTAAATTTTCCTGCAGAAATCACACCAAAATTTCCAACTTCTGTTTCTTTCAAGTGGTTCAAGATTTTGAAGACATTTGCTAAGCAATTTAATGTAGAACTTTCCTGTATTTTTATAATTTTCGTCTCTGCTCTTTTCACAGTGTTCTTGCCCACACTTAAATTCTCAATATATTTATCAGTGACTTTCATTCATGGCATCTTTTCAAAGATAAAATTTTGTTTTTCATGAAGTAACAACTCTTTTTTATCACATTTATTTATAATCACTTTGTGTAACGTTTCATAAGATGTCAAAATTCCAATAACAGTAGCATGTGGCACAAAGGAGTTTGGTAACAAACAAAGCTGACCCTTAGTTAGTAAATGTAGGAACAGGACTGTTTGGATGAGTGCGTGTAATCAACTTTCAGGGAGTAATCCATGTGCCTTTTGCACATTTTATAGAGAGAATGGATGACATAGATGAGTTAGGTGTGTTGGCTAAGTGGAAGATGGTTGAAAGAACTAACTTATATATGTTTTTTTGTCTTTGCTTTATGAAATGAAATTATCCAATATGTTTTCATAAGCAACTTGCTTTTCTCACTTAATGACATAATTGCTATCTTTCCAGAACAATGGCTTAGGTCTAACTCATTCTTTTCAATAGCTAAATGATATTTCATAAAATGGATATGTTAAAAATGCAGTCAACCTTCCCTTATTGATGAGCATTCGGAGTATTTCCAGGTTTGGTCACTTCAAACAATGTTTTAATGGAGATCTTTATCCATACATCCTTAGATACCATTGCATTTATTCCTATGATAAATTCTCTGAAGTTTCTTCTTCTCATATTTCAATTTCTACTTTTAATATCCTTAAGTTTCAAGTATTATTATACAGTATTTTAAAACAAGGCCAGGGCTCAAAATGGATAATTGTAATTCATGTTTACACTTGGCAAAATTTTCACCAGTTTGAAAATTTCAACCAATCTGTGGAGGAACCGCTAATAATTTTGAATCCACCAGCATTCAGAAGGCTATCATCCATCTATTAGGTTGAATAGTTTTGTAAGTAAATTTCCCTGGTCCCTGTACTTCTTGCAAATGGAGAGTGCTACATCTAGGACAGCTCTTATTTATTCCTGTCAGTTTTTTTACCGCAAAATTTGTCCTTGAGTACAAAGAGAGAACAAGTAAAATATTATATTGAGATGGTATGGGGAAATATGAAGCATTTAAACACATAAAATGTTAATATAATATACATCTAAACACATGATTTCCATTTCTTACATGTCAGAACAGTATAATGTAAAAATTAGGGTCAGTTTTTTATTTCCCATGATAATGTGATTTATTTTCAGTTTTACTGTTATTATGGGCCAGTGGGCTATAACATACCAGCTTGTGATCTATTCCTTAAACAGTGACCAGCATTAATAAGCCATTTTAAGGAGATTCAAGGCTTGCAAATATCCTAGGAAAGTTTCAGAGCCACCAGGTTACATGACTCTTCACTTTAATGATTCCAGTCATGTAATACATCTTCTAAATCAGCTGCAATGTGTGCACATCTAATGATATCTGATTGCTGATTCTGCAAGACACATTTCCACGTGCTTCAGCATACAGGAGACCTGATGTAACGACATGATAGTTGTTCTCTTGCTTATGAATATCTTTAGTTGTGCAAATTTTATAATAAGGAGAAATTTTGAGAGTTCGGCTTTTTTGCAATTTTTTCTTTACTCATTTTAGACATCCCTAGTATATATAAGCTACAGATGCAGATGACTGGGGTTATGAAAACATACCTTGCATGTTTTCACTTATTGCAAAAAGAAGCATTTCTTTCCTATCTGAATCTTCTAGAGTAAGTCAGAGATTTTTAAGGAAATTAAACAATTGTGTTTAATGAAGTAGATCTGTACATTGACGGTTCAGAGGAAGTATGCATACCTCAAGTTTAGTTTTGCCTCCTGCGCTCACAAATCTGGTTTAGGCAAGGACAATGATGAAGTCTGTCTCAAGGTTGGTATTAATGTTTGGCAGGCACAAATTAGCTACTTTGGGTTTATGTCAATCTTGTACTATTTACATACAGAGTGGCTGCACAGGTAAAAAATAAATACATAGGTGATAGGTTCTCCCTGTATGCTAGATTATGGTAAAATCTTGATCAAGAAAGTCAGTATGAACCTTTACCCTTCAATTCCTGGGTTAAAAGAAATGAAATTGTGTAACTAACTGAATTGATCAAATCACTTGCTAAAAGAGACCTAACCGTAATTTTTATGACTCAATATTTCCTGCGTGTCATCTTTATGTTATTTTCCACTCAGGATTTTCTCCAAAAACCACTGGATACCTAGTCCTTAGTAGACAGAGTAGAGAAGCATTGTAGAAAAGTGGACTGTTGCTTGTAGGAATGGTTTCAGAGTCAGTGATATGCTGGTGGGGCTTAACCAACGGATCTCAGGAGTGGAGCCTCTCTGATTTGTAGCATTTGCTGATTTCCATGATGTAAATATTATCATTAGGAATGATTTCCAGCCACCAACGTGATGTCACTAAAAGCAGATTTGGGAGGAGATGCTAATAATTGGCTCTCAAAAGACAGCACAAACCTCTGCCATCACACCAATTAAAAATGTTTTACCCTCCATCATCGTGTTACATCTAACCAAGTGAAATTGAATACGGGAAGAAAAGCAGAACTGTAAAAGTTAAAAGAGTAGTTGTATTTCTGATTCACTGTTCTAAGAGAAAGTGGCTAAGGAGAATCAGAAAGGAAGTTAAATTTCAGATATGGTTTCTGAAAGACTGTATTTCCAAGTCAAAATCACTTTTATTTTCCAATATGCTTGAGAAAATATATAAATTTACTGTTCCTAGCAGGTCTAGGGCTGACTAATGAATCAAATCATGACTCATAATAGGTACCCAGTAATTCAGGGGGAATTTTAGGGGGTTACATGACCAGAATTTGAAATAACTTTCCATATGCATAACAATGCTAGCTATTTGGGATAAATCTGAAACTATTCAACACAATGTATTTTTCCCATATAACCAAGACAGGACATTTATATTTGAGGCAGTATAGTCTTATGTGTAATCATGTAAGACAATAGATAGATAGATAGATGATAGATAGGTAGATAGAATATAAAATAGATATATAGATATAATACAGATAGATAGAGGATAGGTAGAATATAGAATAGATATATAGATATAATACAGATAGATGATAGGTATTTAGAACATAGAGTAGATATATAGATATAATACAGATAGAGAGAGAGAGAGAGAGAGAATATAGAATAAATGTATTCTAACCCCTTGATCTTCCATGAGACTTTGTGGGAACTCACTCTACTATTCAGCACCAGAGTTTACTTCTCAACCACAGAGTTTACTTCTCAACCATAGATATTGTTTTACACTTGCCTTCTTAGAAGATTATGACTAAGTAGTGTAAATAATAAGAATGTTTTGAGTAGTAAGTGGTCACCAATACCACCACAGACTATAGAACAATACTGTCAAATAGAACTTCCTACACTGATGGAAATGTTCTATATCTGCACTGTTCAATTGAAAATTCAGTTTCTCCATTGAACTAGCCACCTTTCAAATGCTCAATTGCCACTAAATAGAATTAAATTAAATCTCAATTTAAATGGCCATATAGGGCTAGTGGTTCCCATTTTGGAAGTGCAGATCTAGAAGACAAACCACCAATGTTTACTTCTTCTTCAGCAGCAAAATTGACAGTTAGCCAACAATTCTGTCCCATGTAGTGTCAAACATGGCATTTTGGGGAAAAAAAAAACTGTTCATGAATTTTTAAAACTGTGTTTTTTGTTAATAGTGGCAAAAATAGAAAGAAATTGTATATACTCTCACAAGAAACTGATCAGTTCACAATTTTCAGTATCATCTTCCATCTTATTTAAAACATTTTCAGCCCTAAAACTCCCCTAAACCAAAATTCAAAGTAAAGTTTTCTTAGAAAATATTTATTTCTAGGAAAATCTATTTTAGAAATATCAGTTAAGTTTTAAGAAGAAAATACATTGTATTATTAAATTAAACTGTTTGAAACCCACAAAGTGTGTTTTAATGGCCTGTGTGATTTTATAGTGTTTATTAAAATCCAATTTCTAAATGTATATTCACTGTATTTTTGAAGTAGGAAGTAAACACATTTTTCAGCATATAGCTTTTCAAAGAATTTTATTTTCTTTCACAACAGGAACTTAAAACATAGGTGAAAACTTAGCTAGAGGAAGGGAGAATAAATATTAAAAATGAGTGCAATTGTAGTAAATAAGTGAATATTTGAAAGAAGTCTTGCCTCTTCAAGATTCATAAAAACACCTAATATAGCTCTTTTTATATCATTAGTTTAAAAATATATGCTGTTGGTAATATAAACATGTGAAGAGTTACTTAACACTTAGAAATGTAGCTAAAATCATCTTATAAAGCTGAAAGTTGATATTTAGTTGAGAATCAATTTACCATAATATTCTAAAATTTTATTTCATTTAAAAATAGCCTATGGTTATCCTAAACTTGACGAAATAACTTCTCCAGCTGTTTCCTAAAGTACTTTTGGACCTGATTTAAAGCAAAACAAAATAAAAAACAGCAACAAAAATATCTATAATTCAAAATGATTAACTGAAGTTTTTATAGCTATATTTTTTTGTTCACTGATCTTCCATTATGCAGCATTGATCTCTTGGCAAAACTGTTTGAACTATCTAAATCATATACCCAGGAAACAATATGTATTCTGCTTACCTGCCCAAGAAGGGCTTTGAAAAAAGCCCTCCTAGTTCCTCCAATTAAAATGTCAAAGGCATGCACAAAAGAGTTTGGCTGGTAAAGTCAGTGATAAGGAAACACAGTTTTAGTTTAATTCATTTTTCTAAAGTGCCAACTGACAAGCTTGCATTGAATTCAGTCCAGGTTCAAAAGTATAATTGATGTCAGCCCAAATTCTCAGCCAAAGACAAACACTGACTCTGTTGCTGTTGGCTTTGTTTTGGTTTCAGGTGCAGGGCCCCTGCCATATGGTATCCTTGGGGCAGGGTTTTTGTTATGGCGTGTGAGTATGTATGTGTGTGTGTGCTTTTTAATATTGCAAACATCCTTCAGTTGCAAAGCAAACAAAGAAAAGGCAATCCACTCATTGCTAGAACCACTATAGACCACCGACTGTTGAGTACTATTAAAGTTACATAGAACATTAAACAAATAGAAGTCCCTGTTCAAGATATTGCTTCACCAATGAATTCTTTATTTGCCCTTGACATCTTGTTTTCTTTTCACCACCAAATGGCTGTGCATTTATAATTAATGAATTAGCACTGTATTTCTAATATGAAATTCAAGATATTTTGCAGTAGACCAGTGTGCATTTTCCAAGTTTTGCACCCAGAGTGTTTAAACATCATTGCTTGTGATAGTAGAACACTTATTTATCAATGTAAAAAATACTTGATTTGAAAACAGCAAATCATTTGGACTGAATGACAAATGTTTGTGGAAGAAACAATTAAATAATTAAAATGTAGATATCCCAGCATGATCAATATATTTAGTACTATATTCAATAGATATGAAAATTTTAACAGTTTTCTTCCTTGTTTATATGATTACAACCCTAATTACTCAAGTCATTATCAAGGCCCTAAGTTTAGGTATTTCACAAGGCCTTACAAGAAACACAGACATAAACAAAAACTCCACACTCAAAATACAAAGAGTTTTCTTGTCTAATAGGAATACATATGAAACAACAGTGAATATTATAGGCAGAATATAATCATTAAGTATAAGTAGTAGTATAGGAATAAAAACCCAAGGATATAGATAAGTCCTGAGAGGGTCCATAAGGAGGTGGGATTTAATGCAATTTTGAAGAATGAATAGATTTTACATAGAATGACTTGGATATGGAACATTATTCCAGGAATGAGTAATAGCATGAAGAAAAACAAAGAGGTGAAAAGGGACATGCTAGATTACTGGTAAATATCAACATCAGCAGAACTCAACTGGAGGGCAATAGGGGATACAGTTAGCTATCTGAATTGGCAGGATTTGTGAAAACCTGATTTTAAGGCACTCAGACTTGATGTGGAAGAAAGTGTTTTCAGTGAGGTCTGGGATTACAGATGAGTGCATTCAAGGCCCCTGAAGGTGTCTGGTTAGACAAGGAAGGTGGGTTCCATAGGAAAGCTCCATGTTAGCTTGTTTTATACATAGGAAGACTTTGTAAGATTTTAGTGGCTAAATTGCATTGTATTATTTAATTAAAAAAAGTTTTGATAGACAATAGCAAACTTCTAGCTCCTTCAATCCATAACGGGATAAATTTGGCCCCATGTAAACACATGCAATGCATTTACAGTGCAATGATTTTATCTTTCTGACTTGGTCATCATTGTGAGTCTTAGTAAGTTATTAACAGAGGACAAAAATTTACAAATCCTGACTCTAGTTTTTACCTACACTTTTGCTATACTATACACTATTGCAACACAATTGACAAACATGTCCCCAAATAACAAATAAATAAATTAGTTGATCCTATGGAGGAAATATAGTACAGAAACTTAGGTGTTCAGTTGCTTCTGCTCAATGTCTTAGAAGGATAAACTTTTCAAGACAATTATAGGTAAGAGATTTTCCTCCTGTCATTATTGCACTCTCCATGAGCTCAAAGACTAATTTAAAAATATTGTTTCACATGTATTAGCTTCATCTATGTCTTATTTTTTTTTCTTCTGGGCCTTCATACATCTAGTAAATCTCAAAGACCAAATGTGCAAGAAATATGGTTGATAAAACATCCATCTCATGAGAGTCTTGGCTAGAGTCACTTAAATAATTCTGTTTCTAAAATTAAATTAAAAGTCAGGCTCCTGCTAAATAGTATGACTTCCTAATGAGTCTACCTCTAAGCACCTCTCCGGCAGTTACCAAGAATTATGTTTCAAGTATCCTAACTCATATCCCTATTCTTAGGTGAATTCTTTAGTTAGATAACTAGCTGGATATTTAGACATTTGTCAGAGTTTCCTTTCTGAAATTTTATATTTAAGAATCAGGGAACATTTTTTAAAAATTACTACAGACTAAATTAGCATAGATTACTTCAGTCTGGACAAAAAGTGTTAGAAATAATTATAATCAGTTGGAGATTTTACAATATAAACCAATCAATATAGATTCCAAATACTAGAGTAAATTACTTAAGTGTCCTCAGAGTAAAACATGTGCAAAATATATTTATAAATTATCCTGAACTCTAAGTTAACTTTAAGATTCACCTTAAACTAACATGTAAGCAACTCATTGACTTATAAACCCTCTGGTAGTCAATGTTTCTAAAATTTCGAGACAGAGAAAATGAGTGGAAGAACCATATGTAAAGTTCTCCTCTTCAGAGGGCACCAACTCTTCAAGATCTCTGACACATTCCTGAAAGAACTAAAGAATTGTTTCATCTCTGCTGGAAGTAGTCAATTACCATCCAGTAGTCCACTGCTCCCAGAGCTAGTGCCCCTGCACTGTTGAAGCTCAGCCTCTTCTAACCCTCACCACAGCCAGCAGGGAAATCAGTAAGCAGGTAGGATAGGGGACAAGAAACAGGAAGTGAAACATCCTCAGCCCCTTCTCAACCATGCACTCTCCTTCTTTTTCCCTCCCCACTCTATCACCATGACAACTGCAGGCCAGGGAAAAGACCAAGAAGAACACTGCTTGTTTTATTCTTCTAAATGCCATGAAAAATACTCTAGAATGAAATAGCATCAATAGGATAGTGCTTTTGGTTACAAAAACAGGGAGGTTTTGGAACTAACATTACCCCACCCCCTACTGTCTTTCTTAAATGTCTGTATTTCTCTTACTTCCCTGGCACTCCCATTTTCAACTGATCACAGGCCTATCAATTTACCCACCAGATAAGATTTCCAGATCTTCCCTCATTTCTTTCCTCCTCCCTTCCTTTGACTTTTCAATTGATTCTTCCTCTCTCTTTACAGGAGCCTTTGGTTGGTATCTCTGGTTTCATCTTCCCAGTTCTTTTTATTCTCCATTCTGCTGCCAGGATGATTTTCCTAGGGTTTTAAATCTGATTATCTAATTGTTCTGCTTTTTAAAAATAAGCAAAAAGACAAAATTCCCATTGCTTCCTTGTGCTGATGGGATAGATACAAATTTTTCACCATGGCATAAAAGTCTTTGCATGACTTGTTTCCAGTCTCAGGTAAAATGCCTCATCCCCTCCTCTGCCCTGCCTACCTTGTTTTCCACCAACTCAACTCAGAACCTTCTCACAATTCCTTCAAGACACCATTTATTTTCTTGCTCACATAAGCTTGCATATGACATTCTTCCAGGACAGGAAAGAATATCAGAATTAGCATTTATTGAGCTCATTCAATTTGCCAAGCGTGTAATCTGCACAGCATTGGAAAGATGTAAGAATGATCGTTTTATTTTGCAGGCAAAGAAACAGAGAAGAAGAAAATTGTCCAGACACCTGGCCATGATCTATGATGTTGCCTGGCTTGAAATCTTTAGCATCTCCCCTGTGTGGAATGCCCTACACCTAATTTTTTTGCCTGAAAACTCCTCATTTGGCCTTTAAATCTCACTTTAAGTTTAGCTCTTCTCTAAAGCCTTCAGGCAGAAGAATGGACTAACTTTTTATAGTGGCACAATACCTGTCGGGGTGATCCCAGAATTTCTGTATGGGGAGCTCAGGAGAGCAATACATTTGAAAGGAAAGGACAGTGGAGACAGGCAAGAAGATGTATCTTGAAGCTTCGTTTACATAATGAGTACACTGTTTCTATTCTATGTTTTATGCTGATGAATATGACGGGGATGCAAGTGCCCCCAGACAACCTATATGTTGGCATTGCAATATGTCCTCTCTCATGATACAAGTTATATTCAAATTTCCTGCGAATATATCTAACTGCCAGGCTAAAACAGTGAGTTCCTTAAGATTTTGCACATCTTATTCATCTTTCTATTCCATGCCCTTGTCAGGGACTGGGCTTTATGTAGGTGCTCAGCAAGTGTAGGACGAATGAGAATAGGACTGAATGGAATGGTTCTTTCCTGCCGTAATAACCCTTTGGAATATTTTTATTCCACTTCATCAGAAGCCAGTTTGGAAATTTGGTGTTTTCAATTATCAAGAACTATGGTTCTAACTATCTGTTAATACCATGCACGGTTATTTTAGTAATTAGGTTTTAATACATTTAAACAAATAGGTCACTTTAATACCCAAAGTCAATGATCCATTCATCCAAGTAAGTGCCATAATTTGCTTCTGAAAAGATAACCTCACAGTTAATTTGCTTCAATCTTGGTAATAGCTATATTTCTATTATTATGATTCAATTGAAATTAAGCCATTTTTTTAAAAAAAATTAAGCTTGGGACTTGGATAGTTCAGATGAAAATAGTGATTGCCAATTGTGAAAGTTCTAAGAAAACGTGTCCTTTATGGTTTTATCACCTCAAAGTGGAAACATCAAAAGGACAGGACTGTAATTCTTGAGGGAAACCTTAGAACTAAGATCTAATATGTTGTTTCAGATTTTGAGGGAGAAAGTTGACAGAGACTACATGCAGCTCATTGCTTCTTCATACATTCAGTGAAAGAAGACAGGAGACAATCATAATATTTTAATTCTTTCACTGATGTTATGATGATCACAGTGACTGCTATTTGAGTTTCTATCAAGCAAAACATTAGATTCTTGGCATAAACTATCCCATCTAATTATTACAACATACTCTAAGGTAGATAATGCATCTCCCATCTCTCTAGTTGAGGCTCAAAGAGATTACATAATTGCCTAAAGTAAGTAAGGGAGTAAAATTTGAGGCCGTGATTTGACATGTGTCTTCTGTAACTTATCTGATAAAATCTTGCTCTCATATCTGTAAATTCTGCTTAATTATTTCAGAAATATGTAATTCTTTAGGTTCACAATATCATTTAGAATCATAAACATTCATAGAACTTAATCTTATAATGCCTCAATTTACTTCATAAAATTATGTTGAGGATGAAATGGTGGAACCAATGTAAAGCAGTCAGCCTGGTTCAAGGCTTATAATAAGTAAAACTTAAATGATGATGATGATGATGGTGATGATTTATTCCAACCTATTCATTTTTCAGTGATTCATTAAGAAATCAGCTAAGAGAAATCAAATGCCAAGGACGCATAGAAAAATGGCAGACCCAGATTCTCATTTCTCTATGAGGCCTGTTTACCTAGTGATTGCTTGATAATACATTATAAAAAAAAATCACCATGTATATCCTGGCATGGTTATAAAAACAAACAAAAAGAAGTGATCTTCTCTAGGTTAAGAGTGATATATTGCCTTGTTATTCAAGGTGGGTTTCACAAACCAGCAGCATCTGTATCACTTTGGAGCTGGTTAGAAATGCAGACTCTAGGGCTCTCCCCAAGACTTACCAAACCAGAATTTGCATTTTAACAAGATACCCAGTGATTCATAACCTCATTAAAGTTAGAGAATCACTGCTATAACACATATCAACATGGAAGCAAAATAAAGATTTGGAAGATGGGCTATGGAGTAAGAGAGACCTGGGTTCCAACCCTGTCTCCAACATTTGCTAGCTGTAAAACCTTGGACAAGATCTCTGAAGGATTAAATGTTATAAATTATTTAAGGCACGAAGCACAATATGGAAATACTATTATAATAATTAAGGCAGACCAAACTAAACTCAGATTAAGAAGCACAATTTACATGACAATGCGAAGAAAGATTTGGGCATGAGTACAAAACTTCCATCTTCCAAATGAGAGTAAAACAGATTTACAGAGAGAAAATTTTAAGGGTAATTATGAAACATGTAAGTTTAGTTTAGTTACAAAAATTATATATATGCATATATACATATATATGTATATTAAATTATTTATATGTATATGTATATATATTTATATATATTTCTCAGCTGTATACAAGATATTTACTATCATTCATTATCATCCCCAAATAAATATCATATTAATGCAGGAAAAACAAACCTGATCCAAGAGTATATTTTAGACTCTGTCTACTAGCCATAACTAGATTCTTAATTGACCGTCATATTATGCCATAAAAATATACATTTTTAATTTGTTGAGTAGAGAATTAAGTCAGTGTTAATTTTTGTCTTAGATTTCAGTGTATTTAAAAGCTGGAATATTGATGAGATAATCTCTTTCCTAAAGCTTTGAAAATGGCTTGGCCAAGTAAAAATGAAATAAATCTAGAGGAACTAGATATGGTCCATATCACAGCAGAAGATAATGTTAACCAGAAAAGATGATGAGGTGCCCATGAGTTTTAGGAGAAGTTAGCTTTTCTTTTTTTAAATTAATTAATTAATTTATTTATTTATTTATTTTTGGCTGTGTTGGGTCTTCGCTGCTGCACGCGGGCTTTCTCTAGTTGCGGCAAGCGGGGGCTACTCTTCGCTGCAGCGTGCGGGCTTCTCGTTGCGGTGGGTTCTCTTGTTGCGGAGCACGGGCTCTAGGCACACAGGCTTCAGTGGTGTGGCTCACGGGCTCAGTAATTGTCGCTTGCAGGTTTAGTTGCTCCATGGCAGGTGGGATCTTCCCAGACCAGGGCTTGAACCCATGTGCCCTGCATTGGCAGGCGGATTCTTAACCACTGTGCCACCAGGGAAGTCCTGAAGTTAGCTTTTCTTTGGCAAGAGCGAAGTTATTTTATTAGCAGAACTTCACGAATGCTTTTAAAGTCTCAGAGTATCATTTTCTACATTTGTAAAATAATGAAATTATGATGGCCAGTGATGAAATGCTATTTTAAAGCAACTTTTTGGAATTTGGAGCACATTCTATCATGCCTAATGCAATATGATTAATCTGAGTCTGGGCCAAATGTCAGCCCTGATGAGGAGAACTATGAAATAGCCACTTTATAAATGAAGATAGAAGGACCTTCCTCTATCAGCCATGCCTGGTGGCATCTACTAAATCAATTCTCTATCACAGCACCAAAATACGTGCTCTTTAAATTTGTTTTGCTTGGTGTTATATATGAAACATGAGTGGTTCTAAACTTATGTGATCATCAAATGGCCTTAGCGTAGGTTGGATAATGAGATAATAAATATTATAATTTTTCTGCGAAACATTCTTCACCCTATATGGATAATTATATCTTCTTCATCTAATTGCTTTTCTGAAGCTAATAAGCAAATTATATGTTGCTGGCTGTAATTGTCAGATTTCGGTCTGTATTTTTCATTATCTGATGTTGGTCTTTAAGTATTCTACATATGATTGGGCCACTAAGGTCAATGTCTAGTTTGGGACACCTAATCTTTGGTGCTATGATGAAGGAATTCTAAAGCCAGATAGACAGATTGATTTTGGTGGTTTAAAATTAATTTGACCTTTTTTTTATGTCACAAAGTAGCCTGGGTTGTGACAAAGATCTACTGACCTATTTCTCAACAAATTGTTCACCAATAAAGCTTAGGACTTAATCTTTAGTCATTGTAGGAAATTCTCCTTCCATTTATTATCAGTTCACACCATGGACCTTTAGGGAATGACTTGTCAGTGCTGATTTTTTGTCACTCTAGAGATCCTTGAAATATTATATTTGATAACCATCCTAAGACATGATTAAACTGCCTGTGATAAGAGCGCTTTTTTTTTCTCTCGAAACTCAGCCAGGTAAAGTCCACTACAGCAGTTACGACCAAGTCAGAATGACTTCCATCACCCTTCCCTAATCACAGCCTGGATAAATCACCTGGATTTTTGAGGTTAGTATGCATCAAATTTCTCCCTCTCACAATAATGATGTCACGTAAGTATCTGGAAACAATTCTTTCACTCCATTATAATATTGCAGTCTTCTTTCTGTAAAGGCTTTTAATTTAAGCTATTCTTAAAAATATTTGAAAAAGTCACTGACCTTAAAATTGCTATTATTATATGGAATCAAAACGTGTTGATTATTGTTCACAGATTATTTTCAACATCTACAACAAGTTATAGAAGGTGCTTTAAATCACCCTCTGTATTCCATGCCCTGTTCTCATCTGCAACTAACTACCTTATACCTGAAGTATTGCATAAGAGTCCAATCTGCTCTATCTGCTTCTTTTCTGTTTTCAGTCATTCTTTAATTATTGGATTCATTTATTAACACTATTTTCTGGTACCCACTACATGTCCTCTGTTAGGTTCTTTAAGTATGGTAGAGAGCTAAAAGAGAGAGAATTTCTGTCCTAAATAATCTTAAAAGCAAACTGACAAAAAAAGAATCAAAGACACAAAAAAATGTAAAGTTGCCAATTGATTAGTGCCAGACAGGAGAAGCTATGCAATTTTATGGGGGTCGGGGTGGGAGTGGAGATGCTTCAATAGGGAGATTTGATCTGGGCCTGCAGGTCAGGAGAGGCCTTGCTGATGAGCGCTGTTTGAGCTGAGAGCTACAGGATGACTAGGTATTAAGTAGGCAAGGAGCAGAGGAGCATCCCAGACAGAGGGTACAGATATGCAATGACCCTGTAGAAGGAGGCAGCAGGAAAGCAGAGGACCAATGTGCCCTGATTACACAGCCCTTGGGAGCAGGGTGCAGGGAGGCTGGAGGGGCTGGCAGAGAGCTGTGCATGCCTGACTGTATGAGCCAAGGGGAGAAGTCTTGCTTTCAACCTAAGAGCAGTGGGATGGCAACTGGGGATGGGGGATGATTTTGAAATTTCCCTCTGGCTTCATGTGAATGGCAGGGGGAGGGTAGAGCAGGTAAGTAACTTGGGAGGCTATTAAAGTAGCAGGGACTTCAATAATGGTACTACTGGGACTAAGGAGAAAGTGGTGGACATGAAGAGGAGTAGAATTGTAAGATTTTTAAGAGCTAAACTGAGAGAAGCTGGTGATTGTCTGAACGCCACTGTCCTGCTAGTCTTCTCCAATACTGTTTTGCTCTTGTCTCCAACTGATCTGAGAAGAGAATCATTGTCACTGAAATACATACAGCTCTTCCTTGACTTATGATGGTGTTACAGCCTGATGAACCCATCATAAGTTGAAAATATCTTAAGTCCGAAATGCAATAAATACACCTAACCTACCAAACATAGCTCAGCTTAGCCTACTTTAAATGTGCTCAGAATTCTTACACTAGCCTACAGTTGGACAAAATCATCTAACACAAAGCCTATTTTATAATAAGGTGTTGACAAGCTCATGTAATTTATTGAATGCTGCCCTGAAAGTAAAAAACAAAAAGGTTGTATGGATGCAGAATTGTTGTAAGTTTATCCGTTGTTCCCCTTCGTGATCACTTGGCTGACTGGGAGCTTCAGCTGTGCAACATCACGAGAAAGGATCCTACCACGTATCCCAACCCCAGGAACAGAGCAAAATTCAAAACCTGAAGTAGGGTTTCTACTGAATAAGTATCACAATAAGTATAAATTGTAGGTTGAACCATTATAGGTCGGGGACCATCTGTATTTATTGAACCTCAACCCAATTTATGTACCATGTTACTCTCTGGGAAAGTACCTTCCAGCTTGAAACTCTGTAAGCTGGCATGCAAACCTCTCAGTATGACCCCAACCGCCTCATGGCATTTATTTTCTATTACTCTCCTCAAAGAACTCAAGTACGTAAAAGCTACCTAAAACAGTGTCACATAAATATGAGCTGAATATGGTTTCCCCTCTTCCCTCATCCCTCCTTTTTTTTCTAGCATCAAATTTCTGCTTCTTTACCAAAGCACTTAGTTCCCCTTTGATTGCTTTTCTTACCCTGATCCTCCCCACATTTGCTCTTCCCTAAACCCTAGCTGGAATTTTTTTCTAGCTTTACCATTTTTTCTAAGTCTTACCCTCTCTGCAAAGTCAAGCCCTAATAAAAATCCTAGCTCCTACATAAGACTCTTCTAGAACATTTCAGTCTTCTTGGTCACCTACCCTTCGATTTCGAATTCCCCTATTTGTCAATTACTCAGCATGTGCGTCCTAGCTTTCACTCACCTTTCTGTGAAATAGTTTAGCTTTTAAACTGAACTGTACATGAGTCAAGAACAGTGTTCCTATCTTAAAACTCTTATTTTCCAAGAGTGTAATATGATGCAAGGTAGGCCTGAAGTCATATCCTCATACCTGTGGCTAAAGGGCTACTTTGGTCCCATCTGAAACCACATCAAAAGGGACTCCATTAGAAACCCTTTGTGACA
Source organism: Balaenoptera ricei (assembly GCF_028023285.1). Classification (NCBI taxonomy): domain Eukaryota; kingdom Metazoa; phylum Chordata; class Mammalia; order Artiodactyla; family Balaenopteridae; genus Balaenoptera; species Balaenoptera ricei. The sequence goes on along the minus strand of NC_082645.1, from coordinate 108,870,932 downwards.
GAGCTACCATGTAATACTGTTCATCATTCTAACAAAGTAAATCACTATATTGTGTAAAGAAGACAACTGAGGAATAAAACATGGAGTGTATGTTTCCACCAAGTCATTAACAATTAAACTTAAACCTGAATTTTAATTTTGGAAATTAGGTGAATAAAAACAAGAGTGTTTATTTGCCTAGTAAGCATTCACTTAGGGATTTTGGAAACCATTTAAGAGTAAAAGACATCAAAATAAGTATATAGAATTAACGCCCAAATAAGAACTCAGTTAGATGATGAAGGCTACTTCTAACCAATTCCTGCTCAGATCAAAGTAAAGGGATATCACCTCTTTAAGACTTACATTGTTACCGTTATCAAGTTCAATCTCATACTGCTCACTGCACGACAGGCTGATAAATAGATGAGTTGTTTGGGCAAGGAATAGCGACTTTATTTGGAAAGCCAGCAGACCCAGAGGATGGTGGACAAGTGTCCCAAAGGACCATCTACCCCGAATTAGAATTCGGGCTTCTTTTATACTAAAAGAGGAGGTGGTAAGGTCCTGGTTCCCGCCAGACTCCAGAGCGGATGTGATAATTTCTTCTTTCCTGCAGCTATTCACAGGTAGGCCCAGTCAGGATGTTTCTTGTGAGCTAAACAAAGGTATTTTAGCTAATGCTCATTACCTGGGAGGCAGGGTTCCCAGGGATGAGCCACTATGTATAATTTAAGCTTATAGGCAACATCCCTTTAGTGATTAACTTGTAATAGAATACGAAGGTTCTTCCCTATTACAGCCTTTCACCTTGCATCTTCCCAAGGCCTGGCCACAGGCTTCTCACGTTTGTGGTAAATCAGTCTTTTCATCTCGGCCAGGCCTTGGTCCTGAACAGCTGTGCCCCACTTTTGCTGGTTAGTCAGTGGACTTTGCTCCCTCCACCGCCAACCTTTCAGGAAGCAGCCACTCCACTGATGACAAAGAGGTAACAGCACTTCTGCATCCTGACCTTCCTCTAAGTAAGAAAGGCTGCATTCACCCAAAGTGCCTCCCTCTAACCATCTGACCATCTTTGATTCTTTTTTTGTCAGTTTGCTTTTAAGATTATTTAGGACAGAAATTCTCTCTCTTTTAGCTCTCTACCATACTTAAAGAACCTAACAGAGGACATGTAGTGGGTACCAGAAAATAGTGTTAATAAATGAATCCAATAATTAAAGAATGACTGAAAACAGAAAAGAAGCAGATAGAGCAGATTGGACTCTTATGCAATACTTCAGGTATAAGGTAGTTAGTTGCAGATGAGAACAGGGCATGGAATACAGAGGGTGATTTAAAGCACCTTCTATAAATTGTTGTAGACGTTGAAAATAATCTGTGAACAATAATCAACACGTTTTGATTCCATATAATAATAGCAATTTTAAGGTCAGTGACTTTTTCAAATATTTTTAAGAATAGCTTAAATTAAAAGCCTTTACAGAAAGAAGACTGCAATATTATAATGGAGTGAAAGAATTGTTTCCAGATACTTATGTGACATCATTATTGTGAGAGGGAGAAATTTGATGCATATTAAGCTCAAAAACCAGAAAGAGGTGATTTATCCAGGCTGTGATTAGGGAAGGGTGATGGAAGTCATTCTGACTTGGTCGTAACTGCTGTAGTGGACTTTATCTGGCTGAGTTTCAAGAGAAAAAAAAAAGCGCTCTTATCACAGGCAATTTAATCATGTCTTAGGATGGTTATCAAATATAATATTTCACCAGTTGTATTTGTTTCCTATTGCTGTTGTAACAGCTTCCTACAAACTTGGAGGCTCAAAATCAGAAATTTCATTCTCTGCCAATTCTGGAAGCCAGAAGTCCAAAATCAGTTTCACTGTGTTGAGGTCAAACTGTCAGCAGGGCTGGTTCCTTCTAGAGGATTTAGGAGAGAATCCTTGTCTTTTCCAGCAACTGGAGGCCTCCTGCACTCCTTCTGGCATCACTCCAACCATCGTCACATCACCTTCTGCCTTTTCTGTAGTCAAATCTCCCTCTGCCTCCCTCTTATAAGAACTCTTGTGATTATATCTTGGACCCATCTGGATAATTCAGAATAATACCCCATCTCAGGATCCTTAACGTTATCACACGTGCAAAGTCTCTTTTGCCATATAAGATACATTCATAGGTTCTAGGGATAGGGACATGGACATTTTTTGGAGCTGTCGTTCAACTAACCATATCAGTCTTGTTTCATAGGAGATTTATTATTTCAATGTATCCATTTATTTAAAAATTATTGAGCACATACTATAAATATATTTCAGGCAAAGTGTTCTTCAGTGGAATGATAACTTAATAATTATTGGTTTGCAACCTCGGGAATCCCCAGGTGAAATTCGAAACTGACCCCCATACGTGGAGGGCAAGTAGAGACTAAAAAAGGAGGCAGCCTTCAGATTGGTAGGTGGCAGGATTAATAAGCAAGGGAACTTACATGTGTTGCTTGTCTTGGGTGACCGCGAGACGAGTAGACCTTCCTACCTGTCACCAGAATCTTAAAAGTCCATAGAGAGCCCTTAACAGGGCTCAGTCATGTATTCAGTCTGGGTAATCTTAACAACACCTTACTATCTCAAGGCTACATCTTGAAACAGCTGCTAGTATGGGACTAGTAGGCAGAAACTACATTCCAAGAACAGGGGAGGGGGTGAGAAGCCTCCAGTTGCCTGGGTCCAGCTCACAAGTCAACCAGCAGTCATGTCCTCTTGATGACCTCCTCCAACAATAATAAAATGCAGAGGTGGGGGAATATTCTTTAGGAATTCCTTGAATTTTTCTGCATTTCCAATAAACTCTGTAGTGTCATATTTACATTATAACATTACCTGAACACTGCAAACCCGCTTCACCTCTGAGTCTTACCTAAATGTCTGGGTTCCCATTCCACTATGAACCTGCCTTTTTATACTTACACAAAGGACTGATTCTCTAGTGCCAGGCTCAGATTCCACCTTTATACCAATTTCCAGGCTCTTCTCCAAGCCTAATCTACTTCAGAATACATACCCCGCTCTACACCCCTAGTCTTGGCTCAGTCTGGCCTAGCTGATTAATTCAAGGATCTTATTTTTAGCCATTTGTAAATACAGCCTTTGAACAGAATCATTGAGAACATCAGCTGACATCAAATTAGGCATCAGAAGCCTTTGCTCTGCTCACCCATGTCATCATTATACATGAATTAAGTGTAACTTCAACATCTTATCTATTTCATGTATAGATAAAATATTACATATCCATAGCATTCAGACACTTACATCACTTATGATAAAATAAACATTAAAATCCTAGAAGTTTGTTTATTGTCTAAAGTCATCGTTTATCATTACTATTGTTACTATTAACAAGGCAATTTAATATATGTAGCATAAAATAGTATTAGGAATATGGAATGTCAAGCGTACCTTTGATATTAAGCTTTCTTTCAATTTCCACAAGCTCCTATGATGTTGATTTATTTCTCATGGACAATTATTGTCTTGTGAAATAGAGAGGAATGGTTGGAAGGAAAACTGGCAGAAAGAGAGAAGCTCCGGCTCCTGGTGTTAGTTTGGTGAAGATAAAATTATTTTAAGAGTTTGTTCTATTTAAAGTGGTCTGGAAATAGGAAACAGCAAGATCCTAGGGGCAGAGGAGAATGCTAGGGTAGTGGAAAATTGTCCCAAATGCTTTCCTAAAATCTTTGAGTAAGGGAGAACAGTTAATTGAATAACATGTTTAGAGTTAGGCAGAAAAATTGAGAAAAATTATACTTGGAATTCCATGGATTCCTGTCAATAGTCTCTTCGGTAGGTCAGAGGTAAATATATGCTTCCACCTTCCCTCAGAAACAAGTTCTTTTGCTTCTCAACTCATTGGGTATTTCTTTTTGACATTTTTTCCTTTTGACTGTATTATTTACAAAAATAAATTATCTTAAATTAAATACAATGTTCCAGGTGCAGATAGATCAGAATCAAGCAGGCAAGCGAGGATAATTCACTCTGAAATATGACATAATTTTCCCTATAATGATAGCTTAAGATAGTGTTCTGATTTTCCATACTTTATAAGCCCTAAACTAGGAAGTGTTGACATGTTTTATCCTTCTGTTATTCTATTACTCACAGGTATCTTACCATATTGGATAACATTTAATGATTTTTTTTTAATTTTCCCTGGAAGGATATACATTTAGTGTGAAGAACTTGGAAAGCAGGAGATGCTGTTAGTGATGCAAAGGCCAGATGGGGAGAGCAGATTAGTTACCAGTCTGTGAGATTCTTCAAGGGGACACCAGGCCAACACGGTTGGAAGCTACACACTTAGGGATTCATGCCATATATTAATTTCATTAGTGAAAGATCGTTTCTTTATGTTGAAAAGAAGTGAAAATATAAATTTTATTTAGGAAGGACTGGAGTTTAACATAACATCCTTGTTAAAATAAGTCCAATAAGAATAAGAACAAAATGGGAGAATCTGAGAAACCAACTCAGCTCTAGACTTACCTAATTATTTATAGAAGCCAATATGGAGGTGATTACAACTGAAATGCCTGACATCTGCAAGTTGAGGTCCTTCCCCATGGAGAAACAGCCTCTTTCTTTGGCATGCTTGGTTTTTCAGTGGGATTCAGAATTTATGTATGAATGGAGGATATGCAAAAAAAGAGACATGGCACACAAAATGCAGTGTAGGTATAATTGTCCTTTGTGAAATTTTACCAGCTGTGTGCAGGCCAAAGTATCAGACCCATATTATGAAATAGATCTCATCTGTAGCTGTCACCAGGGCCCTTGGCCATTTACTTCTTTCAAGTATCTGCAGAAACCAGGTTAGCATGGGTACCACTGGAAAACGTCTCTCCTCCCACCCATGCCCTGGACCCCTTATCTGTTGCTCTGTCTTCCCCTGTCCAGACGAAGCATGAGACCCTTGGGACCTGCTCAGTGGGATTTAACATACTGCAGGGCGGACCACTGACCAATGAGATGAGATAAAACATCCAGAAGATACATCCTTCTTCCCCTCATGGACATACTATCCTGAGATGCTGGTGTGCATATAGCTTCCCTAAAAATGGTCCTGTGAGATCAAGTGATCAGTTATGTTTGGTACCAAGCAGTGGCCAGAAGGCAAAAACACTACCCCATGTTTGCTCTTCCACATTTACTGCTTCACTTCCCTTGCCCTTCATTCCCTGGGAGTGTTCTTCTTAATTGAGTATCCCACATAAGCCTTTGCCTATTCCTGTGCCTTCCAGAAAACGTGGTCTAAGATAAGTGGCTGTGGGCAAAGAGGCACACAGATGGGTTCCTCTCCCAATCCAGCCTCTGACAGAAGGTTGAAATGAATCTAAAGATCCTCTTTAGTTTTACATGAAATTCTAAATTGTCTTGTTTGGACGTTTTGTCACTTTGGGCAGTTTATTCTATGGTTTTACCAGTCTTTTTGGAAGTGACCACAATATTATATCATATAATGTACTGGTATATTCAGCTGTAAATTGTACCGCACTGATAGTTTATGTAACAGAATGAGAAAATCATGATTTGGGCTAATAACTGTGATTTTCAAGGTAAACACTGAGTAATTGTGTTAAATAGAAGTCACATCTACTGCTCAGTCTCACCTGAGTACATGAAATTGTCTATCAACAGGCTCTTCTCTGACCCAGGAGCCCTAAGGCAAGCTGTGTAAATTGGATTCCATCAAGAAGCTGAACAATGTGGTAGAAATTCTCAAGAGATAGGAGGAATGGACCCATGTGAGGCATTAGGCTTAAGCATCGCAAAAGCCCTCGCTCCTGACACTTGGACATGATGGGGTCTAAGTTTTGATTCCATAATTTCATGTAACTTACAGTATACTTTCAGTGAATCCATGGAGACCAAGTAAATTATGCATGGAGCATTTTGGACAGTGGTTCTTAAACATGTTGGTCTCAGAAAGCTTTTGCACTCATAAAAATTATTGAGTTTCGAAGATGGCGGAGTAGAAGGACGTGCTGTCACTCCCTCTTGCGAGAGCACCAGAATCACTACTGGCTGCTGGACAATCATTGACAGGAAGACCCTGGACTTCACCAAGGAGGATACCCCACGTCCAAGGACAGAGGAGAAGCCACAGTGAGACGGTAGGAGGGGCGCAATCAGAGTAAAATCAAACCCCATAACTGCTGGGTGGGTGACTCACAGACTGGCGAACACTTATACCACAGAAGTCCACCCACTGGAGTAAAGGTTCTGAGCCCCACGTCAGGCTTCCCAACCTGGGGGTCAGGCAACGGGAGGAGGAATTCCTAGAGAATCAGACTTTGAAGCCTAGTGGGAATTGGATTGCAGGACTTTGACGGGACTGGGGGAAACAGAGATCCCACTCTTGGAGGGCACACACAAAGTAATGTGTGCATCAGGACCCAGGGGAAGGAGCAGTGAGCCTGGGGGAGACTGAACCAGACCTACCTGCTGGTGTTGGGGGGTCTCCTGCAGAGGCGAGTGGTGGCTCTGTTTCACCGTGGGGATAAGGACACTGGCAGCAGAGGTTCTGGGAAGTTCTCCTTGGTGTGAGCCCTCCCAGAGTCTGCCATTAACCCCACCAAAGAGCACGGGTAGGCTCCAGTGTTGGGTTGCCTCAGGCAAAACAGCCAACAGGGAGGGAACCCAGCCCCACCCATCAACAGTCAAGTGGATTAAGGTTTTACTGAGCTCTGACGCCACAGCAACAGGGAGGGAACCCAGCCCCACCCGTCAACAGTCAAGTGGATTAAGGTTTTACTGAGCTCTGACCGCCACAGCAACAGTCGGCTCTACCCACCACCAGAGCCTCCCATCAAGCCTCTTAGATAGCCTCAACCACCAGAGGGCAGACAACAGAAGCAAGAAAAACTATAATCCTGCAGCCTGTGGACCAAAAACCACAGTTACAGAAAGATAGAGAAGATGAAAAGGCAGAGGGCTATGTACCAGATGAAGGAACAAGAAAAATCCCCAGAAAAACAACTAAATGAAGTGGAGATAGGCAACCTTCCAGAAAAAGAATTCAGAATAATGATAGTGAAGATGATCCAGGACCTTGGAATAAGAATGGAGGCAAAGATTGAGAAGATGCAAGAAATGATTAACAAAGACCTAGAAGAATTAAAGAACAAACAAACAGAGATGACCAATACAATAACTGAAATGAAAACTACACTAGAAGGAATCAATAGCAGAATAACTGAGGCAGAAGAACGGATAAGTGACCTGGAAGACAGAATGATGGAATTCACTGCTGCGGAACAGACTAAAGAAAAAAGAATGAAAAGAAATGAAGACAGCCTAAGAGACCTCTGGGACAACATTAAACGCAACAACATTCGCATTATAGGGGTCCCAGAAGGAGAAGAGAGAGAGAAAGGACCAGAGAAAATATTTGAAGAGATTATAGTCGAAAACTTCCCTAACATGGGAAAGGAAATAGCCACCCAAGTCCAGGAAGCGCAGAGAGTCCCATACAGGATAAACCCAAGGAGAAACACGCCGAGACACACAGTAATCAAATTGGCAAAAATTAAAGACAAAGAAAAATTATTGAAAGCAGCAAGGGAAAAACGACAAATAACATACAAGGGAACTCCCATAAGGTTAACAGCTGATTTCTCAGCAGAAACTCTGCAAGCCAGAAGGGAGTGGCATGATATACTTAAAGTGATGAAAGGGAAGAAACTACAACCAAGATTACTCTACCCGGCAAGGATCTTGATGGAGATTTGATGGAGAAATCAAAAGCTTTACAGACAAGCAAAAGCTAAGAGAATTCAGCACCACCAAACCAGCTCTACAACAAATGCTAAAGGAACTTCTCTAAGTGGGAAACACAAGAGAAGAAAAGGACCTACAAAAACAAACCCAAAACAATTAAGAAAATGGTCATAGGAACATACATATCGATTATTACCTTAAACGTGAATGGATTAAATGCCCCAACCAAAAGACATAGACTGGCTGAATGGATACAAAAACAAGACCCATATATATGCTGTCTACAAGAGACCCACTTTAGACCTAGGGACACATACAGACTGAAAGTGAGGGGATGGAAAAAGATATTCCATGCAAATGGAAATCAAAAGAAAGCTGGAGTAGCTATACTCATATCAGATAAAATAGACTTTAAAATAAAGAATGTTACAAGAGACAAGGAAGGACACTACATAATGATCCAGGGATCAATCCAAGAAGAAGATATAACAATTATAAATATATATGCACCCAACATAGGAGCACCTCAATACATAAGGCAACTGCTAACAGCTATAAAAGAGGAAATCGACAGTAACACAATAATAGTGGGGGACTTTAACACCTCACTTACACCAATGGACAGATCATCCAAAATGAAAATAAATAAGGAAACAGAAGCTTTAAATGACACAATAGACCAGATAGATTTAATTGATATATATCGGACATTCCATCCAAAAACAGCAGATTACACGTTCTTCTCAAGTGCGCACGGAACATTCTCCAAGATAGATCACATCTTGGGTCACAAATCAAGCCTCAGTAAATTTAAGAAAATTGAAATCATATCAAGCATCTTTTCTGACCACAACGCTATGAGATTAGAAATGAATTACAGGGAAAAAAACGTAAAAAGGACAAACACATGGAGGCTAAACAATACGTTACTAAATAACCAAGAGATCACTGAAGAAATCAAAGAGGAAATCAAAAAATACCTAGAGACAAATGACAATGAAAACACGACGACCCAAAACCTATGGGATGCAGCAAAAGCAGTTCTAAGAGGGAAGTTTATAGCTATACAAGCCTACCTAAAGAAACAAGAAAAAGCTCAAGTAAACAATCTAACCTTACACTTAAAGAAACTAGAGAAAGAAGAACAAACAAAACCCAAAGTTAGCAGAAGGAAAGAAATCATAAAGATCAGAGCAGAAATAAATGAAATAGAAACAAAGAAAACAATAGCAAAGATCAATAAAACTAAAAGTTGGTTCTTTGAGAAGATAAACAAAATTGATAAGCCATTAGCCAGACTCATCAAGAAAAAGAGGGAGAGGACTCAAATCAATAAAATCAGAAATGAAAAAGGAGAAGTTACAACAGACACTGCAGAAATACAAAGCATCCTAAGAGACTACTACAAGCAACTTTATGCCAATAAAATGGACAACCTGGAAGAAATGGACAAATTCTTAGAAAGGTATAACCTTCCAAGACTGAACCAGAAAGAAATAGAAAATATGAACAGACCAATCACAAGTAATGAAATTGAAACTGTGATTAAAAATCTTCCAACAAACAAAAGTCCAGGACCAGATGGCTTCACAGGTGAATTCTATCAAACATTTAGAGAAGAGCTAACACCCATCCTTCTCAAACTCTTCCAAAAAATTGCAGAGGAAGGAACACTCCCAAACTCATTCTATGAGGCCACCATCACCCTGATACCAAAACCAGACAAAGACACTACAAAAAAAGAAAATTACAGACCAATATCACTGATGAATATAGATGCAAAAATCCTCAACAAAATACTAGCAAACAGAATCCAACAACACATTAAAAGGATCATACACCACGATCAAGTGAGATTTATCCCAGGGATGCAAGGATTCTTCAATATACGCAAATCAATCAATGTGATACACCATATTAACAAATTGAAGAATAAAAACCATATGATCATCTCAATAGATGCAGAAAAAGCTTTTGACAAAATTCAACACCCATTTCTGATAAAAACTCTCCAGAAAGTGGGCATAGAGGGAACCTACCTCAACATAATAAAGGCCATATATGACAAACCCACAGCAAACATCATTCTCAATGGTGAAAAACTGAAAGCATTTCCTCTAAGATCAGGAACGCGACAAGGATGTCCACTCTCACCACTATTATTCAACATAGTTTTGGAAGTCCTAGCCACGGCAATCAGAGAAGAAAAAGAAATAAAAGGAATACAAATTGGAAAAGAAGAAGTAAAACTGTCACTGTTTGCGGATGACATGATACTATACATAGAGAATCCTAAAACTGCCACCAGAAAACTGCTAGAGCTAATTAATGAATATGGTAAAGTTGCAGGATACAAAATTAATGCACAGAAATCTCTTGCATTCCTATACACTAATGATGAAAAATCTGAAAGAGAAATTATGGAAACACTCCCATTTACCATTGCAACAAAAAGAATAAAATACCTAGGAATAAACCTACCTAGGGAGACAAAAGACCTGTATGCAGAAAACTATAAGACACTGATGAAAGAAATTAAAGATGATAGCAACAGATGGAGAGATATACCATGTTCTTGGATTGGAAGAATCAACATTGTGAAAATGAGTATACTACCCAAAGCAATCTACAGATTCAATGCAATCCCTATCAAATTACCAATGGCATTTTTTACAGAGCTAGAACAAATCATCTTAAAATTTGTATGGAGACACAAAAGACCCCGAATAGGCAAAGCAGTCTTGAGGCAAAAAAATGGAGCTGGAGGAATCAGACTCCCTGACTTCAGACTATACTACAAAGCTACAGTAATCAAGACAATATGGTACTGGCACAAAAACAGAAACATAGATCAATGGAACAAGATAGAAAGCCCAGACATTAACCCACGCACCTATGGTCAACTAAGCTATGACAAAGGAGGCAAAGATATACAATGGAGAAAAGACAGTCTCTTCAATAAGTGGTGCTGGGAAAACTGGACAGTTACATGTAAAATAATGAAATTAGAATACTCCCTAACACCATACACAAAAATAAACTCAAAATGGATTAGAGACCTAAATATAAGACTGGACACTATAAAACTCTTAGAGGAAAACATAGGAAGAACACTCTTTGACATAAATCACAGCAAGATCTTTTTTGATCCACCTCCTAGAGTAATGGAAATAAAAACAAAAATAAACAAGTGGGACCTAATGAAACTTCAAAGCTTTTGCACAGCAAAGGAAACCATAAACAAGGCGAAAAGACAACCCTCAGAATGGGAGAAAATATTTGCAAATGAATCAACAGACAAAGGATTAATCTCCAAAATATATAAACAGCTCATTCAGCTCAATATCAAAGAAACAAACACCCCAATCCAAAAATGGGCAGAAGACCTAAATAGACATTTCTCCAAAGAAGACATACAGATGGCCACAAAGCACATGAAAAGCTGCTCAACATCACTAATTATTAGAGAAATGCATATCAAAACTACAATGAGGTATCACCTCACTCCTGTTAGAATGGGCATCATCAGAAAATCTACAAACAACAAATGCTGGAGAGGGTGTGGTGAAAAGGGAACCCTCTTGCACTGTTGGTGGGAATGTAAATTGATACAGCCACTATGGAGAACAATATGGAGGTTCCTTAAAAAACTAAAAATAGAATTACCATATGACCCAGCAATCCCACTACTGGGCATATACCCAGAGAAAACCGTAATTCAAAAAGACACATGCACCCGAATGTTCATTGCAGCACTATTTACAATAGCCAGGTCATGGAAGCAACCTAAATGCCCATCAACAGACGAATGGATAAAGAAGATGTGGTACATATATACAATGGAATATTACTCAGCCATAAAAAGGAACGAAATTGAGTCATTTGTTGAGACGTGGATGGATCTAGAGACTGTCATACAGAGTGAAGTAAGTCAGAAAGAGAAAAACAAATATCGTCTATTAATGCATGTATGCGGAACCTAGAAAAATGGTACAGATGAGCCAGTTTGCAGGGCAGAAGTTGAGACACAGATGTAGAGAATGGACATATGGACACCAAGGGGGGAAAACTGCGGTGGGGTGGGGATGGTGGGGTGCTGAATTGGGCGATTGGGATTGACATGTATACACTGATGTGTATAAAACTGATGCCTAATAAGAACCTGCAGTATAAAAAAACAAACAAAACAACTAATACTAAACTTTCATTGGGTTATTTGTATGGAAATATGTTAATATAAATGTTTCAGACATTACATGAAATTTCTAAAAATCTTATATTTGTATTTGTATGGAAATATGTATGGAAATATGTTAATATAAATGTTTCAGACATTACATGAAATTTCTAAAAATCATATTTGTATTTGTATGGAAATATGTATGGAAATATGTTAATATAAATGTTTCAGACATTACATGAAATTTCTAAAAATCTTATATTTGTACTTGTATGGAAAGGTATAATGTTATAAGTAATAATCCTAGTTATTACTTTAAAATGTATATCTCAGAAATAACTAATTTTCTTGTCAACTGCATTATTATGAACTGTCATCAAATCTTTAACCGTGGTCATTTTTAAGTCTTTTGTCATTTACAGACAGTTCTGGGTGTACTCTGATGATTTTGCAAATATGTTCCTATAAAAGGGTTTCATCTTCAAGAAATACATGGAAAAGACTCTGACAAGTACAGGTTTCTGGTAACGGACTGTACTGCTGAACTGAATGAATAAGCATTTTCAGAACTCTAATGAAAAACTGATGAACTCATAAAAGTGCTAACAAAAGATCAAGATAAAAAAAAAATTAATTACATGGGACTGAGTGAACTGATGAGGATGAGTATAATTTTTGTGACTTTCTGTCTGAATTTAAAAAAAAAAAAAATTCCACAAGGACTCAGAGGCAAAGAATATACAAATCAATTTTCACTGCAAAGTAAAGGAGCTGTTACAGTGGAGGATTACTGGACTGAATGTCAATACTATGACATAGTATGAGTGTGTTTCATGTTTGGTAATTGCAATCATTGTTGCTTTTGTTGTGGTCATCCATGTACAATGCTTGGTGTCAGTCGATTTACCTCTTGTAAAAATAAAATACAGTGTGTGTGTGTGAAAAAAAAAACAAAAACAAAAACAAAAAAAAAAAAAAAAAAAAGAAAAGCATTGAAAAATTGCCTGCTACAGATTCTTCAGGGAAATCTTCCCTCCCTCTACTGCTGTGGCCAGAGAGGCTTTCTGAAGATTCCAGTGGTGTTTTCCCCAGGAGGGAGGCTACTTCCCAGCAGGATTCATGCTCAAAAAGACATTCCCTATCACTCAACTTTTTCTGATTGGTTCTTTATAATGACAACAGCAACAAAATCTTATCACTTTCTTGTTACATGATTGAATATTTTCTACCCAGAGAAATTGTTTTTCGTACACTTATCCATGAACCATGTAAGCAATGATGAAAAATGCACATAACATCTGATACAACCTGTCATCTTATAGATTCATCAAGTACTTATTTTTCACAGCCGGATGTTGCTGGCAACTAAGCATTTTGACTGCCGAGAACTTAATACACAAATAAATGTGTGTCTAGCTTCTAAAAAAAAAAAAAAAAAAAAAAAAATTATTGAGTTTCGTTTATGTGGATTATATCTATCAATATTTGCTATATGAGAAATTAAAATTGAGAAATTATAAAATATTTAGGTGGTAATTCACTTAAAATAATAGTAAACATATTTCATGCTAACAGAGGTAATATACTTTTAGGAAAAAATATATTTCTAAAACAAAAAAATACTGAGAAAAGTGACATTTTACATTCCTGTAAATATATTCTGTAGTCTCATATCTGTTCTGTACTAAATCTGTAGTTGGGAAAAGAAGAAATATTTCAGTAGCATTTCAGAAAACTATGGATATTCATCTTCTATACTATGCTCAGACTTGACAAGAGGTATTTCTTAAAGTTTATATTTTACAATACAGATTCTAAAATCACATCAGTGATTTTTTTTGTACTCTGTTACATTGAAATCCATACAAGTCTAGTCTATTTTGTATTTTGAATAGATCTTTTATCTGAACATGATTTTGTAACAACATACGTAGGTCAGTTGGAAAATATCAGTTCACTTAGTTATGAATATCTTCCAAATGCGCATGTATTTTAATATACAATATCAAAAATATCACAATTGTTAACATCACCACCAGTATTACTTCAAAAGTTTTAAAATGTTGGTAAATTATCAAGTTCACAACAGCAGATACAAATTTTCCAAAATTCTTATTATTCCTAGAAAGCTCAAATTTTACCATTGACAATAAATACTGTCAGTTATTTGCTGTGAAGACACGCTCAATTCATTCATATTTGAGAAAATGTCTGCCACAGATGCAAATCTGATCACCACAGTTTGTCAGTTTTCCAAGTAAAATTGGAAGAAAAAAAAAAAAAGAACTAGTTCAGCTCACAACTAATACAATCATACTAATCAAGAATGCTTTATATACTTCCCATTTTGTGGCAGAGATTAGAATATTAAATAATACGTATTCAAGGCCAATATTTAATAAAGTTATAAAATGAATACCTTATACTGCTTTATCAAATACATTCTTAAATGAAATTGGCCTTTTGTATGTATATGGGAGTGTGTATGTTTGTGTGATGGTGAACAAAGTATTAATACATTTTGGTATCCTTGCCTTGATTTGTACCAGTAGTTTTGCCCACGGTTGCTTTTGCACCATCTGTGCAAATATTGGCACAGAGGAAAAGGAGAGTAACATCTTACTGTTATGAAAACAGTTTTGATCTCTAGGAATCTCAGAAAGTGTCTTGTCAACCAGCAGGGGTCCACAGACCACACTCTGAAAACCTCTGCTTCAGGGTATTTTGGGGGTAGGAAGGGATACAGGAAAGTGTTTCTGTGAGTCAAAGGTTTTGGCAGAGGGAGGGGAGAGCTTCTCTACTCCAGCCTTGGAAGCCACGAGAATAAAAAGTACACAAGCATCAAAAGACAAGGGAGAGGTCAAGGTGAGTCCTCCTCAAAAGATTGCTTGAATGTGTGGCCAAATCAAAGACGGAGATTAAAATAAGAGATTGCAAGCCCTAATACCAAGTTAAGGAATCAGAGGACTACATAGATAAAGAAGAAAGTATTAGTTAGGATGTCAGTGAGAGAGAGGCCCTGGGTGAATTTTGGAAAAAGACAAAACCCCAAAGCTGCTTGTTGTGATGTCTGCATGATGTAAACAGGAGGGGTGGAATACAGTGACATTAATTAGGCTGTCTAAAAGGAGAAAATATTCAAGAAAATCAAACAATAATGTGTTACAATCAAATTCAATAGTTTAGTAATTTTGGAAAAATAGAAACCACAAACTACAAGGGACAAAGCTATAAATAATGCGTCTTTAAAACGTCAACAGTAAATAAATCTTGAATAGGATTCAGCGTGTTACTCTTTCTTATTACTGTTCTCCAAAAGACTCTAAATCATCTTTTCTGTAATTCTTTAAACTCAAGTATATTGTGGTTAAATATACATAGAGTCAAATTTACCCCTTTTAAGGTAACATGTATTTTGACAAATATATACACAAATATAATCAAAACTACCACAATCAAAACATAGAACATTTCCATTGTCTCCAAGAATTTTCTTATGCCCATTGGCATTCAATCCTCACTCCCCAAACCCAGTGGAGGCAACCTGTTATTTTATTTCTGTCCCTATACTTTTTATTTTTCTAAAACGTCATATAAATGGACTCATGCAGGATGAGCCTTTTGTGTCTGGCTTCTTTCCCCTAGCATTATGCTTTTGAGATTTATTCATATTTTTTCATGTAACAGTAGTTCATTGGAGTTTTTTTGGTGAGTAGTATTCTATTATTTATTCATTCACCAGGTGATGGACAATTGGGTTGTTTCCAGCTTGGGGAATACTATAAATAAAGTTTATAAAATCACTTTCAGGTATTGGTATAGACATTATTTTAATTTCTCTTAGGTAAAAAATCTAGGACTAAGATTTCTGGGTTAGGTGGTAAGTGTATTTTCAACTTTATAAGAAATGGCCAAAACATTTTCCAAAGTGGCTGTACCATTTTGCATTCCAACCAGCAATATACGAGAGTTCCAGTTGCTCTTCATTCCCACCAGCACTTGGTATTTTTTTTTCATTTTAGTCATTATACTAAATGTGTAGTAGTACTAAATGTGGTTTTGATAGACCTAATGTTGAGCACATCTTCATGAATTGATGTCTGCCATCCATATCTCTTCAGTAGTTGTATCTATTCAATTTTTTTGCCCATTATATGTGGAAGAAAGTGTAGAGATGACCTGTAGAGGCTGAAATAAATAGTACTTATGCCCAGAAATACTCTGCTTCTATTGGGCAGTTAGTATGGGAGTTGAGTCTCTTTGTTCAGGAATTGAGCTATGTTTGTTTTTTTATTGTTGTTTTGGTTATCAGTGCATCAGAAACTTCAAATTCCTCCACCTGTGGGTTGCTCTTCCCTCGAATTTCCTGTGGAGTCGGGGCAACAGCTTTCTCGGTATTCTTCCTTCACTCTCAGATTCCAACACTTCCCACGTGTTTGTGTCAAAGATGGGCTGCACCTCTCTCTGCTTCGCTGCTCCTCCACCAGCAGCAGATTTCTTCTGCTTCTTTCTCTATCCTGGGCTACTAGTGGAGATGGTGGGGGGACGGAGGTGCAGCAAAGAATCTTGGTCTTCCTTGTCCAGCCTCAGTCTTGGCCTCAGTCTGAAGGATGAGCCTTCCTCAGCTCTCTCACCCTTGGAGGCAAAACTCTGCCTTGTAACTCTGGGGGATCATGGGCAGAAGAGTTTCCTGCCTGCTGAGTCGTAGCAGACCTTGGCTTTGCATCGGTGTAGGGTCTGCAGTGTTTCCCAGCCTTCTCCTAGGGAGCAGTTGGTTTTTGCTTACTTCCTTCCACGAAGAGCAGAGTCTTGTCCCTCCCAGAGCAGCCTAAGCATTTCGTTTCATGTGCAAGAAAGGTTCAGAGAAGTTATACCTATTCCAAGAGGCAGCCAGTCACCACCTGCACACCTGTCCCACCACAGAGGGCGGGGGGTTGTTTTCTGTGATGTCCTTTCCTGCCTCCCCCAATCTTTGTCATAAGAACTCAGTCCAGTGCAAAGTCAAAAAAACTTATTGAAAGAAGACAGGAATAAAATACGCTTAAATGTTAATAGGTATATTTTTATGGTAGTTATAGATGAATTTTTAAACACTTGGTACTTTCTAAAACTTCTAAAACAAATTCATCATTGATTGTAATGATTATTAATAATCAATAAAAATATGACATAAAATTTTTTGAAACATTTACTGACTATCTGCTTAATGGAAGGCATGACTGAGCACCAGAGGTTCAAGGGTGAGAAAGCCATGGCCATTGCTTTATTGAGTTCCCATTTTATTGGTGAATAAGACATGGGCTGGAATTTACACAGAATTTTCATGGATGTTATTTCATTTGATCTCCACACTTGCTTCGTGAGACAGGCAGTTCAGGGATCACACTGGTTTTGCATGTAAGCAAACCAAGACATAAAGAAGGGAAATGATTTGTCAGTGTTCTTGTTGTCAGTGCTTCATTTAAAAAAAAAAAAAAAGTCTCACAACTGTACATTCACAAGCAAAAAAAAAAAAAAAAAAAAGAATCCAGACACAGACTTTGCATTTTTCATCAAAATTAACTCAAAATAGATCATAGATCTAAAAGTAAAACACAAAACTATAAAAACTCCTAGAAGACAACATAGAAAGTCTAGATGAACTTAGGTATGGTGATGCCTTTTTAGATGCAAAACCAAAGACACAATTAATGAATGAAGTAATTGATTATTTGGACTTCATTAAAACTAGAAACTTTTGCCCTGCAAAAGACAGTATCAAGAGAATAATACCATGTTCTTGGAATGGAAGAATCAATATTGTGAAAATGACTACACTACCCAAAGCAACCTACAGATTCAATGTAATCTTATCAAATTACCAATGGCTTTTTTCACAGAATTAGAACAAAAAATTTTACAATTTGGATGGAAACACAGAAGACCACAAATAGCCAAAACAATCTTGAGAAAGAAAAACGAAGCTGGAGGAATCAGGCTCTCTGACTTTAGACTATACTACAAACTACAGTCATCAAAACAGTATGGTACTGGCACCAAAACAGAAATATAGATCAATAGAATAGGATAGAAAGTCCAGAGATAAACGCACACACCTATGGCCACCTAATCTATGACAAAGGAGGCAAGAATATACAATGGAGAAAAGACAGTCTCTTCAATAAGTTGTGCTGGGAAAACTGGACAGCTACATGTCAAAGAATGAAATTAGAATACTCCCTAACACCATATACAAAAATAAATTCAAAATGGATTAAAGACCTAAATGTAAGACTGGATACTATAAAACTCTTAGAGGAAAACATAGGCAGAATGCTCTCTGACATAAATCGCAGCAAGATCTTTTTTGATCCACCTCCTAGAGTAATGAAAATAAAAACAAAAATAAGTGAATGGGACCTAGTGAAACTTAAAAGCTTTTGCACAGCAAAGGAAACCATAAACAAAATGAAAAGACAACCTTCAGAATGGGAGAAAATATTTGCAAATGAAGAAACCAACAACAGATTAATCTCCAAAATATACAAACAGCACACATAGCTCAATATCAAAAAAACAAACAACGCAATCAAAAACTGGGTGGAAGATCTAAACAGACATTTCTCCAAAGAAGACATACAGATGGTAAAAAACACATGAAAAGATGCTCAACATCACTAATTATTAGAGAAATGCAAATCAAAACTACAATGAGGTATCACCTCACACCAGTCAACATGGCCATCATCAAAAAATCTACAAACAATAAATGCTGGAGAGGGTGTGGAGAAAAGGAAACCCTCCTACACTGTTGGTGGGAATGTAAACTGGTACAGCCACTATGGAGAACAATGTGGAGGTTCCTTAAAAACTAAAAATAGAGCTACAGTATGATGCAGCAATCCCACTCCTGGGCATATATCTGGAGAAAACCATAATTGGAAAAGATACATGCACCCGTGTTCATTGCAGCACTATTTACAATAGCCAGGACATGGCAGCAACCTAAAAGTCCATCAACAGAGAAATGGATAAAGAAAATGTGGTACATATATATAATGGAATATTACTCAGCCATAAAAAAGAACTAAATAATGCCATTTGCAGCAATGCGGATGGACCTAGAGACTGTCATAGCGAGTGAAGTAAGTCAGACAGAGAAAGACAAATATCATACGATATCACTTATATGTGGAATCTAAAAAAATGGTACAAATGAACTCATCTACAAAACAGAAATAACGTTATAGACGTAGAAAATAAACTTATGGTTACTGGGGGTAAGGGGGGAAGGATAAATTGGAAGACTGGGATTGACATATACACACTACTATATATAAAATAGATAACTAATAAAGATCTACTGTATACCACAGGGAACTCTACTCAATACCCTGTAATGGCCTATATGGGAAAAGAATCTAAAAAAGAATGGAGATATGTATATATATACACACATATCTCCATTCTTTTTTAGATTATATATATATATATATATGTATATATAACAGATTCACTTTACTGTGCACCTGAAACTAACACATTATAACTCAACTATACTCCAATAAAAAATTTTTTTTTTAAAAAGAGAGTAAGAGAAGCCACAGCCAGAAAAGTGTTTGCAAAGACATATCTGATAAAGGACTGTGCCACTGCATTCAGCAGCAGAGCCAGAACTAGAACACTGATCTCTCTCCCAATCTGGTTTTCTTTAAACTGTGTCCACCTCCTTTATGAATGTTTAATGTGTATTTTTAATTATGCCTTTTCAAATTGGAAGCTAAAAGGTCAGAAGGGTTTGAGAGTGCCACTGCAACTCTCACATTAACATCCCTTTTTAATTAATTGATTTTGGAAACAATTCGTCTATATGTATTCAAATGAATTCATTGCAAAATCATCAACCAGTACCATCCCATTGAAGATACTGTACAATCTTTACTCTCCTTTACTGACATAATCCCACAGAGATTTTATTAAAAGTTTCATAATCATCATATGTAATGAGATTTTTTTATTCATGTATTTTCTCTATCAGCTCTTGTATTGAAAGGAATGCCTTCATTTGAAAGTAATTTTGCATAGTCTTTAAAGGTTTGATGTGTTTAGCCTGGTCACTAACAATCTTTGGTCAGTTTTGGTAAAGGGATCAAGGACCTACCCTAACATGAAGTCTATAAACATTCTCACCTGATAACTAAAGACTGAATTTAAACACTGACTTGAGTCCAATTGTGAATGTTTGAACTAAAGATAAACCTCTTTTTTCCTTGAGAAAAATAAATTCTGATAGGATGTTCTATTACAACTGACAAAAAATCTTTGCAAAAAACTGCTATAAAAAGTTGTACAAAACAGAAGGCTAAGGCACTTATATGTCTTTAAGACTGATTATAAGGTCTTTGTACAGCAAAGGAGAAGATGAACTTGTCATAATTTGCTATAGAAATCCAAGTGATGAAAATATCCATTACCTCTCTTAAATTACTAGTAACTCTTTCATCCAAAGAATTCAAAACTACTCTTGCCATTATACCCAGTGATCTGAAGAGTATAAAAATTTCAGTAGCTGAGTAGGATACAGTGCAAATCACTTCATCATTACTAACCTATTATGCAAAGAAATATGGTGCACTATTAGTGCAGGGTTTTGTTGGTTTCTTGAGAATTATGAAAACATGCTCATCGTCCTGAGCCCCTGGGCAGTTTTCTGTGTTGCAGTACCCTGAGCCACTAACTTCTCTTGCTTTTTCTTCCATAGTTGATACCATTTGTAATAGAAATTCACAGGCATTTGGGACTAAGACATAAATACAGCAAAATACAAAACTAACCAACAGAAAATTGACTCAAAATCTAGACAAAAACCGAACACAAACCAATATTGGTAGGAGTAAAAATATATTGCCTTTTCTGATGGTAATTGTATGGCCATTTCTAAGAATAATCTCAGTTTTTGTTGGACAAAAGGACAGTAATATGTGGATCTTTTCCATCTACAGGATAAAAAACAAAATCCAGACAGGACATAAATACTGGCTAATTTATTAATGTTTCTTTTTATTTACATCCAGATTCCTTTTATTCTGTCCTAAATTATTTCAAAGTGGTTGCATGCACAATCTCACCATGAAAGAAGGAAAAGAAAGAAAGAAAGAAAGAAAGAAAGAAAGGATGGAAGGAAGAAAGAAAGAAAAAAAAAGAAAGAAAGAAAGAAAAAGAAAGAAAGAAAGAAGGAAGGGAGGAAGGAAGGAAAAGGGAGGGAGGGAGGGAGGGAATAAAATCTGGTTGTTTTTATTGGTTTATTTTTCCTGTTTTTTCATTTTATTATAATATGTGGATCCATTTCCTGTGTTGCCTGTTGCCCTTCTCTATTTTGTGCTGGCATTTAGTATTGAACCCTGTAATATTAGTATATCTTTTTCTTTAGTTATTCAGCTCTCTGAGCAAGTGGATCTGTGTGAGCCTGAGAAAAAAACTGAAAGAAAGGGCTTAGTGAGTTTTTAATTTCATCTACCCAAACATTTCACAAGCCCAACAGGGTCTGCTTTCATATGTAAAGAAGTTTCTCCATAAGGAACTTACATACCTCTGAATACATAACAAATCCCCCCAAATGGAAAATTTAATTAAAATATTATCAACAGTAAGATTTTCCCCAACTGTCTTAAACAGAGGCTTTTACAATAGAAAACTAATTCAAGATGGGGGACAAGAAAAAATGTCTTCAGAACAGCTGGATTACTTCAAGGGTTAGGAAAACAAGCCAGTCTGTGCCTCTAGTTATTTTTTAATCTTCTCTATGCAGCTAATGGAGTGGCTTAGGATGCCATGCTTTTAACTTGCCTTGGTTCTGTTGACATATGCATAGGGTGAGCAGCAATGTGTGAAGGAGAAATGTAGGGTTTTTTAATCTTCTTCAAATGAGAAATAACTAACACACTAGTTCTTTAAAATTCTTTCTTGATACAGCTTTCATCTTTTCTTCTCTCAGCAAAATGACATCAGGTGGCTTTGTGAGACAAAGTCCTGAGCAACCTGTGCATTGTAACTGAATCCAATTTGTATAAAATAACACTTAGTTCCCTTTTCCTAAAACTCTGATAATTCCTGATTTAAGGCACATTGTCACCTTTAATTTACATGTTGAAGTTTACTCATGCAATGGACTTCTGAATTTTAATTCTCTCTGCTTTTCAAATTTTAGCAAGCATCAGAATCACTTGGAGGGTTGTCTAAAACCCAGATCTCTGGGATCCATCCACAAAGAGTTGGAATCCGTGTGTCAGGGTTGGCACTCAATCAGTTGCATTTCTTTTTTTTTTTAATTATTTTTATTGGAGTACAGTTGATTTACAATGTTGTGTTAGTTTCTGCTGTACAGTAAAGTGAATCAGTTATAAATATACATAAATATGCATATATCCACTCTTTTTTAGATTCTTTTCTCATATAGGTCATTACAGAGTATTGTGTAGATTTCCCTGTGCTATACAGTAGGTCCTTATTAGTTACCTATTTTATATATAGTAGTGTGTATCTGTCAATCCCAATCTCCCAATTTATCTCCCCGTCCTTTCCCCCTCGGTAACCCTAAGTTTGTTTTCTACATCTGTGACTCTATTTCGTTTTGTAAATAAGTTCATTTGTACCATTTTTTTAGATTCCACATATAAGTGATATTGTATGATACTTGTCTTTCTCTGTCTGACTTACTTCACTCAGCATGACAATCTCTAGGTCCATTCATGTTGCTGCAAAGGCATTATTTCGTTCTTTTTCATGGTTGAGTAACAGTCCATTATATATATGTACCACATCTTCTTTATCCATTCGTTTGTTGATGGACATTTAGGTTGCTTCCATGTCCTGGCTATTGTAAATAGTGTTGCAATGAACATTGGGGTACATGTATCTTTTTGAATTATGGTTTACTCCAGATATATGACCAGGAGTGGAATTGCTGGATCATATGGCATTTCTAACAAGTAATGTTAGATACCAACTGAGGCCAAAGCTTCATGCCCAAAGACTGTGCTCTAAGTATCAAGGCCCTGCAGCCATCATAAGATTCAAGTCCACATCATCTGAAGAAAATCTTCAATTTTCTAGTAGAGACACTGAGTCTTACTATATCCCAAGTATAACTTTAGTATATTAACAGTTATTTCCCATTTCATTGAAAAGAAATGCAAGCATGCATTTAAATATGCTTTATATAAAAATTAAATAGATAAAAACAGAACAAAAACTACTCATCCCTTATCTACTCAAGTACAAATTTGCATAGAGGTTTTCTGAAATACTAGCCTGATTTACACTTTGTATATATATTGAGATACAGGTTTTCACACATAAACACACACAAACTAACTCCACTTTTAGGAAAACTGGATAAACTTGCCCCATTGTCAACATATATGTTTTAAAAAAACCAACAATTTAGGAGTCTTCATTGATGTTGACTAATAAAATACAAAAAATTAGCTACATTCATAATTTTACAACTCATGGCTTCAGATATTTGCTCTAGGCTTTGCCATGTCTCACAGAAAATATTGTGCTTTTTTCTTTCAATTCAAAAATCTTTACAAAGAACTTACTATGTGATAGATGCTCTTTAGGCTTTATGGAGATTGCAAACCCTGACAGACTGTCAGAGAGGGTGCCAACCCTTTCAGGACAGTATAGAATCTATTCCCTTAACTAGGTCACAAAGCAGAGAAAAGTACAGAAAGCATGACATGGGACTTTAAAGAAGAAATATTATTTCCACCTGGAAAAATAATTAAAGGACCATACTGGAGCACTTGGAACAGAACCTGGAACACAGGAGATATTCATCAAGCCACTGTTGAATGGAAATACCGTATGGCTTAGGTTTTTAAGGACAAATGTAGGATCTGGTCACAAAGAGGTGGAGACGTTAACATTCCAAAAGTAGGTAACAGAATGATGGAAGAAGGCAACTAAAGCACAGGATTGTATGGAAGAGTTAACCTAGTTTAATGGCAGTGGAAGGTGAATGAACTAAAGGTAACGCTGGAAATTAGTTGATATTAGATTGAGGAGGGATTTGGGTTCTACACTAAGGACATTAGTCTTTATTTGATAGAAAATTGGGAACTCTTGACTGTTGTGAATCAGAGCAATTTTTATAAAGATTAGTCTAGCAGCATACACAGGATGCTTTAGCACGTAGAAAGAATAGAATCTGGGGACCAATTAAGAGGCTGCGATAATAGTAGAGTTCGTGTTAGGGTAGACCATGTGGATAGAAAGGGATGAATTTGACTAATGCTACATGTGTAGAATTCATGCTACACAAACTGGCATTTATGTGTGACAAAAGAATGACCCAATAATAACTACAAGGCTTCAAGCCTCTGTGACCAAGAGTTTTGAGTCTGGTCTGATGATGATGAGTTCATTTGGGGACATAAATATTTTGAAGAATAGTTTAGTAGTCATATTTATTTTCTATTTTTCTCATGAATGGGAAACTCTCTTATAATGCTTTTTTCCCCTTTCTCTGCCCTAAATTAGATTTCAAAAATACGTATTCATAACCTGCAGCCTTTTTTGACCAAGAAAAACAATTGCTAGAATGAAAAGCAATTGTACTCATTAATGTTCAAATTTGCTGGCTTTAAAATTGCTAAAATGAAATTTCTGGCAAGCCGGTGCATTTTCAGAAATAAAGAAATGCACTCTTCTCCATGCCAACACTATGGTGAGTTGCAGTGGCAGGTTAGTCCAATTGCAGCTCTGACAATCTGTTCACGGTGGAACTCTCCAGAATCAACCGAGTGGAATCATTCATATGGTGCTTGTCACTGAACATGAGAATGACAGAAGTCAGCACATTGGCAAAGACATCATCCATTCATCTTCCTTCTAGGAAAGTATCCTATACCATTTTTATCTTGATTCATTTTTTCTAGCTTATTATTCAAATGAAGGACACAGCTCAAGTACATCTGAAAGGAATAGACACATTTCTTTGATCCATACTTGATTTTGATTTTGAGAGATTAAGTGGCATGGCCCAGGATTTCTTAAGGGTCGATAACTTGGTTGGGATTAGGTTTGTGTGTTCTCTCACCAAAGCTAAATAAAACTATTAATTTGTGGACTCTCAGAGGCAATTTTCAAGACTTCAGAATTTCTATTCTTAATGTCACACAAGAAAATTTTATTAGAATATATTGTTTCCTTGCATTGAAGAAAAACATTTTACATAATAATGATAAGCTTCTTGAATATTCTGTGCATCTCCAAAGAAGGAGCCATCTTACACCTTCACCTCTAGGGTAGAAGTGATGCCAAGAGAAAGAATAGGACAAGGTGAGTTTGAAAACACTTTCAATATAATGAAATTGTCACCGATTCTACCTTTTGTCTATGGATCATAAAGTGCTGTACATAACAGAATTCTTCCTCAGCCCTCACTGACGTAGGAATGTATTACCTGTATTTTACAGTTGGATAAACAGAAGCTTCATCAAGTTTAAAATTGCACAGTAGGAGAGCTGGGAAAGGAGCCCAGAAGATCAGATTCCCAGTTAGTGGCCAGAATCATTAGTGTTGCTCTAGATACATTCTTCTCCTTGGCTTGGCAGTGAACTGTGACCCTAGAAAATGGGGATAGAGAAGGAAGAGGGGAGAAGGGAAAGAGGGAGGAGGGATGGCTATGGACCCACTTTATTTTTGTACAAGTGCTCAGTATGGAAAAAATAGGCATAAATGAATTTGTCAATGCCCATGGACTGTACGAACACCAGCCTCACACCTGCATACATACATACACAAACACACATTCACACACACACATACATACACACACATGCACACTCTAGTTTTTTTTTAAAAATTGAGACAACACAGCACAGTATAATGGATCATGTCTGCTTATGTTTATTGTCTTATTCTGACACTCCAAGTTGTATGATCTTGGATAAATTAGTCAGACTCTTTGGGCCTTTGTTTACTTATCTGTAAAATACAGATGGTAATTCCTACATCATTGTTGTGCTGATTAAATACAACTCTTCTTGTGTAAAGGATATGAGCCTTACCACTGCCCAGTCCTACCCAAGCACATATGCCCAGGATTTTCCTAATCCTACCACAACTGCCTTTCTAGACTTCAGAGACCCCGCCCTTCATTTTAGGACCATAGTCAAGACTCTAAAAATGGGCAGATTTTTGCTGAAGCGTTTGGATGGGAAGTTTAGAAAAGTCCAGGTCACAACTGGGAATCACTTCTGGAATATCCACAGGAGATACTTAGAGAGCTGTGGATGGAAGGATTGATCAGATGGCAATGAGGAAAGCAAATGTGACATAGGCAAGATGAAGAACTTCCCTGAACCCTAACGGGATGTTCCAACCCTTGAGATCCAGCGATGTGGCCCTGCCAGGGTAGAGAAGAACTCAACAGGAAGCCAGTGCTGACCAGGACCTCCTTCTGCGGGTCCCTCAGATTCTAGCTCATTGATCTCCACCAAGGTCAAACCCTTTCCTGCCCTTCCCACCATCTCTGGCCCCAGTCCAGTTAATTCCCCTCTTGTCTTTCTGACAGTGGGCTAGGCTGGGCCTTCTTATATTCTCTTTCTAATCTGTTGTGACATAAACTCAATGCCTTGCTTCCTTTGGGGTTATCCCAAAAGCTTTTCCTTCCCTTAAAAAAAGTAAGCTTATTTCAAATGGAAAACCTTGGCTTTCAGGGTGTTGTTCCTGTTAAGACACCTAAGAGCCTGTTTTG
Organism: Balaenoptera ricei; assembly: GCF_028023285.1. Taxonomy (NCBI): domain Eukaryota; kingdom Metazoa; phylum Chordata; class Mammalia; order Artiodactyla; family Balaenopteridae; genus Balaenoptera; species Balaenoptera ricei. Next base: position 108,844,250 of record NC_082645.1, on the reverse strand, counting down.
AATGTTTTAACACTCAAATACAGTTTCTTCCCTCACTTTTCCCTTTTGTGATGATTCTAAGATTCCTTAAGGCAAAATGGATGCCACTGACCCAACTACGAGAAATGCTGAAAAGCAAAGTGCAAAGATTAATATTTCAGAGCATTATTTTGCTTCATACGTGAAGCACTTAATGCAATGTCACATATTAAAAATTTAATAAAAAACCTGTTCTTATTCTTCTTAGGTGTGTTGCAGCCTAATGTGAGTCTGATAAAGCTTTTTGCATATCTTTATGGTTCCTTACATCATCATACACATTTGATTGTCTACTAAGGATGGCCCCATGTGCCAGATACTTTGCTTGTTGCTGGGGAATATTAAGATATGTGCTATGGCCCCATCTTTCAAGGAGATCAGCATTTAGGGGCAGAGGCAATCAGGTTAATAGGTTGCTTAAAAGAACATACTAGAGAGAGATAATAAGATATTTTAGGGAGTCCAGGAGAGGAAGTGATGATGAAAGATGGAAGATGTCAGATTTGTCAGAGAAGGTAATGTTCGAGCACGGCTTTGGGGGAGATATGTTTTCCAATCATACTAAGTGAAGTAAGTCAGACAGAGAAAGACAAACATCATATGATATCACTTATCTGTGAACTCTAAAAAAATGATACAAACGAACATATTTACAAAACAGAAACAGGCTCACAGACTTAGAAAACAAATTTATGATTACCAAAGGGGAAAGTGGAGGAGGGAAAAATTAGGAGTTTGGGATTAACATATATACCCTACTATATACAAAATGGATAATCAACAAGGAAGTACTATATAGCACAGGGATCTCTACTCAGTATTCTGTAATAACCTCTATGGTAAAAGAATCTGAAAAATGAATAGATATGTGTATATAACTGAATCAGTGGGCTGTATACCTGAAACTAACACAACATTATAAACCAATTTTACTCCAATATAAAGTAAAATTTAAAAAAACACTGATAAGAATGTAACTTCAGGCAGAGGGGTCAGCATGGGCAAACATAGGGAGGTTTTAAAGTCATAAGCTACAAGTTCAGTTAGAAATTTAACAGAAGGATTGGCAGGGAATGGTGGGAGCCAAGAAATTGAGAGAACTTGGGTCCAGACTGCGAAAGCCCTGACACGCAGGAAGGGGTGGTGGGTAACTTTATCCCGTGGGCAAGTGAGAACCAATACAAATGATGCTTTCAGGTGCTTTCACTAAGCAACTGCTGAAACCCTCCCTCCTGACAAATAATTCACCAAAAAATATCAATGTCAAGCCCTGATCATTTTTCCCAGTGTTCAAAGTAAATGTTAATACAGATCACAAGAGTAATGTTAAAAATGGGTTTTTTTCGAATTAAGTGTTTAAAGAAATCATTGCTGATAAAGGTTAAAAAATTATATTTTATAAAAGTGCCATTAGTGGATAATTCAGCTGATGTGAACATTGGCACGTTAAATTAATAGCTTTGAACTTCTCATCAGTAGAAAAAAATGAAATACGAGTGACTGCCTTCCCCAGGATGAATCACAGTAAGTACAAGTCAGACTTGATAACTTTCAGTCCTAGGTTAAAAGGGCCTCAGGCACATCACTTAGGAAATTTTCAGGACTGTAGGTGGCTCTTTCTGTGTCTTCATGTCTTTCTGATGCCTGGCCCAGAACCTGTGTCCCAGTTGTCAGCACAATTAGTCAATGGACAGCAACGAATCATGAGGCTGATTCTGTTGGTTTTATGATACCTCTGCTTCCAAATAGCTGTCAGAAATGGGATTCTTCCACTCTGAAAACACACAAAAACGCAGAAGGTAGGAAGGCATGAGAGTTGAATAATATTGTCAGCCCTGGGCTGATGAGTGAGGATTACACATGCAGGCTCTGCTCGTCTGCCGTGCCTTTTTGTTGAGGAAACCCTTCCAAAACACAAAATAAAATAAAATCCCTATTCACGTGCATGACTATATTAATTCTTGAAAACTGGCAGAATTTCATTTGGCTAATCCAGTTGGAATTATACACGTTTCTTATAGCGGGTGTGAAAACACTGTTAAGAGAATTCTGTATTAGCCATTAATATAGGTGCAATGTGATTATTATTTTTTCCTTTTCATTGTTGCCTTTGGCCATGTATGAACACAACCAGATTAACTAGTAATAATGTTCGAGTCACTGAAAAATCAATATAATCTCTTAGACCAGCAAGCACAACTTTTCCTCACTTGATTGCTTAGCACGGTTCCTGCAGTGGAGGTGTCCCATATCCGCTGGAACTCGCATCTACATGCCCGAAGACTGCTTACTGCAAACGCCCTTGACTGCTTACTGCAAATGCCCTTGACTGCTTACTGCAAATGCCCTTGACTGCTTGAAGACGTTGTTTCTGACCAAGGGAGTACGATCACCTAGTATACAGAACAGATTTCTACTACAAATTATAGATCCAGATTCAGGTAGGGATGTGAGATAAAAATAGAGACCAATGCTTAGGTGTAGATATAGATATAAAATGATATAAGATAGATGGTATGAGGGACTTCCCTGGTGGTCCAGTGGGTAAGACTCACCGCTCCCAATGCAGGGGGCCCGGGTTCCATCCCTGCTCGGGTAACTAGATCCCGCATGCATGACGCAACTAAGAGTTCCCACGCCGCAACTAAGAGTCCACATGCCACACTAAGAGAAGTCCGCATGCTGCAACTAAAAGATCCCGCATGCCGCACCTAAAGATCCCAAATGCCGCAACTAAGACCTGGTGCAGCCAAAATAAATAAATAAAAATAAATAATATAAATAAAATAGATATTAAGATAGATGGTATGAGAAAAGTGATATCAGAGATACAAGTAACGAGATATAGAATATTAAAGATGAGATATTAAATATGATGATATTAAATATAGATATAGGTTTATTGTTGTTGTTGTATTTTACCCAAAATGTCTGTGGGGTGGCGTAGGTGGGGCTCACTGCACCAGCTGAGTATGTCATGTTATAAGAGATGCCTGCCATTTTTATACCATATTTATTTTCCTCTTTCACCCCCACTATAACAAGAGAACTTTGTTATGCTTTAGTTGTTCATTTTAAAGTTATTGATTCATACTTTCCAACTAAACATTGTTTCTGAAGAATTTAGTTTTTTATTGCCACCAGATCTTAAAATCAAGCATTGAACTTCTCCTAAAGGAGTGAATGAGGTGGCATATTATATCTGAAGGACTTAGACCATGTCTGGCACAAGGTGAGAGATAGATGGGCACGTGTTATGCTGATATTGTGGTGGTTGTTATTGTGGGAATGGAAGGTGGAGTAGAGGAAACATTTCTTCAAGTCACAGATAACATACTTAATTACTGTAGTTATGTTTCATATGTGATGTTTAGTTCTAATTCTGCCTGGAGTGCTGTGTTAAGAGGAATCTGAGTATGCACTAAGCTCAGTGAAAAGAACACCATTCTTGGACAAAAAAATACCCTGGTGAAGATGACAAAGAACTTTGCCTTCAGACAATTACTTGGTAGTAACAGGGATTTGAACCCGTGGAGTCAGACTCCACAGCCCCAGATTTTAACGGCCATATGGTTCCCCTGGGTTTGCAAAGAGAAATGGGCCCTGAGAGATCAGATTCCCCTGCAATGAGATTCTGTATTTCTTGGATGCCAAGATAATCTCTTTGGGTAACGAACCACCATCAAATCAGTACCTCATACTGGAAAGAAACTGCAGGTAACAGCTGCATCATTGTCAGATTTCTCTGAAATCTCCATCCTTTTTTTTATTGTATAGTTTATAAAACTTGAAATACACTAATTTAGCCTAAGATAAGGCAGAAGTGTTGCCTATTACGTAGAATTTAAACCTGGTTTATTTGCCGTCTTTTTTTTTTTTTTTTTTTGGTTACCTCTTTCTTCCAGTAACAAGAGTAGAAGGATATCCAGACTAAGTATCTCAGGGAATTATTTTAATTTACTTCACCAAAAATGCTACAGTACTGAATATTCCCCAATTGAAAGTAATTAAAGTGGTAAACCTCAGTTTTAAAAATGCCCAGAGACTCAATTGACCCTAGAAAAAGATATATTTACGCTCAAGTGAGAATTTCACCAGCATGCCCTTTCTTATTTTTTTTTCTGTTACATTTATAACTTATACATACATGACCTTATTATTAAACATTCTAGTTCTTCAAAGCAATAAATAAATATTCTAGCTTCTGGTGGTATGCATTCAGTCAAATGTAAATATGGTTAAGCACTGAATGGATGGATTTATGTAGAAGAATAAAAATAAAAACTAAAATACCTTACAAATAACAATAGAAGTTGGAGTCATAATCATAAATAAAACATACAGGAAAAAAGAAACAGAAAGGATGTGAAATGCTATTAGATAAGCCAAGGATACATATGAGTCTGGGAATTAAATTGTATTAAAAATACTGGCACATGAAACATTAGGGGTTAACTAGATATTGAAGGAGAATATTCATAAGAACTTGAAGTACAACAAAGTCAAAAAATATTCCTCTTAATGGAGATTAAAAACAGATTTAACATTAATTTCCTAAAGCAATTTTGAAGTTTCCCGTCTGGCTACACTTAAGTGCAGCTGTGTCCCAGGTTGAAATCTATGATAAACTCATCTATCCATCTCTGCTCCCACCTCAAAATCTGGATGGAAATTATGTACTTGGTGCCAGGAAATTAGAGCCATACCTTCACTCCACCCTAGCATGAGTATTCATTTAAGATCAGAAGCTAGACAGCCCTAATGCAATTTGCACTCAGCTCCTTCCCAGCCCCGATATCCCTGACTATTGAATTCTCTTGTTTTATTATTTGGGTGCATTCCTGTATGTATGTTTTCTCCACTATTTTTTCTTTGAGGGCAAGAGGGCATCTTCATTCACCATTATATCTCGTACATTTCCTCACAATAATCTTAACTGCTAATTGCAAAATATCTACCATGTGGTGTCCACCCTCTTTGCATGTGTTATTTCAAGCTCTTCCATCTCTGCAAGTATTTTATCCCCATGGTCATCAATGGTGTTAATTAAAGCACCCTGATAAAACAAACTTTCAAGATGACCTCATATAGTATGAGGCATTTCCAAGTGGCCTTTCTTGAATGAAGGCCATTCTGTCTCCTCAAAGAACTGTTTTAAAATGTGTGCAGCTGGCTCTTATGATAACTATAGCATGCTCTTGGTATTTAATAGGTGGGAAACGAAGATGCTAAATGCCTAGGAGTGCGAGACACAGCCTCCCTCAGTAAAGAATAATCTTACCCAAAATGTCAACTGGGCTTCATGGAAAAACATTGGCAGGCGGTCGTTTGTTCGTTTCTCTTGAATGACTCTCTCTCCTTTTATGTAGTGAAACATCTTAAAAGAATTGCATCCAGCTTCATTTAAACTTCACAGAATAGTGCCACTCTAACAAAGCAAAACAAAACAAAAAAGCATTTAGGAGAAATAAAGGAAATGGAGAGAGATTAGTTTCATCTGGAGTTTGGCTTCCTGTCTTCAGCACATCTTCACAGTGAGATTATTTCCAATCACTTAATACAAGTGGCTTTTCTCCCCATCAACTCTGTTAGTTAACTGATAATGCAAAAGATGTGAAATGTAATATGACTTCCCCTTGACACTTCTCACACTGCAAGCAAATTAAGAGTTCTCTTTACATCATTGTTTACTACGGGAATAATAAGCCTAGGAGTTCAAAATACATTTTTATGTACTTTATGGAATAAATCATTTGCAAGTGATATTACGCCCAGATCTATCTCCTCTGACAACTGAGTTGTTTGCAGTGCTGCCGAATGGAAATGACACTAAAAGCATGCGGTGATTTAAGAGGTTGGTTGACTTATACTAGCAATGGCAGAATTGATGGGGGATGGGAGAGGGGTGAAAGAGAGTTCAGAATATCTGTATGTTTCCATTGCCCTGTGAAGATTAGGCAGAAAGGATTTCAAAATAAACTTTTGTGCATCCACTTATCCTTGGCTTTATAATGAACTTAATACACATTTAATCCATGGGTTTTAGCCTTATCTTACCATAGAAAACCTTTTTTTTTTTTTTTTTTTGCCTATTTTGACAGCAGCAAAATGCCACGGGCTGCAGCGGATACGTGATGGTGAGATAGTAAACAGTGCAATGGATAACAGAAATCCCCCTAGAGGTAGACCAGCTTGGAGAAACAGAAGGTGGTTGGGAAAGGAAACTGTGTCCCAAATTAGCGTTAAGTTGCCAACGGAGGCCTGTGCTCTATCATACCCTCTGCTGGCGGAGGGAAGAAACAGCAACGGATCTTGGTCCAGGCCTCACTGTGATTAATAGCAAGTTACTGCTTAGAGCATTTGGTACCCACCGGGTCAGGTGAAAGACCAGCCTTGGACAAAATGGTGTTAGAATGAGTCCTCAGTGTCCTTCTCGCATCTTCTCTGTCACATTCCCCCTGATCTTCACCCTTTCTCCAGTAGAATTTCTAGTTTAAGGAGAAAATCAATTGGAAAACTTATTGCAGACCTTTGCTTCCTTCCTTCCATACTTCTTTTATTTCTTTTTGATGTATTAGAAGCCACAGGAATAATGATTTCACTCAACACAACTATTAACTGTGCAATATTCATCAAGCATTCTGTGCTGGTGTTGGAGAGAGAGTTTAATGATGTTTACCACATTTTAATAGTCTCACGTCAAGTACAACCAACATTTACTGAGTGTAAACTGTGTGCCAAGCTCCGTGTGGACTGCTTCATTATTAATATGACGTCCTCCTTGCTATGGGAGAGCTAAATTCTATAAGGCAAAAAGGTAAATAAAGGATTTCAAAACAGTGGAATGAGTAGCTCACAGTACAGAGGAAGCCCAGCGAGCCCATGGGGAATGGGGGTGTCCAGGTAGGTTTGAAGTTGGATATGAAGCAGTTAACCAGATAAATAAGGGGTAAGGGACTCCAGGTAGAGGAAGAAGTTTGCATCAGTGTAGATCAGCATGGTGTGAATGGGGGCTTGCTGAAGTTCAAGGTTGCTAGCTTACTGTGTCTGAGGTAATGTGTGGCAGAGGAAAAGAAAACAGAGACGGGGTCAGGGTGAGTCTTTCTGATATGAACAAAGCTCATACTTCACCATGTGGGCCATGCAGAGTCATTAAGCATTTTTAACATGGATGTAACATCATAAGATTTCTATTTTAGCCAGAACACCCTACTAGTAGTATGGAGGCAGGATTTGTGGGAAAGCAGAGATCAGTGAGGAATCTCTGCAATAATTCTAATGAAAATAATTTGTCTGAATAAAGGGGAAAACTCATAGATTCCAGAAAATTTTAAGGCTTCATGATTGACTGGGCATGGGAATACTAAAGGGGAGAGGAAGGACTCAAAGGCAACTCCCAAGCTTCCTACCTGAATGGATACTGGTTTTCTTAGGTGAGATAGATAATACAGAAAGGCAAATACGTTTGGGGAGAAAGAAACTGAATTTACTTTTGATCCTTTATACTGGAGATTCTCATGTAGTATTAATGTAAAAAGTGGAAAAGATGGGGGTGGAGTTATATATTTAGGCATCATTCTCATTAAAAAATAGTTAAAAACATACAAGTGGATAATATTGCCCACAAGAGTATTATAATAAGGAGAGAGGTATTTACTAATATGACCACCTTTATTTTTTTGTTTCATATTTTTTCTTTTTTTTGTCATACCTTTTGTTTTGAATTTTATTTTATTTTATTTTTTATACAGCAGGTTCTTATTAGTTATCTATTTTATACATATTAGTGTATACATGTCAATCCCAATCTCCCAATTCATCCCACCACCACCCCTCCCCCTGCCACTTTCCCCCCTTGGTGTCCATATGTTTGTTCTCTACATCTGTGTCTCTATTTCTGCCTTACAGTTCATCGGTACCATTTTTCTAGATTCCACATATATGAATTAATATACAATATTTGTTTTTCTCTTTCTGACTTCACTCTGTATGACAGTCTCTAGGTCCATCCACATCTCTACAAATGACCCAATTTCGTTCTTTTTTATGGCTGAGTAATATTCCATTGTATAGATGTACCACATCTTCTTTATCCATTTGTCTCTGGATGGGCATTTAGATTGTTTCCATGACCTGGCTATTGTAAATAGTGCTGCAATGAACATTGGGGTGCATGTGTCTTTTTGAATTATGGTTTTCTCTGGGTAAATGCCCAGTAGTGGGATTGTTGAGTCATACAGTAATTCTATTTTTAAGGAACCTCCATACTGCTCTCCTTAGTGGCTGTATCAATTTACATTCCCACCAACAGTGCAAGAGGGTTCCCTTTTCTCCACACCCTCTCCAGCATTTGCTGTTTGTAGATTTTCTGATGATGCCCATTCTAACTGGTGTGAGGTGATACCTCATTGTAGTTTTGATTTGCATTTCTCTAATAAGTAGTGATGTTGAGCAGCCTTTCAAGTGCCTCTTGGTCATCTGTATGTCTTCTTTGGAGAAATGTCTATTTAGGCTTTCTGCCCATTTTTGGATTGGGTTGTTTGTTTTTGTTTGTTTGTTTTTTAATTTTTTTGTATTTATTTATTTATTTATCTATGGCTGCATTGGGTCTTTGTTTCTGTGCGAGGGCTTTCTCCAGTTGCGGCGAGCAGGGGCCACTCTTCATCGCAGTGCGTGGGTCTCTCACCGTTGCGGCCTCTCCCGCTGCGGAGCACAGGCTCCAGACGCACAGGCTCAGTAATTGTGGCTCACGGGCCCAGCTGCTCCGCAGCACGTGGGATCTTCCCAGACCAGGACTCGAACCCGTGTGCCCTGCATTGGCAGGCAGACTCTCAACCACTGCGCCACCAGGGAAGACCCGGGTTGTTTGTTTTTTTACTATTGAGCTGCATGAGCTGTTTATATAATTTAGAGATTAATCCTTTGTCAGTTGATTCGTTTACAAATATTTTCTCCCATTCTGAGGGTAATCTTTTCATCTTCTTTATAGTTTCCTTTGCTGTGCAAAAGCTTTGAAGTTTCATTAGGTCCCATTTGTTTATTTTTGTTTTTATTTCCATTACTCTAGGAAGTGGATCAAAAAGGATCTTGCTGTGATTTATGTCAAAGTGTGTTCTTCCTCTGTTTTCCTCTAAGAGTTTTAGAGTGTCTGGTCTTACCTTTAGGTCTTCAATCCATTCTGAGTTTATTTTTGTGTATGGTGGTAGGGAGTGTTTTAATTTCATTCATTTACATGTAGCTGTCCAGTTTTCCCAGCACCACTTATTGAAGAGACTGTCTTTTCTCCATTGTATATCCTTGACTCCTTTGTCATAGATTAGTTGACCATAGGTGCATGGGTTTGTCTCTGGGCTTTCTATGCTGTTCCATTGATCTATATTTCTGTTTTTGTACCAGTACCATATTGTCTTCATGACTGTAGCTTTGTAGTATAGTCTGAAGTCAGGGAGTTTGATTCCTCCGACTCCATTTTTTTCTCTCGAGGTTGTTTTGGATATTCAAGGTCTTTTGTGTCTCCATAAAAATTTAAAGATTTTTTTGTTCTAGTTCTGTAAAAAATGCCATTGGTAATTTGATAAGTATTGCATTGAATCTGTAGATTGCTTTGGGTAGTATAGTCATTTTCACAGTATTGATTCTTCCAGTCCAAGAACATGGTATATCTCTCCATCTGTTTGTGTCATCTTTGATTTCATTCATCAGTGTCTTATAGTTTTCTGAGTACAGGTCTTTTACCTCCTTAGGTAGGTTTATTCCTAGGTATTTTATTCTTTTTGTTGCAATGGTGAATGGGCTTGTTTCCTTAATTTCTCTTTCTGATTTTTCATTGTTTGTGTATAGGAATGCCAGAGATTTCTGTGCATTAATTTTGCATCCTGCAACTTTACCAAATTCATTGATTAGCTCTAGCAGTTTTCTGGTGGCATCTTTAGGATTATCTATGTATAGTATCATGTCATGTGCAAACAATGACTGTTTTACTTCTTCTTTTCCAATTTGTATTCCTTTTATTTCTTTTTCTTCTCCGATTGCCATGGCTAGGACTTCCAAAACTATGTTGAATAATAGTGGTGAGAGTGGACATCCTTGTCTTGTTCCTGATCTTAGAGGAAATGCTTTCAGTTTTTCACCATTGAGAATGATGTTTGCTGTGGGTTTGTTGTATATGGCCTTTATTACATTGAGGTAGTTTCCCTCTATGCCCACTCTCTGGAGAGTTTTTTTTTTTAACATCTTTATTGGAGTATAATTGCTTTACAATGGTGTGTCAGTTTCTGCTGTAGAACAAAGCGGGTCAGCTATACATATACATATATCCCCATATCCCCTCCCTCTTGTTTCTCCCTCCCACGCTCCCTTCTGGAGAGTTTTTATCGTAAATATGTGTTGAATTTTATCAAAAGCTTTTTCTGCATCTTTTGAGATGATCATATGGTTTTTGTTCTTCAGTTTGTTATCATGGCGTACCACATTGATTGATTTGCATATATTAAAGAATCCTTACATCCCTGGGATAAATCCCACTTGATCATGTTGTATGATCCTTTTAATGTGTTGTTGGATTCTGTTTGCTAGTATTTTGTTGAGGATTTTTGCATCTATATTCATCAGTCATATTGGTCTGTAATTTTCTTTTTTTGTAGTATCTCTGGTTTTGGTATCAGGATGATGGTGGCTTCGTAGAATGAGTTTGGGAGTGTTCCTTCCTCTGCAATTTTTTTGAAGAGTTAGAGAAGGATGGGTGTTAGCTCTTCTCTAAATGTTTGATAGAATTCACCTGTGAAGCCATCTGGTCCTGGGGTTTTGTTTGTTGGAAGATTTTTAATCACAGTTTCAATTTCATTACTTGTGCTTTGTCATATTTTGTTTGTCAAAATTTGTTCATATTTTCTGTTTCTTCCTGGTTAAGTCTTGGAAGGTTATCCCTTTCTAAGAATTTGTCCATTTCTTCCAGGTTGTCCATTTTATTGACATAGAGTTGCCTGGAGTAGTCTCTTATGATGCGTTGTATTTCTGCAGTGTCCATTGTAACGTCTCCTTTTTCATTTCTAATTTTATTGATTTGAATCCTCTCCCTCTTTTTCTTGATGAGTCTGGCTAAAGGTTTATCAATTTTGTTTATCTTCTCAAAGAACCAGCTTTTAGTTTTATTGATATTTGCTATTGTTTTCTTTGTTTCTATTTCATTTAGTTCTGCTCTAATATTTATGATTCCTTTCCTTCTACTAACTTTGGGTTTTATTTGTTCTTCTTTCTCTAGTTCCTTTAGGTGTAAGGTTAGATTGTTTATTTGAGATTTTTCTTGTTTCTTGAGGTAAGCTTGTATTGCTATAAATTTCCCTCTTAGAACTGTTTTTGCTGCATCCCATAGGTTTTGGATCATCGTGTTTCTATTGTCATTTTTCTCTAGGTGTTTTTTGATTCTCTCTTTGATTTCTTCAGTGACCTCTTGGTTATTTAGTAACGTATTGTTTAGCCTCCATGTGTTTGTGTTTTTTACATTTTTTTCCCTGTAATTTATGTCTAATCTCATAGTGCTGTGGTCAGAAAAGATGCTTGATGTGATTTCAATTTTCTTAAATTTACTAAGGCTTGATTTGTGACCCAAGGTGTGAGCTATCCTGGAGAATGTTCTGTGTGCACTTGAGAAGAAAGTGTAATCTGCTGTTTTTGGATGGAATGTCCTATAAATATCAATTAACTCTATCTGGTCTATTGTGTCATTTAAAGCTTCTGTTTCCTTATTAATTTTCAGTCTGGATGATCTGTCCATTGGTGTTAGTGAGGTGTTAAAGTCCCTCACTATTATTGTGTTACTGTCAATTTCCTCTTTTATAGCTGTTAGCATTTGCCTTATGTATTGAGGTGCTCCTGTGTTGGGTGCATATATATTTATAATTGTTATATCTTCTTCTTGGATTGATCCCTTGATCATTATGTAGTGTCCTTCCTTGTCTCTTGTAACATTCTTTATTTTAAAGTCTATTTTATCTGATATGAGTATTGCTACTCCAGCTTTCTTTTGATTTCCATTTGCATGGACTATCTTTTTCTGTCCCCTCATTTTCAGTCTGTATGTGTCCATAGGTCTGAAGTGGGTCTCTTGTAGACAGCATATATACATGTCTTGTTTTTGTATCCATTCAGCCAGTCTGTGTCTTTTGGTTGGAGCATTTAATCCATTCACGTTTAAGGTAATTATCGATATGTATGTTATTATTTTCATTTTCTTAATTGTTTTGGGGTTGTTTGCGTAGGTCATTTTCTTCTTTTGTGTTTCCCACTTAGAGAAATTCCTTTAGCATCTGTTGTAGAGCTGGTTTGGTGGTGCTGAATTCTCTTAGCTTTTGCTTGTCTGTAAAGCTTTTGATTTCTCTGTCGAATCTGAATGAGATCCTTGCCGGTAGAGTAATCTTGGTTGTAGGTTCTTCCCTTTCGTCACTTTAAATATATCATGCCATTCCCTCTGGCTTGTAGATTTTCTGCTGAGAAATCAGCTGTTAACCTTATGGGAGTTCCCTTGTATGTTGTCATTTTTCCCTTGTTGCTTTTAATAATTTTTCTTTGTCTTTGATTTTTGTCAATTTGATTACTATGTGTCTCGGCGTGTTTCTCCTTGGGTTTATCCTGCCTGGGATTCTCTGCACTTCCTGGACTTGGGTGGCTCTTTCCTTTCCCATGTTAGGGAAATTTTCCACTATAATCTCTTCAAATATTTTCTCGGGTCCTTTCTATCTCTCTTCTCCTTCTGGGACCCCTAAAATGCAAATGTTGGTGCGTTTAATGTTGTCCCACTGGTCTCTTAGGCTGTCTTCATTTCTTTTCATTCTTTTTTCTTTATTCTGTTCCATGGCAGTGAATTCCCACATTCTGTCCTCCAGGTGATTTATCCGTTCTTTTGCCTCAGTTATTCTGCTGTTGATTCCTTCTGGTGTATTTTTCATTTCCGTTATTGTATTGTTCATCTCTGTTTGTTTGTGCTTTAACTCTTCTAGGTGTTTGTTCTTTAATTCTTCTAGATCTTTGTTAAGTATTTCTTGCATCTTATCAATCTTTGCCTCCATTCTTTTTCCAAGGTCTTGGATCATCTTCACTATCATTATTCTGAATTGTTTTTCTGGAAGGTTGCCTATCTCCACTTCATTTAATTGTTTTTGTGGAGTTTTATCTTGTTCCTTCATCTGGTACATAGTCCTCTGTCTTTTCATTTTGTCTGTATTTCTGTGAATGTGTTTTTCATTCTACAGGCTGCAGGATTTTAGTTCTTCTTGCTTCTGCTGTCTGCCCTCTGGTCAATGGGGTATCTAAGAGGCTTGTGCAAGCTTCCTGATGGGAGGGGCTGGTGGTGAGTAGAGCTGGGTGTTGCTCTGGTGGGCAGAGCTCAGTAAAACTTTAATCCACTTATCTGCTGATGGGTGGGGCTGAGTTCCCTCCCTGTTGGTCGTTTGGCCTGAGGCGACCCAGCACTGGAGGCTACAGGCTCTTTGGTGGGGCTAATACCGACTCTGGGAGGGCTCATGCCAAGGAGTACTTCCCTGAACTTCTGCTGCCAGTGTCCTTGTCCCCAGGGTGAATCACAGCCACCCTGGCCTCTGCATGAGACCCTCCAACACTAGCAGGTAGGTCTAGTTCAGTCTCCTATGGGGTCTCTGCTCCTTCCCCCTGGGTCCTGATATGCACACTACTTTGTGTGTGCCCTCCAAGAGTGGAGTCTCTGTTTCCCCCAGTCCTGTCAAAGTCCTGCAGCCAAATCCCGCTAGCTTTCAAAGTCTGATTCTCTGGGAATTCCTCTTCCCATTGCTGGACCCCCAGGTTGGGAAGCCTGACGTGGGGCTCAGAACCTTCACTTCAGTGGGTGGACTTCTGTGGTATAATTGTTCTCCAGTTTGTGAGTCACACACCCAGCAATGACCACCTTTAAAAATGGATAAATGGATAGAGGAAAAGGACCACAGAAGGAGGAAAGAAGATAAAGTAACACTTCATAGAAATCATAGAAGTTTGTTTTTTTTTTTTCTAATTGGAGTATAGTTACTTTACAATGTTGTGTTAGTTTCTGCTGTACAATGAAGTGAATCAGCTATATGTGAAGTTTAATGAGTGTGTGCATGTGTGTATGTGTGTTGCAGGTGGGGGTGGGGAGGATGGTGTAAGATCTGAGAAGTGAATGAAAATGAAGAATGGGAGAAAACCAAATGAACCAGAAAAGAAAGTGCTCTGCCATGTGTAGATGACTCTTTCTAGAATCCTACATGAGAGAAAGACATGATAACAGCAAAAAAGATGCCAATTTAAAAGAGTTCTGTTTTGTTTTTTTTTTTTTAGAATTGGACATGACCAGAAAATGTTTAGCACTAAAAGAAGAGATTCAATCTGCAAGGATGAATCTGCAGTTATGGCTGTAGAGAGAATTACACTGATGAAGGAACTTCCCAGAGAGATGGGAGTGCTGAGAAGATAAGTGAAAGTGAAAGAGCTGGCATCAAACAGGATGAAAAAGACCTCCTGTAATTGGAGGTTAGACACTGAAAGGAAGATGAGTGAAGAAGATATTTTGAGGAGGTCAGACCATAAGATTGATTGATTTCCCCAGATGTCTTCATTTTCTTGTCAATACCAATGCCAAGGTTTTCAAAGCTTGTATGGTGGTGGGACAGGATAGTGGGCTTGAGGAGAGCAATTAAGGTTCTTAAAGACCATTAAATGAAGAGTCAGCAATGGTAAAGCCAGAGTGTGTATCAGCAGCATTGAGGATCCAAAAACAAGGAGATTCTATACATTTCTAGAGGTACCAGTCCAACCAGTTGGGTCCTTTTGTACACAATTCTCAGAAACCCAGATTGGAGACAAAGGGTAGATTGTTGTAGGGATTCCAGAGTTGAGATATTTTGAGTGTAAATTGCTGATAAAGCTTCTAAGAAAGTAAATTCATGTCATCACACAGGAAGTTAAGACAGGAAGACAGAAGAGAAAGGCCATAAATAGGATTTTTCAGAGAGGGAAAATAGGATTAGCACAGTGACGGGCTAGACCCTAGGGGGCTCACAAGAATTGGTTGTGCACCTTTCTTTTTAACTCGGTTTCAATGACCTCAAGTTGGTAGCTTGAAAAAGGCTTTGGTGGGAGTATTTATGCCACAGATATTGGCAAGCTTGACAAATTGGGAAGCAGGGTACCAGCACACCTGTAGATTAAAGAGTGGGAAAATGGTCATTAGCCATTTAGAAGGATAGGAGGTCATGGTCAGAGTGTGAAAAATATTGACAGTTAATATCTGTGACATGGAAGGTAATGAAAAATGCCAGGCTGTTTTTGTTTTGTTAGTTAGATTTGGTTTTGTTTTTATTGGCTGAAGCAGAGGCGAAGAAAGAAAACCACATAAATGGAGTTCAAGGCTATTGTAGTAGATGGTTCATAAAAATGATTGTTAAAACTTCTCAGGTAGAGGACAGGAGTTTATTCAGGCACCCAAATCTTCAATTAATCAAATGGGACAATCAGAAAAAAAGGTAAATACCATCTATGAGGAAAAAGACAGAAAGTTGTATTGTGAACCACAAGGACTTAATTTTATGCAAGGTGTTTCCTACTGCTGCTGTAATAAATTACCACTAACTGAGTGGCTTAAAACAATGCAAATGTATTATCTTACAATTCTGGAAGCCAGAAATCCAAAATGGATCTCACTGGGCTAAAATCAAGGTGTCAGCTGGGCTGTGTTTCTTTCTGGAGGTTTTATGGGAGGATCTGTTTTCTTGGCTTTCTTTGTTTCTAGAGGCTGCCTGCATTCCTTGGCTCATGGCCCTCTTCCATGCTTAAATCCAGCGATGTCCCGCTGAGCCTTTCTCATGGTGCCAGCTCTCTGTTCTGACTCTTCTGCTTCCTTGTTCCCAATTTAAAGACCCTTGTGATTACACTGAGCACACCTGAATGTCCAGGATACTCTCTCCATCTCAAGGTCAGCAGACTAGCAAACATAATTCTAATTTCAATCATAATTCCCCTTGCCTTGCAAGAATACCTTCTCACAGATTCCAGGGTTTATGACATGAATATATTTTGGAGGGAAGGGGGCCTGATTGTGCCTACCACACAAGAGAAGAAGTGCACTTTTTCTCCTAGATTTTCTCAGACTTATTATATTTAATGAGATTTAATTCAACAGACTTTTATTGTTCATAATATTATGCTAGATATTATGATGGGAAAGAGTACTTGATAATGAATAATTTAAACCTTTATGGGAAATATTATTTTATTTCTCTTATAAAACATTTGAAATGAAAGGTTTAGTGGCAAAAAGAAGAAGGTTTTTTTAAAAATTTAGTTCCTTGGAACCCACTGGTGTAAGCTAGCTCATTTGAAGGTTGCTAGGGAGTTGCTAAGGGATATTGTATAGAGAAATTTAAGTTTTGCATTATCTGTGCTGATCAGTGATAAAAGGGACAAGGCTTATTTCTTTTTTCAAAGAAGGTTAAAAATAATCAGACCATTCCCAGCTGAGTGCTTGGAATGTAACAGGTGTTCGATAAACATTTTCTGAACTGAATTGAATGTCACTGAATGCCCTTCTCATTGGAAGATTTTTATTAATTAACCTTTATTAATTTTTATTAATTAGGTTTAATTTTTCTTTACTGTGGTGAGCTACCTTGACTGTGACCATTCACCCCTCATTTATTTTCTATGGATAGAAGGCAGAACCACACTGAGGAGGGAAGTTTCTGTCTCCCCCCTCCTCTTCATGGCACCAAGGGCCAATATCTAAGACAAACAACATTCTATCCTTCACGTCATCTTTTCCCAAGGCACCTCCCAAGACATTTCTACCTCTCACCTTAAGACCCAAAAGATACCATTCATGATTAAATCGAATATGAATATGAAAATTTCAAATAAAAATATGACAGGGAAAGGCCCAAGGATAAACTTATAAACACACAGGAAAAAGTTTTACTGACATCTTAAAAAAAAGATATGCTTCCATGGATATGAAAGGAATAGATACTAAAAAGATTGAAGTGCCTCACAAATTCCTGTGTAAGGCTAATACTAGAGTGAGTGAGGCCAAGCAAAATCTCAAATGACATTTTATATTAACAAAATCGTTCTAAATTTTATCTGTAACTTTAGGCACTAAGAGAAAACAGCAATCGTGGAAAAAAAGTTATCATGAGAGAAGACCTATTCTACCATATATGTAAACACTTTGAAATGCAAAAGCTAAAAATTATCTCAAAACAATGTGAAATTAATATAGTATTATGAAATAGTTTGGCTTAGTTGTCTGATTGTTTTGAAAGTAAACAATAGATAATCTTACCTCCAAGGTATAAATTTCAGATGAATTATTGTTGAGGAAAAAAATAAGCTATCTTGTAGTAGACACAGTTAGTGTTTTTCTCTAGCCTCTCAACAAACACAATTTGAGTGAAATCTGAACAATTTCCAAAGGCCAGCGCCTGCATCCAGGGATTACTATGTGCCACCTGGTGATGGACAGAAATTCCAGGGAATGAAATTCACCTCCCCCAGGACCCCCAGTCAAGGGATAACAGGAGAGTGTAATTACCCCAGCTCCCAAATCCCTGAATTTCTCAGACCCATAATGGGATTACACTCCATGTACCTGTGCTGACAACCTGCTCAGACAAGTTAAATACCTTCTTCTCTCCCCATCTCAATTCCCCACTCTCCTACCAGTGTTTTCCAGGATCACCAACAAAATCAATTAATTCTCATAATCTGGCCTTAAGGCAGCTTCTGGGGAACACAAATTAAGACACACATCCCCTCCTCCCACAGAAAGGACATGAAGACACAAATCATGAAGGAAGAAAAGTTATCAACATGAAATTCCTGGCTCACAGTTATCAAAGAAATGAACAATAAAAAAGAAAAAAATTTTTTTCTTATTGATCAGACTGTCCAAGATGTAAAAAAACAATCCTCAGAGTTATGAAGGCTACATACAGGGAATCCTCCCATACTCTGCTGGTAAGAACACACATCGCTAAAACCATGAAAGAAAGAGATTTGACAGAATATGTATTTTTAAAACGTGGATGCCCTTGTGCTCACTGGATACACTTTTATCTTTCTTTATTCATTTATTCACCAAATTAAATTAAATTAATTAAATTGTCACTTGATTTATAGCATACTGTATGCTAAGTTAAGATCAGAGAAGAGGGGAACCCCCCCATTACAGGCTCTCAGAGTGTTAGTTATATTATGGGAAATTGGCAAGCGTAGGGGAGGAAGGGTTAATGAAGGAATAGACACATGTTCCTTGGAGTCTCTTACCTTTCTCCTTCAATCATTTCTCTTGGCTCCAGTGCTGTGCTGGCCTCAAAGCCCTGGCTCTGATGCTCACCATTGCTTAAGTCTTGGCATCTCTTTCTCTTGGCCTATTTTCAGATCTTAACTCTTCCTGAGCTATGATATTACATTTCTGGCATTGGCTTACCTAGTCTTCCCCTAATATCTGACTTGGATCTCACCCAATTTTCAATGTTAATCCTTTCACAGGTCAACGGTAATCTATTCTATTTTGTGACTCATTTTCACCCAGACTATCATTCCATTTACTGGAATATATCACCATGTTGCATGCCTACAAATCATGTGCCAACTGCACTATTTTACAATTCATGTCCTCAGTGGTGATTGAAGAAGAGTAAAACTAAAGGACTTTAGACATATATATTCCAGAGTGTTAGAATTAACATTTCTTAAATGCTAGGTATCAGTTTCACTTTTCTGAAAAAATTCATTCAAAACCAGGAAAATCACAAACAAAGGGTAAGGGCCCACAGTTTGTTTTTTACTCATATTTTTCATGATGGGCACCTTTTCTATTGAGTTCTTTCACACACAACAAATAACATTAACAAATAAAAAATCTAACTTTTTTTGTCATCCCCATGATATTAATTATAAGGACTTTTAAAGATAACTCCAAGACTTCCTAGGTTCTTACTTAGGAGAATGAAATTTTGCTGAGTCTCAGGTTACGAAATGATGGGTTCACTTGTGTCAGCTACACATCCCAGGGATTCTCTAGTGCTTGATCAACTGGCCACCCGCCAAGATGTTCTGGTGTCTACAGGGAGGTGCAGAAATGTCACCGAACCAGATTTACAGATGTAATCGCAGTTGATGATCAGAGCTGCTGCTGATATTCTGTTCAAAAAATGCCAGGGAGTTGAGCTCCAAACTTGGACTCGCATCTTGGTGAAGAGAAATGTACATATCAGTCTCAAAGGGCATTAATTCCAAGAAGGTAAAAGAGGGTATAAATCTGTTGTGAAAATTAAAAAAAAACTATCAATTTTTTGTCAGCTATTTAAAAGTGAAATTTACTTTTCATTATATGTAAAAGAATCTGTCACATTTAACGCTCTATAAACTGTGCAATAAAGTGTATTCATCGTCCTGGTACAAATATGATCTCTTTGGATTGCTAATGGATTTGTGGGACCAGATTTTAGGCAATTTCCACTCTAAAAGTGTGTCATTGGGCAGAGTGATACAAGTCTCACTTCAGTTTTCAAAGCCTTTGATGTACTGATTTGGGCAGCTATCTTTATTTGCAAGTTTCAGTAATCAGACTGAAATTGTATGGATCCATATGTATAATTAGGTGTCATCTACTCTGGCTCCCCCAACCTCCACCTACAGTTTCTCCTCACCCTGAGGCTTACATCATCTTCTATGTATGGTTCTTTTGGCCATAAATATGGCTTGGCTTCTAATGGAGTTAGCCATACTGCTTTGCTCCATTATTGGGGAATACCCTTGTGATGAAGCTACACGTGGGGGAAAAGTAACAAGTTTGATTTGACACCAAAAAATTAATAAATAAAAATTTTAAAAAGAAAAATATGTCATGCTGACTTAAATCAACATGATCAAAAATCTCAAAGTGTCAAACTGCATCTGACTTCGTGTTTCAATACATGACACTCCATGTATACACATTTACATCTTTTCCATTATACCTGTAATAGAACTATATAATTTGAGTAGCTTTCACAGATTGAAAATGCTTTGGGAGATATTTAATGTCAGAGAAAGTATTTTTTAACTACTAGAAGTAATAAGATATAAGGGTCTTATATTTACATAGATATCTGCTTTCCAGGTATTTTCATCGAGCTACATGCAATTTATGTTTACAATATACTTATAAAGCAAAAGGAATCAGCAAATCCAAAATTCCACTTTCCAAATGGAACAGAGCAGAATCAGGAATTTGCTAGAGGTCAAAAATTTTGTGGTTTAACAGGGACCTGAATAAGTATATCATTTGCTGCCTCTTCTTTGTGCTTTTCAATATAGGTGACCTTGAAAGAAGTTATCTTCTACTGACAGAATGTTGTGTTTAATATGATAATGAATATTTATTGGTTTTCCAGATAATATTTTAGCAAATCAGCTCTGAGTGAGACAGTTATTTACTTTCCAGTGAAGATAACCTCTGCATATGATTTTTCATACCTTATAATTATAGTCTGCATGTAATGAGTTCATTTTAACCATGTGCCATTTAGTTGTTTATTAGTAATATTGTTTTAGTCTGACAATTCGATTAACTTTACATATCGTTGGTGATTTCTAATGGTTTCCCGTTTTTAAAAATGAAAAATAGTACTTGGTTTGTATATTTTAATGTACCAGATGAAACAAAAATGTTTACAAAGTGACATTAGTCTACTTTGTGCAAGAAAGTCAGATGGAGACGAAATGCGTTCATGATGAGAATAAAAATAAGTGGAAGCTCCTGAGAAAATAGAATCATCATACTGGACTCTATAATATATCAGATATAACAATAAAGCATCCATTGATGTACTGATCCAAAATTTGCAGAACCCTTTTGTAGGCCTAATGTCACTCAATCCACAATGGTGGAAGAGTAACCAAGGAAAGATGAGGGACAGTCTACCCTGGTACAGGCAATGAGCGCCCCTCCCATTTATTTTTTATGATTTTCATGATTTTCATGATTTAGAATGAATATCTATAGAAATGTGAAGCCAATATCCAGTGTTTAAAAAAAAAAAAGTCTACTTCTTATATTCTGGAAAAGATATGCAGAAAGTCTTTTCAGTTTATAGTTAATCAGCCTATAGCCCACTCTCACATCATTAACAACATTAATTGTAAAATATTGAAATTGGTACATGATATTTAGACATGGGACATGGTAGTCCAAACTAGCAAATGGATCAGTAGTCTGGATGATAATGTCACAATATAGAATGGGTTACCACTGAATTGTGAGAAGAGTGACATTGAAAACTGCGTAAGATCCAAGTCAGACAGTTGGGAAAGAATAGGCATGCCAGAAATGCAATGTCACAGCTCAGGAAGATTCAAGATCTAGAAACAGGCCAAGAGAAAGAGATGCCAAGATTTAAGCAATGGTGAGCATCAGAGCCAGGGCCTTCAGGCCAGAGCAGCATCAGAGCCAAGAGAAATGAATGAAGGAGAAAAGCAAGAGAATCCAGGGAACTTTCTTCTATTCCTTCATTCGTCCTGCCTTTTCCATTCTTAACCAGTGGCTCTCATAACATAACTAACACTCTCAGAGCCTGGACTTAGGTTTCCCTCTTTTCTCTTTTTATACTTAGTTCAAAGGATGCAATTAATCAAAATGTTTTCTAATTTACTAGATGTAATTTTCAAAGAGGTCAATAAAGAATGAATAGAAGTGGGCATGCTGAATTGAATGGTATAAACATTTTTGAAAATACATGTGTACATATTTTTGCCAAATATCCTTCTTGGATGATTGTATTGAATTGTATTTTCACTAGCAGAGTATGGGAGAATTCTTTGAATATACTCAGTAACACTGAGTTTTGTTTCTTAATCTTGGACAATCTGACTGAAAAAGAGGCTCTTCCTTAAATATTCATTTCTTTAAAAACCAGGAAGGAAACGTTTTTTGCTTTGGGGTTTTTTTTTTTTCATACTTACTTTTCTTCTGCTTCTTCTTTTAACTGATTGAGTACAAGGAAAGACATACCCAAGGAGGATCCTGTGCCCTGAGCCCAGCCAGCTTCCTAAGGCTTTAACCAGGGTAGCAACATGGTCAGTATTTGCTATTTAGATGAATCACTGACATCTGGGCAGAGGATGAAGTGAAGACCTGTGGGGATAGTGAGACCAGTTGATAACATATTAAATACTTAAGGCTGCTATAAAACGAAGTCAGAGGGGTGTTCAAGACAATGTTATAGCCTGGTAGGTCAAAACCAAGCTCTGGAGCACAGCGGGGTAGGGGGGAAGGGTTGAGTTTTATGATTTGTATATTCACGCTTTAAAATTGTTATCGAGGTGCACCTTTTTGATTCTCATCGGAACTTTTCCAGAAAGTAGTATTTGAGTGGAAACAGTGAGTTTGGTTGGTAGTCTTGGGAAACCCTGGTCTGAGAGAAGGAAAGTGAGACAGAGAGATGAAGGTAACTGATAGAAGGTCTGTTTTTGACTAGGTTCTGCTTTCAAATCATCCCATTCAGGGACTAGGGAGCTGGGATATTTCCACAAGGACTGCAGCCAGTCTGTGGTTAGGGGGTATAGGGGGCTGAGGATTCACTCCCTGGCACTTCCAGCCTGCCCTGGGTGCAATGCTCAGGGGAGGAGAAATAGGTGCTGGCTTCAATCCCACAGTATCAGCCCAGCAGAGTGGGCGAGGCATCAACAGTGTCCACTACAAGGTAGCTTGTTGTTTTTGAGGTTGTGTAAAAAAATTTTCATTTTGAAGAATATTAATTCTCATTTTCCTGGCAACTATTTTTCCTAATTTATATTTGTTTTTTTATGGAATTTTTTCATGAACCATTTAAAAATAATGTGATTCTTTTCATTTTCATTTTGTCCATTGCTCTTATACTTTAAAGTCTTTTCCTATTAAGAGATGTAATAAATATTCACCAGTGTTTTAAATTAGTTTTTATTTTTTTAGTGTTCAAAATACCATAAGAAAACACAAAATAACTGGAGTGTGTCATATTCTGGCTGTGAACATTGAATTTATTTAAATATTTACTAATAATTAGGCACTTGTTGGTTGCAAAATCTATAAATACTCCCCCTCTTTTCCCTTCCTAATGGCAACAAGAGTTTTCTTGGTTAGCTCTTTTGATAAAGCAATGCTTTCTCCACAAGGATGGGAATGAGGAAGCCATTAACTATCCTTTCTTGCACCCATCTTGCAGTTATGGTGAAGCAGCCAGAGAACTAAGCCAACACCAATTAAAAAACCACACCGAGGGAATCACAGATTAATGGACCCAGAGTCTTAACTGGGTTGTTACTATTCCATTGCTTCAATGGCATCATCCAATAATTCCCACTTATTGTTTGGAGCAATTTTTTAAGGTATAATTGACATATAACATCATATTAGCTTCAGGTGTACAACATAAAGATTCTGTTTGGAGAGATTTTTATTTTGTTTTCTTTGACTTACAACAGAGTCCTGATTATATGGAAGCAACCTAAATGTCCATTGATGGATGAATGGATAAAGTAGATGGAACACATGGAATATTACTCAGCCATAGAGAAGAACGAAATAATGTCATTTGCAGCAACACGGATGGACCTAGAGATTGTCACGTTGAGTGAAATAAGTCAGACAGAGAAAGACAGATATCATGTGATATCACTTATATGTGGAATCTAAAAAACGGGTACAAATGAACTTGTCTACAAAACAGAAATAGAGTTACAGAGGTAGAAAACAAACTTATGGTTACCAGGGGGAAAGGGGGGGAGGGACAAATTGGGAGATTGGGATTGACATATACACACTACTATACATAAAATAGATAACTAACAGGGACCTACTGTATAGCACAGGGAGCTCTACTCAATAATCTGCGATGGCCTATATGGGAAAAGGATCTAAAGAAGAGTGGATACGTGTATATGTATAGCTGGTTCACTTTGCTGTACACCCGAAACTAACACAACATTGTAAATCAACTATACTCCAATAAATTTTTTTAATTAAAAATAAATAATACAAGAACGTGCAAAAAAATTGAATATATGTACTTTTTGTTAGGATTATATTAGATGCATTTTTAGTCAGAAAGGAAAATCCTTCTCTGGACTCCAAGTCCCTTCATTCTTCCCAAACATACAAGTCTCCATGATATGCAGATTTCACTGAAGGATGAGGGCACTTGAAGAATGACAACTAAGAAGAGAATCCTTCTCAAAATAGTATTTTCGTAATATATGTGTCTCACAACAAATGCAGTAAATAAAAATATCTTCTAGTGAGCCCAATAATTTTGAAATGTCGATGAATGTAAAAATTTCAAAAGATCAGCAAAAACAATATAATTTGAAAATATCTGTGATTCCTATTGTAGCAAACAAAGGTCTAGGAATACCGCTAGCTTTACTATATTTGGGGGGGAGCTTATATTCACAATAAAAGAACATGCTAACTTCTAATTAAAGATTAGTCATGAGAAAGATATAATGTTTCCCACCCAAATTCACAGATTCCTTGAATTCTATCCATTGACCTCAGTTCAGAACTCCTTTGTAAAACTCTAACCCTACATTCTGAATATTTGGAGGAGATTGGAGGGGGAAAAAAAGAAAGTCATTCTGCCTCCCCAAGAAAGAATAGATTTAAATTCAATCTGTAGATGTTTTTTGAGTACCTACTATGTGCAGGACATTTGTCAAGAAATATGGTCAAAGGAAAGAAAATGCTTTACTTAGAGCAAAATTAGTCTAAGGAACAATTTTCTACCCATTCATGTTGCTGGCTTTACAACAGAATTTCAACTGTTCCCAGAGGGAGTCCAGTTTCAATTATTTAGACTTATGTTTGATCTAGTTTAACTAACCTACTTTCAGGGGGCCTGGGATTGGAAGAAGGAGAGAGATGTAAAGGATAAGGCTGTTCTATAGTGCACTTTTGCGATAACTCAAAACCCATAACTGATTCATCAAAGATTACCAAAATGCAGGAGTCTTAAGCAGTAGTAAATATTTAAAGCTCTGATGGAAATGGAATTAGAAGCAGGAATTAAGTCGTCTAATCCTTTCACCTGCCCTGATGCCATGCGAGGGCTTAATGAGAGAACCCCTTGGATATTTGCTGATGGTGAGTTTGTGTGGTTCCCATCCATTACTGAACACATGGAGAGAGTAATTTTTCAAATTGACATTTACTTTTGAAAAGGCTTTAATGTGTTAAAATAAATCCAACAAACGTAAAGAACCCATTATTTTAAAGGAGATGAGGAGCAATAAGCTGATTCATACCATGAGAATAATTTTATCTTAGCAAATGTCTTCTGCATATCATCTGCAAAGCATTTGCTAAAAATAAACCCTTGAGGAATTAACCCAAATTGCTTTTTTTTCAACATATATACATCCTCGAAATTCTAGAGCTAAGAAAAGAACTTGACCAGAGTACTGGTCACCGTGTCCTTTTGAAAGTTGAGTTGCCACCAATTTGACTAATTGTTTCTCTAAATAAGCCCGGTATTCATAGAAATAGGACACGGGTAGATGCATTTAGCAGAGTCTGGCAATTCAGAATTAATAATTCACTCTTGGGGGTCAGCTTTAGTGTCTCCATTACCAGGAAGATAGTAAGATGCTGATCCCCCAGCCCTAATTCCGACACTGACCACCAGGCTGCATTTCAACTATGGTACCAGCAGTGGTGAGGGGCGGGGTCAGAACTAAATTTGACCCTTCCTTTTACCACTTGGATGGTATTGAGCAAGGGCCTTTCCTCATTACGGCTCAGTTTAGGTACCTGCAAAGTGGAGCTGATAAACTTTCTTCAAGGGCTAGCAATGAACAACACATGAAACAATATATTTGAAAGTTTATATTATAAACTGTAAACTGTAAAATATAAGAGCTTGATTGGTATGTTATTTTAACTCTCCTTTCATTTATTTTTCCAATTTTTAAATTAAGTGGTGCAGGTGAAATAAAATCAAGCAGCTTAGAAAGGACAGACATCTCTCAAGTATTATGTTATACTTAAAGAGGAATCTGTAAAGTTCTGTGTGTGCTTTTCTGAGGACCAAGGAACACATTTCAAAAGACAGTAGGCTAATGACAAGGGGTTTGCTCATCCTAGTAAGATTTCTATGTTTCATGAGTGCTTTGATGGACTTATGGTACGATGAAATGTCCCTTTAAAACAATCCAACAGGGCTTCCCTGGTGGCGCAGTGGTTAGGAATCCGCCTGCCAATGCAGGGAACACGGGTTCGTGCCCCGGTCTGGGATGATCCCACATGCCGCGGAGCAACTAGGCCTGTGAGCCACAACTACTGAGCCTGCGCGTCTGGAGCCTGTGCTCCACAACAAGAGAGGCCGCAACAGTGAGAGGCCCGCGCACCGCGATGAAGAGTGGCCCCCGCTTGCCGCAACTAGAGAAAGCCCTCGCACAGAAACGAAGACCCAACACAGCCAAAAATAAATAAATAAATAAATTTATTTAAAAAAAAAAAAAAATGGTGGCAAAATACACATAACATAAAATTTAAAAAAAAAAAAAAAAAAAAAAACAATCCAACAGAAAATGCATATACCTGAAAAAGAATTGGTGTCCAGGATAAATAAAACACTTCTAGAACTGGATAATAAGAAGATACACACCAAATTTAAATGGACAAGAGATTGAACAGATGCATCACCAAAGAAGATATACAACTCAAAAGTAAACACAAGAAAAAATATTCCATCTCATTAGTCATCAGAGACATGAAAATAAAACAAACACATGAAATAGTACTATGCACTCTTCTAAATGGCTAAACTGTAAGAATTACTTACAACACCAATCTCTGCCAAGAATATGAAGCAACCAGAACTCTTATACATTGAAGGAAAGGGACATGAAATTATGGGATTATTACAAACCAACATTTCTGAAATTGTAAACAGCCCAGGTGTCATCAATAGAAGATTGGGTAAAATGTGGGATAATCATGTAATAATAAAAAGAAACAAAGTACTCTTACATGAAACAATAAGGATGACTCTCAAAATCCTCACACTGAGTAAAAGAAGCCTTACAAAAAAGCATGCATACTGTACGATTCCATTCATGAGATGGCCTGAACCTAATCTAAAAAGTAAAAAGTAATCAGAACAGTAGCTTTGGGCAGATGTAGGTGGCGATTGAAGGAAAGAGGCATGAGGGAAATTTCTGAAGTGATGAAGGAGTATGAGTTACACAGATGGATGCATTTGTAAAAAATTCAGCAAATGTACACTTAAGATTTGTGCATTTCATTGCATCTAAATTTGACATCAAAATAAAAACTCTAAACAAACATTGAACTGTCATTAACATATGCACACTGAAGTATTTAGGGAAAAGTATACGGATATCTATTAATTATGAAATGCATCAAAAATAAGATAGACAAATGAATAGAGACATAACAAAACAAGTTAAGGTGCAATATAGAATCTAGTAGTTGGGTATATCAATGTTTACTGCAAATTTTTTTTCAATTTCACTATCTATGTATTCAAAGTTTTTCATGATAAACTTTTGGGGAAAAAAAGTGTAAAAACACATCCAGCTATTCTCTCAGTTGTGAATACTCTTATAAGAAGGTTCTTACTTGCAGATTGCAGTATATTTATATTATCTGCCTCTATAGCTTGAAACAAAGCCAGACACCAAAAGACAGAGGAGGGGCAGTAGCTCTTTCACCTAATTATGAGCCACTTTAATTTTTTTAACCACTCTCTAACTCTGAATCTTCTTACTTGGAGAAGTTAGAAGTCATGGGGAGGGCACTTCACTAGGAGCCATGATAATATTTCCATAAAGCTGAAAGCTGAGACTGCCACCAAATGCTTCTGGGGAGCAAGTAGAAAAGTAGAGTGATGTTGAGCATGACGAAGCCTTCCATCACTGGGATATGGTCGCTATTCTAGAGTGGAAACCTTGGGGACTCTCTACAGCACATTTTGTGTCCAACAGTGAAAGGTAGCAGAAAAACTACAACAGTCCTAAATAGACAAGATAGCCTACCCATGAACAGACCCTTCAGAATTGAAAGTGTGGGTGAACCCTGGGCTTAGAACCCTGGCCAAGGAAGAAAGAATAAGGAATAAATAGAGGAGGGAGGAAATAGCAGACACCCCTTCTAGCCTTCAATTTCCCCGGATGTTAGCTTTCTTTTCCAGATTTCCTCTCGACATTTGGTACAATGGTTCAGAATGACAACCAGTGGGCTGAATCCAGCAGAATATGGCTCACACTGTGTCTGGTTCCATTTTAAAATTTTAATTTAAAATGTCTTTCACTTAAAACACCCACTCTCCTGTTCAAACAGGCTGCATTTCTCACATCTGTCTTACACCTGTCCAGATTTACACATTTATATTACCTCTGTAACCTCTATATGAAATCGAATTTACCGCCACTTATTTGAGATATTTCCTGCCTTTTTTCCTTATTTCTTTTTCTCCTTATTTCACTATAGCAGTGGATCCAGTTGTTGTCAGCTTTAAATTATCTTTTCTTGTTGTTGTTCAATTATTGGGAGATTTAGATGTATTTTTTTTCAAGTCTTGCAGAACCCAGAGATTGTAAGCACTGAGACCAACTTACAACACTACAGCAACGTCTCCTCCAGCTGTAGCCAGTAGTGTGTTACGTGGGTACCATCTTGTCAGAGGGGAATGAGTATGTTCGTAGTTAAGCACATGATTATTGGAATATACAGGGTTTGGGTATTTCTGTGGCTTGATAGGGTGACCCCCTAAAAGCAGGACATAAGTGTCCCAAGTCCCTAGGAGTCTCCTTAGCCCCAAATATGCTCAATACTTGTGTTTTCTCTTGGATGAATAAACCAATCCAATAGAACTTCTCCCTTGGGAAATATAAGTAAGCAAGGCAAGAAAAGATGGCTCTCTAGAACTTAGATTTTATCCTTAAAACTGCTGGGCTCGGGGTCCTCTAAGTCAAAGTGCATATTCTAGTCTTAGAAAAACTGGAACCAAGAGTACTCCTTGACTGAGGAGACAAGCATCCCTACTCTCTCATTTCCTAATAAGTCCATGCACTAACACGTCACCAGCAAAGATAAGCATATGCCTCTTCTTCAACACTTGAAAAAGATTCCATGAATAGGTCGTTTATGTGCTCATGTATGTATATCAATCTAGTATTATATGAAACGTGTGTCACTGTGTGTCTAAAGCCAGCCAAGTGCTCTGAACTCAGCCAGCATTAATGAGATGTCTGTGCTGGCATGACCTTGTCCTAGGTGCTGAGGACACCAATTACTCACATTAAATATTTAGTAAATGAATGAATAACTTTCCATAAGCACATCTTAGGTCACATTTAGGTGTTACTCCGAACTTTACTTTGTAGAGCTCTCAGAAACTTGAGGGGTAAATAATTAGAGTCACATCCTTTTATGAGAGAAGTAGTTGGTCATATGGAGATCATTCACTCTGCTGTCCTGATTTTACAGATGGCAATTACCCATTAAAGGCAAAATATCCCAGAATAGGTATTTGATAACTTTAAGAAAGTTAACTCTCCAATTCTGTCAGAAGGAAAACAGTACAGAATAGTTCACGTTTCCTCAGTTTAGACAATTGGAAAAAAAATCTATTATACAAGAAATATCTTGATGAATGTTTTCTTAAAGTCTAATGCCATGTGAGCAGGGGTGCTATCATGCTTATTACCAAACCAGAAAAAAGTTGCTGTTTAACAATTCAGTTCAAAATAATTAGCCTCCAAGAGGCTGTGATTTAGAAATGTTACCCATAACTCCCATTAACTTTGAGTTTACAGTGCTTGTAGAAAAAAAGGGAAAACATGGCATTGCCTTTTAAAATTAAATTTAGGGTGAACTCAAGAATTATTAGCCTCTCGTTGACCTAG
This sequence comes from Balaenoptera ricei, assembly GCF_028023285.1. NCBI lineage: Eukaryota > Metazoa > Chordata > Mammalia > Artiodactyla > Balaenopteridae > Balaenoptera > Balaenoptera ricei. Next base: position 108,814,301 of record NC_082645.1, on the reverse strand, counting down.
ATTTTCTCCTGAAATCATTCCCACAATTTGTTTATGACCATTTCACATCATTAACTTTTATACTTTATTTATTTATGTACAGTATGTATTACCACAGGTTTTTCTTTCTTTCAGGGCTCCTCAGTTGTAGATTTCTAAAATTATTTTTGAATGGCTAATTATTTCCCAGCCACCATATTTCTTCTTAAGTCAGTCTTTGTCATTATCATTATGTACCTGTTTCTCCTAGTCTATTTACCTTCTCCTGGAGTTCCACTGTTGTTGTGCATACTTCCTGATTATTTCCCCAATGAGAGCCTTGCCACATACTAATAGCTGAGTCTAATTATCTACTGCCTCACTCTAGCTTTTCCAAAGAGACAGTTGCTTTTTTTCACATCGGGCATGTGTTATATTAAGTACCATAGAAGAAAATCTAAATTGAAACCTGGACCTTACCTTGGGAGAATTATCAAATAAAGCAATTCTGGGAAGACAAGATGCTAATATACGATAGAGACAGAATGTGTGGGTGGGGGAAGAAGAGGGCCCACTGTCACTTTCCATAATACATACACTCTCTTTACCCAAATCTTGTGCTCCTACTGGGGTCTCTACTAATGTAGTTAATAGACATTTCCCCTCAATGTGACAAATTCAACTTCTTTAAAATCATTTTAAAAAAAAATTCCAGCACATAGAAAAGTATAGAAAAAAATCAGTTCCATTTACCAGATATCAAATTTAAACTTTTTTCCATTACTGCTTATATTTATCTTCTACTGCTGTGTAACAAATTACTATAAGCCTAGAGTCTTAAAATAACAGAAATGTATTATCTCACAATTTCTGTAAGTTATAAATCTGGTGCAGTGTGACCTAGTTCTCTACTCAGGTGTCTCAAGGCTGAATCAAGGTGTGGGCTGGACTGAGTCCTCATCTGGAGACTCTGGGTGAAATAAAAATCTGTTTCCAAGTTCATTCTTATTGTTGAAACACTTCAGTTCCCTGTGGTTTCAGGACTGAGGTTCCTGTTTACTTGCTGGCTGTCAGCCAGGGGCTGCTCTCAGCTCCTGGAGGGTGTCAGCATTCCTTGCCTTGTAGCACCTTCCTCATCAAGCCAACAATGGCACAGAGCATCTTTCTTGTGCTTTTAATTTCTGACTCCTCTATCCCTGACCTCTAGACATAGATTTAAAGGGCTCATGGGATTAAGTCAGGCTCACCCAGATAATCTCCATTTTTAAAAGTCGACGTGGGCCATTTAAGCTAATCTAATCATTGGGCAGAAAATCCATCATATGCATAGTGTTGGGGATTGTGCAGGACATGTATGGCGTCAGGGATCTTGGGCATCATCTTAGAATTCTGCCTACCACACTACTTCAGCAATTTCTTATTGGGTCAAAACTTGAGAGCTTCCCAAGTGAAATCTAAATTGCCCATCGTACATGGAGGGCAAGGAGAGCCCAAAGAAAGAGGCAGACCACTCCAGAATAATAAGCAAGGAACTTACATAGAGGCTTGTCTTGGGTGACTGCTAGACAAGTAGATCTCTGCACCTGTTACCAGAATTTTTAAAGTTTGTATATAGTCCTAAACTGGGTCCAATCACAAATACCATCCAAATGGTTTCAACAACACATTGCTCTCTCAAGCCTTCCTCCTTAAAAATGGCAACCACTGTGAGAATGGTGGGCAGAACATGTACTCCATGGACATAGGAGAGGGTGAGGAACCTCTGATGTCATAGATCCAACTCGTAGGTCAACTGGGGGTCAACTCTTCTTGATGAATCCTCCAACATTTCTTAAATAATGTACTACAAACATACAATAACATATTACATGGCAGTTGAAATAAATGAGAATTTCTATATGGATCAACATGGATAAATCATAAAAAACAAATTTAAGTGGAAAAAGCAAGTTTAAAAGGATATGAACAGTGCAATACCATTCACGTAAATTTTATAAATGAAGGTATATATATGACATGCATTATGCATGAGAGATGAGTGGACCAAGTTGAGAATATTGGTAACTCTGAAGAGAGGCAGAGATAGCAGAGGCTGGGTACAGTTGGTATTTAAGTGTTGCAGAACACACAGCTTCTCTATCCCACATTCCAGTACATTTCCCAGAGCTCTCATCGGCTGCTGGATCCAAGTGAGCCCCTGCTCTCACACCATTTTTCTCTATGACTACCATTTCTGGAAGAAAGCTGCCTAGCTAACTCAGGAGGGGCAAGACAAGGGAAGCCCAGTTATGTTGGGTCCTGATTATCCTGCCCTGGGATAGATGTCTTTTCAGCAGACCCTTCCACTGATATGTTTTTATTTTATTTCATTTTCATTTAACAGTCTGAATAAGTCGAGGTTGATGCTATTCCCTTTTGGATAGATCTCATCCAGCTTCCTCCTGGGTTTGTTGCCACCTCCCTACTAATGACTCCAGCGATGGCAGAAGCTTCTGTCTCCAGAGAGCTCCGTCCCCTTATCATGGCTCTGGCAAAGCTCCTCTGAGAGTCTGCCTCCTCTCAGGACCCACCACTCCCTTTGATTTATTCAAAGGGATGGTGTTGAGCCCTTACTATCTGCCAAACTATCTGCCTTTCTTCTAGGGATTGAATACTGCATTTTATTTATTTATTTATTTATGGACCATAAGTAAAGTATATAATAAATACATATAGCATGTTAGATAGTAATAGTGCTATAGGAAAAAATGGAAATAAGGAATAGAGTATATGTGTTGGGTGGTGGGTAAACTACAATATTCTTTGTTATCATTGCACCCATTTTTACGAAAAGCAAATGTTTTTCATTCTCCTCTCATATGTTATCAACCCTTTAAACCTAGAGACCATGTCTTCACTAATTTCACAATTATTTATGAAGCTTTCATTATGTACTAGGTAGTGAGGAATACAATAGTGAATAGGCGTACAGGGGCCCTGTCCTCTCAGAGCCTAGCGTTTTGAAGGGAATGCTGGCATTAAGCAGATAATCTCAAGAGTAGTGAGTGGACATTCACAAAATTATGGTCGCATCGATGGGAGAGCTGGATTCCTAAAGTATTCTCCTCCAGTCTCCTTTGTTACTCCTTTTTCCTTGGCCATAAAAACAGCATTAGTCTTCCCGTTTCAGCTTTCCTGTAACACATACTCTGAGCATCCCGATATCTGAGCTACATGTGGTCTGAAATTTCCTGAATTATTTGGTGTCCCCTAGTTGCTGGTCACGTATTAGACCCTCAATAAATTAGAGACTTGAGTTGCTTACAGCTTCCTAAAACTACAGCTCTAACCTTATTCTGCCTAAATAACATTAGCTGTACTGCCATTTTTTTAATTTGAATTAAAATAATAACCATCTCACTAACACTAGCATGCTTTTTCAATGAAAGGAAAACTAAACTTTAGCAATAATATTTAAAGGCTGTTGGTAATTGAAAAGCAGAGTAATTCTAGAGACAACCACTTAGCCAGAAAAATCTGAATTATTTTGTATTTCATTTGCCTCACTCAGATTATTAGAAAGGCATAAAGCACGGCAAAAGTTTAGAATCATCATTTTATATCATTTTGAAATATGATACACGTCTGCACGCTCATCTGTTAAAACTAAATTACTCACTACTGCTACTGGCTGCCTAGGTGGGTGACTGGCATAATGTAAGCACTTAATAAATTTGTTGGATTAAATAATAAATAAAATAACATTATATTTTAATGGGTTACCTAATTTCATATTTTTGCAAGTAAGACCAGTATTGTTAAATATTCTTTCCATCGAATAAATAGTAGGAAAAATCATATTTTCTAAACATGAGATAAGGTACTGTATATGAATTCTATAAATGAGATATTAAATGGAAATATATAATAAAGTGCTTGATACTTAACAGGTCCTTAGTAAATATTAGTTCTTTTCCTTTTTTCCTAATTGGACATACTTAATATATCAAAAACATAATTTCTCTCACTTTATACTTTACCTCATTTTCCTTTAATTAAAATGATTTCTTTTCCTCTATGGGTTATAGTTTGCCGATTTTCTTTTTTTTTAAATCCCTTATATGCTTTCCAAAACAAAGTCATCAAACTATAATAACCCATTTGCAAAACTGGGTAATTAACTTGGTTCATGTTTTCAAAATGATTTCTGTTATTCATGTCAATTTGCTTGTCTTATTCAAATTGAATTCAACTTTTATTCACCAAATGGTTATATAGAGGATTAGACTAAAGCTTCAGTTACCAGTAGTAGTAGAGGGAGCCAAATCAGCTACAATTAAAGAACACAGTAAAATTAAAAATACGTAATTTTATGATTGAAGACTATTGTGCAGTTATTGGTATCTTCCACTTACAATTGGGGAACACATCATTTTATTCAAGTATGCTCAGCAGGAATATCTGACCTAAAACTGAGGATTTTTACATTGTGCATAAAACATGGTATTTATGAGAAATATTGTTTTCCTGTGCACTTGTACAACTGATCAATCTAATAAGCAGTGGGAATAACTATCCCATTGGAAGAAACTTGTACTTGATTACAACGTGGTGCTTCTGTTATATTTATATCAAGGCATCATCATCGCCATTCATGTTCCTATTTTCTGGCATTCAACATTTCCATTTTAAAATCCTATTCAGCCACTAATACTCCATTATGAAGAGTTCTATTGGCTAACATTGGCATTTATACTGCCAATAAGCTCAGCAGCATATTTTCCATGTGATGATCAAATTTATTCCCTCTGAATGATACCCTCTGATGGCTCTATTCTGCCTGTTTTGCTATGGATTATTTCTATTATGCATAGTTACATCAGCAAGCAAATGCAAACACACTTTCAAGTCTCTTAGTAAATGCACTTATTAATGAGGATTGCTACCATGTTTCTGCTGACAAACCTAGGCATTTTTACTGTCATGCACCTTAACTCACTACCTTATTTGTCATCTCTCAATATGGCACCTTTTACTTGTAAAGAAATCATCTGAAATATTTAAAAACCATTATCTGTTATAAAAAGCAGTGACCCACTCTCAAAGTGTAATGTTTCAATAACAACAAATCAATTGCCTAAAATAAACTGCCTGTTACTAGGATGGGATTGGAGAGATGAAGACAAAAAAGAGAGAAGAGATAATAAAAGCACATAAGGTGTTCTTATCAATTGTCTGTGGCTTAACTACCCCCCTTAACCATCACAGCATGGGGTAAGGGTTATTTGAGAAACATCTCATTTATTTTCTACAAAGTTAGAGGTTGGTCAGAGGGAATCTGTGAAAAGCGGGCAAAAACAGGGAAGATTTCACCTGAGGAAAAAATTGACATTAAATTCAATTGTACTGACTTAGTAATCAACTACTAATCATCTATTCATGCTTTAGGAAGTTGAAACTAAAGCATGTAGTTGCAATTACCATATCTAGGAATTGTATGAAACACTAGGGATAAAATTATGAATAACCACTGGCATAATAATAATAATAATAACAAATGATATCATATATTGAAAGCTTCATAATCATCAAGCTCTTCGCCATGTCCCTACCTTGCCTCTCAAAACCTCTCAAACATCTAAGTAGACACTAAACCTAACTGCGTTTTGTCAGAGGGAACTAGGTTCTAGCTGTGTGATCCTATCTGTCCCTCAGTTTGCTCATCTGTGAAATGGGAATAATTATAGTGCCAAACTCATAGGGCTGTCACAATGATTAAATAACCAAACAAATAAATAAGGGCTTAGAACAGCGCCCAGCATAAAGTAGGCACTAAGTTAGAGTTTAAGTGTTACGATGACATTGTATAAACTGCATAGGTTATAACATCATGTTCAATACGGGCACAATTTTATTTACATACACACTCATAGCAGAAAGCTTATGCCCTCATATGTTAATACTAGTAATCACCAGATGGGGAGACGGGGATAGAGTACAAGTTATAGCCAGTTTTTTTTTTTCCATGTTTTTGGCATTTTCCAAATTTTATAAAATAAACATGAACTTTTTACTAATTAAAAATGAAAAAAATTAACAAAATAAACTGAAATTAGCAGTAATTTCTTTTCTTCCTTGAATCTGGAAATAAAGTTACCTTAAAAGAATATTCCTAAACATGAAGCAGTTTTGTAAGTTTCTTCAAATCACCTGCTCCCCTATTTGCCTGAGTTTATTTTTCTACAATAATATGTGAAATGACATTTTCCACATTATCAATTATATTGTGGAATAAAATAATATGCATTTCCCAAGTAAAAGTTTTCCTTCTGAAATTAATTTTGAAAATAAATATACGCTTTTTATTACAGCTCATTTCCCTTCAGGTAATGCAAAGATGAAGAAAGTTCTGTTATTTCATGCCTGTGAGATTAATATCTTAGCAACTATGGATATTCCGAGAATAACTGTAATAAGCCAGAATGAAAAAGTGGGGCTGATAACATCTTTAGTTCACCTCTGAAGAACATGCCGAGCCAAGATGAGTTCATATCCAAGCTCTACTGAACTCACTGGAGCGCCCAAGAGACAAAATGAACCTAAATTCAACAAACACATATTAACTCTTTGACCATATGTAAGGATTGATTTTCTCAACCCATACCACATTGCAAAGTATTATTTCAGACTCTGCAGGGAATTGAAAGAGGTAGACAACCCAGATTCCACTTCCATGAAACCAGCAATCAACTTGGGAAAGTAGGATTAAAGTATTGAACAACAGACCTAGCAATGAGAAGCAGTAAGTACACGGTCAGTTTCCATGGAAAGGAAGTGGCTTTGAGAATTTACACAAAGTAGCCTTGTAATCCATCCAATACTAGATCAATTAATTCCATGACACCAGGTGAAACTTCTTGTCAATACATTATTCTCTTGTGTGTGTTGCATGTATATGGCTATTATATTGACCCATCCCTCTTCAAGAATTAGAACACTATTTTTCTATAAAATATATGATCTAAGTAATTGTGTTGAAAGCCAGTGAATGACAGCTTTTTTGGACAATTTCTCTTTCATAACACTATTTCAACACCCACTTTAGTAGATTAATTTTGGGTACACAGGTTCAATTCTCTCAACCCAAAAAGATGGAGCAGAATAAATTTTTCTCATGAAATCTTTTATTAGAGTTGGCAGTACATAATCTGAGGAGGCATTTTTATTTGGCAATGCTCTCCAAACTTGTAATAATATAGCATGCTTTGTTTAGGAACTTAGAATGCATGATACACTTCTACTCAGATTAACTCATTTGATCCACAAAGAGGCTGTGTGGATGGGTATTATCCTATTATTCTGCAGTTTATAGTACGTGGCTCTAGGACATTACCAGACTTGCTTGCACTCACAGATTGAGACACAAAGCCAATTTTCAGGAATTTTGTCATGATCACTGGGCAGAAAAACTAAAGGGTTACATTTATTGGCATAATTAAAATTTTAACTTTTTAAGTTAAAAAAATAGGTCCCCAATTACCCTAAGTATATCTTGAAGTACAGATTATAATGGCACAGCTATTAAATGCTGAGACACCATTGTTTTAAAACTCCCCCAATTTTTCCTCAAGCTAATCTTAGTTTGCTCCTAACCAATAAATTCTTTAAATACAAATTCAGACCTTGGATTCTACAAATTATTATAATTTTTATTGTGATTTTTGATTATGATTATTTGGAAAGCACTGGAAAACTCCAGGAGCTAAAAATATCTCTAACTCAAGATGTTTCATGTGATGTACTCGTTAATGAGAGAAAATTGTTAATAACATTCCTACAACAGTTAAGACTCAGCTGTTGACAATTTTTAAATGTCACATATTGCAAAGATATAGCCCTCGTTATAAATAGTAAGCATCTAAGTATTGACCCTGATGATGGCCGATACATAAGTGGCTCATTCACTGTGCTCTTGGGGTCTCTGTGATGTCTTAACATATCCTCAGATGTTTCAGCCTCAGCAGAATTGGTACTATCACCCTAGAATCCATTGACTAGGCTGTGTTATCTCAAGGCTTCTGACCTTTGTACAAGCTACTCCACCTACCTGCATATTCCTCTCCCTATGGTGATTGATAAATGCCTCATCCTTAAAATTTCAGTTCAGACATTATCTTCCGCAAACCAAATCCTCACCATTGTAGCCTGGATTGCTGCTGCCCTTAAATGTTCCTGTGCAACCCTATAGATTCTTCTTTATTTATCCTGATTTTATTCATTTATTTACTCATTCACTTGTTCAGTATTTACCTAAATGTTTTCTCCATGCCAGTCTCTATCCTAAACACAGAAGATACAGTGGAGAACAAAAGAGAGAAGGCCATTGTCCTCCTAAAACTTATAGTCTAGTGGAAGAAGACATCAAATATACAATAAAAATAATGAATAAGATTATTAAAATTGTGATGGTTATTAAAGGGGAATAAAGGGTAATGGATTTGTGATAGAATACAAGTAGATGAGAAATTATATAAATGGTGTTATCAGGAAAGGTTATTCAAGAATAAATTTGAACTAAGATACGAAAAGTGAGATCCAGAAAGATATTTGAAAAACTGGGCTAAGAGCAATCCACTCAGAGCAGTCAAGAAGCATGAAAACATCCAGGCAAGAATGGGCTTGGTATGGCTGAGGATCCAGAAAACCTCTGGATGGCTGAAGCTCAGAGAACAAGTGAGATGTGGTATGAAATGAGTATAGGGCACATGCAGTAGCTGAAATGTGCAAGATCTACTGACATTTTAATTTTATTCTAAAAGAAATGGAAGATATTGAATAGTTTTAAAGAGGGAATGACAATTTTATTTGTTTTAAAAAAGTTATTTCAAGGGTTTCCCATTTAATTTTCCATACAGTCTAACAGATCGGATTATCAATCAGCTCCTTTTCTTTTCCTGTGTACCTCCTTCTCAGAGCCTTTCATCTCGCAGCTCCACTCTCAATGTGTTGGCCTCCGGATCTAGTGTACAGTAATCACCCTGAGAATCTCTCTTCACTAACATATTGGAAGTCAACTTGCCTCTCTTCTCTACTAAATATGGCTATTATATTTTTATTTTCAGTACCTCTTTCATGGAACCCTTGGCTACTCTTTCTGTGGTAGATTGTACAATTAGTCTACAGCTATTTATTCTCTCCCCACCCTTGTCGTAACTTCACTGCAGGAAAAGTAGTTTCCTCTGCTCCACTACTTTGGGATTATTTTGGCCAATGGAATGTGAACAGACATTATACCAGGTCCAAGCAAAAGTTTTAAATGCACTTACATGGTGTGGTTCTTTTCAGTTCTAGGAAATTTTTCTTGCATCATTTCCTCACTAGTTTCTTCCCTTTTTCTATTCTCCTTTTCTGCAGCTCCTATTAGTGGCATCACTGATCTTCTGCATTGATTCTCTAGTTTTCTTAATTCTTTTCTTTTTCAACCTATTGTTTTTGTTTTTACTGGAGTATAATTGCTTTACAAAGTTGTGTTTGTTTCTACCTCACAGCGAAGTGAATCAGCCATAAGCATACACACATCCCCTCCCTCTTGGACCTCCCTCCCCGCCTCCCATCCCACCCAACTAGGCCATCACAGAGCACCGAGCTGAGCTCTCTGTGCTATGTAAGACCGGACACTATAAAACTCTTAGAGGAAAACATAAGAAAAACACTCTTTGACATAAATCACAGCAAGATCTTTTAAGACCCACCTCCTAGAGTAACGAAAATAAAAACAAAAATAAGTGAGTGGGACCTAATTAAACTTAAAAATTTTTGCACAGCAAAGGAAACCATAAGCAAGATGAAAAGACAACCCAAAGAATGGGAGAAAATGTTTGCAAACGAAGCAACAGACAAAGGATTAATCTCCCAAATATACAAACAGCTCATGCAGCTCAACCAATTGTTTTAGTTTTTTCTACTTTCTGAGAATTCACTTAGTTATGCATTGTTATCCTTTTATTAACTTTAAATCTTGGTATAAATAATTGGGTAGAATGCATTGTCATTTACTGAGATTTTTAGGACTGGTGGAGAAATAGATTTGTGAGGGAGAGGGGAAGAGTTCTATTTCAGTATTAAGTTTGGCTACTCTTGGAGAGAGTCATGGATGCAACAGTCTGGACTCATATACAAGGTCTTAGCAAAAGACATTAATTTGGCTATTATAAGCATATGCATGGTAGTTAAAGCTAAGAGAATGGATGAGGTCGTTGAAAGAGAGAATATGACTAGGGAAAAGTTCTACAACCAAGTCATTAGAAGCTACAGCAATTAGAGGATTATGAGATAACAAGAAACCGAGAAGGAAATCCAAGTGAGATAGGAGTGAGTGTTGCAGGAATCAAAAGATGTACCTGTGAATGATAACAAATCAGAGACTCGTCTACCGCATTGGACAAATGGATGTCGGCGATGCCCTGTACACAAGGAGTTTCAGTGGAGTAGTTGGTAAGGAAACAAGACTTAATAGGGTTGAGGAGCAAAAGACAACTCCTTAGAGAAAGTTTTGTGAAGGAGAATAAACAACCAGAATGTGTCTCACAAAGACTCTTGGACTTCCCTGGTGGCGCAGTGGTTAAAAATTCACCTGCCAATGCAGGGGACACAGGTTCGAGTCCTGGTCCAGGAAGATCCCACATGCTGCGAAGCAACAAAGCCTGTGTACCACAACTACTGAGCCTGCCCTCTAGAGCCCGCGAGCCACAACTACTGAAGCCAGCGTGCCTAGAGCCCACGCTCCACAAAAAGAGAAGCCACCGCAATGAGAAGTCTGTGCACCACAATGAAGAGTAGCCCCCCTCGCTGCAACTAGAGAAAGCCCACGCACAGCAACAAAGACCGAACACAGCCAAAAATCAAAATAAATAAACGAATAAATTTATTTTTAAAAAAATCTATCATTTAAAAAAAAAAAAAGAAAATGGGATATATAGAGATTCTCAAAGTATCTCCCAGGAAAAAGAATAATAACTTTCCAGTGGGGAAATGTAGCAGATATCACCATAATGAAATAGTGAAAGTTAGCATCACCAATTAATAAGACAAAGTGACATCATAGCTCTCCTGATGTGCTGCAGTGAGAAGGTCATAATTTCTGCATCCTTCCTGCAAAAAGACATCACTTCTGTGGTATTCCTGCCAAAAATGCATTACCTGAATCTAATCGCGATGAAGTATCAGACAATCCTAAATTGAACGGCTTTGAGTTTGCTCCTCAACTGGCCTGTACTTTTAAAAACGTCAATTTCATGAGGATAAAGGCTGAGAGAACTGTTCCAGAACAAAGGAAATGAAAGATACATGACAACTAAAGGCAGTATGTGGTCCTGAAACAGCTCCTCCTGAATCCAAAAACATGATTAATTGCTGTAAAGAACATTACAGAAACTGCTGGCGAAATTTAAATATGCTCTATGTATTAGATAATAGTAGCATGCCAATGTTACATTTATTGAATTTGGTTTAATTGCATTTGGGCTTATGTAAGAAAAACTATTTTTTCTTTCAAAATACTGAACTACTTAGAGGTAAAGTGTCATGCAATTTACACCTCATATCTAGATGACTTAATAGTAATAACAATAATAATAGTTACCTATATAAAGAAGGAAAGAACAAATATGATAAATCACAAATCGAGGTCAAAAGTATAAAGAAATTTATTGTACTTTTCTTGTAAATTTTTTGTTTGATTTTTTTTCAAAATATAAAGTGAAAAAATTTTAAATTGATCTTGTTATAATATGACTTTTCTGATGGTTTCTCTTAAAACCCTACAGTAGTTTCCATTTCTGTTAGAATAAAAACAATTTCCTAAAAGACCCTGACCACCACTCCAGCCTTCCCCCAAACAAATCTTGTGATCATACTGGTTTTCTTTCATTTTCAAGAGAACACCGAGGTCTGTAATGTCTCACAGATGCTCTTCTGTATAGGTGGTTTTCTATCTCTCTATCTATCCATCTATCTATTTATCTATCTATCTTCTATCTCTATGTCTTCTTTTCCTTTCTTTGTTTTTGTCTATTTTATAAAGCTCCCAGGTTAATAAATGTGAGCTCCTTAGAGAAGTTTTCTGTGACTACTCCACCCCATCCTCAGTTTTCTCTGAGTTCCTTACCTATTTCCTTCATAGCACTTTCAAAACTGACAGTTATTCTATTTAATCATCTCTTTACCAGTGTGTCAGTCATTTCCATTTGAATTCACCTTTATGGTTCAATATGTCAGGAACCATGATCACCTTGTTCTATTCCCTTTTCCAGATGAAGAAATAGAGGGGTTAAATAATTTGTCCAAAAGCACACAGCTAATAAGTGCTAGAGCCAGGATTTTTACCTTCATTTTATATCAAGCAGATTTTAATGAAATAAAAAAGGAAATCTAAAGAAAGTAAATATTGTGAATAAATTAGTCAGTTGCTGGTACTACAAATTGCAAAATAGGATAGATAAGTTACATCAGCGCATACTTTTCCAGTGGTTGGGGCAAGGTTGATGTTGGTGGGTAGTACATGAGGAATGGAAGTTATATAATATTTTAGGTGTTAATAAAACATTAAAATGAAAGACTTAGCATCTAATCGTTTGGCAAGTCAGATCCTTATTATAATAGCATGTCTAATATTGGTCATCAGCCTTTAAAGGATTCTAGAACAACTGGAGGGAGTCCAAGAAATACAAACAGAAGTAATGAAACAGGCAAAAACAATCTGGTATAATAAAGCACTAAAATTACTTGCTAAATGAATACACAAATTAATGAATGAAATTGGCTTTTCACTGCAACAAAAAATACTAAAGGGTGACCTAATTACAATCTTCAAGGATCAAATGGAGTTGTTCTCTGCATCTGTGGGGATTTTTAGGAGGCCCTAAAAATCTTAAGATTTTAAGAATAATTTCTTTATTTTCAAAATGACATGATAGTGAAATAGAGGGTCAGGTAAGTGGTGGACATTCATAAGTGACAAAGAAAAGAATAGAAAATGATTTGTTATAAATGACTTGGGCTTTTGGAGTCAGAATGCATGGGATCTAGACAATAACTCCCACCGTGACACCCTCCACCTCTACTATTCTTTAATTCCTGGTACAAAAACTAAACCTTAGAATCACAAGGCTGGAAAGAATCTTAAAGGAACATTTACCCAGGAAGTTCTCATGTCTTGGCTTTCCATTTTGGGAATACTGTAAGGATCTCAGTTCTTCTCTCCTATTTCTCTCTCTCTCTCTCAAATCAGATCAGTGTTTTTATTACTTACTTACTAAAGCTAAAAAGAACTAAAATAAGAAAAAAGTAAAAAACACTATAAGTATCATAAAAATTGCTGAAAATTAGCCTAAAAAGGAGAAGGAATATAATCAAGAAGAGAGAAAAGAAAACACACTATAAATTGAATTCATTTCTTTCCCACTAATCACTTTTTGGGGGGTATGTCTACCCATTCTTGGGACCACCTTACTCAAAAACACTCTGGTTTAATCCATTCACTGTCTTTAAAAAAAAGAGAACAACACATTAATATATTGCATGCATATATCAAAATGGTCTAATGCCCCAGCATTTCAATGACACAATATATTGGTTTGAATTATGAAGTACCATTTTTAGGAAACTCATAGTAAAGAAAACTCATAGGTACATGTCCCATCCAGGTGTTGTTTTATAAATGGTTTGTATAAGATAAATATCATCATAAAATTCAACATGACTTTTGCACAAAGAAACAGTCTTAAATTCAGGAAAAAAAAAAAAAAAGCAGAAAACCTTTGCACCTTCACAGCAATGGAGCTTAGGGATTCACATACCTCTTCCTTCATCTTCTCCAACCCCTCTCATAATTTCTCATACAGAATAAGCTTTAAAAAAAACTGTATCTGCAATCCTCTGATATTATTATAACTTGGAGTTTGAAGTTAGGCATTGTGAGTTTAAATAGGAGCTCTGACTTTATTTTGTGTCTTTATTTTTTCATAATGTACTTTGTCTTTTTAAATCCCTTCCCTGCCTCTACTTATTTTCTCTTTCTTCATTTTTATTACTTAAAAAATATAAACATTATCATTGGTAATTTTCCAGTCCACTATTTTGAGACAAGATGAGGAGTAAAAAAAAAAAAAAAAAATACACATTTACATGCATATATGTAGCCTGAATTTTCCTTTACCTCAGGAGCTTTTGGGTATATGATCTCAGATGAAGAGTTAAAAGCAAATCAAGGTCAGGTCCATTAGTAACTTTTAGACCACTAATTCCCAGGATCTCATGTTTTCTCCAACAGCTCCATGAACTCTCCAAGGCAGTCTTACCCAATTCATTGATAATGTGGCCTGTGCAATTCCCAAATCCACCACACAATCCATAGAGACCCTTCAGGTCTATACTCTGCCCCTTCATTGCCATGGCTCTCTGCCACCCAAGGGTTTAACTTTAATCCTCATGGTACTTGATAGCTTTGAAGTCTTCTGAAAAGTAAGAAGTTGAATGGCTCTTAATCCCTGTGAACATCAATCTATGGGGATCTCAGTGCTGAGTTACTTGGCCCCATCATTGCTATGAAATTAATCCCCCCCCCACATATATTCATGTCATCCTGAATATGATGATGGATGGATTGAAATATCATCAGATTCTCTATAACCACAACTACAATTTCCTTCCAACATTGAGACCTTATTGCTGAATCCAGTTTGCCAGGTACCAGCTCTTTGTTGACTTAAAGCAAACTCTCAAGCAGAGAAACTTGTCATTCTGCATTTTAATATGGTTTTTGTGTGCTTCACCACCCCCTCCATCACTACTACAATCACCCACCTTTACAAGACGTATCCGCATGTACCTGAATTCTGATTAAGGACATACATTTAGAGTTTTTGTTTAGTTTTGTGTTTTTCCTCCAGTGATATATCTATCCATATAAATTAACAGATACAACCAGGTGTTTGGTGAGGGGCTAGGGCAGAGGATTACTCTTCTCCAGAAATTAAGTGTAGATGTATCTAGATCTCAGCCCCATCCCAATTTAGATCTGTTCTACAGAAACATGGGCTGAGAATTGCTAATGGATATACAATGCTGGGCATTATAGCTAACATGGAGTGGTTATTCAATACATCTGATTTTCTTTGCTTTGCTTCTAGGAGGCAAAGCTGCTTCAACTCATAAGATACCTTTTCTGATTTTTATGGTTTCTTCAGTGACCTTTATCATATTGCTATGCTCAGATAGTCAATAGTTGTTTACTAAGTAAACAAAAATAAAGCTTCAGTAAAAAAGATAAACAATGTTTAAGAAAAGGACAAATAAAATTACAACTGCCTGAAAATCCCACCATTTGTTGTGTGTCTCATTTTCTAAGAGGTATAATGAAAACATCAAGATAAATGGTCTGAGATTCCCTATTTTTCACGAAATGTTGGGTCAATTAGATGAATATAAAAAAAACTTCAAAGCTACAGTCGAAGCAATGGCTTCCAAAGCCTAATCAAAACTTAGAAATAGATAATACACTTTGCAAACAATGACTGACATTGTGATTAAAAAGGTAAAATTGTCTATTACATTAAAACCTCTACCACAATATATTAAGATTAAAAAAAAACTGTAAGCTCTATTTGAACTTAAAAAATGAATTTGATTCTTCTTCCTTCACCAAATGAAACATATTTACTTTGAAATAACATATTTTTTCATTTTAAATTATTCAGAAAGGCAAGATATAACTCTGGCATATTTTCATTACACGTGCCCAAATAACTTTGTCTTGTAAGAAATGTCATTTTCAAAGTAACAATTATAAAAGATGAGATTTAATATTTCCACCTCAAAATTGGTTTAAATATTCTGGTTTTTCATTCAGACTTTGATATGTTTATATCAAGTTTCATATGTGACCATGATCTCTTCATCTAGGTTAATCACATTCCCACAATCACAGTAAATTTCATCAACCTTCTAGAGAAGGAGGAATGTAATAAATATTATGGCAACAAGAAAATTTCTTAATATTTTTAGTAACCATACTCAGGCTGACACTCTGGTGACTTTGGGCCTCAGGCTTCTTATTGGCCTAAAGTAGTATCTGAATGGTCTGATTTATATGCTGTCATTGCACGTTCAGATTAATCTACAGAGTATATAGTCCTACTTGTATCACTAGGTTTGAAATTGTAGAGTTATACAGAGAAACCAAGTTATCATGTTTAGAGAACATCTATGTGTTTATTGATAATGATTGTTGGCTTACGGTACTCCATCTCACATGAATATTGCTTGTTATTCAATAGAGTCAAATATTTTTGGAGGCATATTTCACATTGATTTTTTCCTTTTTGTAATCCTTCAGGAAACTCCAGTGTTACGGTGGTATTTTAGTCTTTTTTTAAGCTGTCTAAAAATTACACAATTATTTCTATTCAATGTCAAATACTATTATGAATTAATCCAAGATGGTTAGTATGATTCCTGACACCTGCAGTCTCTAAAAGGTAGCAGGGAGCTAGTGATTAGGCCTTATTGAATAAGTAGTTCTTGGTGCTAGCTAACAACCTTCTTTTACTAAAAATCTTGTATAACCTCCTTCCATAATCCTGTACCCTGGAATGAATGATATATTGGATACCAAGTCTCCTACTCAGTAGAAAACTAGATATTGGTCCTGGAACAGGCTTAGTTACTTTTTTAAATATTTTCAAGATTTTGAATTATGGTGGTCTAGATTTCTCTTCCTCTTTTTTTTTTTTTTTTTTTTTTGGTCTAATGATCTTTTATGCCAAGAGCCTTTCCCACCGGCCTCCTATATCTAAGTGATTTATATACTTGCCCTGAAAGGAGGTAGTTAATACCAGTTTCTGCATAGAAGGCAAAAGTGCTGTTTGTTTTCTGCTACTCTGCCTGGTGTCTAATATCCAACATCTATGACAATTAGATAAGCAAATGAGATTAAGGACTATATGTCACTAACCTTTATGCTTGAAAACTTTTATATTTTCAAGCATAAAAAAGGCAGTAAAAACAGAAACAAGTCAATGAAGCAATGTCCTCATATAAATTAGATTCACAAAAAGAATAAATTATTTTTAAATTAAAAATGATCACTATTATAGACCTTAAAAATAAATTCTATATACCTATAAAAATATTACTTTCCTCAAACTAGGAATTCACATTTATTTTCCATAAAGGCAAAGATATATTTGAACTATTTTAAAATAATAATTGACATAGGGCAATATCAAAAAATTAATGTCTGATTTTTATTTCTTTTTGCAGAAAAGTATCTAAAAATGATTTTCTGCTACTTTTACCTAAGCTATTAAAATAATTTAGTGGTGTTTTCATATTTAAAAACACATTTTAAATATTACAACCTTTGACTAATAACCAGTTTCAGGATCAGGTATAGCTGTGTCTTTTGAGCTCTAAATTCTTCTTGTTTCATTGCTATTCCTTATCCATAACCCTATAAGTAAATAAGGGATAATTATAGAAGAAGAAAATATATTTGTGTAAGATTTATGCATGAGGCAATCGGAGAATGGAAGGGCTGGGCAACAAGACTTTTTGTTTAGACGATATTCAACATTTGACATTTATTCATTTATTTTGTACTGAAATGTCTACCCCATTAGACAATGTGTTACACTCTAAAGATTTTAGAGTGGATGACACATTGAGTCTGCAGGCTTACAGTAAGCTTACAAAACATCAAAATACAATGTGACTAATGATGTAAAGATCTGTGCTTAAAGTGATGTGGAAACAGTGGATAGAACCATACACATTTTAAAGGAAAGACTTCATAGAGAAGGGAGACCTTGAGATGATTTTTTAAGTAAGTTTTGCTGGTTTTTTAAGTTATAAAAATAATCAAAGCTTGTTATAAAGTTGGAAAATATAAAAATGTAAGAAGAAATAAGAAAATAGAATCTTTAACTGATGTTTTTCATCATTTGTTTTTAATGCAAAAAGGCTTTATTTTTATATAGCAAAATTTATATATAAAATGTTTTAAAATAAAACCAGGCCATAAGTAAGTTTTCATCTTATCATATAGTTTTATAAACATCATTTTTTCAGAAACTAGTTTTTATCAAACAGAAATTCACACAGGTCATACAAAATACCAAAAAGCATACTGGTAAAATTAAAATCATCTGAAGTCTTTCCAATGTTACAATGATCTATTCTTTACTGTTTTTGTTTTGTACATTTAACATGGCATGTTGTACCCTAATTTATATAAAATCCCCCCATAATTGCTGAGTTTCCAATATTTGACTTTTTTTTTTAAGGTACAGTTGATTTACAATATTGTGTTAGTCTCCGATGATTTGGTTATACATATATATATATATATACATATATATGTATGTATGTATATCCATATCTTTTCCACTATAGTTTATTACAAGATATTGAATATAGTTCCCTGTGCTATACAGTAAATTCTTGTTGTTCGTCTATTTTATGTATGGTAGTGTGCATCTGTTATCCCCCTACTCCCAATTTATCCCTCCTCACCCCCTTCCCGTTTGGTAACTATAAGATTGTTTTCTATGTCTGTAAGTCTGGTCCTGTTTTGCAAAAAAGTTCATTTGTACTATTTTTTTAGAATCCACATATATATGATATCGTATAATATTTGTCTTTCTCTGTCTGACTTACTTCAGTTAGTATGATAATCTCTTAAGTCCACCCCTGTTGCTGCAAATGGCATGATTTCACTCTTTTTTATAGATGAGTAATTTTTCATTGTGTGTGTGTGTGTATATATATATATATATATAGATATATATATATTCTTTATCCATTAATCTGTTTATCCATTCATCAGTTGATGGACACTTAGGTTGCTTCCATGTCTTGGCTATTGTAAATAGTGCCTCTATGAACATTGGGATACATGTATCTTTTCAAATTAGAGCTTTCGTCTTTTCCAGATAGTTGGCTATTTTAAATAATTCAGAGGGGAACATTTTTGTTCAGAATTATTTTTCACATTTGGGATAATTTCTCAGGAATATATTCTAAAGTGTAGAAATACTGGGTCACAAGGAAACTAGTTCATGCAGGATAAATAGAACTGTGATTGGATTTGGGTATAGGGATGAGAAGAGGAGTGTATACCTCCCAGGGAGAGGAAAGAACATGCCCAAATGATGGTGGTGCTGATCTCTATCTGTCAAAAAAGACTGATTGGGCTAGAGTACAGCTCCATCTTTTATTGAAGCTCTCAGAATGAGACCTCTTTCAGCATCAAAAGTTGTTTCATTCAGTACAGGTATTTAAGGTCATATTACAAGAGTTGGGAACCTCTGCATTTTATAGAGACAATAGCACTGTAATTACTGATAGTTATTAGTAATCCAAGCTGCTGAAAATGACCTATAAGATCAGTTGCAGTAATACGGATACACAAAAGAGTTCTGCTGATTATAGAAGGCAAGAATTTTCTCCACGGCCTCAAATAATGATGAATAATCAGATTGCCTAATTAAGGTCACAGAAAATGATATAATTTCTAAGGTCTCGCCAACTCTAAAATTCTGTGTGGTAATAATATCATCTAATGGTTCCCCCACTATAATTCTGCTGGACACCTGGCTGATATAATTACTTCAACCTCAAATTCTTTTATGAAATGAGGTTGAGTACATAGAGATAGATAGAGAGAGAGAGAGAGAGAGATGATAGATAGAAAGATGATAAATAGATGATTGATAGATAGATAGATGGACAAGCCAATAAGTAGATTGGGTTTTTTAAATATTCCTGATAATATATATTTCTTCTAAAGAAAAGGGAAATTGTTAGAACAACTGATTCAGAGCACCAGTATAAAAATTCTAATATTGTACTGTTTTTCTATCCTTTTGACTTTTATGTGAATTGGTATCTTGCAAGAAGCCCACAGCTGTGATAAAGAATCCATTCGATTATTTTTATGAAGTTCACGCTTTATTTGCTAAATGACAGAGTGGGGAATAGTGACTACATTGAAGCAAATAGTATTCATCTTACTCTGTAGACCATTCTTCCCAATTACCCTAGCACAGATTTGTATTAAGGAGTTTAATGAACAGAAGCTACTATATATAGCATATAGTTGTCACGGAGTACAGACTGCATATGGACGCTGAGAATTACCAGGCAGCCTCAATCTTTAAATGCCCTCAAAGGAACCCTGTCATTTAAGTTTCTCAGTTTCCAAGATTCCCTGCAATTCCAGTGAATGGACTAATTAAGACTTTTCTGAAACCCATTCTCTTAGAGTGTTCTGATACACTAGTTTCCACAGAAATAGAGTGACAATTTACCCTGACCAATACAGTTCAATTGCCCCAGGATAATTATTATTAGTGCCCAGTGTCACTAAAAAAAATTGGATGATAAATTACATATTACCCCTCATGTAAAAGATTCTCAAAAATAGTTAGGGAGGAAGTTCTGCAAGATGATGGACTGAGAAATGTGGGAACCACCTCTATTCACTCTATACATAGAAAAATGCTCAGTAAAATGTGTTTAAAGAATTAAAATGCATAGCTGAGCTCAAGGCAAGAAAGCAAAATATGTCCTAGAGCCAGATATAAATCTAAGAACTGGTATATTGATGCCTGCAATGGGATGGGGTTTGGTACCAGAGAGCCAGGATGGGGTCTTTCACTGAAATGAAACCTTTCTATCAGGTGATGCAGATCTTTGGCACACAGGTCACGTGTGGAAGCAAGATGTGACATAGCATTTTTAGGATGCAGGCATCTGTGCCACATTTACAATGCTCATGTGGAAAAGAAAACCCAGGACATAAATGTCAAACCTTGTTTGTATCTAATGACTTCATGCACCCAGACAGAGGCAACTCTGAAATTGCCAACAATAGGAGATCACCAGAGCTCAAAGGAAATTTTCAAATGTCATTTTCAGAGGATAAATTTTCATAGAAATTGAGGTCATAGATAAATGTCACAAAAATTTGAGCAAGTCCAACACCAAGAAAGATTGATTCAAAACCCAGTAAAGAAGATAACTGAACTGAGAAACTCAAATGAGGAATTTGAAAGAATCTTTATAACTATGTGTTAACTGTTCAGCGAGATAAAGTAATGCCAAACACAAAACAAGAGGAGATAATAATACAGAAACAATCAGATGTGAAAGAAAAAAAAAAAGTATAACTCAGTAATTCAAAACAAAGTTGTGGAAAATTTTTAAAAATCAACAAAGAGGATTAAAAAGTTGATTAGATATGGCCAAAGAGATAATTAATGAATTGAAGACAGAGTAAAAACTTCAGATTTCTTTCCAGTGGAACTTGGAAAAGTGTAGAAGTAACAGAGGATTCAGAGTAAAACGGATTTGAATTTGAATCTTGACTTCACTACTCATTACCTTTGACTTTGAGAAAGTCACAGTCTGTATTTCAGTTTCCTCTTTTATGGATTTAAAATAATAATGTAAATACTACAGTGTTTTTATAAAGATTAAGTAAAATATGTGGAACCATACAATGCACGGCCTGGTACCTACTAGCTGCTCAGAAAGTTTTCTTTTGTTTTGTTTCCTTTTTTTAGCAACTGTTTGCTGTACTCTTTTCTAAATACTGACAAATAAGACACTTACAATATAATGAGTGTTTATTATGTACACTGTTCCTTACATGCATTTACCTAATAATAATTAAACCCTATGACTTTGTATGATAGATAAATCCAGATTATAGAATAAAAAAGTGAAACTGACAAAATAATGTATATGTCCCAGGTCATGGTAAATAGCAGAGACAGATATTTGATGCAGGACTATTATATATCAAACCTCGCTTTATTGACCCCTGATTCTTTTACGTTTGTTTTGTAGAAACCAACAAAGACTATCAATCAATCAGTCAATTAATTTCCCTTGGTATAGCCTGGGCAGAGAGAGGTTCCCAAGAGGTTTCTAGCAAGTTGCACAGGCTCTAAAACCGGCTAGTGCTTAGGACCAGATTTTATAAATTCTACCAGTTTTCCTGTGTTACATCACTAACTTACCTCACATCCTTTTAGAGACGTATAGGTTGAGATATAAATGTTAAGGGATAGCTTTAATTAAAGGTGGATTTCTTCTTTATTACCAAAGAATAAAGTAGTGTGTTGGACATACCATTTATTGATTATATCTCAGTTTCATGGCTCTTTTTATACATATGGTAAGAAGGCATTTTATATTTTATGTTCAAAAAAGATATCATTTTACAGAACAAAATGAAGTGGCACTTCATCACACCAGCTATTTTACAGAAAAATAGTCTTCGATTCTTTAATTTAAAAAAAAAAAAAAAAGAATCCCTAAGCACAACACTTTTTATGTAGCAGTTTCCAGGAAAGAAAAGAAGACATTTTAACTCAGTTTTTGAAAATTTGAAGGAAACCTAAGAAAGATAATAGAATGTGATCCATGAGAAAGCAAAAATCTATGTCTTCTTAGGCCCAAAGCCCTAACAGTGCTTGTCACATGATAGATTTATTTTTTAGTAGATTCAATAAACAGTTGTTAAGTTATCTCAAAGTAAGGTTTTGTTCAATTTGCTTGGAAGAGTTTTGAATAAGATTCTTCACAAAATATTCAAAACTGACATATGATCTTCTCTTCTAATTATACTATTACTTCCTAGGAATACTGGAATATATATTCTATCTATATTATGTATAGTTCTGATATTTAAATTGTCAATTCATTTTGCCAGATAACTATAGCATGAGTGAGTGTTTGGAATGATTTATAAACATCATCTTAATTTCAATAGTAATATTTATGTATCTACTATTCATTGCTTTCAAAGGGAGCGCTAGATTGAGAACTTTAGATAAATGAGAAAATTATTTTCATAACTTTCTTTAATAATTGATCAAAATTGACTCTCCTATCATAAGCATGCTCAAGATTTGTTTATAGTATTTTTGAGGAGGGGGGGGGAGTTTACCCTGGCACAAATATAAAACATCAGCTGAAACTGGAAAATATGATCATTTGTTATAGCCTTTATGCTTCTGATTCTGGATATTAGCTTTCATGATTCATTTACTTCATCAATGAATAAATATTTAATGAGGGTCAACTGTATGTGTAACACTGAGCCAAGCGCTAGAAATGCACCTAGGATAAGACCTGGTCCCTATTCTTAGAAGTTTACTGTTGATTGTGAGACAAATAAGGAAACAAGTCATTACAATACAATGTGATCAGCACTATTACAGTATTTAGCACAGAATGCGGTGGGAGTGCAGGAGGGACAAGACCCACGAAGGCATCCTAACAGAGGTGACAGTTAAATCTAGAAGGACACCTAGGAGATAAACAATGGGAGCAGATGAGGGTAAAGATATCCCAGGAGAATGAAGCTGCTTGTATTTTTAAAAAGGAGCAAAAGACACATACATGTGGAAGTTCAATTATGGCTGGGGCGCAGCTTTGATGGGAACTCAAGAGGGCAGCACCGGCTATGTTAGGAAGAGCCTTTCCATGACACTACCAAGAATTTTACTGTCACATTCTCAGGGCAAAGAGGAAACATTCAATATATTAGGTGAGTATGATAGTCAGTTTTATGTATCAATTTGGCTGGTCTATAGTTCCCATTTATCTAATCAAACACTAATCTATGTTTTGTGAAGGTATTTTGTCCATATGATTAAAGTGTATAACCAATTTATTGTAAGTTAGAAAGATTAGCCCAGGTAATCCAAGTGGGCCAGCTTCAATCAGTTGAAAGGCCTTAGGAGCAGAACTGAGGCTTCCCCAAACAAGAAAAAGTTCTACCTCTGGACAAGAGCTTCAGTGAGTGCCTCAGTAAACCTGGGTTTAGTGTAAAGACAGCAGGAAGCTTAGGAATGAATTGGGAGATGGGGCTTGACATACATACACTATTGATACTATGTATAAAATAGGTAACTAATGAGAACCGACTGTATAGCACAGGGAACTCTACACAGTTCTTGCTCTGCAGTGACCTAAATGGGAAGGAAATCCAAAAAAGAGGGGATAGATGTATACGTATAGCAGGTGCACTTTGTTGTACAGTAGAAACTAACACAACATTGTAAAGCAGTTATACTCCAATAAAAATTAAAAAAAAAAAAAAAGACAGCAGGTAGCAAGAAAAAACAGGAAGCAGCTCAGCCATGGACAGACTCAGGGAGCATTGGAAAAGTTTTCTGTATGCAACATAACTCAGGCACCCTGATTTTCTTAACACATCCTTCCCCCAATAGCAGGCGTCCCCCGCTGCCCATTCTAGCGTTCTGCCATAATGATGACCTAGTCACTGGCTTTGCTTCTGATGTTATGGCTGCCTCTCATATTAAACTCTTCAAGAGAACATCACCAATGAAGGTAATGGTCTTTCAGGGAAGCTAAAGTCTTTCATGTTCCTGACTTCCCCTCATGTCAGCCCCCCTTATTCCAGCCCCTCTCATGCTACAGCCAGGAGGAAGAGTAGGAACCTGATGGTCATATTTGAGAACAAAGTTTGGGCTACACTTTCTATGACTGAAACTTTTAAAGAAGTAATAGATTAGCTTAATTTGGTGTGGCCCATAATTGTCCTCAATGCATGGGACCGATAACAGCATGGCCAGCTCTCTCTCTCTTTCTCTCTCTCTTTACTTAATCTTCTAGCTTTTTGCCTCTACTCTGCTTGAACAGTAAGAGGTCTAGAATTATTCATAATCTAAGATTTTTTTCTTCATGCTACTTTTGAAAGGCTGCTCCTCTCCTATGTGACCACCATGCTTGAGCTACTGGATTAACTTATGAAGGTCTAGATTCTTGGGCCAGGGGTGGTATGGACATTGAGACCAGCATGCTCTTCTTCTATAATATGTACACAATTGAGCAATCACTATGTCGCAGGCATTAGAAATCCAGGCTAAATGCTTTGCTTGCATCTTCTAACTGAATCTTCACAGCAACCCCTTGAAAGTACAGGGTCTAATTATTCTCATGGAAGGAAGGATGGTGTTTGATTTGAGGCTACTTGAGCTTGCTTAGGAGTGGGAAAACAATAACCTCCATGTGCTTCATCCTGGATCCTTCCAGATATTTAGAACAAAATCTCCAGCTAATAAAGAGTGATTTCACCTTTATTCTCATGTATATGTTTCAGAACTTCACAAGGAGAAATAAATGTTCAGAAACTCCAGATGAGTACTTCCACATAACCTACCCAAGTATCTTTATGATGGTCCCCTCACTGTGTTGTTTTTTTTTTCCCCTTTTTTTTTTTAGTTTACTGTTTCTAGCAAGTGGCACATTCATGCTGAAAGTAGCAGAACAGAAGCTGGGTTTTGAGATGGAAATATAAATCCATGCCTGCCAGATAACTGATGGCCTTTCTGTTCTGGTGATGCTCTGACTCTTCATGTAATGGGGATATTTTCCAGAGGAACCTGGGACAGGTTTTCAACTTTGCATCTGTTACCTATTTAACCACAGATCTTTGTACATGCTGTGTTTACATGGAAATGCCCTACATCTTTCTGAATGTACTGGCAAGTGTTCTGCACGGGATGGGCATATGTCCATTATAAGAATGGAGCGACCTTCATTATCACTGAAAAGTTAGAACAAATTCCATAACACAATGATGGAGTTGACTTCTTGTGTATGTGCAGTCATAACTTATGGCATAATTCATCAATTTGGATAAGAAAATTATTAAAAACTGAATGCTGGTGACTTTGCCTCAACTTACTGGCATGCTACATCTTTCAGCCTGAATTGTCTCCTTAAAGTATCTTCTCTCTTACTTGGAAATGTAGGTTGTTTGAGCAGACTTTCAGAATGCCATAAGCTCCTCTCCAGTACATCTGTGTGCTTGATGGTCTACCAGTTATGGGGAAAAAATTAAGACAAAAAAAGGAAAATATTACTACCCAGGTGGTATGCTCAAGATGGTTCCTACAGGTTTGGGAGAGTTGAATATCACATTTGAGGAACTTTGCAAACTAGTTGTTAAAATAGTCATTATTAAGAATTAAATTACATATATTTAAAATTCAATGTTATATTAAAAGCAAAACAACTCCAAAACAATCATTTACTAATTATTTTAGTGCATGTTACTGATATCTATGCTCTTGAGGTTATTTATATCTATTATATCTATAAGGTAGAAATATACTCTATAATGGTATGCTAGTGTGCATCTCTTCCCAGGCAAACCAGTCACAACCAGTGGTTCTCAAATTTTAATGTGCATCAAAAATACCTGAAGGGCTTTGTTTTGTTCTTTTACACACAGGTTGCTGGGCCTCACAGCCACTGATCTGAGAGAGGACTTGAGAATCTGCAATTTTAAGTTCACAGGTGCTACTGATGTGACTCTGAGATGGCCCTTTGAGAACTACTAGTTTACTAAACAAGCCCATGAGATAATCCTTATTGTCTCGATTTAAAGATGGAGAAACTGATTTATAGAGTTCAGGCACCATATTCATTTACACCTAAAAAATACATGTAATTATTTGTCTCAAACATGTATTTTCTGGAGGTTCCTCAAAAAATTAAAAATAGAACTACCATGTGATCCTGCAATTCCACTGCTGGGTATTTTTTCAAAGAAAACAAAAACATTAATTCAAAAAGATATCTGCATTCACACGTTCATTGCAGCAATGTTTACAATAGCCAAGGTACAGAAACAACCTAAGTGTTCACTGATGGATAAATGGATAAAAGAAATGTGGTATATCAATACAATGGAATATTATTCAGCCATAAAAAAAGAATAAAACCCTGCCATTTACAGTGACATGGATGGGTGTCAAGGGCATTATGCCAAGTGAAATAAGTCAGACAGAAAAAGACAAATACATTATGATCTCTCTTACAGGTGGAATATATATATTATATATATAATATTATATATTATATAATATTATATATATTATATAATATATATATTTGTTTTTTTAAAAAGACATATCTAAGCTCATAGATACAGAGAACAGGTTGGTGGCTGCCAGAGGTGGGGATGAGGGTGGAAGAAATGGGTGGACTGCTTTTGTTTAGTTTAGTTTAGTTTAAAAAATTGGGAAAAAAAGAAGCAGCAATAGTGTATTTAGAATTATAATAACTTAGCAGTGAAAATCCAAAGGCTAGTGGCAGAAGGTTTGTACATCAATGCCCAGCTGCTGGGACCTACTGACTCATACACACTCTCTGTCTTCCAGATGGTCTTCTCAGATCCCTCGTAAAGGAGAATTCATTACACACGGTGCTTTTGTAAATAAATCTAAGGTCTTATGTGCAAAATGAACATTGTATTAATGAAAGGAAAGAGAAAGAAAGAGAATTAAAGCTTTTATCAAAGCCCTAAACATATATATTTTTATTTACTCTTATATTGAGTGAAGCAGGGGTTGAAGGGGCACCATTTGAGTTCCAATAGTTTCCAGATGGGATCTGTGTCTTTTTTTTTTCTTCTTAGTTAGTCATATTTCTTGATAAAGCAGCTATATTATCAGAGGAACGTCTTGAAATATGAATGCCATGATTCTCAAGTTTAAAAAAAGTTGAACAAATAATTTGAAGAAAACATATATTTTCATACCACAGCTGATTCTTGACCACATTAATACTCTGACACAGAAAGCTGGAGTTATTGCTGCAGCAAATTATCCAGACAGTAGTAAACCATCCGTGTGACGTTTTGATGACATAGATACATAATTCATATGCTTACCTGTAAATAACTAAAGTTCTTCGCCTTTTAATCTGTCATTTATTGGGCCATGTTCTATGTTTGGTGTTCTACACTAACTGTAAGAGTCCTGAAATTCTGTTCTCTCTTTTACAAATGAGGAAACCAAGGCTCCTAGATATTCATGACTGCACACAACATTTGTTATGTGACTAGTATCTAAAGACTAAAAATTATTTTTCATTGACCTGCCACAGAGTCTAACTTATTTTTATCACAAAATACTTCAAGTCCAAATACAGAATAATATACATGAAGGATAATTCAGAAGGACTTCCATTCTCTCAGGCCACTGCTAGCCTTAAATCAGGCGCCACTGGCCTTCTAATCTTACTCCGTGGAACCACCATGTAATTTCTCAGCCTTTTTTTTCTTTTTATTTCACATGTTTGTGAATTCTTTTCTCACAATCATGGGCTGACAGTGATTTTCTAGCAGCGCTCAACAATGAAGCCTCAGTACAATCAAGCATTATTTAAATTCTTGGGGAGAAAAAACACATGTGGCATAAAATTCAAGCTCTCCCTTAACACTCAAGCTAATAATATCTCAACCTTCAATCAGATCCCAGACATCAGAGATCAAAAGTATGCGTAGATGGTTTTCTTTTTAAAGGGACAGCTTTTAAAGGACAAGCCACAGAGAGAGGAAGAAAAATTAACACAGATGCTAAAATGAAGGCTTTGTTTGTCTCAAACATTTCTATTCAAATCAGAACATGAACCGGTGAGGTGGTCATGTATTAAGGACCACAGTAAGCACTGAACAAGGTGATAACACTGACCCATGAGAAGTCACAAACTCATTGTACCAGCAAGACAGAGATTTCTACCTGGTATCATGCAAGTCAGACTCAGACACAGAGCTATGTGAAAGGGGTCTGAAAATTAACATAGTTTTACCAAGATAGTAAGAATGTGTGTGGGTTTATATTTTTAAACTCTTATTGCTCAGTTTTCTTTTAAAGTAAAAGGATAAGAAAGGTGTGATATTGTGTTGATAATAAGAAATACTATTTGTGCTTTGTCCCAGTTTCTGGCACAGAGCTCCTAAATCCATTGGAATTTCCCCTAAGGGACAAGAGAGTTCAAAGTGTCTTTTGTTATGTTAATGAGGTGACTTTTGGAAAGCACCTAGGTTACCTAAGGAAAGGAGCTGGTTGCCAGGAGAATCAACCATTGGATTAGAGTGTTGGGACTTTCAGTGCCCCTCCCTCCTCCTCCGGAAAGGAGAGGGCCTGGAAGTTGAAGCAGTTGCTAAGGGCCAATGATTTAATCAACCATGCCTATGTAAGGAAGTGTCCATAAAAATCCAAAAGGATAGGGTTCTAAGAACTTCCAGTTGGTGAACACATGGAGATTTGGGGTGAGTGGTGCACCTGGAGCGAGCATGGCACCTCCTTGCCCTTTCCCCATACCTTGCCCTATGCATCTCTTTCACCTGGCTTTTCCTGAGTCATATCCTTTTATAATAAACTGGCCATCTAGTAAGTAAAATGTTTCTCTAAGTTCTGTGAGCCACTCTAGCAAATTAATCAAACACAAGGAGGGGGTCCTGGGAATTTCTGATTTATAGTTAGTTGGTCAGAAGTACAAGTAACAATCTGGACTTGTGACTGGCATCTGAGGTGGGGAAGAGGCAGTCTTGTGCGACTGAGCACTTAACCCATGGGATGCGATGCTGCCTCCAAGTTCATAGTGTTAGAATTGAGTTGAATTGTAAGACACTCAGCTGATGTCTGAGAGTTGCTTGGTAGTATGTGGGGAACCTCCCTCCCATTATGACTGAGTACAGAATTGTTCATTGGTGTCAGAATCTTAAAAGGGAAAAACTAACTGTATGTGAGTAGAGAGGAGGAAGTTACCGAAGCAACCAATGTGGAAAGGTCTTCAGAATGGACCCCAGAGACACTGGAATTAGTTTTCAAAATGGACCAGAAGTAAACTGAGCAGAGAAGCAAGATCATTTCACTCTCAGGAAATGGGAAAAAACAAGAAGAGGCAAAAATATGAGTCCAGGGATGGGAGAAAAGTCTTATTTTGCCAGGACCGTGATCTCAAAACTTTAACCATGCCACTTACACATTTCTGCTTTACTTATTACTGCTTTAATGTTGCTGCTTTTAATTTTAAAATATTTAAAATGAGACATTGTGTCACTAAAATGAATAGAATAACAGTGTCTCTCCATGTGAATAGAAAAGCCCTTATAAAAATAAATCCAATAAAATTTTGATAGAATGAAGTGACTTCCAAAAGGCTCCCATCTCCTGGTCTCTTATGATGTTCAAGGTCACGCCCTTCTCCTGCCTCCCACCCCACTTCTCTGTTTTATAAGAACTGAAACATAGCATTTGAAATTATATTCAAATATATATCTATTTCAATGCAGTTTCTTGCTAGTAAGGCTACTTAAAACTAAGCTTTCTCTCCTCACACGTCTTCTCCTACAATGCAGTGAATTGCTCAAAAGTATCCTCTGTATTACCAGCAGTGCCATATTTCAGAAGCATTAAGCTGGAATATAAGGTATGTGAATCAGAACCAGGAATCTCCAAAAATGAGCCTCAAATTGATGTAAGGGCCAAATTGTCTATGACCTTTAATTTCTTGTTAAAGATAAAAAACTATCAGGTGTTTGCTTGCAAATATCCTAAATTAATGCTCACTTCATTTATATATAATCTGTATTACACATTTTTTAAACTATTCACTCTTTCTACTCTTTCACCTGGTTTGAAAATACAGAGACATGAACGTTGGACATTTTTTGAAAATCACTAATATATCATTCCTCTTTGATTTTTAAGGAAAACTTTTTTATCCCTTCATTTGTTCCAAATTTAAATCTAAATCCACGCTGGTGCATCTGATGGGGCCAGTCAAATCTTCAGATATTCTCTACTCTCTGCCTAGATTTCAACATGTATGAAAATAGTAAGAACAAGAGAATGAGTAAATATCTAAGGAGCATCTATTATATGAAAACACAATAACAATAGCTTACCTTTTGATATAAGCACATAATTGCTAGTTAGTAAACGATTGGGCTGATTAAGTTGTTTTTTATTAATGTCTGAGAAAAACTTCCCTCTACAGAAAAACATATTTATAAACTGATGTGACTGATTAACGTTTGCCACGTGAAAAATAGAATATTTCCCCATTTTCGTCCAAGAAAAGATCACCTCAGACTCCTTGAATTGATTTGCAAGAAGAATTTCCCTCATTTCCAACTCCAGCTTCTACAAATGAGGTAAAAAAAACAGGAAAGAAGTAGGAAATCTGAGTTATCTTGTCATCAAGATTTGGTAGATTTTCTTTAATGTCAAATCATTAAATAATGCACAAATAGCAAAATAATAATATAAGAAGTTTGCTTTAAGAAATGGAAATCAACCATGTGTTTGCACATGAACTTTACAACTGACTACCCTCTACAGTCCATAGAATTTCAGATCTTTAGTTTTATTCAAATTTCCTATGGAGTGTTTAAGTGATGGATGTGTCTGGGACATTTTAACCAATCTTCCAGGCTCCATCTGCCAGGCCATCTGGATTCTGCACCCACAGAGAACTACTTGGTGAATGATTACAGACATGATTTTTTAAAAAAAGAAAAGAAAAGAAAAGAAGAAAGAAAGAAAATAATGAATTGTAACATAAATACAAATGAAACTAAAATCATTTTTGCAGTCTTACATAAAGGGAAAAAGTTGAAAAATAAGGAGGAGAAATGCATTTTCTTGTTGTTTTTTTTTTTTTTCCATCAGTCACATGAATTACAATAAGTGCCTGACCTTTTTCCATAAGATGTTTAAATGGCAGCTGTTATGGCTACAGTATACCATTTGATCAAAAGCTCTTGAGGACAATAGTTTGTTTTGCAAAGGTCATTCTCCGTATATAATTGTGAAGGTGTTCAAAAGGCTTACCAACTAAATATACAGGATTTTCATTGAGAGTAAATTACATAACAGCTTTCAAATTAAATCTAAGCCAAGAAATCTATAGGGAATACTGTAAGAGAACTTTGAAAATCCATCTCACAGTTTGTAAAGAATACACTTTTAAAACAAGTTAACTTGAATTAATAGGAAATGTCTTGTATTAAATGACTTATTAAAATTACTTATACAGAAACAAGCTACTGGTTAAATCTTACATCGTATATAACATAAAAAAGTAGACATGTTTAAATATAAGAATATGCAACAACTGGCAGAAAAATAGGAAAGAAGAGTTAGTGTCTTGTCACCATGTTTCCAATATCAGGTCTTTTCTTAACTCCAATATTGATGAGGAAGCCCCAACACTTGTAGTTTATGTCAACAGTAGAATACTAAAATCTAGAATACTAAAGTCTAAAATCACTAACTGATTGATCTTTCTAGAAACTAAGGGGTTTTTGTTTTATTTTGTCAGGTGTATGGAGGTATAACTTTCATAGGGTAAACTTCTTCCTTTGGAGTATACAATTTGGAAAGTTTTGACAAATATATATAGTTGTGTAATAACCACAACGATTGATATGTCATTTTCATCAACATGTAAAATTTCCTTCTGTCCGTTGGCAGTTACCTCTCTCTCCCCACTCTAGCCATTTGACTTTGTACTTATGTTCCCTATAGCTCTGCCTCTTCTAGAATGTTATATAAATGAAAACATTCAATAGGTAGTCCCTTGTGCCTAACTTCTTTCAGTTATCATGATGTTTTTGAGATTCATCCACGCTGTTGCATGTATTAGTAGCTTGTTCCCTTTTATTGCTGAGTCCATTCCCCAAATTAGATGCACCACAAATTGTGTATTCATTCACCACTTGACGGACATTTGGATAGTTTCTAGTTTGGGGTGACTAGTTGCCACAAACATTTGTCTACAAGTCTTTGGTCATAATTAACCAAAAAGCAGGATTACTGTATCATAGGGTGAGCGTACATTTAACATTATAAGAAACTGCCAAATTCTTTCCAATGTGGTTGTACTGTTTTGTATTCTCACCTGAAATTCTTGAATGTTTCAGTCACTCCCACACCCTCATCAGCACTTGATATTCTCACTGTTTTTAAATGTTAGCCTTTCTACCAGATGTGTAATACCAATCAAAATCCCAGGCTTTTTTTTTTTTTTTAATGTATTGGCAAGTTTATTCTGAATTTTACAGAAGTGCAAAACACTAGAACTGTCAAAACAATTTTGAAGAGAACAAAGTTGGAGGACTCATATTTCTTGATTTCAATATTATAGAATTCAATACTTTATGGTTTTGACATAAGAACAACCATATAGATCAATGGAACATAACAGAAAGTCAAGAAACAGACCTACAAAAGTATGTTTAATTAATTTTTGACAAAGATGCCAAAGGAAATCAATGGGGAAAGGATAGCCTTTCATTGTATGGTCCTGAAATAATATTTTTTTAAAAACACGATTCTTATCTCAAACCATATATTGATTAACTTAATATGGGTCACAGATTTAAATGTAAGAACTAAAATTATTAAAACCTTCTAAAAGAAAATATACAATAAAACCTTTGAGTCTTTGGGCTAGGCAAACACTTCTTAAATGGGACACAAAAAGTGTGAAACATAAAAGAAAAAGATAGTTTGGATTGCAACAACAATTAAAATTTTCTGCCCTTCAAAATATACTGTTAAGACACTGTGAAGACAGCCACAGATTGGAAGAAAATATTTCCAAAACATATATATGATAAAAATTTGGATCCAGAATATATGAAGAACTCTTACAACTCAATAATAAGACAAATATCAACAAAAAACATTGGAAAAAGATTTGCACAGTCTCTTCAGCAAACAATGTAAATAGATTGCAAATAAGAACATGAAAAGATGCTCATCATAATAGCCATTAGGGAAATGCAGGTTAAAACCACAAAAATATGCCATTAAAATTATTTTTAAGAATTTTAAAAACATTTGGGGGAGAATTTAGATCAGAGTATGATTTTTAGTATATTATAAATAAAACAGATTAGAAAACAATTTAGGAAAAGAACAGATTTTGCCATTAATATATAGCATAATTACCTGTAAACACAACAAAGTTATGGAATATTTTTAACACAGATTTTTAAAGGTTACTTTTGATGCTTTCTATTTCTTATTTTCTTTTTTTTTCTTTGATAAATTTTAAGTTAGACTTAGTATCTGGACTTCAAAATGATCAATTCTAGATTCAGTTTCAAATGCCATGCTTAATGTTTATAGAGGGAAAGTATTGTTTTTTATCATTTAATAACTAAACAAAATTTATGTTGCAAATTTTTTTTTAACATTATTTTAAATTTTTTTTTTGTTGTTTAGTTTTGGATCCATTGGGTCTTCGCTGCTGCACGCAGGCTTTCTCTAGTTGCTGTGAGCGGGCGCCAGTCTTCTTTGCGGTGCGCGGGCTTCTCATTGTGGTGGCTTCACTTGTTACAGGCTCTAGTAGCGCGGGCTTCAGTAGCTCTGCAGCATGTGGGATCTTCCCAGACCAGGGATCGAACCCGTGTCCCCTGCATTGGCAGGCAGACCCTTAACCACTGCGCCACCAGGGAAGTCCTAATGTTGCAAAATTTATATGAAAGAAACAGAGTGAAAATAAAGTAAAAGTTATAAATAATAGGTTAAATATCAACTAACAAAGAAAAAATGTCTTATTGGCAGTTTTAGTTTGCATTTTTTCAATAATGAAGTTAATTATTTTTCTCATAGATATACTTATCGATAAAATCTCTTCTGCAAAGTGTCAGCCTTTTTTTTTCTGTTGTAATTTTGGCAAATATTTTTGCTGCTTTTTTCTTTGCCACAATTCCTTTTGACAGAATATTCTAAAGCAAAAGGGTCCTTATGTTCACCATTATAGAACAGTAAATCTTCCTTCATAATTATGATCAGTCTAGAATTTTGGCTACATGATGCCAAAACATCTGGCTGGAAAGCAAAAACTAAAAACAAGCTTAATGTGCTGTTTTAAGAACTTTTGAAAACAGACTGCGGAATTGAGAGCTTTTGAAGTACTGTTTAAATTTGTTGAAGGTGAATTTACATTAAATCAATTTTTTTAAATTCTGTATTTTAGTTGCCAGATACATATAACATTTCTTTATATTACTTGTGGTAAATATGAAGTTTTGTGTTCAAATATATAGGAGTCCTTGAAATATTTTTAAAGTTGTAAACTTTGCAACCAAAAATATAGTGCAGAAACATATGTGCTTAGATATAGTTAGATATAACATGGATTTTATAAATCTAAAAGATTCCCAGTTTTTTTTAATATATTAAATCACAAATTTGACTTTTATACTTTCACTCCTAGCTGAGGTAGAGTAACAAGAACTGGATTTACACTTCAGCCTTTGAAATAACCACATATTGTTTGATTATATTCTCATGAAATGTCCAGAATAGGCAAATCCATAGAGACAGACAGTATACAAATTATTGCCTGGAAGTGGAGGGATGAGACAATTAGGAGTACAGGTTTTCTCCAGGGGGTGATGAAAATGTTTTAAAGTTAATAGTGGTGATAGTCACACAACTCTGTAAATATAATTAAAGACTACTGGATTGTACACCTGAAAAGATGAATTGAGACAGTTAGGAGTACAGGTTTTCTCCAGGGGGTGATGAAAATGTTTTAAAATTAATAGTGGTGATAGTCACACAACTCTGTAAGTATAATTAAAGACTACTGGTTTGTACACCTGAAAAGATGAATTTTATGTATATGAATAATAACTCAATAGAACTGCTATAAAAATTACACGAAGAAACGGGAAATGCAAAGAGAAACACACAAATCCAAAATTTGCTCAGAGATTTCAATATCCTTCTATCACTAAGTACTCCTGTAGCTGCATCCCATATATTTTGATATATTGTGTTTTTATTTTATTTTCAATTCAAAATAATTTAATAATTCAATTCAAAGTAATTTATGACTTCTATTTTGATTTCTTCCTTGACTCTTTACTTCATAAGAGTATTTAGTTTCCACATATTTGGGATTATCTACATATTTTTATGAAATTGATTTGTACTTTAAATCTTTCATACAACTTATTTTAGTGATTTAAATCCTATTAATTTTTTTGAGATTAGCTTTATGGCTCAGAACATGGCCTATTTTGGCAAATGTGCCATGTGGTCTTGAAAAGAATGTATTCTTTTAATTGTGGACTGTTCCAAAGAAGTCAATATGGAATAACTTCCCCTAAAGATAGTGTGAACTATTGATACAGAACTCCAGGAACAGAGAAATAGAAATTAGTTTGTAATAATGTCTGATCTCTCATATTTTTGCCAAAGTATATTTACTGGCAATTGAATCAAATAGCTCTCAGGAATGCCCCTGGCATTGGGGTGAATAATTGTGTCTAGGTTGTGCAGAGTAAGAAAGCCAATCAAATAGAGTGTTCTTCCCTAAAATAATTCCTGAAATTTTGACTGAGATTAGACCTCTCATCAGCCTGGCTGGAGCATAAATTTTAGCTGCTCTCCCCTTTGACAACCTCAACTAAAACAAACCTTTAGTTTATATTCAGTTTGTAAAACGTAATACCATAATAAAAAGTACTTGATAACATAAGAAAGTACTTAATAAAATAATAATTAAAGTACCATTATTAAATGTAATAGTTTATTATCTTCAACATCCTGAGTCATTTTCTCCATGGTATCTGTTAGCCATAATCACTTATAAAACAATCACCAGTAAGATATAGGAACAGAGTTAGTTCACCAGTATTCAAGGGACTTTCATCTAATGCATTGAGAATAACTGGGAAAATGACTAAAATGTGAACAAAAGCTAAATGGGAGGAAAATATGCTTTTACAAGATGCCAGGTGAATGGAACACAGCCTTGGTCCTCATCTATCACCTTAAGAAAAGATAAGACACAAATCAGCTCTAGCTGGAATTTTCTCTGTGTAATTTCTCCAAGCTCATGCCCATTCTTTTCTGTAGAACTCCTATATTCCTTAATTAAAATATAATTATCTTCTGGTCTCTCAACTATATGTTTGCTGATGTGACAGAATTACATGAAATAAAAGATGGAGTAGACACTAATATGGGTGCATATTACTCCCAATCCAGTAATATGGGTGCGTGTGTAGATTATCACAAACTAGCACTCAGTTACATAAACAAAACAGAGTCTCAACAGTCTTGCCTAGCTATTTCTAGCTTTGACCAATCACACATTCAGCAGTAGGATCCAATATTCATATCCTAAAAGGGATGTAGACGTGCTTCTAGCAAGATAGTTCATCTGGAAAGCCTTACGCATCTTAGAAACCTTAGAAACATCTGCCTTAGAAACACCCACCAAATTATCCTGCCACTGGGTCAAACCTCTTTGTAGTTAACCAATTTTGTCTATCTCTCTAACATCCACTCCTGCTTCCCCCCATAACTGTCTCCGGTTTCTAGTTCTCTATCCATGTTGTCTAAGTAGAGCTGCCTTAGCCTTAGGGCAGGACACAAGCTCGATCAGAGGCAATCAGTGTTTTCTATCTCTGTAACAGCCAGACACGCAATAGAAACAGATGGCACACTAGAGTCAGGATAAATTGAGGAGGGCTTATTTACAAACAGACTGGTTGCAAAGGATGCACAGGGTATAGAGGAACCTTAAGGGTTAATGTGAAGAGTCCAAGTTCATTGGCGCTGCTACCACCCATAGACTTAAAGTATTTGGAGAGGAAGAAATGCCAGGAACATGGAAGCACAGAGACTCACGTAGAGCTAGGACCTGTGGGCTTTTGGTGAAGTCCAAAAGGACCCCACAGGGGAAACAGAGGAGTAGTTATTCTGACCCACGCTACTCCATGCCTGTGATTTCCAGCTGAGCTCAGACCTATGCTGGAGGGATGGGAGCCTGCTAACGTCATACGTGCAGATCAGCCTCCTGCAGCTCCTGCAGGAGGAGAGGAGATCTGGAGAGCCAAGAGAAATAGTCCACACAATCTTCCCAGCCACAGTGGTTGGACAGGTGAGCAGGTATCCAGGGCTCAAGTACATACTGGGATATAGTGAGCACGAGGCTGTGGGCCCACCACGTGGACTCAGACGGTAGAGTCAGCCCACGGGAGGCAAAGCCCAGTGACGGATTCAGGCAGCATTACGTGAGTCCTGATCACACCTAAGGACAGAATTTTCGGGCGTCCCTGGTGGCGCAGTGGTTGAGAATCTGCCTGCCAATGCAGGGGACACGGGTTCGAGCCCTGGTCTGGGAAGATCCCACATGCCGCGGAGCAGCTGGGCCCGTGAGCCACAATTACTGAGCCTGCGCGTCTGGAGCCTGTGCCCCGCAACGAGAGGCCGCGATAGTGAGAGGCCCGCGCACCGCGATGAAGAGTGGCCCCCGCTTGCCGCAACTAGAGAAAGCCCTTGCACAGAAACGAAGACCCAACACAGCCATAAATAAATAAATAAATAAATAAATAAATAAATAAATAAACAAACAAACAAACCCAAAGTTTAAAAAAAAAGAAAGACAGAACTTTCTACCTAAAACTTGCTTTTTTATTCCTTAAGCCAATCTGAATTTTGTTTTTATTGTTAAAAACTGAAAGAGCCCGAACTGATACACTCTTGGCCACCATTGAGAGCCAGGTTCAAATTTGAGTTCACGTGCTCTTTTTTCTTCTTCTTTTTTTTAATTGAAGTATAGTGGATTTACAATGCTGTATTAGTTTCAGGCATACAACATAGTGATTCAGTTATACATGTATTGTATGTGTAATATATATTATATATAATACATAGATTATATATGTAATATATATTATATTGTGTATATATATATATATATATAATATTTCTTTTTCAGATTCTCTTCCCTTATAGGTTATTACAAAATATTGAGTATAGTTTCCAACGCTATACAGTAGGTCCTTGTTGATTATCTATTTTATATATGGTAGTGTGTATCTGTTAATCCCAAACTCTTAATTTACTCTTCCCCTTCCCCTCCCCTTTGGTAACCATAAGTTTGTTTCTTATGTCTGTGAGTCTATTTCTGTTTTGTAAATAAGTTCATTTGTATCTTTTTTTTTTTTCAGATTCCACATATAAGGGATATCATATGACATTTGTCTTTCTCTGTCTGGCTTACTTCACTTAGTATGATAATCTCTAGGTCCATCCATGTTGCTGCAAATGGCATTATTTCATTCTTTTTTATGGTTGAGTAATAATCCATTGTATATATACGACACCTTCTTAATTCATTCGTCTATCTATGGACATTTAGGTTGCTTCCATGTCTCGGCTATTGTAAATAGGGTTGTTATGAACATTGGGGTGCATGTATTTTTTCAAATTAGAGTTTTCTCTGGATATATGCCCAGGAGTCGGGTTGCAGGATCATATGGTAACTCTATTTTTAGTTTTTCAAGGAACCTCCATACTGTTTTCCAGTGTGTTTTGCTGCCCAAATTCAGACCACTAGTGATCACCCTTTGCTCAAGTTAGTTCCCCCAGCCCTGCCCCAAACTTAGCCATCTCCCAACCTCTCCAGAAGCTCACCTCCGAGTTTGAGGTTCCTCTCATATTCAAACTGTGCATGTTTTGACAGAACAATCCCTTTCAAAAATATTTTTGCAAAGACTTTATGGGATACTTTTTTGTAATCCAGGCATATTTGTTTTCAGTGTTCCCTAAACCCTCACAAATAACGGTTGACCAAAAACTGACAGCACTTATCTGACATTTTTCTCAACTGCAGTGTCACTGCCAGTTGTGAGATGCTTCACAAGGAATGGGTTCTAAATAATAAGAGCACTAACTTTGACTTCTTTTCTCTTTTTTTTCCTGAGAGGAGTTTTAATATTAACCCGGCAGTAATGACACTCAGTCATTTGCACTGCAATAAACTTTCCACGGTGGGAGAGGAGAGAGATGGCATTAGAGTTAGCATACAAGGAATGACGTGCCTCTTGGCCTGTCTCATCTATGGTACTGTCCAGTGAGAAGTCTTTATTGATATACTATTCATGGTTGTTGTGACTCAAAATTATTGCAATGCTTGATATTGCTGGGGAAAAAACGAATGTTTTCTCAAAATCGGAGGAAGCCTACATATAACAGTTTGAGTTCTCCAAGAAGCAGATACTGAGGCAGAATTTGATATTCAAAGGATTTTTTGGTGAAAATGTGTGTGTATTAGTTATACATTGGTGTGCAACAAATTAGTGCCATACCTTACAGCTTTTCACAACAAGTATTTAGTATATTAAACATTTTCTGGAGGTCAGGAATCCAAAAGTGACTTGGATGGTCTTAGCTAAGTGATTTAGCTGGGTGGTTCTAGCTCAGAGTCTCTTAGGAGGTGTAGTTGTTAGCTGGAAGTATAGTCATTTCAAACTTGACTGGGGCTGGAAAATTTGCTTCCAGGCTCACTCATATGGCTGTTGGCGACCTCAGTCTCTTACTAAATATTGCTGAGAAACGTTATTCCCCATTATGTTGTCCTCTCCATAGGTTGCTCATAGCATGGCATTTATTTCCCTCAGAACAAGCAAGCAGTCAGAGGGAGAAAGACAGAGACAGAGAGTATTGCAAAAGCAGGAAAAAGAGTGCGCTCAAAACAGAAGGTACACCCTTTTGTTTTGTTTTTTTTTTTTAATGAAAGCGTCTTTATTTATTTATTTATTTATTTTTGTCTGTGTTGGGTCTTCGTTTCTGTGCGAGGGCTTTCTCTAGTTGCGGCGAGCGGGGGCCACTCTTCATCGCGGTGCGCGGGCCTCTCACTATCGCGGCCTCTCTTGTTGCGGAGCACAGGCTCCAGACGCGCAGGCTCAGTAGTTGTGGCTTACGGGCCTAGTTGCTCCGCGGCATGTGGGATCTTCCCAGACCAGGGCTCGAACCCGTGTCCCCTGCATTGGCAGGCAGACTCTCAACCACTGCGCCACCAGGGAAGCCCTTTGTTTTTGTTTTTGTTTTTTTTTTTAATGAAAGCATCTTTATTTATTTATTTATTTATTTATTTTTGGGTACACCCTTTTATAATCTAATCTTGGATGTGACTACACAAGGTTGTGGATACCAGGATGGGGCGCTCACTGAGGGCCACCTCTTAGAGACTGGATATTACCATATGTGAAGCAAAAGGAGGTAGGAATCAGGAAGAGGTAAGAAGGGTCTTCAGATAATGCTGCAGATCTAACACCTGTGAAAGGAGAGAAGGCAGAAATGAGTAAGGAGCGTCTTAAGTGCTGAGCAATATTGAGAAAATTTTATACAGGCTAAGGGAGAGTGCTCAGGGCACAGTTGCCCCTTGGAACACTCCTACAGTGGAAAGGATGACTGGATTCCAGTAGCCTGCTGTGCTCAGTTACTGGCCGTGAGTAGCTTGGCGGAAGTGTGGACTGACATAAATATTGTGGTGAATCCAAAGATGTGGCCATTGGAAGCTGTCCATCAGAGATGCTCCCGGCAGCAGGTTCTCTCGAAGGGAGTAGCAGAGCACCTCCGTGGACTTTATGCCATGAAATGATGCTCTACCTTTGGGCATATTCATTATGTGTGTTACTATAAGCCAAAGAAGGGAGCACTGCCGACGAACACTCATACCCTGACAGTGATCACAAAACTAAAGGCCTTCAGGATCTAGGCAAGGAGTGGAGATGAATGAATCACCCTAGTTGGCTCAGGGGAACTAGGGGATGCATGCCCATCAAAAGGGGAAGCTCACATATTTCAGTTCAGTCTAAAAGCTTCTAAGTGGACATGGCAGCCTTCCAGCCCTAGATTTTTAAATTTTCCAAAAAAAAAAATTCAGAAATCTGAAATTTTAAATGAACTTTTATAAATTTTAAATGTTACTAAAAGTTCAATTTAAAAAAACACAGTAGGCCAAATAAATATGTCTAAGGCCATAAGTAGACTAGTGGCTACCATTTTGTACATCTTATTAACAGTGATGCAGAGTAGTGTACTACAAAATAAAGCAAACGGACGTATATACTCACCTAAAGAAAAACTAGAACTAGATCCAGTCAATGTTAATTTCTTCCTTTAATATTATAATGGAGGCCAGCAACCAAAGTCTTTCTATGTACAAATCTGCATTTTTTTCTCTGAAAAAAACATTTGCAGGTTTATAGTGCAATTTTTAAAAACTAATTCAACAAATGTAATTTTACTATTTTATTCTTTCTAAGGTATTGTATTTCCTTGGATATATTTAGCTTTAACTTATTTTTTTAAAAAGTCACTTCTAATTCTTTTAGGTCTTTTAAAAATCAGGTATGTATAACAAGTTAGTTTGAAGTGGAAGATTTAAATATTTTAATAATGACCAGTGATAAACACTTAATTGCATGTATATTCATAATAAGAATCATTTATTCATTGGTGATTGACCTTCACTGTTGAAAATTAAAGAAGCTACAACTTTTTACATTTCTTTATTTTATAAAGAAAAAAATCCACAAGTCTATCTTCCCTCAAATTTCACAGCCTTTCTTTATTTTTAATAAACATATTCAAACCCTATGGTGTAAAGGAAGGATAAAGAACACACTGGGATTTAGCTCCACACACAGTTTTCTCTGAGCCCTAATTCACTTCCTTTGAAGTGGAACTTAATTCCATACATATACCCAACCAGAATCCCTAACACAAATGTTAACTAAAAGAAAGATTAACATGCTTCTCTTACTCATTCAAAGCACCTAAATTTTCTTTAGCATTATTTGTCAGGGTACAATAAAATTATACTTTTCATAGATTTGATTTCTAAAGATTTTAAATTATTCCACATTATAGTTTCTGGTGAGATATACATAAGCTAAGCAGATCTTCCAAATGTTGACACATTTTATTATACAATATTATATTTAGAAGCACATTCCATAATACCATCATCAGACTCATAGAAAAAGTTCGTGATAGCAGGTATAAGTTTTCAAAATTTTATTTTTTACATGAAAGCCTGAATTCTATCATTAGTCAACTGTTTTCCTTACAGAGCTAGCTCATTTTGTTCACTTCAGAAAAAATATCTACCAAATATTCAGATCTAAGTGTGCATAGTTTGTGTGCTAGTCATTCTTTCAAGTGAAAATGGTGTTCCAGGAAAAAAAATGTCCAACTGGGCTGACAATTCAATTGCACAAGTGCTTTTCCTTGAGACAAATATCATAATTTTGGTATGCGGCAGAAACACTTTATGCCTATTTCCTATTTTGCACACAAAACATTAAAAAAATATGTGATTAAGAGGAGAGATTTAATATAATTTGTATTGCTTCATTAAGGACATTCTTAAGTGAAACTGCCTTTTTTTCTTCCTTACTAGTACTACCTTGCTCCGTGCTAAGTTGCCTGAAATTTTTCTCACCATTGATTTTGCACCATCTACAAATATCATCACAGAGAAAAAGACAAATAATATCTTACTATTATTTTGAAAACAATAGTTTTATTCATGGATCTCCTAAAAGAATTTCAAAGGCCCCCACAGCTTCACAGACCACATTTTGAGAACCAATAGTGCAGATAATTATTTTATTTTATTACTTTCATAAGAATGATCTGAGCATATTGAGTTTATGTGAAGGTTGGTACATTATTCATTCTAATCTTTGTTATTCTTCATTAAAAACATATCTAAGATTTTAAGATACACTGTCCAACTTAAACTCTGTACAACAGACTATATTTAGTCTACATTAGTTACTACAGTGTACTTACATTGTGTGAAATCTACACTTAGTATAGGTACAATTTATCCAAAAGTTGGATTACATCCTATTTGGAACACAGTGATGCAATCAAAATTCAAAACAACAGTTAACACAAAGTCATAACTGCACATTTAGAAGAAAACGCTTGGAGCTGCCCAATGAAGCATCATTCCAAATCCTGCAGACTGAATTGTGTGTAACTAAGATAATTGGCTTAAGAGTCCTATATATGTGCTTTTCCATGGCAATGTGGAAATCATTTCATTTTGTTTGTTACAAATAGGAAAATAAAGGATTTCCTTAAGAAATCTTTAAAATCAACTACAATTAAATGTGCCTCTACAAGCTTCAAGTATAGTATTGAGATGTAGTATAGCATCAAGGTCAAAGAAAAAGCCAAATGAGCTGGGGTCAAGTCCCACCACTTGATACATGAGAGTTACTATATGCAAAATGAGGATAGTAATACTACTTCCTCATATTAGTAGTAATAACTATTATTATTAATAATAAAATAATTTTTGAAAGTCAAAATGAAGTAATACATGTAAAGTTCTCAGAACAGTGCCTGGAATAGTAAGTAATAAACATTTTTAATTTCACTTTTAGGAAAAATCGTGAAAGATTGTGAAATGGGCAAAAAGAAGTTTCCTAGT
The DNA here is from genome assembly GCF_028023285.1 of Balaenoptera ricei. Classification (NCBI taxonomy): domain Eukaryota; kingdom Metazoa; phylum Chordata; class Mammalia; order Artiodactyla; family Balaenopteridae; genus Balaenoptera; species Balaenoptera ricei. The sequence continues at coordinate 108,770,201 of NC_082645.1, read as the reverse complement.
TGTCCTGTCAATCCACCCCTTTAGATTATTGCAGTCTTTACTTGCCTTTGAGCTTATTTTACAACTTTAGAAACCATAGAAAACTAATAGTAATGCAAAAGATTCTCATGGGGCAGAAAAAAAAAAACGGCTATTGACTTGTGGCTATTGACTACTTTTACAACCCTGTGTAAATTAATTTCAGCATTCCTGACTGCCAGTGTATGTATATGTTCTTTGAATTTTCCTTTGAGGAGGTCGGAATGTTTTTCTGGATCCTTCATTAGTTAATGAATTATAAAATCTGCGATGACCATTTTACATTTATATGAGCATCGTGATTTTAGCATTTTTTAAAAATTATTCTTTAACTTGTTATTATTATTGCAAAGAAATGTGACATTAATGAAAGGGGAAAACACACTATGAGGAGAATTAATGTAATTTTGGAATATGGCAGGACCAGGTGGCATAGCTTATTGGAGATAACATTGGAAATCCTCAGGGAGCATCATGTTAATGACATGAGTTTGAGTTATTAAATCAAAGGCAATCAGGTTAGACTGTTCACTACTGAAAAAGGTAGGGAAGTGAATACAATATTTTTTAAATTAGTTTTTTAATTGACACTGGTTAAATATTTTACTTCAGGCTTAGTTAGCCAGAATATTTACTTAGATAGAAATTCTCATTTCTTGACAAAGCTACCTATATAAAATGTTATCTACAAAAATCTAAAAATTTTTCTCTCTCCTGCTCTGTCACTAATTTAAGTTGATTCCCTGAGTGGTCTGTCCAACGTTATAATTCTGGAACTGGAAACAGTAAATCATCAGTTGTTCCCATCCCACTCTTTTTCCACAGGCAGTCTGAAATTTCACTGAACTACCATATTGAATTTCTGATCCATTATATGATGGCATCTCATTTTAGTATTTTAAAAAATGGCATTTACGTTATTTTATACAAAATTTATAACTGAATTTTTAGGAATGTTTAAATATATCTGTGTTTGAGAGTGCTTTTATTTTTCCTTTTAGTATCACCCTACATGTAAAAATACTAACGCAATAAAACCAGGAAGTTAGAGCTCAGTAATTTAGAAGTCTTAATAAATTAGGCAAGGAAGGACTAAATTGGCATTTACCTTTATATATCTATTCATTTCAGAAAATGATTTATTGAGTGTATTTAATATGAAATAGTTCAAAATATCTATGTTTTACTTATTAAAGGAAGTAAAATAGTGCAAGATCTTTAAGCGTTCATTTCCACATAATGTTTTTGATATGACAGATAATTATTTACTGATTTAAGATATCTACTTTTAAACTTAAGATAGTCTGAGTTCCCAATATACACTAAACATACTTCTGTGGCTTTTTGTAACAATATCCCATAATTCAAAGCAATCTTCCTCATAAATAAGCAAAAACGTGGGTGTTTCTTTACATGCATAGAATATAAAAATGTTTTTATCCTAAAATATCTGAATGTCACTTTATTTGTGCAAATTTATTAAACACTTTGAATTGCCTGTTTTATAGCAAGGACTCAATATCCGACTTTACTTTCCTGCCACTGCTTTATTAAAAGAAGCAACTTAATTACGTCCTCCTAGCCATATGAAAAGAAAAACCTGATACATCAACATAACAGAATCAGGCTGCAAGCAAAGAGGAGAGATTTGCCCATACATTTCTCCAGCTATTACAGAACTGGAAAGCTTTAATAAAGATTTGTACCCTCATGCCAAGTTTCTGACATGCAATTATATAAGCAGAAGTAAAACTAAAACCTTCTGGAAAACTGGTGTTTAACCAGCATAAAATTCAGTATTTCCCAAATGACCAGTAATTGCATGCAGTATTTCTGAAAAGCAGATTAATTCCCTCCATTCTGATGTGAGTGTACTCGAATGATCTCTAATCTTGGACCACTTGCACTGGTCAAAAGACTCTACAGATCAATCAAACTCAACAACTTCTACTTATTAACTACCAATAAAGGAGTCAGAGAGAGTCAGAGGAAGAGGGAAAGAAATCCCTATTTTTGATGAGACACTAATGAGATAATGTGGACTTTTCATTAAATTATAAAATCATCTTGAAAACAAAGCTTGGTTTATCACCCTCTAGTCATAAATTATGCAAGCTTGCTGCCAGTTAAGAATTCTTAACCATGTGGGGAACTCTTACAGAAAACAGAGATCTATTTGGAGAAATACTGCAAGAGACGGAAGGAGGGCTACTCCAGGCAGCCTTGGGTATAGGAGGCCCTAAATCTACGAACTAGGAATTAGGGTGAATGCCAGAAGCCTGTACTGCTTCCACAAGCTCACTCTGTGGTTTCAGGTCACTGACCTCACTCGGACATTTCTTCATTTATCTCACCTTTTCTCTAACAGTGCTTTAGGCCCTGGGCTTATTTAAATTTGATGAGCTTTAGCATTTTTTTTTTATGGGTAAGAAAGTAATATCTAATTCTTTTCAGTTTTATAAGAAAAGATGGGTTTTCACTGAACAAATTAGATTTGGAACCATTAGGGAAGAATGAGTCATCTTTAAAAACATAAATTAAAAATTATTTCAAGACTAGTAGCAAAATAACTTTTTTTGACCCTATATGCCTATTACTTCTCATAGTAACCTTACACTATATTTATAACTAAAACAGGTCTCCTAAACATGATGTACCTCAGTAAAATAACATACCCTGAATTCTTTCTGGGGCTGTGATGAGAGTTAAGTACAATAATTTGGCTAAAGTCCATATACTTATAGTTTAACTGTAACATAATTTTATAAATTCAAATAGTAACACGAATGATTGTATTGGATTCTTACGTGAAGTTTATATTTTAATATAAATATATTCCTTATGTTTCTGCTTCAGTCATACAGGTATTCAGTAAGTGAGATAAGATCTTCAAAAAGTTTTGATTATTCTAAACTGTCATTAAGTAAGTTTTCATGAATTCTGTGAGTTCAGGTTCACTTCCTTTCACCCCAATTGCAAAAGGCATGATAATAGGAAATGCAAACGGCAATAAGTAGATTTTTTTCAATGCAATGTTAATTCTGGCATGCTGTCTTCTGACCTTTCACAGGTCAAGTCTGGAAAGCAGAAATCTCACTCTGCCCCAGCAAAATGCTTTATTCATGACTTTGAAAATGCCAGGATCAAAAGGGGGTGTATTCAATTCAATTCAATTTGCTCAAGTAGACAGAAAAGATGTTCTTTTATTCAAACGACAAGGACATTTGATCCAGAAAAGCTGTACTACTTCATTCTTGAAGAAGGGCACACACCTTGCTTTATGAATTCCATTTTGAAATTTTATTTGTTGATCAGCTTATTAATAGTCTGATCCAAATAACCATCTAAAAATGAGGCAATTGGCCAGTCTTTGTTTAAAAAGGAAAAAAGGTGCATTTCATTAGCAACAGCCAATGCACATAAAGACCCATCTATAGGATTCTGTTCCTCTGAAAACCTTGGGTGGATTTAGGGGGATTCCCCTTAAGCTCTGTGAATTAAGAGAAAAAAATAATTCACATACTGTCAATAAATCTATCTGGTTTATTTACCAAAGGCCAGAGGACTATCCTTGTTATCATCTCTTGGGGACCAAATAAGGGAAAAATAAATTCTTTTTCTATAAAATAATTTCCTAAATAGTACCTATGCCACTGGCATTCTGCCAAAGGCTAGGGCAAATCTTAAGAGTCTTTCTTTGCACACATATGAGCTGTTTGTTTTAGTGGATACACCAATGCTTGGTCTTATACGATAAGGAAACATGACAAAGAGACCAAAGGGGACTTGAAAACAAAGTACAATAAAAAATTACATTCAGGGGCATAGGAGAATGTCATTCCATTTGAGTGAGTCTTTTGGGGGAATGTGAGATTTTAATACAAATGTAGAACTCCAAGTAAAAAATGGATGTTCCATTTCAGCTTGCCTTAAATTTGGTATCTCACCATCTCTCCCTGATCAACCTCTTAAATATCAGCCCTGACCTTTCAGTCCCATTGGGTAGAGGAGTTCCTAGAGGTGGGGCAGGGCTCTCACCCTTGTCTGCAAATCAATATCACCTGGAGAGCTTTTATAAAATGTGTTATGTTTGAGTCTCTTTTTTCAACCCATTAAATCTGGGTCTTTTGGTGTGAGTCCCAAGCACCCCCAAATGTTCAGCTAGAGTTGAGAGTCATTGATTTGGGGTGAGATACAGGATTTGCAAGGTGGAAAGGTAAATTTAGGACATACAACAATTCAGGAAATAGAAATGTATAATATATGCATTCTCTCTCAAGACTCACATGACATGTTGTGACCTCTGGATACCACTTTTTCTCTCTTTGCTATTTCCTGGTCAAAGAGGAACTACATTTGTCCATTACCACTGTTCCACACTGCCCTCTTTCCTCTTCTGTGAACCTTCCTTAGTCATAAGCAAGATTAGTGAACTATCAGGAAATTCCATTTTCACTCACATGGTGGGTGAAACACAGACCCCTGCTCCTACGTATCCACTGAGTTCTGTTAGAAGACAGTTCAATCCCTCATGAATGTCTCCAAATATTTATAACTTGTGATGGATCAGGGCATTAAATAATTCCTACTCTCTTCTAGTTCTTATTTATTACTGATCCAGCTATATTCTAGAAACTAGATTACTAGATGGATTATACACTGCAGGTTGCTTAGCAGTATAACTAAAATGATATGAATCCAGCAATGCCAAATACTCCAACTCGAACAATTTGTAATAGATTAATGATAGACAGGTAAGTAGAAAATCTGAAAGTGCTTCTAACTTGAGTGAAACATGATGCACAGTCTCAAAACAGTACAAAAGCCAGTCTCTCTCTCTCACTCTCTTTCTCTTTTTCATTGTCCTTAGATCAAATCCTGTGGAAGAAATCAGATAGGCCTGGCTTGTTTCCATGCTCACCTCTTGGACCAGTCCAGCATGCGATAATTATCAGCATTATCTCATGCTGATAATGAATGAGATTCAATGACTGGCCAGACTCAGAATGTATATTGAGATTGTCAGATCCACTAGAACCACATGGGATCAGAGAGAAAAAACTCCTGCATTGAAAGATGACTGAGTAGCACAAATAAGAAGTAACCATACTCCTAAGATGGATAAGAGGTCAAAACCACCTCCCTTGTCCTATTTGCATCGAGGGGAGTCTCACTCAAGTGTGCCTGTATCTAGCTCTTTCCTGAGAACTAATAATCCAGCCATCTTCCACTGGGAATGTTTTAGCATCTGCTTCCCAGATACTGGGGGGAAAACCCACTTGCCTCTGATTTGAAACACTCCTATATTCTTGCAAATTATAGAAATTTGCAGTTGTGGTACCCAAAGTCCTCAAGTTTTCTTCAACTTCCCTTTTCCTTGGTGTCAACCTGTATAAACTTATATACATTGTCTATTTCCCTTTGGACCCTGAATTTGTGGTATTTGGCATGAGTACCTTAAGTTTGTAACAGGAAACTCTCCAAACAAAGTTCACAGCCAGTATGCCCCCAGTCATACACTGCTCTCCCCAAATCTCATCTATACTCAGAATTTCATTTTTTCTGGGACTTGCATAAATCATGACTTTTTTTAATGATAACGGAAACATTCTTCTCTATGGTATTTTTCCTGATACCAGATGCATATGTCTCTATTTCCTCCAGGTTTCCATTTCTATTTCCTTCTGTTATTACCATCTCTTTCAAGCAAATCTTAGCTGAGATTTTTAAAGTTCAACCTGCTTCATCAATTAGATCCAATTTCTCTTCTACATTTGTGAGGCTAGATACTCATTAGATCAGAGTATTCTCTTCTTTCTTTATTTTTCCCATGGTTCTTCTTTTTACCGCAAAACAAACTTTTGTGGTTCTTTGTTTGGCTGGTTACTCAGCGAATACTACTACTTGTGTTTCAGATTTTCCTTTCCCACAGCCTAAGCAGTAATTTTACCTACTGGGTAATTAATTCAAGCTTGCGCAACAGACAAGCCCTGAAATATCAATGACTTAACCATAATAAACGTTCATTGATTGCTCACGTGATAGTTAAAGTTTGGACAAGTGATCATCATCCATAGCAAAGCCATCTGGACCACACAGCCTCCAATCATCATGGTAAGGGAAGAGAAGGCCAGAAGACTGGATGGATGGTTTTAAGGCTTGTGAGTGGCTTACATAGCTTCTTCCGCATTATGTTAGCTAGAAATTAGCCACATGACCTCAGTCTAACTTCAGGGGAGCCTGAGATAACTGAGTGGACACAGGCATGTATAGCCAGGATGCAGGATAAGCACTAATGATCTTGATCATACTCTACATTTGCAATTTTCCTCATGCTCACATTTTTTCTCTGTCTCAGAGCAACTGTGGTTGGACACTGACAATGTAGCTAGTCTAAACTGAAATATGCTGTGAGTGTAAAAAACACACTGAGTTTCAAACACAGTATAAAATAAGGATTAAAATATCTCACATTTTCTATTGATGACATGTTGAAATGACAACATCTGAATATATTCAGTTGAATAAAATATATGACTAAAATCATTTCTGTTACTTTTTGCTTTTTGTTTAATGTGACTGCTAGAAAATTTTTAAATTTCATTTGTGACAAATGTTGTCTTTTAATTGGACAACACTGCTCTACAGTGTTCCACGCATAGGCTTGCCTTTAATTATTTTCGATGATTGCCCTGCAATGATTTCTTTGAGGTTTTCTTTCTCTAAATCCAGGAGAATGACATACTTTTTATAATAAATATCCTAATTTTTATTTATTTATTCATCGATGATTTCCACTCCTTCACTATATGTAAATCTGCTGTCTGGATTTCTGAAATCCAGAACCAAGATGAGGATTTAACCAATAAACATACAAGACCCAACTCGAGAGCAAACAGTGGGACAGATTCCGGGATATCATAGCCACACGAATCCCAAGAAGATTCTAGATAGTAGATACACTAAGGAACATAATGAAGCAGTGGATCTAATACTACTGGTGTCAATTTGGCACTACTAATCTAAATAAATTAAAGATTCACACATTAGAACTTGGCATATGCTGAGTCGTGTCTACCTTGAAATGCAAGGATACTCCACTGCTCTTGTTACTTGAGCAAAAGCCTGCCCTGGCTCCAAAAATGTATCCTTTTCTTCACATTAATATCAGAGTCTGCCTGTAAGAAGCAGAAGTCATTCACCAGCAGAGATAGTTGGCTGATCCTTGCTTTCTTCATGTAGTACTTGTTCCTCAACTGCTGGTTCCCTTGGTAAATGCATGAGGACTACTGAAACCATAGCAAATATGAGAAACCGGGGTGAGATTTTGATGGGCTAAGATATCATTATGTCCAGGTCATCAAGCAATAGCCCCAGCTGTAGCCAGAATCTTCAAAGATCCTGATGAAGATAAGCACACAGGAATGAAAACAAACATTTTGAAATTCTTTTTTTCTGAATCTCTGTATCTCAAGGAAGAACTCTGACAAACTAAGCTGCACTTAAGTTGGTAGGAGGTAGAAGCCTATGAGGTCTCCTTCCACAGGTAAATCTGCCCCCAAACCTTAGAATTTAATAACCTGGAATGTTTAGAGACTAAAGAACCTATTTCCCCTTAAACCCAGACTTGAATTTCTACATTCTTACCAACCACATGGAAGGGCCTGCTCCAGGACAGAAAGCCTGGGATGAGTTTCCTACTGCAGTTAGAAAGGTAGAAGGAAAGAGAGCCAAGCATATCATAGGCTGACATTCAAGTGCACGGAGGTCTCAGTATTCTAGCCCACTAGACAATCAGTGTCCCGGAAACTGAAAAATCAATGGCACCACTTTTATGGAAGAGAGTGGAGTGGGCACGGTGAAGGTATAAGGAACAGGAACAGAATCATCCTGGAAGTCATTTTCCTGGGAGTAACAGCCAACTATGGGCCAAAACTTCAAGAAGCATGACTTCCAAGTCAATTCTACTTCTTTTTGGAATTAAAAAAAAGCATATTAACACAACATTGTAAATCAAATATACTCCAATAAAAAATTTTTAATAAAACATATGTAAGCTCTTATTTTCTTCCAGTATGTTATGTAAATATCTACTAAGTTAAAAATATTTGTTGGAATTAATAGGAAGCTTTAATTGTTGTTGTTGTTTTATCTCTAACGTGGGGCTTGAGGTTCCTGTGACACTGGTTTCCCCCGAATGCCCTGAGCGTGCCCACATCCTCTCCTTCCCCGAATGCACTGAGCGTGCCCACGTCCTCTCCTCTGTTCACTCTGTCTCAGATCCTACAGCATCTTCCTATGCATTTATAGTCCCTGACACATGACCTGATATTTACCATTTGGAATTCATCTTTTCTTCCTCTTAATTCTAATATAATTATACATGCTTCTCTAATGATACACTTTTTCTAGTTTTCATAAACATGCCTGAGTAGGAATTTACATCGAAATATAGTCTAGTTTTGTGTTGAATGACATATGGAAAAGAAACATTATATTCTTTTCATTAGACTGTCAGCCTGGGTCTTCTAGAAAGCAGAATCCCAAGGCAAGAATGAAATTGCTGATACTATTTGGGAGGCCCAAGAGCAGAGCAGAGAGAGTGAAGGGAAAAGGGAAACGACGTGTAGCACTTGGCCTTCCAGATCAGCTGCAGAGCTAGGGGGCCACATTCATGTTAATAACTTATAATTATTAGTGATAGCAGCCTGTGCATCTGTCTGTCTGGGGCATCTGAATATCAATACCAAGACGTGAAGGGTGAACATGAGGAGGGCTGCGAAGAAGCTGTGAGCCAGGGGTGAAGCTGCAACACACCACCAGAGAGCTCAAGTCGTGCAAAAGGACTCCTACTCTCTGTCGACTGAAAACAAAAAACAAAAAAGACCGCACAACCTAAAAGTTGAGAATTAGGTTTTACTTGGCAGACAAAACTGAGGACTTAAGCCCCGGGATGCATCCTCTCAGATAGCTCTGAGGGACCGCTCCCAATGTAGGGGTTTTTACAACCAAGACCAGGTGCTTACAGATTACTATTAATTAAAGGAAACCAGACACCTCAAGTCAAAGAATTTACTGCTTTTCTGTGTATGGGAAGATGCAAAAGTCTTGAGCTCATTGAAATCATTCCTTTGATATGCACCTCAGCTATCTGGGGCCAGTATCCTGTGTTTTCCCATCCTGAGTCTCCTCGGGGTGCACCCCTGGGGGGTAGCTGCAGGGCCTGAGGGCTGGATAGCGGACATCCTATTTCTATCCTGAGTTCCCTCAGGGCTCACCCTCGGGGCAGCTCTAGTGGCTAGATGGCTGCAGCATCCTTTGTTTACCAACATGGCAGGCAACATTTTGTCACTCACATGTCCTCTCGCCCACCACAGCAATAGAGTATTGTTAACTGTAATCACCATGCTGTACCTTAGATCCCTAGAACTTAGTTACCTTATAACTAGAAGTTTGTTCCATTTGAGCAATATCTCCCCATTTCCCCCACCCCTCAGACCCTGGCAACCACCAATCTACTCTCTGTTTCCATAAGTTAGGTTTTTTTAGGTTCCACATAAAAGTGATACCATATGGTGGGTGCTGAAGTCCTTTATATAAAATGGCATAGTATTTGCATATAACTTATAAACATCCTCCTATATACTTTAAATCATCTTTAGATGACTTATAATACCTAATACAATGTAAATGCTGTGTAAATAGTTGTAAATGCTATGTAAATAGTTGCTGGTATGTGGCAAATTCAAGTTTTACTTTTTGGAACTTTCTGGAATTTTTTCCTAATAGTTCAATCCACAGTTGGTTGAATCCTCAGATGTAGAACCCACAGATATGGAGGGCCAACTGTACTGTTGAATTAAGTTTGCTAGTATTTTGGTGAGAATTGTTGCATTGATATTCATCAGGGATATTGGCCTGTAGTTTTCCTTTCCTGTAACATCCTTATCTGGCTTTGGATAAGCATTACCTTATCAAGGTAATGCTAGCCTCCTCATAAAATGGGTTTGGGAGGGTTCCTTCTTTTTCAATTTTTTGCAAGATTTTGAGAAAGATTGGTGTTAATTCTTTAAATGTTTGGTAGAATTTACCCATGAAGCCATCTTGTTCTGGGCTTTTTGTTGTTGGGAGGTTTTGGATTACTGATTGGGATCTCTGCTCGGGCACCTCGGCCAATAGGGACGTGGTCTGCCAAGATCTGCTGCACACTCATTGCTGTGAGCCCCATCCCCTTTCCTGGTCTCTAACTGACTCTCCTGGTGATCCCTAGGAGGTGGTATCTAAGTGGATCTCCCAAGAAGCATCCTGGAATGCTGGTGAAACTGAATGTCCACATTGGGCTCTTCTTTTCCACTGAAGAATCTGTAGGTCCAGGGGGAAGCTCCTTGATGCCAGCCTAGGGGAGTGGCAATGTGATCAAAGTGAAACCATTCCCCTTACCCTTCAAATGCAGTTTTTCTCAGGTTTTTGTGGTCCAAAGTGGTGCTTCAGCCTCACACTGGTTCGGGATCTTCAAAGACATCTTCTCTATGGCTATTTACTAGTTGCCCACTGTGTGGGACACCAAAATCAGGAACCTCTCTATCTCACCATCCTGCTGATGTCACACTCATTTACCCATAAGTTTTATCTTGGCAAGAAGAGGTGGAAAATTAATAAAGATATAAATATGTAAAGAAGATCATTTTAGTTTTTTTTTATAAGCACTATGAAGCAAATAAACAGAATTATGTGCTGTAGGATAATTTGGAGTGTGCAGGAATGCACGGTGTGGGGTGGCTTTGAATCAGATAGCCCAGAAAAGCCTCCCAGAGAAGGTGATATTTGACCTCAGAGAAGAAGGATGTAAAGGAACCAGACATCTAAGGACCCAGGGAATGTGCATCGCAGGCTGTGAGACTAGTATATTGAGTGGCCCTCAGACAGGAAAGTGCTTGTGGTTTTTTGTAGAAGTGAAAGTTAGCCAATGTGGGAGGAGCTTGGCCAGCTAGAACGTAGATCAGCAGTTTTTTTCTATAAATGGCCAAATGGTAAATCATTTAGATTTTATAGGCTATGTCTCTGTTGCACCTACTCAGCTCTCTGTTGTAGAATGAAAGCAGCAGTAGACAACATATATTCCAATAAAACTTTGTTTATAAAAGCAGGATATTGCCATCAAGCTGTAGGTTGCTGACCCCTGAATTAGAGGAGAATGGTGGAAAAGGCTAGGGAGGTGGGCAGGAGTCAGAGCAGGAAAAGCTTGGAAGGCCATAGTATTGATACATCAATTATCTACCTCTGTGTAACAAACCACTCCAACTCTCTGTGTCTTAAATCTACAACAATAATTCATTTGCCATAATTCTGAAATGTGGGCAGGGCTCAGCAGGATGGTTCCTCTTGGTTCCACACAGTCTTCACTGGTGTGGCTCAAGTGGGCCTAGAGAGTCTGAATGGCTTCACTCTCTTGCCTAGTGGCTTAGCTGAGGTGGATGGAAGAGCCAGAGGCTATCTGGGCTTCTCTCTCTTTGCCTTTATGGTCTATCAACCAGCAAGTGGCCTCACTCTCTCTCTCTTTCTCTCCACAAGACCTTTCTCTGCAGTAAAGTAGTTGGACGTCTTTGGTAGCTGGTGTTATATGGTACAAGGTGTCCTGAAGCCTAGGTCTGTAATAGGCATAATGTCATTTCTGTCACAATTTCTTGATCAAAAAAAAGTCACAAGGATAGTCTGGATTCAAGTGTAAGGAAAACAGAAATTAATGAGAAAAATTGTTGTTAGCCTTATTCGCAGACCATTCTTGGCACATTATAAGGAGTTTATATTTTTTTCTCAAGTGAATTAGGAAGCCATTTCATCTTGCAAAGGAATGACATGGCATAATTTATGATGAGAGAGAAATGTCTTAGTTGCATATTCTTGTAACAATCTTTTCACAATGCCTAGGCAAGGTCAGCAGAAACATGGAAAGCAAACTATAAGAATTCAATGGCTAATGAAGAAGAAATGAGTTTCACAGCACTTGGCCTGAAATTCTCCATTTGAAAAAGATCTCAACTCCACCAAACTGTATAGAGCATAAGTATCAGTATGTCAGGGGTGTGGACTTGACTCTTTCATCCACCAACTTGTTCAATTTTATTCCATAATTATGGACTATACCCATGATCCCTGCTATCTATCTCACAAATCTGCTCATTTAACCACAAGGTGGATCAATTTGGCAGAAACCAGGACTTCGTTGGATTCATATCCATCATAACAACTAGAAAAACTACAAAAGTCTATGTCTTACTGACAACAGGTCATTAAAAACAAAATGATTTTATAAATTTACAAAGCTCCTAAATTATCAGCTTAATTATCCTAGCATTAAATTAATAGGTATATCAGAAACCAAAATGTTCATTGTCATGCTTACAAAACACCTATAAATGCAAACATAAGTTGCATCAGTATTAGTTCTCCCAAACATCTTTTTATATAAACTTTGTTCTTCAGTCACTCATCCATTTTATATTTTCTATTTTTAATGAGATAATTTTTATTGATATTGTATTATACAGTAAACACTATTACTTATTACATTCTTCTTTTGAAAACATAATTGTCTGTTTGACTTCAGTCCACTTGAAACTGTATTCTGAACATTTATGTATTATTTACTTATTTAAGCCTCTTTAAATAAAAGCAAATGTCTCAGGCAAAATTTACAGTGAACAATAAAGAGATTTAGTCCCAGTAGTAGGAGTGTTTTCTAAAATAAAAATTAGAAGTATCAGGCATCCAATCATTAGAAGAGTCATTAACGATAATGGTGATCGTGCAATGGCCTTACTTCTCTGTCACTGAAAATAAGGAAGAGAATTGTGCCCTAAGAGAATGATTCGAGAATAGTCTAAAAGTCAAAACTAGCTAATGAGCTACTTTTCCTTAGGTAGTAGAAGTAATATTACAATTTCTTTCCTGTCACAGTATCAAGAGAATAGAATAAATGTGTTTCAAGCATCACCTGAAAGAGGAAATAGGAACAATTTTAAAACATTCTCATTAAGTTTAGCATGATTTCATTGTCCTTCAGCAAAACACATTTCTTATCAGGGAACTCTATTTTGCTTTTCTCTTGAAACACTGGCTTGGGGAGGGAGGCATGAACAGCTTGAATAATTTCCTGCCAGCTCAATGCTATTTTCTTACTGCTGCTTTTCCGGTTATTCCATAAAAGTAGACTTGGCTTTACCTAAAATTTAGAGTGCAGATATTATGTTTATGAATTGAACCACAATCAGCAATGAACAATTTTTAAGAGAACCTTATTAAACTTTCTTGTACAAGAGAGAATTCTTTTTTAATACCAATAAGGAGCCTTGATTTATTTATGCTGGACCTGGGGAAAGACTGAGAAACTCATGCCACAGCTTGAAGGAACTGATTAAGGATTTCTACAAAGCATGTGAATGACAAGAGACAAGGATATGGCCGAAGGAGATATAAGAGCAGTGGCTGCAGAAGAGTTTGCTATAGATGCTCCCCACTCTGAACACAGCTCCCACTGCACCCTGGGAACTTGTATATTCCATCCAGGAGGGCTGCATGCAGAAACCAACAGAGCCATTTTCACTCTCTGATTCAAAACTGTATCTCTTCAACATCCAGGTACAAACTTTTCTATCACTTCCAAGGGAAAGAAGATAAAGAAGTGATGGGAAAAAGTTTCAGGGGAAAGAAGGTTCAAAAAAAACAAAATCGGCATGGACTGTTATGTAATTTTGGCATAATGAAGACTTCATATAATGGACTGCCTTTCTGACAACTCGAAGGCCATAGCACTCATCAGTACCAGAGAAATCATGGGGCATTCCCATTAGAAGCCAGCGTTGCCCAAGATGGCAACATGAGATGGCGGGCAGAGGCAATAATGTACTATGGCCTTTGTCCATCTTCCATGCAGCTGATGAAAGAAGAAGAAAGTGGTGCTGGACTAGCAAGCAGGATTTTCTTGTCAGTCGATATGTCCAACAGCACATATATTTTTCTTTTTTTTTAAACATCTTTATTGGAGTACAATTGCTTTACAATGGTGTGTTAGTTTCTGCTTTATAACAAAGTGAATCAGCTATACATATACGTATATCCCCATATATCCTCCCTCATGCATTTCCCTCTCACCCTCCCTATCCCACCCTTCTAGGTGGTCACAAAGCACCAAGCTGATCTCCCTGTGCTATGCAGCTGCTTCTCACTAGCTATCTATTTTACATTTGGTAGTGTATATTAGTCCATGCCACTCTCTCACTTCGTCCCAGCTTACCCTTCCCCCTCCCTGTATCCTCAAGTCCATTCTCTACATCTGTGTCATTATTCCTGTCCTGTCCCTAGGTTCTTCATAACCTTTTTTTTTTTTTTTTTTTAAGATTCTATATATATGTGTTTTAGCATATGGTGTTTGTTCTTCTCTTTCTGACTTGCTTCACTCTGTATGACAGACTCTAGGTCCATTCACCTCACTACAAATAACTCAACTTTGTTTCTTTTTATGGATGAGTAATATTCCATTGTATATATGTGCCACATCTTCTTTATCCATTCATCTGTCGATGGACACTTAGGTTATTTCCATGTCCTGGCTATTGTAAATAGAGCTGCAATGAACATTGTGGTACATGACTCTTTTTGAATTATCGTTTTCTCAGGGTCTATACCCAGTAGTGGGATTGCTGGGTTGTATGGTAGTTCTAGTTTTAGTTTTTTAAGGAACCTCCATACTGTTCTCCACAGTGGCTGTATCAATTTACATTCCCACCCACAGTGCAAGAGGGTTCCCTTTTCCCCACACCTTCTCCAGCATTTATTGTTTGCAGATATTTTGATGATGGCCATTCTGACTGATGGGAGGTGATACCTCATTGTAGTTTTGATTTGCATTTCTCTAATAATTAGTGACGTTGAGCATCTTTTCATGTGCTTCGTGGCCATCTGTATATCTTCTTTGGAGAAATGTCTATTTAGGTCTTCTGCCCATTTTGGATTGGGTTGTTTGTTTCTTTAATATTGAGCTGGATGAGCTGTTTATATATTTTGGAGATTAATCCTTTGTCCGTTGATTCGTTTGCAAATATTTTCTCCCATTCTGAGGGTTGTCTTTTCGCCTTGTTTATGGTTTCCTTTGCTGTGCAAAAGCTTTGAAGTTTCATTAGGTCCCATTTGTTTATTTTTGTTTTTATTTCCATTTCTCTAGGAGATGGGTCAAAAAGGATCTTACTGTGAGTATGTCATAGAGTGTTCTGCCTATGTTTTCCTCTAAGAGTTTTATAGTGTCTGGTCTTACATTTAGGTCTTTAATCCATTTTGAGTTATTTTTGTGTATGGTGTTAGGGAGTGTTTTAATTTCATTCTTTTACATGTAGCTGTCCAGTTTTCTCAGCACTACTTATTGAAGAGGCTGTCTTTTCTCCACTGTGCATGCTTGCCTCCTTTATCAAAGATAAGGTGACCATATGTGTGTGGGCTTATCTCTGGGTTTTCTCTCCTGTTCCACTGATCTATATTTCTGGTTTTGTGCCAGTAGCATACTGCCTTGATTACTGTAGCTTTGTAATATAGTCTGAAGTCAGGGAGCCTGATTCCTCCAGCTCCGTTTTTCTTTCTCAAGATTGTTTTGGCTATTCGGAGTCTTTTGTGTTTCCATACAAATTGTGAAATTTTTTGTTCTAGTTCTGTGAAAAATGCCATTGGTGCTTTGATAGGGATTGCTTTGAACCTGTAGATTGCTTTGGGTAAGTATAGTCATTTTGACAATGCTGATTCTTCCAATCCAAGAACATGGTATATCTCTCCATTTGTTTGTATCATCTTTAATTTCTTTCACCAGTGTCTTATAGTTTTCTGCATACAGGTCTTTTGTCTCCTTAGATAGGTTTATTCCTAGGTATTTTATTCTTTTTGTTGCAATGGTAAATGGGAGTGTTTCCTTAATTTCTCTTTCAGATTTTTCATCATTGGTGTATAGGAATGCAAGAGATTTCTGTGCATTAATTTTCTATCCTGCTAGTTTACCAAATTCATTGATTAGCTCTAGTAGTTTTTTGGTAGCATCTTTAGGATTCTCTATGTATAGTATCGTGTCATCTGCAAACAGTGACAGCTTTACTTCTTGTTTTCCGATTTGGATTCTTTTTATTTCTTTTTCTTCTCTGATTGCTGTGGCTAAAACTTCCAAAACTATGTTGAATAATAGTGGTGAGAGCAACAGCACATATATTGACCAGAAATAATTGAATGGTTACTTTAAAGGGTTGTTATATGTACATCAGAGGGCAACTGCTGTGTTTCTAGTCATCTAGGACTGTTTCTCTCTTAACTAATGGCAGCATGATTTCCTCTGGGGAATTACATCTCCCCTCATTGTGTGTTGTCTTGTTTATGTGGTAAATTATGGTGCCCTCCCATTATAAAAACCAAAGAGAACCCCAGGGACTTTGACAAATCACACCTCTTCCTGCCTAATAAAGGCCATGTTGCAGAAACATGTCCTAAGTGATAGAAATTGGCCTCTCTTCCCAAGCACTTTGAAATGTGAGCATAGCAAAATGCATTAAGCACTGAAGAAATAGAATGAGTTGATTCCTCCAGTGAAGGCATCAGAGCCATAATGTCAGATAACTTATATTTTGAGATTCCCCTAAATCAGTGGTCCCCAACCTTTTTGGCACGAGGGACTGGTTTCGTGGAAGACAATTTTTCCACGGATGGTGTGGGTGGGGCTGGTTCAGGTGGTAATGCGAGCGATGGGGAGCGATGAGGAGTGGCAGGTGAAGCTTCACTCGCCCGCCTGCTGCTCACTTCCTGCTGTGTGGCCCTGTTCCTAACAGGCCACGGACCGGTACTGGTCTGCAGACCAGGAGTTGAGGACCCCTGCCCTAAATTGACTCTTACTAGTTTCTGTTATTTCCAAACAATATTATGCTTTTCCTTCACTCCTGTTAGTTTCTTATATATCTACCAATACATTCATTTTATGCTTAAGAGAGATATAATTTTTCCTGCTTATGAGAAAAGTATACAAATAAAATAGTATAAATTTTATAGTAAAATAATGTTCATAATTGTCATGTCTTTAAAAAACCAATGTGATACACAATGTCTTACTTTGTACAACATGATATTAGAAGTCAGATTTTAGATGCATGATTGATCTATCAGCCCAGCAGTTTCTGTGTGGTGTGTTATGAGATAAGACCTTGGTAACAGGTCCATGACTGTACCTCCTTTGCTGTAGACTGGGTCCCTTGGCCTGGGATAACTGTATGAGATATACTGTGTCAAAGACTGTCAGTGGGTCAAATACTGTAGGCCTTCAATAATGGCCATAAAGACAAGAAAGACACACCCATGCCAGGAATAAGTATCATTTCCAGTCAAGATGAATCATTGCCCATTCCAGGGTAGAAGGAGTCCAACGTGATCAATTTGTCACCAGTGGTTGACCTGTTGCTTTGAGGAATGGTCCCATATCGAAGTGGCTGTTATCTATTACTGTTGTTTGTCTGTTGGACCTTCAATGGAGGCAGTTGTTACATCAGTTCTGATGAATGGGGACCCATCCTCCTTTTCTAGAAATGGGTTCTGAGTCTGAGAACTGACTCAAGTCAGAAACTGGACAAAAGATTATAATATTTTATTGCCCTAAGCTTCCTTGTTATCCGTCTTTGATTGCTTTTGACTGTATACATCTATAATATATATATATATATATATATATATATATATATATATATATATTTTTTTTTTTTTTTAGACCACACCATGTGGCATGCAAGATCTTAGTTCCCTGACCAGGGGTCGAACCCGTGCCCCCTGCCCCTGCATTGGGAGTGCTTTTGACTGTATATGTTGAACAAGATCCTGTCTGTCCTTAAGCAAAGCCACATTCTGCTAACCATCTCGATAGCTATCTGCAGGACAGGCCAGCCTGGCTGCCACTTTGATGTGCTGCTCATTATGGTAAATATGCACACCTTGCTTCTGAGGGTTGAGTGCCACCACCTGTCTCTATTATTTGGGGACTCCATTACCTCACTTTAATCAGGGAAAACAGTTCTATTCAGTATCTCTACCATTTTCCCTACTACAGGGGACAGCCACTACTTAAATTCTCCCTGATGGTGACAATGGTATTCCTCTCACCAGCACAATCTTATATCGATAAATGGAGTATTCCCTGGGCCCTCTCACAGAATAGAGTTGATTTTCTGGCCTTAGGTATTATATTAATTCTAGCATGCCACGTCTTTGGGCTTTGCATTTCTTCCTCTATTGTTTGTATAACCGTCCTGGCATTTCTTTTGCACTTAGAGCAAGACTTAACTTTCTCCAAGCTTGCAAGAGCCAACATAGGAGCGTATTTGCATTGTTTCCCAGCTTTGTTAGGGAGTAAAATTCTGTCCAGTCCCATACATATGTTCCTGGATCCTGCTGTTATATGTTGACTAGGTTTTGTAGCTCTACCTGGAAATAACCCTTTCCTCTTTTAGGAGAATATACTAGAATACACTGACCAGGTTATCTTGTAATAACCCCAGTTATTAGTCTGGTATCCAGAAGCAGAGGTAGAGATAGATCCTGACTTGCAAGGTAGCAGCTTCTATATCCTCAAGCTGGTGCAGAGTAGAAGATTTTGATTAGCAGGAGTGGACCATTTCTGCAGACCTAGTGTATTTAGGGGTATCTAGGGTTTTCAAGGTTCTAGTATATTCATTTCAGGTGTCCCCATCTCAATTCTCAGGTTTCAGACATTGCCAACCATGACCCTGACCTTGGCTATAGCAAACTTGTTAAGGATGAGAATTAGAATTTTCAACCTTCTCTGATGCTCTGCTACTCATAATTATACCCTGGCCCGATGCTCAGCTTATTCTGGCCCCCAGCTGCAAAATATGGGACTCTTTTTATGTGCTGCCAAATAGGCCCTCTGATTTTCACATTTTACCTTGAATTGTTGATTAATTACCATCAGCCTTTCATTGTCTTTGTCCAATGCATCAATAGTACTCTGATTCCATTGTCCTTATAATTGCTACTTCCCCCAAACCTCTCAAACATTTGAGATATTGCAGTAGCCAATGCATTACCTTCCCCAACCTCCCATTTCAGTTCATCACCAGGGAACATTATAACAATTGTTTTGCTACAGCAGGTCAGAGTTCACCGGTGCTCTACCTACCAGGGATGTGATCCACATTGCCAGCTGGCCAAGAGTGAATCAGCTCTGAATTCCTGTTTTTAAATCTGCTTCCTGGAACCACTCTTGGCATCAAATATATAAGGCCAGGTTCCCCATACATGTGTACTCTAAGACAAAGATTTGTAGGCAGAAAGTTAATTGAAGAATACTCACAGGAACAGCACCCATTAAGGATTGAGGGAAGAAGAATTGGTTAGAAGATGAAGTTGAATGCAATGAGTTTGCAAAATGGTCTCAGCTGGTCCCACAAGAGGCACTCAGCTAGGATGACCCTTCAGCGTTGTCCAAGATTGAGGCCAGGGATGGGTCTCTGCACTCCTGGATGCATGAGGTCATGGATGTGGGCTGCCCCTGGGGAAGGGGTATAACCTTTGTGAAATAGCTTACTCAGGCCAACACTCCCCAAGCTAGTGGCTCAGCCCGGATTTTGGAGCCATCCTAGCCTCTACCACATTTTTACACATCACACTAGATTGTACAATAGATTTGGAGTTTGAAAAAAGTCTTAATTTATATATCGACCCTACCAGTGACAAGAAAAATGACTGAGCAAGATATTTAACTTGTCTTGGTCTTGGCTGTCTCTCTTGTGGAAAATAATCTACTTATTTTTCTTTTTCAACATTATCTTGGTTATTCTCACTTCATTATTCTTTCAGATGTATTGTAGATTAATCTTGTTAAAGTCCTGTTCGTATTAAAATTCCACTAGTATTTTAAATAAAATTAAAAATAAATATGTGGATTAATTTGGAAGATCATTGTATCTCTTCTATTGTGGATTACTGAATTTTCTTTCTCTTCTTTATACTTTCTCTCTCTCTCTGTCTCCTCTGTTTGTCATCTCTGTCTGTCTCCCTCTCTATCTCTCTCTCTCACTCTCTCTCCTGTGTGAGTTGTCACTCTAGATCATCCTCCCTCTTTCAGATAGTCTTTAGCCAGTCCAGGCTGCTACAACAAAGTGCCATAGACTGGGTGACTTATAAACAGTAGAATTTTATTTCCTACAGTTCTGGAAGCTGGACATCTGAGATCAGGGTGCCAGAACTGTAGGATTCTGGTGAGCACTCTCCATAGAATAGCAAATTGAGGACTTTTATTGTATCCTCACATGGCAGAAAGAGGGTGAGAGAGCTCTCTAGGGTCCTTTTTATAAAGGCACTAATCCCATTCATGTGGGCACCAATGTTATGATCTAATTATCTCCCAGAGCCCTCACCTCCCAATACCATCACATGGTGGTTATGATTTCAACCTATGAATTTGGGGTGGGACCCAAACAGTCCATTGCAGATCACCTTCAGTTAAGTTTTGGTATGGTGAACAGGCATTTCTAAAGGTTTCTGTTAATTGCTGTAGGGATCTGTATCCTCTTTTAGAATTTAATTTTTAATTTGCCAACTTAGTAAACTTCTATTTTTAAATGGGATGAGGAATTTGTTCACATTTTCTATGGAGAAAATTTCATTTATTTCATTTTAACTGATATCTCATCTTTTCAAATTTATCAGCACTGATTTCAAGACAATATTTTCTTACATTTAAAAACCTCATCTTTTTGAATCATAGTTTTGTCTGGATATATGCCAAAAAGTGGGGTTGCTGGATCATGTGGTAATTCTATTTTTAGTTTTCTGAGGAACCTATATATTGTTTTCCACAGTGGCTGCACCAACTTACATTCCTACCAACAGTGTAGGAGAGTTCCCTTTTCTCCACACCCCTCCAGCATTTGTTATTTGTAGATTTTTTAATGATGGCCATTCTGACTGGTGTGAGGAGGTACCTCATTGTAGTTTTGATTTGAATTTTTCTAATAAACAGTGATGTTGAGCATATTTTCACGTGCCTATTTGCCATCTGTATGTCTTCTTTGGAGAAATGTCTATTTAGGTCTTCTGCCCATTTTTGGATAGGGGATTTTTGTTGTTGTTATTGAGTTGTATGAGCTGTTTGTATATTTTGGGAATTAAGCCCTTATTGGTCACATCATTTGCAGATATTTTCTCCCGTTCTGTAGGCTGTCTTTTCATTTTGTTTATGGTTTCTTTGCTGTGCAAAACCTTGTAAGTTGACTAGGCCCCATTTGTTCATTTATTTATTTATTTTTTTTATTGCCTTGGGAGACTGACTCAAGAAAACATTGGTATGATTTATATCAGAGAAGGTTTTGCTTGTGTTCTCTTCTAGGGGTTTTATGGTGTCACGTTTAAGTCTTTATGAAAAACTATAATTCAAAAAGATACATGCACCCCTTTGTTCATAGCAGCAGTATTCACAATAGCCAAACATGGAAACAACCTAAATGTCCATCGACAGATGACTGGTTAAAGAAGATGTGGTATAAATACATATATATAATGGAATACTGCTCAGCCATAAAAAAAGAATGAAATTTTGCCATTTGCAGCAACATGGATAGGCTTGGAGGGTATTATGCTAAGTGAAATAAGTCAGACAGAGAAAGACAAATATCATATGATATCACTTATATGTGTAATTTTAAAAATTCAACAAACTAGTGAATATAACAAAAAAGAAGCAGACTCACAGATATGGAAAACAAACTATATTTTTTATTTTTTACAGAAAATTTTTACTAATACCATATTATTCTTTATTGATTAGACACATTTAGAGTTTTAAAATTAGACGTTGCAATGAACAGGACATGTGAACCTCGATTTATTGACTTCCTCCAGTGAAACTACAGACATTTTCGCATGTTTTTAATTCCCTCTACTCTAACCTTCTCACTTCCAAAATTTTTTCTAGGACCTCAAGGAAGGTAAAGGTTGAATACAAGAAAAATTTGGAGCATAACATTTGTTTTGAAGACAACATAGATTTTTATATCATCATGGAAAGTTTCCAGCATATAGCAGTAATGGGTATTGTGCTAGCAAAATGTGTATATTCTGACAATTTCCCAAATGCTAAATAAAGTGTTTTTATGCAAGGGTGTCTTTTTCTAATTCACACAAATATAGACTATTCCTGGATCTGTTTAATAAAATATATGTTTATTATAATTTAAATTAAATCTCTTTCAAGATTGATTGTTAACATTTTTCTGAAGTTTCATATCTTCATTGAAAACAATATAAATAAAAAGCAGAGGAAATTCTACTTCCAACAAAGATGGAGTAACGGGAAGCCAACTTACCTTTCTGCCTTAAATAAATAGAAAGCCAGACAAAATAACGGTGATTTTCAGAACTACTTTCAGACAAGTAGTTTTTGAGCAATGAGCAGCTCTTGTTGGTGACCCCTGGGGAGGGCAAGCAAACGTGGGGAGCCTTCCGTTTGCCCCAGATTACTGCCTGAGTGTTTATACGCTGAAGGGCAAGAAAGGGAAACCAAAACAGAGCCTCACAGCCTCTCTGATTCAAGGAAACCAACTTGAGAATTGAGTAAGACCAGGGCAGCTGGAATTTGTGAAGCAGATGACCGGAATGGAGAGAGAAGTCTTCACAGAGAGAGCTCTGGAAACCTGCAGAAGGTTTTCATAAGTTTTCACACAATGTTGATCAGCATGTACACATGAGAAAACTATAAGAGGCCAAGCTAAGAGTCACCAGATGTACAAAAGTGGATAGAATTCATCACCAGCAGCCCTGCCATGCAAGACAAGATAAGGGAAGTATTTCAGGCCAAAGGAAAGGGATACCAACGCTCAGATCTTGGTTTTAAAATATTGTTCTCCAGTAAAAAGAATGCAGGCTCCTTAGAGAAATGGCTGGTTCTAGTATTGGGACCCAGAAAACTCTTGTAGCTTGTAATCATCTTGTAGAAGAAGTCAGTACTCAAAAAACAAGAGGACAGAGGCATTTCACAGGGACACAAACGTCAATCTGAAAAAATCTCAGATTGGATTTTAAAATTGGAATAATTTATGCATAAAATAATGTAGTAATGGGCTATAAGCCAAAGTATAAAATGCATAAAACGAAGTCCATACTGATATAAACAAATGAATAAATAAATAAATGGAGATGCAAGGAGAGGCAAAACTTCCTTATAGGAACATTACAAATAACATAAAATTTTATTTAATTTAAGGGTTGTCCTCAGAGTTTGTACATATTACGTGAGAAACTTTGGGTCACTCAGTTTCCCATAATAAAGTAGATCACGCTCCATGCCCATGGGAGGCTGAGTGATACGTGGATTTCCAGGCTCCTTGCTTACCTAAGCTTCAAAAAGCCAGGAGGAAAAGAAAGATTGCAAGCCCTCCCAAAGCCTACAGTGTGACATAGTGCATTGCCTGTTCTGTATTCTCACATAGCACCTCAAAGGCAACTCAAATTCATCATATGTGACCTAAAGTCATAGCCTACCTCCAAAGCAGCTACCCTGTCCCACGCGGGCTGTCTACTATTATTTCCTATCTTAATTAATGACAATGTAAACCAATAAGCATCATAAACTGATCATTTACATCTCTCAAATTCAGTCTACTGCCATGTCCAGGTACTCTTATATCCTAGATGACTCTTAAGCCTGTCTATATATCTTCTGTATATCTTCATTACTCTACCCAAATAAATGGCCATCAACTTCTTTCCTGGACTAAAGCTGTATTTTTTCCTAACTGGTTTTCTTGCCATCCCAAACTCCACACTGTAGCCAAAGATTTAAAAAATGCAAATGTAATGATATCACACGTTTCTTAAAACCTGCCAATGTCTTCTCATTGCTCTTGGAATAGAAACAAAAATGTTTAAAATCTCACACAAGATCTTTCATATTCCAGACTTTGCTTATGATTCCAGATGGGCTGGTAACAACTCAACATCACTACCATCTCCTTCTCTAAGAACTTGCCTGGGATGAAGACAAATCCAGGAACTACATTTCCCACAGTCCTTGGCACTCATGCAAGATCCTGAAAGCAGAAGAGAGGAAAATCAATTGTTCTCCTAAGACTGTGGCAGCAGAAAGCATGAGCAGCTCTGAGAGTCACAGCAGCTTCTAGCAAGCTCTTAAAAAGCACATTCTTTGCTGAAATCCTTGAAAGCAGTTCTATTTTTCTCCCTGCCCTTCAATGGTATTTTCCCTGACCTTCCTGACCTCCAGTGATGACTTCTATGATCCTTGTTCCTTCAGCTTTCAGTGGTTGCCTACAGCTCTGTATTTCAGACCCACAAAAATAGAGAGTGACGTCTGTTTCCCTAACCAAATACTGCCTCACACAACTTTTTATCCTGGAGTTGGTAACAGGGAACAAACTTTAAAGATGAGACTCTAAAATTGGTTTGCAGGTCGGATTAGATTTAAGGAACTAATGCCCTCATTGCCAGTGGAACGTGACATCTTTGTTTGGTTTTCCCCAGAATCAGACCCTGAGTCAAAAATGTAAATACAAGTGGTTAATCTGACAGATGATTGTAGTGAGCTCCACTGTTAAGAAAGCAGGGAAATGAGAGAGCAAGGAGAAGGAAGACAATTTAAAAAGTCAAGACTTCACTGCCATGAGCAACTGGAGCTCAACAGTGCTATACAAGAGTGGCACTAGAGGCAAGGTGTATTGTCACGCAGAGGAAGCCCAGCTGAGGGCGGATGCTGGGGTTTCTATCCACTAACTGCCCATTTATTTTTGGTTGAAACCTTCTCCCAGGAACATTGACTCTCCAGCCTATTTGACTTGCCCTGAATGCATGTTGAGTATGTTCCTGCATCAGGAAGAAAAACAAGAGCAGTCCTCAGGCAGAGAGCCACAGGTATTCGCAGTAAACAGCCTACAGCCTATGGAAGAGCGTGCAGAGGCAATATGGGTGGGGCACAGAGCTCCAATGAGACATGGGCAGTCCCTCACATTAAGTGGAAGGAGAGCTGTTTATATTATAAACTTCAGTTGCATGGTGTCGAATGTCTGTGCAAAGTAAGGCTTTAGAAGACAAAGTAGTAGTTGCAATAGATGTGACTTCATATAAGTGTGCTGGAGAAGCTGGAGAAAGAAACTGACAGGCTCAGGATTTTACATTCTCAGATAAAGAAGATGTGGTACATATATACAATGGAATATTACTCAGCCATAAAAAAGAATGAAATAGTGTCACTTGCAGCAATATGGATAGACCGAGAGATTATCATACTAAGTGAAGTAAGTCAGAAAGAGAAAGACAAATATACCATATGATATCACTTACATGTGGCATCTAAAATATGACTTAAATGAACTTATCTAAGAAATAGAAACAGACTCACAGACATAGAGAACAGACTTGTGGTTGTCAAGGGAGGGTGGTGGATTGGGAATTTGGGATTAGCAGATGCAAACTACTATATATAAAATGGATAAACAACAAGTTCCTACTGTATAGTAAAGCAAACTGTATTCAATATCCTGTGATAAACCATAATGGAAAAGAATATGAAAAAGAATGTATATATATGTATAACTGAATCGCTTTGCTATACAGCAGAAATTAACACACTATAAATCAACTATGCTTTGATAAAATAAATTTTAAAATAACAATAAATGTTGAAACATTAAAAAAAAGATTTTACATTCTCAGTTCAAGTCACAGAGTACCATAGAGATGATAGGACTTCCTTGAAATGATTCCTTATAATTTAAATTTACAAAGTGAGATTTCTAAATCTGATCCTGTAAGTGGCTGAATTATTACACAACGGGAATTGAATTACAGCCTTGATAGGGCTCTTATGTTACAGTTAAGTCATTGATGGAAAAAGAATGGAACATTAATAATAAGAATGGGCATATTTCAATGAATCTAATAACCTTGACCCACCCTCAGAGTTTCCTGAGTTTTCCTTAGCAACAAAAGCAGCCTCTCCCCTCCTCTGGGCAAGATGATTGGCCTCTTCTTGCCTGAAGACAATAAAATCATTGTCAGAGTGACCACCATGGGGAGTTATGCTGAATCCTTAACACCTCTTATTATTTTCAGACTCATAAATATTCTTTTGTATGTGTGATAAAATATAGACAACATAATACTTACCATTTTAACAGTTCTGTGGCATTAAGTACTTTCACATTGTTGTGCAGCCATCACCACCTTCCATCTCCAGAGCTTTTTCATCTTCCCCAGCTGAAACTCTGTCCCCATGAATCACTAACTCTCCATTCCTCTCTCCCTGCCAGCCTCTGGCAGCCACCATTCTACTCTTTATAAATTTGATGACTCTAGGTATCTCATAGTAGTGGAATCATACAATACTTGTCCTTTTGTGACTGGCTTATTCCACTTCACATAATTCCATGCTGTAGCATATGTCACAGTTTCCTACCTCTTTAAGGCTGAAGAATAGCCCACTGTATATATATTCCACTTTTGTTTATCCATTCAACCGTTGATGGGCACTTAGATTGTTTCCACCTTCCAGCTATTGTAAATAATGCTGCTATGAACACTGTTGTGCAAATAACTATTCAAGTCCCTGCTTTTAGTTCTTCTGAACAACAGTGAGCTTGTGAGAACCACCTGTGATAGTGCTTCAAGCTTCAGTCTTTGACAGAAGTTCCCATGGCATTTGATATTCACATCTTTGATAGCTATGCCCCAGCTCTTCCATGTTACATATGCCCTTGCATATCTTGAATATATAGAATGGTTTCTGGTTTCCTGGCTGTTACATTAGCTTTCATGTTTTGTGTTCCCTCCCACTCATTCTCTGTGCTACAGTGATATCAGCATTCTTTATGTCTGTTTCACTAGCCATGCTCCTTACTACCCCACGGCCTTAGAACCTGCTCCTCTGGGTGCTTGGGTTACTTTTGATAGACCGCCCCCCCTTTTTCCCCAATTAACACCTCATCTTTCAAATCTCAGCTCAGTGTCACATCCTCAGGGAAGCATTTCCCTTCTCAGGTATCTTTGAGTACTATGTCCTCTTCCCTTAGAACACTTAACTTGGTTTCACATTTTACATTTATCTGTGTTCTTAATTAACATTTCTATCATAGTCCAGATGCTAAGCTCCAGATGATCAGAGATTCTCTGCTCAGTTTGTATTCCTAGCACAAAATTGCTACACCGAGTAGCAATTACTATGACTTCAAGTCATTTTGGAGGCCTATTAAAGAACTATGGGGCTTCCCTGGTGGCGCAGTGGTTGAGAATCTGCCTGCTAATGCAGGGGACACGGGTTCGAGCCCTGGTCTGGGAAGATCCCACATGCCGCGGAGCAACTGGGCCCGTGAGCCACAACTACTGAGCCTGCGCGTCTGGAGCCTGTGCTCCACAACGGGAGAGGCTGCGATAGTGAGAGGCCCGCGCACCGCGATGAAGAGTGGCCCCCGCTCGCTGCAACTAGAGGAAGCCTTCGCACAGAAACGAAGACCCAACACAGCCTCAAAAAATAAATAAATAAATAATAACTAAAGGTGCTAATAATTAAAAAAAAAAAAAAAAGAACTATGAACTCCGATAGATGCTAATGCTCTCTGGAAGGGGCACTGAGGGATACAGTGGAGCTAAAACCAAGTGGTTCAGGTTGCTCTTTGAGTCAACAGCTGAAAGCAGATGTCAGAGCTGAGAACACACTTGCTCATATGGGCAGTAGGAAGGGGAGGGGATTCTGGTTGACGGGGTGCTATTTTAACTTTGTTCAGCATGGTGGAGATGGGGGGGCTTACATTTTAGACCTCCTTGAGGAAGGAGAGCGCTGACTTCTCACTGTAAAATTTGGAGTCTTCAGGGAGACATCAACTCTGCAACACCCAAAGCAATTCGAGCTGGAACCCAACCTTTGTAAAGTGAGTACAGGGGCTAAGAGGAGTGGTTAAGTGAGTCTATTTTTTTTCAGATTATAAGCCTCTAGATCTCAAATTGCAGTCTTCAGAGATTCAGAAAGAAAACACACAAGTACACAGGAATGGAATAAAAAGAAAAACACAAGTACACCAATAAGAGATAAGTTGTTTAAGTATTTTTAAAGGGAGATTGTTGCTTCTGTTTTCCTTATGAAGACTGCACATAATTGTCAGAGATCATTCTCCAAGCCTGACAAAGAGAGTTTCCGATTTGATATTCCATCCAATTTAAGCAAGGATAAAAAATATAACAATATGGTCCTAACTTAATCATATATGTAATTATGTATATGTGGCCTTATACATATGCCCAACCAACCCCCAAACTTGGGTTTCTACCAAGTCTGAACACTAAAAATTATATTCTCTCCAAAACTGAGAACTGATTCTTTAGGTTACAATTACAATTTTGTAAGTCCAGTCATGAAGAAAAAGCCCTATGTACTTATTCTAGGTGACTCTCTAAAGAACTTCATTGGAACTCCTAAACTACTAGTTTTTCTCTTCGGATTCACCCAAATTTCTGACATGACTAATGCTTTGATGATAATAAAAGGTAGCCTAAATAATGCATTTAGTCACCATGTCACAAAGTTTTCTTCAAGGAAAACAAGCTCAAATGATACAGTTAAGTGCATGATAATTGAGTTCCAAGGCATGGCAATTCAAAGCTGCTGCGAGGTTTGGTTTTCATTCTTGTTTTAGTTCTTCAAAGTTTATATGTTCTAGGTTATGAGTAGAAATAGGAAGAGAGGAAGAGAGTGTGGGCCTGAGGGCACAGCTTGAGGGAAAAGGACATGAGTTGATGCAGGTTCCAGGAAGCAGTGGGGTAAGAAGCCTAATCAATCAGAGAAAGGCAGAGACCACAAGTATTGGGAAAGAGGAAGGCCAAAGGCATCCATGCACCCTTCGCAAACTGCAGACTGTCAGGACGTGAAGAAACACGAGCAGGTAAGGGCAGGGAGTTGGAAGGTCAAGCAACTAGTCAACCAAGTAGCTGGCAGCCCAGCAAAAGACGGGCAAAACACAGATTCTGTAGAGCAGTGGCGACAAGGAAAAAATTCAGATTTGGTGGCAGCTCTCTCCGTTTACCTGTCCCCCTGGAGAAAGTGATTCCTGAGTGGACCCAGACTGCAGGCTGGAAGTGGAGATAACAGAGGACAGCAGGCGGCATAACAAATGTGCGCGTGGGGAGCAGATTCAATTCTCTGGCAAGGAGACATTTCCCTGAAAACCAGAGCTTCCCTGTAATGTTACCCTCAAGGTCCACGTTAATGGTACACACGCTACAAACAAAACCATGCTATAATGAGTACTTTTGCACATAGCCCCAGAAACTCAAAACCTCCGTGGAGGGAATGCAAGATTGGTCCAATGCTTGATTCCAGCCTTTTGGATTTCATGTTATGGTATAGTTCCACCCTATAAATGTGAAATTCTCAATGAAACCATATGCAATCATATTACAGTTGTGTTCATGACATGAAAGCTGTGCTTCTCTGACACCATCAACATGGGGAAAATGAAAATTCCATCTGCCACCTGGCTACGTGGGCTCTGGAATGGAAAGCAAGTGTGTATTGGGGATTACACAGAGACTAGCTGAATGAGAGACTCCTTTTCACTTGACTACATTGTTGTGACATAGATGCAATCTTAAATTAAGGTAGAGAAATTTGATTTTCAAAGGACACTATTCTTGAAAACCTCTGAATATTTAATCTATTCTATGGGGTGAGTAAAAGCTTAAATCTATAGGGAGAGAAATGGGAAGTTTTATATGCTTTCATCTGGTCCTTGGGTTCTTTTCCCCCATTCATCAGCTCCCATAAAACAGTTATGGTCATGATATATGAATGTACAATGCTAAAAGCACGTTTGAGCCTCATCAGATTCTATTCCACCATTTTTCCATCCCCAGACCAGCTCGGATAGGTTCAGGAGGAAGAACAGGGGAGGCTAAGGAAAGCTGGACAATTGCGGACATGAGTAAAGAAGAAATTAGGTTATCGTGCCAAGGTGAGATCCCTCCATCATAGTCACAACATCTTTTATGCTAACATGGGTTTGATTTATTGAAATTATCCCCACCAGTGTACCCTTCATACTGAAAATTCAACATAGGTACTGTCACTACACCCCAAGCAAGAACACTCTCTAAAACTCATTAAACTGATTACATTTGAATAATCAAACAATTTTTATAACGCACGGTCCAGCCTATGACTTTATCCCATTTTGTTTGCAGCTATCAGGATTACTAATGGAATCTCTAAACAATCACTAAGAAAGCATTCCAAAAAGGAATTTCCCAGTATTGCTCCTGAGTACTTACTCTTTACTAAAAATATTGAATTTAATTCATGAAGGCTTTTATATGACAGCTGCTAAATCTTCACAAAAATGCTGTCGTGCCCCACAGTTTTATCAAAGGTCTAATCAAATGAACCACTTGACTATGGTGTAGATTTATCTATGGCAGATAATCTTATAGGACATAAGTCAAGTACTTAGAATATATGACCTAAGAGGGAAAATACTTAGAAAAAATATTTTTCCTTGAGATAATTCTATTTTTAGGTTGAGTATTCTCTTAAGTTATATACAAGATAACCATCTACTCTGAGATACAGGTCAAACTAGATATTATCCAAACAGTATCAGCAGGGAACTCAGTCAGTGGAAGGGAGGTTTTGCAGACTCCAGTGGACTCGCATGCTATTTTGGAAATCAGTGGCGCGCTGGTTGCCCAGTGCAGCTGTGGTTGCTATAGGGATGGAGTCCTGTGAGTATTCCATCTGCTACAAGGGGGACAGCTTGGAAACCCCTCACAGGTCTTAAGAAGAAATGAAGCAAACAAATGATTCATCTGGTTAGGAAGGCTGGTTTTGTCTAAGTAGCTATTTCAGCAGATTTCAAGCATACACATACCACGAATCTGTACTCAAACCAGAAAAATCTTAAATTTCAAAGTTAGTTGCAAAAATTATTCAAATTTCAGTCAATTCCTTTGAAAATGTACATGTTCCTCAAGCACAATGTGTTGCAACATTTTTGTGTTAAATTTAGCAAATGCACTTTTATGTAAGTGTTTAATCCACATTTTCCAGAACAATTAATATTATCTACTAAACAAAATGAAAGACTCATTGAACAGACTCATTTTGGAGAACACAGCAAAAACAGACTTGTCTGATGACTCCATATGGAATATGGGGGTCTCACCCATGCTGAAAAACATTAACTCAAAGTTGTCTGAAAGTATATTTTGTAGCTTTGTCCCTCATTAATAAACAGAAAGATTGATAGAAAACTTGGGCATGTGCTCATACTATTTTTAAACTCTTACACCCATCCAAACTTACAGAATTAAGTAAGGTCCAGTATAATGCATCTTGAAAAATTAGAAAGGCCCCTGTTGTTTAAACTCTCAAAAAGAAACCAAATATCCTAAAGGAAAATCAGATTGTTGGACACTGAGGTTTCAGAGAACACAAAATACTTGCAGACATGAGTGAGAATGCCACCACAGTGCATTTTTCTGACTTAATAAAATAAGGTTTTGCTTACTGATTTGGTAGTGGAAATATAACAGCTCCTAACTCATGTAGATTTCATTTTATATAATTACATGATATGGCTAATGCAGCAGAACCATGTTTAGGTAAGCTGGATCCTCAAAGAGTTTCCTATGGAAAGGTATATTTGAGTAAAATGTGATCTTTTAGAAGTTGTCCCCAGAACAGCCTAACTATTCCAACATATCCAACAAAAACTAGACAGTATTTGAGAGTTCTGTTACTTGAAATGGTGCCTCCATAGGCCACCTCACCAAACTGTCCCTGAACAAATGACCCTGCTTTCCTAGAGGACAGAGAACTTATCTTCAGAGACTCACAGGAGAGACAGAAGGGATATACCCACGGTCCAACATTTTTGTTGAATCAAAGCAAAAGCTAGAAGACAGTTACATTTTCACGTAAAACTGATAACACATTCAGATATGACCTAACTCAGTGTCCCTAACTCAGTGTCTTCAGGTAGCCTTGCTTCCCAAAGCTCTCCTTCTGGGGTTCTGTCCCTGGCATGACTTAAATGCCCATAACTTCCCCAACTCTCCACCACTATCAAATTTAGACACCATCTTTTCACTTTCTCATGGTCTTCCCATGTTATCTAAGATGTTAATGACTAAAAATGAATTCATGTGACATCCCTCCCACAGGATGCCTTTAAAGTTTTTATCATAAGCCTTGCTTTTTATATGCTGATAAGTAACAAATGATATATTTAAAGCATCATCACAGCGGTCCCCAACTTTTTTGGCACCAGGGACCGGTTTCAAGGAAAACAATTTTTCCATGGACGGGGCTGGGGGGGCGAGGAGATGGTTCAGGCAGTAAGGCGAGTGATGGGGAGCGATGGGGAGCGGCAGATGAAGATAAACTCACTCACCCACCACTCACCTCCTGCCGTGTGGCCCAGTGTCCTACAGGACACGGACCGGGCCCGGGGGTTGGGGACCCCTGATGTAGAAGGAACTAAGAGATACTTTGGAACCAGGCAAAGGAGCAAGAGAGGTTTTCAATCCCTCTGATTCCGCCACATGCTAAATGGTCTATTCTACTTAAATGTAGGACAGGACCTTTGCTTACCTTGCACATAGTGTATTATAAAAATATCAGAAACAATAATTTATGTACTGAGATAATTTTGAAATCATTAAAGGAATAGTCCCCAAACAGCATTTCATATACATATTTTACAGAAATGTAATATGCATTTTATTTTATTAATTCTCTGAAAATTCATGATCCACTCATGACTGAAGGGAGGTTAATCTGTTTAATGGGGAAGAAAATCAGAAAGACAAGGCCTAGGATAACCAGGGACTAACAAAAGACAGCCAAGTCATTGGTTTGACAGTTTTACAAATATGGAGGGAAGAGATGAAAGGAAGACAAGATAGGCTAACTCGGAAGCAAATAGTGAAGAAACCAATTTTGTAGGATGTTATTTTAAATAATTAAGTTTGATCCTCTTTTAAAAAATCAAAACAACAACAATAAAACACCTTAGTAGAAATTTGACACATCAGGCAGAGTAAGAAAAGATTCAGATATCTCAAGATTCTAGAATCAGGCTCAAAATGAAGTAACCAGCTGGATATAAAATCTTCCTCTTCTCCCTCTCCCTGCCCTTCCCACTCCTCTTCCTCCTCTTCTTCCTCTCCTTCTCCTTCTCTTTCTTCTCCTTCTTCTCCTCCTTCTCCTTCTCCTTCTCCTTCTCCTTCTCCTTCTCCTCCTTCTCCTTCTCCTTCTCCTCCTTCTCCTTCTCCTTCTCCTTCTCCTTCTTCTTCTTCTTCTTCTTATTCTTTTTCTCTCTCTCCTTTCCTTCTTTCTTCCACTTTCATTCAACAAATATATCCCTAGTGCACACACTTCTAGATACTAGGATACAACAATGAGCACAACAGCCAAAGTTCCTTTCTCCAAAGTTATGTTCTAGTCAGGAGAGACAGACAATTAACAATATGTCTGTGCTGATAAGTGCTATGAAAATCATTGGTCTGGATAAGGGAATGAGAGTGTTGGAAGGGGAGCTCCCTTAAATATCTTGGTCAGAGAAGATCTCTCCAATGAAGTGATATTTGAAGGAAGGAAAAGGAATTGAATGGTAATGATATCTGTGTGAAGCATCCAGAATGCAGAGGGAGTGATACATTAAGAGACCCTAAACAAGTACATTTGGCTCTTTGAGGAAGAGCCAGGAGGTCATATTGCCTGCAGCACAGTGAGCAAGGAAGTGGTGACCAAGGTTGAAGCAGTACAGGTCACTGAGGAGCATATTGGGAAGGCTTTCTAAGCCAGAGTAAGGATTTTTTTTTTTTAATGAGAAGAATAAGAGTTTTGAGCAAAGGAAAATCATGTACTGATTTACATTTTTAAGGGAAATTGAAAATTTTAGCTAATATTATTGAATCTCTAAATACCTTTATCTACTATCTCATAGAAAAATATCAATTAAAATAATTATTTTATTGAAATAGATGTGAAAGTGATAGTAATGAATGTCACAATTTGCACAACTGGAAAGATTCTGAAGAAATTATTTTTTAAAAAATCAAGACCTAGACCTTAACTAACAGCCAAACACAGACCAGTTCAGGGTTTTTGAAGTTGCAACGGCCCAGCAAGAAGGAAGCTATGGATCACCTAGTCTAACACTGCCACTTCAACGAGGAGTTAATGGAATCCTTGAGAAGTGTACTACTTCTTTGGTGACACAGACAAACAAAGGCAAAGCCCTCGACAAGCACTCTGTGCCCCTCATTTCTACCTTGTTTCTCTTTCCAAAGCATTCTATTATACTTTGAATATCCTGAACACATAGGTTGGAAAACATACAGTAGATATAAATTAACTTGAAAGCCAAACGAAATGTTTTTGAAGAAGATCCATCAAGCAGGACCTTAAATTGTTCCATTAGAACCCAGATATTATGTAGAAGATTTATTTGCTTGTTTGTTTGATTTAAACAGAATCAACCAATGGAAGCTTGGAAACTAGGGCTTTGACTTCTTAGCCTCCCTGGCAACTTTGACTTATTAATTAATAGACAGCTTCTTTATTTTTAGAGATGCTATTCAAGAACCTGTGTGTAGAATAAACAATAGGGAAATGCATGCAAGAGTTTATGAAGGACCATGTCAAAACTAAAAAGAAAAAAAAAGAAAAAAAAGAGAGAGAAAACAACAATGGAGCATGATATTTGCATTATTTTATTGATTTAAAAATAATGAAAGCAAATTTATTGGAAGAGCATTATTTTATTTATTTACAATTAAAAGAAAAATTGACTATATTGACAGGCAATATTTAAAAATTCATTTGAGAGATCAATATTTACAGTAATTTTTTAAAATCAGACTTTAACAAATCACCAACTAAATCATAAGGAATAAGCACAATTTTGTAAGCTTTTTTGGTAAGGCAAAATGTATATTATGGATAAAAGATTAATTGTGACTATAAGCTATTATTTTCTACCCTAAATGCATGCTCAACATCTGACCACAGGATAGCATGAAGAGCATCCAATAGTGGATATCAGCCGAAACTTCAAAATTACATTCAAGGTTTTATCTGTACTTATAATTGGACATGACAATGAATTCACTGCCTTCAAGATATTGAAGTTGGTCTTCCAAATATTTAAAACCAGTTAATTTTCTTAGAACATGGATTTTAAAAATGGTCAGCAAAATTCGCGTAATATATTAAGCTCATAATGATGCCAGGAGTATACTCTTCCTATCTGTTAATTTTTTTTTAGTTATTGTGAAAATGAAAATAGAATTAGAAATATTCTAATATTAATTACATCATATTATGTATTTACTAATTATATATGTACTAATATATTGTGTATGTACTATGTATCAATATTATGTATGTACTAATTACATAGTATTTCATATTTTCTAAGGTTGGGAGGAAAATTCATTGTTTTTGGATCAAGGACTTATTCAACTACAATCCTGTGTTTCACAGATGAAGTGCTCAAGTGTTTTAGCTTTTCTAATAAACATTAGTGTAACTCTAAAATTATATGGCATGAGTATTTAATAACTTTCAGATCTTTAGTCTTTTATCGTTTTAATGTGTAGAGCCCACCTACGTGAGTAAAGAAAGGAAGTGATTTACAGAGATCATCATTAGAAAAGAGAATGTAATATCTTTTCTGTATCATCAGGGCTTCAGTCTGATATTATGGCCTCAACTGATTGTATTTATACTACTATTATTACTATTATTACATTACTGTTATTGTGTTAAATAAATTTGTATGGCTCATTACAGGTCTTAAAGCACTTTCATATATATTCTCTCACTTGATCTTTAAAACAAGCAGTTGGAGTAGATATTATTATCTCCATTTTGCACACAAAGTTATTGATTTTGGGTGAGTAACTGCTACAGTGAGGATTCAGAATGAAGTTCATAAAACTGTTCTTTTGTGGTTGTTTAATGGGAGCTTTGTGATGGCTGTAATAGATGTGGGAAAGTAGATGTATAATCCACAGCACTTATATTTAAATAATTTATGACATAGTTGAGAAGGATACACAAAATTATCATTTGACAGGTAAAGAGTATACTCAATTAATTCATCCATTTAAAATCTTGGTAATAAGTGATAATAACAAGGTTGCAGGATACAAGCTTAACATGAAAGTCAAGTGCCAACAATAAGCTATTGGAATGTGAAATTAAAAACACAATCCAGTAGCACTAAAAAATGAAATATTTAGGTATAAATCTAACCCCAAATATATAGGATCTACCTGTGGAAAACTACGAAACTGATGAAAGAAATCAAAAAAGGTTGCTGGGGGAGGGTTCCAGAGAAGGTAAAACTTAAGAAATATGCCCGATGGAGAAGATAAGAAAGATTAAGATTGGGATTGACATATACACACTACTATATATAAAATATATAACTAATAAGAACACACTGTACAACATAGGGAACTCTGCTAAATACTCTGTAATGACCTATATGGGAAAAGAATCTAAAAAAGAGTGGATATATGTCTAACTGATTCGCTTTGCTGTACAGCAGAAATTAACACAACATTGTAAATCAACTATACTTCAATAAAAATTAATGGAAGAAAAGAAGATGATAAGATTCCAAGTAGGGGAAAGGGCAAAACTGATGAAATGCCAGAACAACCCATGCAAGCAATCTAAGTTGTATGATTATATACACACTCCTGTCCTGACACACATTTACTGGTTCGCCCACCTGGAGAGGAGGGGACTGTTTCTGATGTGTCATTGGCTGATAGATGGGTTTCTGAAGAATACATCCATTGAATCACAGCACAGCCAGCTCTGATTGTTACATGCTCTCCGGTGAGGGGCAGGGGTGGGGAGGCATTCACTTGAACACAGAAAATACTCGAACATGTTCAGATCCTCAAAGCTGTACATTGCATGCACTTTTGGATAAAGTGAGAGCACATTTTGGATTCCTATCGGTTCAGCAAGATCAAGGAACAGCACATTCAAACTGCCTTTAAAGAAGAGGTTTTTATTAGAGGGAAATTAATAGGAAAATCCTTGGAAAATGATGAACAAATCTGGATGTCTGTCAACACGAGGTAGATATTTTTCACGAAAAGATTACTATCCATGGAATAATGAGAATTCATGCATAATCAAAAGAGAACAAGAGATTTAGAAAAACATTTTTATATGTTTCACAATCCAATTTTAAAGGATAGAAGACTGTATTGAATACTGTGCTATTGAAAGATTGCATTTTTCCTCTCAGTATATGATCGTACAAGTGAATTAAAGTAACTTGGCAAACAAGTAGATTTGCCCATACTAAAAATTGCTATTTTTTCCCCCAAAAAATGAACACAGAAGAAATTCAACCACGGAGTGTGGGTGGGGGCAGAAAACATGACTCTAATCATCATGCTACCTTTTCTAAAATATGAATTATTTGTGATTCACTTCTATACAGTAAATTATGGCAATAATAGTTTATTTCTACCCAATGATTGTTCCCATTTCACTTTGGTTTTCTTTGGGAAAGTGTCCCATCCCCCATCCCATTTGATTCTAATAATATCATGAAATAGAGTGCCCACTCATCTCCTAGACAAAGAGGTGGGCACGTTACCCAAGTCCTGTCAATCACGGCCCTATATCTCCCTGTCAACAGTAATTGGTTCAAGAGGCGGGTGTGTACCACAACTAGGACCAATCAGAGTACTGCTATTCTATTTATTGGCCCTAAAAAATAAAGAGTTTCTCTTCCTTTTAGATCTCATGTTGTAAAGATAACAGTCTTAGGGCTCTCCGCAATTCTCTTTCCTGCAGCAGGAGAGAATGAAGTTAACCAGAGAAAAGCAAATCTAGAGATGGAAAGAAAATGATCCTTGGTAATGTTATTTTGCTTGAGCCACTGGATCAATCACACTTAGATTTCCTGGCTTTATGAGACAAATTCTATGGGTTTGGGAGCTGTTGGGTTTTTTTAATATTTTTTGTGTTTTGTTTTCACTTAAGTGGAAGTTTGAGTTGAGTTTCTGTCAGTTACACCAAAAATTGCCCTGATCAAAATATGTTTTTCCTTGAAAATATGACTTTTAAGTGAATAGTAATATGGCAAGATAATCACAGAATTACCTTAAAAGATAATTATAAAAGAAACTCAGGGCTGGTTTGGTATAGCTATATCATCATTAAGGTCTACATCTATTCTAATGTGTCAGTAACTATGCTCAACCAATTATTTGAATATTTTGGATGTCATCTCTGAATATAAACTTGAAGAAAGAGAGGACAGAGAGACCAGATATATAAAAGTGATAATGCTTTGTAAACCATAAAATGCTATAGAAATATTAATTATTGATGATTTCCTTCAGATAATCCATGGGACTTTATACTTCTTCACTCTTTGAGAGTTTGATAAAGAAATGTATCTCGAAGAGGAATCAAGTTTCTCTTACACAGTTTCACTTATTCCTGTGCATCAACCAGGTGAGTGGGTTCCCAATGCTCCTGCAAGTCAGGTAAAGACAAGCAGAGAGACTTGTCCAAGGTAAAAGTATTGATAGCTTGTGGCCAAAATAGTCTAATGAATCCTTCTATGTTTTGCTCTTTGAAACATACCCAAAAAATGTATCACTGTCCAGTTCATATCAGGGAAATTAACATTTCCCATGAAGTCAGATAGTAATCTCATAATTTTTTGTAAACTATTCATTTGAGGTCACACCTACTTTCTCTTTCTGGATTAAGTATGCTATCAGAATGTTTATTTCCTATTTGTATTTTTTATCTTGATAATACTACCAAATTTCTGTAATGACTTCTTTCTATCTCTGTACATAACTTTTATACATTCATGTATGTATGTGTAATCTTTACATTCTTAAACTATAAGGTAAAATCAACTCCTCTTTTTCCTCTGTCTAGCATGTACATTATCTCATGATCCCTACCAAATGATCATTTTAAACAAGAAATTTTCTGCTTACCTGTATATTTTATTTGTGCCTTACATTTACGTCTGAATATATCCTTCTTTTTGCAAGTGTTTATATCACACTTTGACCCCATTTTTACATTTTCATAATTTCTAATATGAAGTCTGCAATTCAATCTACATACAAATTGATACGTAAAACTAGATTTTAATGATTTATACAGGATAAAAATAATTTAAAGCTTTTTCATGAAATCGTTATGTTTTCTAATGTTCTCTCCTCTTTCTAAATGGCAGAGATATGATATGGTTTTCTAATCCTTTGTCCATGAAGACAAATGCCATCTTTAAGGAATTCAATGTATTTTCTTCTACAACCCCTATACAGCATCAAATATACTCCTACTAGGTATTTGTTTCTTTGGGAATCTTTCTGCTCAACTTGGAAGACTGACAATAATGCCACCTGAGCCCTGTCCCATTAATGGTCAATACTCAGCTGGGTTTTCAAGCATAAAGAAACTAAAAATTAAACCTATAGCTTTCAATGTTGTGTCTGTAACACCAGATGCTAAGATACTGAATAAAAGCCCACAACATCACACATAAAAGGAAAATCAAATAAATGAAGAAAAGAGTTTTCAAAACAAATTTTTTTAAGTTAGGACAACATAATGATCCCAAATCTCAGACACTCTGGCAGGAGTTCAGATTATCACAAACACGTGGAAGAAAGTCCACGGTGGGCTTTTGTATATGAATTTATATTTTGCCCACACATGCAAGCAACGGAGTCAGGTTCTCTTCCCAGGGCAGCTCATGCTGTTTCTCCCTGCAGAGACAGAAAGCAAAATTGGACCATGGGTGATTTATGTTCCTGGACCTTCCAATTGAAGATACCCCATGCTACCTTTAGCCAAACAGCAGAAAAAAAGAGAGTTTTCTGATGTTAGACACACTAAGGTTAGTCTACACAATACTGAAGCAATTAATTGATGAAATGAAAAATTTGCTCAAATTGGTCATTTGGTAAAGGAAAATATAGAGGAGCATTTGCATAAGGACCCCTTTTATAGCACATATCATGTATATGTGTCTGCTTCCACTACTAAACTACCATTTTTAAGAAACGGCTTATGTATGGCATTTAGTTCTATTGTCCATATTCTAGCAGGGAGGCTGGATGACACTAAGTACTCTACAGTTTGTTGTTGGATAAATGGATGAATGAATGAGTGAGTGAAATATTGCTCTCACGCACCTTACTACTAGTTTAAATTAAATTTTGTCCTTATTTTTATGCCTAGTGTCAGTCAAGAATTTTTGTAACATGGCAGTTCGCCCTGAGACCGGTATGCTAATGAGTCTAGAGTCTAGGTAACCATTTTTAAGTGATTCAGAATATGAATGTCATTATGATGAAAAAAAAATTTAAACACGTCAAGCATCAGAGTAAAGGGTATGCCTTTTTTTCCCCATTAGCCATGAAGGAAAAGGGAGAGGAAAGCATTAAAATGCTCATCTTCAAACAAATCAAATACGAGATGTTCGAAAGGGATCTGTTTAAAAAGGAAATTGTCTTCCCTGACCTTTGCAACATCCATGAAAGATAATATACTCAAAGTATCAAAAAAGATTAAAGGTCTGTTTACTAAGAATTAAGACTAGTAACAAAGCACAATTTTACTTTCAAACTTCATTTTGTAAAAAAGACCATTTCACTCTGACTTATGAAACACTGAATTATAGAATACTGCACCTGTCTCTGACCAGATTGGAGGTCACACAGTGCAAAGGATAACACCATATAAATGTAGCATTTTTTAGAGAGAAGAGAATATTTAAAGGATAATCAGCAAGTCTGACCTTTTGAAACACTCATTCATTTTTCACAGTTCAAAAGCATTGTTTACTTACTTCTCTTTTCACTCGGATAGAATAGTTCTGATAACTAGAAGAGAGCACTTCCTGTCCCAATACTAACAGGCTTTGTCTTATAGCTCTGCATGTTATTACACACACATACACACACATACATGCAAAAACTAGCAAGGAATAAAATACTTTAATTCTCTAAACTCAAAAGGGTAGGAAGATTTCTTTCCTCTTCAAATCAAAGCTCCTTTAAAAAGTAGACTACTCCTGTTACCTCAGTCCTCATGTTCTCCATAATTCATTCATCAATAAATATTTGTTTTGGACTTAATCTGTGCCAGAAATTGTTGTATGTGCTGAGAAATCAACAGTAAGCATAACAGACAAAAATCCTTAGATGTAAGTATCTCATCATAGTGTGAAGGGGTTAGACAACAAACATCATGAATAAGTAAAGCACCTAGTACATCACTTCCATGGATGAAAAAAAAAATCACGATAAGTATATCGGAGCTCTAGTGAGGGAGTCATTTTTAGTAAAATGCTTATGAGGTGAGCAAAGACTTGATGAAGATGAAGAATTTAGGCAAAGGGACAGTAGAACACTCTAGGCAGAGAAAAGAGCCAGTGCAAAGGCTCTAAGGTGGAGTGTGTCCCCTGAGTTTGAGCAATAACAACAGGAGACCAGTGTGGCCGGTGGACCTGAGGTCAGAGAGGGAAAGAGGGCACCAGAATATGCACAGCCTTGCAGGCTATTGTAAGGACTCTGGTTTTACAGGATTTTGAACAGAGAAGTGACAAGATCTAACTTAGAACTTTAAAAAATTTAAGTATTAATGTTTCAGGTAGGATTTAATGAATAACAAACTACCCCAAACTTATTGGCTTAAATCAATAAACACTTTTTCAGGTCATGAGTTGGAGGGTCGGCAATTTGAGCAGGATTGGGCTCAGCTGGTCTGTGCTTCTACTGGTCTCAGGTTCATTGATGTCTGTGGTCAGCTGCTGGTCAGGTATGTGACTTGGATTTTGGAGGT
Organism: Balaenoptera ricei; assembly: GCF_028023285.1. Lineage (NCBI taxonomy): Eukaryota > Metazoa > Chordata > Mammalia > Artiodactyla > Balaenopteridae > Balaenoptera > Balaenoptera ricei. Next base: position 108,728,242 of record NC_082645.1, on the reverse strand, counting down.
TACATCATTGTCACCTTGGAAGATAGAGCAACTGGACCACGTGCATCCCATCATCCATCAGGCTAGCCTGGGATCCTTCACCTCATTGTGACTACAAGGGTTTCGAAGAGCAGAAAAAGGGCAAGTCCAAATAAATGCACACATACTTTTCACATCTCTGCTTGCATCACGTTAGTATTTCCCACTGGGCAGAGCAAGTCTCACAGCTATTCCAGTTTCAAGAAGTACAAAAATAGACTTTATATCTTGATGGGAGAGAAAGAACATTCAGCAATTTTTTCAGTCTACCCCAGCTGATATTAGACCATGGAGCGGGGGTAGGGGACAAAAGTCAGACAGGGTTATGAGGCTTTTGCAATAACCTGGTGAGAGGTATGGTTTTGGACAAGGTAAGAAACATTTGCTTCCTGCATATATTTTTGAAGTTTGAACCGAAAGAATATTCTGGCAAATTGGAACTGCAGTATAAAATAAACAGAAGACTCAAAAAAAAAAGAAAAGAAAAGTTTGGGGCCTGAGCAACTAAGAAGATGAAGTTGCCGTTAATTAGTAAGAGCAAGTTGTAAGGGAAGTTTTGAAGTTCACTTTGTGATTATTAAGTTGAAGATGTTCAATAGATACTCAAGTGAAAAAGATGGATTGAAGAGGATAATTTATATCAGAGCTCAGTGGTGAGGTCCAGTGTTTAAATATAAATTCAGAAGTGGGCATGATGCATATGCGACTGGATAAGATTACCAAAGGAGTACATTTAGGTAAATCAAAGGGAAGGTACAAGGACTAAGTCATTCCAAAATTAAGAGTTCTGAGAGAAAAGGAGAAACCAGCTAAAGAGACTGAAAAGGAGCTGCAAGTCAAGTGAAGAAAACATTTCAAAGACAAGAGAGTGTGCAGCCGTGTGTCTAAAGCTTCTGGTAAATCAAGGAAAATGAGTACTGAAAAGTCCTTTGGATTCCACAATGTGGAGGTGACCTATGACTTTGATAAGAGCAACTTCCAGTATAGTGATAGGTTCCAAAGCCTGAGTGGAGAGGAGACATTCAGGAATGGGAGGATAGAGATAGAGGAAAATGGAAGTAGGTAACACTTTCTAGGAGCTTTGCCATAAAGGGAAGCAGAGAAATGGGGTGACAACTGAACAGGGCAATGAGTTTAAGAGAAAATATTTAAGATGGGAAAAAGACATGTTTGTATGCTGATTGGAAAGGCCAAGTGGAATGCCAGAAAACTGAGATTATAAGAGAGGGAGATAAACATTGTTGAATTGATACTTTAAAGTAAGAGAGAGGGTACAGGATCTGATGCTTTATTGGCTTTAGAAATAAGCAGAGGTAGTAACAGGAAGGAGGGTGTATTATATGGAAAAAGATGTGATGATGAGAGTTCATGAAATTTCTTCTCCAATTGTTTCAATGTTCTCAAATGAATAGAAATCAAGGTCATCCGTAGAGTGTAAAAATAGAAGAGAAGGTGCTGGAAGTGTGAGGAGGAGGGGGTGGGGGAAGAAATAGTACTGAGGAAAGAATGTGTATGAACCAGGAAAATGCAGTATAATTGCCTGACTGCATTAAAGGCCCATTCGAGGTTCACAATTGTTCATTTATTTTTTTTCTTTAATTTTTCTTACAGTAAAATTCACTCTTTTTGAAGTAGAGTTGAGTTTTGACAAATACATAGAGTCCTCTAACCACTTCCACAAACAAGATACAGACATTTCCATCAACCCCCCCCAAAATTCCCATAAGCTTCCCCTTTTCAGTCAACCACTTTCACCATCCCCACCCTCTGGTAATCACTGATCCTTTTTATGTCTCTAATTTCTTTTCTTCTAGAAGGTCCTAAAAATGAAATGATTTGTAACATTTGAAGTCCAGCTTCTTTCACTTAGAATAATACAGTTGAGATTTATATATGTTGTTGGTTGTATCAGTAGTTTATTTTAATTGCAGAGTAGTATTCCAATGTATGTATGAGCCACAGTTTGTTTATTCATTCACCAGGTGAAATCAGTTATGAAAAAAGCTACTATAAACATGTAAAACTTTTGTATAAACATAAATTTTTATTTATCTTGGATAAATATCTAGGAATGGGATTGCTGGATCATATGGTAAGTGCATGTTTAAGTTTATAAGAAATTGTCAAAAGTTGAAAATCAGCTTTCCAAATGGCTGTACCATTTTGCATTCCCATGAGATAAGTACAAGAGTTCCAGTTGCTCCACATCTTTGCAAGCACTTGATATTGTCATCTAGTCTCAAGATGTTTAATGGAATATAATTGTGGTTTTAGTTTGTGTTTTTCTAATAACTAATAATGTTGAACATCTTTTCATATGTTTATTTGCCACTTACATAGCTTCTCTGATAAAGTTTCTGTTTGAATTTTTTTGCCGAATTTTTTCAGGTTGTTTACCTTCTTCAGATTTGTGCTATGTCTCCAGTATAAAGAATAGATGCGTCAGGAAACAAGGAGAGGAAGCTGGAGTGACCCCATTTACTTTCATTCCCAATTACCCACTGGAGGACACTTTTCTTCCTATTTCCACACCGCTGGACTTTATAGAAAGGTCCTGGTCCCCATAGGGGTGGCAGCACTCTTATCAGGAGACGTGTCAAGGGTTTCATGGAAGAACAAGCAACAGCAGCCACCTGGCACTTTGGACTTCGTGTGTCTGGGAACTAGTAGGCAAGAAGAGGAGTCATCATCTTGGGGTAGTATTTTCCCTGATCATCAGGAGGAGTCAGGGCTGCTGTTACACAATGAAGCAGGGAGGAATATGTATGGAACCCAGGTAATATGTATGGAACCCAGGGAGGAATATGTATGGAACCAGGGTGCCTCTAGGTACTCACTTACTCACCTGTGACTGTGAATGGACAAGGGAGGCAGCCTCAGCCTAAGAAACACAGGGTTTCTAGGATGTCAGGCCTTTCAGATCTGCAATGGTGACAGCTGGAGGACAGGGAAATTTAGAACATATAGCCCGTAGGGAGACAATGAGTACCAGTCGGAGACCCAAGACCAGTTGCAGTAGGGGGACAGAGCTCTGGTTCATTTCACTAATCTCCCTCTTTTGAGGTTCTTCTCAGGAAGAGAAGCCCACTGGAATCCTGGAGGAACTGCTTCTCAAACCTACATGGAAAATTGGATCTGAGAAGAGTGAGGTCTCCACTGTGTCAACCGTGGAGGGACACAGCTGGGATAGACCAGCTATCCCACAGGCGTTAGCTGACAGCTTCCAGCTTTACAGCCTTCAAGACCAACCTCAGTTCTCAAGTTTTTCCCAGACAGCCACCAGCCAATAATGAAGCAGAATGAAGATCTTAGGGCCTGGCCATTTCAGTCCAGTGCAGGATTTTCCTCATGGGGAATTTTTGCTTCCAGGGTTTTCTGTTGGGTGGGCTGAGACTGTCAGGTCTAGTTCACAGTCTGGGGTTCTTCCTGCCCAATTCTGCTTCCTTCCCACTTTCCTTTCACAGATAATAGATCTGCATTGCTTTCTGAAAGCCTTACCTTCCCAGTTCTGCTCCCTGTTGATTTATCTTTCATGAGCATCACTCCACAATCTATCCCTGGCATTCTCAGTTCTGTCTCAGCTTCTGCTTCCAGAGAAGCCAAATTGATACACTAACCCATTGACAGAATACCCAGACATGCATAATAATAATTTAAATGAATCATCTATAATATTTTGCCAACTTTTAATCATAAAACCGTACCTTTACATTAAGTATAATTTCTTGTTATATAGTTATATCTATCAAGAAATGAGAGCAGCATATAATATATTCAACTATATTTTAGCTTGATTTGTTAATTTTAAATATTTAGCAAATTGTATATATCCATTTCTATTTGTACTCTTGTTCTTGGCCCAGAAATATTAGGGATGATCAGGGCTAGGAGAGAGAAGTGGTGGCAATATTAACAAACATTACATTTCAAAGAGAACTCAAGCACCCCCCAAAGTCTACTGTCATATTTTATAGATGGTTTACCTTCTATCAGCCAGACTCCATCCTTAGAAAATACTTAGACTACCAATCACATCAGAAATAACTTTCTGTGAAGCTCCATGCAAAGAAAGATCCATAGGGGATTGATTCAAAGATACCTCATTCTATTAATGAATCTGAATTTAATGGGAATTACTTTGTGCCTTCCACTATGACAGGTGCTGTGGGCATGCAGAAGATGCATGAATCACAGCAGTTAGACCAAAAAAGGCTTACAGTCTGGCTGGAAAGAGAAGATTCTGAAAAGTCAATGAAGTAGTGAATGACCCAGGAGGAAGATAAGACTCCAGCCCTGAGTGTCATTATACGAACTACATGTGGAAATTCAGGTTCTGAACTTCAGTCATCCCTACACGTAACTCAGCATACTTCATGGCATAATCAGATGTGATTTCGTGCATACCCGCTTTGGTACCCCTCCAAACAATGCCCTCTCCTTTTCCTAATCTGACATGTGGCCCCGCCCTTATTCTTAGGAGACGTAGGCTTCAGTCAGCATGAGTGAAACCTTCCCTCAGTCACCCTGACATTAGTCTCCATATTAATCATCACAGGAATGAAAAGGAATTTGTCTCCACAGATGACTCGAGCCCTTTACAGGAAAGCTTGTAGGTAATGGCATCTTTTTGCTGACTGCAGTAGTACTTTTTTCAGATATGAGCACTTAGTTATCTCACGGTAAGTGAATTAAGATTTGAAGCCCCTTTCATGAAAGCAACCGAGTAGCCTAGTGTCCTGTCAGTACCAAGCCCTGTTTCGAGCAGCTCCTTCACCTGCTGCAGAACCACCCTGCCAGGAACACCAGCAGAAGGCCTTCTCAAGAATCGTTTTTATCCCTTTTGTCCAAACTCCACAGTCTCCCTGTATAACTGATAAACATTTCTCAGATATGCATCTACATCTGAAATGATAAGACCATCTATTTTGGTTCACAAAACAGTCAATGAATATTTTTCTCTTAGCAAGTAGAATAGCTAATGATGCAAACCTAAAATGTTATGATTACACTGTAGGTTATTGGTCCCCATCTTTTCCCCTGTTTTTAATTCATAGGAAGGACAGAGACCATAACAGGTGATTTCAGAAGGGGCAGTTGCATTTCCTGGGTAGGACTCTCTCTCCCTTCAATTATGCGCTTGTATCGTCATTCAGGGAAAGGAGAAGGAGCAGTGAGGCTTTAAAGATACCAAACAATTTACAATAAACTGTATCCCATTAAGCTGTAACACTATGCACCGGTGTGAAATTCAGAATCTTTTAGGCTAAAATCTAAAGCAAGGTAATGTGATATACTTGAATGATCCCAGCTCCTGAACTAGACATAGACTAGCTGTGCCAATTTCAAACTTTCTGATCCGTGTTTATCTTATTATAAATTAGGGCTGTTAACCCTCATCCGGCAGAGTTGTTGTGAAGTTCTATGATGTGATATAAAAATGCCCAACATAACATCTAATATTAAATGGTAGTTGCAATTAGAAATAATAATAACTGGAATGTACTAAGGATAGGCATCATGCTAAATGCTTTTCGGACGTCATCACATTTAACCTAGTAAGAACCTTATGAGGTAGATGCACCTATTATCCTAGTGTTGCCAGATAAAATCAAAGATACTTGCTAAATTTGAAATTAACATATCATGCAATATCTGAGACACGCACTAAAATATTCATTGTTTACATGAATTCAAATTCAACAGAGTATTCTGTATTTTTATTTGCTAAATCTGACAACTCTCTATTATTCCCATCAGATGACTAGACGCAGAGTTCTCAAAGACACTTTCCCATTCACAGGGCTAGCAAGTTGCTGAGAAGAGATTTGACTCCATCAGAGTATCTTCAGAGCCAGGGTGCTGAAACCCCACACTCTCCTCCTACTGTCCTTGTTACCATAGAACACAGCAGTAACAATGTCAGGGGGCCTACATTACTCTTCTCTCTTACTTAGGATGCCAGAAGAGGGATTCTCTGCTTTTCCTAGTCTGGGATTCCTCATTTATGGGAATCTAGGCAGTGATGCCAAGGAGTATAGAAGAGGAGAGATCACGTGAGTTAAGCTTCTATAGCATTTATTACTGACACTGACTTGACCAAGGCCAATGGGAAAAGCTGGAGGCCAGCCATTTAAGGAAACTCTTTATCTTTGACCTGATAGTCTACATTCCTGTCACACACTCCAACTTTATGAGAGTTATCAAATATGTCCAACACCACCATCAGCTAAGTTACTAAATAATAGTGCCAGCTTCCAAACAACTCCGTATACTTATCAATGAAATTGATCTGGAATATCCTTCTTCAGCTTTAGGAAACACAGCAAAAGCCAAAAACTCTTAGCAACTATTTTTTTCAATTCATCATAGTGGGTTCCATCTTAATCCTTGCCCAATTCCAATGATCATATAATAGATGTATATGGAAATCTTTCTCAGCGGTTAAATTGGGTCAACTGACAGAGGCAATGTGTCTTCTCTGGGTTCAGTCTTTCTGTCATATCTCAAAAAATCAATCTTTGAGGAGGAGGAGAATTAACAGATGATATTTTACTAAATGTGGTACTTACTGCAATTGCTGAGCCTACAACAGTAAATTGCTCTTTAACCCTTCCATGTTCATTTTGCCTTTAACTTTGCTCAGTCAACCAGCCTAAGGGAGCACCCTGTCTCACATGGTGCTGGTGAAAACCCCTGGGACTTAGAGATTTCCTCCATAATGGAGAAGGGGAGAGGTTAATGCAGGTTGTTCCCCTGACCTTGAAGGAAATATGAAATCACTGGTGTAAAGAAACCACACAAATTTTCACCCACGGAGGACCGCTGACTCTGCCAATTGTGATTAACTACGAATTGATAGAAAGGGAAGAGGTATCAGAAAATGCCAAGAAAGCTTCAAGCCCCATTCTGTGGCTTGTTCAATCATAAGGGGGAAATAGCCATTTGTTCCAACCTCATATGTCATGTGTCTTTTGCTAGAGGCAAAACCACAAGCTAAAGCCAGCACAGAGATTTCTGTCTCTCTTTTCCTATCAGTTCGTATGAATTATAGTTACTTCTTCTAAAGAGTTGGCTTGTGTTGAGAGAGTCCTTTAACCTCATAAAGAGCATCATAAGCATTTAGTAGATGTTACAATGTCTGAGAAGAAAATTGCGCACCAAGGCACACTGCTACACGTTATTCATTTTCAGCCATTGACAATAAGAACTTGGCTGGGAATCCTAGGGCTGAGGTCTTTTCCTGCTGGCACCTGTGCCTCTTCTTATCATCCTGGACAAGCCATCTACAGGAACTTCTCTGGAATGTGTAAATACACACACAACATACATATATTTTCTAACTGTATGTGTTGTGAGTTGAATTGTGTCCCCCAAAAAGGCACATTGAAGTCCTCATCCCTGGGACCTGTAACTGAGACATAATTTGAAAATAATAAAGATGTAATCAAGTTAAGATGAGATCATACTGGATTAAGGTTGTCCCTAAATCCAATGATTGGTGTCCTAATAAGGAGAAGGAGATGCAGAGACACACAAAGAGGGAAGAAGACCATGTGAAAACAGAGGCAGAGGTTGGAGTAACGCTGCAACAAGGTGAGGAATACCAAGCATTGCTGGCAATGGCCAGAAGCTAGAAAAAGCAAAGAAAGGTTTTTTCTCCAGAACCTTCAGAGGGAATTTGGCCCTGGAACACCTTAATTTCAGACATTTGGCCTCCAGAACGCTGAGAGGATAAATTTCCGCTGTTTTAAGCCATCCAGTTGTGGTAATTTGTTACAGCAGGCCCAGAAAATATGCAATATGCACACACACATAATGTGTATGTGAAAGATCAGATTTTTTTTTTGGATGTGGAAAAGTCATAAGAAAAAATATACTGTCTCTGTCTTCCAGTTTTGCAATCTAATTGAGAGACTAAGTCAAATTAACAAAATTGCCAGCGAACAACTGCAAGGCAAAATAGCATCATGTGCCAGATTTTATGGGACACATTAGAATCATAAAGTATGAAATTAAATTTTTAAATGGAATGATCAGGTCAGTGATTAAGTCAATGATTAAGTCAGCAAGACCTAAAATTTCAAGTGCTTCTTCGACAGCTTTGAACCTGACAGGGCCCCAAAAGACCCAACCATGATATGTTCTCCCCAGAGTTGCCCCTCACCCAGCAGGAAAGACTCTGCACCCACTAGCCGCCGGGCAAGCTGCTCTCCCCCTGGCCCTCAACCTCGCAGTCTTGTGTCCCTGCCAGCCCACAGAATTGTTCAAACAAGCCAAGCACATCCACCCACCCTCCCGGCACTACGAAGCCTGTCTCCACAGCCTCTGCAGGTCCACTTTTTTCCCAAGTGCAACCCCCTTGTGACCCTGTATGGTGTGCCTTGTCCTTCCCCTGGGAGCTGTGAGTATATGCCACTAATCAACTGCTGTCAACCTCATCTGACCTGTGTCAGGTATCCTGTGCCCAGCAATCCCTAGAACTCTCAGGCAGGAATTTCTCCTTCACCTATGAGATGAAGAGGAGGTGAATAAAACAGGGAAGAGCATTCATTAAGGGAAAAAAAAAGAGCCCTAGGTGGGGGACATTTGAGCTGGATTTTGAAAAAAAAAAAACAACAGTAAATATCAATTAGTGAAGAAAATATAAGAAAACACAAAAGTGTAAACAAAAGAGATTAACAAATTGAAAACAGAGGCATTCACTTCATCATTTGAGTGAGCAAAAGTGTCACATTTACAACTAGGAGTGATTGGGTTGAAACAGAACTGAGATCCCATTAATATCACTTGAAGATAGAATATAAGGCAAAGACCCACGACTCAATGAGATTATTTTCAAATAAAATTTCCCAGACCATATTTATAGATGAAATGTGACTGAAACTAAGAACTATTAGAGAAGTTAATTCAGCCTTTCAGTTGAGACATATGAGTTTCCTTTGATTTTTATATACCTCTCAGAATTCTAAAAATATTATCCTGGATAAAATCGAGCCAACATTGAAGCTCTACAGAAGGCAATCACCTAAGGCCATGAAAAATGTGCCGAGCTAGTACCATTTTTGTCCAACACATGTTATTACAAAAAACCACAAAAAAAACCCTTACACTTCTGGGTTTTTCTTCAAGAAAAAAGCATCAGTGTATGCTCAAATTGACAGTATTCCACTTATATTTTTCTCTTCCGTATAACACTGAAATTTTCTACTGTTTTAATGAATGTAATTTACTTGTACTTTATCCAATGATTGAGTTCAGTACTTATTTATTATTTTTGGTTTTTTACATTTGAGGGCAATGCGGAATAAAGTACATTTTTCTGTTGTCAACTTTTGAGAACCGCAGACAAGAATTATTAAAACATCCTTTTAGGTCAATGAACGATCATAGCTTTTTAAAAGTAGAAAAATGGAATTATTGGAATATCAATTGCATTTCTGTCTACCATTTTTCAAATGTGTTTTTTGAGAATTATGAGGTAGCTACAATACCAGCAGCTAAAAAGAGAAGGAAGAAAATTAATGGAGCTGATTGAGTCTAAATGAATAGTTTCAGGATAATATTCTCTAAAATCAACTTTACTGAGGTATAATTTACTTACAGTAAAATTCACCTATTTTAATTGTAAAAAAAATAAATAAAATAAAATTTCCCAGATCTGCCACCCAGAATTTATAAATATAATATGTACAATGTAAAGATATGTATATTTGCAAAATATACTACATATATATATTATATTACATGTATATATATTTATAACTCCATAGGTCTCACTCCCTTGCCAGCCTACACAATTATTAAAAAATGTATACAGGGCTTCCCTGGTGGCGCAGTGGTTGAGAGTCTGCCTGCCAATGCAGGGGACACGGGTTCGAGCCCTGGTCTGGGAAGATCCTACATGCCGCGGAGCAGCTGGGCCCGTGAGCCACAATTACTGAGCCTGCGCGTCTGGAGCCTGTGCTCCGCAACAAGAGAGGCCGCGATAATGAGAGGCCTGCGCACCGCGATGAGGAGTGGTCCCCACTTGCCGCAACTGGAGGGGGCCCTCGCGCGGAGGCGAAGACCCAACACAGCCATAAATAAATAAATAAATAAATAAATAAATAATTTAAAATAAAAAAGTATACAAATATTACATGTATATATTATACTACATGCATATGCTACATGTGTATATATATTTACATAATATAATACATGTGTATACTATATTATTTATAATTATACAATATTTAATATTATATACTATATATCCCATCTTGTTGATTTCACAAGTTTGGAAAACAAACATTATTTTAAAATTACTAATATATATTTATATAGAATATGACTTAATATTACCTACTATATACATAACACAGTATTTAATACATGTGTATGTATACATATGTTTCTAATATAGAGATAGATGATAGATACATAGATAGGTAGATAGACAGCTAGATAGATAATGTATATATAATGCACCTGAGCATGCAATCCCGTGCTTTGGAAAGTGTTGATGATTGATGACCAATGAGTTTCAACAAAGGTTTTGAAGGAATAATATTGAGCTCTGTGAAGAGCCCAATCTGTCCCAAATTGAATATATTTTTGTCTTCAATTTTCCATCTATGACTCTGAAATTTCTAACATTGCGGAGGTTATTTCATTCATTTTCACACCATAAAGTGGAGTAAAACCCTTAACAAATCCTTTGGAGAAGTTTTACCACTAGGATTTTAAGGGAAGAGGGTCAATCCATAGATAAAATGATATTTTCATATATTTATTTTTATCTATTCAATAAAGCAGGTATTTTTAAGTGCAATGGACATTTTATGACTAGTTTCCACAATCTACCTGATAAGTTGTGGCCGTATTATCATGGTGAATATGGCCTGAATCTCATGGTACGCTCTAACCTTTTTTTATGCCCTATTATATCTTCTATTTTTTCCAATTGTTCTCACCTTTTAGAGATTATAATATTAAATGCACGCAAGGGGATGCTTGATATTAATTATAAGTTGGTTTGGAAACTCCAGAAACTTTGTCTCCTTCATTTGCTGACATTTGCATAATGGCTTTCTTTTGTTCCTTTTATTCCCAGATAATTGAGTTAGAATATCTTTGTTAAACAAACAACCTTTCAGAAAGACCCTTGGACCTGATTGTAACCATAGGTAAAATAAGACTGCATGTAACAAAGTAATGTTTCTTTTTCCTCATCTGGAGCATAAATTCTAGAATATAAGGTGTTGAAGCTTGTCATGAGGAATTAAAAAAAAAGAAAGAAAAAAAGAAACCTGTATTGCAGGGTTATTTGGACATTAAAGGGACAAGGGACAAAATTGGCCATTTTCAAGCTGTATCTGCTAATAAAGTTCATTTAGTTTCCTACCCCCGGCGGATGTGGGTGAGAGGGTGCTGGGGTAAGATGTGGGAAGATTTGATTGGTGAAACTGGTTCTTTCTAACACAGAGAGCCCAAAGTATAAGAAGGCACAGCGACCTAAAAATCTTCTTTGCCTTGTCAATGACATTAATACTATTTTTATTATTTAATCAAAGGATATAAACTTTATTCTTAAAATTCTAAACAAGTGTTTCTATATCTTGGAATAAACCTATGTCATCAGTTCATGTTTCACATTTATCAGTTCATTTTTTCATCATTTTAGATGCTTTTGTATTTTTGCCATGTGGCTTATCTGACAAAAAAGCACAATAGCTTTGACCTTTGCGTTTATATTCTTTATGCATTTTTTTATTATTTTGTGTTTAAACTTTATTTTTATCTAGTGTTAATCACTTGGTTTTACTCATTTCTATATTGTCCTAATATTCTCTCCCGACTTGTATCCATTACAAAAGGTTGCTGAAAAAGAGTCTCTATTGCTGTTCTACTATGGTGTAACTGAACTGCTATTTTAATTTTATTTTTATTTATCTCTCTGCTTCCAGCATTTCTTTTCAGGATGATGGTCTGGGTAATTTTTATAATTCATTATTTCCTACAGACTCCTTTACCAGAGTGATCTATGCTCCCATATTCTATTGAACTATCTCATGTATTTTTATATTCATTTTATGTTTATAATGCCTGAACTCATTAATATCTCTTAATGTTATGCTATTCCTCCTCTTTTTTCTATTAACAAAGATATTTAAACCACCTTTTGCTATGCAACCTCCTAATTTTCATCTCTTCATAAGTATGATATCAGCTTCATTTCAAGTTAGTACATTAATTCACTCTACTTGTGAATGAAGAATATGTAAATATACTTTGCGATGAAAAATAGCACAAGATTTAAAACTGACATCAGAATATGGGTTTTAAAACATTGAGAGAAAAAAGAAAATTATGTGAAAAAAATGTACAAGATAGATGGATTCTCTTAAAATATGCTATTTTATATCAAAATGTGATTTTGTTGTGTGCTTTTATAATCCACATGTTCCAATAAGACTTAAAAGATAAAGTTCTAACCTGTAGATAAAGAGCCATATTGGTTAAGAGATGCAGTCTCTCTTTTTGTGAGCAGTAATGGCCATCTTTGGTGGGTTTGCCCTACAAAAGATAAACGTTTTTTCATAGAATTCAACCTATCACCATTCAAATGAAGTAGCTCTATTTGTATTACCACTTACCACAATGATTGCTCTGTACAGTAAATTAACATGCTATATTGCTTAAGGTTTTGTTTCGTGCTTAATTATATTTTCCTCCATTTAATTACAAGTTAAAGACAATAATCAAACCTCACTCTAAACCTCCGTCTGAGGCTAATGAATTTTCCTATCTGTCACAGAGGAAAGCTTCCCTACGCCATTTCCCCAACCCCAGACCGTGTTCCTTTCTTCTATGTTCTCATATAAGAACAACATCCTCTTCTTTCATAGCACTTAACACAATTGTAATTGTTTTTATTGTTTTTATTGAAGTAGAGTTGATTTACAATGGTGTGTCAATTTCTGCTGCACAGCAAAGTGATTCAGTTGTACATATATATACAATCTTTTTTATATTCTTTTCCATTATGGTTTATTACAGGATCTTGAATATAGTTCCCTGTGCTCTATAGTAGGACCTTGTTGTTTATCCATTCTATACGGAATAGTTTGCATCTGCTAACCCTAACCTCCCACTCCATCCCCTCCTTCTCCATTCTAAGCCCCATGTAAGCACAGACTAGAGCCATTCTGGTTAATGCATGTCAGTGATAAAAGCTCAGTAAATATTTGTGGACTGAATGTGGAATAAACTTCAGTGTTATATACCCAAAACTATTGCTAAGAAACTTCTCTGACAGAATACTTTAGGGTGGCCAAAGAATGACACGTTTGCGAATTAAACTATAGGTCAAAACAGTTTCCACTTAACTATAAACATTCAGCTTCAAATACCATAGCAAAAAGTCAGCACCTATCATATTTCATCTGTGAGCAACATTGCTTGGGAGTATTTGGGTAAATGCTTTTAAGCAGATGGAGCGAATGAGCAAACTGAAAAGAAGACAAATTTTGGCTTAGGAGTCTCTTTTAGTTCAGCCCAGTGACCAAGAGTGTACAATTAAAGGTATCAATGCCTCAGAGGCAGAGTAGTGTTATACCTTGAAATAATCGTTTTTTTGGAATGGTGATTCCGTTGTGGAATACAAATCCAGTCTTACAGCTGGTCACTCGACAAAACCGTTCTGAGAGAGATTCATTAGTTCTTTTGTACGGTTTTGCAGTGGGCCAAGCACTATTCTTGATGCTTTTCTCTTCCTTTTATGTTATGTGTGTATGAAATCTCAATATAGATGCTTATATAGTTCACTCTATAAAGCACAGCTGTGAGATTATTGCTTACTATCACGTTAAAGAAAGAAACACAATCGCGAGGCCTGGATACAGTGAATAACTGATGAGAGCTATGATTGAAATGCCTTTTCCCTGCTTCCACATTTCCAAATGTAGTAGCAAAAAAGGAGGTCATTTGCATATGCTATGGGAGTGGAATACAATCTTAATAATTTGTATACTTTAAAGCAAAGCTGGTTTTTGCTATTATTATCTTTGTTAATCAAGCTGAACGTTCATTATTTTCTGTTATTATTACTGCAGTCTCCATCATAATATTTTTAAAAAATTAGAAAGAGGAGATCATTGACATTATTTAAAATCAAATGTTGACATATATATTTCACTCCTGCACTTACAAAAATAACCACGTATCAGGCTCCTGATGTAAGAAAGAGAAAGAAGAAGAAAGGGAGGGAGGATAGAAAGAAAGAGAGGAAGGAGAGATGGTGGAGGAAAGAGAAGTCGAGTCAGGAAAGGAAGAAAGGAGGAAGGACGGAAGGGAGAAAGGATTTAAAAATCTTTTAGCAGGCTAATTTGAAACTAAAGCTAGCCCTCTGCTGCAACCTGCTGGCAGACCGGAGAACTACAAATGAGAAGATACTTAGCCTTGGCAATAACAAATTTATTACAAATATTTCTTTTAAATCCAGAAGTCTTCATAATTTTATTATAAATCATACAGTAGGGTATACCTGAAACAAATCATCTGTATTGTTTCTCAATTAGAAAATATATTTACTCTTTGCAATAGAACATATAAATATTATACTTCTTCATAGAGGGTAGAGATTGATACTCCAAATTAGAATGTAATAACCTGCCTCCTAGTCATCCCCTGGTTAGTTAAGGACTCAAGTTCATGTTCACACAGATAAAACCATGGTGGGGACAGAGCACAGATGAAAATCACTGTATAAAGAAGACTGTGCTCAACATCATTCAAGGATCCATATTTGACCAGAAACTCCAAGACTACATCTGAGTTTTTTAAATATCCGAGAGTCCTGCAAAAAGATCAAAACATCTGTTGTAAAATAGCCAGAAGTTTGTTTTGTGGAACTGCAGGTGGAAGCAGACCTGAGAATTTGGGGTCAACTTTTTCTCTGTTCTGGTAAGGCTCACTGGCTAATCCACTCAGTCAAAACTCAAGAACTCACTTACTCACCAGACACTGGTGAGGAAACCACCACATAAACAACTGCATAAATACATGTCTAATAATACGAAGGCTTTTAAAAAGGAGTGGAGGACTTTCTGTCGGAGATAAACACACACACACACACACACAGAATTACTTTATGTGACTTTATGATTTTCCTAGTAGGCTGAAGGACAGGACTTAGAGCTTCTAAAACAGGGAAAAATAAGCCCTGAAGAAGAGAGGCTAATCTTGGTTGGAAAGGCCCCCACGGAGATGATGGTGCTCAGGACCCCAGCAAAGAAAATCACCGAAGAGGTCCATCTACGGCCGTGGAAGAAGACACTTAAGACCAAGTTTTCTGTGTTGCAAGACTCTCATGATATTTTCACATTTTTAGTTCAGTTTTAATGACTACAACTGGTTGAAGTCTTAGTTTCCAGAATTTGTTTAAATCCCTGAGAATAAAAATTGAAAGGAAAAGTTTTAATGTAATAGGTTGAGCAGAACTTCTGAATTTTTCCTCAGATTTCCTTAAAATGTATAGTATGTAAGAACCTTAGAAATGAAAGGAGTCAGGGATTAGAAGTTGGGTGCAGAATGGCTTCATTTCAAGAAAAAGAGAAAAAGGAAGAGAATAATCTTTGGTTTATTATTAAATAAAGAATTCTTTTAGTGACAAAGGAGGAGTTCTTGGTGGCTTAAGAGACAGAATTTGAATGAGATTTTAAAATCCTCTTGTTTAAAGGAATTATAATAAAATAATACCAATAAAAACATCATTTAATGACTAAGTATTTATGTCCATCCTTGAACTAAGTTCTTAACCATCCTCACAAAAATTTCTGTAAGGTGCCCTTATTATACTGTTTTTATGCTTAAGAAAACTGAACCTTGGAAAGGCAACACTCATGCCTTAACCTCAGTATCTACTCAGTGATATATCTATGCATGGGCCATACTGGTTGGTTGGTTTCCTCCAAAAGAACAAGGAATCATTCTGCATTTTCCATAAGAGATTATTATGTTAAGCCCTTTTTTCAAAGGAGGGGGAGAGATATATAATCTCTTCCAGCACTATTTGGAATAAGGACATGATGTATAATTGACTATAAATAAATAAATTATTTATGGTATATTAACTGAAACATTATATTGCCTATAACTAAGCTTAAGAAAACTATATAACCAGTAGTAAAATAAATTAGAATAAAGTAGTAAGAAACAATTCAAAAACTATTCTTGACAATGATGAATAATTAGTGAAATACTATCATTATATAAACATGGAAAACAAGTGGAAGGAAACAGGCTGATAGTTTTATAGTTTTCTGCTCTTTCTCAAAATGTTGCTTTATGTTATAATGTTTGTATAATAAATA
The DNA here is from genome assembly GCF_028023285.1 of Balaenoptera ricei. Taxonomy (NCBI): domain Eukaryota; kingdom Metazoa; phylum Chordata; class Mammalia; order Artiodactyla; family Balaenopteridae; genus Balaenoptera; species Balaenoptera ricei. Next base: position 108,711,869 of record NC_082645.1, on the reverse strand, counting down.
TATAGATGCACAGGCATCAGTTCAGATCCTCTGAGGAGGAGATGTCAAGACTGGATTCAACACACGAGAGATTTATTGGGACAATGCCTGTCTTCATCAAGAGATAAAGACCCAGGGTAGACAGACAGAGTCTTCAGACAGTGATGCAATTTTGACACCTGTGAAGGGAGAGGTACAGGAAGGAGGATGGGTAGGAAGAGTCTCAGACTGCTATGTCATTTTAAAATAGTTTGGACCACGCTAATGGGGAGTCCTCAAGCTAAAATCACCTGTTAGAGGAGTCCTGTGCTTGGCAGGAAGGGGCCTGCACGGTCATTGGTGGGGAACAGCCCAGGGTACATGTAGTTTTAGTGTGGTGACTGTGTTGGGGGATCTGAAGGTGGCTGGGACACTGCATTCCCCAGCACACGATCTGGGCTGTGCAGCCGAGGCTGCCGCATGGCTCGTGTACATTATAAAATTTTTGCTGCTTCATCTAATGTTTTCTTTATATCTTAGATCCATTTCTGTCATGACTACACTCTGCCCCAATTCTTCTGGGTTTATGTTTCTATCTCCCACACTTTAATTACACAGAGTAATAAACTGGCAAGTCATAGAATGTATTGTGTGCCAGTGATTTTCTATTCTCTCCAGTTTTTGTCCTGTGACCTGGTATATTAATTTAATGATATGCCATTTATTTAAAGTGACAATTTTCTAAGCCTATCCATAAAAGGATTATGAAAAGAATCATCAAGTCAACTTGAAAGAGGAAAAAGAGTAAAAATAAATATCAAGAAATCAAATGGAAGGAATCCATGTCAACGGCTTAGGAACCCTACAGTGTAGGAAGAAAAACATCAGTCCCCTATTATATTCGACCTCCAATAGCTCCAGTTTACAGCAATTCTTTCTTTTACTACTTTCAGGTAAGAGAGAGAATCTGTGCTCCTTGGATTCTGTAATAATCTTGTCAGTAATACTGGTATCTGGAAGGGACCTAAAAAGTACATTGCACATCACACATTATTGTTTCCCGAAATCTAATAAGGTGGCCCATTCACATACACACTATTTGTCTCCTCTCTGAATAGAGAACCATCCATAGTAGAGAGGGAAACTTGCAAGCTTTTTAATATAAAACATCTTAAATACCTTCCATGTACCTTATAATACTAAGTGGAAAGGGCAAAAGTAATCATTTTCTCCTCCTTTTAATTACTGTTCACTTGGGAGAAATATTTCTTACTTTAAAAATTTTAAAGGGTAGTCAGACAATGAGTCTTCTTTCTTAGTTGAATTTGACCAAGTAGAGATAGATAAGAGATAGAGATTCTGCAGTTTCAGACATTAGAAAAATCAGTCTAGGGAAATCAGCCAGGTTCAAAGCCCAGGTGAAAGGATATAGGCCAAATTAGTGATAGACCCGAATGGTCTGTGAACTTCTCAGCGTTTACAAGTGTGTTCTAAAAGAAAGGCCATTCTCTGCCAATTGATTTGGTCCACTCCAAAAGTGAAACATCACCTGACATGTTCAGGTGACAGTAGTTGCCCTTCTGTGTGATACAACAGTGATGCTATACAAGGTCCAACAGTGTCCTTTGATAAAGGAAGCTGCTTGTGGCTCGTTATGATTCCTCTCTAAGCATAACATTTGGCATTAACTGTGAAGGTCATATTAAGAGCTTCTTGACAATAGTGTGACTTGTGCCTGTTTTTGCCATGAGAAATGCAACCTTGACGTTGCCGCCAGTAGTGTTTGTTTCTTCCTTTCTTTTAGCAAAAATAAGTTAACTAAAATTTTGTTTTGCTTGATCTAAAAGTGTTGATTCGTTTGCCAGAGATGTCACTGTGCAGTTTTGCGGAAACAGTTCATAAGAGAAGAATTCATGCCCCTGCTTAACCAAGTTCATAGTAGAGAAAACAATGGGGATTAGGAGAAATGGAAGGGATGTGCAAATTGCCCATATTTCAATTCAATTTTTCTTCTTTGGCTGCTTGTACAAGGTCTTCACACTCGCAAGATCGTTTGTCATTGTCCAGTTCATACGTACAGGTTCCATTTTTACTTGAGTCCAAGGCACTCTTTGTGTATATAACATAATTTTTGCTTGTAGATACTATTTTCATCCCTGCTTTTATACTTTAATTGTATGCATTGATTCATCTTTGTGAATTGTGGTACAGTGCAAATAAATAGTACCTATCAGAAGTGCAAAATATCAAATGTAAACAGTCGAATGAGGATGACCAAGAAAATCTGTTAGTTAAGTTTGACTTTCCCCTGTTATCTGAGACTATAATGTTAAGTGAGAACTACTAGTCAAGGTAGTCCTTGTAGCACATGCTCCGTCTTTAAAAATGGAACTATTAAAAATGTAAGGGGACATCTGTTAACATCACAATTAATCTTACATTTCAATGTTATTAAGTGTATGTGAAAAAAATTTTGTTGTGTTTTCTTCCATAGAGAGCAAAGCTCTTGTGTGCTCTTGTTTGAGTACCTGGAAAAATTATTGGCCAGGGACTCCTCTTTAAGTAGTACTGCTGTAGATCAACTGCTAATCTTGAACATTTAATGAATTGATGAAGGGAAAAAAGTACTCAGAACAGGGATTTAATGCTTATTTCTTAGCAGATGCATCAGTTTGGGCTGCCTGATTAAAATGGACTAAACAATAGGAAAAGATTAATAATTTTCACATAAAGACAAAAGTCAGAAATAGGTTGTATCAGGATCCCAACAAAACTTAGTGAAGTAAGTAAAGTGAAGTCTAACAGGGAAAGACAAATATCATATAATATCACTTATATGTGGAGTCTTAAAATAATGATACAAATGAACTTATTTATAAAACAGAAACAGGCACACAGACATAGAAAATAAATTTATGGTTACCAAAGGGGAAAGGTGGGGAGGGAGGGATAAATTAGGAGTTTGGGATTAACATATACAGACTATTATATATAAAATAGATAATCACCAAGGACCTACTGTATAGCACAGGAAACTCTACTCAATATTCTGTAATAACCTACAAGGGAAAAGAATCTGAAAAAGAATGGATATATGTATATGTATAACCGAATCACTTTGTTGTACCCCTGAAACAAACAAACAAAAAAAACATTGTAAATCAACTATACCCCAATATAAAATAAAATTTTTTTAAAAAACTTGGTAAAGTCATAGCTCTGAGTTGCTTCTCTGGACCTTCACTTCTTGTTAGCAAGATGACTACGCCAGCTGAGAGTTTCCATCCTCCTGTGACATGTCCAAAGCAGGAAGGAGGGGACAAAACTCTCTCCTTACAAACCCCTCTTTGTACGAAGACAGAAAATCTCTCACAGAAGAATCCCAGCAGATGTCCTCTTATATCTCCTTGATCATAACTGGATCATTCATCTCTACCAACCCCAATAACTGGGAAGGTAGGAGGAGAGTACCCCAATTAGCTTAGGCCAATCACGTTTCATCTCTTCTGTCTGTAAACATATGTCCATCAATACCAGTACAAAATCAAAGATTTAGCGCCAAAGAGGAATGGAGTTTGGTAAATAGCTTTCAGTGTGGGCAGTGAAGTGTGTATCCCACAGCAGAGAGCAAGTTTTCAAATATTTTATAGACGTCCCAAATATAAAACTGCAGTCAAGGAAGCAGAGTAGCTTGTTGAAGGAGAGTGTGGACAGAGTCACCTTCTCCATGCACTTCTTTTCCCTTTAGTGGCTCCTGAGGCACCTCTGCTCAACCCTTAGGTACAGCTTGAAGACCACTGTCCTAGGAATTGAATGACTCCATAGAGGATTAAATGGAAACTATACCATGACCACATGGGATTCATCCCAAGAATGCAAAGGTGGTTAACTTAGTAAATGCATATAGCTTTCTGTATGTATATATAAATAATAAAAGGATAAAACAAATTCCTTAGTGGCATTTCTTAGTAGGTTATGAAGAGCTGGATTCATCTTTGAGATGATTTTTATCCCTTTCCATACAGGCAAACCTTGTTTTATTGCACTTTGCTATATTATGCTTTGCAGATTCCCTTGTTTTTCACAAACTGAAGATTTATGGCAACCCTGCGTGAAGCAAGCCTGTCAAGGCCAGCTGCTCACTGCATGTCTCCGTGTCACATTTTGGTCACTCTCACGATATTCCAAACTTTTTCATTATTATTATATTTATTATGGTGATCTGTGATCAGTGATCTTTGATGTTACTATTATGACTTGTGGAAGGCTCAGGTGATGGTTAGCATTTTTAGCAATAAAGTATTTTTTAATTAAAGTATGTACATTGTTTTTTTGACATAATGCTATTGCACTTTCATGTGACTTGTTTTATTGCAATTCACTTTATTGCAGTGGTCTGTAACCAAACCTGCAATATCTCCAAGGCATGCCTGTATTTTATATATAACAAGTGACAAAAAGTAGATTCAGACTGAACTATCCAAAGAATAGAAGCATTACTGTTTAACTCAGGAATAAGAGAAGAATATTATCTGGAAGACTGATCTCTGCAATTAAAAAACAGTATAAGTCTGTACTATTGGTGAGGAGAGGGAAAATTTCATTATCTGAAGATGATATCATTGACTACCTGGAATACTCAGATTAATACTCTAAGAATAAATTTGACCTGAATCATGCATGACCCAATGTAGAATAATCCCCTTCCTTATTCTTTAAATTCTCTTTTCATTACCTTGTTAGACACGCATAGACAGGCAGTTTTTTTAAAATTATGAATTAATTGAACGAGTGGATATTTTTATAGTGAGACCTACTCGACCAGCTGTTACGGCAATGACTTGAAAATGGGCAGTCACATTTGAGCTGATATTATTTTGGAGGCTCTTTCTACTGTCAGGTCAGTGACTTGAGTGATAACAAAAATAATGGATGGGGATAATGAATTAGGTATATATTCTTAAATGTGAGGTTGTCATGGTTTGTTCCAAAAGTATACTCTAAGACAAGGATTCAAGTGTACATAGTTTATGTGGAAGTTAAAGGGCACATAAGTGAGTGTGGGGAAGTAAAACAAGGAAAGGAAGGCAGTCGTTAATGGGATATTACTAAGCCAACTATTGCAATAGACAACCAGAGCTTATTCATGGGGAAATTCCCGGAAACACAGGTTTCAGAACTACTCTGCTGGAGGAGCCAGAGAGATGGAGTTTTTACACATCAATTCCTGAGAGTCATTGGTTGAGGGCTGCTGGGTAGGGAATAGGGATGGGTGGTGCTAATCCTCCAGAATTTCCAACTACTCCAAGTGTGGGCTAGTGGCCTCCTATGGTTTGGGGAAAATCCCTCAGACTTAGAGAGGCAGATACTAGCTGCTGGGATTTGGCTGAAGCATACTGACTGAAATGCAATGAGATGTCAGAGATCGGAGTCAATAGGGATTAGTGATAGATTGGACCAATTCAAGGGTTGCACCTTAGCAGGACCATTGTGTTGATTATGCTGAGATGGGGAGGATGTGGTGGATGATCGACAAGGTGACAAGGAAATCTGATTGAGGGACAACCATGTGGGGCTACATACACATGACACATCTCCCAGGAAACTCATAGAAATCCTCAATGGCACTGTGGGAAAGGCTAGGATTTATGGAGGTCACGTGCGGCCTCCTATTATCATGATTTGAATATACTAGAAATATGATCTCATTTGTAGCCACTGAAGAATGACACCTAGAAATATGATTTACATGATAACAAGATGGCTTGCAGTTTATAATCTCCAGAATTCGATAAATTGTCGAGAGAAGGGAATGAAGAAGCTAAACATGAACATCTATAAAATCTACAGCAACATTAGATTTATTTGCTAAACGGTAATTGAACTAGATGACAGTGGCCCTCAGATTTTCTTGGCTTCTCAGCAATCAAATATTAAATTTGGCTTACCTAATGGACATGACATAAAATTAAATTAAATCATTACACTTAAGAATTTCAATTGACATTCTGTTAGGTTCACCAGTGTAAAAAGAGGTAATTTTGAGGGATGTAAGGCAGCTATTTCACAACTTTTCAAATGAGGCAATAAAGCCCATGGATTTGCTAACCACATCTGACATATAAATCACTCACAGGCAGGAAAAATGAAAACAAAGTTTCTCCACTCTAATAAAAAAAAAAAAAAAACTTGCCTGGGCTTCCTAGGCACAAAACAATCCAATTTACATTGAAAAATAAATTTAAAAAGAAAATATAACAGAATTTTCTAACAATATCCTTCCTCATAGCCTTGAAACACTGCCTCTTGTTATTTTCTTCCTTTCCTTTTCTTCAGTGTATCAGCTGACAGCTAAAATTGGCCTATAAACCCTTTCTCATTTGACTCCTCTCTGACCCAGTTCAGGCTCCCCAGTTGGGGAAGCACAGAAGCAAAGCCAACATTCGGAATTTGTTTACTTCTTTATGTTTCAAATGATGATACCACTAGAAAGAGTCCTGGGAATAATGTTTCTTTGTTTTGATGTAGCTTACACACCTGCGTGGTCAGTGCAGGCATTGTTTTGTGGTTTTCTCATATGCCAGACCAGATGAGAAAGCAATTTTGTTATTGCTTTGTGATTCAATCTACCAAGCTATTCTTATTCCCACAAAATGTGTATGGGGCTAAGCACAGACTTCAGAACTCTAGGCAGTTATAAACTTTTTTTCTGTTTTACATTTTCTAGCAGATGTTGATTAGGAAAAATCTGGACTGCAGTGTTAATCCAGTTGCTATGAAATCCTATCAGTAACTGGTGGTTTCACCATTATGCTATGAAAATTGCTTCTGTGAAAAAATTCTTCAGAGAATTATAATGCATTTTCCACCATTCTACAGGACAATTTTTTCCTAATTTCTGTCTTTGTGGTTGACCAAGTAGAAGATATTTTTAGTCTGCAACAAAATTATCTGGAAAACTGCTATTAAAAAGTTAATTGAAGAAATTGTTAATTTATTCATTTAATGATGCATTGTATATTTTGGACAGTTCACTGGTATATGTAAATACAAAAATTATTACCCAAAATTTTGCAATTTATATTGGAACTCACTGGACGTAAACTATTTATAGTTAATATGCTGAAGGCATTAGTGGTAAACAAGGGGCCAGCATTACCGTATTTCTGTGGATGATGACATAGTATACTAAAAGGCCATTGAGATTGTGACACAGGGTAGAGTGTAGGGTTCCAGAGGAAATACACAAGCAGAATCCTCCCAGTGTTAGCAGCAGTCAAAAATTAAATTTGGCTTACCTACCAGACTTGAGATATACTCTTATCCACGCCTAGATTTTGAACATTTCCCTTATGGGTTTGATTTCTGGGCTGTAAATTGCTTGTCTCTCGGGGGGCAGTGAGAATTAACAGTTGTCATATTTTTTGGCAGTTTGGGGGAGACCCCAGGAAATACAGTCTCCCACAATCTAGCACTGACTGCCAACATTTATACTGAGCATTTCATAAACAATGAAATATCTATTTCATTTGTACCACTGTTGGAAAATATCATGCTCTAGGGATTTCTGGATCGCACAGATGTGACAGAAATCAGATGTCAACAGCTTTTGAAACCAAAATGTTCCTCTATAGGTAGAAATTCCTACTGTGTATTTCCGTACTTTCTACAAACATTTTAAAAGAGAAGTAGCAAGTATTTGAAAGCAAGTACTTGACTTTGTTAAGGATATTTAGTACCTAGGACACTCTGCTTTGTTGGAAATTATTCAGTTTTTATGACATTTAAGAGCAAATCCACGAGATGTAGTTTAGAATAGCAGCAGGTTGGGAATCAGACAGAACAAAGTTTAAATCTGGGCTCTCACATTTAAGAGTTTTCTACCCTTGGGCAAGATACTTAAACTTTCAGAACTTTTAAATTTTTAATTAATTTATTTATTTTTATTTATTTTTGGCTGCGTTGGGTCTTCGTTGCTGCGCGCGGGCTTTCTCTAGTTGCCGTGAGCGGGGGCTACTCTTCGTTGCGGTGCACGGGCTTCTCATTGCGGTGGCTTCTCTTGTGGTGGAGCACGTGGGCTTCAGTAGTTGTGGCTCACGGGCTTAGTTGCTCCTTGGCATGTGGGATCTTCCCGGACCAGGGCTCGAACCCGTGTCCCCTGCATTGGCAGATGGATTCTTAACCACTGCGCCACCAGGGAAGACGCAGAACTTCTAAAATGTTTCAGTTTTTTAATCTGTTTTTAATACATAATAGTTCTAAGGGAATGGCTAAAAAATTTGTGAAAGCGTCCAGGGTACTGAGAGCATAAAGTCCATATCGTGTTGAGTGACATGAATCTAAATGGAGTATGTGCGGTGGGTATGCCCACCAACAGCTACCATTTCTGCATTTGGAGGAGGATTGTCACAGCGCAGGTGTCTCAATTAGGGAAGGCAGGGCCTGCGGCATAATCCATAATGCAGAAGTGAGAAGTGAGGGAGTTAAACCGCTGTGTAACACTGAGTTTAAAGAAAGGGGGAAGGGTGTCCTTTGAGCTTGAGATGTTAATTTCATGTAAAAATGATTTGGGGGTTCTTCGGGGTAAGGCTGGAGAGGTAGGAGTCGGAGGACACTGAAAGTGGGGAACTGGTGAGACAAAAAGGGGGGCTCTGGGTGAACACTGGCCACAGCAACTGGAAGTAGGCTGTGGCCAAAGGATGGAGACAGCTGAAATTAATGATCTTCCTGTGCTGAAGTTCAGCTTCTAGACTTTAGAAACAATGATGTCTGGTATCCAAATTTAATGATTTTCCCATTGTGTAGTGGAATGCCCTGCCACTTACCACCCTCTGGTATTCAGTAAAGGCTTATCAACCACTAATTTCATGCTGGTCTTCCATGAATGGAACCTTAAGGATTAAGGAGAGGAGGTTTTGACCATGTTGGGAGAGGGAGAGTGGTCCAGAGAAAACTGGATCACAAGGAAAACACAGCCATGAGATGGCCAGGTTCTGTCAAGGAGCCCAAGAGCAGCTGGGACCAAAATTTCAGCGTGACAGGCCACAAACATGATGTAAAAGCAACCTCTGAAATTTTTCAACAATTGTTACAAGGAGACTGAATTTCTTACATTGACATCTGGGTGAGACATTATTTTGTGCACTGAAAAAAAAAAGATAAACCCTAATTTCAGGAGAACTTGAGGACCTTTCAGTTACATAAAGTGTCCGTAAATTTTAAATTATAAAAATAGTTCACAAGTAAAAAACTAAAAAAAAAGAAAATCTGCAACCAAATTGATTTAATAGGCCTCATTGGGTGTTATTCAATGGTTTTTAAGGGTCAATAATCTACCTACGAAGCAATTACATAGAAGGGGAAAGAAGAAGGGAAATAAATTATGCTGAGCCCTGTCTCTGTGCCAGGCACCTCAGGTTATCTCGTCTTGCTCTTAAATCATTCCTACCAGGGGATTCTTGTTTCTATTTTAGAAACGAGACCACTGATGCTGTGAGAGGTTAAGCAACTTGCCTCGGTGAGTCATTCAGCGATGGCAAAGCAGGCAAGGAAGCCAGGGTCCTTTGACTCTCACCTCCCTGCGTGTTCCAGGTCTCCCCAACGAGCTAGCCGCGTTCCATGTCAGGAAAGCGAGGCTGGTGCCGCATCATCACAAGGGCACACAGGTCCTTTTAATCTATTCTGATTGCTCCCAGAGAAGAATGAGAGTCTAATTTCATTCTCTACTAATATCACTGCTACATGAAATGTAATAAAATTTCCAGTTTAAAAACAGTGCTTCATCATTACCAAACGCATTAGAAAACATTTATTAATATCTGAATTGCATATAATAATGGTAATATTTATAGAATATTTAATGCCAGACACGGTATTAAGTGCTTCAAATAGATTACATAATTTAATGCCCACAAAACCCGTAAGGTCGATATTATTCTTCTCCCCGTTTTGTATTTGAAGACATTGAGACTCAGAGAGGTTAAGCAATTTGCTGAAGGTCATGCAGCTAATAAGAGTCACAATTAGACCAGGCAGTCCAAGTGGGGAGCTCGCATTTTTAATCAACATACTATAAGTCCTCCCATATAAAACTTTACCAGGTACTGGGCACAAAGCCTAGACTTGGTCTTTCTCATGTAGAGCAAAATCCACACCAAATGCAGGAAAAATGATACTTTATAGATATTCACAAAAACCTAGGGAATAGAAGAAAGGGAGAGAATGTGAGGGACCTGAGTTACTACTGAGTTTTCCTCCCTCCCATCCATTCCCCCAGCTCCTCAGTCACAGTGTTTTTGCAGATGAAAGCAAGAGGACTAGAGAGATTAAACAACTTGCCCAAGGTCACCTACCCAGAGCCAAATCTCTTGACCCGCAGGTCAAAGGAACTTTCACAATACACCTCAAGCCCTGATAGAAGTTAGGCTATATCCCAGCAAAAATCCAAACAGTGGATTATGTTTTCAGAACTGTCTTTTGAAGATAGCTTTGTTTTAGAGAAATATCCAGCAACCTTTCCTTTATTTAGAAAGGTTTGTCAATGAAATGGTTGATTGTTGGGGGTTCGTGATTTTCATACATACCTTAATATGACAACAATTTTAATTTTAGGTCTTGACATGCCCATGAAGAATGGAATCGTTCATTTTTTTTCTCCCCTGGGGGTGTGATTTTATGATTCCAGACCGTGTTATCAATCCTGTCCAGGCTTTAAATGGTAGTGTTGTGTCAAGAAAGAGAAAATTTCCTACGGGGTTACATATTTACTTCTACAAGGTTTGGTTTTCTCCCCATAGTATTGAACAAGTTGGCACTGAATCTTTGCTGCATGTTTAAAACTTGAGTCCTGGGATGTGTTATCTGGGGTCTTTGGGTCATGAAGTCTGACTACCTTCATTAAGGATTCATCAGAGAGTTGTCGAAGTTGGTCCCATTTGCAGAGCTTCTGTACCTGCAATATTCCATCGCCAATAGAATGACTATGGATATGGATGATAATTATTGGATATGATGATAACTAACCCTCCAAACTTAACATTCCTCATGTTATATTTCTTTACATCTCCTACAGTTCTTAGCATATTACAATCCAAGCCGCACAGTAAGCTGAAGCAAGATGGGAAAAAAAAGCAGACCAAATTCTCTTTCATATCAGTATGGTAGAAACAACTAATTACTTCCTTAAATTTACTCCTTCATCTGTAGTAATAAAGTTTAAGGTCACTCTTGACTGCCAACTTAGAGACAACATTTCTCAGCCTTCCTAAAGACTAGATGTAGTTAGATGATTAAATTAAGGCCAATGGGATTGAATGTGGATGATGGTTGCAATTTGTGGATTATCTTCAACTTAAAACATTTGCCATGGAGTTCCTCTCTTTTTCTCTTGTTCTGTAAAACAGACACAGTTGTGACCCAGCCTCAACTATGCAGGTGAAAAGAATGCCTTAGGGGATAGCAAAGCAACAAGATGGAAGAAATTGGTCATATAGCAGAGCTACCTCCCAATCTAAACTACTCACCTCAAGACCCTTAAATGAGAAAGAAAGAAATACTCTGTTTTTGAGGTCCATTGTTATGTAAACTTAGTTTTTACCTTAACTTTACTCTAGAACTGCATTCATCAATAAAGGACTAACTCCTGAATTCCTATGCCCAATGAGGCATGTGCATGACTCACTATTTTTTATTAATAAAAAGTAATTATAATCATTTTGTGCAAGGTTTTATTTTCTTTGGCATTGTTAAATAACTACTATCCCTACCAAATGTGAGGAATTAAAATGAGAGTCAAATGAACTATTCAAAGTTATGCTGTCATAAAGTCACTTTTTCAAGCTACTCTAATGCTTGCTTTTATGGTTAAGTGATCTCTTTGCTCTATGTTAGTATAACAGGAGAGATTTTTCTTTTAAGAAGGAAACATAGTTTGCAGTAAATGATCCTAAGTTTTCATACTGAAGTCAAATCATTATTATCACCAAAAAATGTATATGGAGATAACCTGTGATATTGCCCTGTGCTTGGTGGCTGCAGCAGCAGCCTTAGCCATTTACTGATGAATAACAAACAAAATTTCTTCCAACAAACAAAAACCCAGGACCAGATGGCTTCACAGGTGACTTCTACCAAACATTTAGAGGAGAGATAACACCTATCCTTCTCAAACTCTTCCAAAATATAGCAGAGGAAGGAACACCACTAAACTCATTCTATGTGACCACCACCACCCTGATTCCAAAACCAGACAAGGATGTCACAAAAAAAGAAAACTACAGACCAATATCACTGATGAACATAGATGCAAAAATCCTCAACAAAACACGAGCAAACAGAATCCAACAGCACATTAAAAGGAACATGCACCATGATCAAGTGGGGTTTATCTCAGGAATGCAAGGATTCTTCAATATACGCAAATCAATCAATGTGATACACCATATTAACAAATTGAAGGAGAAAAACCATATGATCATGTCAATGGATGCAAAAAAAACTTTCGACAAAATTCAATACTGATTTATGATAAAAACTCTCCAGAAAGTAGGCATAGAGGGAACGTACCTCAACGTAATAAAGGCCATGTGTGACATACCCAGAGCCAACATCATTCTCAATGGTGAAAAACTGAAACCATTTCCTCTAAGGTCAGGAACAACACAAGGTTGCCCACTCTCACCGCTATTATTCAACATATTTTTGGAAGTTTCAGCCACAGCAATCAGAGAAGAAAAAGAAATATAATGAATCCAAATCGGAAAAGAAGAAGTAAAACTGTCACTGTTTGCAGATAACATGATACTATATATAGAGAATCCTAAAGATGCTACCAGAAAACTACTAGAGCTAATCAATGAATTTGGTAAAGTAGCAGGATACAAAATTAATGCACAGAAATCTGTTGCATTCCTATACACTAATGATGAAAAATCTGAAAGAGAAATTAAGGAAACACTCCCATTTACCATTGCAACAAAAAGAATAAAATACCTAGGAATAAAACTACCTAAGAGACAAAAGGCCTGTATGCAGAAAACTGTAAGATGCTGATGAAAGAAATTAAAGGTGATACAGACATATGGAGAGATATACCATGTTCTTGGATTGGAAGAATCAACATTGTGAAAATGACTATACTACCCAAAGCAATCTACAGATTCAATGCAATCCCTATCAAACTACCACTGGCATTTTTCACAGAACTAGAACAAAAAATTTCACAATTTGTATGGAAACACAAAAGACCCCGAATAGCCAAAGCAATCTTGAGAAAGAAAAACGGAGCTGGAGGAATCAGGGTCCCTCACTTCAGACTATACTACGAAGCTAAAGTAATCAAGACAGTATGGTACTGGCACAAAAACAGAAATATAGATCAGTGGAACAGGAGAGAAAGCCCAGAGATAAACCCATGCACATATGGTCAGATTATCTTTGATTAAGGAGGCAAGAATATACAATGGAGAAAAGACAGCCTCTTCAATAAGTGGTGCTCGGAAAACTGGACGGCTATATGTAACAGAATGAAATTAGAACACTTCCTAACACCATACAGAAAAATAAGCTCAAAATGGATTACAGACCTAAATGTAAAGCCAGACACTATAAAACAAGAAGAACACTCTTTGACATAAATCACAACAAGATCCTTTTTGACCCACCTCCTAGAAAAATGGGATTAAAAGCAAAATTAAACAAATGGGACCTAATGAAAAGTAAAAGCTTTTGCACAGCAAAGGAAACCATAAACGAGATGAAAAGACAACCCTCAGAATGGGAGAAAATATTTGCAAACGAAGCAACTGATAAAGGATTAATCTCCAAAATATACAAGCAGCCCATGCAGCTCAATATAAAAAAAACAAACAACCCAATTCAAAAATGGGCAGAAGACCTAAATAGACATTTCTCCAAAGAAGATATACAGATTGCCAGCCAACACATGAAAGGATGCTCAACGTCACTAATCATTAGAGGAACTCAAATCAAAACTACAATGAGGTAATACCTCACATTGGTCAGAATAGCCATCCTCAAAAAAACTACAAACAATAAATGCTGGAGAGGGTGTGGAGAAAAGGGAAACCTCTGGCACTATTGGTGGGAATGTAAATTGATATAGCCACTATGGAGAACAGTATGGAGGCTCCTTAAAAAACTAAAAATGGAGCTACCATATGACCCAGCAATCTCACTACTGGGCATATACCCTGAGAAAACGATAATTCAAAAAGAGTCATGTACCACAATATTTATTGCAGCACTTTTTACAATAGCCAGGACATGGAAACAACCTAAATGTCCATCGCCAAATGAATGGATAAAGAAGATGCGACAAATATATACAATGGAATGTTACTCAGCCATAAAAAATATGAAATTGAGTTATTTGTAGTGAAGTGGATGGACCTAGAGTCTGTCATACAGCGTGAAGTAAGTCAGAAAGAGAAAAACAAATACCGTATGCTAACACATATATATGGAATCTAAAAAAAAAATGGTTCTGATGAACCTTGGGGCAGGACAGGAATAAAGATGCAGACGTAGAGAATGGACTTGAGGACACGGGGAGAAGGAAGCGTAAGATGGGACGAAGTGAGAGAGTGTCATGGACATATATACACTACCAAATGTAAAATAGATAGCTATTGGGAAGCAGCCACATAGCACAGGGAGATCAGCTCGGTGCTTTGTGACCACCTAGAGGGGTGGGATAGGGAGGGTGGGAGGGAGACGCAAGAGGGAGGGGATGTGGGGATATATGTATACTATACGTATAGCTGATTCACCTTGTTATACAGCAGAAACTAACACATTGTAAAGCAATTATACTCCAATAAATATGTTAAAAAATAATTAAAATAAAATATAGGTTCATCGATATTGAGATATAATTAAACATATGATAGTCCAAGATTAATGCTAGAAGAAAAATTGTAATTAACTGAGAAGGAATAAAAAATGTTCAATTTTCCAAAAAAAAAATATAGAAAGCTGGACCGGCAGCCATTTTCTGGGGCTGTGCTATGCTATTGCACAAATGTGGCACCACTGGTGTTCATCACACTGCAGGCCATGGAGCGTGGTGCTCCAAGGGCTCTGTGGAGTTGTGCTCTGCAGGGTTCCATTATTGCCTGGAGTGGCGCCACACAGTGGCCTGGATTTACATCTGATCCCTCAGGAATTGCTCTGTTAGTCGGAGGGCATTTTCCTTACCCCTTTTCAGCTTTTCCTTGACTCCTCCTGCATCTTCTCTAAGTCTAATAGTAGAAATATCAGAGAACTGATTTCTGCTAGGCAGAAAGCAGAAGAAAAATAAGTGTCTCTCTATACTCTGGGGGTGGCCACTTTTGGAGGAGAAGTGCTCAGAAGAGGTTGAGGGTGGGGCTGGCATGGAACACTGGGCACGCTCTGGGGTGTGTCGCTTCGCACCTGCCCAGAGTTCCAAAGGACCACACTGTGGATGCTCAGGGCAGAAGTAAACGCCATTCTGTTTCCTTTTATCAGTAGAAGCAGAGGCAAGGGCACCCGCCAGCCCCCATTCCAGCTATAAAGTAAAAGTAGATAAATGCACACTAACAGGAGACCTGAGAGCCAACCCACATGATCTCTTTATTCACACACTCACTCTGGACAGATTTTGCCTCTTTAATGATAAATAAGGGGAGGGAATGCATAGGGGTCAGGAAAATGGAGATCTATGGAGAATGAAGTAACGATGGTACTGAAGGATCCAGAAGAAGGTGGCATCTTTCATAAAATACACTAAGAAAAGAAATTCAAGGCATAGAAAAGAAAACAAGGTAGCATGATAAGATAAGATAAAGAAAGGTTTCAAGAACACTAAAGACACAATATAGGAATGATAAATTGAAACAGAATGGATGCTGTTTTAAATTAAATCAATATTGTGGAGAACAAATGTGAGCCATTCTCCCAGAATAAAGAAGAAAAGGACCAGGGGAAACAGTGGTATGAAAACAGGAGAAGAGAAAACGTAGAAAAGGAGTGAGGAGCAATCCAAGAGAATAGGCCTTAAGTAAAAATAAAACAGAAAAAATAAATAAATAAAACGTGTGCCCGTACAAAGGAATCTCTGTACTCCAGGCAAAATCCATGGAAAAATAGAAAAATAAGACTAGAGAGAGGAAAGAAATGTTTAATCATTTTACATTCTGGGAACATTTCTGAACTACTAGCCTTTCATTTAAGGATGAACAAAAATTAATCTGGGCAAAAACAAGAGGTTATACCTACCACACCACTTCCTTCAGAAAGAATAACAATAATAACAATGAGTAAACCTTAATCACAGCCAGAACAGGGAAGTGACACTAGCTTAGACCAGTGGTTCTCAAAAATTTTGATTTCAGGATCCGTTACACTCTTAAAAATTATTGAGGATCCTGAAGAGCTTTTGTTCTGTGGATTACATCTGTCAATATTTACTATACTAGAAATAAACGTGAGAAATTTTAGAACACATATTTATTCATTCATTTTAAAATAAACCCATCACATATTAATATAGTTTTTTGAAAAAAATTTTCCCAAACAATAAAAATTGAATGAGAAGAGTGGCATCATGTTACATTTTTACAAATCTTAATGTCTGGCTTAATAGAAAACAGCTGGATTCTCACATCTGTGTCTATGTTTAATTTGTTGCCCTATTACACATCACTTAACCTCTGGAAAACTCCATCGTACACTCTGAAAGAATGAGAGTGAAAGGGCAAATAACATCCTCGTATAATTATGAAAATAGTTTTGAATATCTGAATATCTGAAAGGGTCTCAGGGACCCCTCAGGTTCTCACACTTTGAGGACCACTGCCTTAGGCTAAAGGATACTTATGAAATACTATAAATAACAAAACTATGGAGGGAAAGTGAGTCCAGGGTTGCTTATTTCACTGGTTCATTAACATAATCAAGAACTTAGGTTCTTTCCATCTTTACCACTGTGCCATTCTCAGAGGGTGTGCCTCTCCTCTTTGTCTGGCTTCCTTGTCCTTCTAGAACTGCCAGAGTTCCAGACCTCAACCCTCAAGACCAGAGACAGAAGAAAAGTTTATTTCATGAAAACTTTTCATAGTGAAGAAACAATTTTAAGACACCTAAGCAGACTTCCCTTATGCTTATTGACCAAAAATGAATAATGTGTTATTCTTTGATCAATTAGCTGGAAGAAATCACCACACTTCGGCTTCATACACGTACACGCACATACATACACACACGCACACATATACATATCTTGAGATATGTATATTTCCTTTGAATTTGCAATTCTATTTCTAGATATTTATCCTAATGCAATTATCAAACATGTGAAAAGAGGAATGCATGTTGATATTTTACATGGCATTTTAATATTAGTGTATAATTTTTTAAAGTCAATGGTCCAATCATAAGAAATGGGTTAAATAAATAAATTTTTTGTGCTTCCATCAATGAAATGTTTTGGAATCACTAAAAGTGGTGATACAGAATTACACTTATTAACATGGAAATCTGTTCACAGCATATTATTAAATAAAAAGTAAAATTTACAAAATACTGTACATAGTCTGAGCCCACTTTTATAAAATATATTCAACAATGTGTGTAGAAATATGTCAGAAAGACTATATATAAAAATAGTAATAGTTGTCAGCTCTGGTCATATTGAAGGTCATTGGTTTCTCATACTTTTCTGAATTATCTGACTTGTTTATGAATGAGTATTTTTATGAACACATTATTTTATGATAATAATTTAGCAGAGCTATTTCCGTCTTAAAAAAGTGGATGTAATGCAGAAATGTTTCTAGTTCACTGACATCATGTAAATAAATTTCATCTGAAGCACTAATTATTATCACTTACTCCCCTTCCTTCTCAACATAGGAAAGATGTTACAGTTTTTTAAAAATTATCATGCGTATACAATTGTTAAGTAATTTAATGTGACCAGTTTATATTCTGTGTGATTTCATAGCAATACCAATGTAAATCAAAATCATCAATCACATTTGAAAGTATGTATATCTGACTCACATTTCCTTAAATCATAATTAGGGTTAATCTTGGGCTGTAAAAAAGAAAAAAAATGCCCTCAGTCTCTCTGTAATTGGTTTGAAAGCACAGAAATCACACATTTACTTGAGGTCAGGAGGTGTTTGTAGAATTATAACCTCAATATCAAATATAATCCACTCACTTGATTTAAGTACCTGCAACACCTCATTCAAGAAATGTTTCTTTAATTTACCTGCTTAGGGGTCAAAATAATTTCTATCTTCAATTTACTATTGATTTTTCATGTCCAGTACTCTCTACCACTGCCTAACATTATTCATTCATTCATTCCCTGAAATTACTGACAACCTAAAATGTCCTGCATACAATGATGGGCCCCAAGGCTACAAAAATAAATGAGAAAAGTCCTGCTCAGACAGATGTGAGAGATGGGGCTGGTGAAGTGGTGTTTTTGTTGTTGCTGTTTTTTATCTGAAATGAGAAGGAAGCAATGATGCAAATATGAGTCATTTTATGGGGAGAGAGGCTGAGATTCAAGAGAATATATGCCTGAGAGTGTCTACCTGCTCTGTAAAGTGGGAAGCAATGTCCTTGGCTAAGACTCAGCAAGGATGTGTGGGAGACAAGGCAGGCTGTGCCTGGATGCTTGAGTAGAGAGGTGAGAGTATGGGGTATTCTCCTGGGGAAAAGTCAAGGACGTGAACCAGAAACAAAGAAATAGATAAGCGAACCTGAATTCTCTATAACTTCAGAACGACCATGGGGATAGTGTGATTATGACAGAGCAGGAAGTGTGAGAATCTAAATAAAGCAACAGTTTCCTATATCAGAATTGGAGAAAATTTCTTGTCATGCAGAAAGACTAAGGAACTTTTCTATGGTAAAAGAGAGAACAACACATTGTGTAACAGGGGTTCACCAACAAGTATATACTCAATAAATATTTGCTGAATGGAAGGAAAGGAGGAATAAAGAGAGGGAGGGAAGCCAGGAGGGAGGGAGGAAGGGAGGAAAGATTTTTATACGTAAAGGTAACGTGCTGGTTACCAATAGCCCTGTACTCAGCCACTCTGCTAAGATTTAAGGCTGTTTCCTGTACATTGAGAAGGAAATGTGTGTGCATTTTAACAGGGATTTGAGAGTCACACTACCTACTAAATAAAAATAGAAAGAAAAAATAAAAAGGAAAAGGACAGACTAGGAAGGACAGAGTTTGCAGAGAGCTGCGATGTCATTTCAGAGAGCTCAGTACAAGCAACACCAACAATCATTAATGTGTCATTGTACAACTTTCTATCTCTTTTCTACTCGTGCTCAGGTCTTTATAAATGTGTCAATAATTTATGCCAGCATTTAAAAAGAAAGTTTAATTTAAGAAAAAACGTGACTAGGTGATGTGTCATTAAGTAAATTAGAAAGTAGTGATTAAACTAAAATAAGCAATGAAGACAGTAGACAAAAATATCTGTAATATTAATCATAAAACAATGATATTTGGCCAAGAATATACATCTTACCTTAATGTATTTTGGTAATTATGGGTAAGAATTTAAAATAGCTCTATAGTTTTACAGAAAAAAGCTGGATTTTAATATTAAAGTTTTAGAAAGTCATTAAAAATAAGACATTTGAATTGAAATACAAAATTTTAGTCTTCTAAAGTAGCTGTTTGCTTGAATGGAACAATTTATGAAATGGAAATGGAGATAAAGTTTTATTTTGGTGTTATATTTTTATGCAACCCTGTATTTTCTACCACACATCCCTAAGGAAAACCTGAACTTCATTCATCCCAGTGAATAAATGGCAGATGAATAGGCTGAAGTAAAATGTTTACATAGCAACAAGGAATAAACCATTGTGTAATAAAGTAAGGATCCATAGTCTATGGCCAGGATAGGAAAGGTGATATATTGGGGAAAGATCCATTCATTCACAAAGTGGCTGAGTATATTAGAAAAGTGAGTTTTCAGAAAACATAACCTTAAAATAATTCTGTTCTAATTTTGCTAAGTTTGCTAGATATTCAATGTAAAAATGAGTCCATGTCACCTCAAACTAGGGTGACCAAACATTTGCCAGGGACTGAGTGGGTTGCCATAATGCTGGACTCTTATTTTTAAAACCAAGACAATCTTGGGCAAAACAGGACCAGTTGGTCACCTTTCCTAGAGCTGAACACCTATGTAAAATGACCAACTCCCCAAACCCCTAAAAGAGAGAGTATTGATATCCATCCAATAGGATACCAGTAAATGAATTGGAAGCCAGAGAATGTAAAAATTAATTTATGAGAAATTATTTTAGGATAAAATAACATTGGAGTAGTCACTATGGAAAAATATAATAGTTTGTTGGACTTCTTTGTATTACTTGCAGTTTGAATTTACTTTAGTTTGATTTACAGATGGCTGGATGGGACCACCATAATATGGTCCCATTCTTTTGACTCTTAGTCAAGATGTAAAATATGGAGGGGCAGCAAGAATATTTCCTGTAATACGTGATATTATAATTTTCCTTTGGAATAATGAGGGATAGTTTTAATAGAATAAAACATATCAGTATGTGTAATAAAAATTACAGAGGACATTTCTTTCTCAAAATCCTCTTCTTTCCTCAATTCATTAATGAATGATAGCATAAGAGTGCTTTGACATAATAATGAATGATAAATTTGTAATCCACACTTTCACTCATGCTGTAGCCATGAACATCAACTTCTAATACAGAAATAGTCTTTCAAATTGAAGGTGAAGTGGAAGTTCTATTATTGACCATAAATATATTATGATATAAAGTTTAAAAATAAGACAAATTTAAAGAAAGTCATTTTCAATTCCATTCTCTTGGAAAATACACACAAGATTCTATTAATTGTGACAGATGATTAGAATCTTTCATGGTCAGAATGATTAAATAGATCCTTTAGCAGATATTTAAATAATATTTAAAATTTTAATATATGTTTAAAACCTTTTCCTCCCAGCCGATAGTCACTAACTGGAAAAAAATTCGTAGACACTCTCACTTATCAAAGTCAGTGTTTGAAAAAATGAGTAAATATTCATTTGAATCTACCTTGTTTGGGATCATTATTAGCTCAATTACTTTAAAAATCTAATTATTCACAGATTCTAGACTCACAGTGGTCTGACCTTTAAAGACCCACCATTCTTGATCCTTGTCTGCATTAACAATATTTTTCTGTCACTTGAAATTTTCAAATATTGTTCAAGATTAATTAGGTGACAAAGCCACATATAGTTCAAGAAAATTTATCTGGTAACACTGTAGTGAAAATCCATTAGTATAGCTTGCAAGAAGCCAATAATGTCTAAAATTCAGACAATAAACAGCCTAGTAAGTTGGAAAGAGCACAGAACTGAGGATCAGAAAATGAGTCCTAGTCCTGACTGTCATAAATTAGCTGTGTGCTTTCGGGAAAAGCTCTTAGCCCCTCTTGGTTGCATTTTTTTTTTAAATTTATTTATTTATTTTTGGCTGTGTTGGGTTTTCGTTTCTGTGCGTGGGCTTTCTCTAGTTGTGGCGAGCAGAGGCTACTCTTCACCGCGGTGCGCGGGCTTCTCATTGTCTTGGCTTCTCTTGTTGCGGAGCACAGGCTCTAGACGCGCAGGCTCAGTAGTTGTGCCTCGCGGGCTTAGTTGCTCCGCGGCATGTGGGATCTTCCCAGACCAGGGCTCGAACCCGTGTTCCCTCCATCGGCAGGCAGATTCTCAACCACTGCGCCGCCAGGGAAGCCCTGCATTTTTTATGTATACCTAATATTGAAGTAAACTATGGGATGTATAAGTAAATTATATATTATTATTTTTCAAATATATTTTAAAAAAGGAAAACTATGTATAATATTGTTTTAAAGAAAGGGGAGACTTTATAACAAAATACATACGCACATAATTTCTCAATCTATTTTTTTATTAATTTTAACTGTGTGGAGAGATTGCTAGAAAGATTATTACTAGATGTTGAGCATATTTGTTTCTGAGTATTGAATATTTTTATTTTATTTCCTTCTTTTTCATTTCTTTTTTTTTCTTTTTCTGGAAGTTTCTGTACCTACTTGAATATTTTACACTGACCATGGTCTTTTTTTTTCCACTAAAGTAACAAAACTTCTTATTTAAAAAAAATAAGGTCATCAGGTATTAAAAAATAATATTTAAAAGAACAATTCTGATCAAAGCAATACCTGCAAAGAGTTTAAAAAGCCAAATAATGACAAAAGGCTTATAATTGAAAAGTGAAGCTTCTTGCTTCTCCTCCTTATTAGCTCCTCCCCCCAATAGTTCACTACCTCCACCTTACTTCTCAGAGACCACCTCTTTCAAGTCTTTTAACATTCTTCTAGTTTTTAACCCCCATTTCTGTCTATTATTTAGCGTTATTCATAGCCATTTATTTATAAGAGGAGCATTGTAGCCGACTCATCTCCTGCCTCACTTCTCAGCCTCCCAAAATAGGTACCAATTTTTGATTAAAATTCTATTTTGGTCCACTAACAAAGTAGAAACTCCTGAGAGAATGTCATTCCTACCCTAACCAAAAGAAAAAGCTATATATGAAACTAACATAACATTGTAAATCAACTGTACTCCAATAAAAATTTTTTTAAAAAAACAGAAAACAAAAAAAAAACAGAAAAACCTAGATAATTCACAGACCCTAAACCATGTAGCAAGCCCAGCTGAGAGCTGATGTCTCAAGTCAACTAGAGGAACTAAATGACAAAAGATACAAGACCCTCCAAGGAGAAATGAGACACAGGAAAAATTTCACCTTGGACAGAGCAGAGTAACAAGACAGGTAAAAAGAAAAAAACGTAAAATTTTAGTGGAGTCTTAAAGGCTACAAGCTAGTAGGGCAGTTGAGAATCCCTGGTAGTCCCAGACTCAAAAGGAGTCCCTGCCCACTTGCCAGGTCTCTCCCACCAGATGGGCAGGGAAGGAGACAACCATTGTACAGCTGACATTCTCCAAAAATTATTACACACACACACACACAGATACACGCCACTGTTAATCAATAAAGCAATCAAGACAACCAGACTTAACCCTGGCCTATATTTTGAATATATCTGAATATGTCCTGAATAAACTACACGAGAAATGTAAAAATTCATCTCAAATTTTACAGGAACAAACATTAGCACAGACAAAACATGGCAGGGACACACCTACAAGTGACAGGAGAGATTTAAGCACACCATCACAAGGAGATCCTTGGTCTTTAATGGCAGTGAAGGCAGCAGGAACTGGACTCCAGAAACTTGGGAAGAATGCAAGTGGTTCCTAGGGTCACACCAGACAAAAATCAAGGCAAGTGCACAGATGTGTGGTGGTATCTATACTGAATCTGGTACAAAAATCACATTGATGTCATTGGGCACTAGAGCTTTCAGCGTAGGAGAAAAATGATACTGGTATAAAGATGCTGAGTATAGCCTTCTGGTTCATAATTGGAATTAGAAATATCAGTATTAGCTATGGCTTGATTTTCTCTTTCTAAAATGTATCGATATCCTGTCTCTGTCTGCTGGAAGGACCTGAAAACAATAACAATCAAGTGACAATGAGCACTCTTGATGCCCTAGATTTGATCGCTAAATATCTTTTCTGAAAAGGAATAATAGTACCTTGAACAGATAGTTGATTTCAGATGTGAAAGGGGAAATGTATAAGATAAGCCCAGGGGGCTTCCCTGGTGGCGCAGTGGTTGAGAGTCTGCCTGCCAATGCAGGGAACACGGGTTCAAGCCCTGGTCTGGGAAGATCCCACATGCCGCGGAGCAACTAGGCCTGTGAGCCACAACCACTGAGCCTGCGCTCCTGGAGCCTGTGCTCCGCAACAAGAGAGGCCGCGATAGTGAGAGGCCGCGATAGTGAGAGGCCCGCGCACCGCGATGAAGAGTGGCCCCCACTTGCCACAACTAGAGAAAGCCCTCGCACAGAAACGAAGACCCAACACAGCCGTAAATAAATAAATAAATAAATACTTAAAAAAAATAAAAACATAAATAAAATAAAAATAAAAAGATAAGCCCAGGACAGCTTGTTGAAACAGAAATCTAGAAAATTTTTGAAGATCATTGCTATTGCTTAAAAGGGAGATAAAAAGACTTGAAGGGGTAGCTTCTGGTTAAAGATGGAACAGTTTGTGTATATAAAAGAAAAATGATTGCAGTAGTTTGAAACATACCAAAAAAATTAAAATTAAAATCCATGAGTTAACAGTAATACACAGAAAATTTAAAAGAATAAGATCTTCATTGGTGATCTTTGGAGACAGCTGAAATAACTGTTCTGAATAATAATGAAATAACTATTCTGATGATTGGTAAGTAAGGGAAAGGAGTCAAGTATTTATCATGCCCTCATGTTTTAAACTGCATTTCAAATAGTTAATGAAGAAAATAAAAATGGTGAACAACTGAAAGAATTTGAAAATTCACCATTTTGTAACCCATAAGGAAATAATACATTTAGATCTAGACAATTACTAATACAATTTTTAGGAGAAAGTTTGATGGGTAACTTCGTAATAGATGGAACAGTTGCCAACACTCATCCCAACAGTAGTATTAACATCATCAGATGTAGCCATTACTTCTTTTGATATGATGCAATATAAAGTACACAGAGCCACCCAGGAAGCATTTATGCCTTTTAAAATTTCTGTCTGAATCTAATCAAGCTTCTAGATCTTTCCACTAGTTAACAGGGAATATAGAGAATAAAGGAACATGATAATTGACGCGAGGAAAATGCAATCAACCAAATTCAGAATCCGATACAAATAGCATGGTCTTTTCAAACTCTGAACATCTCTATAATCTATAGTGTCGTAATCTCGACATACAAGAGTAATGTGCAGTTAATCCAACTCTTCCAACAAAGAACTCTTCCACCAGAATCTTGCATAAGCCCCCACAAGGAACATAAGACAATCCTGACTGCCATCCTCATCCATCATCTCATCTCATCAAGGTGTACATATCCTGGCTTCTGTGATCCAGTCCTTTACTGGGTTAGCTAATGCAAGCCTTCCTCATTCTATCTTCAACAGAAAATGAGGCTGGCAAAGGCACAACAAAAATCTGTGACCCACAAGAGCACTTTTCAGGTTTCATGTCATCAGTGACCTCATACTTGGAGCTGTCGGATCACAGTTGGGAAAGAAACATAGCTAGTATGGCTGTTTCTCTACATGCAACTATAGCATTAAATTTTACCGCTTGAGGGAATTCCAACTTGAGAAATGCCACTATAAATAGCAATACTGAATGAAGGGTTTTTTTTTCATTACTCACTGACTTTACAAAAGCATGTGCAAGTGGAAAATGATACTTGTATGCTTATGAATGGAGGTGAGCAAAGAAAAAATCCTTAAAATATGTTTACTATACCAGACTTATAGTTTTGAGCCATAATCTTAATCTCCCAGTTCAACAACAAAGACTGTTCAACCATGCAAGTTTTTACTATACAATACCACATATTTCTAGCTATTCGGTAATTTGCCTTTTGGTAATTATTTATAAGTGATTTCAGAGGAGAGAGAGCTGAAGGTGAAAGATTCACACCCACTGATTTAGTTTAAAACAAAATTCAAATAAATTGTTCATTTCTGCAAATTAAAACTTTAATGAGCTATCACCTCACACCTATCAGAATGGCTATCATCTAAAAGACCACAAATAACAAATGTTGGCGAGGATGTAGAGAAAAGGGAACACTTGTGCACTGTTGGTGGGAATGTAATTGGTGCAGCCGCTATGGAGAACAGTATGGAGGTTCCTCAAAAAACCAAAAATAGAACTGCCATATGACCCAGCAATTTCATTCCTGGGTATTTATCTGAAAGAAAATAAAAACACCAATTAGAAGAGATACATGCACCCCAATGTTCATAGAAACGTTATGTACAATTGCCAAGATATGGAAACAACTAAGTGTCCATCAACAGATTAATGGATAAAGCAGATGTAATACACACACACACATGCACACACACACAATGGAATACTACTCAGACATAAAAGAGAATGAAATTTTGTCATTTGCAACAACATGGCTGAACTTGGAGGTATTATGTTAAGTCAGACAGAGAATGACAAATACTGTGTTATCACTTACATATGGAATCTAAAAAATAAGACAAACCAATGAATATACCAAAAAAGATACAAATTGATAGATACAGAGGAAAAACTAGTGGTTACCAATGAGGAGAGGGATGAAGGCAGGGGCGAGATAGGGGTAGGAAATTAAGAGGTATCAAAAACATTGTTTCTTTCAGTTATCTCCATAGGTTACATATTCACTATTTAGCAGTAACTAAAATTGCATGTATTCGCTATAATTGAACAGGAAGAGTAAGTTTCAGTATCTCAAAACCCAGAGTGAATTTTCTAAACATGCCCTCAGGCAATGCAAACCTCATGTTTTTATTTTGTTTCTCTTCAGTAGAAACAGGTATAACCATATCTTGATCAATTATCCTAGCAGTGAATAAGTATGTCTCCACATTTTAACATATATTTAAAAAGAACTTTACACAAAAGCCTATCTTTAACTAATAATTAATTAATCAGACCTCAAATATTTAAAGGTTACAACTATGTATAAGTTTTATTACTCTCATAACACTAAGAGTTTTTTTTAAAATTCACTGTTTTGAGGTGACAACTTTTATTGAGCACTGGAAATCTCAAAATTTCTCTTTTCAAAGCATTGTAAATGAGAAGTCAATGTTGGAGTCACTGCATTTGGAAAATGGAAGAAGTCTTGGCAGGAAGCAGTCAGGTTCTAACAGGAAAATTAGACACCCACATTAGTAGACTGATATAAAATGAATATGTGTAACTAGTTCTATAGGTGCATAAATGAGCTGAACAAGCAAAGAGGAGAAGGTAAGAAATCCCTGAGGATAGCAGCTCCAGATAGCTGCTTTACCCTCAAGGCTAGAGGACAGAGAAAGGATACAGTGTGGAGTCCAGGATCTGTCCAGCAGAAGCTAGCTCCCAGAGTGGGTGTCTGCCTGGTGGGGGGTGAAAGCAACAGAGAAGTATCAACTACCGCTACAGAGCCACATGACGTAGAATGAAAGAGGGAAATACATGCTGGCCACTTTCTCCTCCTGGTCTTGTTTTTCACCAGCATTCCTTCTCCATCAAACCTAACCCGAAGTTAGTTGGTAAAGAAATTCAGGAAATGCAATTTTTTACAGATCAGCCTCCTGCAATACAGAGCAAAGCAAGGCAAGTACAGGAGATGAATCTGAGGACAAAGAAGCAAACCATCAATGGAAAGGTCATCTAATCCAAGTTTCTTATTTTATGATTATTGGATAAAAACCTGGCACTGTGAACAGCAAAGAGTAGGATCTCCGTAACCATTGGTTAAATTGCGTTCATTATTTCAACAAATAATTATTGTGCAGCTTTTATGTGCCGCCCAGTGTTCTAGGCACTGAGAACATGGCAGTGATCAAGAGAGATGAAGTTCTTGCCTCACAGAGCTTATAGTCAAGTGAATTATCCAAAGACCTACAGCAAATAATTGTACCAGTGCAAACTGGAAACCTCCTATCCCAACCATCCAGAGCAGAGCTCCTTCCGCTATATCATGCTGGCCCGTTTCTCGGTGTAAGAGTGATAGTCACAATCAGAGTATGTAAGTAACCCTCCGTTCTTCCAAATGTCCCTCCACACTCTCCAGAGTATCTCTTTAGTATCACAGCCCCATATTTATCTGAATATGTGCTTATATAAATAATTATGCATTTATTCAATACCATCTCCTCCAAAAATACAAGCTCCAACAGGACGGAAACATACCTTGCTTCTTTCACTATTATATATGCAGCTTCCAGTACAACATTTAGTACAAGGGGGGCACTCAAAAATAATAGTTGTCTCACTGAATGGATATAAGCAAATCTCTTTCTAAATGTGTATTACCACTGTTAACCATTGTTTTTCTGCAAATAGAGATTCATATAGATAGTGCATATTCGTTCTATCTAAAATGATTAAATAGCATTTTCCTTTTCAATATAATGATGGTGAATCAAAACTCTCTAAAACCTATATGGCATATTTTCAACCTGATGACTAATATTAATTATGAACCAAGTACAGAAGAGTTTGAAGGGGACACAGGCTTGGGCCCGACGGGGGAGACGGAGCCCCAGGACTGTTGAAGCCTGGAAGTCCCCTGCCCTCCCCCTGCCCTCCCCCTTACCCCCTCTGCCGCTTTGTGGCTTCCCCCTCCCTCTACCCTTGCCCACTCTGATAATCTAGCCATGACTAGCAAAAGCACAGCCAGGTCCAATGGGCAGCCCCAGGCCAGCAAAATATGCCAGTTCAAATTGGTCCTGCTGGGTGAATCTGCAGTGGGGAAGTCTAGCCTGGTGTTACGTTTTGTCAAAGGGCAGTTCCACGAGTACCAGGAGAGCACCATTGGAGCGGCCTTCCTCACCCAGTCGGTTTGTCTAGATGATACAACAGTCAAGTCTGAGATCTGGGACACAGCTGGGCAGGAGCGATACCATAGCTTGGCCCCCATGTACTACAGCGGTGCCCAAGCTGCAACTGTGGTTTATGACAGTACTAATCACGAAACCTTCACCCGAGCAAAGACATGGGTAAAGGAACTACAGTGACAGGCCAGTCCTAGCATCGTTATTGCCCTGGCGGGGAACGAAGCTGGCCTGGCCAGCAAGTGCATGGTGGAGTACAAAGAGGCCCAGGCGTGTGCAGATGACAACAGCTTATTGTTTATGGAGACTTCATCCAAGACAGCTATGAACGTGAACGATCTCTTCCTGGCAATAGCTAAGAAGTTGCCAAAGAGTGAACCCCAGGATCTGGGGGATGCAGCAGGCCGAAGCCGGGGTGTGGATCTCCATGAGCAGTCCCAGCAGAACAAGAGCCAGTGTTGTAGCACCTGAGGGCGCGGCTAGCAGCGAACAAGTATGGAGCTAGCACGAGAGCCAGGAAATAACCTCCCTCCCCACCGCTCAGCACACAGCCCCTACGCTAACAGCACACAGGGCCCTGGCTCCCAAGGGCTGCCTCTTGACAGCTCCATCACGGCACTTTGTAACGCTTCAGCAACAACACCAGGCAGCTGTTGCCACTGACCTCCTACCCCTGCTCTGGGGCTTGGGGGTCAGATCCCCCAGGACTTACCTTCCAAAACAAACTTTCTTCACTTTGTATTATAGGTGCAAGACAGTGACCTACTTATCTTTCCTCCTCCTCCCCACTTTTTCAGAAAACTCTTTTTTGTCTCCTGCCCCTTCCCCTTCTGCTTTTGGTCAGTCTCTGTTCTTAATCCCCTTTTCTTCCCCTCCCCAGGATGGAGAAGGTAGTGAACCCAAGAAGTGAGGAAGGAGGTTTCCAGTTCAGTCACATTAAGGACCCTGGGCTCAGAGCAGTGGGGAGTAAGGAAACATTTCCTTTTTGTTTTCATTTGTTTGGAGTTTCTCATATTTGAAAACACTGAGTTGGCCTTGTGGAGGGTGTTTCTAGGTAGAGGTGAGAAAGGGAAGGCACGCTCTCAGGCACCAGGTTGGAGTCTTGTTAGCTAACTGGGTAGAGGTG
Source organism: Balaenoptera ricei (assembly GCF_028023285.1). NCBI lineage: Eukaryota > Metazoa > Chordata > Mammalia > Artiodactyla > Balaenopteridae > Balaenoptera > Balaenoptera ricei. Next base: position 108,682,259 of record NC_082645.1, on the reverse strand, counting down.
GAAGAGGTGGAGATGCAGTGTCATCTGTGGCTCAGGAACTCTTCTAAGGCTTACTTTCCCCTCACCCAGCCTCCTAGGTAGCTTCTCCCCCATAGTGGGGGAGATTCTGGACCCCAGAGCCCTCCAAAGAATCTTCACTGGTTGCCTGCATCTTTGACTCTGCTGTGATCTAAATGGAGGAGGGACCAGTTTCTGACATCCATCCTCTGACTTACACATATGCATTTTTTTCCTCTCTGGCCTTCAGATGGCCTCAGCCCCAGCCACTATATCCCCCTGCAGTTTGCACTTTAACTGATGGTAGTTCAGTTGTGATACTTGTTTTATGGGGGTTTTGATTGATTTACCTGCCCTCTTAACTTTGTAATTAAGTGGAATCCGAGGTGTATATGAGGTTTGGGGAGGGGCTGTAGAGAACAGTACCGCTGGCAGCTACTCAAGCCCAATCTCCACTGCTAGCTTCCTCCAACTCTGATTCTTACTTCACCTATATTCTTGCCAGCCTGACTCTTGGGTATAGGTTTACCTTTCCCGAGGAATTAACTGAGCAACTGGAGAGCAGTCTCAGGCTAGCATAGGCCATTGTAGGGGAGTGAAGAGGAGTCGGCAAGAGGGAGGAATTTTCTGTCCTTTCCCAGGTTCCCATTCAATTTGATCCACCCATTACCATGTCTTTTCTACTTCCCTGTAAATAGGTATGATCTTTATTCCCACTGTACAGTCTGTTCTGCCCCCCACCTCCCATCAGGCCCTATTTCTTTTCTCCTTTGTTAGTATCTTCAGTTTGGTCCCTCCATGCTTAGCCCCCAAACCCATCCCCCATGCAGTCAGTGGTTTAATCCACGTGCCATAGGGGGGTAGCACCACAGAGGCCTACTTGTGGCCCCCTAATATCATAACACCTGTTCCTGTGGACAGGGAACCACTGGCACTGAAGGTCCCTCACAACTGTCTCACATCACCAGAGGACAGTGGTCCTTTCTAAATGTCTAGTCTCTCTTCACATCTCTCATCAGGTATTTTAAGATGTCTTTGGGAAGCCATCAAGGCAAGAGAGAACTCTAAATCCCTTCTTGTTCTAGCCCAGGGTTTTGAGGAGATTGGGGGAAATAAGATAGGAGAGGCCATAGTGACCTAGGATTGGAACCTTTCTGCCCTTTTGGCTTGCGGACTGCCTTCTGTCCCAGAGAAGCTGAGAAATCCATGAAGCTGAGCTTCTGAAGGACCCAGCTTAGGTTCTTCCACTTACCCCTAAATTCCCTCCCTTTACCAGGGACAGCCTTAGTTCCCATGGCCCTGAAACACATACACGTTTTCCCTTCATTTTCCCAGCACCCACTAGCCCCCCAAAGCAGCCAGTACGTCCTTACAAGTGGAAGAACTACGATGGCTCTCTTAAGTTTCTTAGAAATGAAGTTCTTTCTCTGTGTAGTTTTCCCCATGGAGCAGTAGTGAAGATGTTTCATTGCCTTGGGGCTGGGAAACCATTTCTCCAGGTTTCTTCTCCCCTCCCCTGCCCCCCTTAGGAACAGGATTGGCCTTAGCTTCTGGGCCTATCTGCTGCCTTCCTCTACTTCCTATTAGCTCTTCTGCTTTCCTTTGAGATCTGTTAGGCTTAGGGAATCTTAGTTTTTATTTCCCAGCTCTTCATTTTTTTCTTCTGATTTTTTTTTTTTTTTTTTTTTTTTTTTTTGCTTCTAAGAAAGCATTTGCCTTTTTTCCCTTTTCTTCCTCTCCCAACATAACAATCGTGGTAACAGAATGCGACTGCTGATTTACCAATGTATTTCATGTAAGTAAAAAGGGAGAAAAAAAAAAAAAGAATAGTTTGAAGGTTATAATAAAAATTTAAGCAGCAAAGATCCCATATAACTTGGATTCAAATCCTGGCTGTGGTGCTAGCTGTGTGATTACAGGATGGGCTATTTAACCTCACTGAGACAAGTTCCATCTACAATGATACTAGAAACGTCTCTAACTCCAAACCAGCATATACAGGGAATCACTGACTAATTCAGTACAGGAAAAACTAGGATGTAGGAAGGTATCAAAATAAGACAACTGTGCTTCAGCTCTCAGACAAAGCTGACAGTAAAATTCCCTAAAGTGTTACCAACAATCCTGGAGTGGCACATACCATAGGTTGGCTCACTTAGCAACCATGCCAACCCCTTTGCCATCCTCTATTATGGAGGACAGAAAGGAAAGTACTCAGCCCCTCACCTCCCAGAATAAAGATAAAACAATATAAAGAAGGAGATAGGAGTATCAATCAACAAGGGCCAGCAATACAGTTTGGAAGTCAGAAAGTAGAGCGAAGTGGCTGATGGTAGAAAAAGAGCAGAGACTACACGCTGCGGGGAGTGGGGTCCTGCTGTGGAGGTGGTAGCTGCCCTGTGCTGGACAAGGAGATGACACTTAGCAGAAGGAAGAGGGGGCTGAGAAGGGGCCTGAACACCTTGCTGGCTATTCACCCAAGTTTGCCTGCGACCAGTTCAGCCTAGTGACCCACCGCACAGACAGGAAACCAAGGCGGTCACCGTGGGTTTGGGCCCCCAGAGTAAAGCCCTCAGCTTAATACCCAGCTCCTCTCTTGCCCACACAGAGCAAATTCTAGTTGTCAAGAAGCCCCATCCACATTTACAGAGTTGGAAATCAGCCTACAGAACACAGATCTAGGTCTACTAAAGCCAAGGTGGCCCAGACTGGCCGCTTAGACACTCAACCAGGTCTTCATTCTTAAATACAGAAGGACAAACAATGATCAACGACACACATATGAAGAAAACCAGGAACATGAAAGCAAGGTAAATAAGGACTGTACTCTTTCATAAGGGAAATAGATGAATCGAGGAATGAAATAAATTACTTAGAAAATTATAAAAACAAACTCCAGCTACTGAATTGTGAAATTAAACATATATGTGTGTATATATATTTTTTACCATATTTAATTCACATATTTAATACATTGTGCCATATTTAATAGTAAATATATAAATAGTTTAAGAACATGACTCTCTAACCAGACCACCTGGGTTTTGAATTTTAGCTCCATTACTTACTAGGTATATTTAAAAGCATATAGTGATTTAAAATACTAGCCTCATACAGTTGTTGCAAGGATTAGTGAGTTCCTTTACGAATGCATCTATGCCTCCCCATCTTAAGCTCTACATGAGTCTGACCTATTACTGTAACATGTATGGTACTTTCCAGGACAGAAACAAAAGGGCAAAGGGTATGGGGGGATAATGAGAGAACAGGTAAATGACATAAAATATTGTAATCGAAAGGTCCAACCTCCAGCTAATAAGATGACTCTGCTAGTTGTGAAAAACTTTTAGTATCACCAACTCTGCCAAGTATGACTGACAGAATTTAGGAGACAGCAGTGGGAGCAAAGTTGGGAGGAGAGTCAGGAGTGCTGATGTCTCCAGCTTCCCTGGTGAGGTGTCAAACGTCAGTAGAGCAAGATATCTAGGTTAAATATTTTATTTAAAAAAAAAAAAAACAAAACAGGTAACCGATAGAAAGTTTGCAAATAATAGAATTATTGGAAATTGGGAGGAAGAAGGAAAGGCAGAGTGATGGGTCATGAAGCCTCAACTTTCACTTGGAGAAGTTGAAAGACCAAGAAGTTATAGTATAAACATGTTAATGTAAAGTAAGTAGGCTTCCAAAAGAACTAAAATAGGAATGGTTAAAAGGAGTTGCCTCTGGTTAGTAGGGTGAGGTGGGGCAAGGTGGGGTTAGAAACTGGCTTTTTGTCCTTAGCTCCTCTATATTCTTTGGCTCTTTTTCTTTGTGTGTCTATTATTTGATATCAAGTGTTATAAAAGAGAAATGGACTCTTTACTGTAAACTTTTGGTGGCAGAGTGTGGGTCTTATTTCTTTTCTTTTTCACCATAATTATTTTCTTTCTAATCTAGAGGATGCATCTTTAAATGGTTGTTTTCCACTTTCTGTCCCAATGTTATCATTAAAATAATAAGCAATTCTGCCGGTAAAGAATAAATCGTTCAGGGGTTGAGACCCTGGAATGAAATGATTAAATCACCAGGGGAAAATTGAGGTTCCAATTTAGCTGCTATATATGCAAGAATATCCAAACTTTAAAACCATATGAATTTTTTAAATTACTTATAGATTTTGCTGAATTGATTATAAAGTATAGCTCTTGCTCAGAGAAGTGATTCTATGTTATTTTTATCTTGTTTTTTTCAGTTTTTTTCATCTGCATCTTATTATAAATGGCCAAATTAATATTTGAGCAGATACAAATAAGAATATTCATAAGCTACAAAATAACATGTTTACCTTTAAAAAAAAAAAGCACTTAGATGCCCCTTCTATTTATCAGTCAACTTCCTGAAAACTAACTCTAATCTCTCTACCCTGCCTTCATTTCTTTTCCAGATACCCCCTCCTCATTGCCCCTCAATCCTCAAGGTTTCCAATGAGCTATTCTTGTTTGGTTGCTTGTATTCATGTGTCTCTCAGCCAGCATGGGACACAACTGGCCAGTCCCCACTTCTCCATCCTTCTCCTCTTATGGCATACAGCCTGGTTCAACTCTTTGGACTCACAGGGCACATCCACAGTGATTTACTCCTTTCCCCAACTTCCAGATCACTGCTGGATCTCACCACCACAGTTCCAGATCTTTCTAGATTTTAAGTTTCTCAAAGTCATGGATCAAATATTCAACCTTGCTTCCTTCTCACATGGTGACCAGTACAGTACTGGGTAAATAATAGGTCCAAAAGATATTACTTTTTGTTTAAAACTTTAATGATTGACTCTCCAGATTCCTAACATCTGTATTCTAGTGCTGTGCCACAGTCTGGCCAATCCACCAAGCAAATGCAATGGCCTCTATTTTTGTGTAATTGTTTTCTTCTCCTTCAATTTATTTTTATTTTACTTTACTTGGTATAACTTTTCTCAGTAACCCAAATATTTTCAGAAACTTGATATTTTCATGGTCTATACAATGTATATTAATCCTCTTTTTCAAAATATTCTATAAACTAACATGCAAATGCAAATCCAAAATACCAAAATATAAATTATTTTATAGTATTCTAGACTTTTTAAAATGTATAATATATATCCTCATCAGCTTTTCAAGGGTATCTGAGTTGACTTGCAACAAAAAACTTATATCTAATAAGCTTATTTAAAATGAAATAGATTCTGGAAAGCATTATATTTCAGACCAAATTTCCAATTTGTGTTCTTTTGGCAAAGGCAAGCTTCGGTTTTTATTTTTTAGCTTGGAAATAACATGATTAAGTGATCATTTTAGGAAAACTTGTCTTCTGGTGTTAAAATATCTGTCTATGTATCTCTAACTAGTGGATGGAAGAGTTTCAACTTGGGGTCTAAACATGAAAAGATCTCATTTTGTTCCAGTAACTGTTCTCTAATTGTGCTATATTCATCCTACCTTTCCCACTGTGTACTTTAATGACACCTTGGGAAGATTCAGTAATTTTCCACTCAATTTCACTTATTTGAAATGTCTCATTTTCAGCAATAAAGAGTCAAGACTCTAGCGGCTTGTGGGTAGGGCTGGTTGGGGAACTGCTGGGAGAGGGGGTGCTCCAAGTCAGAAGGAAGAGGCTGCTTGTGAACCCCCTCTCACTCTGCCCTCTTGTAGGGTGAGCTGGTCCATTGTGTTGGGATGAGGAGGAGGAAGCGGTGAAAAGGCAAGCCTCTCTCTCCTGGCTGAGCAGGGAGCAGTCTTCTCCTTGGTTAATTGACACTCTACTCCTTCCAGGTCCTTCACGTGGCTAGTTCCCAAATGTTGCCACTCTTGAGTGGATGGGCCCCTGTGGGGACCTCTACCCTAAAAGAGGCAGTTCTCGTTCTGGATAGCCATCTTCCATCAATACCTCTTACACCTAGTGCCTCTGAGTGGTGGACTTTCCTTACCCAGAGGGTGACCTCTTGCGTGGAGTACCTGAGTAAAGGCTTAAGCTCAGCTCTCTGTATGGTGTCCACTTGACTTGCAGTGAACATATGTGTTCCTGGCATGCCTCTCCCAAGTTTCTACCTTGCAGCCTTACTAGTTCTTCTCCTCTGCTCTGAGGACACAAAGAAAAATCATGTCGCCTTCATCAGCAACCAGGAGCACTCCTAGACCTAAGTAACGGACATCTTTTTAGTGGGCTTGAAGGAAGAGAACAGGTTATTGACCTTGTTGGGTGTATGTTTTTGAATTTTCACTTTAGCTAGAGTATAGAGAAAAAGTAATGGATTGGGATAGACAAGAGGGAAAGTGAGAGCTGAAATCCTGGTAGCTTGATCTCAAGTGGTGAGGCTTTACAGAAAGAGTTCAAGGTACCAAGAAGTAGCCATCCTGGTGGGATATGATGAAAATAGTCATCCTAATGGGATATGATGAGCAAATAATTAAGTAGGTAAGACAATAATAAGTCATGGGAGGAGAGCCAAGCTTATGGCAGAACAAGAAAAAACAGGATGCAGATATGAACCTAAACAAGAGAGGTGAGTCATTTCAAGCTCAAGACATAAGGCATTTCTCCAGAAACAGAACTGAGGAGTGCATCTAAGCTGGTGGAAAATCCAAAGTGTAAGATAAAATACCTTTAGGAAATCAGAGCATGTCTGTAATATGAATGCCATAATGCTGGGCAATAGAGCTTACCACAGATAAGAGCTTCTTACATGATTCTAGTGGAGAAAGGAACCACAATTAACCCAAGGAGCACAGAGTGACAACCTGCCACACCTGCGAGGTCCTGACAGCAAGCACCGCATCACCAAATTTTCCAGGGTCATTAACAGAAACAAGGTGAAACTAGGACTCTGCAGAGGGACACTGTTAACACTCATAATCACATATTTCAGATGCTGCAAACCATCAGCAAGGAAATTAGGAAGCTGAATTAAGGATTTCTCCCGAGGAGAATGCAGATAATGAAGTCTATGTTGAATATAAACCAAAACCAATTAGTTCTCCAGCACTGCCACACACGATTATAAATTCAACTGATGCAGTTTAAACCAACAAAATGAAAAACACTATAAACTTATTAATTAACACTAAAACAAGTTAGTCATAGGACAAACAAGCTTTCTTATCATTTAATGGCATGTCAAATAATAAATCTTTCCTTGACATTTGTGCTCTGTTGTTGAAAGAAACAAACCACTAATAATCAGGTCTCCAATGACCACTCCAAAGCTTCATAACGATTCCCCTGCCCCCAGTATAAGCCTATCCCAAAAGGAGAGTAGGAGTCTCTAAGATTTTATAGGTGATAATTTTTGCTTCACTGCCAAACTTAGGAAATGCCTCCTGCTTTGATGGAACTACCTCCTCCAACTCTTAGTCTGCAAGGTTTTTCCGGGGCCTCACTATGGGATGCAAGGGCAAAGCAGGTGACCTTAGTTTAGACCAGTCAGTACATTTCTTCCTAGTGATTGGCTCAGGGATGAGACTGTGACTCAGTATAGTCAGAGAAGGAGTGAATACTTGGGCTTCCGTGGAAACTATCCAAAAAGACTGTTCAGCTGGACTTCCAACTAAAGGAGTAAGGTTAAGGCAGCTGTAGCCTCCCTGTGACCGCAAGCTCAGAACCCTATTGCTCATGGAGCCAATTTGGAAAAAGTAGAGTTGAGAGATGGAGAGAAACATGTTCTAAAGCCAAACATACTCCTGGACTTTTCATTTACAAGAGTCAATGCATTTTCCTTTTCACTTGATTCAGTTTGAATTGGTTTTTCTATCACTAATATGAGAGAATATCTTAGTTGATACAGTATGCAATACAATTGAAGAAACCCAGCAGATATTACCCCCACTCATCTCATTTACATGGTATTTATTAGATGCTGCCATGGTTCTTGATCATGGGGTCTCACAGCCCATCTGGGGAAAGGGTATGTGCCGTATGGAATAAAAAACAACAACACAAGCCGACAAGGGGTAAGTACCAGATGAAACGTGCCAGCAGTTTGGTGAGCACCAAAAGTACAAGAAGATACAGCATGGTACCTAAGATACACCAGCACCCTCCACCATGAGAGCTGTTAAGGTTATCAAGCCTGACTATAATGTTTATCTTTACAATTCATGGGATTTTGTGTTTGTTCAAGTTGGGGTATAAATAGATCAATGATTAATTCCCACACTGTATATGCATAAAAATCCAACAAGGTCACAAGTTATAATGTTAATCTTCTCAACCCATCTAAAACTTCTAAAAATAACCTAAAGCAAAAAGAAAGCAAAGGCAAAATGACATACAGTAAGGCCTTGAGTTTCACTTCCCTAAACTCCACTGAAATTTTAACTATCGCAATTGGGAAAATTATTTCTTATAATTTTTCTTCTGAAATAATCATAGATTCAGAGGAAGTTCCAAAAGAAAAATGTACAGAGAGAGCCCACGTATCCCAGCCTCCCACAATGACTATGTCCTTTACAACCAGAGTACAATGTCCAAACCAGGGAACTGACATCAGCAGGATCCACAGAGCTCATGCAGACTTCATCAGCATTGCATGCATGCACTCGTGTGTGTGTGGGGGGGGGGTGAGTGTGTGTCTGTGTGTGTTGGGTGGGGACCCGTATGATAACTAATTGTAGAGACCTCATTGCTACTCTCTGCCTACCAGGCCTTCTGAAAGAAGGGTCCATGGGTTCATCTCAATCAGTGTATGTAACTTTTAAAGTCTCCAGTTTGAGAGTTTGGGAGTCAGTCCCTTCACTCTAGGCTTCTGGATCCTTCTGTGATTTCATCTGACCCTTCCCCAGAGCTCCATATTGTACTAGGAAGGCCAGTCTTTGCTTGGCCCTAAAGCGATGGATGATAGCTTCCCTTATCCTTCCATAACAAGAGAAGTCACCCAAAAGATTTTTATTCCAAAAGATCTTCTCCAAGTTGAATTGCCTTCTGGATCTCCAAACATGGAAGTGGATAAAATAGTTGTTTTTTCTTCAAAGCCCACCTCACCATACACCCTAATACAATTTCCAAGATGCCTTAACATTTCTAAACAAGTTTAACGATAACAATAACTTGGACCCCTTTAAAACAGATTTCCATTCCCTTTGCCATTTAGAATATGGTTCACTAAGTCTTCATGAGACCAAAGAATCCACACTTTTCAACAGGCCCCCAAGTCATTATTATCACCATGTGAGACTGGGAAACATTGCCTTAAGCAGTCATGCGCTGGACTTAAAGCCCATGATTTAAAGCCCCTAACGAGGATAGAAATGGAGAACGTTTTTATGGAGTGCATGCGAGTTTAAAACATTTAAGAGTTCAGATATCTCTTCAAGTTACTGGTTTCATTTCCTTTGGATATATACCCAGAAGTGAGACTGCTGGATCCTATGGTAGTTCTATTTGTAATTTTTTAAGGAACTTCCATACTGTTTTCCATAATAGCTGTACCAATGTATACTCCCACCAACAGGTATACAAGGGTTCCCTTTTTTCCACATCCTAACCAACACTTAACTTTTGTCTTTTTGATAATAGTCATTCTTATAGGTGTGAAGTATATCTCATTGTGGTTTTGATTTGCATTTCCCTGATGATTAGAGATGTTGAGCATTTTTTCATATATCTGTTGGCTATTTGTATGTATTCTTTTGAGAAATGTCTATTCGGGTCCCTTGCATGTTTTTAAATCAGATTATTTGTTTTCTCGCTATTCAGTTGTTTGAGTTCCTTATACATTTTGGATATGAACCCCTTATCAGATACATGGTCTGCAGATATTTTCTCTGATTCCATCTCATCACTCTGTTGATTGTTTGCTTTACTGTGCAGAAGCTTTTTAGTTTGATGCAATCCCATTTGTCTACTGAAGAAAAATTTTATAAAAGGTTTCCCAATTCTTAAACTTTTGAAGTGGCAGTGCAGTAGAAAGTGCAGGGGATTTATATTTATGAGAATCTTGATTCTAAGCTCTAGTTTCTCCCACTTACAGGTTGTATGCCCTTGACATAAACCTTTCACACACATTTACTGGATAACATTCTATGCTGAACGCTAGCCTCCAAGAGTTCATGCTCCAGTAGGAGAGGCAGAAAGTAATCAAATACCACTGTAAAATGGTATAATTGCCAGAATGAAGCATGCAATGTAAACACATTTAGGGTGCTTACAAGGCAATTTATTCAGACTGAGGAGCTCAAGGAAGACTTCTGTGAAGAAGTGATATCTCAGCAGATTTACTGGATTTCCGGAGCCTCATTTTCCTCATTCTGTAAAATGGGAATAAACGCTTTACTGCACAGAGTGGTTGTACAGATTAAATAAGTTAATCCAGCACATTATTGGCCCTCAACAAGTATTAAATAACCTCTCCTCCACCTCCGGCCTTTTTTTGGTTAAGGAATCCTAAAAACAATCAATGAAAAAGAATACAGAGAACATAACATAGAGAGAAGCTTCTCCAAGTATAATGAGGTATAAAACAATAATAACTAATGGACCTTAACCTTTCGTTCTAAATATAAAGTGAAATCTCCCCAGGTGCTGCCTTCTCCATTTGGTCTTCATTTAATCGTACTTTATTTCAGAGCAAGAATTGCTTCCTCTATATTCTGTGCAGTGCTGTGCCCTGTATCCAATATGCTGTTGGATGAGACTAAGTAAATTTTATTTAAATTAAATTGACATACACACTCATAGTCCATACTTTGCAAGCCATGTGTAATCATTAAGCCAATTAACAACCCTATAAGGAGGTTATATTCCTCCCATTTAATTATTCCTGGTTTGTAATCCATGGTCAAGGAAATCCGGAGATTGAAGCCTTCTTCTCGGGCTAATCAGTAGCTAATGAAGATTTAAAGGAAGGCTTCCTGGTTTCCTTTCCTTTAACGGAGATGCCAATCCCTTTTTCCAGTTGATGGTTAATTTATTAAGAAAAAATCATTAAAAGGAATTAAAAATTCTATTCTCCCCTGATAGACACACATTACATTTCAGAAGTAGACCTTAGCTTTCTTAATGTAATAACAATAGATCATCTTAAAAATTTGCATCCTGAAAAACAAGAACAGATTTTAAAGTTGCAAAAAAAAAAAATCCCTTTAGTAAAATAAAGTCAGTTTCTACAGATAATTAACTAGTTGATTTGTTATTTTTTAAGCTTTTGAAATAGCTGAAGATTTTAGGTAGTTTAAGATTTTTGTTTTTGTCTGGTTTTTCATTTGCTGATTTTAGCTTTTATGCTATGACCATATTTGTAAGACATTCCACTGGGGACAAAAGAAGCGTGATTTGTGATTTTTAAATCAAAACTTTGCTGAGTTCATTATAAAAGAAATACAGCTAGCATAACCTGGAGCACACAGTAGACAAGCAATGCATTGAGGACCAGTGATTACTGAACATTAGATCTGGTAGGGACCTACAGACTCTAATCCAGAGACTGCTAAGGTTGATACTGGGAGATATATGTATATAGATCTATATACATATATAGATATGTATATAGATCTATATACATATATATATGTATATACTTTTACTTTTTAAAAAACAAAAAAGCTGATAAACTACATATATATATATATATATATATATATATATATATATATATATGTAAATCTCCTGCCAATATGGAGTTCTACTGCCAATATGGAGTTCTACAAATTTTTTAACTAGTTTGGAAACTTAAATTTTGGAGATTCCACCTAAAAAAATCTAGATTTCTAGCTTCTCTTGAAAAATAGGTAGATATGGCAACACAGGGCTCACAATCCTGCATGATTATTTTTGGCTGGAGCTGAGTAGAAGCTTCCTTTTTAGAAGGGGTGAATGTTGTGTCATCAAACACCATCCTCTTTCCCTCACTTACTGTTCCTTCCTGCCCCGAAGGCAATCTGAGTTTGGATCACCAGCCCTATCCTAACACCCTCGTGTTGCCAAGAAGGAAATTTATCCAGAGGAAATAGAACAAATTACTTCTATGGCTCTGGTAATGCTACATAATAGACAAACCTCAAAAGCTCAGCAACAAACAACAGTAAGCATTTGTTTTGCTCATGTGTCTGGGGGTCAGCTGTGTTCAACTAATCTAGGCTGGGTTGGTCTGGGGTGACTTGGCTTTTCTCCACTTGTCACTCATTCTCCTTCTAGCACCAGCACACCAGCAGGGCAACTTCTTCTCAAGGCAATGACAGAAATGGAAAAGGTCAAGGGGAACACACGAGCTCTCTTAATATTTAGGGTCATAGCTAACATGCCTTCACATCTGCCTCTTTCAAGTGGGCAAAGCAAATCATATGGCTGACCTCAAGTCAAAGGAATGGGGAAACGTGCACTGCCTCTTTAATGGGGGGACCTTCCAAAGCGTATCATGGATGGGAGCAGGGGTAAGGTTAAATAATTAGAGCCAGTAACCCAATCTACCATGGAAGGGGTAGTCAATCCCCCATTGCACAGTCTCCATCAAGCCTAACCTCACTCATTCATCTTCCATTTCTGCCCTGGAGCCATCTGATTTGGAGGCAGCTGGTCTAATCTCATGACACAGACAAGGAAACTTGAGCAGAGCCAACAGAATCAGAGCCCTGAGAAGAACCTGCCTCTTAACCTAGTGTTCTCCACTTCTCATTTTGATGACAGAGCACTATTATCTTACCTGTGTGAAATAAAATAATTCCTCAAAGTTTTTGCCAATAGAATTTCGTATTTGGAAAGAGCTACATTAAAGCTTGAAAGGCATTACATAACCGGACTACAAATCACTCATTAGGCTGAGTTCTAAGTACTCAAAGCAATCTCCTCCTTAATAATTCTCAGAGTCTAATTGCACCTGATGTGGAAATATGGCACTAGAGACCTCCATTAGGGAAAAAAAAGAGCTTCCTACAAATTAGACAGCATTATTTATTTTAGGTTGGAAAATCTCAGCAGGCTTCCCTTTCAGAATTGTAGTTTTTCTTGTTCTCTGCTTCTAAGACTTGATACTTTTTAAAAAACACTATACTCAAAAAGCTAATAAACCATTGACTCGCTCATGAATGAAGAAAGGAGAAACAAAGCTTAGTAAATGAATTTTAACATGTTAATTTGGAAGATCATCAATAAATGGCCATGGGGATCCCTTAATAATTCCTTACAAGGGAAGGTCCACTCAGACAGAAGTTCCTTTTTCCTGTAGCAAGAGTCCCTGCACTGCCCTTCCTCTTCTCCTAGCTTGCAGGGGTGAGCAGTCCCCCAAAGTCCCCCGAGCTCTGTTTGCTAAGCCTAGAGGCAGCCCCAGTACACAGCTCCCAAGGGTTGTTCTAGGACCCAACCCTAGTAGCTTTAGGTTTCCAGAAGCACTGTTGTCACACAGGCAAAATCAACCTCCCACCCCACAAAATGAAGAGGCACAAATGTAGAAATCAGAAACCAGGAAGGTGCCAGCAGGTCACAAGATCTAAAGCTTCCAAAAGCACCTGCAGTCCCAAAGTTCACCACACGGACCACGCCCCGACCATGCTCACACACCTCACTGTGTTCAAATCCTTTCCATCCCTTGATCTATGATACTTCCCCAGCCTGATTTTGTTTTCTTGGGGAAAGATAGACTGCGGAGGAAGGAGAACAGACAAATAGGAGTATCTATATCTCTCCTCCCCTCCTTCCAAGTCTAGAGTAAACTATTTTTCTTTCTCTAAAATCTTTCCTACCTACGATATAAATATTTTGTTGACAGCTTTGCTGGTTCAAGCCTTTCCACGTGAGCCAGCCAGCTGGGTCCATGCTATGGTGCCTCGCCCAGGCCCTGGCTCACACCTTCGTCTCCTGTGAGTACGTCATGATAACATCACCCTTCCCCAGGGAGAGTGGAGTGCATGGAGAAACAAAGCTCACCTAATAACTGGACATTGAAGAATTCCATAAGGAGTGCGTCCCTCCATGAACGTCAACATATCCAGCAGGGATGAGAAACAGGATTTCAAGATAAAGCACGTTATTATCCACTTTCAAGGATTTAAAATCACTTAAACCACACAACCATGGTGAAAGTTTGCATTTTCATTTTGTAGACCAGGTGGGGTGGGGGCTTGAAGTTGTGAGACAAGAAGTCATTTTTTCAAAGTCACACGTAGTAAGGAGTAGAGTTTTTGTCATGGGGTTGGCAGTGGGTGGGTGGAGGAAAATCTTGGACCCTGCCAGGCCCCTTTGTCCTTGATTAAATACTACAATTACAAGTCCTGTTAAACGATCCTTTCAGTGCCTGTAAATATATGTAAGGAATAAAATCAAAGTTCTCTCTCTCACAAAACGGTTGATCTTGCCATTACAAGCTTATGCTTCTGTTTGTGTGTCTCTCTGAGATGGTTTCTGCACATATTTTAAAGCTGTTTTGGCAAAGCATTAATACTGCCTGACTGTATTTTTCTACAAGAATTCTTTAGGACAAATTGACTGGTACCAAGAAGCTTGCAATCCAAGAGCAGAAGTTTCCAAAGTCTTGGTTTTGGATAATTTCAGAAATTGTGCCAATGTGTATAAAACCTGCCTTCCTCCAGACAGCGGGAGAGACTGAGGATGTGAGTGTGCGATGGGCAGAGTTCAGAAGGCTTGCCACACAGCACTTCCTGTGGTTTAGATTTCCATCTGTTCTTCAGCTGCCAGGGTGACGCGGGAAAAAATGACCAAGCTCTCTTGGGCAGAGTTGCAATAAAACCTTCACCACTGCCTTTTCCTACTTTTTTCTACCATTAAAGATTAAAAATATACTTTTGCTAGGAAGGAGTAATAAAATATAAAATTTTGTGAATATGACAGAATATGACAGTCTTTGTCCTAGTTTTTGGTCTAATGGGAATTTGTCTCTGAAAGCTAACCACAGTCTCTATATCTTATAGTCATTTGGCATGCTTTATAAACGTCTTTGCACTATATGAATGCAATAAGCATTCATAACCGTAATTCAGCTTTTTCAGCTTCAATTTGAAGGATAGCCATTGTTCTTTCATAATTCGTTTCGGGACTATCAAAGAAAGGTCGGGCAATCCATCTTGATATAGGATACTTGAAATATTCCCAGTGTTCTGGGGTATAGCCTTCTGGAATTTCTACTAACCTCAGCTTCACCAATAAATACACTCACCAGAATTATGCCAACTGCTACTGGAATCCCAGTCAACAAAATGTAGAATCTCATTAATTTCAAAAAACGTCTGTCATAGAATCCAGAAGTCTTGATGAAAAACAGTCTTTTCCAGTGGTCTCCACTGTGTCGCATAGGAGTGACAGTCTTCGGAAAGTCATTGGTGAGGAAGCCCCCCCAATCCAAGTCGAGTGCCAAGGCGACGGGCCGGACAGAGCGGCCACTGCAGGGACCGAAGCCCGCTGCAATAAACTCATGGCCACCATGGCTACTATCTGTGTTGCTTTTAGCTAGAACTAGAAATCACATCAAGGCTCTGGTACAACAGCCACAGGAAACTAATAGACCTTAAAAAAAAAAAAAAGTTTCCAAATAAGCTTTTTCTGAAGGCATGCTTTTACTACACCTGGAGACTTACAATACGTGACTTTTCAGCATCCCATCAACTGACTGGTACCTTACCAAGAGACATCACAAATCCCCTGGCTGGGCAGAGATGTAAATAATTCTTTAAAAACAAACGTTGGACTTTGTCATTTTTTTTTTTTTTTCTGTTGTAAAATCAGAATATCAGTGAGCAAAATCAATTCTAGAGGAGAAGTAATAAAATATTTGGGATATATTCTTCAAAATACTTGAAAATATTTTTTCATGTGATAGTAATACCTGCTTCAGTTGTATTTCAAGCAGTAATGGGTCAGAATAGAGGATTTCCCCAAAACCATCTTGCCATATAGTCATCCTTGATTTTTGGTACTTGACAAAGAGATACTATCAATATTGATTAACTATCAATTTTAGACTGTTGTTAATTTTTACTTTTAAAGCACATTGGTAAATATCTAAATCATGCCCTAAACTGTTCATTTAATTTTCAAAGTTTGTGATAGAGCTATCACTTTTAAATGATAGAATTCTGAAAGCCAAGAGTGTGTTCTTCCATACCTCTATTTTTGCAGTTGAATGACAGCTTTATTTATTTATTCCAAAGTTGATGCCAAACTCTGATTTCTGACTCTCAAGGAAAAGAATAAAAGATATGGGCCTCTCTGAACTCCAAAGGAGACCAAGGCAGGTCCCACCATGACACACTCTCCTAACACTTAATAATTCTCCTTGACAACACCTGCCACAATTATAACTAATAATCAATTGTGTAATTCTTTATATGATGTTTTTCTTTCTCTACTAGCATAGGTCCCAGGAGAGTAGGATGCATATATATACCTCATTTACCTTTTATCTTCAATGCTTAACATTGCTTGGCTCATAATAAATATCTGTTGAATGAATGGATACAATAAATGTATGATATTGTCATTGCTTATTGAGCTTCCCAAGTTATATGCTTAGCTCTGATATTAATTATTGCATAAATGGATGGGAAATCTGTGTCACATGGCATATCCCCCACTTGAGAATATGTCAGTCTTAATAGTACATTTATAAAACTATTTTATTTATATTATTTGAACATTACAAGGAGGATAAAGTCAGAAATATTGGGACTAGGTATTAAACACAATCGATAAAACATTACATGACATAGAGAATACAGCATCAGTATCTAGCACTGTGAATATTAAATTATCAATGTAAGTACCAGATAGGGATTTTTCACTTAAATAATTTACAACCTTATTACATCATAATAAATGAGAATGATATGGCTTTTTATTCATGTATATTGATATAAAGAAAAAGTTATTTTATCTGTCTTTAAGATACATAAACCAAGATCCCAAAGTAAAATATTTACAGATTATTGTAATCAAATTCTGATCATGACAATATATATTAATAACTACTCAATAAATGTACACTGGATGAAAATGATATGTAAAGATACTGTGGAAGATACAAAGAAAAATGACATCCTTCCTGCCACAAGGAGACTAAAATTACTCAATGTGGGAATGGTTCAGAAAATCAGCCCTAAGGGTACTACCCATCCTCCCTCCCCACTCCCCAACACCTTCCAACTCCTGCACACACCTGTACCTCCAACCAACCTCCCTCACTGCTAGATAAGCAGGGTCAGTTGGTCTGGTCAGGAAAGGAATCAGGGGAAAAGATGGCTTGAGCTGCAATTTGAATGATGGTTAGAAGTGAGATAAGCGGTGAGGAAATTCCAAGCCAAGGAAATCACTTTGAAACAAAGTTGCAGAAATAAAAAAACCATAAAGCATACTGAAGATAATGAATAGGCCTATTGGACCATATGTCTTAGTAAGGGACATGCAGCAGAAGCTATTGTGATAATAACTTCTATCCTGTTCTACATGCTGAAAAACTTTTTTCCCCTTTCTGCCCCCAGAAGTGTATAAACTTTTTTACCCTTTCAGGGCTGGCCTTGAAGAACAGCCCCACTCATGGTACTGAGGGATGAGGCAGGAATTGCTCCACACTGAAAAGCTGATGCCTGGACTAGAAACAGAAGTCTTACCCAGAAAGGGAGTGATCACTCTGAGACTGCAAAAACGACATGGACTTTCT
This sequence comes from Balaenoptera ricei, assembly GCF_028023285.1. NCBI lineage: Eukaryota > Metazoa > Chordata > Mammalia > Artiodactyla > Balaenopteridae > Balaenoptera > Balaenoptera ricei. Next base: position 108,664,651 of record NC_082645.1, on the reverse strand, counting down.
GGAGGAATCATGTGAGGTAGCTCAGGGGCCCAACCCCAAGAATCTTTCCATTTCATCTAAATTTTCTAGTTTCTGCCACAAGTTTTCTTATTAACTTTTTAATTTCTTCTGGCCATTAGTGATTTTCTATTTGCTATATCTTCTAATAATCTACCACAAGCTTTTATTATAACCCTAATGCTAGCATGTGTCCCTTCTATTTACTTGATCAATCTCTCCAGAGGCTTATCAATTTTATTTTTTTCTCTTTAAAGAACTATTTTTGGCTTTATTATGCCTCTTTATCATGTGTTTGTATTCTCTTTCATTAATTTGTGCTGTCATTTTTGTTATTGCCTATCTTCTACTTTCTTTGGGTTAATTTTGCTATTGTTTTAAAAAATTTCTTGTAAAGGCTGTTTAGCTTGTTAATTTTTAGATTTTTTTAAATCAATATAAGTATCTAAGAACATATATGTTCCTCAAAGTGCTGATCTAACCCCAACTCACAAGATTTTATATTTAGTATATGTGTTATAGATCAGTTCAACCTATTTTCTAATTTCCATTGTGATTTTCTGAGTATTTAGAAGTATATTTTGTAATTTGAAACATATGGAAATCTTAAAGCTTTACCATTGATTCATATTATCTTCATATTGTGAAATGGAATAAATGTTGTAGGATTCCAATCCTTTGATATAATTTGTGTATTCCTTTTTGTCCAATTATCTGTTAATTTTTATATCTGTTCCATATGTATTTCTTAACATGTATTGAATAAAATACAACTTACCAAAATTCATGGGATGCAGAAAAAGCAGTGCTTAAAAGGAAATTTATAGCATTGGCTGCTTATATTAGGAAAGAAGGAAGATCTAAAATCAATAATCTAAGCTTCCATCTTAGGAAACTAGAAAAAGAAGAGTAAATTAAACACAAAGTAAACAGAAGAAAAGATAATAAGAACTAGAAGAACAAAAATCATGAAATTAAAAACAGGAAATCAATAGAGAAAATCAATAAAATCAAAAGCTGGTTCTTTGAAATAATCAATAAAATTGATGTGCCTCTAACCAGGCTAGACAAGAAAAACAAGAGAAGACACAAAGTACTAGTATCAGAAATGGAAGAAGAGACATCACTACAGATCACAACTCTATGTCCACAAATTTGATAACCTAGATGAAGTTGACCAATTCCTCGTGAGACACAATTTTCAGAAACGCAGAAAAGAAATAGACAATCTGACTAGGTCTATTCTGTTTGACACTATAATGTAGACTCATCAGTTGTAATTAATGTGCCATTGTCATGCAGGATATTGATAGTTGAGGAGTCTGTGAGTTTGTGGGGATGGAAGTAAATGGGAACTCTGTACTTTTCACTCAATTTTGTTTTGAACCTAAAACTACTCTAAAAAAATTTTATTAGAAAAAGAATACATGTTTTGTAGTTGATGCAATGATCTCTACATATATGTAGAGATATACAGATCTCTTTTGTTAATTACATTGTTCAAATCTATATCCTTGCTGACTTTTTGTCTATTTATTGTAAAACAACACACACACACACACACAGACTCACAAACACATATTTTACTTCCATTTTTCAGTTATCCTCACTCTCAGCTACACATCCCACCATTATTGGAAGCGGAAGTCTGTGTCATGGCAATTTTTTGTTAGTCTATGCCATTCTCCATTTCCTTCAAACAAACATTCATCCTGTCAAACTCCTACTCAGGCTTCAAGATCTTCCTTAAGGGTGACTTTTCCAGACTGGTTTCCTGACTGCGTGGCACAGCTAGTGGCTCACGCTTTGTCACTCTATATGGATTATCATCATACTCTTGTCACCTGTTATTTATTCCTTCAAGGGCAGAGTTTTTCTATATCCAACACCTCAAATGATTACTTCAAATACTGTATACTAAACAAATGTTGGCAGCATAAATGGATGATAAAATTCATTTGGCAGAATTATAATGGGAAAAATGGGAGATTTGGCCAAACTCCCTCCAACCTCAATCCTTTCTCCTATTCATGTTGGCTTACAATTTTTCTATGGTTTCTGACACTTGTGTTTCTCCTGCTCAGATACAGAATTATATCATTTCTAACTTGGCTAAGCAGTCCCTGTTCCTGCTTTCCGCTCAGATTAGTGATGAAAGACCATGTAGAAAGAGAGGCCACAAGGAAAAGTCTGAAGGCAGCTCAGCAGACAAGTGAGGCTGTCTCAGACGTTCCAGCCTCAGCAGAGCTGCTAGCTGAATTCAGCCACATGAGTGAACCCATCAGAAGAACTGCCCGGCTGATTCCAACCAACTGCAGAATCATGATAAATAATAAATCATTCAAACGTATGGACACCAATGGGGGAAAGCTGCGGAGGGGTGGGGATGGTGGTGTGATGAATTGGGCAATTGGGATTGACATGTATACACTGATGTGTATCAAATTGATGACTAATAAGGTCATTATTAAAAAAATAAATAAAATAAAATCCAAAAATTAAAAAAATAATAATAATAAATCATTGTTGTTTTAGTCCTAAAATAAATCATTTTAGGTTTTGGAGTGGTTTGTTATACAACAATAGATATGGGAAATGCCACCATATCATTCTGTATATTTGAGGCAAAAAGAAATGCAATAAGGAATTTAGTTTTACAAAATCATTGGAAAGGCAAGATGAGCCCCTCCTGGACTATGGAGTCCAAGGTTACGGATACACCTCCTAACTGTGACCCAGATGTCAGGAAGCTTCCATGGCTGCTACCGCAGGTGTTGTCACAACTGCCTCTCAAACCTCAAAGCTGTTGACTGAAAACTGAGTGCTTGAGTCTGCTTCTACCTACTCACCCACCACCCCCCCGCCTTGCATCCCAGCCACCACAGCAGCTGGAAGATGGCACGCACGTCATTACTGCCTTCCAAATCTCTTACAACTGCTTCTAACTGGCACACCTTCCATCATATCCAGAATCCTAGATTCCAGAGACTTTGAAAAGTGTTGGTTCAGCTTTCCAACCTCAAAGACTGGAAGGTGCATGGAATGAATGATGAGAGAAGTCTAGTATTCATGACCACAGTCCTCTGACTCTGAATTTAGTCAGTATGACACACAGAAATGATGTAGGAATGGGAACACAGCAAATATGATTTCCCATTCTGGTTCTGATGTTTATTAAGTGTTTGAACATGGTCAATCAGGGAACCCTCATCCCTGATTTGGAGGGTTTTTCAAGAACTCAACACTGCTTTCATAAATTGCCTGGCAAAATGCCTGGCACATAGTAAGTACTCAATGATTGATAATGGTTATTATTAATGGAGGAGAGGACAAGTGAACAAAAAACTACAGTATACAGAAAGTATTATTTGATCATGTAGGAAAGACATCTAACAGATTGGGAGAGAGAAAAGACATCTTAAAGAAGGTGATTTTGAAATTTGAGATGGGCCAGGCAAAAAAATGGCACAAAAGGGAATTCAGTATATTGAGGTCTCTCTCTGGTCCCTTCCATAATTCTCTAGGTAGGACCATGACTCTGGCGGTTCTGTGCTTATTTCCAGAACCTTTCATAAGAATGGTATTTAGTTTACTGTCATTAGCCTCTGATTTTCTCCCTTTCACGTTTCCAGCTTCATGGTATAGTATTGGAACAAATATTGGACTAGAAATATATCTGGGTAGCAATCCTACCTTTGCCACCAAGTAGTTTTATCAGCAGCTGATCTGAGATACAGCACTTAGCTTCTGAGTTTTCACCTCCCTTTCTGTAAACAAAACCTACAACTAAAAATGCAAAAGCAAACAAACATGACTTGGATAATTTCTGTGACCACTTCCAACTTTGACAATCTCAGAAATACCTTGATCCACTTATCCCCAAGCATAGCCCAGTGGTTTTTAACAATTGACTCGCCATCCATATATCAGGCACTCTACCCCTGTCCAAAATAGGAATCCAACAAGAGAATACGTATCCAGCAACGAGATGAAAGCTTACTTAGTAGATTTACATATTAACCACTAGGTTTGGCCTTCATAGATATACTTCATCACACTGATCAACATTGGTTGGATAAATGTTGGAGCCAATGGAAAAAAAAAGGGTAGTAAAAACCTGGAATCTTTATGAAATATGTTATTGATCTTCAAGAATCATACTCAGATGCTTTCAAGTAGCTCCCATCCAAGCATCTCTTTAACAGAAGATAGGGTACTTGGCAGGTGTTAGGGAACAAGCTCTTGTTAATGTGAGCTTGGAGATTTGTGCACATGATGATGCTAATAGTACCCTTTTAAAATATACAAAAAGTACTTTGACTTTATTAGGATTTTTTTAGACTAGTCGCATAATAATTCTATTGCTTTTAAAATTTTATAAAAATAGCTATTTTCTTCTTTTTGTCCCTCTAGCAAATAAACAAACAAGGAGAAAGGGGAGAAGATTCACAATTAGCTCAGAACAGAAATATATTTTCAAGTCTATACATGAGAAAATGTTAGAAGATAAAGCTATAAAAAATCCTATCTAGTCATATTAATAAATTCTAGTGATCACGTGGGGAAGAACAAAAAGCCCACTGACTTTCATTTGAATAGGCATCTTCAATACTCGTCAAACTGCCAATTTTGTTTCAGGCTTTGGAAACGCGTGCACATTTGCATTATTTTTCTCCCTCTGCCTTCTCCTTTTTCAAAAACTGATCTCTGGGCAATGGTGTTATATTTCTATTTCACTTCTTTTTAACACATCAAGGGCGAGGGCAAAGCAGAGCATATGCACAGGAAATGGGTTAGTGCAAATGCAACTACACACCAAAACCACATGCCTGGGAAAAGACAGTGACAATGTTGGATAGACTTTTTTAAAAGAAAAATTTCCTGGAAATAAAATAGTTTCTTTACATCAATTATATGCACCAAAAGCATGTTTCCTCCATCTGTCTTCCACCCACCTAATCAGGGTATGGAATTAATGCTTTGAAAAACTTTATAAGCATAGATTAAATATTAATATGTTTCTTTCTGAGGCTGCCTATTAGGAAAAAAAACACATCCTTTATCTCTTTTAAGTAACCACTTGGCATTTGTTAGGTGTATATTTGGTGTAACATTCTCTTAACTAGATGAAGAAAATGGCAAATGATGCCATGACTTCTGATTACTGTTAGCAACATCCAATAGTGAAAACAACAAATTATATATATACATAAATATTTGACTTATATCCAGAATATATAAATTAGACTTTAAAATGAATGAGATAGGCTGACAACCTAATTTAAAATGGGCAAAAAATTCGAATAGATTTCCTTTCCTTTTCTAATTCAGAGTTTCTCTCTTAGGAATTTGCCTATTTGAGGTATTTTTCTTGTCAGTTGAGATCTTTGTATATTAGAAGTATTTGCCTTTCTTGTTTATTTTTATTATAAACATTAACCCAATTATGTTTGCCTGTGGCTTTTTTATTTTTTCTTTTGCCATAATGAAAATTTACGTTTTTATGTATTTAAATATTACTATTTTGTCCTTCTATAATATCTGGGGTTCCTGTCTTGATTAAGAGAGTTTCACCCTATTAATGAAAAAATAAACAGTAAAACATAGTCAAATTAATAAAACTCAAGACCAGTTCCTTGAAGAGACTAATATAATAGCTAATCCCCCTCGAGAACACAATTAAGGAAAAAAAGAAGAAAGTAAGAAATTCAAGATTAAGAATGAGAAAAGACTGGATAAAAAAGAACAAATTAAATGTCAGTAAAAAGAAGTGACACAACTGAGTTAGTCTCTTCAACAAGTCAATGTTATTATCAAAAAGGAGGAGGAGAACGGTTTTAAATTAAAGACTTAAGAGACAAGACAACCAAATATCTTCTATGATTAAATTCGGGATTCGGAAAATCAGCTATAAAGTGTTTGGGGAACAATTGGAGAAATTTGAACATGAACTGGATGATAAAAGTTATTAAGAGATTGATTTCAGTGTGTTAAATGATATTGCAGTTATGTGGGAGAATGTTTTTACTCTTCGGAGAGAAATGCTGAATTGCTTAAAGATGTAGGGTCATGATTTCTCTAATTTAAAATGGTTAACGATAGCTGGGGGTTATATGGGTGCTCATTGTATTCTTTTGAAACTTTTTAGGCATGTTTAAAATCTTTATAATAAAATTAAAAAGAATACAGGACGGGGGAAAATATATAAGTTAATGCTACATGCAATTCTAAAGCAAAATGTTTTTGAAACCTGGAAAAATGGGTGCTATTCATTGTAAAGCATAAATTATTATGAATTAAAAGAAGATGTGTAAATCTTGCCTAGACCAATTACTGTAGAAAAGATTTGAAAGTGATTATAGATCGCCCCTTAAAAAAAAATGCACCAGGGCCAGATGCCTCCACAGCTGGATTCTATTCAACCTTTGGAGGCCAAATGATCCCAATGTTTTAAAAATTATTGTAGGCCATGGAAGGGGACAGCAATTGCTCCAATCCACTTCAGGAAGCTAAAGAAATCTTCCTGGCAAAATGTAATAAAGTCACTTCCACAAAAGAAAAGATGACCAATCTCACTCATGTACAGAGCTGCAAAATTCTCAAAGAAATAATAGAAGACAGATTCAATTTTATGTTGCTCTCTTTAAAAAGTAAAAGAAATACTTCTGTTATAATTTGTTATATAAGGGGTATTTCTGTGAGAATTGTGAATGCCTGGAGTAATCAACATATTGAAGAATAAGAGAAGGGCATTGAAATGCCTAGAAGAATAAAATAAATGCAGGGTTTAACTATGCATGTAAGAAATTGAAAAGTTCCCATTCTATGTTTACTAATCATTTCCTTCTTCTTCATATCAAGCCAAAATCTGCCTCTCAGTAATTTTTACAGATGGAGAAATAAAGGTCCTGGGACATTAATTCCCTAAGGCCAGACTACAAATTAAATCCAAAGCAGGATAGAAAACCCAGAGACTGGTTTCCCGTCCAAACTGTTCTTTCCTTTCAAGTATGTGCCTCTCTTTGAGATATGCCCCAAGGATTCTGGTGGACTTATAGTGCTCTGCATGTGGCGTGTGGGCAAAATATACAGCCCAGCAGAGAGTTTCACATTCAAATCACATTATGTTAAGTGAAATTTTCTTCCAAAGAGTGATCTGTCTTCTAAACACAGTAACAAATCCATATCAAATTTAATTCCTTTGCCCATAAACAACATGGAGGCACTCAGCTTTGTCAAATGGCTCTGGCTCTGGCAAAGACTAATGGAAGCCCATAAATATCACACCTCTCAAATCATATTTTCCGTGCTGCTTTTTAATATTCCCTTGGCAAGGGGAAGAAAAGTGTACCTTATGAAATAGCATTCAGCCAAAAAGCCACTGGAAATAAATTCAATTGTTTAATTTTTATCTTAATATTAGAGAACAAAGAAATGTTTATGGCAAAGTATTTTTCTTATATTTTGGTTTGCGATTCTGACACTTTATTTACTTATTGCTGAATAGGACAAATTGTATACTTTCAATAGCCAAATACAATTATTTTAATTTACCCACCCCAATCACAGTCACTACAGTGTCATGGCAAGCCACCTACTTCTGTGGACCTCTTTTCCTATTATAAAAAGAGGATAAATGTACTTTTCCCTAGATAGGGAACCAGGAAGGAAGTCTTGATAATATCACAGAATAATTTTAGCTTAGACATTTGTACCCTAAGCCTTTTTTTATTAATTAGCAAAATGCTCCTCCTTCTAATTTCAATGTTATTAAATTATCTCTCAGTTTTATCTTATGGACAATGGGGGCAATATTTCATGCTTCATCTGCCTTTTAGGATGAATTATTTTAGAATCAAATGAAATAGTGACTATATTTTGTAAACTGTGTAACATTAGGCAAACCTGAAATGGTTAAACCTTGAGACAGGCTGATGGCCAGGCTGACGCCTAGGGTGCAATAGACTTGGTATCACTTAGGAAAGGTGGCTTAATGCCATGGAATTAGTACAAGAGGTATTGCCCTAGTTTCTACAGTCTCTGAGTACCAAAATCTGGACTCACACCCAGGTCTTCAGACTCCTGGACTAACAACTAACGGAATTTTCACACTGTTGGATCTCTAGATACAGTAAAGATAGTACAGTTTTCACTTTTATACTTATTACTGCTAAAGTTCCTGAAAGCTTTCCTTACTCATAAGACTAGTGTAATCAGCCCTGGGCAAAGTCATGGAGAAGGATGATAGGAGAGGACTATTGACAATTTCATTTTTCTAGTTGTACAGAGCTTCAAACTGTACCAGGGCAGGTAATCAGTGCTTTCTGCATCTTAAGAAAGTCGTTGATGCTTTTGAATAAGGAGGGAGAGTGCCTGAGCTTTAAAGAAGGAAAGGAAGGCAGGAAGGAAGGAAGGAAGGAAGGAAGAGGGAAGGAGGGAGGGAGAGGGGGAGGGAGGAAGCACCAGAAAATCCCATATTATTGAGACAAATGTTTTCAATCTTAGAGCTCTAAGAATATAAACTATAAAATGTTAATACGGGTCCTATCTGAGAGACTCCATTTCCAGAATATTACCCTCCACCCCTCACTAGTGTTTTATGTCAGTTTCTCTATTTGAAATTAAGTTATCTGAAGGCAGAGACCATTTGCTTTGCTCCCTGCCCCCATGGCTTAGGTTGAGATCCTGTCCAGAGTTGAGAGTCCATAAATGTCTACTATTGAAAGTGGGGTCATTTCTTTCTGATTAAATGGCTTGGTCCATGCCAACTCAAATAAAGAGGAGAATTAGAACTTGAAAAAACTTGATTGCAGGCTATGTGTTCTAAATACTAGAAAATATGGAACAGTAAAAGATTGAATTTAAGGTCATTGAACAAAATTTGTCACTTCATGACTTTTTTTAACTTCAAAAATTTTTATGGAATCTGTAGTTAATACCCTTTTGTAATTTCATTGTAATTTCTTTTGTAAAATATTATTTTACTTATTAGTTTGTGAATAGGTTATTATACATATGATACAAAATCCAATAAGCACATAGGGTGTATAGTAATATATATTAACATGTATATTAATATATATTGACACTCCTGTCCCCCAGCTGTCAAGTTCCCCTTCCCAAAAGCAATAACTGTAATCTGTTTCTTGTGCAACCTCCCACACGATTAATTTTAGCACATTTTCACCATCCTCCAAAGAGACTGTGTACCCATTAGCTGTCACTCCCCACTTTCCCCCCACCCACTCCAGCCCTAGTCAACCACTAATCTACTTTCTGTTTCTAGATTTGCCAATCCTGGGCATATCGTTAAAAAAGGTATCATAAATGTGTAATCTTTTGTGGCTACCTTCTTTCACTTAGCATAATGTTTTCATGGTTCATCCATTGTAGCACATACCAATACTTCTATTTTTATTGCCAAAAAATACTCCATTGTATGGATATACCACATTTTATTTATCCATTCAATTGGTGGATATCTAAGTTTTTCCACTTCTTAGCATTATGAATAAGGCTACTGTGAACATTCTTGTATAATACAACTTTTTATGTGAATACATGTCTTCATTTCTCTAGGAGTGGAATTGCTGGGTCACATGGTAACTCCATGTTACCATTTTATCGAACAGCCAAATTGCTTCCAAAGCAGCTGTGCCATTTTATATCCCTACTACCAAGGCACAAGGGTTCCAATTTCTCCACAATTCCCACATCTCCCCAACACTTGCTATTTTCCATATTTTCATTATGACCCTTCCTGTGGGGTGGTATCTCATTATGGTATCTCACTGTGACTTTAATTTGCATTTCTCTGATGACTAATGATATTGAGCATTGTCTATTTACGTATCTTCTTTGGAGAAATGTATGATCAAATCCTTTGCCCATTCTTCCATTGGGCTATTTGTCTTTTCATTGTTGTGTCACATTGCTTTCTTTGTTTTTGTTTTTGTTTTTTTTTTTTAACTTTTGTTTTTAGAGCAGTGTTAAATTCACAGCAAAATAAAGAAAAAAATACAGAGATCTCCCCCTACCTCCCCACCTGTAAAACCTCTGCCATTATCAACATTCCCCCACCAGAGTGGTACATTTGTTACAACTAATGAACCTACATCGACACAGCATAATCACCCAAGTCCATAGTTTACATTAATTAGGATCTTCATGGCACTTTCATAGGTTTGCCTTTACAAAGCATCTTAGCCATGTGTCTCCAGGGAACTGGGAGATGGGTGACCAGCAAAGAGTCAGAGAATCCCAAATTAGCAGACCTGAAGTTATGTCTCTGCAGCAAAGAATATGTGTGTCTATGCAGACACTCAGTACTCTATCCTTGCAATCCAGAAGGTAGCTTAACTAAAAGCTACATGATTGTCAAGGGCCGTTATTGAAACGTCCTGAGTGTAAAGGTCACTTACATTTACCCTCCTTCTCAGTGTGACCCATGGAGTGAACATCGTACAGGGTAAGGGTAGGACAAATAGGCATCTGTTCATCAATCCTCTCACACCAGTGCTCTGGGTAACCCCCTGAAGCTGGAGAAAGCAAAGTTTGTAGTAATAAAGGAAGGGCGAGTGATTTTCTGTTACTTGATACTGTTAAAGAATGGGTTGCATGGGTTCTCAGTGTTTTGGAGCAGCTCAGTGCCTTGCTTGCCACACCAAGGACACATTCTGAGGAATTTTCAGGTACGCCAGCCTTCCCTTCCAGGATGCCTTTCTGTCTGTCTCTACCTCAGGCACTCTGAGCTCTCTGACTGCACCAGCCCATCTAACCCTTGGGAAAGTCATCCACAAATCAATATTACCGAGCAACTCCTGTGTGCCACGCAGTGTTGTGAAACCATGGACGAAGACTAGATACCTCTTCTTGGGAAGCTCAAGTTCTTTCAAAAGTGCTTAATGAATTCTCTCTCTCAAGAAAATATGCATTTGAAAGCATCACCACAAGGCACACCTGTTAGAGGAGGGTGTGGCTGGAGGGAGATACTCTCATAGAGATCTTGTGGGTCACCACAAGGCAACCACCTACTTTGCTTACCCTTAAAGGTGACCTTGGTCACATATTGGGTACCAGTGTGAAAGCATATAATGCCAGACACAGTAGTTTGCTATGAAGGGTGTAGTAGAGCCGACCAGTGTTTCATATGGCACTTCCCAAATCTTCCAGAGCCTCTGCCCATCACGATTTCTAAATAGAATGTGCTGAAATGATGCCACACCAGTACCTCTGGCTAACTGAATCCCAGGTATCAGAGAGCTGACTCAAGTGCATCTATCAGCCACTTAAGAGTTCTTTATACCCAAACACAACCTTGTGTTAAAACTACATATTGGCTTGGGAAAAACGTCAGGGTCACAGATTTATAAAAAGCTGTTAAGAAAAACCTAGAATACTTGGAGTGGCTGCCCTGAATCTCTGCAGACTGGTATCCTAGGGGCAGGGGCTGCTCTTCCCGACTCCCAGCCCCACATGGAGTTGGAGAACCACCCTGGGGTGTGACTCAGGATGAGAATTCTCAGAAGACTTTAATCAGAGAGCTGGGGACAATGTGCAGGCCAGATGCATGTGTGGCAAGAGTGGGAGAAGAAAAACAACACAAATATAAGTCCACCCGCATACCTGACCCACACTCCCTGGGAAGGCCACCGTCAGTTCCAGCCAGCTCACCCTATGTGATACTCCCCAGCTTCTTACCTCACATTAATTACCCTGATTTATTGGTTTCTAGCTTGTATTATCTGAAACTCCCTTGTTCACGTATTTGCGTTCTTTTTTTTTTTTTTTTTAATTTTATTTATTTATTTTTGGCTGTGTTGGGTCTTCGTTTCTGTGCGTGGGCTTTCTCTAGTTGCGGCGAGCGGGGGCCACTCTTCATCGCGGTGCGCGGGCCTCTCACTGTCGCGGCCTCTCTTGTTGCGAAGCACGGGCTCCAGACGCGCAGGCTCAGTAGTTGTGGCCATGGGCCCAGTTGCTCCGCGGCATGTGGGATCTTCCCAGACCAGGGCTCAAACCTGTGTCCCCTGCATTGGCAGGCAGATTCTCAAGCAGTGCGCCACCAGGGAAGCCCGTACTTGTATTCTTTTATTAACTGGGTTATCTGCTGCCTCTACCCCCAGCTCAAAGACCTCCCCAGCCCCTCACAGCCTTAAGGTGGGGCTGGTAAGTTCCCCTCTTAGCCCAGTTTCCAGAACAACGTGAACTGGAACATAGGCGTTTCATGAATACTGGCTGAGGCATCTATGAACTTGCAAGCTTATTCCAAGGCCCTGAGTGAGGACTTTGGGCAAAGGAGACTTTGAAAGCCTGGCTCGGGAGATGCGGCGGAGATCCCAGCCACCAGACCGTTTATAAGCCTCTGATCCGATTCCAAGGCTGGAAGGGCGAACTGATCTCTGCCCGCGCCCACTCGCCAGCCCCGGAAAGTCGGGGCGAAACCAGCGAACGCGGCCAGAGCTCCAGCCCCGCAAGGAGCCTCCAAATGGGCACGAGGGCGGTGGGCAGGCCCCGCCCGGAGCCCCGCGGCCGCCGCCGCCCCGCGCCCCTCCCCCGCCACACGCCGGTCCCCGGGGCGGCGGGCACAGCCGCGGGTGGCCGGCTGAGCCCGGGGGTTGGCGCGGGCTGGAGCCGCCCCACGCGCGTCCCGCGACCCCCGCTCCAGAGGCGCAGCAGCCGGGCCGGGGCCGCCTGCCGAGTTGGCCGCGCGCGCCCGGAGGAGCGCAGAGTTTGGAAAGTCGTCGCGAAGCTTCGGCGGAGCGCAGGGGGTGGGGGGTGTCAGAGAGAAAAACCCGCCTCTTGCGAGTAGAGCGAGGAAGGGGGCGGGGGGGGAGAGGCTCCGAGTTCCGCTTCCTGAACGGCGGTGGGTAGAAGAGGTCGGCGCCGGCGAGGGCGGCGGGACGCGCGCTCCGGGCCCGCGACGGGCGATGGCCAGCGAGCGGACCCGCAGGTTCACACGGAGCCTGCTGCGACCCGGGCAGGCGGCCGAGCTCCGGCACAGCGCCGCGTCCGCCGCCGCGGTGGCAGTCAGCAGCCGGCAGCAGCAGCGGGTGAGTGCGGCGCGTCCTCCGCGCCTCCCCGTGCGCCCCGGGCTGCTGGGGGCCCGAGCCCGGCCTCCCGGAGCCCTCGGCGCCCCGTTCCCTGCGGCCCCCGGCTTCCCCGCCCCCGCACGGCCTCCGCCGCCGCCTCGCCCGGGGCCGCCAGCGCCGCCTCCGCGAGGCAGCGGCACCGACGCGTGAGGACCGGGGGCACGTTTGGGGACGGCGGACACTCAGAGGGTCAGCCGCGCGGGCAGCAGAAGCGCAGCGTGGGAGAGGACGTGCCTGGGTTTGGGGGTGTGAGGAGGTCACGGGAACGCATCGCGAGCCCCGTGGGCGTTAGGTTGTGGGGTGCCAGAGACCCGAGGGGTGGGGAGTGTACGGAGCGGAACCCCTCGGTCCTCGGGTCTGCGCGCCCCCTTCACCCCTGGCGACTAGGGCGCAGGAGGAGAGGGTGTGATCCGAGGTCCTCGACCGGGCTGAAGCTGGGAACCTCACCTGAACGCTCTCGCGGAAATAAATGCACTTCTCACCCTCCTCCCTCCACGGGGTAAAAACCCACAAACCGCTTTATAGGAGTCCAGAAAGGGCTGAGGGAACAGCACTGGAGAAGACGTGGGTCGTTAAGTATCCAGTGGTTTCTGGTATTTTTCTAAGATGTTCGCAGGGTTCTCCCGCCAACTTTACTGGTTACTTCCTTATTGAAACGCCTTCTAAGAGAGCTGGGTGATTTCCGCGGGAAATCCCTGGGGCAGCAGCCAGACGTTCTCATCTGATGCCCAAATCATATCCATACCTCCCCAGATGTTCCTAAGTTCCAGTAGGTGTCACACTCCGTGTTGGAAGTGTCAGGAGGAAGCAAAATGAACTCTTGTGGGAAAGGGAAGCGAGTGGGAACAGACTTAAAGCAAGACTTGGGTTCAGCAGCGACACTCTTGGCCTGCCTTTGCTGGACCGGAATCCCACGTTGTGGGTTTCATTTTACTATTTGCCAGGAAATATCATTAGGAATTAAACGGCTTCTTTTAAGAGTGTCAAAGAAAGTGTTACTCTTGCAAGTCACCCATCAGGAGGGAGCCAAGAGCTGCTCAGAGCCAATTCCCACAGCCAGGACTTTTCTCTAAAGCCAGAGGTCGGAAAGTTGAACAGAACGGAAGCTAATTGCCTGGCAGAGGAAAGAGGCATCAGATGCCCAAGAGGGTGAGGGTGATTGGAGTGTGAAATGAGTCAGGAGTCAGTGGCCAGGGTGCCTTCTCTTTCACTTACCACTGGCTGCAGTCTGCAGGTACCCAGAGGGGATTTAACTGTTAGCAGACCCTGTGCCAGGGGCTGCCCTGGTTCTGATATCAGCATGCACATTTTCAAGGCAGGAAGGATAATCGGTCAAAAAGAACATTTGAAAAAAAGGTTCAGCTGGAGTAAAAATAGAGATAGTAAAATCTTCAGGCATGCATAGAACATAATTTTTACTTTGGAATGATTATTCAGGTTTGTGGCTTTGTCATTGTCTGCCATTTGCTTTAAGATAACTTTATTTTGCAGTTGATTCATTTTACCAAATCTCAGTAATGATCTGGTAGAGAAGTGCAGAGAAATAAGTAGCATTCAATTGGAGTAAACAGCCCTAAATGTTGTTTTTGATTTTTGTTTTATTTTTAACAGGGTTCTCCTAGAGTTTTTGGAGCACTCGACTTTCCTTTAAAGAATATGTATCCTAGATACCTTTGTACGCAGACACACACATTACTTTCTCCAAATTGATGTCAGATTTGAAATCCTAGGGTATCTTGTCAAAATGAATAAGCCCAGTGTCTTAAAAAGAGCTGGGGGAAGGGGGTGATTCGCTGGGAAAGGTGTCCCTGCCCCCCTCCCCTCACTTCAGCACCGTGGCCAACACTCTGGAGCCAGCTTTTGCCAAGACGTATCAAAGGATCTTACCCATCTAGTCAGGCAGCTAGGGCAGCGATTTTGGCAGCACGGAATCATGTGCCTGGCATCGGTCCCATCAGTTAACTCTTAAAGGGAAACTGCAAAGTGATGCATTCTCTGAGGTGGCACCCAAACTCAGTGGGGTTCTGTGGGGCAGAGCATCCCTTTTGAACCTAAAACCTTGTAATTGGACTGTGCAGTGAAGATGAAGCTTAGCTTACACTGATCCACTTCCTTAAGACTCTTTGTGCTTGTTGCTTCAAGTCCTCAAATCCTAGTTGTCAAGGGAGAAAATGAATAGTCTGGGGGAAGAAGATTATGGGGAGCCCAGTTCAGTACAGGAAGTGGAATAGTGTGTATTGGAGCAAGCTGTCATCTACTGAAAAAATATTTGAGACACACTAGAAAGTCTTGCTGAGAAAACCTGTCTCACTGCTGGATTCATACAGTACCCTTTCTGAAATCTGTCTTTTGGGGACCGAAAATATAAATACAAAAAATATATAAATATATATAAATACCTATATATCATACAAACATACACATAATAGGACAGGAAATCTTCAAAATGTGTTTGGATTATGGAGATCAGAGAACGAAGAGATGCTGAGTGAGGGCATTTACCGGGAGGCCTACTTTTAGGGCAGTTGCTGAGGAAAGTAGAGGGGGATTCCAAAGCAATGTTGATTTTAGTTTTAACCCAAGGCACTATAGTAGCTCATATGCAGGCAGACTTCTAGTGAGGACCCACCTTATTCTGCATTCCTCTTAAGAATAATAATGAAAAATTATCTGCACTCCCAAGTTCGTTGCAGCATTTTACACAATAGCCAAGATATCCCATTACAATGGATATATAATATTCCATTGTGTGTGTGTGTGTGTGTGTGTGTGTACACACACACACACATATTATTTAACCTTAAAAAAGAGGGAAATAGAAGGAAATCCTGCCATTTGTGTACATTATATTAAGTGAAATAAGTCAGACACAGAAAGACGAATACTACATGAACTCACGTATATGTGGAATCTAAAATGGTAAAACTCATAGATGCAGAGAGTAGAACAGTGGTTGCTGGAGTGGGGAAGGGAGCAGAAGGGGAAATGAGGAGATGGTCATCAAAGGGTACAGATTGGTCACCTCTGCACGATGAATGAGTTCTGGAGCTCCAATGTACAGCGTGGTAACAATAGTTGAAAATACTGTATTGTACACTTGAAATTTGCTAAGAGGATAGATCTTTAAATCTTCCCAACACACACACACACACACACAATGGTAACTAGGTAGAGGTGATGGATAAGTCATTTAACTTGATCGTGGTGATCTTCCCATGATACATCAAAACATCAAATTGTACTCCTTAAGTGTATACAATTTTTATATGTCAAAGGTCTCTCAATGAAGTTGTTGGGAAAAAAAAAGAAAAAAAAAGAGTGAGAACAATAGAGAACAATTATGAGCAAAAGCCATAGATTTGAAAACAGAAATATTTCCTCCTTAATTATCCTAAAATTTTTTCATAGAAAACAAATGAATCACAACTCATGCAAAGGCCAATCTCAGGATCAAGCACAGCTTAAGTATTTCCTGACCGCCCCCCATTCATAGTAGTCCCCCAAAGCAAACTTGTGTATCGCAGAATCTCAGTTCAAAAATGATTAGGAGCATTTCTCTCATGTCAGGGCTTGAGTGTTTGATTTTTTTTGGTTGAATATACTACTGTGTTGGCCACAAAGTTGTAAGGCCACTAATTAGAGACTCTTTTTTGCTAAGAAGCTCTTCTTTTAAAATGTGTGAAGTGCATTTGTACTTTCACATGAATTAGTTCATCTAGATAGCTTTCTACAGTTGATTAAGCTATAAACATAGGATTGGTGCTCTTTTCTGCATATATATTATATTTGTTTGAGAGATATGGACTTTTATTTCTGGAACATGATTGGGTGGGTCACAGGAATGCAAGACTGAGTAACAGAGAGGGTAAGAACTAACTAGGGTCAGATGATGGGGAGGGAGCACTGAGGCAGGTGGAGGTTTACCAAACACCAACTAATCATCTGGTCAATTTTTGCCTAATGCCTTTTATGTGTTTCCTAGGTGAGAACATACCACTTTATTTACATGTATTCTTTAGGACATTTACTCTGCTGTTACACAAAAATTGCTCTGCAACTTAAGTTGGAATTGTATCCAAATTTATTAATTTCTTTTAAAGAGGAAACATCCTGCTAAAAGCACCTGTACTTAATCAGTGTGTTTTCTCCCTCTCCACCCAGAAAGGCTAAGAGAGGAGAGTATTGATTCAGTATTCCCCCAAATTCCATATCCTCGCTTTGATTTGGTGTTTCCTAACTACCTCTGTTCCCCAGTGGTACTCCTTCTGATATTTTAGGCAGCTTTGAATAAGAAGCAGAACCTTTGACCGACTGAAGATTTCTGGTTGAGAAACTATGAATATGGAAACATGTTTGCAGGGGCAGGAGGAATTCTTAGAAGGAAGACTTTCCTTCCCTCTGAACTTTGTGATATTTAGTAGTTGAGAGTAAGAAGGGTTTTAAGAAATTGAGTGGGAGACACTAGAATTTCCAAAAACTCCTATGCCTGGAGTAAGAGTCAGTGAAATGATGTGGGAAGTGACATTGAAGAAAAATGAAACACTTGTTTTACTGTCAGTGTCTAGAATGAAAGCAGTATGCAAAGCAGAGGCCTGTTTGTTTGGCATTCCCAGCACCGTCTTGTTCTGTTTCAGTTTTTTTTGACAGGGTTCTTCATAACAAGGGTGTTTACAGTTTAGCAGAAATCAGGCTTTAGCACAAATCCCAATCCCACGTTTATGTTTTCAAATGAGGAAAGTCCCTAGCCTGGTGAAGAAGTCAACACAAACTTAGTTTACAAAATCAAGGTTGAATGTTATTATTGACTGTATCAACTCATGTTTTTGACTTCTCAAGGGCATTGCAGAGGTAACTTTAAAAATAAATGGTAACAACGGTGGGCTCTAGAGAACTTTTACATGGGTCAAAAAATGAAAGAATGAATAAGCGTTTTCGTCTGTCTCTTTCTTTACAACCTTTTTCTCTAAGGCCTAGCATAAAAAAAGAGAGCAGTAATAGTTGTTATATAATAAACCATTTGTTGAGAACCTACAAAGTGCCTGACACAGCATTGTTTTATTTCTCAGAGCAATCCTATGATGAAGTCATTATAGTTACAGATTACAGAGGAGGCCATTGAGACTCATAGGGTTAATACCTTGCTCTGAGTTAAGTAACTGACATGGAACCTGTTTTGCATCCTGAATAGCAACCAGTTTTGTAGCTGCTTCCAATAGCATCTCTAAGTTGGAAGACACAAGGATTTTACTTTGGTTAATGTTGCCTTTTGATGGGTAGCTCTACCTAAGGAAGAAGAACTCTGTCCTTCCTACTGGCATTTCAGAGTACCCGTGAGGGGTCGCTTCAGTTTTCTTCTGAGGTGAGAAGCCACAGAAGAGGCTGTTCCAGGTACCCGTGTTAATAATAGATCTTCCCAAGACAACCGGAGCTCAGTGGTTAAGTCCTTAAAACATGAACTTACTTAGCTATCCCCATGCCATCTATCTGGCAAAGCCATAAGCGAATTGTGAAAGAGGGTGGAGTTAATCCTTCTCAAGTCCACTTCTCTCCCAGGATTGGCTGCTTCTCCGTTCTCAATCACTTCACCCACTCCAAGCAAGGGCCTGAAATTTTCCAATGCATCGTGTGTCCTTGACGATGCATATTTCCATTTGACTGGGTTGTGCTGAGATTCTTTTCTCACACGCTATCTTATTCAAAGGAGTGATTCCAAGCGTCTTACAAAGATGCATGTAAGATAACAGCAACGAAAAATATAGTAAGGAGGTAAAAAGCAATATTAGCAACAACAACAAAAAGCAGTGTTAGGAAAGGTCGATGTAGTCAGGAGCAGGTCAGTGGAGTAGGATCAGTATATAAAACGCCTGACCATTAAGTCCTGTAGTCTGGCTAAGGGTGCATCCTAGAGAACCAAGTCAAAGAGGAAAACATGATCAGCCATGAGATTCAGAGGGCCATAAGATAAAAGAAGATAATTTGCTCTAGACATGGTCAGCTTTAACTTGTACTGAGACTCCAAAGACAAGATAGTCTTTTTTCTGTAATTTTTCACAAAGGGAAGCATGATGCAGTGATAGACCCTCATTCCTTAGAATGTGGTCCATGGGCCAACATTGGCATCACCTGGTCATTAGAAATGCAGAATCCCTGGCTCTATACCTGACCTCCCGGATCAGAATGTGAATCTTAATAAGATCCTCTGATGATTTGTAAGCACATTGAAATGTGAGAAACACATACACACACACAAAGCTACAATTTTAGCCGTATTTTTGCAGTGTATTGTCAGGTAAAGGCAATTGTGTGAGGGTCTAGTACACCGTGGTTTATTCTGCAACTCTTTGAAAGAGCCTCTTGAGACAAAGATAAAATTTAGACCACCTAAGGATAAAAATGAGATTTGTTCATTGCTAAGTGACTCTAGGGAAGTCCCTTGCTTATTTGCTTTGTATTTTCTCCTCCATCTAGCACCTTAATTGTAGAGTGAACTTAAGTTAAGCTTCTAGGTTAAGGAAAAAATTCTATAACGTACATGACATAGTTGCAATGTGAATCTGCAAAAGTTCTCACCCTGGTTATAACCCTGAAGATGGTTTCCAGGATGAGGCCAGTGGCACCCCATTTACCAGAGAATTTGAAAGCAGAATCACTCCAACTCTGGTAGGACATGCAATGATGATTACTTATTGCTTTAGAAGATTTATGTTCCCATCATATTGAAACCCTTAGTTATTTGAAAGTAATTGGTTATATCAGAATATCTGATTGCTAGAATCAGAAAATGATGAACCTTTTTTCTTTCAGTCATTGACTCTCAGAAAAAAATGGTTTTTCTTGTTCTCATTTGAATGTCCTAAGGATGGGATTCCATGGAGTTAAAGACCTTGATTTCTCCACATGTTGTAATTAATGTGGTCCAGGACCCCTTTGATTGGCTGTCCTTTACCACCATCTTGGGACACTCTTTCCTCTCCACGACTGTGCAAGTTGAAGTTCCCTCATGCAGTTTGAACCATTTGGCCAGTTTGGGAGTTGGTGTAGTAAACATCAGATCCCGTGAGACTGGAGACCAGAATTCCAGCCCTGGCTCTGTGACTCTTTGCTGAGTCACTTCCCTTTCTGGAGTCTCAGTTTCTTGATCTGTGAAATTAGGACATTAGATGATTGGGTCCTTGCATTTGCCCTTTCTCTGCCCCGGAGTTCTCACGGCTTCTCCTCCTTGTCCCTCAGGTTTTCAGATGTCGTCTCCTCAGGAAGGTCATCTTGGATTCCCAAATGCAAGCATTTTGCCCAGCCTACCTCTGCTACAGACATCTCTGGCTCATTACTGTGCTTCACTTTCCTCATAGCTCTTACCACTATCTCAAGAGATCTTTCTACGTATTTAATTTCTTATTTCTCTTTTCCAGGCTTTCTGCCTTCAAATATAAGTGCCATTGAGAGAAGGGAACGTGTCAATTTCACTACCTTTACGCTGTATTGACTATATGAAAATAAGGAGCGGGGGTCTCCCTTCCCACTGCAAATGAGTGCTTAAGGAAAGTCGGGAGAGTGGGCTGGGTGTACATCAGTGAGAGACTGTAGTGGAGTTACGACTTCAAAATGTCAGGGTTGTCGGTATCTGCTTATGATGTTCCTTGAGCCATCTTCTTCACGGTCTAGTTGGTAAGTGGCAGAAATGCAATTTAATAGAAAGATATTGAGCACATCCTATGTGCCAGGTACTTGACTCGTACAATCTCTTTTACTCCTCATGACAACCGTATGGGGAAGGATTTCTATTCCTATTTTATAGATGAGGAAAGAGGTGCTTGGAGATCAGGCACTTGCCCCAGATCGAATGACCGGTAATTGATGCCTCCAGGAGTCACATGCAGGCAGTCTGACTCTGGAGCCTGTGTTCCCCACGATTAGTCTATTCTGAAGACCAGGTCCGCCAGGCAGACAGGTAGATCTCATTAAACATGCAGTTAGCACCCACGTGAGAGAGCAAAGAGAGAAAAGGAAACCTCAGAGGACTAGCCATAGGAAGAGGCTTTTAAAAAGAGTTTCTCAACAAGAGAAGAGCTGTGGTTACTTTTGCTCTGCTGAGCAATTTTTCATTTATGACATCTCAGCAGAGTGGGATACTGGGAGTGACACCAACTTTGGACACTCTGTCAGTGTGGTTCTCTCCCCAGGACAGGAGTGGCACGGAGCGTGTTAAACTATGCAAACAATGGCTCCTTCATCTCTTGAAAGGGGCATCATTTGATTCTTCTCCTTCTGTAGAAATACATTTCTGGCATGATATGCATGGCGTAGTTGCAGTTGCAGCATTACATCTGTTGCATTGTCTTTTGTAGTCTTGATTTGAATGTTCATGTTTACAAAGGAGAGGGTTTTTTTTCCCACTGAAGTGAGATTTGTTCGCCTCTTATCATTCACAGCAGTGTCAGTGGGCTGGAAAGAAATGCTTGTGTTTGCTGGACTTGACATGTTGACCTACATTAAATGATGTAGAAATAATAAAATTTAATGAATGTGACCGAGTTAGTGGCAATAGAGCAAAACACTTGCCTTTGAAAACGTTAATATTTGTAACTGGATTGCAGTGGAAGTGTCTGCCTCTGAGAATAGCAGAATTAATGGACCCGAATCATCAAAAGTTCCTTTAATTGTGCTGCTAAATGTGAAAATAGTCAGTTTTCCTAATTCAATTTCAGCACACCCTCCTCCCCTGACATGTAGAATTGGGGAAGCGAGGCAGCTCTCTACGGTAAACACCAAAATGGCAGAGTTTAACGATAGGATGTGGAGGAGGGTCTATTGAAAAAGATGACACCATTTATGATGACCACAGTGAGCTTTTCTTCATACAATTATTTTAGTAATTACCAATCTAAATGACTAATCAAGGCTGTCAAAATGACCAGTGACTTCGGGGCTTTCAAAACACGCATTCTATAAACAGAACACAGGCCTGAACATCTGACTTGGCAAACAAGCAAACAAAAAAACTTAACAAAATTCACTATTCAATGAAATATGATAATTAAGTTATTTTCAAACACGGATTGTTTATTTGATTAGCTCTTAAAAGTCCCTTTGTCACACTCTTCAGAAGGAGAAAATGGGAATTAACTTCAGCTGAGTAACCTTCGCAAAAATGAAAGTGATGTCAGAGCTCAGTAACTTTTTTGAAGAAGAAAATCCAAATCTGGAGAACTAATATTCAAAGTCATTTACTTTCATGTTTTTTACATTATTTATTTTAAAATCAGACATTTATTCAAAAGAGGATTTTATTTTCCAACGAAAAGTGTTCCAGTTTACTTTAAAGCCTGTATATCTACAATAGCTATAAAAGTTCCCTGTGTAACTGCCAGTAATAAAATTTATTGGCATACCAATATCCACAGATAAGATTCTTTCAGGACCTTTCTGGGTGCTAACAGGGAAGGTTCATTTATTAACTTCCATTTTTCCAAGTCAAAAGCCATTATGTGGTTGCTTTTCAATCAATTTGAAAAATGTATCTTTTTATCATTAGGAAGCAATGGTTTCCAGGCTCTGTAACCTTGGTCATGTCTTTAAGCTTCTTTGGGTTTTAGTTTCCTTGTCTTTAAAATGATAAGGTTGGACAGTAAAACCTTTAGATATGCCTTAGTTTTAAAAATCTAGGGAGTTATTATTCTTTTTAAGAGGTTTTCATAGATGGTTCAGTTTTTTTTTTCATTTTAATAAAACCATTATTGATTAAATAGCTGATTTTAGCAATAGGTAGAATGGCTCCAAATGATCTACAACCAAATTTGTATTTCAGAGATGAAAATGGTAGCACAAAGTGGTTATTTGAGGATGTAACGAAGGGAATAGCATTTATACACCCAAAGAACAGGACTAGTGGCATCAGAATTGTCAGAAGGACAGCCAGCAGTGACAAAGGTGGGCAAGACAGGTTCCTACGACTTGGTGGAGGCTCAGAGGCAAGCCTGTAACCTCATTTCCTGCTTTCTATTCCTGCAGAGAACTGTGGGCTCCATCTGCTTTAAGACCACGAGCTCTCTGGCTTAACGTCTGTGCCAGGCTCCTCTTAGCACCCACATGACTATGGTATAGACCAGGGTGGGGGGAGTTTGAACCATCCTCCACGCTCCACACCTCTTCCCTGCCATTGAAAAGCAGTAAGAACCTCTTTTTTTTTTCAAGTTCTGTCTCTGTCACCTCCTTCTCACACCTGAGAAAGGTAGTATGATCGTTCCCTGTGATCTTTCTGGTGTGATTTCCGAGCTGTTGAAAAGACAGCAAAATCTTCCTTCCCAGATCATTCTCCTGGCAACCTGATCCCTAACAAGGTCCAGCGTATTTCCTTCAGCAGTTAGAAGTCAACCTTAAAGACACAAGATGGGACATTGACTTGAATTCACGCCCAAGTGTAAATCCATTCCCCAGCAGGTGTACCTTGGAAATCGCCTTTAGGATAAATGGGCGTAAGAATGGGAGGCTTGTACCAGAAATAACGTTTCATCCTTTACTGGTAACTAATCCGATCTCTGGCATGTAAATGCATGACACATGTCCCTGTTGCCTCCCCTGGAAATGGAGAACGAAGTGTGGTTCTGCCCTCACATTTCCAAAACCCTGAGAGACCTTCCGGATAAGCACTGTGGTTATTGTTTCCAGATTTCCAGGACAGCAAGATGGCATACAGTAGTATTTACGAAATGCTTGTTAAATGTAAGAAAGAAGGTCACCCTTGGAGATGACAGAAGTACATGTTAGGCGTGTGAAAGGGAACCTAAGTGCCTGGTTTGCAGTAAAGAAATTCTCAGGTATGTTTTAGAAGAAGTACTTTGGTGAACATCTGACTTGGCAAACAAGCGAACAAAAAAACTTGAACAAAATTTACTATTCAATGAAATATGATAATGAAGTACAAGCATATGGAATGTGCTCAGTTGTCACAAATTGAAGTATCCTGAATGGAACTGAATTCAAGATTCCCACCAAAGGCTATTTAAAGATAAAAAAATAAATTAAAATGTTAATTGGCATGAACGGATGCTCTTGGATAAATAAGACTCAGCCCAGCAGGTGCTAGTGTTGTTCTAACACCAGCCCCTCCCCTTGTGGGCGCCTCAGTGGCACACACAGGCTTCACTGTTCGGCCAGGGGTGTCACTGTCATTCCCTCAGATGCTGTTAGCAGTCACAAGGCTGGGACAGAATAAAACTCTGGGCGGGCTGCAGAAAATGATTGATTCAAATGCAGGAAGCGTGGGCGACAGAGTTTGAGCAGCAGTCCGTCCCCAGTCCCATGATGAAGAGCGTTTTATGTTTTCAAGAAAACACTTCATAAATCACCAGAGCTGTATGAGGTTATCAGGGAATGTGAGTGCTATTTTAGTTCTTCAAAACTCTGCTGCTTTTCTTTAGGTCAAGGAGCTTTCCTGACACTGTTTCAGAGGGTTGTAATAACTGTGCTCTATGTTCTTTTTAATTCCAATTTTCATCTAATAGTCTCTTTTTACAGCTGTACTTTGAAAACCTTTATTAACTTGATAACTCAAAATATAGAAAATAATGGAAAAATAAAAACAGTGATCACCCATAATCTCACCACCCACTGGTAACAGCTTTTGGTGTGTTTATTTTAAACATTTGTCTGTTCACAAAAATATCCTTTGACACGTGTCACGTTTAAGCTAATAGTGAATATTTAAATTTTTCACGTGTGTTCAGTGATTCAAGCTAAATTTTGTCCTGAGAATTCTTTCTTCTGGTGTTTATGTATACCAACTCCACGTGAAATGTATGCTGGGAATGAGAAAAGAGAAATTGTGCTACATTTCTTGGTGTCCTATCATCATAAACATTTAGACCTAGAGGAAAAAGTCTAAAATAGATCAGGAAGTTGAGTCACAGGGAGGTTGAAGTGGATATGGTCAGGGTGACAGAGCAAGGTTGATGATCTCAGACCCAGTGCCTTTTCTCCCTCAGCCCAGGGCACCATCAACGGCCAGAAGTATAATTTAATATCATAAAATGAAAGTCTAGAATTTTACTCAGATTTCTATGGGGCTTTCCAGTAAAAGTGAATAAGCCTTAAAGCCAATAGAACACCGCTTTCAAAGGAGTTTAAACAGTAAACACACACTTAACCTGTGCGTACACACGTGGCTTACTTCCTGAACATGTGAGGGGGGTGTTACCTGTTGCTGCTGAGACTCTGTGACCTGTGTTTAGCAGCAGGTTGAAGTTGTGGGTCTCTGATTTGTGAGCGCACCGGAAGGGTGCGGTTGTGCCCTTGGGCTTGTGCCGTTCCTGTAAGCTGACGCTGATGCCTTTTGCTGCCACCTTGAGTGATCTGAATGGTGACACGTGATCTCTCAGGGCCCAAAGAAATGATCAGAACTTGACCGAGTCTGGGCTTCTGTGACTTTGTGGAGACACCAGCACTGTCACTAGATTTCTATTGCTGCCATAACAAAATTACTACAGATTTGTGGCTTAAATAACACAGATATATTATCTTCCCGTAACGTAGGTAGGAAGTCCACAGCGGTCTCCCCAGGCTAAAATCAAGGTGTCAAAAGGGCTGAGTACTTTTCCGCAGGCTGGAGGGGAAAGTGTGTTTCCTGCTCATGCGGGTTGTTGGCGGAACTTCTTGTGACCGTAGGGTCAAGGTACCTGTTTTCTTGCTGGATGAAAACTGAAGGCCATTTCCAACTTCTAGACACCAACAGATTCCTCGGCCATGGCCCCTTCTTCCATCTTCAGAGCCAGCAATGGTGGATCAAGTCCTGTGTCTATCACATCTCTCTGACTCATTCTTCCGTTTTCCTCTTTTGCTGTTAAGGACTCATGTGGTTATGTTGAGCCCTCTGGATAATGCAGGATACTCTCCCCATTTCAATATCCTTAACCTTAATCACATTTGCAAAGTCCCCCTTTCCGGGAAAGTTAGCATACTCCCAGGTTCTGGGAATCAAGAGGTGGACATCTTTGGGGATCCTATCACAAATTCATTTAGAAGGATTATTAAAAGGACAAATTCTTCCCCAAGTACCCCCTGAATTCCCTCTGTTGGAGGTCGGTTTAGGGCCTAGTCTCTGACCAGGCCTCATTATTTTATGTGACAGTAACTCTGATCCATGGTAGATCTCAAACCTACCAGACCCGGAACTTCCTTCTCCATATTGTCTTTAGTCTCATGTACTGAGGACCCTGGTGGGCAGGACCAAATATTCTGTGCAGCAGTTCCAGACAAGCCGTCTACAACTTTGTGTACATGGGCTCAATAACCATTACTCAGAAACAGAGGCTGAAACTGTCTTTTATCATTTTACCTAATGGCTAAAAGAACCATTTAACACAAGCAGTCTTATTCAAAATGGCATCTTTGATTCATTAATAAGCTGAGACTCAGTACATTTTGGGGCACAGAAGAGTGGATCAAGAATTCCTCAATATATTTTCAGATCACTGAATACCTGTAGGGAAAAATGGACCACTTAATGTTGGAATTCACCAGGGATCTAGCCTTAGACCTTCTTTTCTCTGTCTCTCCCCAAAAAACCTCCCTCCTTGGTTCATCCTCCCACAGATTCAACAACTCGCTTATGCACTGATGTTTCCAACTCTGTCTCTACTTCGTGCTCTGTATCTCAGCCCTGCCTATTGATGCCTGTATTTTGGAGTCCCCTAGCTACTTCAAACTCAACAGGATCCATATCGAATACATTTTTTCTTGCCTCATAAATCTGTCCTTCTTTTTTCCTGAGTTTTACATCTCAGTTGATGCTTTAATCTCAAACTGAAACCACGCTGAATTCTTTCTAGTCCCTGCCACCCTGCAGGGGATCACGCTCCAAGTGCTGACAGCTCTACATCCTAAGTATTTCAAGCATCGCCCTGACCATAGTGATCTAGGTAAGTCGCTCGCGATTTCTTCCCCAGTGCAATTGTCTTTTGCAATGTCCTTGAGGTTTTTATCCAGCGTTCTAACTACTTCCCGTCTCTGGTCTCCCCACTCAGCCATCCACCTTCCACACTTCATCTACCTTATCTCGTGAGCACAGACTTCTGATCATGATATGTTTCTTCCTGAGTGCCGTTCATGCTCTTGATGACTGCCCCAGTGGATTCAATCTCACCTGGTTCCAAACTACCTTTCCAGCCTCACTTTCCATTAGGTTCTTTCCTCGCTACGCACTATAGCCACTTAAGGTTCTGGGCGTTTCCTACGGATGCTGTGCACTTTTGTGCCACCGGCTGCTCTTTTTTCTCATCTTGTTCAGCTCCTACTTGCCTTCAAGACGCAGCCCTTCACCTGTTACCCTCCCTAAATCTATAGGCAAACAATCTCTTCCTCTCCTGAGTTTCCATAGCACTTCTTGAATATGTGATTTACTTTTCATTGTAATCGTTTACTTATTGTCTCACCTCATCGGACAGTTAGTTTTATCATGATGTAATAAATGACTGGAGAGATGCCTGTGCATATTTACAGTTCTTTTAAATGTTCTAAACACTCCGTGTTCTTTTGAAAGGGAAATGCACTGCAAATATTGTCGTGCAAGAGAAGCAGTAAGGCATTATCTTTCTCTTCCTTACTTAGATGCTTAAATATTACCTAGCTTTGCACATAATAGCCCAGCATTCAGTTCAATGCTTCTGAAAAAAAAAATGAAACCGGTTCAGAGATTTTTTAAAAGGACCCATTTTAATTATTGCCTTTCAAGAATGGATGTGGCTGTGAGGAGAAATTGCATTTTCGGTCTGCGATTTCTTTATTTTTCAAAGCGCACACCCTATCATTTCTCATTGAACATGTCTAACATTTCCAAATATTTTTTTCTAGTTGCAGTGAGTTACAATAAATTGGACATTAAATTTTTATGAATTATCCAGTTTGCTGGGGGAAATACACATTATATTACCCCAGTGCTACCACTGAAAATCTTTGATGTGGTAGTTCTGGACCCCAGCCTCCCTTTGCTCCCTTGTCAAAGGCCCAGGGGCCACCTCTGAGCACCTGGTGTGCAACATGCACCTGTGAGGCACAGCCCTGACTGGGTCTTTCCCAGCCCAGAAGGCTCTTTTCTCCCTCACCTGTCTTCTCACACATCAGTTCCTCCAGGGACCCTTCCCTCTTCTCCATCCAAACCCTGGAAGCTTGAGTTGCACTGGGTACCGCCTTCTGTGGCAAATATGGGTTTCCTGGTTATAAACTATGAATGCTTCATATATAAAAAGAATATCTAGAGCACATGTTTACTCCTGAAAGACTACAAATGAAAGTGTTGTTTATGAAACACTGTGAGCAGCACCTTCACAGGCCTCTGTCTGCCTCTCCTCATCCCAAGCTCCTCCTTCCTGGGAAGGAGCCACTAAGCAAAATGTCCTCAGTATTCATTTCCCTGCTTCGTTGTTTCCTTTTCCTTTTTTATTTTGAGGAGCATTCAGATTTACTTTTTTTAACATCTTTATTGGAGCATAATTGCTTTACAATGGTGTGTTAGTTGCTGCTGTATAACAAAGTGAATCAGCTATACATATACATACATCCCCATATCTCCTCCCTCTTGCGTCTCCCTCCTACCCTCCCTATCCCCCCCCTCTAGGTGGTCACAAAGCACCGAGCTGATCTCCCTGTGCTATGCGGCTGCTTCCCACTAACTATCTATTTTACATTTGGTAGTGTATATATGTCCATGCCACTCTCTCACTTCGTCCCAGCTTACCCTTCCCCCTCCCCGTGTCCTCAAGTCCATTCTCTACGTCTGTGTCTTTATTCCTGTCCTGCCCCTAGGTTCATCGGAACCATTTTTTTTTTTTTTTTTTTTAGATTCCATATATATGTGTTAGCATACAGTATTTGTTTTTCTCTTTCTGACTTACTTCATTCTGTATGACAGACTCTAGGTCCATCCACCTCACTACAAATAACTCAATTTCGTTTCTTTAATGGCTGAGTAATATTCCATTGTATATATGTGCCACATCTTCTTTATCCATTCATCTGTCGATGGACACTTAGGTTGCTTCCATGTCTTGGCTGTTGTAAGTAGAGCTGCAGTGAACATTGCGGTACATGACTCTTTTTGAATTATGGTTTTCTCAGGGTATATGCCCAGTAGTGGGATTGCTGGGTCATATGGTAGTTCTATTTGTAGTTTTTTAAGGAGCCTCCATACTGTTCTCCATAGTGGCTGTATCAATTTACATTCCCACAGCAGTGCAAGAGTGTTCCCTTTTCTCCACACCCTCTCCAGCATTTATTGTTTCTAGATTTTTTGATGATGGCCATTCTGACTGGTGTGAGGTGACACCTCTTTCTAGTTTTGATTTGCATTTCTCTAATGATTAGTGACGTTGAGCATCCTTTCATGTGTTTGTTGGCAATCGGTATATCTTCTTTAGAGAAATGTCTATTTAGGTCTTCTGCACATTTTTGGATTGGGTTGTTTTTTTTTTGATATTGAGCTGCATGAGCTGCCTGTATATTTTGAAGATTAATCCTTTGTCAGTTGCTTCATTTGCAAATATTTTCTGCCATTCTGAAGGTTGTCTTTTTGTCTTGTTTATGGTTTCCTTTGCTGTGCAGAAGCTTTTAAGTTTCATTAGGTCCCATTTGTTTATTTTTGTTTTTATTTCCATTTCTCTAGGAGGTGGGTCAAAAAGGATCTTGCTGTGATTTATGTCATAAAGTGTTCTGCCTATGTTTTGCTCTAAGAGTTTTATAGTGTCTGGCCTTACATTTAGGTCTTTAATCCATTTTGAGGGTTTTTTTTGTGTGTATGGTGTTAGGGAGTGTTCTAATTTCATTCTTTTACATGTAGCTGTCCAGTTTTCCCAGCACCACTTATTGAAGAGGCTGTCTTTTCTCCATTGTATATTGTTGCCTCCTTTATCAAAAATAAGGTGACCATATGTGCATGCTTTTATCTCTGGGCTTTCTATTCTGTTCCATTGATCTAATTTTTTTCTGGTTTTATGTTTATCTTAGTTTAGTATTTAGAGTTTATTATCATTGGTAGATTTGTTTATTGATTTGGTTGCTCTCTTTTTTTTTATGTATAGATATATATATATTTTTTTCCTTTTTCTCTTTTTGTGAGTGTGTATGTGTATGCTTCTTTGTGTGATTTTGTCTGTATAGCTTTGCTTTTACCATTTGTCCTAGGGTTCTGTCTGTCTGGTTTTTTTTGTTTTTTAGTATAGTTTTTAGCACTTGTTATCATTGGCAGATTTATTAAAAAGTAAAAAGTAGTGGAAAAATCTCATATACCCTTCTCACTGAGATTCCCCAAATCTTAACATTTTACCACACTTAATATTAATCATTCTCTCTCTCTCTTTCTCCCTCCAAGCTCTTTTTGCCTCTCTGTTTCTCTCTCTGTCTCTTTAACACACACACACATACACACACACACACACATACACACACACACACAATATTGTTTTCCTGAAATGTATGAGAATAAATGGCATACATGATACCCTTTTACCTCAAAATACTGCTTCAGGAATATTTCTTAAAGCAGTTCTCTTACATACCTATACTAGAATGATCAAAATCAAGAAATTAACATTGATACAATAATAGTATCTAGCCCATAGATCTTCTTAAGATTTTGCCAATTGACCCACTGTTTTTTTTTTCTGGTCCAGGATTCAAGGATGACATTGCATTTAGCTGTCACATCTGTTTAGTTTTCTTTCATTGGAACAGTTTCTCAGTCTTTCTTGACCTTGACACTTTGAACAACACAGGTCCATTGCTTTGTAGAATGGCCGTCAGTCTGGTTTTATACAGATGCATTCTCACGATTAGATTCAAGCCAAGCTGTTTGGGGCAGGTATGTAGCAGAAGCCGTGGGGTATCCTCAGTGCAGCCTGTGGGGGGAGACATGATGTCAGTTTGTCCCATTGCTGGTCACTTAGTTGCGATGGTGTCTGCCATGTTTATCCTCTAAAGCTACTAGGTTCCTGCCTTAGTCAACTTGAGCAGCTATAACAAAACACCATGGACCAGGGGATTTAAACAACAAACATTTATTTCTCACAGTTCTGGAGGCTGGGAAGTCCAAGATTAAGACACAGGCAGATCTAGGGTCTGATGAGGGTTCTCCTCCTCATTTGCAGAATGCCATTGTCTCAGTGCATCCTCACGTGGTGGAGAGCTGAGATGGAAGCAAGCTCTCTGGTGTCTCTTAAAATGTCATTAATCCCGTCACTAGGACTTCACCTCCATGACCTAATTACCTCCCAAAGGCCCCGTCCCCAAATATCACATTGGGAGACTAGGGTTTCAACAAAAAATTTGGACTGGTGGGTGGGGGAACACTAGCATTCAACCCATAGCAGTTCCCTCTGTAATAAACCAGTAACTTGTAGGGAGACCCTCTGAGACCCTCCTCTGTTTCTCCTTATACTTTAGCCACTGTTTTAGCATCTGGAGATGATACTTTCCTAAAGTAGTTATTTCTATGAATGGACATTTAGGTTATCTCCATTTTTTGTTTTGTTGTTTGCTATTTTAAATCTCCTGGTGCACAAATGCAGGGACTTCTCCAGGGCACACCTTCTTTAACTTCAGCAATGCTGCCAGATCGTCTCCAAAAAGACTATATCGCTTTCTATTCTCACACACACTTCTTAAACTTACTGTCAAGGCTTTTTGATTTTTGCTGGTTTACTGGGTAAGATGGCATCCTATTGCTGATTTTATTTGCATTTCCCTGTTCACAAAGTAGAGCATCTTTTTATATGTTTACTCACTATTCTTGTTTCTTTTTCAAGCTGACAATTTAGCATATATTTGGGAGATTTGAGTTTATATCAATAAGTATTCCAAAGATTAAAGGGAGGATGATTATTAGAAGTTTTTTGGTAGAGGAAATTTTTTGAATTTAAGTTGCATTTTGAAGTTTTGTTAGCATTTTCTCAAAACTCTGTTGGTAATTAGGATCAGTCCTCTTCCACCATCAAGTTCATGGACTTCATTATTCACTACATAAGTGTCCTGTATAAAATTCTCATAATGAAATTCACAACAATAAATGCAAGCAGGTGTTTCCATTTAAGAAACTTACATTTATTTGAACTTTTGCTCAAATCTAGGGACAGAAGGGCTATTTGGCCCACAGACTTTCCTGGCCCCAAGCATCTCTTTTGCAAATGTTTTGTTTAAATCAAACTGAACTGAACAATATAAAAATGTTTGAGTTTGAAGTTGTAGTAAATACCCAGCCTGAAGTCTCAATTTTTTTCCGGCACCACTTCTGGTAGGAGTATATAGTTTTATATTGGAAGATTCTTTTAGACTTTCAGTTTAGGTTAACAGTTAAATTCTACACTTGTATGAAAATGTGTGGTTTTGCAAGTGAGTTTGATATAAAAGAATGGCTCGTTTTTACTGTCACAGGGCTGCTGTTGATCAGGATTGTGACGTGGAGCTGGGTGTGGGGACCCTATGGTATGGGTTCTGGCAAAACTAAGCCTTCAAGGAATAAGCGAAAGGGCACCTGCAGAAATGGAGCTGGCAGCTCAGTCTGACCCAACCAGAGTAATGGACTGAGTGATTAAGTAACTTACTCAAGATTACACAATATTAAATGGTAGAGGGAGCTCGCAAGCTCCAGAACTCACAGTCTTAGCTACTCTCTTGTAAAATACTGTGTGTGTGTGTGTGTGTGTGTGTGTGTGTATGGACATTACAACATTATGCATTTTGGAGCATAATGTTAAAAATGCATAATTAGGAAAATGCCATTTTTAACGTTATTGAGTGTAGAATCCAACCTGATTTGTGTCTTTTTGTCACTTAATAATTGGCAAAGCAGTTTCTACAAAAGTTCATTAAAAATAACTTATTGGGGGCTTCCCTGGTGGCGCAGTGGTTGAGAATCTGCCTGCCAATGCAGGGGACACGGGTTCGAGCCCTGGTCTGGGAAGATCCCACATGCCGCGGAGCAAGTAGGCCTGTGAGCCACAACTACTGAGCCTGCGCGTCTGGAGCCTGTGCTCCGCAACAAGAGAGGCCGCGATAGTGAGAGGCCCACGCACTGCAATGAAGAGTGGCCCCCGCTTGCCGCAACTAGAGAAAGCCCTCGCACAGAAATGAAGACCCAACACAGCCAAAAATAAATAAATAAAATAAAGAATTATTAAAAAAAAAAAAAGTAAAGAAAAACCTCATGGTGCACTCATTTAAAAAAATAAATAAATAACTTATTGAAATGAAAATATTTACAACTTTGTAGACCATCCTAAATTATTCAATGTCTGGGTCCCATCTTCGTGTTATGTGGTGAACTTCCAACTGATCAAGTTCCCAAAGTTAGCTCATGATTTCTCTGCTGCTTTGCCAGTGTGTTCACCATCTTTTATCTTGGTCTTTGCTGTGACTCATCTGTTCTGCTCTATAGAATATATTGACCACAGATGAATATAAAACCATACCAGTTTTGTTATGCTGACATGTCAATTTATCTCTAGGAGTGGCCTTGAGATTCCTGAAGAGCACAGGCACTCAAATCTGTATGTCTTGGAGAAGAGCTGGGAGAGAAATAAAACAAACAAACAAAACAACAACAGACCCTTATGACTCTGTCTTCTACCCTCTATCCCAACTGAATTAGGAAATCAAATTGCAGATTCAAAAAAGCTGAAGTCTACCAATATATATGATCATATACAGGAAGTAGCAATCTGCTGCAAGTATTTGATGTGCGAACCTCACCACAGAATAGAATGAAGCTCCACCCCAGAGGGTGCAAGGTCTTCAGGGATAAATCCTCTCCGGAGTTTCTCTTTTTTCCACATTTCTCTCGTCTTCTTAACAACATGTTTTAAACAAATAACATTCATTCAAATAAACAGTAAGGGCAGTTTTGAATGGGGAAATAGTCATAAATGGGCATCCTGCGTTGGGTAGGTAGGTCCATAGACTGGGGTGAGGAGGCTTTAGTATTTGCATAGCTTAAGTGGAAATGAAAGATTGATGAACTGATGATTTACTCACTGTTTAACCAACTGCCTAGTAGTCTTGTCAAGTTCTCTGATGGACACAGGATATACTGCTGAACACAATGTTTAGGATTGCTGCCATTTATTGGTCCCTGCCACATTAGTTGTTCAGCACAAGACACAGCTCTCCAACTCCCCTCGCATTCAGCAAACGCCCTTGACTTTTGCTCAACTCTCCCCCAAAGTGAGTTCCTGAAACAAATTGCTGCTTGTTTTATCTTCACAGACGTGTTTAAAGCCAGTGAATATAAACAGAACATTTCTGTGTCACATATGCATTCCATCACATTTATGGAGTTGTCTTCATGCAAGTGCAAGAGGGGTGTGTATGTGTCTGAAACACAAGATTCTTGGGAATCTAAACCAATTTTATTTTCTTTAATAGGAGGAAATGCTCCAGTGTGTCTTAGAAATTAGATTGCTGAGGATGGAGATTGTCCTAAGTGATAGCAAATGTTGTTTCATTCATCTCATGTTGAGATGCTTGCAACACATTTTTAGAAAATGACATCATTTTATGATTGCCATCAAGTTGACAAATTGTCCCTTAGAATCTTAAAATAGCTACCTCTACTCAGAGGAGAGAAACCCTGCAAAATCCATCATAGCCATCAATGTCACTTTTGTTCATCCACATAATGTAATAAAGTATGATTTTTGGAGAACCATCATAATAAAACAAGTATAGGGGAAGTTGCTTCTAAAATATTATATGTTGCTGTGTTAAATTGTTCGGCAGAAAAAAATCCTTTGTTTCGTGATTAGCTCATGATTTCTCTGCTGCTTTGCCAATGTGTTCACCATCTTTTATCTTGGTCTTTGCTGTGACTCATCTGTTCTGCTCTATAGAATATATTGACCACAGATGAATATAAATGTATGTCTTATTCTCAACAAAATGTCGAGGACATATAGTTCAAAGTGTTATGCCTCCTTTTTTAAAAATATGACATACTTTAATATCGATTTCAAGACTATTCACTTATGAATCATTACAAACGTGAGGGTTATAAAATAGGAGAGCAAAATAACATTAGATTGTTGGCAGTTTCAAATTATGAAAAGACATAGAGGTAAGTGCTCTGTCTGTGTAGACAAATAGCTATATATATGTTGAGTCTGTATCTCTGACTGAGCTAGATTCATAAGGAATTAGGCACGAGAACAACATATGGATGGCAGATATGCCTGTAATTGACACCCGTGTCTTCAGGCTTCAGCTTGTTGGTTTAGCTTTGTCAATTGGTCACATCGCTTGACTGAAAGCATGGGAACTTACCTAAATTATACTCAGATTTTGGCTGCTGATTCTCATTTAATGGTTGTGAAATCAGTAGACCATGCTTTGCAGAATGAGAACCTAACATTAAATACTTTCAATCTTCTTATTCACCCTCACATTCCAGCCTGATACCCAAGCCAGAGCTCAGGGCTGTGTTTGCTAAGGCGCTCCCAGCGATGAGAGGATAAACCATCCACTTCAGAATGGAAGACCTGGAGGCAGAGAAATGTGGTGCAGGCCACTGTGTTTGACAGCAAATAGTAGGCATTGAACAGCTGGAGACAAATGGAAGCCAGGAGGGAGTAGATGCCAGGAGTAGCAAAAATGGGTTTAAAGAAGAAAACCAGGCAGGAGCATGGGACACTGAAGTGGGGTTGGCTTGGAGATTTGTATCTCAGCCAGGAAAACAAAATTAAACCATGCTCTCTTGAGCTTTGAAGTTGCCAACCACCAAATTCACAGTTGTCTTCTTTTTCGTTAACCATGAGACTGCTTCAGATCTTGGAAACCCAGAGCCTGTATTAGTTGGGAAATGTGGTATTTCTCCATATCCATTCAGGAAACTACCACATCATGTGGTCAGGGTGACAGCCTTTACTCATTCAAAATCCCACACATCGTAGCAGGGGTCCTGAGCATACGGAGGCCTGCCCAGGCAGAGAACCTGATGAACAGACTGTAAGATGATTGGTCTCCACTGTGGCCCAACCCATAAGGCTGTTTTCTCTCTTACATAATTACCAAAGTGTTCTTAACAATTCAAAAGGAAAGGTTTAGAAAATGGACAGGCACTCAAAAATAGATTGTTGCTAATTGGTAACAGACCTTTTTTTTTTTTTTTTTTAACATCTTTATTGGAGTATAATTGCTTTACGATGGTGTGTTAGTTTCTGCTGTATAACAAAGTGAATCAGCTATACATAAACATATATCCCCATATCCCCTCCCTCTTGCATCTCCCTCCCACCCTCCCTATCCCACCCCTCTAGGTGGTCACAAAGCACTGAGCTGATCTCCCTGTGCTATGTGGCTACTTCCCACTAACTATCTACTTTACATTTGGTAGTGTATATATGTCCATGCCACTCTCACTTCATCCCAGCTTACCCTTCCCCCTCCCCGTGTCCTCAAGTCTATTCTCTACGTCTGTGTCTTTATTCCTATCCTGCCCCTAGGTTCTTCAGAACCTTTTTTTTTTTTTTTTAGATTCCATATATATGTGTTAGCATACAGTATTTGTTTTTCTCTTTCTGACTTACTTCACTCTGTATGACAGACTGGGCATATACCCTGAGAAAACCATAATTCAAAAAGAGTCATGTATCACAATGTTCATTGCAGCACTATTTACAGTAGTCAGGACATGGAAGCAACCTAAGTGTCCATCGACAGATGAATGGATAAAGAAGATGTGGCACATATATACAATGGAATATTACTCAGCCATAAAAAGAAACGAAATTGTGTTATTTGTAGTGAGGTGGATGGACCTAGAGTCTGTCATACAGGGTAACAGAGCTTTACATACATTTACATGATAAGGCCTAGAATTCCCCCCAATTTCTGCTGCAATTTGGTGCCCTTCCATGAAACCAACTGAATGCTCTGTCCTAGGGAGAGAGTGATGGTTAAGATGGGATGCACACTGCTCATTTCACAGCCCCCTGATTCAGTCCTGCAAGGAATGGCAACTCACCATTCCTTCCACACCAATCCCTGGGTCAGCACTTCTCCCTTTCAGCTGTTCAGAAACAGAGATGAACAATTTAGTCCCCATGATTGAGACGATACGCAGAAGAGAATAGAGGAGACTAAATATTTTGTTTAAAATATTGGCTATAAAAAAGGCTTCCTCATGCACTGTATTTTTCTTTGAAAATGTATGAATTCAGCACTTGGAAAGCAAGTTGTCACCTCAGTAAAGTATTCCTTAAAGCTTTCTTTCTGTAGGGAATCCAGTCAAACTTGAGATGTGGCACAGCTCTAACCTAGGGCCCACCTCACCATGACCATGAACGCATGTTGTTCCAGCAGAGTAGCTGACATGGAGAGGCAGGCAATGGGGGCTGGCAACCAGACAGTGACCTCTGTTCTCTGTTGGCGGGGATAAGGAAGAACAGATGCAGTTATAAATAGAATTAGAGCCCAAACCAGGATTCCTTGGATAACTCAGTCAACACAAGGTTTTGTTTGATTCAATTTTCTAGATGATTTCCTCAGTGATTAACCTAACTTTGTTAGTGGAGATCTAAGCAGAGAGCCAGCTTAAACATATTCTGCACAACCAGCCTTTCCTTTTTGCTTTTTTTGAGTGGTAGGCATATCTCCAATTATTGGCTTCTTTGGCTAGACAGTGTTGTTCACATTTTTTTTTTTTTGACAAAGCAGAAAAAAAATCACTAAGAGACTCTGTTTAGAAATCTAAAAGAAAATGGACAAGCTGGAGAAGTAGTCATGCTGAATAATTACCTTAGATGTTTTACCGAAATGGCATACCAGACCAGACTGCTGGATCAATCATTCAGTCTTTGACTCTCTCTCTCTCTCTCTGTTGCCCTGTTTCTCTCACTACAATGTCATTTTATTTCTGTTTCTTTCCATATAACTTGTGACTCTTTGCATGAACAGTGAGATTTGTTTCTCTGGCTAAGCTGTCTTCAAAAATAAAAGTTGGATGGTTAATTCCATCCTAAACTGATCTTTTTGACGGACTCATAATGTACAACCTTTGCAAATGCATATCAAAGGCCCAAAGCTGGACTGAATGATCCAACCACTCTTGCCATTTCCTAAAAGTGAAATTATTGGATAACAGATTTAGTTAAGAAATCCTTTCCAAAGTTTTTCTGGGTTTAATTTTAGTCTTCTTCGGGCTTTAGCTTGGAAAGTTAAAAATATAAGTAAGAGGATTTGCTGTTTAGGAAAGAATGTACATTTAAATAATACCACCACCTAGATTTTTAATAACATATTTGCCTTCTTGCTCATATCAATCAACATGAAACTTTCTCTTTTTTAGTGAAAAGCTTCTATACAGATACAAATTATGACATATTAAAAGTGACCCATGTTTTGAGTATTAAATCTAAGAAGTTGTCTATATATTGTAAGTCCAAATAAAAACAGAAAGTCTTGACATGTAGACCAACTATTTTATTTTTCATTTTTACTTGCATATTTTGTATAATGAAGCCCATAGTAAGACATTTAGAAAGCAAATTATATGCTAGTGACAAACCTCTTAACAAGACCCATTAACGCTATCTGACTCTAATGAAGCAGCCATGATAGACTTGAGTACAAACACAAATAGTACATAATGTTTTATGGTTTTATAGTTTGCAAATAATATTAAGATGGGATTATCTTAAAATAATCCCATCTCATTTAAGTCTCAGCAAAAACTCTAGGATGGGGAAACTGAAGCTTAAAAAGTCTGAGTGAAATTTCTGGCCCAAATGTTCTTATTCTGGCTGATTAGTTTTCTTTTTAGTTAGTGATATTTTATTTTATTTAGTTGACATTTCAAGGCCCCTACTCCACCTTTCCTATCCCTATCAGGTGTAAAGATTTTTAAAAGTCTTTCAAATAAAAATAGAAATGAAACAGAAACACAGAGCAGTAAGGGGGACTGGAAACAAGAAACAGGTGGCAGAACTGGAAATAGAACAGGGGTATTGGCTCTGAGAAATGGGTGCTCATTCAAGGTGGGCATCTGAAATCAGACTCAAAACTGGAAACCAGGAATTGGAATGGAGCTTCAGTGTCCTTGAATAAGCATGGAAAAAGCCACCATCCCTGTCCCATTCCTAAGAGCCATATTCCTTAAACACAGCTTCTCAGCCTTGGCCAGTCTACCAGCTGGCCTGGATCTTGCGTCTCTCCAGTCACCATGTGATGGAGTTACCAGGCCCGGGTGGAAAGTGAGATGACGCCCTACTCTGACTCGAGTCTGCATGCTAAAATGCCAGAACATGTGAGGAAAATGAATTCTAACAAAAATGCCCCCTTAAATCAACAATCAAAAGATGAATTTGGTCCTGATTACAAGGAAATAATAGTGTAATCTGGAAAATACTTCTTTAAAACTATAGTAAAACCCTGCCATCATTGAAAAGTGGTGATCTAATAAAAGTTCAATCACACAAAGTGCAAAGTTGCATTACTGTAAAAATAATGAAATATACTTTGGCTATCTTCCAGCTTCTGTGGGAAAAAATAAAAAGAATGTTTTTATTTATTGAATATATTAGTAAGTTTAAAAAAAAACAGTTCACTATTACAAATTTTGTATCACACACTAAACTGAGAAAATCCCAAATGATCATAAAGTGGTCACTTCCAAACTATGCCCTCCCCCACCGACCCAGACTCTCTGTTTCCAAGAGTCAGTAAGACTTCTATTCAACCTTCAGATGAGAACAGGCAGGTGATAAGAGATCAGTCACCAATTACATTATAACCACATTAAAGTATTTTGTGTCCCCTTACAATGGAGTTTACTTTAGAATATTCAAGAGGTAGAGAAGAATAAGTGGCTGTAAAAAGAATAACAAAACAAGAACATACAGATTTTTAAAATCATGGAAATGAAAATGATAGTCCCTGAAATTAAGGAATAAACTTCAGACTAGACTCAGTTCAAGAGACAACTAATATATTAAAAGACAGTACTGAATTCACACAAAATAAAATTCAGAGAAATTAGATAAAAGATATGAAAGAAAAATTCAGTTACATTAAAATTCAGAGGAGAAATAAAAGTCGAGCTTCTAAACCAGCAGAGGAGAAAAAGAATTTAAAGCATATCTTTCCAACCTAACATATAATAAGAAAAAAGACACAAACAAAAGGCATGATTAGTAGACATCTCAAAATAAACTTTTAGACATTAACTACATCGATAACTAATCACAGTAAATGTAAGCTGATTAATCTCATCAATTACAAAACAGAATATACTTTGTATTTATACTAATACTATGGTACACTATAATATTCTATAATAATAGCATAGCAACTTTTATTTTTAAAAATCTTTTCTATTTTTTATAAGGAAATTTCCTTACACTTAATTGGAATTTTTCAATAACTGAGCTTTTTCTCAACACAGAAACACCCAAAATATCATTTCGAAAATATTCATTGTCTCCAAAAGATATGTGAGAAAATTATTTAGGCTACCATGATATCTAGGTACCCTAGGAAGTAGGTAATATCATTTGAAAATTCCCAGAGGCAAAATGTGGGCTTAAAATCCACATTTTGATTGAGAATTTTTATTCCAAATGCTGTAAGTGTTTGTTTCCAATGAGTTTTTAAGTTGTATTTCTTTTTTAAAAATTACCTTTATATTCTGACTGCCAGGAATTTTTGGTTGGAGCATTTAATCCATTCACATTTAAGGTAGTTATCGATATGTGTGTTCCTATTATCATTTTCTTAATTGTTTTGGGTTTGTTTTGTCAGTCCTTTTCTTCTTTTGTGTTTCCCACTTAGAGAATTTCCTTTAGCATTTGTTGTAGAGCTGATTTGGAGGTACTGAATTCTCTTAGCTTTTGCTTGTCTGTAAAGCTTTTGATTTCTCCATCAAATCTGAATGAGATCCTTGCTGGCTAGAGTAATCTTGGTTGTAGCTTCTTCCCTTTCATCACTTTGAATGTATCATGCCACTCCTTTCTGGCTTGTAGAGTTTCTGCTGAGCAATCAGCTGTTAACCTTTTGGGAGTTCCCTTGTATGTTATTTGCTGTTTTTCCTTTGTTGCTTTTAATAATTTTTCATTGTCTTTAATTCTTGTAAATTTGATTACTCTGTGTCTCGGCGTGTTTCTCCTTGGGTTTATCCTGCCTGGGGCTCTCTGCGCTTCCTGGACTTGCGTGGTTATTTCCTTTCCCATGTTAGGGAAGTTTTCACCTATAATCTCTTCAAATATTTTCTCGGGTCCTTTCTCTCTCTCTTCTCCTTCTGGGACCCCTATAATGTGAACGTTGGTGCACTTAATGTTGTCCCAGAGGTCTCTTAGGCTGTCTTCATTTCTATTCATTCTTTTTTCTTTATTCTGTTCCGCAGCAGTGATTTCCACCATTCTGTCTTCCAGGTCACTTATCTGTTCTTCTGCCTCAGTTATTCTGCCATTGATTCCTCCTAGTGTATTTTTCATTTCAGTTATTGTATTGTTCGTCTCTGTTTATTTGTTCTTTAATTCTTCTAGGTCTTCGTTAAACATTTCTTGAATCTTCTCGATCTTTGACTCCATTCTTTTCCCAAGGTCCTGGATCATCTTCACTATCATTATTCTGAATTCTTTTTCTGGAAGGTTGCCTATCTCCACTTCATTTAGTTGTTTTTCTTGGATTTTATCTTGTTCCTTCATCTGGTACATAGTCGTCTGCCTTTCATTTTGTCTGTCTTTCTGTGAACGTGGTTTTCATTCCACAGGCTGCAGGATTGTAGTTCTTTTTGCTTCTGCTGTCTGCCCTCTGGTGGATGAGGCTATCTAAGAGGCTTGTGCAGGCTTCCTGATAGGAGGGACTCTAATCTGTTCTTTATATCTGTAATTCTCTTTCTGTTTTGCTACTTTCATTTATTTGTTTTATTTTTTAGATTCTACATATAAATGATAACATACAGTATTTGTCTTTCACTAAGCATAATACCCTCTAGGTCCATCCATATTGTTTCAGATGGCAGAATTACATTATTTTTATGGCTGAGTAATATTCCATTGTGATATCTATACCACATCTTCTTAATCCAGTCTTCTGTTGATGGGCACTTGTGTTGCTTCCATGTCTTGGCTATCATAAATAGTGCTACTATGAACATTGGGGTGCACATATCTTTTCCAATTGGTGTTTTTGGTTTTTGTCAAATATATACCCAGGTGTGGAATTGCTGGGTCATATGGTAGTTCTATTTTTAGTTTTTTGAGAACCCTCCATGCTCTTTTCCACAGTGGCTGGCTGCACCAACGTACATTCCCACCAGCAGTGTACTAGGGTTCCCTTATCTCCACATCCTTGCCAACATTTATTATTTATTGTTTTTTGATGGTAGCCATTCTGACATGTGTGAAGTGATAACTCATTGTGGTTTTGATTTGCATTTCTCTGATGTTTAGCGATGTTGAACAGCTTTTAATGTGCCTGTTAGCCACCTGTGTGTCTTTTTTGGAAAAAATGTCTATTCAGGTCTTCTGCCCATTTTTAAATAGGGTTGTTTGGGTTTTCTTTTTTTTTAATATATATTGAGTTGTATGAACTGTTTATATATTTTAATTATTAACCCCTTATCAGTAGTATCCTTTGCAAATATTTTTTCCCATTAAGTAGTTTTTTTCATTTTGTTGATGGTTTCCTTTGCTGTGCAAAAGTTTTAAAGTTTAATTAGGCCCCATTTGTTTATTTTTAATTTTGTTTCTTTTGCATTAGGAGATAGATTCAAAAAAATATTGCTATGATTTATGTCAAAGAGTGTTATAACAGTGTTTTCTTCTGGGAATTTTATGGCTTCTGATCTTACATTTAGGTCTTTAATCCATTTTGAGTTTATGTCTGTATATGGTATGAGAAAGTGTTCTAATTTCATTCTTTTACATGGCTGTCCAGTTTTCTTAGCACCCCTTATTGTTTTTTCTCCATTGTTTATTCTTGCCTTTGTCATAGATTAATTGCTTATAAGTGCATGGGTTTATTTCTGGGCTCTGTATTCTGTTCCATTGATCTATGTGTCTGGTTTTGTACCAGGACCATGCTGTTTTGATTACAAAGCAGTATTATACTTCTCTGTAGCAAGTCTGAAGTCAGAAGCATGGTACTTTCAGCTTTTTTCTTTTTTCTCAAGATTGCTTTGACCTTTCAGGGTATTTTGTGGTTCCATATAAATTCTAGGATTATTTGTTCTAGTTCTGTGAAAAAATGTCATGGGTATTTTGATAGGAATTGCATTAAATGTGTAGATTGCTCTGGGTAGTATGGACATTTTAACAATATTAATTCTTCCAATCCATGAACATGGGATATCTTTCCATTTATTTGAATCTTCAGTTTCCTTCTTCAGTGTCTTAAAATTTTCAGAGTGTAGGTCTTTCACCTCCTTTGTTAAATTTATTCCTAAGTATTTTATTCTTTTTTATGCAATTATAAATTATAAATGGACAGTTTTCTTTAATTTTCCTTCTGATAGTTCATTATTAGTGTATAGCAAAACAACAGATTTCTGTATATCAGTCTTGTATCCTGCAAATTTACTGAATTCATTTATTAGTTCTGATAGTTTTTTGGTGGGGACTTTAGGGTTTTCTGTGTATAGTATCATTTCATCTGCAAATAGTAACAGTTTTACTTTTTCCCTCCCAATTTGCATGCCTTTTATTTCTTTTTCTTGTCTGATTGCTATGGCTAGGACTTCCAAAACTATATTAAATGGAAGTGGCAAGAGTGGGCATTTTTGTCTTGTTCCTGATTTTAGAGGAAAAGAAAAAGCAAGTTATTTTTAACATATTTTTATACAGTCAAAGTTCATAATTATTAACCATTATTACTATTATTATTATTTATGACATCAAATGAGATATGTGGTTTGTAAGCTGTAAGTGCCTTGTCAACTCTAACGAGGTGTATATACTAGTTTTATTTTTAATATCTCTTTTGATTATATGATGGAAAAGCTAACTTATATGGGCACTGTAACTTTTTGAAAGCTGAGTATAAAACTTAGAAAACAGATGTTGCTACACAAGTAGATTAAAGGATTTGGGAATTGTCTTCCTCTTTTTTACTTTGAAAATAAAGTGAAAGCAGATGGAATTGAGTATGAAATTATTAATGAAATAAAATGAACTTAAGAAGTATATCTTGGATGATTTATATAGTCTCCCTAATTGTCATGCATGCCTCCAAATACTTTCCAGAGCTCCTTATTTAACACAGAGATGATTCAGGATACTTCCAGCCTTTGCTTTGTGTGAAAGGATCCTATCTCATTACTGTCCATTATGGTCTGGTCCAGAGTAGAGTCTAACCCAGGTGGAGAACCTTCAGCCTTTAGTATAACCTCTGGCCGGTTAAGTCAGTGTCTGGGTCTCAAGTTTCCCTTCGTGCAATGAGAGGGGAACTTTTTTCCCCTGCCTGCTATGGATTTCAAAGTTTGGATGAGTGGGGCCTCATTCTGAGAAATCTGGAGACATGGCATATATAATATTGAACTGTTACTGATAGTAATAATACCATGTAAAGCCATTTTCAAGTTCTCTCTCCTCAATGAATTTGGGTGGCACTTTGTTTTTCTTCTCCCAGGGAGTACACCTGAGCTAGTTTCCATTCAGATCATACCTGCATCGAGTGTGCTCCTCCACCGGGCTGTTCTCAGTGGGGATCATCTCAAAGAGCAGCTCAGGCCCCGTTGACTCTAGATACTTCCACTCATGCTGTA
Organism: Balaenoptera ricei; assembly: GCF_028023285.1. Taxonomy (NCBI): domain Eukaryota; kingdom Metazoa; phylum Chordata; class Mammalia; order Artiodactyla; family Balaenopteridae; genus Balaenoptera; species Balaenoptera ricei. The sequence goes on along the minus strand of NC_082645.1, from coordinate 108,619,834 downwards.
GCTGAGAGCAGCTAGACCTTTCTTTCAGAGCCTAACATTTTGGGTGCCTGTTTATAATGCCTGTGGCAGTTTGCATACTGATGTGGCCTCCGTGCCAGTAGCCAGATGTTCCTCCAAGCCCCAGAGTCTTCCTTTTACTCAACTCCACCCAGCTCTGGACTTGGCTGAATTTCTTTCCTAAAAGACAGAGACTCTTCTGTTTTGTTTACTCTTTAAGGATCAGGATTGAATAAATGCATTTCATTTTAAAAACTATATCATAAAAATTTTATTATATTAGGAAAGTCAGACATATACTGAAGTCATAACTAAAGACCTCTGTTTGCACTCTTGTTGGTTGGTGACACTGATCACAGTATTTCTAATAAGAGCTAAGTTAGTTTGTTTTTCACTTGTTTTTTAAGCTAACTTGATTATCCAACCTCTTTCCTCTAATGAAAGAGAATCCCTTTAAGAATCTAGAACTTCTAGTGTGAATACCTCCAGCAGGTTTGTTTGTATGGCAGATATGATGCTTTTATTTAATTTTCTTCCCAGAAGCAAGGAAAGAAAATGTTTCCTGTGACTTCTCCACTTTCCATATAAAGCCGTAAGTCCTTTCTGGCAACTACTGTGACATCGTCTTTTTTGGTTTTTGTAGTAATCTTCTTTGGCGTGAAATCTTCTTTGAACCTGATCATTCGGCAAGACTTGCTTGCTGTGAAAAGAACTTGGACTATCCACATATGCTATTATAGATATCATATCAGTATTTTCCATCACTATTTAACGTTATCAGAAAAGACATGTCCTGCTGTCAGGCAGAGTGAGTCACAGTCAGGCTCACTTCTGAGACTTAAAATATTTCACTGTGTTTTCCTTCAAAATATTTGACGTGTCAGCTGAGAGGATATCAGGCCTTTATTCACCATTGGTTTGATTTAGACCAGTGCAATGATGGGTCCATATGTGGTTACTGTGCTGTATCACTTATTAGCTGGTCTGCTTCATACAAGCTAAATACTTCTTTGGAAGAAAAGTTTTTTTGGATTTAGTTCTGTTTCTAATCCTGGATTAGTTGATGTCTCTCCTATAGAAAAACATCTGTTTTCTGTATTCTTTTTTCAAGGTTGAATCAATATTTCTCATTGACACCCTTTCATCCTTAAACAGTGTTGACCCTCCCAAATTGTATGAACTATCTGGCTTGAACCAAAGGGTGAAGTGCCTGAACTGATCTTGGAACCAATAAGAACCTGAAGCTCCTTCCTGGCCCCACCTGGGCTTTCTATAGTGGTAGTTCTCAGTGTGTGCCCTTCATCCCTCTTCTCTCAGTAACATCAGCATCACTTGGGAACTTGTTAGAAATGCAAGTTAGCAGGCCCAACCCATCACCTCGTAATTCAGCAAGTCTGGGGCCAGGCCCTACAATGTGTGTTTCAGCAAGCCCTCCAGGCAGTCTTGAGGAGCAGTACAGTTGAAAGCAGTAAAGTTGATTATCCCCTTTCTTCTTTCTCTGACTCTTTCTTTTGCTTTCTTGATCCTCCTTCCCTTTCTCAAATCCCACTCTTCAAAAGAAACTGCTGTCAGATATGTGTACCAGTGATTGAGACCTTTGTCTGTTTGCTTTGTGTGCCTTCCTTCTTGTTGGACCCTAGAAGACTCTGTGCCCTATCCTGGGAGATGGATTGAATTAACCTCCCCGGTTCTTCACACTTCCCTCTATCTGGGTGCTTTGGGGGTGCCTTCCCACATTGCCTCTGGGCTTGGTGTCATGATTCGCTTTGGCCAATGAGACAGTGATAAACAACACACATACAGAAGCTTAACAAACTCTTGAGTGCCTCTGCTTCCTCTTTTATTCCTCTGCCTTCATAATGAGAAAATGCCTGGGTTAGCTGCTGGAGGGTGATACTTAGTAGAGAATATGGGAGTCTGCCAAGACCCCAGAGATTCTCAGAGCTGCCTGGCTGACCTGTGGCTGACAGCAGACCCATGGGTGCATTCCCAGCCAATACCAAAAGAACTGCCTAGTCAACCAATAGGCTCCTTCGCAATAAAAAATGGTTGCTTTTTTTTTCCTAAGCCGCTGAGTTTTGGGGTAGTTTGTTACTCAGCAACAGCTAACTAATACACTGTTAAAGGAATCTAATGCTTCAGCTGAGGGGAGAGGGCAACACAAAGACCCTTCTCAATCTATCAGAAATCGTGTCCATAGCAGCTTGCAGGAATTGACCGCATCATTAAGTATGGGCAAAACCCTAGCAAACTCTTGAGTCAAAATGAAAATTCGTAGCAGGTCTTTTTAAGTGGCTAGTTTGAATTCATTACTGTTAGAGAGTTTTCCTTTTTAAGCAAATTCTGAACATAGTTTTTCAGCCTTTTTTTTAATCCCTAGGGCCTGCCTTTGTCCTTTTTCCCTTCACACCCTTCCATCTATATTTCTTCTCTGCAAACATTCTGCTAACTTCACCAAAGGCCACCCAGTGAAATGAGATTTGCAGGGATACACTGGAGCAGAGTAAATCATCTTTCACAAGAAGGATGATTGCAAAAGTCATCTCCCATTTGGTTGAAGCAAATACTTGTATTTTGTGGCTATTTTACACTCTTGCTTTTGAAATCTCAAAGAGGGAAATTCCCCAAGTATTTTTATTAACTTAGAAATCCAGCTGAGAGTATTTTATTGTTCCAACAGCCTCCCTGCCTGGGGTTCACTCCTAGAGAACTTAATGTCATCTGTTTTCAATATTTTGAGTCAATGATTGGTGTTTTATTTTGGTGGATAGAATATTACATCTTAGCTAAAATTCTAATCCTTATTTTAGTTGAAAAATTCTTATGGGGACATGAAATTTTAACTAGACTCTTTAAATTCAGTCATCCGTGACCCCTTACTTAGGAGTCAACCTGGTTTTTCAAGTAGTTCTCCCTAGAGGGCGCCATATGCTCACTTCACAACTTGGTCTGGAAAGGTTGGCTGCCGGCCTGTAATATCCTGTGAAGTTGAAGTCGTTTAGGTTAAAACATTGGAATCTTTTAGTAAATCTACCAGCAGTGGAGACTTCATTTTAACATGATAAATGCATAATTTACTGATGCATTTTGTTTAGGCATTATGGCAGATGAGACACAGTCTATGGAAGGAGGCGATAGTGTTTATTCGGCGTGTTTGTGGTTGTCAGTGGGTTCTGGTCCACTTCTGTGGACTATTATGGACAGCTGGTGGAGAACTGGCTAGAATACTGAGTAGGACTGAGTGGACCTGCGCTCTCATAATCTCTGTGTCGCTTACAGAAGGTACTTACCCCATTTGTACTTCAGAGTCCTCATTTGTAAGATTAGAGAGCTGGTCTTGTTTTTCTTCACAATCCCACTCGCTTTGTGATATGAACTTTGGTACATAACAATAGTTCTGTACAGTTTGGTAGAGGAAGTGGTATGATAACTGCTAATTCTAAGGAAATTTAGGTAGTTACCCGGTGAAATTTTGGTCAGCCTACAGAAAATATCTAAAATTTTGAGAAAAAAATTATAGCTTGATTATTGAAAACCATAAATGCTAATAAATATGTTTTTATGTCTCTTCTTAAAGCGTGAATATTTTCATAAAGTCAGCATAAGGTATTGGTTTAATAACTGGCTCAGAAGAACAAGTGTCAACTAGCCAAGATCTATCACCATGTGTGACAAAGGGTCTTCACTCAAGAAATAGTTGTTGAATAAATGGCAACATGGCTAATTTCATTTTTGGTACAGCTTTTATTTCTAGAATATTCTCTATTATATTGAGTCAGAATTGATCTCTATGAACTTCCAGCAGTGGCTTTAAATCTACTCCTTTGGGTTGTATTGAGCATATTGTATTTGCTATACACGGAGAGTTACTTTTATTTTTTTCCCACCCCACTACTAAAATAGTTGGATGGTAATAGAGTTTCTGAAAGCATGGGATGCATATCACCGGCCATACCCTTAATTAGGCATAATTCTTTTTATACGGCCATTTTTAAGTTTTAGGTAATAATTCTCTTACCTGGTATAGTTACATCTTTTCAAAGCTAATCATCATCTTCAGAACTTCCTTATACGTGTTTTTTTCAGTGTCTTCATCACTCTCTTCTAATGAGTCCTGGTTTGTTTGTATCCTTCCTACATGTCACCAAGAACTGAGCAGTTTTCAATGTTTCATCAATGCTAAGAAAACCAGGATTACCTTCACCTTGATTCTAAATACTGTTTTTCTGCTGATACAACTTAACGTTACATTCTTCACCACATATTGGTTCATACTAATACCCAAGTCTTTTTCATGATTGTGTTGTTAAATCACATCTCTATATCATTGTGATTTTTTAAAGATTTAAATCAAGATCTCTTAATCTTCTTTGAAGTACATCTTCTTAGACTTAGCCTGCATGTGGGAACATTTTGGATTCTGGGTACGTCCATCTACTAATCACTTCTGCTTCTACTTCATGTCATCTACGACAATACTGGCCCCATGACCTAGTCACATGTTTCATTTGTGCATGTGTCTAATTTAACAGAGCTAAGAGAGCAGTGATGCTCACTGCTAGAAACCACGCTCCAGGATGTCAACAAAAACATCTTCGAGGTCTTGTCAGATGCCTTTATAAGATTCATTCCATCATTCTATCTCAGGCCCAAGTAAAAAGAAACAAAATTATTGTGACCTAATTTGATGTAAGTGATCTATCTATATTGACTCTTCATGACCACCTTTTCCTTTCCCAAGAGCTGACAAACCATCCTGTTAATATCCACTTTAGAAATTTGCTGGAAATAAACATAAAACAAGATGTTGGATAGCAGAATGCACCTCACGTTCCTTTTATGAATTTTGTGATGCATTTGTGCATCTCGAGTCTTCTGGCCTGTGCATACATCCACAGAGCCCCTGATGGAAGTTGAGTGAATTCTTTCAATACACCACAAAGTAATTTCATGGACTTGAAGTTTAGGTCTTCAGAGCTATTGTTGAGGGCTTCATTTTCTCCTTATCAAGGTTCATTTACCATTTTTAAGCACAGATCACTGATGTTGAGAAGATAGAGGCAATATGAAAGATGAACTTTGATATCTATCAGTATTTTTCTTCAGCTCTAAGCAGCAGGTCTATCCCTTCCTTGTTGCTTCTCTTTCCAAATGTAAATTTAAACTATCAATAGTTGGGAAATATCCTCAAATAACTCATGTTGGAAGGTGTGTGATGGGCATAACAGGAGGAATAGAAAGGCATGCAGAAGAGAGAAATAACTTTGGTCACAGGGCCTCAGGAAATCTACTTTTTGAGCTGGTCTTGGAAAAAATAAGTGGGATTTTGACTGAAAGGATTCAGAGGGAGTCTAAGTGGGAAAAGTGATAGGAGCAAAAACATAAATGGGACAGTGCTTAAATATTTAAGAAGTAGCTAAGAAACTGTTAATTTACCTAGAAGATAAGAGCTGGATTAACAAGGGCCTTGTGGATTGCAACTCAGTTGAATCATCTAATGGAGTTAAGGAAGGTTTTAAAGGATTCAACTAAAGCTGTGATATGAGTGAATTAGTAAACTTAACCTGAAAGACTGAAAAATTGCAGTTAGAAAAACCACTAGGGAATTTTATAGTAACCCATGCCACTGCAACTAAGATTGCTGTAAATGGAAAGGATAGAAACAGTCCATAAAGCAGAGATAGGGAAAAATGAAGATGGATTTCACACTAATCAAATATTTAAAGTATACATATATTGTATTTGTTCTGTTTTGAAAAATTACTTTACCGATCCCCCCTACCCCGAAATGTTAGTGCTCTATCCCAAGGTGTGAAATGCATACCAGTGATCATTCGCAAGATTATTTTAAGTGGTTTCCCACACAGCTTTAAATAACATTGAATCATACTGTGAAAAAGGTATTTTCTTTTTTTTTTTTGACATCTTTATTGAAGTTACTTTACAATGAGGTGTTAGTTTCTGCTGTATAACAAAGTGAATCAGCTATACATAAACATATATCCCCATATCTCCTCCCTCTTGCGCCTCCCTCCCACTCTCCCTATCCCACCCCTCTAGGTGGTCACAAAGCACCGAGCTGATCTCCCTGTGCTATGTGGCTGCTTCCCACTAGCTATCTATTTTACATTTGGTAGTGTATATATGTCCATGCCACTCTCTCATTTCGTCCCAGCTTACCCTTCCCCTTCCCCTTCCCTGTGTCCTCAAGTCCATTCTCTATGTCTGTGTCTTTATTCCTCTCCTGCCCCTAGGTTCTTCAGAAACTTTTTTGTTTTTTTTTATTCCATATATATGTGTTAGTATACGGTATTTATTTTTCTCGTTCTGACTTACTTCACTCTGTATGACAGAATCTAGGTCCATCCACCTCACTACAAATAACTCAATTTCATTTCTTTTTATGGCTGAGTAATATTCCACTGTATATATGTGCCACATCTTCTTTATCCATTCATCTGTAGGTGGTCACTTAGGTTGCTTCCATGTCCTGGTTATTGTAAATAGAGCTGCAATGAACATTGTGGCACATGACACTTTTTGCATTATAGTTTTCTCAGGGTATATGCCCAGTAGTGGGATTGCTGGGTCCTATGATGGTTCTATTTTTAGTTTTTTAAGGAACCTCCATACTGTTCTCCATAGTGGCTGTATCAATTTATATTCCCACCAGCACTGCAAGAGGGTTCCCATTTCTCCACACCCTCTCCAGCATTTATTGTTTGTAGATTTTTTGATGATGGCCATTCTGACTGGTGTGAGGTGATACCTCATTGTAGTTTTGATTTGCATTTCTCTAATGATAAGTGATGTTGAGCATCCTTTCATGTGTTTGTTGGCAATCTGTATATCTTCTTTGGAGAAATGTCTATTTAGGTTTTCTGCCCGTTTTTGGATTGGGTTTTTGTTTTTTTTGATATTGAGCGGCATGAGCTGCTTGTAAATTCTGGAGATTAATCCTTTGTCAGTTGCTTCATTTGCAAATATTTTCTCCCATTCTGAGGGTTGTCTTTTTGTCTTGTTTATGTTTTCCTTTGCTGTGCAAAAGCTTTCAAGTTTCATCAGGTCCCATTTGTTTAGTTTTGTTTTTATTTCTATTTCTCTAGGAGATGGTTCAAAAAGGATCTTGCTGTGATGAATGTCATAGAGTGTTCTGCCTAGGTTTTACTCTAAGAATTTTATAGTGTCTGGCCTTACATTTAGGTCTTTAATCCATTTTGAGTTTATTTTTGTGTATGGTGTTAGGGAGTGTTCTAATTTCATTCTTTTACATGTAGCTGTCCAGTTTTCCCAGCACCACTTATTGAAGAGGCTGTCTTTTCTCCATTGTATATTGTTGCCTCCTTTATCAAAGATAAGGTGACCATATGTGTGTGGGTTTATCTCTGGGCTTTCTATCCTGTTCCCTTGATCTATATTTCTGTTTTTGTGCCAGTACCAAACTGTCTTGATTACTGTAGCTTTGTAGTATAGTCTGAAGTCAGGGAGCCTGATTCCTCCAGCTCCATTTTTCTTTCTCAAGATTGCTTTGGCTATTCGGGGTCTTCTGTGTGTCCATACAAATTGTGAAATTTTTTGTTCTAGTTCTGTGAAAAATGCCAGTGGTAGTTTGATAGGGATTGCATTGAATCTGTAGATTGCTTTGGGTAGTAGAGTCATTTTCACAATGTTGATTCTTCCGATCCAAGAATATGGTATATCTCTCCATCTGTTTGTATCATCTTTAATTTCTTTCATCAGTGTCTTATAGTTTCCTGCATACAGGTCTTTTGTCTCCTTAGGTAGGTTTATTCCTAAGTATTTTATTCTTTTTGTTGCAATGGTAAATGGGAGTGTTTCCTTAATTTCTCTTTCAGATTTTTCATCATTAGTGTATAGGAATGTAAGAGATTTCTGTGCATTAATTTTATATCCTGCTACTTTACCAAATTCATTGATTAGCTCTAGTAGTTTTCTGGTAGCATCTTTGGGATTTTCTATGTATAGTATCATGTCATCTGCAAACAGTGACAGTTTTACTTCTTTTCTGATTTGGATTCTGTTTATTTCTTTTTCTTCTCTGACTGCTGTGGATAAAACTTCCAAAACTATGTTGAATAATAGTGGTGAGAGTGGGCAACCTTGTCTTGCTCCTTATCTTAGTGGAAATGGTTTCAGTTTTTCACCATTGAGAACGATGTTGGCTGTGGGTTTGTCATATATGGCCTTTATTCGGTTGAGGTAAGTTCCCTCTATGCCTACTTTCTGGAGAGTTTTTATCATAAAGGGGTATTGAATTTTGTCAAAAGTTTTTCCTGCATCCATTGACATGATCATACGGTTTTTCTCCTTCAATTTGTTAATATGGTGTATCACATTGATTGATTTACGTATATTGAAGAATCTTTGCATTCCTGAGATAAACCCCACTTGATCATGGTGCATGTTCCTTTTCATGTGCTGTTGGATTCTGTTTGCTAGTATTTTGTTGAGGATTTTTGCATTTATTTTCATCAGTGATATTGGTCTGTAGTTTTCTTTTTTTGTGACATCCTTGTCTGGTTTTGGAATCAGGGTGATGGTGGTCACGTAGAATTAGTTTAGGGATGTTCCTTCCTCTGATATATTTTGAAAGAGTTTGAGAAGGATAGGTGTTAGCTCTTCTCTAAATGTTTGATAGAATTCGCCTGTGAAGCCATCTGGTCCTGGGCTTTTGTTGGTTGGAAGATTTTTAATCACAGTCTCAATTTCAGTGCTTGTGATTGGTCTGTTTATATTATGTATTTCTCCCTCGTTCAGTCTCAGGAGGTGGTGCTTTTCTAAGAATTTGTCCATTTCTTCCAGGTTGTCCATTTTATTGGCATATAGTTGCTTGCAGTAATCTCTCATGATCCTTTATATTTCTGCAGTTGTTACTTCTCTTTTTTCATTTCTAATTCTATTGATTTCTGTCTTCTCCCTTTTTTCTTGATGAGTCTAGCTAGTGGTTTATCAATTTTGTTTATCCCCTCAAAGCACCAGCTTTTAGTTTTATTGATCTTAGCTATTGTTTCCTTCATTTCTTTTTCATTTATTTCTGATCTGGTTTTTATGATTTCTTTCCTTCTGCTAACTTTGGGGTTTTTTCTTTTGTTCTTCTTTCTCTAATTGCTTCAGGTGTAAGGTTAGGTTGTTTATTTGAGATGTTTCTTGTTTCTTGAGGTAAGATTGTATTGTTATAAAGTTCTCTCTTAGAACTGCTTTTACTGCATCCCATAGGTTTTGGGTCATCGTGTTTTCATTGTCATTTGTTTCTAGGTATTTTTTGATATCCTCTTTTGATTTGTTGTTTTTGGATGGAATGTCCTATAAATATCAATTAAGTCCATCATGTTTAATGTATCATTTAAAGCTTTTGTTTCCTTATTTATTTTCATTTTGGATGATCTGTCCATTGGTGAAAGTGGGGTGTTAAAGTCTCCTACTATGATTGTGTTACTGTCGATTTCCCCTTTTATGGCTGTTAGTATTTACCTTATGTATTGAGGTGCTCCTATATTGGGTGCATAAATATTTACAATTGTTATGTCTTCTTCTTGGATTGATCCCTTGATCATTGTGCAGTGTCCTTCTTTGTCTCTTGTAATAGTCTTTTTTTTAAAGTCTATTTTGTCGGATATGAAAATTGCTACTCCAGCTTTCTTTTGATTTCCATTTGCACGGAATATCTTTTTCCGTCCCCTCACTTTCAGTCTGTATGTGTCCCTTGGTCTGAAGTGTGTCTCTTGTAGACAGCATATATGCGGGTCTTGTTTTTGTATCCATTCAGCCAGTCTATGTCTTTTGGTAGGAGCATTTAATCCATTTACATTTAAGGTAGTTATTGATATGTGTGTTCCTATTACCATTTTCTTAATTGTTTTGAGTTTGTTATTGTCGGTGTTTTCCTTCTCTTGTGTTTCCTGACTAGAGAAGTTCCTTTAGCATTTGTTGTAAAGCTGGTTTGGTGGTGCTTAATTCTCTTAGCTTTTGCTTATCTGTAAAACTTTTAATTTCTCCATTGAATCTGAATGAGATCCTTGCTGGGTAGAATAATCTTGGTTGTAGGTTTTTCTCTTTCATCACTTTAAATATATCCTGCCAGTCCCTTCTGGCTTGCAGAGTTTCTGCCGAAAGATCAGCTGTTAACCTCATGGGGATTCTCTTATGTTATTTGTTGCTTTTCCCTTGCTGCTTTCAATATTTTTTCTTTGTATTTAATTTTTGATAGTTTGATTAATATGTGTCTTGGCATGTTTCTCCTTGGATTTATCCTGTATGGGACTCTCTGTGCTTCCTGGACTTGACTATTTCCTTTCCCATATTAGGGAAGTTTTCAACTATAATCTCTTCAAATATTTTCTCAGTCCCTTTTTTTTCCTCTTCTTCTTCTCGGACCCCTATAATTCAAATATTGGTGCGTTTAATGTTGTCCCAGAGGTCTCTGAGACTGTCCTCAATTCTTCTCATTCTTTTTTCTTTATTCTGCTCTGCCTTAGTTATTTCCACTATTTTATCTTCCAGATCACTTATCCGTTCTTCTGCCTCAGTTATTCTGCTACTGATTCCTTCTAGAGAATTTTAAATTTCACTTATTGTGCTGTTCATCATTGTTTGTATGCTCTTTAGTTCTTTTAGTTCCTTGTTAAATGTTTCTTGTATTTTCTCCATTCTATTTCCAAGATTTTAGATCATCTTTACTATCATTACTCTGAATTCTTTTTCAGGTAAACTGCCTATTTCCTCTTCATTTGTTTGGTCTGGTGGGTTTTTACCTTGATCCTTCATCTGCTCTGTATTTCTCTGTCTTCTCATTTTGCTTAACTTACTGTGTTGGGGTCTTCTTTTCACAGGCTGGAGGTTTGTAGTTCCTGTTGTTTTTGGTGTCTGCCCCCAGTGGGTAAGGTTGGTTCAGTGGGTTGTGTAGGCTTCCTGGTGGAGGGGACTGGTGCCTGTATTCTGGTGGATGAGGTTGGATCTTGTCTTTCTGGTGGGCAGGACCGCATACAGTGGTGTGTTTTGGGGTGTCTGTGAACTTATGATTTTAGGCGTCCTCTCTACTAATGGGTGGGGTTGTGTTCCTGTCTTGCTGGTTGTTTGGCATAGGGTGTCCAGCATTGTAACTTGCTGGTTGTTGAGTGGAGCTTGGTCTTTGCATTGAGGTGGAGATCTCTGAGAGAGCTGCCGCCATTTGATATTACATGGGGCCAGGAGGCCTCTGGTGGACCAATGTCCTGAACTCTGCTCTCCCACCTCAGAGGCCCAGGCTTGACACCAGGCTGGAGCACCAAGACCCTGTCAGCCACATGGCTCAGAAGAAAAGGGAGAAAAAAAAAGAAAGAAAGATAGAAAAATAAAATAAAACAAAGTTATTAAAATACAAAGTAAAAAATATATTATTAAAAATTTAAAAAAAAGAAAGAAAGAAGAGAGCAACCAAACCAAAAAACAAATCCACCAATGATAACAAGCACTAAAAATTATACTAAAAAAATAAATAAATAAACAAAAAAAAATGGACAGACAGAACCCTAGGACAAATGGTAAAAGCAAAGCTATACAGATAAAATCACACAAAGAAGCATACACATACACACTAACAAAAGGAGAAAAAGGAAAAAAAAAAATGTATATTAAAAAAAAAGAAAGGGGAACCAAATCAATAAACAAATCTATCAATGATAATAAGCTCTAAATACTAAACTAAGATAAACATAAAACCAGAAACAAATTAGATACAGAAAGCAAATCCCAACTCTACAGTTACTCCCAAAGTCCACTGCCTCAATTTTGGGATGATTTGTTGTGTATTCAGGTATTCCACAGATGCAGGGTACATCAGTTTGATTGTGTAGATTTAATCCGGTGCTCCTGAGGCTGCTGGGAGAGATTTCCCTTTCTCTTCTTTGTTCGCACAGCTCCTGGGTTCAGCTTTGGATTTGGACCCGCCTCTTCGTGTAGGTCACCTGAGGGCATCTGTTCCCTGCCCAGACAGGACGGGGTTAAAGTAGCAGCTGATTAGGGGGCTCCGGCTCACTCAGGCCAGGGGGAGGGAGGGGTACGGAATGTGGGGCAAGCCTGCGGCGGCAGAGGCCAGCATGACATTGCATCAGCCTGAGGCACACCGTGTGTTCTCCCCGGGAAGTTGTCCCTGGATCATGGGACCCTGACAGTGGCGGGCTGCACAGGCTCCAGGGAGGGGAGGTGTGGAGAGTGACCTGTGCTCGCACACAGGCTTCTTGGTGGCTGCAGCAGCAGCCTTAGGGTTTCATGCTGTCTCTGGTGTCTGTGCTGTTCGCCATGGCTAGCACTTGTCTCTGGAGCTCCTTTAGATGGTGCTCTGAATCCCCTCTCCTCGTGCACCCCGAAACAATGGTCTCTTGCCTCTTAGGCAGTTCCAGACTTTTCCCCAGACTCCCTCCCGGCTAGCTGTGGTGCACTAGCCCCCTTCAGGCTGTGTTCACGCAGCCAACCCCAGTCCTCTCCCTGGGGTCTGACCTCTGAAGCCCGAGCCTCAGCTCCCAGCCCCTGCCCGCCCCAGCGGGTGAGCAGTCAAGCCTCTCAGGCTGGTGATTGCTGGTCGGCAACGATCCTCTGTGCGGGCATCTCTCCGCTTTGCCCTCTGTACTCCTGTTCCTGCGCTCTCCTCTATGCCTCTGAAGCTTCCCCCCCACGCCCACCCCCCTGTCTCTGCCAGTGAAGGGGTTTCCTAGTGTGTGGAAACTTTTCCTCCTTCACAGCTCCCTCCCAGAGATGCAGGTCCCATCCCTATTCTTTTGTCTCTGTTTTTTCTTTTTTATTTTTCCCTACCAAGGTACATGGGGAGTTTCTTGCCTTTTGGGAGGTCTGAGGTCTTCTGCCAGCGTTCAGTAGGTGTTCTGTAGGAGCAGTTCCTCATGTAGATGTATTTTTGATGTATTTGTGGCGAGGACGGTGATCTCCACATCTTACTCCTCCACCGTCTTGAAGCTCTCTCCCCGGTATTTTCTTTTTAATTCTCTTTCAATACTTCTGATTACACCAAGGATAAAAAGTCTCAGTTTAGTGTTGTTTTCCTTACCACCTGTCTAACATTTGCTGTTCTACCACTTTTTACAAAGAGGTAGTGGGTTTGGACTTAAACTTCGGGAGGCAACAGTATTGAACTAGAATTGAATCAGAACATTTATTTAATTTTGCCCTTGTAGTTTAAAATTACTTTATTCTAATTTTGGCAACTGATATTGCCAAATATTCTGTTAATGGTCAATTTAAAATAAGTTTATGGAAAGAAATTAAGTCATTGATTCAAAGGGTTTTGTTAGGTATATGAGCAGGTGATTCAACCATTTGGCAAAAATAAAGATGGTGGTACCTGAGTAACTAATATTCAATCAGCACTGCTCTAGTAAAGGTCCAGCTGGAATTGCCAGACCTTTGCATGTTTTAAAGACTTTTTCCTCCACTGAATTCACCAGTTATTGAAATCATGTTCTTGTGTCACTGAGAGCTGGCCTGGTGGCCTTTGGAGAATGGAATGCTGTTAGATGTTCTCCATGTGGGGGAACAGCTATGGTGGCCTATTCTCCTTGGAGCATAAAATCATTGCTTTGACTAGTAGAGACTTGTAGTTTTTTTGTGGTGCTGTCCTCCTCTGGTGTAAGGTAATAATTCTATCTCTTGAAAAACAGTTTTTTCTAAAGAGAACATGAGATCCCATTTCTCAATTCACTTCTGAACTGATTCTAATATATCTAATGACCTCTTTTCTAAAATTAGTTTCATGAAGGGCTTGATTGATTTCAGGCTCTTTATAGATTGAATTTAATGTTCATTCTCCATTGTATTATTGCCCAGCATGCTTAAAGATGATTATATATATGATTAGAGAAATAAAGCAAGGCCAGGATTGCTACTTTGGGGGCCAAGTGTAGAGCAGCTTTATCCCTGAGTCGGGAAGCAGGGCCACACGTGGACTGAATTGCTGATGAACAGACCCTAATGGCTCTTTTAATGCAAACAATTGATTCTGAAGGCAGGAAGCTGCTGGAAAGGCTGTCCTGAAACTCTGCGTCAACACTCTCGTCATTCTTGGTTTTTTCTTAGGAAAACAAATGCTCTCTAGACTGTTAAACCAGGCCTGTGGCCTGGTTTTTTTTTTTTTTTTTTTTAGCCCAGACTTTTGAGTCAGAAAGATAAGTTCAAACATGGCTCTACCATATATTAATGCTAGCCATGTGGCCCTGGGAAGTTATTTGACCTCTCTGAGCTTCAGGTTTCTCAACTTTAAAATAGGGATGCATTAGTGTCCCAGAGCTACCATAACCAATTACCACAAACGGGCAGCTTACAACACCAGACATTTCTCACAGGCCAGGAGTAGTCAGCAAATCTAGTAGTCAGCAGGTCTGTCCTCCCTCTGAAGGTTCTCAGGGCAGATCTTTCCTTGCTTCTTTCAGTTTCTGGTGGCTGCAGGCATTCCTTGGCTTGTGGCTGCAAAAAAACTCCAATCCCTGACCCATCTTCACATTGCCTTCTCTTCTTTTTGTGTCTTCCCCTCTTCTGTCTTTTATAAGGACACTTATCAGTTGATTTAGGACCCACACAGATAATCCAAGGTGATCTCATCTTAAAATCCTTAACTTAATTACATCTGCGAAGAGTCTTTTCCCAAATAAGGTTACATTTGCCAGTTCCAGGGATTAGGATGTGGATGTATCTTTTTGAACGCCACATTAAACCCACTACAAGAGATAATCATATGCTTACATCACAGATTAAATAAGAAAATGCTAAGTGAATAAGACATGTTCAAGAAATGTTAGTTGTCATCAGTTTTAGGATTATCAAATAACTGCTTGGTTTTGTCATTCTAATATTTACTTTCCATAGACTTACCAAACTTAACAGTGGGCTCTGTTATGATTAAACCTGAGGAGCAGATATAAGTCTCTAGTTGCCTTTGAACATTTCACAGGAAAAAACCTGGCTTTTCTCCCCAAAGTGGCTTGGAAGTCATTGACCTTATATTATCAGGATAAATGCATATCATAGAACTTTAAAGACAATATTTCTCGTAGTTTTAGCAGAGAAGGAAGGTCATCAGGGATCAAGGATGCTAATGAAATACCATTGACGCCACTCCATAAAATTTGGAACAGGACTGCTTTTAGATAAAACCTTTTATTTGAAACTAAAATAAACGGAGAGTGTGTCTGTGCTTTGGATATGTGTTTTTTGAACACAAGGTTCATTTGATTAAACGTGAAGTCAACAAAACCAGTAAAGCATGACTTCAGGATTGTGTGTCTTTACTCTGATTCTAATTGAGAGTGTTGCACTGCCAGAGATAATTCTGCTGCTAAGATCCATCTTCTGGTGGAATGGAGGAACAAACGCCCACCTCCCACCCTCAGAAAGCTCAAACTGTCCTTGAGGATATTTACTCCAAATTCCAACTCCAAACTGTAACTGTAACCTCCTGAAATTCCTTTCCATTCTTAATTAGAGATGCCATTTGTCACCTTCTAAAACTTCCCCTGCTCATTCGTGGGTTCTTACCTGTCCACCACAGGGCAGTCTGCACTGATATTGTTCTTACCGGCTCTTCAGTGTGTTCTCAGCATCTAACAATACTCTAGGCCCTTCCTGGGAGCTGTGGGTAATGACAGGCTATCTACTGATTCCTTTCCTTCTGCATATGGGGATGCATCTTTCTGTCTGCCTAAGCCGATGACCAACTCCTTGAGGCATGGCCCAGCTGTTGTCACACTGTGATAAGCAGTCACTAAAACACTTTCTGTATCTCAGTCTACTCGCCAGTTAAAGAGAGCTGAACAGTTGACCAAATCTCAGCCACTAAGGCCGAAGAAGTAAATGGAAGTAATTCTCTTTCACGTCTGTCAATAAAGGGCCCTAAGAAGAAGCAGATTTATTTCTGTGTAAACTCATTGAGAAAGCTTTGCGTGTGGTTATCGTTATTCTTATTATTGCAGTTCCTGGTCAGAGCTCACCTTTATTCATTGTACCACTTAGGGATGAAACTTGAAGAAACGATGCTGAGGATGACACTTTGGTCATTCTTATAGAGCAATAGGGCAAGGAGGACGAATGTTTGCACTTGAGGCCTCTTCTCACAGTGGACACCAGGGGGCAGTGCTTATAGGAAGTGATTTCAGCCTCAGGCTGAGAAGTGCATCCGTCTGCATAAGTGGGATGCCTTCAAGAGGGGCACAGCAGTTCATGATTGAAACCCTTTTCCGCACTTTACTTCCCAAACGTCATTTAACCATACTTCATAATGCCGCTTCAATCTTTTAGACTCTAAAGAAACCATATCTAACTGTCCTGGCCGAATTAACTGCCCCTCTCTGACCTTCCATAGTATTGGGTTGGCCAAAAAGTTCATTCGGGGTTTTCATTTGTTACAGAAAAACCCGAATGAACTTTTTGGCCAACCCAATACTTTGAATACAACTTGATTTTAGGTGCTTTGTTGTATACCGTTGCACACCTCTGGTAAGCCCTGCCCGTGGCTTACCAACATCCCCAGCACCTGCTCTTGCCTTCTGCATACCTGTTGCTAAATACATATACCCTGAAAGGTTGCCGAAAGGACTACTATTATTACTTCTACTATTATTAGTTAACCAGTAACTTTAAAGCTAATCATTTAAAAATGCTGTTAAGACTCACAGACTTAGAGAACGAACTTATGGTTACCAGACGGGAAGGGTGGGTGAAAGAGATAGTTAGGGAGTTTGGGGTTGACATGTACACACTGCCGTATTTAAAATGGATGGCAACCAAGGTCCTGTTGTGTAGCCCAGGGGACTCTGCTCAATATTATGTAACAACCTAAACGGGAAAAGAATTTGTACAAGAATAGATACATATATATGTATAATTGAATCACTTTGCCGTACACCCGAAACTAACACAACATTGTTAATCAACTATACTCCAATATAAAATAAAAAGTTTTTAAAAAATTTAAAAATGAAAATGCTGATAAGATGCCACTTCTCATAATAATCTTTGGCTCCCCACTGCTGGCAGGAAACAGCACTAAACCGGTTCAGTAGGTTAACTCCTTCAGTGCCAAATTAACACATCACTTTCTAGTAACTGCTTTTCTTTCTAGGAACAGCTAGAGCATTGTTCCGAAGCCCCCTTCTCTAAAGGAAATGCAGAGAGGTCATGGCTGGCACATGGACTCACATTCCAGACCCTTCGTCCTGCCCTACTTTTGGCAAAGACACCCTCCAGATGTGGTGACTCTGTTGAAATTCTGTTGGCCTCCTAGCAGAATTGGCGGTATTACTTTCCATGAGCTGTGAAGAGGAAGTGCTCAAAGCAAAACAGTTTAAAAGTGGGCTTGGTCACTCTAAAAAATACATCTGTTTTTTTTTTTTTTTTTAAGTGGGGAGGAGGAAAGAGGGGTTGCTAATCAATGGGTATGAAGTTCAGTTCTGTAAGGTGAGTAGGTTCTCAAGATTTGCTGTACTGCATTGTGCCCATAGGTAACAATACCGTACTGTGCACTTAAACATTAATTAGAAGGGTAGAGCTCATGTTGAGCGTTCTTACCAAAATAAAGAATGAAGAAGAGAGAGGAGGAATAAAGTGGGGTGTTTCTTGCCCTGTTAAAGCATTTACCTTTTGGTGTTCCGCACACGGAAAGCACAATTCCATTCATGACTGTAATAAGCAGAATATATATTTCCAAACACTAAGAGTTCCTCAGAGGTCATGATTCTTTCCTTGTGTTTTTAGAAACCAGACCCACGAACCATTAGAAACTGCAGCAATGAGACTGAAGCATGACCTGTGAAGCTAGTAATTGTGTGTGTGTGTGTATGTGTGTGTGTATAGCTTGAGTGATCCCAGGACTTTTTTATAAATAATAGGACATAATTTTTGTAGCTTCAGAAGACTCACCATGCATCAGTTCCTTGGGGCCAGCAGTATTTTTGCATATAAATTGTATGATATGAAAAGCCACATTTTCTTACCCTTTGATAGACCGTAGTTTTCTAATTTAAGGTCATTTGCCAATTTAACAGTAACTGCATCAGCACCTTGTGACGCCAAGCAGGATGCGTTCTGAAGAGCCATCAGAGGGAACTTGTTACATCACACATAATAAAGCTTTCACTCCATTGCTGAGTTTTTCCAAGCACTTGGCATGCAATAAAATAAATTCTAATATTTACTGCTGAGTATTGTCAGGTTTTAACTATCAAGTTGGAGACCTGGGAAAAGTTGCTTCTTTGGGCTTAATTTTTCTCCTCTGAAATTATGGACATTATACCAGGCAGTGCTCATTTTAGGCTAGAGAATCCTAAACACCATTATGGTATTTACGGGTAAGCTTTTCCTAAGAGGAAATCATATTTTATTTGAGACTGACATCAGAATGTGAGCCCCGAGGGGCAAGAGCTCTCATGTCCGTGTTCACCGCTCTATCGCCTGAGCCTGGGACAGTACCTGGCACAGACTCACCTTTAGTGAATGTTCATTAAATGGAGAAAACTTCTTCCTTTCCTTTCTTCCCTCCCTCCCTTCCTTCCTTTCTTCTTTCCATGCTTATTAGGAAGGAAAGGAGGGAGAGAGGTAGGAAAGTTGACATATTAACACCCCATTAAGCTGAACCTGCTCCCTGGGATAACCATGTAGAAGCAACCTTGAAGGTGTGCATGTGAAATTTCATGCTATGAGTGATACTTCAAGAACAGTTTTGTAAGGGAAAAAGTCCATTGAAGGATGTCAACAATCTTTTTTCCATCTAGAAATCACATGGCTGGGCTGACTGGTGACCCTTTGGTGAAGAGAGTTCAATGAAGTGAGTGCCGGGGGGGTTAAGAATGAATGGGAAAAGAGGAAGGAAAGAAATAGGGTCTTTAGATGCTGCTTTCCAGTTGTTAGCCTGTGTGGGAAGGCGAGAGAGTGCGGTAGCCGTAGAAATTTCAGGGTTGAAAGAGGTTTTATTTTAGTTTGTTTATATAGTATGTGGGAGAAGCTTTCATGCTGCTGAGGGGAAGGAGCCAGTAGAGGGGGAGGGGAGTGATGGATGGAGAAAGATGCTGGCGAGTGCACAGAGATGAATGCACAGAGATGGTCCTTGCTTCTGACGCTAGGGAGAATGTAGGCAGGATGTGAGTAAACATTTTAAAAAAACAACAATAATACAAATAACACCAAGGTGCTGAGCCAAGTAAAACCAGATGCTTCCGAATGATTTTAGTAAGTTCGTTTACCACTTGTTCATTCATTTTCATTCATTTTCATTCATCTGCTCGTGCTGACTCACAGACAAGCAGTAAGAGAAGCAAAATATTAAGAAAATACATAGAAAACTTATAACTCATGTAACATGTAACTCTAATTGGAAATTGGAAATAGATTGCCATTTATTTTTTGATTGCCATTTTTAAATCATCAGTGTCTGGCTCTTGGAATACCATGAGATTGCAAGTAATAAGAACTAGAGTTGGGGTTGGGTGGCTCTAGGAATTGAAACATGCAACTATGTTCACAAGTCCCTGGGAGATCTGAGGGTACAGACCTTCACAGATTTTGGAACCTATATTGGGGGAAACACAGACAAGAGATAGCTGGAGAGACACGTGTTTGTTCCGCAGAATGTTGTTCATATCCCCAAGCCTACACACCCACATCCCGCTTGCTCTTCTGGAGCCCCCTTGGGTTCTCCACTCTCTTTTGGACCCCGATCTTGCCTCTGGGAATCTGTCTCCAGATCTAAAATCCTCTCATGGCTTTGGATCACATTGCATGTCTGGTAATGGCTCTCTTTCTGGATTCTACTCTGGTCCTCCTTGGCTTGCTGGGAATTCTGGACTTCAATTCTCGTGCTCACTGTTCTTGAGATTAGCCACCTGCGTCATCACGCCTGGGTTTCGCGTGTATTCCCAACACAGGCTGCTGTCTGATTCCTGTCCTCCGTCAGCAGCGCCTGTGAGCTGGACTTGTTGCCCGTTGCACGTGGATGACCGTGAAGAAGGAGGCAGCAAAGATTACCCCAAAGTCTGAGGAACAATGGCACAGCCATTAAAACCAAGAGAACCACTACTACATATAAAATAGATAATCAACAAGGGCCTACTGTATAGTGCGGGGAACTCTACTCAACATTCTGTAATAACCTATATGGGAAAAGAATCTGAAATAGAATGGGTATATGTATATGTATAACTGATTCGCTTTGCTGTACTCCTGAAACCAACACATTGTGAATCAACTATACTCCGATATAAAATAAAAAATAAAATTAAAAAAAAAAAACAGGACAGTTGCAAGGCAGAGGTGACTCAGAAACAATGCCCAAAGGCAATGTTGAACTTGGCAGGGCACAGAATATCTAGATGGAAATGTGGAAATAGGCCTTTGAGGGGTTGGAGTAGAATTTGAAGGTAGAAGTGAGGATTTAGGGATCCCAGGTATAGAGGAAATCTGGTTCTTGGGAGGCCACATGAACGCTAAGTTGGAACTCTTTTCTTTCCTTCTCCTGCCCCTAAGCTCAGTCAGCATGACTAATGAAGCCTCAGACCTTGTTCCTACCCCTCCTCCAGCCTGATGTCTGGAGCCCACAGCCCCTGCCAGCCTGAAATTTACTATCCTTGCAAGCCAGCCACCTCCATGAAGAACCAGCGTCGAAAGCTGCTCAGCACTTGTTGTCATGCTGTTCAAACTGGACCCCTCGACCCTTAAGTCCTGCTCATGTTACTAACACTTATTGACACTATTATACCAAACACCCGCCGAAATGATTTCACATGGATTACCTTATCTGATTTTTTTTTTACCTTATTTGATTTTCATAGCAATCATACACATTAGAAATTATTACCAAGGTGACTGTGCATCTGTTTTTGTCTGTGCATAGCCCCTATTTATGCCTAATGTCTTGGCATCACTATTAATAGCACCCTCTAAAAGGGTCCTGGTTTGGATGGTCAATTATATGGCCACTGTAACTGTTACCACACTTACTTTCCTCAGTTTACAGATGAGACACCGAGACGTGAAGTCCCTTATCCATCGTCACATTGATGATCCAGGGCGGAGCCAGGACTCGGACTCTGGCATCAGACCCCACATGCCAGCCTGTAAACCAATGTGTTCTGATTCATGTTTACCAGTCCCCTTAAGTTTTGATGGATGCCTTGTCTTTAGGATTTATTTGCTGCTGATTTAGTTCTGATATTCTGTGTCGCACCGGGCAGCTTATCCTCTTTCGCCCCCATCCCCACCCCTGGTGACCACCAGGTCCCACTGCGTCTGACCCCCAGCTATAGCCTGAGCTTTTACCATGTGGGGCTGGAATGGAGAGGAGAGAGATGAGGTGCTTGCTGGAGTGAGTAGAAGACTTAAGAGAAATTTATTTTAAGGGCTGGAAGATGTGAGCAGTTTGGTACAAAAGACTTGAGCAAGAATTTTATTGAAGGAGAAATGGTTAAGCCAAGTAATGGCCCAGCCTTTTATTTTGGACAACTTACCCAAGTCACATTACCAAGTCACGCGAACTTACATTGACTCAAATTATCCCACAATCAATTCCAGTGAAACAGATAGTATCAATTACAAAACTGGCTAAAAGGCCTAAGAACAACTACGCCACGTACAAGTGCACCTCATCTAAACAGACTTGGTTTTTGTCAAAATTGAATTTTGAAAATCAGTAGTGTCCTTTTCATGCTAAAGCAAGTTGATGGCCACAGGTGTGAGCAATGCATACTTAAAAACCTTCCCTCATATGCAATACCTTTTCCTGTAAAAAAAAACAAAACGAAACACCAAAAAAAGTTAAAAATGCAGCCATGGTCACTTTCCACATCCTGAAAATGATGAATTTACTAAGATTCACGCAGTTAACCATGTTTTCATCACCAGTGTACCAACGTGCACTTCCTGTCATAACTAAAAGTAGTATTCCAAGGGCCCTCACGATCACACACCATCTCACACAGAGTTTGTCACAGGTGGGTAGGTCCACCTTTGCACGGAAATAGGTAGAAATCTGAAACCACGGCTGTACATCAATACCAGGTGATGTGACCTTCTAGCACCGTTCCAAAGCAGCTGTTAACATATCATGTATGTACTTTTACATGCATTATCTCTATTAATTCTCACAGCAGTCCTCTGAGGTGGATCTGAAAGTGAAGAAGAGTTACGTGAGTTGCTGAAGATTTTCAAGCTAGGAAGACACAGACCGGACTTTCAAAACCAGGCTGAAGGTCTGCAGAGTCCTCCACACCCAGCACATATACTAGACAGTACTGCCTCTGATGACAAGTTAAACTTGCTTCCTAAGCTTATAGCCCCATTACCTCCTACAAAGGTGGTCATCATATACATTGTTAGGCTATTCCTTTCAAAATAAATTTGATATATTAAATGAATTACAAAGTGATCTGAAACGCTACATCCTTATTCATAGATGTGTAGTGATAGACTACTTTAAAAGCCAAAATATGTTCATAGGAAATTCCTTCTCTTCATCCCTTGGTTGGGTGCACATTAAATCTTTATTAAGATTTGCACTGAGATAGTTGGCATTGCCTTTGAGGAATGTCATAGAATCCTATCCTGATCACACATATACTTCTAAAGACCTAAGGGCACAGGCAGTTGAACTTGGGAAATTCTTGTATGGCCAGATTTCAGGGTTTTTCAGAGTAGAAGCATAGCAGCATGGAGGCTGGGATCTCAGTGGCCCTGAGGAAAATCGCCATTGGCACTGCAGCTTTGTTCTCTGGCAGCTCGGCCACCTGCCGGGCTGCTTCCGGCTCCAATAAGGACTGTGTAGTCTAGGCTGATGTTAAGCTGGCCACAGGCTGGGCAGGGCTTTTGTAGCCCCCTCCTCGGTGCAGGGCAGGGCTCCTGTGTCCTCGTTGGGTAGGGGTCAGCGCGGGCGAAGGGGAGGGAGGGAGAGACTTTCCCGTAGTCAGAATTCAGTTCCCTGAAATGTGTCTTCCTCCTGTTCCTTTCTGCTCCTGAATAGAAAACAGGATGACAATACTTTGCCTAAAGGGTAAACATGAACATCCTGTATTCTGTCTTGCATTCTTCTCTTCTAAAATGCTGCGAGCCCAGAGATTTCTCCTGCTAGAGGAGGTTTTCTGTTTCTCCATGACTCTAATGTCACCCAGCAGTGAGAGGCACCCTGCCTCACTGGGTGTGTAGCTGTCAGCTCTGGAAGTCCCCGAGTTGAGTTCATAAATAGCAAAGGCTCTCTATTTATGGGGTCCTTACTCCGTCCCAGGCACGGTGTTGAGTGTGTTAAGTGCTTCATTTGGATTATCTCACTCACTCCTTCTCATCATATAAGGTAGGGATACACCGTCATCACCCCCATTTCACTGAAATGGAAACAAAGTTCAAAAGGTTGTTTGCTCAGGGTCACAAATACAGGTAGTGACAAACTCAGATCTGTGGGACACCAAAATGATCATACCTCTGGAGAAAAGCCAACGAAGTCTTAACCGTTACCATCGCATCAGCTTGCTCCCACTTCATAGGGCGTTGCTGTGTACGTATTAGAGCTCATTGTGGTGATTATTCTGGCTATTGGGTTGGATCAGGGCAGGGAGCAGGTAGGATAAAGTCCTGCTGGCTTCTGACTTGCCAAACGACTTGCTCACCAAAACAAGGAAATGGGTTTAGTTGGACCTCCACCCACTACATCATTTCCAATGTTTTCCTCTTCCCCCTCACTCTTCAGAGTGCTTCTACCTCTTTTTCAACACTGCTTGTGATTCACTGTAGCCTTTTAAAAAAATATTGGCAGGAGGAATGTGGGAGATACCAGCAACAACTCTTTCTATCTCCCCCTCTTTTGTTTGTGTGTTTACATGTGACTGACCCCAAAGCCCAGACATGTGTTATTGGTCTTTGTGAATCCGCAGTTGGAGAAAACTTTTAGACCCCAGACGTAGAAGGAACCTGAGATTATCTATTCTAACTCTCTAACTTTATGGACAAGCAAACTTAGATCCAGAGAGAGAGAAGTAACAAGGACTGTCTGAAGTCTTAATTAGTGTCGGAGCCCAAACCCCATCCACTGCTGTTCCCATCACATCCCACTGGAATGCAGGGTACCCAAGTCACCCTGCAGAACTGCAGTAGCTTCATTTGTCAGTAGCAGAAACTGGAGATAATAGGAACACAAACTTGAAGAATCCACATCCTGTAGTTTAGGGTTTAAAGAGAAGCTGAACGTTATCTTATCAAGCTAATCTTTTGAATATAGCTCCGCCCCTCCTACTCCTGCTGGGTTTAAACCTTGTTTTGTCCTCGTTTCCTTTCAACAGCCTGAGCTGGGTGCTTTGCACCAATTCTAAAATTATATATTGGGCTGCTCCCCTGAGTCCTGGCAAAGGATGTAGAGTTGAGATTTGCTCAGGTTGACACCATCCTTTTCAGCTCTCGAATTGGTTTGGAAAGCACATTTGTAAATGACTTAAAAGACTGCCATTTTCACGTTTGGAAAGCAATTCATGATTATTGTAAATGAGATTTAACTTGGAATGTTTAGGACGTGGGTGGCTAATTCCTGCCACAATTCAAAGGGGGTAAGAAATGAACACAGAAAATAAAATACGACAAGTACTGAAAGTACAGTTAATAGCTCATTGATCCAGCCTCAGCTGAGAACATTTTTTACGTAGCTAACTTGTGAAGATCACAAAATTGACCCCATTTAATCATAAACTTTTAAAAACTAAAAGCAGTCGCTGGTGGAAGTTTATCTCGCATGTTTCACAGGTTTCTATTCCTTCTGAAGCTGTCGCCACTGGACATAATTTGACTTTTCCTGATGCATCAGTGTCATTACTGTGAGCTCTCATTATTGTCCTGGACTAAAACACTGTACAGTTTACGACCTTTAGGATGTTTATAGCCCCAGATACTAGGGATACTGATTTCCTTTATTTTTGTCAGTCTATTTTGTCAGCCCTTCCTTTTGTGGGTGCTTGTACCTTTAAGTTAGTTGGACTCAGGCATGTACCCTGGGCTCACTAGCTGGTGAAAAGGAGCCAAGGACGCTTCCTGCCTCACCTCACTCTTGACCTTGCCAATTCATTCTAGTGCCGAGGCTGTCTCTTTTGTTTGTGTGTTTACATGTGACTGTATTAGCGTTGAACCTTGACTTACAGGACTGTTACTTACCCTCTTTGGCACTTTCTTGGAATAATAATGATAATAAACATAATAGTTTTATTAATAATGCAGGTAAAAGAGTGATAAGATCTACCATCTATGCCAGTGTTTTCTACATAGCATGTCTTTTGTTATAATAACTCTGCAAAAGAGGTCATCTTAGTTCTGTTGTAAAATTGAGGAAAATCAGGTTCAGAGGATTCAGACTTTGAATCACTTCCCAGGTACCAAGCTAGAACCACGAACCCTCATCTCTGCCCCAAATGCACAGTCCGCAACCCCATCTAGTGGCGTGGGTCTCGGTAGCCCTCTGGTTTAATTGCTGGGACCACCGCAACCCTCTGAAGAAGCGAGAGGCTGTCAGCACTCCATCCCTCAGCAGGGACATCCTTCCAGTTCTAAGTGGCTGGGCCCTATTCCCACTGGACCAAGGCAAGTCAGAATCATAGTGCTTCTGGTCAAAGGCTGTTGCAAGCTTAGTTCAGCAGCCTCTTTGGAGTCCTGTCTAAGGTGGCTGTAAATGGTAAATGTATGAAGACCCCTTCTCTAAACCACTCCTGTAAGCTTCCCAGATTAATGAATCGGGTGCTGTCTCTTTCTGGCCCTGCAGAGGTTGTTTCTCTTGCTTCCCGGGGCTTGGCTGTGATCAGAATAGTTGAGGTTGCAAAATGAGTGCCCTCTGGGTAAGTGAGGTATTATTATATTATTTCAAATGTGTTTATTCATGGAAAAGGACCGGAAAGGGGTTATGGAACTTGTCTCATGTTACCATGGGAGCTAACTTCAAAGCACGGAGGAGGCATGCCCAATACCCCCATTCCTCCATCACCCAGGGAACATCATGTGTCACTCAACAAGAAAGAGTCCAGAGATTTTTTTAATATACCACTTGTAAAAGGGACAGGGGAAAAGCAAGCAATGATTGAAATCCTTAGACCTTCTCTCTTCTAGTAATAACCAACTCGCATGTATTGAATACTTACTTACCATGAGTCTGGCCCTGTGCCAGGCACTGACATGGTGATTAGATCCTCATGAGTACTCATTCATCTAACAGATGATGAAACTGATGTTTAAAATTTTTGCTGTAAGTCACAAAGGTAGCAAGTATCTCAACAGGGATTTAAATTTGGCAATCTGCTTCCTGAGCCTTTGCCATACTGCTACACTATACCGTCTTCTACTAAGAATAAGAAAGATTTATTCTGACCTGACAACAGTTCAGTCAAACATAGAATCCTGAGAAATGTAAGGTATGATATTAATGGAACATTGACCTTATGCACGCATTCTGCAGGAAGCTGCTGATGAGGAAGCCACCCTAGAGAGGGATGAAGGATCGTTTTCTGATGCATCTGAATGTACCAACCGAAGAGTAATCTGCTTTGAAGCCGGACTGGTGCCAAAAGGAGGGACATGAAGACAAAGAAGAGCTTGGCAGCAGCACCTGGATTTCTTAAATGAACGAACAGTGTGCCTGTTTCCAAAGTGATTAATTGTACAACTCAATAAATGTCAGCAAGTGCGAAAGATGCCTGTAAAGAGGAGGCCACTATAATTAAGTGAAAATGAAGAGAGAGAAGCTGAAAGAAGGGAACTCTACAAATCACAGATGGGGAAAAAGAGGTCATGGTTACTATCAAAATAGACTTAAGTCCCAAGCTCTTGAGTAGGAGTAGCACCAGGAGAGGCAAAGATGCAAGTTGATAAAGAGCAACTGGGCCTCAGGGAGAGTCACTTCGCTGGGTTGTGTTTTCCACTTTTTAGCTAAGAAAGCACGGATCGACTCCCTCCTATCCATTTAATTGAGTTTATATACCTGAGGGGACTTACCCATCTGGAAACAGACAAGTTAAAAGATTCACTCTAATCCCTGCCCTGGGAAAGTGGCCAGGTCCGTGACCTGGTTTTTTTCAGCTTGGGGTTAAAGCCCCAGTTGCTTTTAATCTATGAGGGTTCTCCTCCTTTGGGGTCACTTTCACTTGGGAACAATTGCTGAGCCTCTGGAAAATTTGCAAAGCAGCCCAGCAGGATTCAGACCTTGAGAGTGATAATGCTGAGGAAGAGGAGGGGAAGTTTGTTTTCATTACATATTGATTGATTGATTCACTCTGATTGATTCACTCCACAAAGCACTGAGTTCCCATGGAAAGGCTGTGCTCCAACTTAAAGAAGTGGGTGGAAGTTTCTACCTTGATCTCCAGTTTCTTTCCATCTTGCAACTCTGTGTAGAATAGTGCTGGTGGTGAAGGAGGGGGCAGCAAAGACTGGGGGCAGTTCCACTCCACCAACTTCAGCGTCCCCACCAAATTCTCATGCTGGCCCAGAAAAGCCGGTGGCTGGTCCCCTGTGAACAGCAAGGTGTTCAGGCTGTCAGCTTCCAGTGGATTCCAGGGGGAGTGGCAGCAGGCTTCTTCCTGGTGCCATGTCCAGGCTCAAAGGGTGTCCTAGGGTGATGGCTTCATTCTTGTTGGACCCAGAGTAGCGTCTTGGGGCATTTCGGTGTTAACCAGCATCTTTGTATGTAAGGACAGATGTTGCATCAAGGAGTTACAAAGCAGGCCAATCACGATTCCGTATTCGAACTATGTGCTTTCAGAGCCAGTTTCGACAAGTGAGTCACTTCTGCCAATGGATGCTTCACATAGTAAACACAACACATCTTTTTAAAAATTATCTTATCAAATTGATTACATTTTCAAATGTTTTAAAATGCAATTTAAATTATCACCCCAAACGGCTTGCTAACACTACTAGCTGCCTTCTGAAACTGTGATCCAAGGAGACATCACAAATTTTCCTCTGAAGGACAAACCAGCTCTCACAGGGGATGTTCCAGGGTTGCAAGCCTCCACCTTGCCATGTGCCAAATGTTTTTATGGTATAAATCCACCTTTGGAAGATACAAGGTTTACTTGGCATATATTTGGCTTTCAGAATTGGTTTTAAAAAGCTTTAGACCCTGTGGCCAGACCAGCTCAATTCAAATTCTGGCTCTGCCACTTAAATAGCTGTGAGTCTAGGAGTAAGTCACTTAATTTCTCTGTGCCTCGGTTTCCTCAACTGTAAAATGGGGGTGATCAGAGCACGGCCTCATAATGGAGATGTAAATGAATCAGTATGTGTAAATATTAAGGAGAACTGTGCCTGGCACATAAGAAGTGCTATGGAAGGGCTTGCTTTATTATAAGTATCATTATTGTTATTACTATTATTATTACTCACTGAGCATCTACCGCATGGTTACACAGGGCCTAGAGTGAACGAAGCACAATCCCAGCTCTTAGGGAGAGGGGACGACAGCTCTTAAAACTGAAATCCATCGGAATGTGATTTCAGCTTATGTGTTAGGAAGGAAGCCCACAGGGTGCAGTAATAAGGACTGCGCTTCCTTATTACCTCGGGCTGTGAGACGAGGTCTGTCAGGGGAGGCTTCTCGGGGGCAGTGTCATGTTTAAGCCGAACCTGGAGGCTTTGGGGAGGAGACCGAGCTTTCACTCTCCCCATCAGCAGAGATAGTCTCACACTTGCTCAGTGAATGATGATTATGGGCCAGGCTCTCTCTTGGTGTTTTTATTTATTTATTTGGTTGCACCGGGTCTTAATTGCGGCAGGCAGGCTCCTTAGTTGCAGCTCGCCGGCTCCTTAGTTGTGGCATGCGAACTCTTAGTTGCAGCATGCATGTGGGATCTAGTTCCCTGACCAGGGATCGAACCCAGGCCCCCTGCATTGGGAGCGTGGAGTCGTAACCACTGCGCCATGGGGAAGTCCCTCTCTATTGGTCTTTTCAGGTACTCTCCTCCCGCCGACATCCTGACAGGTGTAAAGGATTATCTCCATGTTACAGCGGAGATAATCCGCCTGATAATACTCTCAAGGCTCAGAGAGGTTAAAGACTTGCTCGAGATCACACAGCTTATGGGTGGCAGAGGCTCGACTGAGCAGGAGTGTGTCTGACTCTGCAGCTCACGGGGAGCCTTTCTACTGCCTTCTGCTGCCGCCTCTTCCTCCAGGCTGCCACCGGGATCAGTTAGACTTGGACCGTGTTGCTCAGTACATACACTGTCAGTTCCTCTACGAATAAATCCAAATATAAGGAGGGTTCTACTTAGTTTGGGTAGCCTGAGTGCTCTGCCCTCCAGCTCTGGGAGCAGGGAGAAAAGTCCTAGAGGCCCCCTTCTTCACTAGGTTCAGACTGATACCTGACTCTCAGCTCTCAAGCTGACAGGTGTGCCCATTGCCATCTTTTCTTCAGAGTGTGTGTGAGCCAGGCGGGCAGGCTGTAGACGTGCCCACCTCCACCGGCCAAGGGGAGCTGACACCTGGGCTACTTATTCTGGAATCGTTTGCCCTTCTGCAGAGAGCTACTGTGCTCTAAAGTTCTGTCTGCTGGGGTGAGGGGTAAGGTCCATTAGCTACTCTCTCACACCCAGTGCCTACTTTCCTCGAGCTTGGAGGCCCCCCTCCAGGGCTCTGTTGAGAACTGTGGCTCCTCTTTCTACGGCCTTCTCCTGCCCTGGAAGTTGTTATTCATCCTTCATTTTTGGTTATTGATCAATGTGACCATATTCACTTTTCATCTTTCAGAGAAACTCTGAAAACTCTCATCTGCTCGAAGATCCATCTCGCCCCCAACTTTCTCACTGTAATTAATATATTCCCCTTTATGCTGCTTGGTTGTCATTTCACTTGGACTTTGGGAAGAAGGGAAGGAAACATGTGTACTTCATTTCTCAATTACAATATTTACATCTGAATGCATGTTTGTTTTCTAAGATAACATACTGCTATCAGCAATAGTGTTGGGTGCACATTTAATGGTTGAAGGCCAAATTAATGATTCATTTTATTAATACTTCAAAGAAAATGGCAGACACCTGTGGGGAGTTGATTCTTCCTTTTGTAATATTTCCCGTGTGTCAACATCTATGCCAAACGTGAGGGAAAAAAGGTCCCTTATCTCTGTGGGTTGATTTCTATCTTTTCCTCCACCCTACCGCACCTCCAGCTTAATTTACTATTTCAAACTTCGAGCTCAGAATCCAATCCCTTTCTTGCAATTTTGCTGCATGTTTGAAAATTTTCATAAGAAAACGTTGGACTGCATGTCCACCTGTTATTCTCTGGTTTTCATCCTTCCGGTCTCTTGTCCATTGGGTAACTGTAGTGTGTAATGAATTCGCAAGAAACTAATTCTTGGAGGTTCCCTTTCCTTGGTGATGGAAGTTAAGAGAGAGAGAGAGAGACAGAGAATTTTGAGACTCCGTCCATAATAGCAGTCCATCAATAACAGGGATGAATTCCTCAGAGGCAGAACAGGGATCGATGAATAGAGCAGGACTCTAATAGCTAGAAAGCACATCATTTGTTTCCCCCATAGACTTTGGCATCTGCCAAAACATCTAACTCCAAAAGCCACCCCAGAGGTTAGCCAGAGTTAGTGAGAGGTGGCTAGGAAGGAATTTGGGATGCGAACTGCCTCTTCCCTGCCAAGCCCATGGTGTGCAACTGAGGGATCCACCTCCCCTTTCCTGTTCCCCACAGGAGTTGCTGGAGTGTTGAAGCACCTCCAGTCAGTGCCTTGCTGCATTCGAGCTATTCGGTCATGAGCAGATGACCAGAACCCGAGGGAATGGTTGGAGAGTGATAGGTCATGGGCTATGGGAGTGGGTGGACAGGGGGTGAGCACCGACATCCAGGGAGCCCCGAGGAGCAATCCTATTGGAAAAGACACATTCATAATCATGGCAACCCACTCCATGCTTTGTCTCTGGTGGACACCATTTATATAGATATTCAATACACAAGCCAGACGGGCTAAACTGTAACCTCTCTTCTGTAAATGCCCTAGTTGTTTGGAGTAAAAAAATGGTTTAGATTAGCACCCGGGAACTCTGACAAAGGTCTGGAGGGGGTTCAGGGACTTGCCAGCATCATTAGCATTTTTTTTCTTCTTTTTCCAGCCGCACTAAAATGTGTTTGCTCAAAACATAGGGAGATGAAAAACTACTGGCAGGCAGTACCTCTTAAAAGAAAACAAAATGTTTTACTTCTCTGGCAAACATACCAATTAAAACGAGGCTGTGTTGTGACAGATTACGGAGCAATGAATGCCTAATTGAGCCTTCTGCTAGATACTTCTGTGAAAACCACTTTACTGGGGTCACACCTTAGAGCCAAACAAACCTCCAAACTTCCTGCAACACCCTCTGCTCTGCGGAGCCCAGAAACCAAAGAGAACATTTTTGAATCTCCGAGAGTCACACCAAAAGGATTAGCTAAACAGAAAGATCTCGACATTGAAAAATCCTACTGGGGATTTCATAGTTTCTTCATTTGTAAGCAAAATCTATTTTCCACGAGATATTTTTGGTGCAAGCATCCCCTGCTGTCCTATTCTCTTAGAGTATACCATTAGATCTTGAGGCCAGTCCAAGCAGGTCACGTGACTTCTAAGCATTTCTCCGGTTCCCTCCTAAGTGACTAGTCTCACAGGAGTCAGGGAATACTAGACTCTTAACTACCAAAGACCTCAAAGTCCTTCCTGAAGCCTTGAATTCTTATTGATAGGATGTGAAAATGCTGTACAGCTGCTTTTTCTAAGAGGTCAGCTCGGCGGAGCTCCCTGCCTGACCTCAGTAATAGAGATATTTTCAGCCCTGCAAGCCGCCTGTGTAAATATAAAAATGTATTAGGCTGCAGAACTGCGTGTGTGGGAACAGAACAAGCATGCTTTTGAGAGGAAATCACAGGGGGAACACTGGTGTCTCTCACATGGGTTTGGTTAATGCGTGCATACTTTTGATAAATCGTTTTGATTCAGCGCACTGCGTGTTTCAGATGAGCCCATTTCATTTCTGGAACTTACGAGCTCTGATAAGTAAAACCCCAGTCACTTAGTAAAGTGTCTAATAAAATTTACTTCTGGAAGTTTTAACATTTTAAAACCATCATGTCACTCTTTGTATGCCACTCATTTGCCTTAGAAAAAAAATGTTAGTGTGAAGTCAATTTTTCAGTTGTTTAATGAGAAAAAGAGTGATTTGTTTGAGTGTCTGAGAGGGAAAGATATATTTATTCAGACCTCTGAAACTAGAATGGAAGGAGTTTCCTGTAATGGACAGGAGACACGCTCTTGAAATGAACTGAGAAACGCTCTCTGAGCGAAATGCTCTGATATCCCTGAGTGTGTTCAGTTTCAGTGGATCAAATCTTTCCCATCTCTGCATCCAAGCTATTTGGCAGCGATCAGATGATCAGAGCTCAAGGAAGTGATTGGAGAGTGCGCTGGCTGCAGCTGCAATGTAGGCTGTTTTCAGGGACAAGGAGCCACTGTTTTTCAAACATAGCATCAACATAGAAGTTATTTTGTGGGCTCCAGGATGCAGCGATGGGCTGCTCTGCCAGCATTGTTCTGCTTCAAGCTTTTCGTTCTGTGGTCCAGAGGAGCTGTCCACACATTTGTAGACGACGCCAGGAGGAACCATCCCATGAAATTTTGCCTCTGGAAAGTGACGATGAAATGAGTAGACCCAGAACCCTCATCATAATGGTATGGTATCTGTGGCAAAGCAGCCTCCGTTGATTAAACTGTTATTATAGAAACGAGGTTGTCATTCGAGGTTTTGGGTTTTCAGCTTTCAATAAAGAAATGTGTGACCTAGAGTTTACTACTGTGCTTTC
Source organism: Balaenoptera ricei (assembly GCF_028023285.1). Lineage (NCBI taxonomy): Eukaryota > Metazoa > Chordata > Mammalia > Artiodactyla > Balaenopteridae > Balaenoptera > Balaenoptera ricei. The sequence goes on along the minus strand of NC_082645.1, from coordinate 108,586,993 downwards.
CTGTTTGGGGAAAATCTTTCAAAACTGTTTCATGTATTATTCAAAGAACTGGTTTTCTTTTAGATTGGTCATGAAAATGTGCAGTTTATTGGTCTATGAGAAACTGTCTTCTGCCTAACATTTTGTATGCTGTTATTAACTTTTGTGCAGAAACAGAAAATTTTGAAGTCTCGTTTAATTAAGTGGATTTTGTTTTATAACTCAAATTTGAAAGTAGAGCCCCAATAGATATTTTTATATCACACGTAACCCATCAAGTTGTGTAAATGTTGGTAGTTAGATCTCTAACTTCAAAGTATTTGAGGTCTTTATTTCTGACGCTGCAATGGAAATGCCTTTCCAAAATGCTTAACTTACGCATAAAATCAGAATGAAGTTTTTGAGAATTTTGTGGAATGCATGGTGTTTTAATTAGAAAGCTGTTTCTTGCCACTTGTCAAATTACATTTTTGTCTGTGCTTTAATTATAATAGTGTTACTCCTTCTTTGTGTATCTGTTTGATCAGCAAGAATAAAGTGGAGGTCAGAGTCTTTCCTTACTTTAGGTTCAGGGAGAGATATGCTTAGTCACTGAAATTCAATGTTGGGATGGAAGTAGTGTGCTAAAGTTTCCAAAATTGGGGAGGCGTTGAAGTCTGCGTGGTTTCAGCACAATCGACTTTTTTCTCTTAGATTTCAATGTTCAGATATCAAGGATGCAGTAAATAATGAATGATAAATACCTGTTACACTAAAAGTTTTTAAATGAAAGTCATTTGGCTTGGGCTGTGCCTTTGAGTGACAGAATACTAAGCTATAACATTCTATGCCAGTTTCTCCAACAAATCAATATCTGGTTTTCAAAAGGGCAATACTGTTCTTCAACTGTTGGGCTATGATTATCTCTAAGAGAAAACACTTAGTGGGAATATTTTCATACTCATTTTCCCATAAGTTTTCACAAATTAAATTTAAAAGGATTTGAGACATTTGTGCTCCAAGTTTAACTCTTAATAGCAGTAACACATTCTATAGCTATGTGTATTACTCATGGCATCTCAGTCATTAAAACAGTTTTCCTAATTTTACTAATTAGACTATAAAATTTTGCAGCTAGAAATTTGCCCCCAAAACTGTATTTCAAAGTAACTGAGAAATAAAAAATAATAAATTCACCTAATAACAATGCCCTGTTTTTTTCAAAGATCCTTTTAATTATATGATACCTTTACTGACATTAAATGAGGTGATGATGGATTTATTGATGAGGAAAACAGGTTCAGAAAGATTGAATACCTTGTTTATATCACACAGCTGCCAAATGCCAGAGCCTCAAGTCACACTTAGGTCAATAATTCCAAAAGCCAATATACTTTTTCACTCTGTTCATATCTCTAAGGAAATAATGATAAAACTGAGAAGAGTGAATTTTTATGAGAAGTCTGATGGAAATGTTGGACCACTCAGAGTGAAATATGCTCATAGAAAGTTACTGTGCATCTTGAAAGTTTCCTCTGGGCCACTTGAAGCTTCACACATTCCACAACTATTTGTTGCCGATACACTATGGGCCAACCACTGTTCTAGGTACTTGGAATCCACCAATGAACAAACCCATCAAAGATCCCTGCCCTAAGTTGCAAAATTTTACTGTGATAGTATATTTTGCAGATCTCATTATGGAATTACTATATTAAGGTTGTGATGCTTAGTGTCCTAATTTAAGTCAATGAAACGATTTCCTATTTTCCAAGATGGTGGTTTGAAAACTTGAATGTGTTTCAGAATCACCTAGGAGTTTTTTTTTTTAATTTTTATTGGAGTATAGTTGATTTACAATGTTGTATTAGTTTCAGGTGTACAGCAAAGTGAATCTGTTATACATATTTGCACTCTTTTTATTGAGTCTACCAAGAAAATACAAAAACATAAGGCTGTGAGTAAATAATAGTTGTGTTTAGGCTATTACAGTGCAGGTTATCCTCAAGGCCACATACATCCTGAAAAAAAATTTTTTTAAAGCATTATTCACTTTTAAATTAATTAATTAATTAATTAATTTTTTTGTCTGTGTTGGGTTTCTGTGCGTGGGCTTTCTCTAGTTGTGGCAAGCGGGGGCCACTCTTCATCGCGGTGCGCGGGCCTCTCACTATCGCGGCCTCTCTTGTTGCGGAGCACAGGCTCCAGACGCGCAGGCTCAGCAGTTGTGGCTCACGGGCCTAGTTGCTCCGCGGCATGTGGGATCTTCCCAGACCAGGGCTCGAACCCCTGTCCCCTGCATTAGCAGGCAGATTCTCAACCACTGTGTCACCAGGGAAGCCCTGCACTCTTTTTAAGATTATTTTCCCATATAGGACATTACAGAGTATTGAGTAGAGTTCCCTGTGCTATACAGTAGGTCCTTATTAGTTATCTATTTTATATATAGTAGTGTGTATGTGTCAATCCCAATCTTCCAGTTTATCCCTCCCCGCCCCTTACCTACTGGTAACCATAAGTTTGTTTTCTACATCTGTAACTCTATTTCTGTTTTGTAGAGAAGTTCATTTGTACCCTTTTTTTAGATTCCACATATAAGCAATATCACATGACATTTGTCTTTGTCTGACTTACTTCACTCAGTATGACAATCTCTAGGTCCATCCAGGAGTTCTTATTTATACTAATCCTTGGGCTCCTGGCCCCAATGACTACATAAGAATGTCAGGGTTTGAGTCCTGTGTCTGCCCTTCACTAGCTGTGTGATCTTGACTTGTCCTCCGTGTGCCTTCATTTCTTCACTGATGAAACGCAGAGAGTCACAGTACCTATCGTGTAGGGCTATTGTGAGAATTCAGTTACTACTTGCAAAGAGCTTAGAACAGTGCCTGGTGGGTAGCAAGTGCTGTGTTAACTATAGGTTTGTTAATTTGGATGGCCTTGAGCAGGGCAGTAACAGAATCTATGGCTGCCAAGGGTCCAGGGTGGAAGCAGGGAAACCATTAGTCAGGAAGCTATTGCAATGATCCCAGCTAAAGACCCAGATGGTAGTTGTTGAGGTTGTGAGAAGTGGTTTGATTCGGATATGTTTTAAAAGTAGGACCAGTAGAATTTGCTTACAAATTGAACACAAAGAGTGAGAGAAAGGGAGGAATGAGGGATGAATGTATGGTATTTTGGTTTTGTTTTTTTTTGTTTGTTTGTTTGTTTTTTGGCCTGCACAACCAGAGGACTGAGTTGCCATTCAGAAGCGGAAGCCTGCAGGGGAAGATCTGGCAAGCTGATCTAAGTTCACTGTAAGACATGTTAAGTTTGAAATGCCTGTGAGGTCTATACGTGGAGATTTCAAATAGGAAATTGGATATATAGCTCAGAGTCCCAAAGAAGAGTCTGCAGAGAAGATATAATGCCTGGCACTGTATAAATACCAATTCATGATTGATGAATGAATACATGATCTCTCCTCTAATTTCCTATAATACTTACAGTGTGTCAATCCATTTGTAGTTAATTATATCTTTAGCGATTTCATTGAACTTTTAATTGTTTATTTACCTTATTATTCATATTTTTTTATCCCACTGGTAGGTGGAAAACCCCATGTAGGCAGGAACTAAGTTGGCTTTATACCCCAGTGGTGCCCAGCACCATTGCTTTTATAGACTAAAAGTTGAGTATCATCAATGATTTGAAATCTTTAAGCAATTGACACCAACTTGAAAAGTTCAACTGTTAAAGCTGCCTTCCTAACTCTTCATTGAAATGTCCAGGAATAAGTTAAAAATGAAGACAGCTACTACAATAAATACAAGGGTTTGAATGTTCTGCAAAAGGCTTCTGCACTCAAGTCATCATTATATCAAAGAATCTCATTGCTGAGTCCAGGTCCTGAGTCTTCATCTAGAGATCAGCTTTGGGCTGGCACTGATTATAGTTTGGCTGCATAGTCCAAAATGGAGACACTTGGTACACATCAAAATAAATCATTGTAGGCCCTTGGCCTTTGCAAGGGACACATGAATCCTACCATCTGAGACTGTTACAATGCCTATTAAAATGCAGTCAAATTTAACTGGGAAAAAATGAGGAAAATCCTTCAAAGCTCTAGTTTGTCTCTTCAAAAATTTTTGCTCTGATGGGAGAATTAACAGAAACCTTTTCATGAATTAGTTTTTCTTACATCCTTTATAGCATATTTTGTTGAAGGCCTCAGACACTAATTTAATTTATGGAGATCTGCTGTTTTCTGGGGAATGTCTATAATTTCTGATGTAATTTACTAATCACCAACCTTGGAAGTTGGCTTCCATTTTAAGGCCTATTTCCTCTTCCCCTCCCTGCCCCCCACCCCAAGAGCATTTATCCATTTATATGATGCAGGGTAGAGATAAAATAGAAGCAGGACAAGAAGCAAGTGCTAGGCAGGCTGCTGGTCTCTCTTACTATATGACCAACTCCCAAGCACAATTCTAGGATCTTAACTCAAAAGTGAAATGTTTTTAAAATCCATGAGCATTTGGGGGTGTCTCTGAAATAGTAGAAACCATGATATTTAAATTTTTGAATGCCAGGGGTCTAGTGCAGATAGTGTGCGAAACGTGGCTTTGTCTTTAATTTTGGTTGAAGACAGAGGAAAATAAAAATAGCCGAACTTGTGGTGGGTCGGGGAGGTGAACTCTCTTCTGTGAGTCAAGGATATGCACTTATAGGGTAAACATTTCAGAGCCAGGGAACTTCAGGTACTGCTTAAGATCTGCATTACAAGTCATCCTTTGGTGGTTGCCAGGTCCAGGGCTCTGATGAACTATGGTATATGGGTCAAATCCTGCCCACAGTCTGTTTTTGTATGCCCTGTGAACTCAGAATGGTTTCCACAACTTTTAAGTTTTGTAAAACAAAACAAAAAAGGAAGAAAAAGAAGACCACTATGCAACAGAGACCATATATGGCCCCAAAACCTAAAATATTTACCATCTGGCCTTTTACAGGAGAAGTTTGCCAACCCCACTCTGGTGAATGATGTGGACTCAACCAAAATGGAAACTTCTCTTTTTTTTTTTTTAACTTATTCGATTTCTGCAGTGTACTTGGTCTCTGCCTAACTAGGTGCAAAGGAACTTGGGTTTTTCCTGGGCACCTTTTGTTCACCTGAGGGGCTGAGAATGGTTGTGATTCAATGATGAATCTTAGATTTGGAGTCAGAAGGCCCAGTGTCTGAGTCTCAAGCCATCACTTAAAAGCCCATATGACCCAGACAGGCTGATTCATTTGTCTGGGTTTGTGAAATGGGGACTAGTCTCTATTCTGTCTTTTGGAAGCATCAGAATGTTTATTTTTATGGAATCACTTTGTAAATTAGTGAGCATTATATAAGGACAAAATCTTGCAGGTAGGGAGCTAACTTTACAGTACCAGAGATGCACTGTCCCAGTGAGAGTTCATTATACATTGGGTGACTCATCAGTGATGTGGGGAGGCAGTTTCCACTAGGATTTTACTGTATTTGCTCCATGTCTACCCCAAAAGGGTGGTATAGTGAGTGTGGCCAGAAGAGAGGGCCCATGAGTGAACTGTCAAGCTTCTACTTGATTAGCTTTTTGATCTTCAATAAATCTCCATATCTGTGTCCCCTCATGTAGAATAGGCATAATAGTCCTTCCTTCCTGGTCAAGTTCTTTGAGAACCTAATATAAGGAAGGAAGCTAAATGAAGGACATCAATTATTTATGAAACTAATGATGCCATCTCTTTGGAACACACATTTGTTTACATTTATGTCCTATGAATAAAATCAGGACCAGAGAGAAATGTACTATGGGAGCTACTTCAAAGGAAATAAAATAATCTCTCTTCTTACTCTACAATAAATATTCTAATTTAATAAAACTTTATCATCACCAAAGGGATTTTAACATGTTTTGCCCAGTTTCTGCTTTATGCATGTGGAGGAAACGACTTCCAAACATTCTCAATCCTGAGTAAATGTTCTTATTTCATTTTAGTGAGGTTGAATTTTGAATATACTAATGTAAGATTCCCCAGGGAAAGGAATCTTGTGTAATGGAGAGTGATTTGAAATGGTTTGCCATAGATAGATGGGTGTAATGTGGAACTTAAAAGCACAGGGAGTCTTTGGCAGTTATTTTTCCTTGGGCACTGAATTTGCGCTGAAATCTCAAAGCCACAGAAAATGGATAAATGAATTGAATGGCTTCTGTATGGGTATAAGAATTAATTGAATGTGATTGAGCCTTAGTAATTAGCAACACAAATCTTTGAGGCAAAGCCATACTAGATTCAAATTACATCTGGTATCATCTTGTCCAAATAATCTGGCAACTTTCTAGTTCTTCGAATAACACATATTTAGAAATGATAAGGAACAAAGACAAAATATTCAAAATCTAAAATGTTTAAAATTTAAAACCACCACAGTGATAAAGACAAGCCGAAAATCAGGTATACAGGAGTAGAAACTTATACCAAAAACAATTAGCAAATTCAACTATAGATAGATATAAATAGATATTTATATTATCGATAAAGATATATATTATAAGAACATATAGAAGATTATGCTTTTAGTAGGTATAACTGTTTGAGGGGAGACCATAATGTGAAGATTAAAAAACAATTTATTACAAGTAGAAACACATAGTTATATGGCTAGAAAAAGTCAAGACTCAACAAATAAGTGGTAACAAAAAGTCCCTTAACTTTTTAAAATAATCAAATATGGAAAAAGCCTGATTATGCTTGTTTTGTTTTTGTTTGTGTCTTTGCCTTCTAGAAGAGTAGATTTAAAACTTAACCCCAAGTTCCAGGTTTCAATACAGTGAAATCTTGTGCAAACTGAGTAATACAGTTGAGGATAAAAAGGCATCTTTTGGCAAACCAAACACAAATAGAGTATTTTTGTCATGCTTCAACAAATTTCTTCTGGATAGTTCTTTTATTCTCTCATATTTTCTTCTCATGGAGCTGATTTACTCAGGGGCTAAAGTCTAGGAATTTTGAAATTCATTTCCCATAATCTGCTTTATTCTGCTGGAATACATTTTATTCTCTAAGACCATGCCCAACAAATTCCACATGTGTCAAATGAATTTGGATCGTTAATTATCTAAACATCAGAAATTCAGTAGACAACAGAGGGACAACTGCACCTTACCTTTGACAGGCACAGATGGCAAAGGCTAGCCACTGCCCTGCTCTCATGGAGCTTACAGTTTGGTGGCAGAGACAGAAAGGACTCAAACAAATGTAAAATTGTAATCGTGATGTTTCAAATGAGAGTTACATTCTACCTTAAGGCTATACCCTTTGAGCATCCAACCTCATCCACACAAGCAAGGAAGCCTCCCTCTGAGGAAGTGACGAGGGAGCTGAAACCTGGAGAGTGAGTAGAAGGAGGAGTGCCATGTGCCAGTCCTAACTTTTCTTTTGTTGCCATGGCTTAAGAACCCTTGGTTCATGGACCTATTCCATCTTCAAAGTCAGCAGCATAGTGTCGTCAAACATCTCTCCAACTCTGACCCCTGACTCTCCTACCTCCCTGTTTCACTTACAGAGGACCCTTGTGGATTACACTGGTCCCACTTGGACAATCCAGGATACTCTCCCCTTTTCTAGGTTGGCTGATTGGCAACCTTAGTTCCATCTGCAGCTTACTTCCCCCCTTGCCATGTAAATAACATATTCACAGGTTCTGGGGCTTAGGCTATGGACATCTTTGGAGGGCTGTTATCTGTCTACTGAGATATTTCATGGAGTTATATTAAAGTTCAATTAGTGAATACAAGTAAAGGATCTATTATGTACCCAGAATTTAGAAAGACCTCACTAAGTTTTAGCTATTATGATTGCTTCCATTGTCTTGTTGAAACTAAGAGAGGTTCACAAATTTAATATACTTTAAAGAGTTATTTTAGGAAAAAGAATTGGACTGCTAAAAGGAAACTTAATTTGTGCTTCATAGAATGTGGAGAAATGGAAATTCAAGGTTAGCGTATTTACAGGAGCACTGTAATACTTACTGAATAGATTATTCAAAGAACACCTACGTTTATTAGAGATTCTCTTCTATGTTATCCATCAATTGCCACTTTTCTAAAATTTAACTTTTAGTTTCTTTTTGTTTTCCCTTTATCATTTATAAGTGAATACTTCATCTTTCCAGTTCTCCAAATTATGCCAAAGTTAGAAATAAGGAACAAAGGAAAAACATACAAAATCTTAAAAAGAAATGCTTAGAATTTAAAACCTCCACAATAATAAAGTAGAAAATCAGGAGAGAGAGAGAAGAAAAAAGATAATACATTTTAAGTTCAGTAAGGACAATTGAAGTTATTAACTTAGAGATGAAGAATAGACTGCATCTTATCATTTTAAAGCTATTTCAGTGTTTCCTGATGTGAGCAGATTTTTTTTTATTACAGGTCTATAACCATTAAGAAACTTAAGAATGCAAAGCTATGGAATCTAGGTTCTTCAACAAGTTGGTACTCAGTAAAAGGTTTGATGAATGAATGAATGAATGTAAGCCATATCTTACAGGTCATGAAAGTTATAAAAGTAGGACTCTGTGAGGTGAAAACAAAATATGAGTTCATTGGTAAATTATCAGCATCCCTGCCATCCCTTGGTCCCTGTGTTGTCAGTGGCCTTCTTGGCTCTTGTGCACTTTATGAGAACAGACTGAATATCCCACAGAATATCTCCAAATTCTGTTTCGTGAGTCAGAGGAAGTAAGGATGGAAATCGTGTCCACAGAAGAACGGCTCTCGAGGGAGCACGTCCAGCTTTTTGTCAAGCACTTTGCTAAGAACTTTGCAGTTATCTTTTCTTATTGCCACAACAACTACTTGAGGAAATTATTTTTATTCCCATATCATTAAGGAAGAAATTAAAGCATATAGAGCTGCTCTGCCCAACTGAAATACAACGAGCCACATAATTTTAAATTTTCTAGGAGCCGTATTTTAAGAAGTAAGAAAAAAAGATGAAATTAATAATATATTTTATTTAACCCAGTATATCCAAACTCTTATTATTTTGGCATATAATCAATATACAATTTTTAATGAGATAGTTTACCTTCTTGTTTTTATCCCAAGTTTTCAAAATCCAGTGTGTATTTATACTTAATCACACATTCCAATTGGAATATTAAATATTTATCACAAATACTTGTGCAGTATTTAGGTTTCATAAAATTTACATTTGAAAGAGTAAATTCACGTAGCCAAGTTGTTTCAAAACTAGTTAAAGTTTTCCACTAACTGGCTAGAGTACCAGTTTTTAAAGTTAAACCAAAATTAATTAAGATGAACTCAAATTAAAGATTCAGTTCCTCATTCACACTAGCCACATTTCAATAGCCACATATGGCTAGTGCCTGCCGCCGTAGACAGTGCGGGTGTATCTAGTGGTTACTGAACTTGCCCAGGGTCACACAGCTGGTAGGGACCTGGACTGGGGTTTGAACCCGGAGCGGTTGCTTGTAGCCACGGTGCCACACTGCCCCTCCCTTGACACACCGGGGAGTGGAGAGCAGCATGAGACCCTGCCCGCCTTCACCATTGCATTCTCTATTGCTTGCCCATGGGCGTTGGTTTCTCTGAATTAAATAAAACTAAATAACAAAAAATAGGTCATTTAATTTCTTTAAAGTGTATAGGGAGGGGGCATGGGAGACCAGAGTATCTATTAATAGGAAGATTTGGGGTGAAGTAAAAATTTGTTATTTTTCACCTGTCTCTAGAAAATTTTTCTTGTAAAGGTAAACATACACCCACCCTATGACCATTCCTAGGTATTTATTCAAGAGAAGTGAAAACATACATCTACGCCAAGACCTGTTCACTGCAGTTTAATTTGTAACAGACAAAATTCCAAATGTCCATCACCTGGGGAATGGACGATTAAATTTTGGTATATCCAGACATTGGAATAATAATCAGCACTAAAAAGAAGTAAATGCTGAGAGATGCAACAATAGGGATGGATCTTAAAAACATTATACAGAGTGAAAGAAATCAGTTCAAAAGGCTACCCACTGCATGATTCCATGTCTCAGAAAAGCAGATCGATAGGGACAGAAAACAGATCACTGGTACCAGGGGCTCAGAGTGATGAATGGCATTGACAATAAAGGAGCACAGGGAATTTTTTGGAGTGATGGGAATGTATATTTTGATTGTGTTCTATATGCAGTTGTGTGCAGTTTTCAAACTCAATGAATTCAAAAGGGTGAATTTTAATGGATGTAATCATACCTCAATAAAAAGGTGAACAATTTGAAAAAAAAAGAAAAAATAAGGTGCATAAATATTGTTATCAAGTTGGCAAATGAGTCAAAAATAAATTTAAAAATTAATTAATTAGTTAATTAAAAATGGAAAAGCTACCCAGGCTAGAGTTGAAGTCAGGGACAACCCCAGTGTGGCCCTTACCAAACCCATAACTGCCACCTTCCCTGCGACCCAGAAACACCACTTCCCCCTTCCACTCCACCCTCCTCCCTCACTCCACCCTCCTCCCTTCTCTGGCTCTTATGCAGCCACACCCACCCCACCGATTCCACCCCCTTTCTCTCCGCTCCTGCAGCCTGCGCGGGCCCACTTTCCCCACTGCACCCTCCCGCCTTCTGTGTCTGTTGACTCAGGGACTCAGGTCTCTGCCATGGCATTCTTCTGCTGTGTCCAGCGTGGCAAGCTGCTTGGTACTTTTCTTAAAAATTCAGAGTTTTCCATGTAGATTATATAAAATAATAATGTTATGAATTGGGGATCATAGAATTCAGCTGCCTCATTTGAAAGGTGAAACCCAGAGCCAGAAAAACAAATTGACATATCTGTAGCTTTCATAAGAGTTGGTGGCAGAACAATGACCTTTGCCCAGGTCTCAAAATGATGAGACCCTCACTCTTTTAAACTACATACTCTTCCTTTCTCAATCCAGAGATAATGGGCCAGAGTATGTGCACAGTTTTAGGTGAAACCACATAAATGCTGACTGCAAAATAGTAATAACATCAGTAGCATAGCAAATTATATCCAGTCTCTGATTATTTTAGAAGAATAAATTGATATAGGGATGGAAACCAATTTTGTCATTCAGTAGATAGGGGACTCTTACACCAAACTATTCTCTTGACTTTTCTTGAAGGACTAAACACAAAGAAAATGAGTTCCGGTTACTGTGTAGAGTAAACCAGTAAGATGAGCAGATGCTGCAGAGATACAACATCTTTTCGTCTTACGGTGTTCGGTCTCTGGCGTCCCACAGCAGGGAGAGCAAAGAAAAAAAAAAAAAAGGGGCAAATCACTTTCTTGTAATCTCTTCAGAATGAATAGTTTACAGAGTTCCACTTTGAGAAGTGTATCTCTCCTACCTTGCCAAACTCTGAATCCCAAAATGCTGTGCTGTACCAGAAAGAATTATGTAATGACGGAACATGGGATTTGATGTCAGACTTGCGCCCTTTGAAAAGTATCAGACTATGGGAGAAGTCTCTGCATTCTTTAAATCTCAGTATCCCGATTTGCAGCGCAGTAATGATTCTTCACAGTGCTGTTGACTGTCCGAATGAAAAGTGAGGAAAAGCACTTAGCATGTTGCTTCTGTTCCCTGTTCCTGAAGAGAATGTGCCTCTCTTTCATCTGTGAAATGAGGAAAATGTCTACTGCCCACCTGCGTCATAATTGAAGTAATGACTTCTGTATGTTAAACATACACTGTTGACGATTTTGTGTTAATTCCAAAGGAGACATCTTGGTATGCCTGACTCTTCATTTTTCCACCAGATAAGGCAACTAGAATGTTAAGAGACTTAGCAAGTAAACAAGAGTTATTCAAAAAGGGGACTCAGTGAAAAGGCCAGTGAACCAAATGACATTCCCCAGATGAAAGCCATTGGAAGAAATAAGTGGACCAAAAGCTAGAGATCAGGATCAAGGACAAAGAGATGTGGGCAGGGAAGAGGCTCACTGAGCAGGGAGCAAAATGAAGTGTGAAGTGCCTTTTCCTCTCTCAAATCAAAGTGGCCTTGAGGATGTTAAAGGGTCCTTTTGTAAGGTTTGCTTAAAACCAGTCTGCTTTTGTACCACTCTAAAACAATGGAACATTTCAGTGGCATTCCTCCACCCTAGTTTTTTTTTTTTTTTCTCTTAAAGATATCTGTTCTTTCATAAGGCTGCCATATTTCGTCCCATTTTTGTCCATGCTGTTGAAAGAGAATGCTGATGGGTTTTCAGTTAAACATTGTGTGTATCCATGCTGTTCCTTTAGCTCTGAAAGTTGAGTGGAGCATGGCAGATCTGTAACTGATGGAACTGGTGTAGAATCACATCTTCAGGGGCTGATGTGATAGCCATTGGAGGCTTTCGTTTTGACTGACAGGCAAATGAACCAATGAACATTTCTAGAAATGTTGTCTCCATGAACAACCATGTAGTATTCATTTGCAAAGATATGGGGAATAAAGAGTCTGATCGCAAATACATCTTTTTTTGCACAGCTAAAACAAAAAGAAATTATGAACCATACCTGAGTTTACCACAAAGCAGTAAGCACCATTGGAATCACTTAAGTTTTCCTTCGGAAGCTTTTTAGATCTGTTGTCAGAGAAAGTGTATTTCACTACAGATGTGGTTAAGGTCATTAAGGATCTTCAAGACTTTAGATTACTTACTTAAAGATGGAGATTGAAAAAAGAAACAAGATTGTGGGGTTATAGTATCACTAAGTAAATTTTAAAGTATTGGAAGAAGCCTGTTGCCTCAATTTGAGACGACTGCTACTTCTTCGACAAACAGATGCACGTTGTGAAAACTCCCTTGGCAAAAGCAGAGAGCCCAGTCTCAAGCTGAGACCACAGAGAAGTAAAGAAGTCGTGGCTGAACAGCTTTGCCCTGATGGGGTTTTTTTTGTTTTTGTTTTTTTGTTTTTTTTAAAGGAATTCCTTTATTTTTATTATTTATTTATTTATTTATTTATTTTTGGCTGTGTTGGGTCTTCGTTTCTGTGCAAGGGCTTTCTCTAGTTGTGGCAAGCGGGGGCCACTCTTCATCGCGGTGCGCGGGCCTCTCACTATCGTGGCCTCTCTTGTTGCAGAGCACAAGCTCCAGACGCGCAGGCTCAGTAGTTGTGGCTCGCGGGTCTAGTTGCTCCGCGGCATGTGGGATCTTCCCAGACCAGGGCTCGAACCCGTGTCCCCTGCATTGGCAGGCAGATTCTCAACCACTGCGCCACCAGGGAAGCCCTGCCCTGATATTTTGCAGTGGACACTGTGCTTCTCTGAAGGTGTTACTGCCTGGCCTTGGCAAACCCTACTTTCATTTTACCCTCCCAACCTTCTGCCCCTATTTGGTTAAAGTTTGTACGGGTAGATCTGTGTGCTTGTGTGTGTCCGTGGCTCTGTTTGTTTTGCAGTCAAAGAAACTTTCCAATCTTGTGTTGTCTTTAAACATTCAGCCTCATTATATCCATATATGCACAGTTAATTTACAGGTCTGCATCCATGTAGCTATAGACTGATATGGACTCGACTATGATAGTACATCCACTAGCCTGATACACAGAGTTTTAAATGGAGCCTGGTGTGTGTGGAAAATGTAATGTACTACCTTATTTAGCCGCTTAGGACTGAATCTGTTATTTCAGAACCTTGTGAGGATAAAGCCAATGAGGACAACATTTTTGAGATGCAATTCATAAATCTTAGCCGATATTCTCATTTCATCTCTTACCTTTTAACAATAAATGTCATTTATCACTGTTTTACAAAAAATACTAAATATGCAATGTCAAATAGATTGAAAGAAGTAATGTGCTGAAGGCCACATAGGCAGTGGAAAATTGAGACCAGCGGCCGATCGGCTGTAGGACGATGTAGTTGAGACCTGACTCACACCATCTATGGCTCAGAGAAGGGCTTACTGAGCCCCAGAACCTGCCCCTCCCTAGATTATTTTGTGCTTAGACTCATATTCCTTGTGGTTTAACGAATCCAAAGTTTAAACTATTCTTAGTTCTTAGAGGTTATTTTCTGACTCTCCTCTTTAAATACCACATGGGAATTAGTTCAGTCAGTAAAACTAGACGTATCATTTTCTGTTAGCTTTGTCCTTGCCATTTTTGTTGCTCGCAGGCTCGATTTCCCAGTCAATGCTCCCTTTTATGTGCCTGATCACGGTCATAATTTAACATTGTTTTACTTTCCTGGTGGTTATCTGTCTCCGCATGCCAAGGTACAGATTTAGATGAATCCATTAAAATTCAGCTAGTGATTTCTCTTTAGATGTTTCCCCAAAATATATAAAGATCGTGATGAGAAAACTACAGTTGCAAAAGAGTAAAAACCAAGACAGAATAACGCCTATCAGTTTTTCTCTTTTATATTTTTTTAAATTGTAAAAGAAGTATATACCACGTGAACAATGTAAATAACGAATATCGGTATAAAATGAAACAGTGAAAATATTTGAGAGATTTTATTCAAACTTCTTACACACATTCCCACATTTCTCTCACATCCCTACAAATAATCATTAGTAACACCTACATATATGTAGTTTTCTTTTTTTACAAAATTAATCTGACTTTTAGTAGATGGCTCACCAAGAGATCTATTTAATCACAAAGGTAAACGTGATCATAACCCAGGACGTGAGGACACAGAGCCAGTTTTTGGTTTAATTTCTTACTGTAATTTGGTGAGGGGGCCTATGATAGTCACTGATATCACCTACTTTCTGTCATAGCCACCAAATAAAATGATAACTTTAGATACTTGATTATAAAATAATACTTTAGGTATATCCTACCCATTGCCAAGCCACTGGGCAAACCCTGAAATTTTTACTTATTATGTAGATCATCGAGCCATTCTTCATACTGGATAAGACTAAAAGACAGATGAAACTTTATCTGTTTGATCCTGGCGTATTCTGTGCCCAATGAATGGGGTCGTTTCATGAGCTCTTACTTTTTTTAGCACCTACAATATTTTAGACCTAAGGGGTTCCCAAAGGTGTGTGTAATTCCCTCCTCTTTAATTTCAGTGGTTAAATGTGAGTCTCTATTGTTTTACCTGAATATCTGCTTAAGATGAAATATTTAACTTTATAACCATGAGTTAGCTGGCATTGAAGAGTTTAATCCATGTTTGTTCATAGCCTCAATAAAATATAACTGGCCATAAACCCAGCAAGTATTAAGGTCCCTTTCCAAAGAAGCTTGCTCTATAGCCCATTATACTCCTTGTGACACTTAGAATTTTTCTGCATCTTTAGAATGAGGGTCCTTCTGCTTTGTCTCAGGAATGCTGTTTGACAACCACATGTGATCAGTTTCACAATTCACCTATTAGAGGCAGTGGTAGTCTTAGTGACTTCCAGAAAGAGGAAATAAATACTTAAGACTTCTAGAAAATAGGAATAAATCAAACATTTCCTTTTTGTTGCCCTGGGCACTACATCTGGGAACTTACAGTTGCAGAAAAGTAGAAATTCAGTCTTATATAAATCTTAACAGACTGTGTGATAGTTCTGTATATTCAAAATAGCCACTGGATGGACCTAGAGATTGTCATACTGAGTGAAGTAAGTCAGACAAAGAAAGACAAATATCATATGACATTGCTTATGTGTGGGATCTAAAAAAATGGTACAGATTAACCTATTTACAAAACAAATAAAGTCACAGATGTAGAAAACAAACTTATGGTTACCAAGGCGGAAAAAGGGGGGGATAAATTGGGAGATTGGGATTGACATATACACACTACTATATATAAAATAGATAACTAATAAGGACCTGCTGTATAGCACAGGGAACTCTACTCTGTACTCTGTAAGGACCTATATGGGAATAGAATCTAAAAAAGAGTGGATATATGTATATGTATAACTGATTCACTTTGCTGTGCAGCAGAAACTAACACAACATTGTAAATCAACTATATGCCAATAAAAATTAATTTTAAAAAATAAATCAGGAGAATCATCTCTGAAAAAAAAATAGCATGTGTTACATCATTCTAGTGCAAAGAGGCCATGATGTTCAGAGTAGCCTGTGTTATATCCTAATGCAAAGAAGCTATGCTTTTTATCAAATAGGGTTCTCTTTCTAAAATGAGCATAAGGTATAGAGCTAGAGCCATGACTGGGGCACCATCCATCTATTTTTTCCTAGCAGCCCACCTGATTTTTTGGTATTAAGAATAGGCAGGCCCTTCAGAAATGTCTTTTGAAAGAATTTGGAGGGAAAGAGAGGGCTGAGAGTGGACAGTATATAGGCTGAGCACTTTGTTTGCCAAATATCCGAAGGCGTCAGGGAGTCTGTTGTGCCCACTTGTGTTTATTACAGGATAATGTTAATCAGTTAGCTCGATTCTGCTCTAGATAGTAAGTAATTACATTCCCTGGAAGCCACAGTGGAGTGATTAATAATACATTCTAATTTCCAAAAGTAGCATTTCACTCAACATTTAAACATGGCTCTTTGAAAAGTATTTTTTTGTATACAAGAAACGGGTGGAGTGAAATTTATTTCTCTGAAAATAGTCCTGTGAAAAGGAAAATATTATAAAGTTTTCTCTGGGGCCTTCTGGCCCTTCCTGTGTAAATGAGTACAATTCAAGTTGCTTCTTTAAGGATTTTCAAATAAATTCTTAAGAAATAGTGCTCTAGGCTTCAGAGTTAAATGTGCTATATGGGAGTTTTAGGGAAGCCACATAAATTCTTAATAATTATGGAGCACCTGCTATATTAGAGTTCTGAGACTAAGCTCTCTCAAGGGTAAAAAGGTAATTAAGCCAATGGCTCTGTATCTAAGAAGATACTGCAGCAAGAGGGCATTTGGCCTGTACTGAGTACACTCTAAAGAGAAGTAAGGTAATTACCGTGAGCGAAACACAAAGAAAGTTCAATGAGGTTTCATTAGAGGGATAAGGAAGGCAAGAATCTACCCTAGAAGAACTGGACTGTGTACTATATACAGCATCATACGGGAGATGAGGGCAGAAAAGTAAATTTGAGACCAGCCTTGAGTCTGAACATTGACCTTGCCGTAGAAGGGCTCTTAACAGTGCCTGTCGTGGAGCATGCAGTCAGCAAACATTTACTTAATATCTTCTACATGCCAGGCTCTGCCCCCACTCCTACACAACATGAAATTTAGACACTTTCAGAATTCTGACCACATCTCCTAAACCTCTGCACACGCTGTGAAGTTAAAGCACTTGGCATTAAATATGCACTTAAAAAGTTGAAAGATTCTGGGGCTTCCCTGGTGGCACAGTGGTTGAGAATCTGCCTGCCAATGCAGGGGACACGGGTTCGAGCCCTGGTCTGGGAAGATCCCACATGCCGCGTAGCAACTGGGCCCGTGAGCCACAATTACTGAGCCTGCGCGTCTGGAGCCTGTGCTCGGCAACGAGAGGCCGCGATAGTGAGAGGCCCCCACACCGCGATGAAGAATGGCCCCCGCTTGCCACAACTAGAGAAAGCCCTCGCACAGAAACGAAGACCCAACAAAGTCATACATACATACATACATAAATAAAAAGAATGTAAGCAGAGAAGAATAGCATTAAAAAAAAAATTTAAAAAAAAATAAATAAATAAAATTTAAAAAAAAGTTGAAAGATTCTGTTTTGGAGAAAATGCACGTCATCAGATACTAGACATAATTGCTTCTTAAAATTGTTTCTTAAAATCAACCTAATAATTATTATTTTTTCTAGCAACTAAAAAGCTGATTAATAAGAGTTCTTCTCTTCTATGAAATGAGTATCTCTTACCTGATGTAGTGATACTGGCATAACCCACCAAAAAGAAGCATTTTTGCTATGACGTCCACACTAGAAGTGACTTGGCAGTGTAAGTGGGCAGGATGGCCCTATGTCTCTACCTTTAACCATTCTGCATTCTTCTTTCTCCTAGTCTGTGTCCATGAAGTATGAGTTCTCACAACAGCACTAATCCCTTCTAAGGGAGAAGAAAAGAAGAACAAAATAATGAAGGGAAGGGAGTTCTGCATTTTGGAGGGCATGTTGCTGAAGGGAAAATGTAAACTTCCATTTGTTGATGATATTCAAGACCATCAACTGCATTTTCTTAGAAATATTTAAAGGCCAATATTTAAACCCATGGAATAATCATGAAAAATCATGGTTTTATTCCTGGTCTCTTGGTTCCTATGCTTCTTTAAGCCCTCAAAAAGGAATTATTGGTGAGTCAAATGGTATCTATTTCAAAGAGCTTTGGTTGAAATATCAAGCTGTATTAAAGAATTATTTGCATTTAGAAAGTGAATGACACATTAAATTTTGAATGGGTATAAAATGGCTTTTATTTTTATAGCAGCTTACCATTTTTTTTTTTAAAGATTTATTGATTGAGTGATTGCTATGTTGGGTCTTCGTTTGTGTGCCAGGGCTTTCTCTAGTTGCGGCAAGCGGGGGCCGCTCTTCATCGCGGTGCGCGGGCCTCTCACTATCGTGGCCTCTCTTGTTGCGGGGCACAGGCTCCAGACGCGCAGGCTCAGTAGTTGTGGCTCACGGGCTTAGTTGCTCCGCGGCATGTGGGATCTTCCCAGACCAGGGCTCGAACCCGTGTCCCCTGCATTGGCAGGCAGACTCTCAACCACTGTGCCACCAGGGAAGCCCAGCAGCTTACCATTTAAAGAGTTTTGTGATTCACGTTAAATTCTGTGGCATATTTTTTATTACATCCATCTAAACGCAGAGAGTCTTCTAAATTTCACCAAGGAAAATTCCCGCAAGAGGCTTATGAATGTGTTCTAACCCACCTTATCCTGCATTGTCGTCCTCCCCTCAAATATAAATTTTTAAATATTTTGAAAAGTAATATGGAGAAAATAGCTCTTTGAATTTCAGACCAAATTGTAAAAGCATGATGATTTCAGACTGAATAGTCTTTATGTCCCTGACACTCATCTAGTTGAATCTCACACCAACCACACACACATCCCAAGTGCCTCCTTGCCTCCTTGAACTTTTCCGTCCTACTTCTCTTTGCTCTGCAGTGGATGTGAATATTATATTATCCCTCTGCAATTATTTGCATTTTAAACCTTGCTTCGCAGGCATTAAGAAACAAGTAGGTTTTGTAATAAGGAGCTCCACATATCTTCCAGGGCCAAACAGTCCTTCCCTGAATTAACCCACATAGAAGTAACTGTACTCCCTACATGTAAGGCCAACCTTATTAAATTTTATAGTAGGAGGATTAAATTTAAGCCTGGGAAGTTGCTAATTGTCCATTGTTAATGATATATCAAAACAATTTGGGGGAAATGAGCTTGAACCTGCGCTGGAGAACTTAAGAACTTCATTTTTTTTTTTTTTTTAAGTTTTTAATTAATTATTTATTTATTTTTGGCTGTGTTGGGTCTTCGTTTCTGTGTGAGGGCTTTCTCAAGTTGCGGCAAGCGGGGGCCACTCTTCATCGCGGTGCGCGGGCCTCTCACTATCGTGGCCTCTCTTGTTGCGGAGCACAGGCTCCAGACACGCAGGCTCAGTAATTGTGGCTCACGGGCCTAGTTGCTCCGCGGCATGTGGGATCTTCCCAGACCAGGGCTCGAACCCGTGTCCCCTGCATTGGCAGGCAGATTCTCAACCACTGCACCACCAAGGAAGCCGCCAGACTTCGTTTTAATTTTGACTTTCTCCCTTCTCAGTCCCTCATATCATCATTGCTATTGTTTTTGAAATAAAAATTTCCCATTCTATATTACACTAACTCCAAATTTTCAGTTACTTGTCATTCATGGTTTAAGAAAAGCTGGGAGCAATGCCAGATTCCTATTAACATTCTTTATCTTCTGCATGATTCATTAAATTTTTTCATGCATTTTTTTTTTCTTGCAGAGAGCAGAATTTGGTTTACAGTCCAATTGACTGTTGGAACAGTGAGGCTAAGCTATATGCGTTTGTCATTTAATACAAAAGACGTCAGCAAAAAAAGTCTTGGCATCATGTTTGGATTATACTCCCAGGACAATTTAAAGTTGTGTTGTTTAGTGTTGAGAACAGAGAGGCCGGAAGGGTACTCCACTGGCAAACTGGATAGGGGCAGTGAGGCGTGATTCACACCTGATCTCAGCCATCCCAGCAGGGAAGCCATGACTGTGGAAATGGTGGAAGAGCCAAGAAAATGGCATTGGTGCTTTGGAGGGAGGATTTCTGGGATAAATCCGTTACTAAGTAACGGATTATGACATTTCTCCTCCTCTGGCAGGAGAAATGTCAATATGATTGTGTAGTTGCTAGAAACTATGAGGTATGTCAGAATCAGCCCTTGACCATCTTTCAAAGTGCAAGAAAAATGCAACCATAGCATATCTGGAAAGAGTACCATGAAACCATCAAATTATTCGAAAGACTCTTGTGGTCTTTCATCATGACTTACGTGATTACCAACACGGGGACCCTATATGAAGAAAGGAGACTAGTATTCTCTTAGTTTCCCAAGGATAAATGTAGAGAATAAATAAGAACATTTGTTAAGGCTTCATAGCTGTACTCTCATACCATAATAGAGCTTTAGATCTAGCTAGTGTTTTCAAGATTATTTACAATCTCATGTGTTTATTTCATTGAAACAGGAAAATGATCAACACAAGTACTGAGTTCCTTATCCAGATATGTGATATAGTCCTTAAAATGTACGGTGGAAATAATTTTAAATTTATAGATAAATACCTTAGTAGTATCACAATAACCATTAATATTAAATCTCTTATCTTTCCTTCATCGTTAATATGAAATTACTGCTTGAAAAATGTTTACTTCCTCTTTAAAACAAATATTTCATCACTTCTTCGAGGTTTTGCTTAGCATTATGTTCCCATCATTTATATGAAGAGGTGTTGAACCATGCCATTAATTGCCACACCAATTTCTCCCATGAGCTGACTCTGCCTCAAAATGGTTTTTATTTTGAAAAATTAAAAAAGAAATTTAATGCTTTCTATGGCTTAACGCCAGAAATATTCTCTTGTTCCATACATGCAAGGAGAGGGTGTTCTGGCAGGAATGTTAGAACCAAAACACAGTTTTATTACTTCATTCAAGATATTGGTGCAGGGCTTCCCTGGTGGCGCAGTGGTTGAGAATCTGCCTGCCAATGCAGGTGACACGGGTTCGAGCTCTGGTCCGGGAGGATCCCACATGCCGTGGAGCAGGTAGGCCCGTGAGCCACAATTGCTGAGCCTGCGCGTCTGGAGCCTGTGCTCCGCAACAAGAGAGGCCGCGATAGTGAGAGGCCCGCGCACCGCGATGAAGAGTGGCCCCCGCTCGCCACAACTAGAGAAGGCCCTCGCACAGAAACGAAGACCCAACACAGCCAAAAATTAATTAATTAATTAATTAAATTAAAAAAAAAAAAAGATGTTGGTGCATTATTCACACACGGGGAATTCTCAGGAGTGAATTAGCCATCTAATATAGACCTGGATTAACTACAAATGTATTGGCAGTAGAAATCTTTAGGCTTGTTGTTTAATGTAGAGGGATCAAGCAAGGCTTCCTGCAGATTCCTGGTTACAAGTCTTACTAAAAGTCATGTTGGGTTTTTTTAAATTTATTTTGTATTGAAGTATAGTTGAATTAACAGTGTTGTATTAATTACTGCTGTACAGCAAAGTGACTCAGTTATACATATATATACATTCTTTTTCATATTCATTTCCCTTATGGTTTATCACAGGATATTGAATATAGTTCCCTGTGCTATACAGTAGGACCTTGTTGTTTATCCATTCTGTATATACCAGTTTGCATCTGCTATTTCCAAACTCCCAATCCAACCCTCTCCTACCCCTCTCCCCCTTGGCAACCACCAGTCTGTTCTCTATGTCCCTGATTCTATTTCTGCTTCATAGATAGGTTCATTTGTGTCATATTTTAGATTCCACCTATAAGTGATATCATATGGTATTTGTCTTTCTCTTTCTGACTTACTTCACTTAGTATGATAATCTCTAGTTGCATCCATATTGCTGCAAATGACATTTCATTCTAAAAGTCATGATCTTAAATGTGACTTTAAGTCAAAGGTTCCAAACTCAAATGCCTATAGGCCTTGCAGGGAACAAGTGAATCAGGCTAGACAAGGAGACAAAAGGGAGTGGTGGGGAGCAGAGCAAACTAAAGAAACTATGGCCCATCCACGGGGTATGGCCACTGTTCCACTTGGGCAATTTTTTCAATGTCAGAAGGGAGGATTAGTTATAGCACAGGGAACTCTACTCAATATTCTGTGATAATCTATATGAGAAAAGAAGCTGAAAAAGAATGAATATATGTATATGTATAACTGAATCACTTTGCTGTACCCCTGAAACTAACACAACAATGTAAATCAACTATACTCCAATAAAATTTTTTAAAAAATACACACACACACACACACACAAGAAGTGAGGATTAGTATGATTAGATCTTGAATTTTCCAAGAGAAGCAAATAACCAGGGCTTTTTATGTAAAATCTTCCCATTTTTAAATGCTGGCAACTAATTCAAATATTTTAAAACAATGTTGGCAGGAAAACACAATTGTGGGTCCACGTTGAGCCATAGGCTGCCTGATTGTCATTCTCTTATAAATTTGCATCAGTTTTACTTTAATTCAAGGTTCCAACTTCAAGGAGCCAGTGAGAACTACACTGCCTGTAATATGTTACAATATGTTTGGCTGGTCTGAGTGGAAAAAGATTTTGATATTAATGTCCATGTAGGGCTAGAGATTATATTTTGACTTTGAGAAATTGTGCACTCCCAACTCCTAATTCAGAAAGATTTCCACAGATATAATTGAATAATAACAAGTCAGACTATCCTCTCTTGACTGTAAAACAATAAGAGGGGAATGTGGTAATAAATATCTGACACTTAATGTAATTTTCAGCAACATAATGCAGGTGGAAGATGTGGATACTAATGCATCAGATGCAACAAATCCTTTTAAAAATCTGTTTACAAACCAGACTAGAGATACTGCCAACTCTTGAAGGGGAAAGGCGGAGGGCAGGGATGGAGGGAGGATTCAGACGTCCCATATTTTCACCTTAACTGGGTCATGAATTATTTTCCATGCTGACTGCAGTGCTTATTCAGTGCTTACTACACAACCATGAAAATCTGTCCC
Source organism: Balaenoptera ricei (assembly GCF_028023285.1). NCBI lineage: Eukaryota > Metazoa > Chordata > Mammalia > Artiodactyla > Balaenopteridae > Balaenoptera > Balaenoptera ricei. The sequence continues at coordinate 108,563,858 of NC_082645.1, read as the reverse complement.
TGCCTTATCCTGTTAAGCTGAGATTTCACAGAGGTTCAATATACCCAAAGCCACATACCTAAATAGATGTTACCTTTGGTCCAATTTAAGCAAATTGCTTTAAGTATTTATTTAAGTTGTGTGTTTCTCTAACCGATGTGCACAAGTAGCTTGGTTATACTTCTCCTGGGAGAAGTGGGCGTCTGGGCTGGTGCTTACTCTGGGGAAGGAACAGGACCAAAATTGGAAAAGGTACAGAAGTCTTACCCCGAAGCCACCATGCTGTCATCTTTAATGTTTTAGCACCAAGCAACCCAGCATGTGCCCTAATTCAGACTTTCCTGCTTTGTCATGTAAACCCCTGCAATTTCTCTCAACTCTGGAAAAGAAGCCGCTGTCATCTTCTTTTTCTCAAATATTTTAAATTCTGTCTCACCAGGTGGCTCACTACGAATGCTGGTTGCAGAGACCATTTCTCAGACTATGTGACACAGAATAATAAGTGCTGTGTAAGAAAATGCTTTTGTGCAAAAATCGGTGTGGGAAATATTGCCTAGTACACACTCCTTGAGAGATGCACATTGCACATTGGAAATTTAAAGCTCTGAGAGTTCTTCCGTGAAAAGGCCAGTTTAGCTTTGTTCAATCCGTTGTTTCTCAAGTTTATTTGACACTGAATATCTCTTATCTGGAACACTGGCCCACACATCCTGAAGTTCTAGAGCACAGTTTGGGAAGCACGAATATGGACAAGGGGAATGCCATTTAAGGCTTCTGACCTGGGGAATGACGTGGTCAAACCTGGCTTTAAACAGGAAAATGGCTGCAGTGAGAGGGATGATTAAGAGAACATTAGGTTTAGTGATGGGCTGGTTATGCAGATGTGGGATAAGGGAAGTTGAAAAGGAGAATCAGTGGGAAAAGAATCTGGAAAGGAATGGATATATGTATATGTGTAACTGAATCAATTAGCTGTACACCTGAAACTAACACAACATTGTAAATCAACTATACTCCAATAGAAAATAAAAATTACATTAAAAAAAAAGAAAAGGAGAATCAGGTCCCCAATTTTATCACCTACATGGATGATGGTGTTATTAGCGTGATGATAAAGTCATGTGAAATAGTATTTGGAAGGAAAGGTAATGAGCTTTTTGTTGGTTTTAGCACTTAAGAGAATATTTGGGGAAAGAATATTGAGATTTTTCTTTGTTTGATTTTTAGGGCTTTCTAATACAAACGTCTCATTACAGCATGTGCCAAACTATCTCCTCTAAGCTCTGTGAAGGCAAAGAAGTTATTGTACTTTTCTGATTTCCCTAAATACTTAGCACAATATCTGCACCCATTTACAGAGGAAATAAACAAATGGTTGCAAAAATTATATGGTTACACCCAAAAAATGGCTTGAGCTAAATCAAGGGGAATAAAGAGTGAAGGTGGGGCGAGCCCATCAGACTGAGGCAGAACTCACCAGAAGGCCTCATAAACACAGGAAGTAGGAGGCGGGCCCCTGGAGCTGTAACGTGCAGGGTTTGGGGCAGGCTTTGGTATATACCACAGCTTTGTGTCTTTCTTCTCAAGGCTCAAGTTCAGAGAAAAGTGTCTTTTTAATCCAGGTGTGGTCAGAGCACTTGTTGGATGAGCTCTGGAAGATGAGGGGGTAGAGGAGATGTCTGATAGGGAAGTCAAAGACTATCAGTACAATGAGTGGGTATGAGAACAGTGCCAAAATTCTTTTAAATGGTCTGTTTATGACCCATGTCAAGGACAATGTCATCTAGTGAGAAGGCACAGCTATTGACTTCTGAAATGAAATCTAGCTGGAACAGGGAGCGAGGCACAGGTAGCGTTTGGGGGTACACCATCTGGACTTGGCGTGCAGAAAGAGGTGCTCTGACTGCAGATTGCTTTCCTTTCCAATTGGCCGTTGAGGTTAAAATAAAACAGACAAAAAGCTTATTTTCTCAGCCTGGTCATCAGACTATCTGAAAATGGATAATACAAGTTTTGTTTAAACACATAAAAATTTTAGAGATGAAAAAGACTTTAGGTCAAAGAAGTCCGGAGAGGTTACTGCTTTGCCCAAGGTTGCTTAGACCATCAGTGAATGGACTGATTCTTGAATACAGGAGTCCTGACTGCCATCCGATGCTCTTCTCACTGTGAACACAGATGCACTCTGCCTAGAAGAACAAAAGAAATGACTTCTCAACGGCAGTCTCCGCTCAGCTGTTATGGGCACAGAGAGCTAAGAAGGGAACACGAATTCAAAACTGCTTTCGGAAGCCATCACCCTGAATGCCAACCAAAGCAAGAGGGAGGCCAATTTTAAATGCTGCCAAAGATCTTTTGATACAATCTAGGTAACGGATCTCCTTCCCAATCTGTGACATCCTTGCAAATGGGAGCAAAGTCAGATTTAATGTCTCCTTGTCAGTGTACTTTAATACCTTGCTGTGGCCTCAGAAAGTTGTGGAACAAGAGAAGCAGAAGAAAGAGAAAAAGAAAGTGCTATGCCCTTTTCTCTGTTCACAACATCAAATTGGTAATTACAGTGTTGGTGTTTGCCACATGCCAGTAAGGGACCCAGCACGGTTCAGACATAAAGACAACACTGTTCATTGCTCTGGGAATTTACAGTCTCGCTTAGGCAGAAAAGTAACCATGAAAAGATTGAAAAAAATCATATGATATTGGTTAAATCTTGGCTTTCTTTAACTTTCTTGGCATTTGGGTCTTTTGTGTGGGATGAAGGGAGATGACAGAAATAGGATAATTGGAAGCTTTTGTAGCTGTGCACAGTGGGGATTTCAAAATGAAATCACCAGTATTGCAAGACACAGCACAAAGAGGTCAGCTGTGGAAGGATGGAGTGTGCATGGGAGGAGGGGCTTTTTAGCCTAATTATCCACATCCAAGCCAAGGGGGTCTCCTAGCCACTCCCTCCATTTTTGGAAGGTCCTTTCCCTTTTACTGCTGCTTTCAAAGCAGCTAGCGCCCTTCTTGTGCTCCCACCCCACCTCTCCAAGCTCAGTGCGTGAACAGCTGGGACGTCTGCGCCCCCCGCCCAATACACACAGCCCAGCTTAAGACCCCTCCTCACCACAACCAAACTTAGAGCTAACATCTTTTGAACATTTTCTTATATTCCAGGCATTATGCTAAACACTTTGCAAATATTCTTTTATTAAGCCTCACAGCGCTCAGTGAAACAGGTACTATGGTTACCTTCATTTTACAGGTGAAAAGCTCAGATTCAGAGAGGTTGAGTAACTTGTCTGGAGACCCCCAGCAAGTAAGCAGGAAGGCCAGTAATCAAACACAGGCCGACTGACTCCAGCGCAGTGATCTTACCCACCATGGCAAACACCACACTCTCAGCTTTATCCTTCACACCGTTAAAATGTCTATCTTCATCTCCACGTCCTTGGGGCTTTGCCTAGGTGGCCAGCTTGCCTCTTATGATGTATCATGCTAAGTTACTGAAGATTCTAATGGCTTCGGATCTCTTCCAGAAAAGTGATAGCTGCACTTGATTAGGGACACCCCAGAACAGAAACCCAGACTCATAGACTAATTCCGATAGTGGAATTTTGAGGCATATAGAGAATAAGAGAGGGGACTGACTTGAAAGTCAGTAGCCCCGGGGTTCCTCCAAGCAAGGAGGAACGAAAGACCCAGATGCCAAGTGATTCTCAACTTGGCTTTCAGTAGGAGCTAACCCTGATCTGAAGAGAAACTTCCATCATCTGCCCCGAGATCTCTGGGCCTGAAAGCCATCGTCAAAGCAATACTGAGGCAGAATAATTTGCATTAGGATTTGGACCAGAGATTTTCAAGCAGGAGTGATTTTCCCCTCCTTCCCCCACCCTCCAGAGGACATGTGATGATGTCTGAAGACATTGTTGGCTGCCACAGCAGGGGGCCGGGGGGTGTTACTGGCATCGAGTGGGTAGAGGCCAGCCAGGGGTGTTGCTAAACATCTTGCAATGCGGAGGACAACCCCCTACGAGGAGAACGATCTGGCCCAAAATGTCACTAATGCCAAGTTTAAGAAAATCTGTTTAGACAATAATTGAGAGGCCAGTATGACCAGGGTTACAAAAGTCCAAGCAGAGAAATAGCCAATGAAGAAGAAACGAAGTGAAATCGAAGGACAGATGGGGCACGTCTAAGGCCCAGTTTTCAACAGCTAGTTACGCTCCAGGGTTTTCTCCTCCGTCTCCTAAATGTTTAGGGCAATGTAGCTGGTCAGCTAATTCTGCCTCTTTTTGAGTATACCTAAGAGAAAAGGAAATATTTGATTTTACAAATAAGACTTGAGTCTAGTAAAAAAAAACAAAAAACAGTTAGCAGTGGGAGTGATGCCCCATTGGATACTATTATATGATTCTTCTGACTAAGAAAACAATTAAGTGAACCAGCTTCTGAGTCATAGTTTCTCAAAATGTGGTCTGTGTAGCATCTTCAAATGAATCACGTGGATGTTTGTTAGGAAAGCCAGATTCCTGGACCTCCTGTCAGACCAACTGAGGTCCTGGATAAGCCCAGGAATCCACAATTTTAATAACCTTCCCATGTGATTCTTGCATATACTGGAGAATGCCTGCTTTGGGGGTTCTTATAAAGGTGACTTTCGAAGTCCTACTGATCTCGGGTGGCCTAGGCCTGCAGCGAATTGAAGGAGGATTTCGGTTCCCGGCCAGAGATTGAAGTCAGGCCGTGGCAGTGAGAGCGCTGAATCCCAGCCACTAGACCAGGGACCAGTGACAAGGCCCTGGCCCTTCGGCTTTGCAGAAATGAATTCCCACAAAGACAGGAAGCAGTGAAACAAGTAAAGTGTTTACTAGGAGGAAAAAAGAGTGCGTGTGAATGGGCACACACGGGTGGGCTCAGAGAGAGAGAGAGAGTCGTGCCCTCGTGTTAGTTTGAATCGCTTATATGGGGCATTTCTTCCAGGTTTCCGTTGGCCAGTCATCTTGCTTTGCCCGGTTCTGAGTCTGTACTTTGTACATCTCAGGGTCCTAGCATGTGTGTGGGCGCATCTCTTAGCCAAGATGGATTCTAGTGAAGAGACCTATGCGTAGGTTGACATCACCTACTGTGGGGTGCCGCCCCTCCCTTTTTGACCTTCAAGCACCTTTCTGTGCATGTGTGGTCGGGAAGGTCTCCTTGACTTCGAGAATGATGAATATGTGGTCTTTTATCTGTTATCTGGGTAGAGCTCAGCTCCTCTTACTATCCTCCTGCTATTATCTTCCTCTTGGAGTATCTCTCCACAAGGGACAAACTCTAGCTCCTCGGCCTGGGGCCCATCTATGTCCTGTCTTATTACCATTGTCCAGGCCCGGACTCAAGTCTCTGTGCCTGTATGAAGTCCCCCTTGACCTTAACCTCCTGTTCTTTACTCATAGTCTTCACTTGACACTTCATTGCTGCGTTCTTATATTTCTGTAGTCGTTTTGTGTGTACGGTGATCTCCCGCCTGGACTGTGGGTGGGCACTCTGACTTAATCCCCTCCATCACTGATATCCGGCCCCGGACCAGGACTAGGAAATGTCCTCAGAGCCTCTCAGCATTTGTACCCATTCTCATAAACCAGATTCAGTAGATACTAGTGCCCTTTTCAGAGCCATCCAATCTTCATTTTCCTGTTATTTTTCCTTTGTCCACCTGGAGAGGTGCAGAAGAAAGAGCAAGAAGTCAATTTGGCCTTTAATTGGGGACCTTGATGAGCTACCGCGCATCCAAAGGTCAAGAATGTACTCTAGTGTGCACAGCTAAATAAAGAGGATCCAACAATTAATCCTCTGTAAAACACAAAGAAGCTCTTGATTGAAAAGCCAAGACCCATCCATTACTCTGCAATTTCTACAATGCAAGGCATTAAACACTTAAATCAAAGTATTACATTAGCTTTTTTAAGGCCTCCTTAGAGAGGCCTTAAAAAAGTTATAAATGCATTATGACACCATTAAACAAATGGTTTGTGGGGCTTACAGGTTGCAGAAATTGCAGCTAGACTATCAGTCAGCTCCACTAGGAAGCAGTCCTTGGTCTGAGTGGTTGGTCGCTTGCATGTTCAGCGTTTGGCATGTACGTGGCAATCTATTTCCTCGTCAAAATTGCTTAGGTAAGAATGCCTCATCGCCCTCCCTTTGTAAAGACGCATCATCTGCAGTTCAAACAAAACAAAACAAAACAAAACAAAACCAGAAAGACTACCACAAGACTAAAACATATGTAATACTGATGTTATATAAATTAACCAGTGTTTCCATTGGAGCTTCACAGATTTGAAAGACCTTGGCTCTTCCATAAAACACATGATTTTCAAGATAATTATTAAACATTGGGTGACATATTGAAAGCAAGGTAATAGCAATTGGAAAGACTAGAGGAGGACAATTTGGGGTACTTGTTTTATTTTAAAAGAAATAACTCAGGTCTGTAGTTAACTTTGCCAGCAGTGGGAGGCTGGCATGGGATCCAGCCAGCCAGCAGAGAGACGCATGTGTCTCCGGGGGGAAGTTACTGTCGGGCAGTAGTCCTTAGCAGATCAAAGATAATAGCATTGATTTGGACCCTCAACTCCCATTTGTGTGCTTTCACCTGATCATTTGTGAGACAAATCGTCTCCCTCGACCCAGAATGCCTTTCAGTCTTCGTTAAAAGACAGAGGAAAAACAGTCCAGGGAAAATAAGTTGCTTGGTGGTTGATTATGTTTTTAATGGAAAAAGAACACTATATTCTAGGTGTAGAATTAGCTGCATGACTTTTTAAAGAACATTAACAATCCAGGCTGTATTATTCGTGTGAGACATAAGCTTAAAAAATCATATATTAGCTTTTGTATGTTTGTTGTTGTTATTGTCATGTTTTTCTGCTCTGGCTCTGAGTTTGATGGCATGGGGGGGTGAGTTAAAATGTGGTCTCCAGAAGCATGAATTCTTGCTTCTTAGGGATTTCCCATTTTGCACCAGATCAAGCTAAAGCTGACTTCCTGAGGGTGGTTGGATGCCTTTACCATAAAGCAGAAAAAACTTCACCATAGATGATAAGTGCCTATATACCCATCAGGAAACTGAGAAAAAGGGTAAAATTAAACTCACTTTTCCTCATTTCCTAAATATTGTATCAAGATGCTTACTGGTAAGATACATGAGTATATACAGGCTATAATATTTTTCCTAGTGGAAGGCTGTGACCAGTGATAAAGTCCATGATTCAAAAGAAAAAACTAAAACCCCTTCACTGATTGCTATTAGATTCTAAGATAGGCTCACTGAACTGTAAGCAATGAGTTCTTTACCCCCCTTGTCCCCATGAAATCCTGGTTAAGTGGGAATTCTTACCTCCTGAGACCTACTTAACTTCAATAATATAAACAAATATTATTACAACTTAATACATGTTTGAAGGGCCATGAAAGGAATACTCTAAATTATTTTAATGCAATAAAGATCGTTTATGCTACACACGTGTACACACACACAACAAACATGTCACACACTCAGCACACACCATGCACGCACACACACAACTGCAGTCTGTTTCTATTTTTGGCATGTCTACATTCTCCCTCAGTGCAATTCATGTTGCAGGGCTCTCTTTATTTTCCGTGAAATTTCTAAATATTTCGTACTAAAACTAATGCGATTTGCATTAGAGTTTAGCAGACACACAAAAAAACTGCTGAATTCCACAGACACTGCCCACTGAAAGCTCTACACTTAGAAATATGAGGTTTTGTCGTGTTCAGTGAAACTCCCCTGAGCTATCTAAGCCTCTCTCATGGGTAACTCAGAGCCATTCAGCCTTGACCTTTGTAGCCAGAAGTAATGAGCTTCAGTGCTACGAGCTACAGAAGCACTTCTGCGTGGGGCCGGGCTCAGGAGAGACCACAGTGAGGGAGGAAGTAGCTACTGGTGCTTTACTTCCTCTAAACAAAGTAGACAGTGGTGAGCAGGACCTAGAGAAGCACTGAGGACCAGCCTTGTTTCATCCTATGAGAGAGAGGCTGTAAAGCACACAGACCCTCAGGCAAAGGGAAAATCTATTGGAAATGGAAGAGAAAAATGAAATGAGTTATCTAAACGGTCTCTAACAAGGAAGTATAAATGCTGAAAAGCTCCACAGGTAAAATAAATTGGAATAAAGATAAGATGGGATGAGAAGCTAGTAAAGAAAGCAGGTGGAAATGAACAGAAAGTACTTTACCAGCTGCTCGAATTAGGTTTTGTGGATTCAAGTATGATGTTGTGTGTGGCTGTCTAAGTCTTAACCACCAGGGTTTCAGTTACTCTGCATCCCTAACGGTACTTTCTCGGTAATGTTGATTAAGCAGGTTCAGATGCATTTTCAACGAAACAAAAATCTCTGTCCTCTGGTTTCTTAGATTCCACGAGGACGTCATTTGCTGTTTGTACAGCCTATTCAAATACAGTGCAAACATAAACATTTTAGAGATGACCTCAGAGCTTGTTGCCTTTAGCTTATTGCCTTTGTTTTCTGTGTTTATGTATTTGATTACTTCACCAATACCCATCATCTAAATGTGCCTCTGGTTCTGCCCTCCCTCCCCACAACTACGATTTTCTTTCTCACCTTTATTTCACTGCCAACTTTTTCCAGGAAGTGACCTATAAGCCAAATGTCTATTTCCTCTCACTCGTTTCTTGGCTCCACTGAAACCTGCATCCCACCTCACTGTTCAGCAGAAATTCAAAGGCCAAGTACTGTCCTGCCTACACCTTCTTCTCAGTGCATTCTTGATGTTAACATTGTCTTCAAAAGATAGGTGTAAAAAGCAAGCTGTGGTCCAGAATAAGACTGTGCGAGAGACAGTTTTCTAAAGATACTTCTCCCCCTCAACAAGACTCTCTGATGCTTCAGTGAAACACTCATCTTAGTACTGCTGTGGAGGCACTTTGTGGATGTAAATTAAGGTTACTTATCAGCTGGCCTTAAAATATAGAAATTATCCTAGATCGTCTGGGTGGAGCCAATCGAATCACATGAGGCCTTAAGAGCCGACACTTTTCTCCAGCTAGAGTAGAAAGACGCAGAGAAGAGATATTTAGGAGAAAAGGAAAAGTCAGAGAGATTTCAGAAGGGTTCAACCCATTGTTGCTGGCTTAGAAAGGGGACATGGGCCAGAGAATGCAGGCGGCCTCTAGAAGCTGACAATGACCCCTGGCTGACAGACAGCAGGAAACTGGGACCTCAGTCCTGCAACTGCAAGGAATTGAATTCTGCCAACAACCTGAATGAGCCTGGAACCAGGGTCTCCTCTGGAGCCTCCAGAAAGGGACACCACCCTGCTGACACTTGGATTTCAGCCTTGGGAGGCTCCAAGTGGAGAATCAGCTGAGCTGTATCATACCCAGATTTCTGACCCACAAAAACTATGAGATAACAAGTGGGTGTTGATTTAAGCCAATAAATGTGTGGTAATCTGTTACAGCAGCAATAGAAAACTAATACAGACTATTAGAACTTTTCCTCAAATTTCTGATATCTTAGCATTCAAATTCCTATTTCTTCTAAAACATGGTGAAGACTTACCATCTTAATTAAATTCCAAATACCCAGACTCTTATCTACTGAAAACTGCAAACTTAGTTTCTCTTTCTGGACACCATGGAGCCAGACTTTGAATACACATATAAGAATTTGTGCATCTGTGTATTTTGTTAGGTACATGCATATACATGAATACGTACCTAGCTAGACCTGGTAAATACCAATCATAGTCAATAAATAATACTTTACATATATGTATATATAGGAATCTTAGCAATTATATATACACATGTGTATTTTTTTCCTCAATGCTGAGTAATAACATATATTATTTCATGACAGTCTTGTAAGCTGTATACTAATTGCTCCATTGTAAATATAAGAAATAGGAAGACAGGGGTCCAGTAACTTGCTGGAGGTTATCTAGTAGATGGCTGAAGAGGATTCAAATATAGATCTGTCTTGATCCAAGACTACAAGGTCCTTAGTTTTCATCTTGCTTATCTCTCATGCTGGATCTTTTTGGACATCCTCGGGTCCTACCTCCATCTCTGCCCAGATGCCGTGTGTCACCCTCCTTAAACTCCCCCCGCCCCCCGTGCATCTGGACACCACACTGCCCTGATAGTTTCCCCCCAGTATCTCTATGCCTTCTCAGTTTCCTAAGTTGCCTTCTATTTATCATATATAAAAGAATTTCAGGATTGTGTTCTCAATTTTATGCTACTCTGTTCTCCAAAAATTCAGTTTACTTTCAGATTTTGAATTTTAACTCTTTCGATGACTGTCACCTGGATATCTCCAGTCCTGACTTTTTCCTGAGTTCCAGGCACACGTATAACAGTGGTGCTGAAAATGCCCATTTTTCTATCTTCTTGACATGTCTAAATCAGCATTAGTGGAAAAGAAGTCCTCTCTTCTTGCCACCCTTTTTCCCTCAGACATATTATCCATCTCCTTGATGGCCAGACTCAGAAACCTGCTGGCATCTTTGGACCTCTCTTCTGGCTAAGAGCATGAGCTCTGGAGCTGGACGGCCTGGGTTTAAATCCCAGCTGTGCTACTTACTTGCTTTGGAACCTTGGACCAATTGCTTAACTTCTCAAGACCCAAGTATCTTCCTCTGTAAAACTAAGTGGTGATAACAGTAATAGTAATACCTACCTCACAGGGTTGTTGCATGGTTTAAATAAGGCACTATAAATATTTAGATCAGCACCCAGCACCTAGTACTTGCTTGATAAATTTCAACTATCATTCATTTTCCATTTAATTGCCAGATCTTCATCTGTGAAGTCTATGGTTATAATTCTGATGCCAAGTTTTCTGCCCTCCACCACTCTATGTTAAAATCTGGGTTAATGCAGACTACTACCCTGGATCATATTCCCCAAAATCTAGCCTACATGTAATTATCAAATGAATCTTCCAAAGGCACTATTTTAATCATAATTGAAAAATCCATAGGACAAAGTGAGAGAGTGGCATAGACATATATACACTACCAAACGTAAAATAGATAGCTAGTGGGAAGCAGCTGCATAGCACAGGGAGATCAGCTCGGTGCTTTGTGACCACCTAGAGGGGTGGGATAGGGAGGGTGGGAGGGAGGGAGCTGCAAGAGGGAAGAGATATGGGGACATATGTGTATGTATAACCAATTCACTTTGTTATAAAGCAGAAGCTAACACACCATTGTAAAGCAATTATACTCCAATAAAGATGTTTAAAAAAAAAAAATCCTTCAGTGGTTTCCCATGGCTTTCGGGATACCATGGAAACTTTCATCATCTTGGCATTCAAAGCCTTCCATGAACTGGTCCTGGCTTCTATTTTCAATTGTTTCTGCCTCTACTCTCCTACTCAGCCCTTGGCTATAGACAAGCTGGACTTCCTACTTTTTCTTAAATATTCTTTCTTGGCCTGCCTCTTAGTTTCTGTGATAACGAATAGTTATGGTAACTATACCAGGCAATGTGTTGAAATTTTAAAGTATCATCTCATTTATACTCACAAAAACTCTGTGAGGTATCCACTATGCTCTCCCTATTTTACAGATGAGAAAACTGAGGCCTGGAGAGGGTAGGTATTGGTTGAGGATATACAGTTAGGAAGCGTGGACCCAGGAGCTGCCTCTAAGCAGATTCCAGATCCCATGGTTTTAACCATTGTATCTTATGCCTTCTCTATGCTACATTCCTCTTTCCTAGAGTATCCTTTACCCTTCTCCCATCTATTTGGCTCAAACCTATTCAAAGTCTCCCTTAGGTCCTGTCTTTATTATAAAAGCTTTCCCAGTCTCCTTTACATTTTAGTGAACTCCTCTGTCAGGTACAAGCTTCTCAAGGCTAGGAAGAGTATTACATATTTCTCGCGAAGCACAGCAATGCCTTGAGTATAGTAATTAATTCTGATCATTGATTGGTACCGGATTTCTTTACTAATGAACTTGACAGTGATTCCTTGTGGTTGAGCCAGCTAATCTCTGATTTCTCTTTATTGCCCATTCTTGCCCAGTGCCCTAGTTAGGTTCTTTGATTGTCAACAAGTGTCCGAACTTAAGCAGAAAAGGAATTTTTTGGAATGGCGTGGGGTATCACAGAATGCTGGAGAAACAGACTTGGTCTGAAATCAAGGAGGGCGAAGCTCAGTAGAAGCTCAACTGTGCCATCCCATGGAACACTGAACTCCATGCTACCGGATTTTCTCCTCCTTTGCAGTCACCACAGGTTATGTCTTTCTGACATCCCCGTATACTGCCCGGCAATGCCTCCTTTTGCCAATATTAAAGGTAGCTGCAATCAACAGCTTAGCAAGGAGAGAAATGAGTCATTCTCACATTGCAGAAGTCGGGAAGTGGGAGGGACTCGAGGATAAAGAACTGTGGCGCCTAAAGAGGAATAGAGGAGAGACGAGATGCAACTGTTAGAAAGAGAGGAAGTCACTTACGAGTTGCTCAAGATTATTAAATGCTTCCTTATAAGACAACATTCCTATCTTCTAAAACTATGAGCTAGGGATTTAGGGTAACATGAATAAGCGGGTCCCCAGATGGACCTCAGAGATTGGTGACCCCCAACCATGCACACACATTTTCTGAGTCCTTACATTTTCCTGGTGAGTGAGTCCAGTTTTGTTAGATTCTCAAATAGGTCCATGATCCAAAAGGGTTGTGAAATACGACTTTCAGCTATTAAAATAGAAACATAATCTTACATACTCGGGAAATCAGGTGACACAAAAAGGCAGACTCTCATCATATAAGGAAGAAAGTTAAATCTGAAAATTCTGCATGTGCTATAATGTACCTGCTCATCCAACAGATGCCAAAGAGTTACTCAGAGTGTGAACGTTGATAAGAGCGAAAGACAGACAGTGGAATTTCTATATATCCCATGACCATGGATCAAAAGAGCTTCTGCTCTGTGGAGTCTTTGGATGCCTACTTAAACCAATTACAGAATAACAATATAGTTTACTTCCTCAGTTGTTATTTTTGTAGCATCTTGCTATTTTGCTCATAGTTTTTGAAAGAAGTTTCCTCGGTCTCCATACTTTGGCAAGGTCTCCATACTTCGGCAAGGAATAAGTGATATCTCTTTTTTTTTTTTTAATTAATTAATTTATTTTTGGCTGTGTTGGGTCTTCGTTTCTGTGTGAGGGCTTTCTCTAGTTGCAGCAAGCAGGAGCCACTCTTCATCGTGGTGCGCGGGCCTCTCACTGTCGCGGCCTCTCTTGTTGCGGAGCACAGGCTCCGGACGCACAGGCTCAGTAGTTGTGGCTCACGGGCCCAGTTGCTCCGCGGCATGTGGGATCTTCCCAGACCAGGGCTCGAACCCGTGTCCCCTGCATTGGCAGGCAGATTCTCAACCACTGCGCCACCAGGGAAGCCCAGCGGTATCTCTTTTTGCCTGTCTTGCACAAATCTCTGCATGAGAAGGTAGAGGTACACAAGAGGCTAGAGTCTGGGCGATACATATGTGCATCAACTAAATCTGGTCTTTATTGGGGAAATACTATTGGGATATGGCCTATGTCAGGATAAAGCAACCATGATAAAGGGGAAGGCTTATTACAGATTAAATAATAATCAATAATGAGGCTTATTAAATAAGCAAATGGCATCTATTAGTGCCTTGTCTTTGGAACTAGCTGGTTGAGTGGGAGCTCCCCTGAGGGTAGCCGCCTTCATTACAGAATCAGAACTATGTTTGCAGAAGTGGCTTCTCAGGGTGAGATACGAACTTCTTATCCCATCTTGTCTAGGACCCCCTCCTCCCCTACCACACACAAAGGCAAGGGGGGAGCATCCAAAGCCATCAGAGGAGGCTTTCTGAGGAAGAGACATTTCAAGTAAAGATGGAAGGAAGCTGAGGAAAAGCCACATGGATATGTGGGACCATTCGCTCCTGGGGGGCAAGCTGGCATCATCGGTGGCAGACATCGGGGCCTGCACCATTAACCGCGTTGAGCTCTAGAAAGAGAAGGCAAGGCTCTGGAGCAAAAGCCCCCCACAAAACCCCCGACTCATTGTGTTTACTCATTGTTCCCCTCCTCTGGTCGCTCTCCCCGTTCCCATCTGTACCCTGAGTCCTGCTTCCAGCTAAAACACACATGCAATAGCAGCCTTGTTATTTTTCTTTCTTAAAGTTCAAAACTCCCAGAATACTGAGAGCCTTTTGCACAGAAATTGCTCACCTGGTTAAGCTTCCTGCTTGCGTCCACACTGCACATCACACTGCCCTCTGTGCAAAGATGCCCCAACAAGTGTCTGTGGAACTGACTCCCTGACAGTTACTCCCTTCAAAATGCCCCTTGCTCAGGACTCATCTCCTGGGAAAGCTGGTAGGAGCTTGTGTCTCGGTGGTTGTGAAGATCAGTCCTTGATGGAAATATTCCTTCAACCATCTTTCAAACCCCAGAGTGCTTCCTATACAATCAATGGTTCCTTTAGCACCTGCATCACACCGATGGACACCTCCGTTGAGGGGGTCCACCCTGCAGATGAAGAAACAAACTCTTGAAGAAACTGAAAGAATGTCTCCCACAACAATCGTTTTTCTTGAAGAAACTGAATGAATGTTTCCCACAACAATCGTTTTTTAGAACAATCGTTTTTTAGAATCGTTTTTTAGAATCATTTTTTAGCTGGGTTTTTTAGAACCCAGCTTTCTAATGTTTAATCTAATCAATTATTTCCTAGTCCTGTGGCCTCCAAATATTTATCTCATTCACTTCGTAGAAAAAAGTTGGCTGCACTCCCATCCTCTGTGTGTATTTATAAATTATATAGTCCTTACCAATAGCTAATATTTCAAAACACAATATACATAGGGGATAAGGTTCATTGTTAAGCACAATATATATGTCCTTCATTTATTCTTTTATTAAACAAGTATATATATATACTGAGAATCTTCTGGAAGCCAGGCGTGGTTTTGATCACTGAAGACACAGTGAATGAAGCAAAAAAATTCCCACACTCTTGTGGCATAGAATCTAGTGGCGAATGACGGTCCGTAAGTAAAATAAGGAAAATGTATAGTAGCGTCACATGCTAGTAAGTGCCATGGGGAAAAATAAAACAGGAAGGAGCACTGGGGTGGGTTTGAGGGGAGAGGTGCACTTTTAAATTGCCCCAGAGAAAGGGAGTAAAGATCTAAAGATTAGGGAATTAACTATTTGACTATTTGTAACCATTTGACATAGAGAATGAAGATGTCAATGTGTTATGTTAAATATTAGTAAAGCACAGTTTCTCTATTTTGATGACTAATATAAATAGAATTCTAATATTTTCCCCTTGTGGCTAAGTGATCCTCTCGGGCACCTCCCTGGAAAGACCGTTAATGTAATCTACGCATACATGACCAAACGATTATTACAGTTCATCTTTGGGATCTAGCCGCAGTGATAAAATTTGGATGGCTGTTTTACACTGACAGACATGGCAGCCTACCATAAATTAGCTCTTTGATTCAGTCTTGACTTGGTTCCAAGGGTGAGTTTACATCCTATGGTTTATTTAGCTGTGAGCAATTCTCTTAAACATCCAAAGTCATTTTGTGTTTTTCATCTTGCTTTAAAGCAGGTGATTAGGGAGAATACATGCACAAAAGCACTTCTGAACAGCTGGTAGTTACTCACTCACAGGAAGCAGTAACTTGTCGGTTTTCTTTTCCTTTCTGTTCAGTTATGTTAATGTAGCATGAGCATTTCCCTTTTTACCAGAGAAGAAAAATTTGTTCGGCCTGGTGAAGCTTCAGAAGGAAGAGGCTTAAAGAAATTGATATTTTTAAATACCTTGCCACTCAAATAACAACAATACAATGAGCTTCCGAGGAAAGGTTTTTAAACGGGATCCCAGTGAATTTTGGAAGAAGAGACGAACAATGAGGAGAAAAAATCAAGAAGAAATCCACAGATTTAGTTCTGTAGGTATCTGAATGTTGTTTGCTTTCCATCTTTTCTTCAATACTTTAAAAAAAAAAAAAAAAGATTAGTTCTGGAGTGGTATGCTAACCTAGGCTATGGGCAAGGTCTTAGATGGAACAGAATATTCAACCCAGTTCATAAATATCCTTTTTTACTTACATCATTATTTTTTAATTACTTCCATCATTAGTTTAAAACATATTGGAAGAGGTTGGAAGTAGCTAAAACATTACTGACTTATTTGGAATATTGGAATTACTTCCATCATTATTTTAAAACATGTTGATACAGGATTTAAATAGTTAAAATACTACTAGAATATTCTCTTTTTTAAAGAAAAGCCTACCATTGCCTCAATTAAGACCCCAATTGATGACTTGTATACAGTTGTGTTTTTTTTCCTTTTGTTTTGTTTTAATTTATTTATTTATTTTTGGCTGTGTTGGGTCTTCGTTGTGGTGCATGGACTTCTCATTGCAGTGGCTTCTTTTGTTGTGGAGCACGGGCTGTAGGTGCATGGGCTTCAGGAGTTGTGGCACGCAGGCTCAGTAGTTGTGGCTCGCGGGCTCTAGAGCACAGGCTCAGCAGTTGTGGCACACGGGCTTAGTTGCTCGGCAGCATGTGGGATCTTCCCGGACTAGGTCTCGAACCCGTGTCCCCTGCATTGGTAGGCAGATTCTTAACCCCTGGGCCACCAGGGAAGTCCCTACAGTTGTGTTTTTAAAAGAGTATTACTGCTCTATTTTTATCATGTACCACTCATGATTTGTTTTAAAGTTCTTAGAAAGAGCAACCCAAAATACGAAAGGAAATGTAAATAAGTATTTAATTAAATGAGCCAAGGAAGAGAGGAAAAATTGGTAAGTTTTAAAGGTAAAAAGATTTGGTTTTGTCTATTGTTAAAAAATGTTTTTGCTTTAGTATTCTTAAACAAAATGAGAAATCTGGAAAAGTGTACTTATTACAGAATTCTAGATTTCTATCTGTTAGAACTATGGGTAGCTGAGTATCAGGGTGGATGGCTAGAGCTTCAGTGATTCACATGTAATGTGGCCCACTTTATATGATAAATGGCTACAACAACATGACCGGGTAGCTCTTTTTACAGGAATGTTTATTTTACCAGGTGGTTCAAGTTTTGCTCGCTTTTCTTCAAGGCAGGGGTTCTTCAGCTCAGCATACTGTCATTTTGGGTTGGAGAGTTCTTTGTTGTTTGGGGCTGCCTGTGCATTGTACAATATTTAGTGACATCCTGGGCCTTAACCACTAGATGCTGGTGGAAAGCTCTGCCCCATTTTGACAAGCAAAAATGTCTCCAAGCATTGCCAAATGTCACCTTGGGCAGGGAGGGTGATCTTCCAGGTGGAGAACCACTGCTCTAGGGGTAAATAATCTTTTTGTTTATATAAACACCTTTAATCTAGAAACAGAACAGCTTAAAAAATATATATACATTTGATAATATAGTGATTGTTTATGAATAGTCATTGAATAAATATGAATAATCAGATTAATGAATAGTCACTCAGTCTTTGATAGGCCAAAATCAGGCACGGAATACTCTGTCTCAAGTAATAGTGGTTGTCTTTATACTTACAATCTGTCTGGTGGTAATTTAGTGGGAGTAGAATTTACTGGAGGTCTGGTTCATAGGATTGATGCCTTGCTATTTCTACCACAGGATCTTAGTAGTACACGTCTCCCACTGGGAAACATGGGTAATTGACCCCCTTGACCTTGTTCCCATGGGATGTGCCCGGGTCTTTCCACTCGATGTTTCATAATGGGAATATGCAGAGTTCGGAACCTAACCTCTTGGTCCCCACTGGCCCCAAAGGATGCTCAGTTGTGACTTCTCTACCAGCCCCATAAAAGCCTCATAGGTTGTTTACCATCAACCTGTTAAAGAGGATAAGTGTTTGAAAACTTGTTTGGTTTGAGATTATGTTAACCTTCAGACCAGTCCAAAAAATGTTAATTTCCTAGCTGCCTTTCTCTCAGTGGAATTTAGAAGTTCCAAGGGTTATGTCACCATAAGGTTTACTTCTTTTTGTGTCCACTAAAAGAGATAACACACAGGAGAAGAACGTGTCTATCTTACAGAGACCACACACAGGATTTGGCATTAGGACAGTCCCTGGTGTGTCTCCATATAATGAAGCTAATCACTCCATGAATTATCTTAATTGCATTTGAAGGTGTTGCTACTGAGAACTATGGGGAAAGCAGCCAGTAAGGATGGAGTGTTTTCCCACAGCATTCAGTAGCTGTGCATTCACATTTAATTAAGATCATTCATACAGTGATTCGCTTTCTTCTGTAGAAGGCGCTGGGACTCCCTGCTGCTGTTGCCTGCTTTTGGTCCTCCTAAGATAGGCATATCTTCTTTCACAGGTTGTCTCTTCTGTTGAGTAGGGAATTGCTCAATCCATCCTTAGGTATTATCCTGGGCTTTCATTTTAGAAAAAAAAAAAGAGACTCCAAGAAAGTGAAGCATGTAATTAGAGGACTAGGGGGTAATTCTGACTCTCTCACCCACCGTCCATGTGACCTTGGGCAGGTTACTTAAATCGCTCTGAGCCTCAGCTGCCCCTTCCGTAAAATGCTCCTAACAATACCTGCCCTGTCTTAAGATTGTTTACTGGAATTCATTTTGATCATGTGGATTCTGAACATGATTTGAACATTGTAAAAATTTATGAGTTGCAAGTGTTATGGAGTATTAATAAAACCAAGTAAAATGTCTCCATTTCCAAGGGCAGAGGAAGGGGGGTATAATTGTGGAGTGAGATTGTCTTTTCAGTGACTGCAACGTTGAAGCCACTGGGCTATAGGTGACTCCTTCCTCCCGGGACCCTTTTTCAATGACAGAGCCACTCAGTAGACAAAATTCTGAATTGCATCAAGCTGAGTGCTCACGGGGGTCCCAGATCACTCTGTGTGTCAGTGAGGTTTGCCTTAGAAATGCCATTTCCCACCCTGGCTCCCACTGAAGCCCAGCTTAGCTGAAGCCCATCCAAAACCAGATTGGACTTTCCACAGCACATTCATCTAAGCTTTTCAAAAGCTAAACCAACATCTCGAGACCTGCTTCTGAGATGACTGGATAGGTGATAAGGAAGAAGCAATTCAAGTGTCAAAATGCCCAACAAATGAAGATAAGGCTTACAGTTAGGTCAGAGAATAAAACAATGATTTCTTTTGAATTTTTGAATTTTTGAATTTTTGGATATACTTATATATTGTGGTGAAAGGAGAAATAATGATCGCTGGAAATAATTATCACAGATTGTGTTTTTATAATGATTGTGGGGATTCTGAATTCAACAAACCATTTCTTGCTCTAAGACAAATTTAGAAATGGTTTAGTATCATAGTAGTCTAGAATACTTAACCGGAAGTCTGTGACTTCCTAAGTGGTATACAACCCAAACTTTATACTCTCATGACCCAGACTGACAATTTTGTTTATTTGGTTTTCTTCAAATGCCGTTTGAAGCTGTTTGTTTAACCCTGTTGGAAATTTTTATTGTTTTGGAAGCTTCCCTTATTAATCCAGTTTTCAGGTGTCTTGTCTAAGAAATCCCTTTCTGTGTTTTAATCCACTTATCACAGACAACATACAATACGAGACAATGCAACTGCATTATAAGAAAAGTTTGAGGAAAATGGAACTTACTTGTTAGATCATCAAGTAGAACTACTTCCCTTAATTTTCGAAGTGTGTATGGTGTTCTGTAGTTGAAGGTTTTCTCTTTAACTGTCTTTCTATTTTTATTTTTATTTTTTTATCCAATCGTTCAGTATGATCTCTGGTGCATAGGGCGGAGGTTAATAAAAAGACAGTTTCCTTCCTAAGTTACATATCCTAATTTAGAAAGATTAAATATACTATTGAATTGAGTTATGATATCAGTCATCTGTACCATCAGAAAAACATGCAAAATTTATTTAAGTAAATGTGAGTTGTTATTTTTAAGTTGTTACTGGCCTGTGGATAATTAATCTGCAGGATTTCAAAGTGTTTAGAAGACATTGGCTACAAATGAAAATCCCTCCTCCTCTTTAGTCATAGCCTGTTAGCACTTTAATAGAAAATTGAAAATTGTAGAAAACTATAGATGGAGGATGTAATCTGAAATATTTGTATCTCCTACATATGTCGTTTTATTAAATGTCTTGTGCTGTTGTCTTTCAAGTCTGTTTTTTTATCTTTACTCTTCCACGTTAATGTGGACAGCTTCTCCCTGGTCATCTGTGCTTCCTTACTTACTGATACTGTTTTATACAAACATTCACAGTTACCTACTTAGGCTACTTTACAATGAACCAGTTAGCTGAAAGGAAGCACAGGATGGGGTCCCAGGAACCAGGATGATGGTTCCAGGAAACGATGAGATGAGACGGAATCAGGGTTGGAATACAACGTAAAGCAGGGATGAATGCTATAAATGGACAAGGTGGAAGGAAGTAAAGAAACAGGAGTCAACAGGGGATCTGAATTCACTCCAGACCACAGAAATGGAGAAGTGTAAGTTGAAACTGGATCTGAGGACTCTGCCTGTGGCTGAAGCGATAGGGAACAGCTAGCTCAGATGCTGCGTAGCTGCAGAGAAGACGCTTTCAAAATGGATTTAGGATTAGTACCTGCAATTGAACCAAGAATGACCTTACTTTCCTCGAGACTGAGTGCTAGGAGAGGGGGCAGAGTTAAATCCAGAGAGAGACAAGGTGGAGAAGAACTGCCAAGCCAAACTGGGCAGAGCTTAGCTCCATGACGATGTTTTTACAACTATCTGAGCAGGAGGTGGACCATTTGTCAGAGGGGGGCGGGGAGGGGGCACAGTGGACAGAAAGTAACACCATGATCCCCCCATCTTTTATTTCCCAGATGACAGCAGTACAAAAGTTTCTTAATGCAGAGAGTCCCTCAATTGGTGGCAGTTTCCACTGTGGTTTTTGACACAAACCTTATCTAGCATTCTCAGTTGGAAGACTTCAGTTTTCCACCTGTCTTCTCTTTCGTATGTGTCTCCTTTACTCCTCATACAAAACACTTCATTTCTGACACCTCTGGTCACCCAGTGTGTGGAGGTTTTTCCCCACACCAAGAAATTCTGTGTGACACCAGCTGGGTGTCCTTAATTTAACTCGGTTCTAACACCGCCTACCTGGAGGTCACGTCAGATCTCACAGGTTAAGCTCAATCCTACGAGGCTACCCCCGATCCCATGTCAGATGCCAAACACAAGTCTAGGTTATCACCTGTGCTTCTGACCCACCGGCTATAGATTGGAGGTTCCAGCCACCCCCTCCTTGGACTTCAGTTGCCAGGTGCAAGTCCAAGTTGTTATCTGTACTTCTGGTCCACTGGCTATAAGTCACAGGTTCCCATGATCCCCTCTCCGGTTCGACTAATTTGCTAAAGCAGCTCACAGAACTCAGAGAAACATTTTACTTACTAGATCACTGGTTTACTATAGAAGGATATAACTCAGGAACAGCCAGATGGAAGGGGTGCACAGGGCAAGGTATGGGGAAAGGCACCAGTGTCCCCCAGTCTCCAGGTGTTCACCAACCCAGAAGCTCTCCAAACACCATCCTTTTGGGTTTTTATAAAGACTTCATTACACAGGCATCGTTGATTAAGTCATTGGCTCTTAAAACACTGATTCAACCTCAAACCCCACTTGATCTCCCCAGAGGTCAGGGAGGTGGGACGGAAAGGTCCAACTCTCTAATCACATTGTTGGTTCTCATGGAAACCAACCTCCCACCCCCAACCCTGTCCAAAAGTCATCTCATTAACATAACAAAAAATACCTTCATCATGCTCTTAGGAAATTCCAAGGGTTTTAGGAGCTCAGTGTCATAAAGGCGGATGAAGACCAAATTTATATTTCTTATTATAAATCATAATATCACACATTCATTATATATGATTCATTATATATGATTCCTTAATATACCTTTTCATCTCCTTTTCTTCATCTTCCTTACCATTTTATAAATGTTTCTTAGTCCTCTGTCCCTACCACTTCCTCCCCTGAGGTGCCCAGTGACCTCCCACCAGCCCCCAGCCTTCTAATTTCCCTCACTGCGGAAACTGACAAAGGGAGCAGGAACAGTACCCAAACTACAGCTCTATTGTAGAATCTTCCCAATAGGAAAAAAAAAAAAAAAGCGCATTTCTGATTCTTATTCCTGCAAAGCTATGTATGACCTTTGCTGGTAGAGTGTAGTGGAGGGGACCAAAGGCTTTATGCTGAGCTGGATTGAAATATCAGTTCTTCCATCAAGTTGCTGAGCAGGTCCTCAGATTCCAAGTTTCTGCATTTGTAAAATAAAGCAATGATGACCTCTTCTAGGCTTGGTATGAACATTCAATGAGAGAAAGTGTTAAATACTTATTATAGGCCTTGCCATTTGATCATGATAATAGTAGTAGGAAAATAAAAGCTATCATTAGCATATATGGGGTAAATGATAAAAAATGGTAGTGTCTAAAGTTACTATTAGTATTAAATTGTTTGGTGTGACTATGTTATTTCTACAAGTAAAAATATATGAATTGGTTTTAATACAACAAATATAGCAAATATTTTCTCTTAAGATGAAAATGACAGAATGAAGGAAGGTGATACAGGGCCAACAATGGCTTAGAGACACCTGGTCGGTCATCTCTAACACAACTTCCAATGCAACCTGGCACCTCCTATAGAGACAAAATTATAGTTTGTGACAACATCAGCACTGAAAGAAAATGTGGACATAAACTTATTTTTTGGCCCCAGTTGCTCTGGTGACATCAGAGAGGGATGATTAGAATGGATTATGCTTAGTGGAAAATTAGAGATGAAGGCTGCACTGAGTTTATCACCTTGGAAAACCAAGAAGGTATTTGTCCCCCATTCTCAGGATGCATGATATCTGATGTATTTTTTATAGAGTAGGATGACGTTGGAATTCATTAGTAACACATGAGTTTACTAAACCTACATCCTGTACTTCAAGGAGTCATTGGCTACAGGAGAGGTTCTCCTTTAAGGTGATTCAAATCCAAACAAAGATAAGTTGAGTAAATAACAGTCCCTTATTGTAGATGCTGCTCCTTGTATTATATCATTTTAGATTATTTTAGATGCAAGCAGAAGAAACCTTCCCTGGTAAACAAACATATCCAGAGAAGGGAACAGAAGGAAGAATGGAGAGACAGGCTGGGCAAAGAACAAGAATGGACTTAGAGCAGCTCGGGGCAGTGCGAAACAGGGATGGTCTTGGTGTTTGGAACTAATGGACGGTCATGTGGGATTTTGGCATCTCTCCTTCAAGATTCAGAGTCCTGGAGGGAAGTGTTGAATGGGCTGGGGTCACATGCCCTTGATCACAGAAAAACAGGACTTTTTAAATTATCAGACCCACCAACACTGCTCTTTACAGGGAAAGAGAAAGAAGTAAGCCCTCAGAAGGAAATTAACATGCTTGTACTAAAAGAAAGCAGGATGGATGTTGCTTAGGTCAAAAAACAACAAATGACCACTATGCATATTCAGTTTCAAGTAGCCAAAGGTTAAGAAAGGAAATAAAAGAATGAGCTGACCAATCATTATGGGAAGATTTATTGGACATATATAATTCATGTTGTTGTTGACAGGACTATTTACATTCATGTATTTGTGACATGTATGTGTTTATGTACACACACACATACACACATATCTCTCACATTTGACTCATTTGTGTGCCTGTTAAAGTACTAAAATAGTATCAGAGTTTAAGCTGGTGGCAGCTTTCATCACAGACTTTATATAAATTAATCTAAAAATCCTGGCAGCTGGCTCAAAGGCATTAATTTCCCTGGTGTCCGGCAGACTTGTAACTGGGTTGTGATGTATTTTTAATGATATTTATTACCTTTCAAGTGTTGCTAGAAAACTAAATGAGACATGTAATTTAATTTGATTTAGATCTTCTTTCCTACTTCTTTACAAGTACCAGTGTTACGCAAAGAAGCAGGCACTTTTCTTTTTTCATTTGCTGAGCAAAAATGAGTGAATTTTGACATGCTCCTAAGAGATATATGTTGTTAAATTGCCTTAAAAAAGAAAATAAAACTGAAAAGATTTAAATTCAGTTTGAAACTATACCTTATTACATCCTATAAGTCTCTTCAGGTCCTTGATTTTCCTAATGAAATTAAGGGTTAATAAAATAGAATATCCTGATTTTTCTAACTATAATGTTTGTGTTGAATATGCTGACTAATAATCCTTCATATTTGCAAACAACTTTGTAATTTACCAAGTTTAACCTGCTTTATATCACTGAAATGGACTAAGACATTTAAAGAGTTACATTTGGCTGATTTCTTCTGAGATCTATGTCCGTTTTTGTTACCAAGGGAACTGTTTCCAAATTCAGCTTAATCTGAGTTTGCCCAGCTGTACAGCTCTTAACTTTGACTTAGCTGGTGTTTTTCCATTCTCATGAAACTGTGTGGTTGAAGACAGAGAGAAGGTTAAAGGGTCAGCATAAGATGGCTTATTCCTTACTTAATTATTTCCTTTTTGGTAAGAAAAGTTCGTCTTGCTTTCTGAAGCTCAAACATTTGAGAAGTTGTCCAGTGGAACTCCCTTTGATGAAAGGCTGAATTAAATCTGTCACACGACCACAGGCTGACAGCTGTGGCCGTGGATCCAGCTGTGTGGGGTCTTCACAAATTTCTTGTTTGTTTTAAACACAGATAATGTGGAAGTTGGTTCCATTCCAGTTGCACTAAGGCCAAAGGGTCCTGGAGGAACTTGAGATCTAAAGAATCCATGTGTCATTTAGATCTCTTGTTTTATTTAAGAAATGTAATCAGTCATCTTGATAACATTGAAGTTAATTAACAGCTGTGTTGTTTCTAATTTGTTCTGGAGATGTCGAGATTGGTATTTTTTTTTTTAGGTTCTGTCTAAAGACTGTGTAGATCCTCCTCACTGTTCCCTATTTGTTTGTCTGTAGGTCAAGATGTGAAGAGAATGTTTAAGTAATTGACATGTCATGCCCTACTAGAGCCTTCTGTACTGGTCCTGAAGTACATACCTATTTTTATTTGTTTTTCTGGGTCATTAGCCAGGATGAATAGTATTGTCAGCTGACAAAGGCATTCAGATATAAACTTAATTCTGTTATAAATACTCAAATTAGAATAAAGATTCAGATATCTGAAAGCGACAGGGGTGGTTGAGGAAAATAGAGGAAGTCTAGACTAGCATCACAGTAGACGCTGCATGTCACAGAAGAAATACGAAACATCTCAAAGGTAGGGGAAAAAACTCTTTGCATAATACTGTTTCTTGAAAAGATCAGATTTTTTTGAAAAGCAGAACCAAGCAAGTAGTTCAGATCAGACTAACTAGAGTAACCCTAACAGGGAGTAACCAGTGCTTGGCTCCCTAATTACACTTAACATTTACAGCACAAACATGTGGCCCCAAACACAAGGGGTTTGCTATAGAGATTGTTCTCCATTTCTCATCCCATCAAACCCTTTTCCTGATTTTAGTCCTTAGCGATCCTATTAACTCCCTATTGCTAACAAACTTGACTTGCATGTGTGTAGGTTAGAGCTACAGAAAGAAATTCTAAATATCTTTTGATAAAACTTTGATTGTTGTCTAGGTATTTATCTTGGCAAAGCTAATGAGTTTAATACTAAACTAATCCTAAATTTAATCCTTTTCTTTTGATCTGAAAATATAAATACAAGAAAATATTTTCTAGGTTGGTTTCTCAAGGAAAATAAAAGGCAGAATTTCAAAGTCACTTTCATTTGCTGATATACATAATTAGATTGCCTTCCTTCTTCCTACCGGTCATAGAGCGGCCTGACTTGATTCAGGAGATACACAGAGGAGATGCTGCCCTTTTCTAAATTTCAGTGCTTTTCCTTATGCTTTTACCTCTTTTGCTTCCAGTAGAATCACTAATTATCAAGGTTTATTTGTTTGTTTGTTTGCTTTTTAAGGAAATTTAGATAATAAACGTAAAAGCATGTAGGACAGTTTCTGGTACATGAAGAATTTAGTATCACCAGTTTGATTGGTTGGTTGGTTTGACTTGGTGTTGGGATATATTTGGGGTTAAACGTATGTGGTAATTTTCAATTGTTTTCGAATAAAGAAAAATCTATATTTGCCTGGCTTCTGCTGGTTCGCTTAACGCCCTCACATACTTCATCTCTTTGATCCTTATGACAACACTGCTGTAAGCAGGAAGTTGCCCTTTGATTCATTTGAGTCAGTCTCACTAAGTCTCAGTTTAAATGACTGTCCAAGTTACTTAGCTGGGAGGTAAAAGACCCTGGACTTCGAACTAGAGATTCTGACTTCTAATCCTTTGCAAGAGTGGCTAATGCACAGAGCTGCTTAAGTAACTTACCAAATGTTTATGGTTCCCTACAGAGCTCAAAATACTTTCGTTAATAGATTGCTAATTGTTCTTCCCTTTCTTGCTGACATTAGCTTCTAAAACCACATACATAATCTGTAGTTATTCTCCCTGATCTCTTTTCACCAGTGTTTTATTTCTCTTCTTTTAATTAATTGAGGTTGTTAGTGGTTGAACTTTCATGTGCTTTTCTATTTTCCCTCTTTGGTGGATTTTCAAAGGATAAACAATTTTAAAACCAAGCAACTCCCCAGTGTTTTCAGAGACATGAGAGTTTTGAAAGGCCAAGTTCATTTTTCACCATGATGAAAGAAATATATGTTCATTACAGAAAATTTGGAAAATGCAAAAATTCAAAATAACAAAATCCTAAACATCATAGTCCCATCTAAATATAATTGATAATATATGGATACAGATTTCTAATTCTTTTCTTTAAATTTTTTAAATTTTGTGCAGTTATTCAGTGTGCAGTATTTATTCCCACTTTCACTTAACAATACATAAGTAATTTTGCTTGTCATTGCAAACTTTAAAAACTCAGTTTTAATGAGCATGTATTGTTTCTTAGAATGGATGTGCCATAATTCCCTAATCATTCTTTACCTTTAATAATTTATTGTTTCCCATTTTTAGCTCTCAGAGATCTAGCTATTCTGGACTCAATTCTAATGTCATAATATGTGTGAATCTAGAACCATTGTCAGGATGAATTTGACTTCCTTTCCTTCCTCCTTTCATTGTCTTCTTTCCTTTTGTGGCAATACTTGCCATCTCGATCATGGACCCCAACCTCCTCATGTTTCCCCACAAAAGCCAATCACATGCAAAATGTTGTGAGCTAACTAGCTTTACTGAATATTTGAAGAGTTACAAGGAGAATTATGGCATGTACCACACAATTTTTCATTGATATTTTTCCAACTCCTATCCTATTTTCAGTATCCTTCCCAAAGCCCATTATATCACTAAGCCTTTCTCCACTACATACGATTCTTGGAAAATATAAATCGCTTTCTGTGAACGACAGCTCTGGTGTCTTCACCTTTTAGATATAGCCTCCACCAGCCTGCCTGCCTTTCTTAGCCCTCTTGCATTAAAGTGAATGTATTTTCTCCATCATGTTAGAAAGGTAATATTGCAAAGATATCCTTGTATACTTCTTGGATTATCTGTGTGATTATTTCTTTAAAATAGAGTCCCAGAAAAGGAATTCCTGGATGAAAGGATATAAACTTATTTACCCAACAGATATTTATTGAGCACCTATTATTTGCTCTCTGTACACATTAAATTTACAATACAAGTGCCTTAAATCCATGACTAGTGATAATTTAAAACTCACAGCCTTTATCTACTTAACACTTATGTGATGAGTACTATGGGTATAGTGTTGTTCTAAGAGCATAACAGATATTACCTCATTCAGTCCTATGATCTAACTCCTACTAAAATGTCCATTTTACAGATTGGGAAACTAAGGCACAGAGATTCTAACATGCCCAAAGTTCCATAGCCCATAAGTGGCAATGCCAGGACTAGGAGCCCAGGAATTCTGGTTCTAGAGTGCATGTTACAGTCTCTGTTGCATCTCAACATAGAAAACCTATAATCACACTTCCCTAAAACGAGGCTGCGTGGTCTAGGTTATTTCTTAGATTCTGGAGAGATGTCTAGGTTGATCATTTAGTCATTTGACTTTTTTCAGTGTTACATACTTCAAATGCTTAGATCTTCAGTGTCAATTCTACACCCATTTGCTTTTGAATTATAATTATGAAAATAATTCAGATGTTTGTGGTAGCACACCATGTTCTTGAAATTAGAGTCTTTAGCTAAAGCATGGACAGTCTGCTTGTTTCGGACCAGTAAACAGCTCCTGGCAGCTCAGGTTGTTACCAAGATGGCAGGTTCACCAATTCCAAGGCTTAGACTTGCATTGGCGTTCCATGAGAAGTTGTGGAATAAGGAGAGGGGAAGAAAGCATTTGTTTTTGTCACAGGAGCCCATTCTTCTGCTGTGAAGTCGAATTGGAAGAGAGCTATGGATCTGGGGGAGAAGATCAAACAAATGTCTTAATACTGTATCAAAAGAATAGCCCTATTCCCACATCGGTGCAACACCAGCCCTGCCACATAATGACGGGCACTGGTGGTTGCCTTTTCCCATGCCTGGAGTGATTTTAGAACAGCTAATGAAATTCATTACTCATTTGAGAGAAAAAGAGTAAGAGTAAAAAGCACTATAAAAGTCCAATCCAATTCAGGGTAATCTTGGCACATACCTTATCCCAGTTGGTGCATTTCCAAAGGAAAGAGGCACATTAAATTCAGGAGGGACAACCCAACTGTTGTAAAGCTGTAAATCAATGCTTCTCAGTTCTCAGTTTCACTCAACATCTCTGTAAGGAGCAGTAGTGAGAAATTAACTGACCCCATCATCTTTGTATACATCTGTCTCTTTGACCAAAACATGGAACCGACAGCTCTCTTGCTCCAGAGAAGACTACTGGTTGCATAGCCTGGATTCTCACCATCACAGATGCATAAAGCATCCTTGGCAAGCATCGCCAAATTCTAAGCTCTAGGTACTGTGGAAGATATCACTGTTATTTTTATTTATGAACCTCATATTCCCCAAATTATGAAACATTGAATATCTTGAATGTTGCACACTATTTAACAAATTCCCTGGAAAGTTAGAATTTTACTTATCCCCCAGAGGTCAAAACTTAATAAATTGTATGAAGCAGATCTGCTAGGCTTTGCAGCCCCAGGTCAAGATAACCTCAGTGCAACATTTTAAACAGGAAAGGCTTAGTAAACCTCCTTCGTTAATTGGCTGGCATGTCATAGCCTGAAGTGAATAACTAAAAATATACCTTCCAACAGATGCTTACAGGCTATGCCATCTATTGTGTGTATCAAGGAGAGTTTAGGATTTAGTTTTCCTGTGGTTTTATTAATAACCAGTGACTTGTGAACTCTGATTTTCCTATTGTACTAATTTAGGTGGGATTCATTTTAGGTGGAGTTTGGGCCCTAGTAAAAATAAATAAATAAACAAGTAAGTACATAAATAAATAAATAAATAGAAAGATCTTCTTTGAAGGTCTCCTTGACCTGCGGTTGTTTATTAACGCTCAAGTTTTCGACTAATGGGAGATAAAATTAAAATGATAGTGAGAACAAGACTGTAGAAGGCCTTCTAAAACATCCTTATGTCATTTGCCTTTTTTTTTTTTTTTTTGAGGCTTTCTCCATTTTATTTCTTTGGGAAAAGAAAACGAAGTCTTTCCATCGCATGTGGTAGAGATATATATTTATATATAATTTGTTTTGTGTTTGGAAATCCCAAAGCTAAGTCTGTTCATATTTTTTTCTATTTTTTTTTTCCTACTAATGCCTCCTCTTCCCCCTGCCCCTCTGGCCCAGGCCCAAGTTGTGGGGCAGGTGCATTGAAGGGTGAGTGGAATGGGCAGTGATTGCCAGGACAGCCCTCCACCCAGCTCAGAGATCTGGTGAGGGGCACCGACAGGGGCTGTGCAGAAGGACAGAGGCCACAGGGGCACTCCTGTTTTTGTGGCGGATGCACACCTCGTTAAACAGTCACCAGTCATGGGAGGAGGCTGGTCAGGGGTCGGGGGATTGCTCACAGTAGTTAAACCTATAAATCGCAACGCACACTAAGCCACACTCCCACGCTCCTATGCATGTCGGTGTGAAGAAGGGGGAGAAAAGGGAAAGTGTTAGTAATCACATCATGAGCTGTTGGTAGAAGGACATCAGACACTTGAGCTGAAGAAACAGTGAGGAAAAGGGGCTTACCAACCAACTCGATGGCAGAGATAAGAGCTTCCGGACCGTTTTACAATGCATTCTGTTTTATTTGCTATGTTTCATACACAAACACAATATTAAGGGGGAGAAAAGAGATTCCAGAATAAGCCAGGTGTTTCAGACTTGAAGGCTTATTGGGGCAGCTGGTAATATATTATAAATGTGACATCGTGATACAAATGAACTTATTTACAAAGCAGAAACAGGCTCACAGACTTAGAGAATGAACTTACGGGTACCATGGGAGGAAGGGTGGGGGGGAAGGGATAGTTAGGGAGTGTGGGATTGACATGTACACACTGCCGTATTTAAAATGGATAACCAACAAGGACCTACTGTATAGCACAGGGAACTCTGTTCAGTATTATGTAACAACCTAAATGGGAAAAGAATTTGAAAAAGAATAGATACATTTATATGTATAACTGAATCACTTTGCTGTACACCTGAAACTATCACAACATTGTTAATCAGCTATACTCCAATATAAAATAAAAAGTTAAAAAAAATTTTTTTTAAATGTGACATTGCAGGGTAAGAGAGATAGGCTACTGAGAGGTCTGTTGCTGACCTGCAGTGAAATACCACTACTCAAAGACATTCAAAGCCAACTAAAAACATTAAGATAAGTGAGCCAAAACAAACGTCTGGAGCCTGCATTTGCCTCTTGAGCTATCAATCTGTACTTCTTGGAATTAATTTTTGCCTGGGAAAATAGGGAATTGGAACCTAAAAGAAGTCTAAAATAGAATAATTATATCAAAAGGCAGGGAAAAGATGCAAGAAGGACTTTTTGCATCTTCTACTTGAAAATATTGAATGTCTCACAGCTTTCACTAAATGGATTATGTTGGGCAACTAAATTTCTTCTTTTCTCCAAGCGTGAAGCCCTGTGTTTTTATTTGCTAAATCAGCAATCTTAATTGAAGGGCCCTTCCAGAGAGAATATTCACCTTTCATCATCCTCCGTTTACTTAAGCATTTGTAAAATGGGTTTGTTTTTGTTCTGTTTCGGTGCAGAAAGTACATGGAAATCCTTGTTGTTGGCCCACCGTGTTACATTTTGTTTTGTTTTGTTTTTTATAGTTGGAAAAAAACATTGACTGCTACGTTGAGGAGCTCATTAGCAATTATTAAAATGTTGGTAACAGTTTCTGGAGTTTTACCAGCAGAGATCTTCCAAAGAAGGCTTTAGAAGTTGAAGCTAAATCTGTGGGCTTTGCAGAGCGGGGAGGGGTGGGGTTGGTGGGAAAGTGTCTGCTGATGTCATTGACATGAACAACGAAACACATTTTTTTTTTCATTTATGAGATCACTTTAGCATGCAGATTTCATGTTGACCACTCCAGCTTCCAGGAGCCCAAAAATAATCCAAACAATCATCCTTTTTTATTTAGGTTGCATGAATGCTTCATCCAAGGGCTAAGGGAACTTAGACTGTGTCCTTGGTCTTCTGTAATATTTTATTATTTATTTTGGGCTCCATCTTTCTCACTTTGTGAGTTCTATACAGTTTGGCGTAAACACATCAACTGTAGAATGAAACAACCACCTTTCTCCCACTGACATTTATCTCTTGGGGAGCTTCTTTGAGAGAGGTGCCTTTCCCCTTGGCTTTAGGAGTTTAATGTGGTGAGATTATCTAGCTATTTTTTCAGACTCTTCTCCATTTTCACCACACTGTTTCCATATTAATTGTGTTGTTCCATTCTACTAAAGAATTACCTAACTTCTCTCTATATCGGCAAAGAGGCTCAGAGCCAAGCAATTAATCCTGATACAGGATCCATGTTTCAGTGACAACTAAGACAGTCTGTGTTACTTTGATTGCTAGCAGGGAGCCAACGGCTTAAAATAGACCCAAGTAGACCTCACAAGGAAGTATCTAATTCATGAAAAATGATGATAATCATCATAATACTATAGCAAATAAGGAGAAGGCCTTTCTCCACATTAGCAAAGATCAGGTTTACATAAACATCTACTTTATGGATGTGACAAGGCTGAATACCATGTGCACTGGAGGCTCGGTGCTTAACTTACTGAGTGAGATGTCAGGTATTTCAAGATCTTCTCATATTATTTCAGATCTGGAAATAATAGTTATGTGGCTTTGCCCCAAATGCCTGGAGTCTCCATGACTCTCTTAGAAGGGTTGCACGATATCAAAGCTTTGGCGATTCTAAGAAATGAAATCCAACCAGATGTTGAGAAAAAGCAAGATTCTCTGTTTCAGTGGTTAATACGATATTTTCTTTGTCTACAGCAAGAAAAGCCCAGGCTTCTCCAGCCTCTGGATTATGAAACTGTCATTGAAGAACTTGAAAAGACCTATCAGAATGATCCCCTTCGAGATCTCCTGTTCTTCCCCAGTGACGACTTTTCAGTAAGTGTTGTCTTTTCAAGCCATCTAAGTTCAGGAGGGCCCCACAAGGTGATAGTAGATCCTCCCAAATTGTGTCCCTGTCTTTCCTTATAGATTTGGGGAGCTCAGCCCTCTTCCTGTGGTCACCCTACATCACCGTCATCACAGATGTAATGCATATCCAGCAATAGAAAGTGCCCAAGGGCCTTCTAAAGTTGGAAGATTGGAGGCTCAGTGATACTGTGGCCACTTGGGGTGGGAGGGTCATGGGGTGCTTCTTGGCTCCAGGTGGTACTTGTGTCCCTGCCAGTATCTTGGTTTCTAACCACTTACCTGGCCTCACAGAACACTTCCTCCCTTAGGCCATTTGTAACTGAAAGCTTCCAAGCAACTGAAACCAACCAAAGGCAGAGGCGGGAATCTCTTGGCACAAAAGATGTAGGTCTTAAAAATCACCCTTAATCGTGGTTGTCCCTTGTTTAGCCTTGTGGGCAAGGAAAGGTAGGCAAGCGCATCTTCACAGAAGGATTTGTGATCTGAGATGTGTCCCCTTCAGGACCATGCTCACTGGCACACAGAACACTCCAGAGGGTAGTGCAGGGAATGAATAAAAAAGAAATTCATTTTGGAGACAAGCACAGTAAAGTTATGGATGATGAGCTCCCATGTGTCCCAAGCATTCCACCTGTGGTCATCTGAAGCATGTTTAATTTGTTAGTGAATATCTATATAAACAGAGATCTCAATGCGCAGATGGTAACCTTTCCTTTTTTTGTAAGAGAAAGGTAGTTTCAGACATCACAAACATGAACATCTTTTTTGTGTGTGTGTGTGGTTGGATATAATTTCTTTCTTTTTTTTTTAACATCTTTGAGTATAATTGCTTTACAATGTTGTGTTAGTTTCTGCTGTATAACAAAGTGCATCGGCTATACATATACACATATCCCCATATCCCCTCCCTCTTGCGTCTCCCTCCCTCCCACCCTCCCTATCCCACCCCTCTAGGTGGTCACAAAGCACCAAGCTGATCTCCTTGTGCTATGCAGCTGCTTCCCACTAGCTATCTATTTTACATTTGGTAGTATATATAAGTCCATGCCACTCTCTCACTTCGTCCCAGCTTCCCCTACCCCTTCCCCATGTCCTCAAGTCCATTCTCTACATCTGCGTCTTTATTCCTGTCCTGCCCCTCGGTTCTTCTTAAAGCAGATGAAAAGGCAGCTCCGAGGTAACCTGTGGCACAGCCACTGTCCGCGGAAACCTCTGACGAGTCGCTGGGGCCCCAGGGCTTCCACTTCCTCAAACAGCCTCAAACTTCCATTCCTTCTCTTATCTTGGGGGCAGATCTGGCTTCTGGCTTCTAAAGGTTCATTTTTTTCACCTTTTTCCATGATTAATAAAAAAGAAGGTGCGTGGAAGTCAACAATTTTCTGTTCCAAGTACCAAGAATGATGGAAAGAAAGGAGACAGATTTGTAGACAGGAAAAAAGAAACTCTTCCCATCTGTTTTTCAGACTTTTAAATGTCTCTCGCTTGAGTGTTTGACACAGTTTAAAAGAGGCTTATCTCGGACAGAAATCTCCTTTCCATGGTCGGACCAGGCCACGGGGCCTGAACTGCAAGCACAAAGTTGAACCACGTTTTATTTTTTAATTCCGCATCCTCATTTTCTTTCAGACCGAGGGTAAACCTTGAAACAGTCTCTTTCTGTCAAACAGCACACTCACAAACAACTTGACACTTGGAGCCCCTTTTCTTCTAGCTCTGTTACTCAGAAATGCGTCAGAAGCTACTCCAAGTTCCCCCAGCTCAAGAAGAGAATGGAGGCATGTAGATGCGATGTAACATTTGTACTGAATTTGAATTTATTTTTTGGCATCTTTCCACACTCATTTAAGTTAAGACTGGTCTGATTACTCTGTGTCCTTTGCTATCCTTAACGGTGTAAACAGAGCATATAATAATGTACTTTGTTATTTTCCCAATGTAAACATTCCAATAAATACACTGAATCCTTTTATCTTGGGCTTGCTTAAGACCCATCTGTGGCCACCCCATTGCCTTCAAAACAAAGGGCAAACACTGTAGTATTTCCCAAGGGCTTCTCCACGATCTGGTCCTTGCCCATTTCTCAAGGCCATGGTCTTCCTCCCCAGCCCAACCCCCCACCCTGTCATACACAGTCACCCTCATTCCCAACTGGGGTAAAATACTAGCACAATTCTGAATGGAACATTCTATCACCCCTCACACGATGTCCTTCCTTTATTCATTCAACAAATATATAAGGTATAATACCGAATGTTAGGTATTAAAATATCTCAGAATGGGGAGACAGCAGTGATGAGACAGAAATTTCCTTGTTTTAATGAAGCTTACCTTCTGGTGGGAGGAATCAGGCAAGTAAAATAAGTGAATAAATTAATTCGCAAGATAATTCAGATAAAGACCAGTTCTGTGAAGAATGAACGGGGCCGAGTAATAGAAGTAACGAGGGGAAGAACTGAGCTGGGCTGGATGATCAAGGGCGCCTCTGAGAAGCTGACATTTGAGCTGAGCTCTGAATTCCCAAAGACCAACCCTGCTAAATAAAGCCTGGGGAAGGAAGGAGGGTTTGGGGCTGCAGGAAGCTGCTCCAAGGGCCCAGGAGAGGTCTGAGATTGAAGAACAGTATGGGTGGACAGCCAGAGTGGTCAGAGTTGAGGTCAGGCAAGGACAAGATAAGACATTTGCATCTTATTCGAAAGGCAAGTGGCGAGTCGCTGGAGTGTTTCAAGAAGGGGAACAAGTGACCCGGTGCATATTATTAAAAGCTCATATGGCCTCTGCATGGAGAACACGTAACAGCGTGTAGAGGAAGCTGGGAACCAGCTGGGAGCATAGCTCCCAATTGGCAGGTGCTCAAGAGACATTTGATGCCACCCTATCATCAGAAAATATTGTATTAGACAAACAGCTAAATTTTCATTTCCATGAAATGATATTTTGACAAACAAAAGGATAGTATTGAATATTATTACCACGTAAAGTTGCCAGTTTTTGAACAGCATTCAGCTGGATTGGTTGCCTGCTTTCCTACTCTACAGAGTAAGGGTTGACAAACAATGGCTCATGGGTGGCCTGTTACCTAATTTTGTATGTCCCGTGAACTAAGAATGGTTTTTATGTTTTTTTAAACACTACCCTGTTTTATTTTCTTCATAGAATTGATTAAATAGTTGAAGGGAAAAAAAGAATATTTTATAACCCATGAAAATTATATGAAATTCAGATTTTGGTATCCATAAATAAAGTTTTATTTGAACCCAATGACACCCATTCATTCACCTGTTGTCCGTGGCTGCTTTCATGATACAGCTGCAGAGTTACAACAGAGGTGCAGTAATTGCAGCAGAGAGAGAGGGCCCTAAAAGATTTACTATCCGACCCTTTACAGAAGAAGTTAGGGGATCCCCGCTATACAGTACAACCATGTTCGTTTTGGGGGGGTTTCCTCTCCCTCCATGTGGAGCAAAGCCCTTCTTTAAATGCCCTCTGCCACAGTCTGCTCCATCCACAGCCTGCATCACATTTCAGGGGTGTTGCTCGCCAACAGCAAGGCTTCTGTTCACCTGGCTAGGGTATCGTTTCCCAGGCCCATCCTTGAGCAGTGGGTAAGGATGCTCTGGGATATGTGTGCACAGCCCCCAGTCACCCAATGGGAGGTAGTAATTGAGTGGCCGCTCCAATCCCAAAGCATCTCAGGATGGAAGGAGGGGAGCGGCCCCAAACTCTCCACCCTCCCTCCAATGTCCTTTCCAGTTGTGCCCTACAGATGGAAGAATCTAGCTCACTTCTGTGTTGCCATGTTACCAAGCGCCCACACTTGCAGTAGACATGATTCATTATTTGGTTTGTTTAATCAATATTTATTCAGCACCCACAAGGCGCTGAATATAGAGCAGCACTTTCTAGACAAGAGAGACTGACAAGAAAAACAAAAGCCCTGTGTTTAAGGAGTGTGTGCCCTAATATGGATGAAAACTAAAATTGATTAAGAATGCTTATGGTTAAGAAATAACAAGAAACAAAGTCTTCATCTGGTCCTCTATACCCCTTAAAGGAGATTATTTTTTACCAAGACAGTATTCCATTCACACTGCTGGCCCAAGCCATCATCATCCTTTTTTGCCTGCATCCCCAGAAGTGGTCTTTAACTGGTCTTCCTGCATCCTTCTTTGCCTTGATTGATTTATTCAATGGAAGCTTTTGGAGATACAAGTCAGATAATGCCACGCCTCTAGTTAAAACTTTCCAGTGGTTTTCCATTGCCTTTAGAGTCAAATCCAGCTTCTCACCTGGCTCCTGATAATCTCTGAGCCGTTTTCTCCTAGCCCTGTTTCCCTTGGTCACTACACAGATACCTAGCGTTCTTTGTGTTCCCTGCATTTGCCCAGCCTGCCCCCTCTGTGGGGCCTTTACGCCCCTCGCACAGCTGGTTCGTGTCTTCCATTCACGATTCAGTTCAAATGCTACCTCTTCAAAGAACCATCTCTGACTTCCAACCTGCATTACCCCACCTCCACCCTGTGTTACTCTATCACATCCGCCTGTTTGCTTCTCTCTATAACACTTACCACTACCAAGGAAGATCTTGGTTTGCTTTTTTGCTCTCTCACCATCAGTGAGTAACCTCAAGCAGGACAAGGATGTCCCTGCCTTGGTCATGGTAAGACCCCCAGCAACTAGAATGGCACTTGGCACCAAGCAGGTGGAAAATGAATATCTATTTCACGAGTTGTCTTTCAGACACATGGAGGTTATTATTTTAGAATATAACTTTGAGTACCTTTAGGAACCAAAAAAGCTATTCTGAAATGAAATTTGAGAATAAAGAGAATGAAGTCATTGGTTTTGCTTGAGATCATTAATATGATACTTTCCTCTTCGACACAACTTAACACATCACCTTAAAAAAACAGTGCTAAGATCGGGATCCCTTTCCCCAGAGGCTCTTTCCATCCGATACAGTGACTGGCGCTTAGCCGCTATCAACAAAGGCTAATTTCCTCTTTGTAACACCATGTACTTATTCACTTGCTTTCTGTTACTAGGCAAGGGAGAAATCAATTCATATTTGTATTTTAAGTACCCAACACAACGTCTGGCTCGTGGGCATTCAGTAAAGATTGTTGAACATTGAATTGAAGTCGTCTTCTTCCTGATTAAGAAACCAAAGTAGAAGCATTTTCCTCTTTCTTGGCCCACGAGGTAGAAACTCTTCCTCTGGTGCGTGGGTTCTGGGAAAAAGCAGTGTGATCTTCTGTACTGCTTGCATCGTAATGATTACTTGGAATAAGTGGTCTAGATGCATTTATTAACTCATTCATTTCAAAAACATGCACTCCTTCAGTAATTGTATTTGCTACTCTTGTTTTTCTCATCTTTTTTTTTTGAAGCTGGTAGTAATAGAAACCTAAGCCCAAAAAATAAAGAATTTAGTCACCAAATTGTGGCTTCACGAAATAGGCAAGGAGAGTAAGAAAGGAAAACAAGAGCTAAAGAACAGTTTGCACAGGGAGAGCAGCTCGGTGCTTTGCGATGACCTAGAGGGGTGGGATAGGGAGGATGGGAGGGAGGTTCACCAGCGAGGGGATGATGGCTGATTCGCTTTGCTGTGCAACAGAAACTAACACAGTATTGTGAAGCAATTATACTCCAATAAATATCTATTTAAAAAAAAACAGTTTCAAGGACACAGTGAATCATATCAGGGAGTGTTTCAGTCGAAGGAGAAACTGATACAAAATAGCAGAACAAAAAAGTGAGAAAGGCAGAAATGAGTTTCTTGGTGAGAGAAAGATACAGAAAGTCTGAAGTGGATCATTTCTGGGAGATGTAAAAACCTTAAAGAAGAAAGTTCAGAGGTCCAAAAGCAATACTGACACTGTGGAAAGGCCACCTGATCACCTGTATTTCCATACTGCCCACCCCTGTCAAACTGCTCTATTTCCACTCAGTTTCCTGGCCCACCTTCTGTGAGCTACTTGCTGTAGACAGCAAGGACACCAACATGAACAAGAAACAGTACTTCCGCTTGAAAGGTTAGACTTTCAACGTTGGTCAGTGGCATCTTCAAAGTCAAAGGTCTACATTGCACGTCTGAAATAGCCTGTCGAGAGAGTTAACATAATCTTCTCAAATCCTTTCTTCATGTCAGTAGCTCAGAAGTAGAGTCTCAGGACTCTCCAATGCATCCTGCAATTTTCATGGCTTATTAACAAGGCTTCGTGAGCTGTGCTTTCTTAACATTTATTCCTTCATAGCATGTTTTTAGCTATAAAAAGCAACTGGTATGTGGGGACTTCCAGGCTCAACCACATGGGTCATTTTGTGAGAGGAAGCAGAAAGACCTTAATATGTTTTAAATGGAAAAGCAGAAAGGCCGTGATCGTTTATTTTTTTCTTCTTGCATCTCTTACTGAGACACAGCCTAACATTTTATAAGAATGTCAACCTCTTTTTAATCCTTGGCTTCTTAGCCTGAAAAGCAGACTTTAAATGGCTCTTGGTGTTCATGCAAGAACGCTGTGATTGCAATTTAAAAGCTAAGTAAGTCTTTCTCAAACTAGGTTATTCTTAGTTATAATATTCCTCTCGTTTACAAGCTAATGAAGCTGAGATTTGGAAAGGCTCATGTTCAAGGATGTAGAGTAACTGTGACGACAGAAATCAAACATAAGCACCTTGACTTTTGCTATTGGAGTTTCTGTCTAAACAGTGTGCTCTGAGCCAGCTGCTTCTTAGAAAAATAAGGTGCATGACTTGGGGAAAATATTAACTCGCTGCATCCCACAGTGAGTGGTACCATTACAATATTGCAGAGAAGGGATTCTAGAGAGCTTACTTTAATTCAGTAAGGATATGTGGAGACTGCTCTGGACTTGATTGTGCTAGGAATATATGTCCACATTAAGACTTCTATGTGAATATTCATAGCCTCATTATTCATAATCCAAAGTGGAAACAACCCAAATGTCCACAACTGAAGAGTGGATAAACAAATATGGTATATCCATACAGTGGAATATTATTCAGCCATAAAAAG
Organism: Balaenoptera ricei; assembly: GCF_028023285.1. Classification (NCBI taxonomy): domain Eukaryota; kingdom Metazoa; phylum Chordata; class Mammalia; order Artiodactyla; family Balaenopteridae; genus Balaenoptera; species Balaenoptera ricei. The sequence continues at coordinate 108,524,183 of NC_082645.1, read as the reverse complement.
GAATGAAGTACTGGGCTTCCCTGGTGGCTCGGTGGTTGAGAATCTGCCTGCCAATGCAGGGGACACGGGTTCGAGCCCTGGTCTGGGAAGATCCCACATGCCGCAGAGCAACTAGGCCCGTGCGCCACAACTACTGAGCCTGCGCGTCTGGAGCCTGTGCTCCGCAACAAGAGAGGCCGCAATAGTGAGAGGCCCGGGCACCACGATGAAGAGTGGCCCCCACTTGCCGCAACTAGAGAAAGCCCTCGCACAGAAACGAAGACCCAACACAGCCATAAATAAATAAATAAATAAATAAATAAAATTTTTAAAAAAGGAATGAAGTACTGACAACATGGGTGAACCTTGAAAACATTATGCTAAGTGAAAGAGGCCAGTCCCCAAAGAGTACCCATGGTATGATTCCATTTACATGAAATGTTCACAATAGGCAGATCCATAGAGACAGAAAGCTGATTCAAGTTGCCTAGGGCTGGGGAGAAAGGAGAAAGGGAAGTAACTGCTAGTGGATAGGGGGTTTCTTTTGGGGGTGATGAAGATGTTCTAAAATTAAATAGTGATGGTGATTGCATAATCCTGTGCATAGACTTAAAACCACTGAACTCACTTTAAAAGGGTGAATTTTATGGCATGTCAATTATATTTCAATAACAGTGCTATTTTTTTAAAAAAAGATTGTTCTAGGCATTAAGATAGGGATCGTGTAGGTGGCCAGAGACAGGATACCAAAAAAATCATAAAAACACATGTCTGCATTCAAGTACTTCATTCTTTAAAAGGGATAACAAAGTATACCAGAGACACAATAAAAAACATGGCAAAACATTTCATTTATAGTTATATTTTATCACCAAAGCAGATTTAATGTGGCTTGCTTACATACAAAAGTACACACACGTAAAATGACTGGCTGAATTAATCACTTGCAGAGCTTTTGGGTCTACAATATTCTACAGTTAAGCTGCAGACTTCATGGGTAATACAGACAGTAAATGATATAGTTCTGAGAAGAGAAGATGTATGTTGGATGAATTAGAGAAGATTTTCAAAAGAAGGTGGCATCTTTGTCAAACCTGAGATTAGGAAAGAACAAAGAAAGAAAAGGATTTTCTGAGAGGAAGAGGAGCACGGGCAAGGTATGTGCAGGAGTGAGCCCAGCACGGAAGAAAGAATGCAAGCAGCCACATGAAAAGGTGCCCTGGCGGCTTGGCTGCGGTGGGTTGGCTCACGTCTTAGGCCTGTTGCTCCTCGTGGGGCCATATCTGCAGGCCTCACACGGAGCAGGCTTCTTCGCCGTACCTCCTTGGAGAATGAGCTTAGACCACAGCCTCTGAGTCCTTGCCAAGGGGAGGCCCTGGTGCAATAAGTATATTTCTGCTGTTGGAACAGTGTGTTCTATTAATACTCACATTTTTCCATATGTAAAACGTTTCATCCTTACTGCCATGGAGGAGGTGAGACACATTTTGGAGCCTGGAAAATGAAGCACAGAAAAAAGAAGGGAAGTGACTTGCTCAGTGGTTTGCCTGTCCAAGACTAAAATGTCTTGAAACAGGTCTCCAAAGTTCCCTAATTATATACTTAAATACTATGATGGATGAATCTCCGTGCTTGACTTGGCTGGATGACGACCAGGGTCCAGTTATGGGCGACTGCTCGCTATTCGTGCACGTCCCATACAGTTTAACTTCAGCAAAACAAGAAGGACCTTCCCCTTAAAGCACGATGAAAGTATTCATGTGAATTCTCATGTACGTAAAAAAAATAAAATCACAATACTCTTCTGAATGGGGTAAAAAATGTTTTTCAAGCAACAAATGTAGCATAAGTGTCTGCTCTACTAGGATAGAAAACAATATCAGTGTTTTAATTTGAGAAATTTAGGCGAAGATTACTTTTAAACACACGCTTACGTTGGAATTGACCACAAAGTGTTAGTTAATAGTCCTTATTGTGAGGCTTGTTGGTTTCTCAAGCTCAGACTGATGGGTTACTCTAAACACCATCATTTTTGTCCTTTTCTTTGAGCAGCTGGGATCCACAATACCGTCAGAGGGAGCTTTGCTCAGCTCCAACATAGGAAAAGCAACTTCTTTTTTAGACTTGGACAGTGGCCTTTGGCCAACTGAGAAATGGCCCCTATGTGCTTGGAATGAAGTCTTCTGTAGTCATTTTAGCCAGCAGAATGGTAGCTGTGACAAAGCACCAAAGACTACCCACTGCAGAGTAGAAAGAATCAGAAAGTGTCAGAGCTGCCGTGGAGGATGTCTGAATGTCATGGACCTGAAACTACAAACACAGGCCTGCATGCCTCACTTCATAAATAAAAGGACAGTTTTTATTTCCAAATGCCTAATCTCTGGACAATAGGCCCTTATAAGACTCTCCCACCCGACGAGGAGCTTGGCTGTGTTCCAGTGCAGTCTCGGATCCGTCTCATGCTACTGAGCTCTACTGATCGTCGACCAGAGGGTTTATTAAAGAGAACAGGAAGTCTGTTGTGGCCAAGGCAATTTGTAGTGGTCTGAAAGCATCTAATTCTCAGAAAAGAAATTATTTGTAACCATGTTAATTCCCTTACTTACCAAATATGGCTCTGTATACTTTTTGTCTTATTTGATCGATTTATTTTTGCTTCAGCAGAGATACATGAAAGAAATTTAAAATGAGCAAGATGGGGATAGGGGGTGAAGAGGTACAGACTGTTATGTATAAAATAAATAAGCTACAAGGATGTGTATAGTACAACACGGGGAATATAGCCAGTATTTTGTAGTAACTGTGAATGGAATAGAACCTTTAAAAATTGTGAATCACTATGCTGTACACCTGTAACGTATGTAATATTATACATCAACTATACTTCAATTCAAAAATGAAAACAAAAGGAATCAAAAATGAGTAGAAGCAATACAGTTCTTAAAGTTGAAATTTTATGGAGGCCTTCTGCTTTTTCAAGCAAGTTCTCCAGCATTATGACAAACTATAACTGAGGTTAATAGCATGTTATTATACATGTATTCCTTTTCTTGTATTTGTGTACTCTGCAACGTGTTAGATGTGCATGTTGTAAAATATTGTTTCAGATTTATCACGTGGTTACATGAGGGTGATTCAGCCCCAGCTGCCTTATTTAGCAAAGAATCAACATCATCTCATAACTAGAGGTCATCAGGAATCACACATAACCATTGTACCTATGATTAATTTTTATTACCCCAAATTGAAGGAACTTCCAATCTCATACGTTGAATATGAGCATTAGCCTGTGTATTGGGGGCCCTAATCTTTACTCTATGGCATCACAAATCAAGTGAGCCCACCTTCCAGAAACCTGAGCCCACCTTCCAGAAACCTACCATTTAGAAAAAAAAAAAAAAAAGCTTCCTAAACCAGCTCAGTATTCACTCTATTGAACTATACCACAGAGTACTGATCTTAGTGGGACAATAGGTTTATGTTATAACTAAACAGGAAACTAAACTTTGGGCCCCTTTACTCTCCATCAGACTTAGAGTATTTTAGAGCAGCTATTATTTTTTTAAAGGCAAGAAATCAGTAAGAAACTGTGGTGGATAATGAAAAAGAGGAATCTTTTGCTTTTTTATATAAAAATTTTATTATAAAATGACTGAAATATAGAAAATTTTTTCAATTGGAGGAAAAAAATCCTTAATCTTGCCAGTAGATCACAACATGTAATGTTCCCTGGAAACGCATCAAGTTACACTGTGTGTCTGCAAATTATCTGTCCAAACAGGAAATAAGTTATCCCCAGATAATTGAAATCCAGCAATAATCCCCAAAGCTCAATTTAGGCATGGATTTTCATCTTCTACTCCAACCTTTCAATAGAGTTTATTTACTGTTTATCTTCTAACAGAGTGAATAACATAAAAGATGCAACTAGCAAAAGGAAATTCAAAAGGAATCAAAAATGTAAACTCTAGATAATAATGCATCCTAAATTGGCCCCAACACGCTTCACGTGGGAGGTAATGGTTCCCTGTGCGTGTATCTGTACTTGGCTTGAATCGACAGCCTTGTCCTCCGAGCACTTCCAAACTCTCTTCACACAAACTGCAGTCAAATCCTGGGGCAGATGCACTGACCGAGGGGCTCCGTATCTGTGTTTCAAGATGAGCATTTATTTTTGCCATATAATGTATCTTGATTATAGTTTTCTCATTATTTTTTTGTCCTCTGATCATTATTTTTGTCCTCTGATCCTGTTAGAGTCACATGACATTCTTCCTGTTTCAGTGTCCAAATCCCATCTTCCCAATATGCACGTACATGCGTGCACGCCCACACACACAGATACACGCACACACCACACCCACCCACACATGACAGACACACGCTATCAAGTACAGCATACCTTCCTGCATAATCACACTCACACACCAGGCACACACCACACACACACATTCACACAGACATACGTACACGCTACGTGCAACCACACAAGCTCACACAGACGCACACCACCCACACACCACATGCATACACGGAATGCACATTTACGTACTCACACACATTCAACACACTCAACAAGTAAGTACTGAGCACCCAACCAGGCGCTGAGGTTATAGCGGTGAACAAAACAGACCAAATTTCTTTCCCACGAGGAGCTTATATCAAGAGTGAAGGAAAAAAGGGATTTGAAGAAAATATGAGGCTAGGATTGGAAGAAAAAGAACGATGCTGCCCTTGGTGGCAGAGCTTGCAGCTGCGGCTGTGACCTCAGAAGACTAAATTCCCTGGACCCCTCTCCTTCCCAAAAGTAAGGATGGGTTTTAAGACTCTCATCTGTTTTAATAATTGGTCTAGAAAAAAATGCCCTTCATCTAGAACAGTTCAAATGAACCTTATTTTGTGCTTTAGAAAGGCTGATGAATCATTTGTGGGTTTGGGGATGTACAAAATAAAAGATCCCAACTGTCGGTACCATGTATGTTAACAGACCTATCATCCCAGCATCCTTGTAATCGCCAAGGAGTACAGACTAAAGGAAGCTGGTGTCTGGTAATGGAAAGCTACCATTTTATGGCATCCCATAAGATATATACAGGGGAAACAATCTATGAATTCTGTTTTAAATGTCTTCTATTAAGAGATTCTTCATATTTTTAGTAAATGTATATTCATTTAATAAAAAATTGTTTGTTTAGCATTGAAGTTGAAAATGTTTTATTTATTTCAGTGAAAATAAAGACACTAAAAACATGACTTACTTTCTTCAAGGTCCAGATTTACTGAATACCCTTTCTTCTCTCCCACTGTAATTGTGGCTACACACACACACACACACACACACACACACACACAGGGCTTCTGAAAGGGGCTAAATTTACCCTGTTGGATATTCAAGAGATTATTTACAGTAGGATTAAAATAATGCAGATTTAGTAGGTTTCATTTCAAATTATTTTATCAATAGCATTAAGAACAAAAAAGATACCAATATAAATAAACTAGTCAAAATATACAGATGCCCAAATTTTTGTGTTCTGCAGGGAAGGAAACAGCTTAAAATTATGAGCTTCACAGATAAAACAGTAATTGCAATACCGTATTGTAATCCTCCCTTATACACTGGGGATACATTCCAAGATCCCCAGTGGATGCCTGAAACTTCAGATAGTACCAAACTCTATCTATACATACTGTTTTTTCTTATACGCACATACATATGATAAAGTTTAATTTATAAATTAGGCAGAGTAAAAGATTAACAATGATAACTAATAATAAAATAGAACAATTATAACAATATACTGTAATAAAAATGACGTGAATGTGGTCTCTTTCTGTATCACAATATCTTATTATACTGTACTCACCTTTCTTCCTGTGATGATGTGAGATGATAAACGCCTAGGTGATGAGATGAAGTGAGTTGAACGATGTAGTGACATAGTGTTAGGCTACTATTTATTAGCTTTCTGACAATACTTCAGAAGGAGGGTCATCCTGGATCATGGAGCCCTGAAGATGTCGATGAGATGGCATGGTGGGGACAGACGACAGATTGTGACGGCTCGAGATATCATCATGCTACTCAGAACAGCACACAATTTCAAACTTATGAATTGTTTATTTCTGGAAGTTTCCACTTAATATTTTTCGACCCTGGTTAACCATGTGTAACTGAAACCATGGAGCAGAGGGGACTAACTGTAATGCCAGTGGTGGTAATCCAAAGAGGTTTGAATCTTCCCTCCTAGAGATTAAATTGGTAAGAACTATGGAAGTTTCTCTGTCTTCTCTTATCCTTAAATGCTAAGATCTCATACACTTCTTTATTGTGCCTTTGGTATAGTGGTCTGCTCAGTGCTTTAAGTTGGAAGGCTTAATTTCCTTTCCTTGTTCCTCTCAGACCGCCACAGTTTCTTGGGACATACGAACGTTGTACTCAACAGTACCCGAAGATGCAGAGCACAAAGCAGAAAATTTACTGGTGAGAGAGGTAAATGCAATGCTTCCAATCCTTTATTTTATAAAGCTTTGCTTCCCCCCATGTAGTTCTTTTTTTTTTTTTTAACATCTTTTTTGGAGTATAATTGCTTTACAATGTTGTGTTAGTTTCTGCTGTATAATAAAGTGAATCAGCTATACGTATACATATATCCCCATATCCCCTCCCTCTTGTGTCTCCCTCCCACCCTCCCTATCCCACCCCTCTAGGTGGTCACAAAGCACTGAGTTGATCTCCCTGTGCTATGCAGCTGCTTCCCACTAGCTATTTATTTTATATTTGATAGTGTATATATGTCAATGCTACTCTCTCACTTCGTCCCAGCTTACCCTTCCCCCTCCCCGTGTCCTCAAGTCCATTCTCTACGTCTGCGTCTTTATTTCCTGTCATGGCCCTAGGTTCATGAGAACCATTTTTTTTTTAGGTCCCATATATATGTGTTAGCATACAGTATTTGTTTTTCTCTTTCTGACTTACTTCACTCCGTATGACAGAATCTAGGTCCATCCACCTCACTACAAATAACTCAATTTCGTTTCTTTTTATGGCTGAGTAATACACCATTGTATATATGTGCCACATCTTCTTTATCCACTCATCTGTCGATGGATACTTAGGTTGCTTCCATGTCCTGGCTATTGTAAATAGTGCTGCAATGAACATTGCAGTACATGACTCTTTTTGAATTATGGTTTTCTCAGGGTATATGCCCAGTAGTGGGATTGCTGGGTCATATGGTAATTCTAGTTTTAGATTTTAAGGAACCTCCATACTGTTCTCCATAGTGGCTATATTAATTTACATTCCCACCAACAGTGCAAGAGAGTTCCTTTTTCTCCACACCCTCTCCAGCATTTATTATTTGTAGATTTTTTGATGATGGCCATTCTGACTGATGTGAGGTGATACCTCATTGTAGTTTTGATTTGCATTTCTCTAATGATTAGTGATGTTGAGCATCCTTTCATGTGTTTGTTGGCAATCTGTATATCTTCTTTGGAGAAATGTCTATTTAGGTCTTCTGCCCATTTTTGGATTAGGTTGTTTGTTTTTTTGATATTGAGCTGCATGAGCTGCTTGTATATTTTGGAGATTAATCCTTATTTGAGTATTCTTAACAAAAAGATTTAATTTTATTTTCCTTGTTTAGATTGAGTTGTAGGAAAGGCCATAGTATGTGAGAATTTTGGATAACAGAGTTTCTATTTTGAGAGAGATATTTCTTTCAAGTATTAACTATAGAAATAGTTAATGGGAAAACCATGTGGACAGCTTAAAGGGACTGATAAAAGCCTGTTGGTGTAGCATCTACTTGCATTTAGTTGGTGTAGCATCTACTTGCATTTAGTTGGTGTAGGAGAGGCCTATAAAACTGCTACTTCTTCTAACCAGACTGCAGGTGGCTTTGGGGCAGGGATTAGGCCCACACTTAACAGCTACTTAGTAGATGTCCATTGAATGAATAAACGAAGTCAGTCCTTCCTTTACAGAACATGCAATGATACCATTTAGCCCAGCACAGGTCAGACTGAAAGTAGTGGGATCTAAATGCAGTCTTTAATCCTGAGAAAGTAGGGTATCCCAATTAGGATTTAAATGAAGCTACATAAAATAGCGAAACCCTTTCTCAGCTCTTAAACATACTTGTACGAGTAGAAGCTAGCCTTATTAGTGTACATACTGATCCTAATCTGATTAATCATACATATTTTATTTTGGACTATTCAATCCAGATCATCTTTGCCATAGATTTGCCTTTTTTTTCCCAATTCTATCATTTCATATTTATTTTCTCAAAGTTCACATTGAATTACACCACCTCCTAAGAAGGTTAAAAAAAAGAAAAAAGTGCAAATTCAGATAACATCAGGATATCTGAGTATACTGTTTTCACATTTACTGATAAAAATGTTACGTCAGTACCATAATATTTTGTTTACAGTCGCCTTAGAGGAAGTCTTAATATCTAGTAGGGCATCACTGTTTAAAAAAAGAAAAAAAAAAAAAGAGTTGGTAAATCATTTTCTACACAAGCAAATCAGAATCATTGAGACCAGGTCTGCAAAAGTCCTGCAGGAAATTTGTGTTGACTTAGGTAAGATTTGAAATGTTTATGATATTGAATTCCTAACAGGGAATATTTAACTAGGTCTTTTTATGTGTTCTTTACTAAAATATTGCACTTTCTTCATAAAGATCTTTAACTTTGTTGTTAAGTTTATTTCTATGTATTTTATAGTTTTGTTGCAAGCATGAGTAGAGTTTTTAAAACCCATTTCCTTTCCTTACTGTTCATTGCTGATATTTTTTAAAAGCTATTGATTTTCAAATATGGATAACTAGCTTACTAAACTCTCTGATCCTAATAGTTTGTTTTTTTTAATTTTTAGGTGTGTAGTCACATCATCTGCAAAAAATTTTTATATTTATTTTTTCTAATAAGTATATTGTTTCTTTGATTTTTATCTTATTTTATTATCTAATAACTCTAAAACAATATTGAATAATATTGCTAACATCAGGCATACTGTCTTATTCTTGATTTGGTGTTTTATGACAGTTTCAAGTACAAAAGAACTGTCTAAGAAGGGTCTTTCTTGGTCTTTATCATGTTTTAGAAGGGCCTTTCTTGGTCTCCACAGTGCTTATAAAGACTGGCTACCCTATGTTGTGAAATTCATATTCAGCCTATTGACATAATAGCTTTTTTCTTGAATTTATCACTGTAATAAAATTAATAGGTTGCTGTCCTATGAATGCATACTTGTGTTTCTGGTATAAACTTTCTTGTTCAAGTTGTACTATTACCTTAATATTTTACTACATCAGAATTGCTAATTTTTTTCAAATTTTTGCATTTATATTCATGAGTGAAATTTGGCTCTAGTTTTCTTTTTTCCTTTGGTATTAGAGGAAAGTTAGCTCTAAAAAATAGAGACATACTCCATCTTTTCCTGTCTTCTGAAATTAAAAAAAATAAGCCAGTGAAATGAAACAGAGTATCTAGAAACAGTTCCAAGTGCATATGGTTACTTAGTAAATGGTAAATATGGCACTTCAAATTCTCTGGGGAAGGGTAGACAATTCAACAAATACCACTTGGCTATCCATTTTGGACAAAAAGTTAGAGTTGTATCTCACAGTACATGTAAAAATTAATTCCAGATGAATTTTTAAAATCTTAATTTTAGAAACGAAAGTTATAATAGCATAGGAAAACATTTTTTAGTGGAACGTTATGGAAAAATGAACACATTTAACAAAAGTCTTAAATTTTTATGATGAATGGAACCGTAAATCAAGCCAAAAGAAAATACTTAGTGAACTCATTTGCAACTCATGTTCTTTTGCCACACCGCCCCACACACATTCCTAATACTCAAAATTCTACAAGTTAATAAGAAAAAAGTAAATAACCCAAGAAAATATGAGCAAAAAGATAGGAGCAGGAAGTTCAAAAAGAGCAGGAGTTCCAGACTAAGTTGGCCGAGAGGTGTACAAAATTGCCCAGCTACGGGGCTTCCCTGGTGGCGCAGTGGTTAAGAATCCACCTGCCAATGCAAGGGACAGGGGTCGAGCGAGCGCTGGTCCAGAAAGATCCCACATGCCATGGAGCCTGTGCGCCGCAACTACTGAGCCTGCGCTCTAGAGCCCGTGAGCCACAACTACTGAGCCCACGTGCTGCAACTACTGAAGCCCGTGTGCCACAGCTACTGAAGCTCTCATGCCTAGAACCCGTGCTCCGCAACAAGAGAAGCCACCGCAATGAGAAGCCCGTGCACTGCAATGCAGAGTAGCCCCCCCTTTCTGCAACTAGAGAAAGCCCACACGCAGCAACGAAGACCCAACGCAGCCAAAAATAAATTAATTAATTTTTAAAAAAACTCAAAAAAAAATTGCCCAGCTACACTTGTAATCATAAAAATACAAATTAAAACAAAAATGATGTATAATATCTGAATGAAGAAAAATTTAAGTTGAATATCATTTAGTGAGAGTAAGAATATAGGGAAATAAACACTATAACACAGTGTTTGTAATTCTCACATGTCTATAGCCTTTTGAGATATTCAAATGTATCTTTTTAAAGTCATACATATAAGTATGCAACATGAATATTAGAAAAACAAACACTAGAGCATAAAAATACAATTACAAGCATGAGTATTGCAGCACCAGACAATTTGTAACATCAGTTGATAAGGGTGGGGTTGAATATATTTTGGCACATCTATATTTTATAATAATAACTAACCGATAAAAATTACATACATTTAAGTGTATTAACTGGAATGCCCATGATACGCTGTTAAGAGAAGAAAGTAAGTTGCAGAATACACAGTATATCATTGGAGAGTTTAAAAAAATATGTGAATATGTAAATATGTTATATAAGCCTAGAAAAAGTATTAAAAAATGCACATTAAACTCATAACATTGGTTGCCTCACAAGTTTGGGATTATAGGAAGGAGGTAGAAGTTGATTTTCAATGTATATATTCTGTATGTTGTGATGTTACAAACAAATTTCTGTAACTAAAAAGTATTTTGAAAAAAAATTACTTAGAATATATCTAAAAATGCTGCCAGAATTGGAAGCAACTCGAATCTATTTCCTAAAATTGTCTCCAAAAGTTAAAATCCAATTTTATTCTTCAAGTCATTAGGTAGTCACCTTAGAGACTTCATCAGATTCTTTTGTTATTATTATTATTATTTTAGTTTGATAATGAAAATATCATATGGAGCGATCAAAATCCCATATGTGTTTTGCTTTATGATTCTATCTGCTGGGCTTCTCTGTGCATCATAGAAGCCAATTAGGTTCCTCTGACATAATCCATTCTTAATCATTTGTAATATAGTATAATTTGAATAGACTTATAAACATTTCCAAGATTTTAGGGACTTTCCTTTCTTGGTCCTTGCACCTCTTTTTGGGTATATAGAGTATTTGTGTGTTCCAGATTTTCTGCAGTCTCTCTCCTTTAGGCTGTGGAAAATTGCTCTCACACGAACCAGGGTTTCTTAGCTCTCCCCTGTGGGTCTCTAGTACCTGAGGCTTTCGAGGCCTTGGATTTGGTTGCCAGCCTACTTCAGCTTTTTTGCCTCTTAACACTGCTCATTTTATTGCCTGGTAAGCCTTCGGGGTAGGACCAATCAACTCAAAGACCAAATCCCAGGACCTAATCAGAAACCACACCCCATTCTCTGGATCCAACCAAGGTGTCAAGTTTAGCTCCTTTCCCTGGGGAAAGGATGGCCTGAAAACTAGGTCAGTACAACCCTGGAGACTTCCAAGGATATTCTAGAGTTCTTAGAGGCCTTTAGTTTTGTTTGTACTTTCATGAGCTTCTGCACCATGACTTTAAATGGCCAAATCGATCCCTTTATTTCTGTAGTTCTCTAAGAATGTCCACTTCAGCTGAGAACAGGTTGGCCACAAAATATGCCTTTGTCTTGCTATTTCTCCTGGGGAGGAATTTTCACCTTCACCTTTGTTCCTATATTAATTTCCTTTCAACTACTAGCAGCTGGGATTATTCCTCCTTTACTCACTTCTACCCTCTGCTTCTCGATTCTCTTAAGAACTTCTCTAAGGAGAAGTCAGGTGGAATGCCTTTTACCTTAGATGCCAGGTAACTGCCAAACTTTTAGATTCCAAATCTCAGGGCAGAGCCTCTGACTTGGCAACATGAATGAATCTTCTTACCATATTTTTCCCAACTGTGTGGATCTAAAGTAGAAAAAAAAAAAAAGAAAGTGGAGAAAGCCTGGGAAGAAACTCTTTTATTCCCTGCTAATTTTTCTGGATCACTAGCCGTGAAAACCCTGTGCAAATTCCCATAGTTGTACTTGTTTTTAAGGATGGAGATAAAGTGAAACTTGTGCCTTAGGATAGAAGACAAACATTACATGATGATAATGGAACATGAATAGTCGAGCCTGGAGACAGTAGATAGAAAGAAAGGGGTCACCAGAGAGCTGGATTAAGACTGAGAAATGACCCCAGAGAATTATGCTGGCAAAAAGTCTTGACCTCAATAGCTAATAGCCGCTGATCTTTATTGACTCCTTAACTCTGTGCCAGATACGCTTCTCAGCCCTTTGCTTGCAGTAGTTACAAACATACGTTTCGTCATTATCATCATCATTACCTTTTAACGATGATGAAACTTTCACAGAAAAATTAAGGAACGTGTCCAGCCTCATACAGCTGGGAATAGACAGGTCCGGCATTCCAACCCCTGCCATCTGGCCCCTGGCCTCTTAAGCATGATGCCGACTGCCCATGTGTGCTTTGCTAGAGCTGCCCTCTGGAAGGAACACTTGTCTCAGTCTTCTCCCTAACCACCCCACTGTAGCTGTGTAACCCTGATGCATGTAGTTAGTGAACCACACTTTGAGAAACATTGGCTGGAGTTTTGAAACCAGAGTAAGCCAGCACTGAAATGAATTCATTGATTATTTGTAGGGTTTCGTAGAAACACGTTTCCCTTACAGTGGCTGCTGCATTGCACTAAGCAATCTTTTTAGTCTGCCCTGTGCTAAATTGCCCTGCGGCTCCCCACAGGGCGGCAAGGACAAATACCCGGGTTGCTAGGCAACGAACTGGCATGAATCTCATTTAAACACATGGAGTTCAATACTGATTTTGAATTCTCCCTCTACACTCTACTTTGACAGCTCTGAGCCTCTTCAGAAAGGCAGTAGGCATTCTTTCCTTTTAAAAATAAGAGTATAGGTGTATTTAGTATCCACTAAAGCACTTCACAGTTATGGTAAACTAACACAAGTCAGAGTTCAGCCACATTCTATATATATATTTTGAACATCCTGTGTTAGAAGTATTACTACCTCATTTTACAGCCTACGAAGCAGGTCCTGAACAATTAAATATTTGCTCAAATACATACAGAACCAGAATTAAGGCCCTGATCTCTCTAACCCCATGCTCCGTGCTCTTACCAACTTTGCTACCTCTGACCCTTTGAAAAATGCCTTTAAACCATGCACTTAATAGCCTGACCTAATGGAGATATTTCCACTGTTCACAAGGGAATATATCCTTCATTTTGACAAGCATTTAACCTTTTTGCCTCAATTTCTCCATCTTTAAGTGAGGATATTAATAGTGCCAATGCTGTGTTTCTAAAAATAAATATAGCAATGGCATGAAAACACTTGGAAAATAACAACTGGGGAACCATGTCTTTATCTGATCCTCATAAATGACTTAAAATCAACATCTATAACCATAAAAAATATGAAACACTTCTGTGATAAAACAAGCACCACTTCCTCCCACTGGGGGTCAGGGGAGCAACTAAAGGGATCTATGAATAGGGTGCAGACTTCTTAAGCAAAACTTCTGTAGCAAAGTTTTCATTTTAATATACACAAAACACCAATTAACACTAAGCTCTCGGTTTGGTCTCTCTTAACAAAGAAGATGAGAGAGCAGAGAACTGAGAATAATACAGTGGCCCAACAGAGAGCAAGGGTCTAGGGACCACTTCACCTGAATGGCTGAGAGAGATACTAAGTACTAAGGTAGCAAGTTACTCTGCCAACAAAGCCCTCTGTAATTTCTAGAAACCAACCTGCAGCAGGAGTAGAATAATGAAAGAGTGAGGAGTAAGACATGAATTCAAGAATCCAAGTCTCACTTTGGTCAAGGCACAAGACACTTGAGGGCTTAGAGTTGTGGAAACATTAATAGAATGGAAGCAAAATATCTATATATACATCTGTATCTGAATATGTCTGTATACACACACATGCACAGAATGATTAGGTACTGTCCTCATCCCGAAAGTACTAAGTTACTGAGGCAAGGACAAGTTTGCATTTTAAGCAGGGTTTCCAGACCAGAAATAGTTGAATTCTCCAGGAAAAATATAAAATAGATAACTAATAAGGACCTATTGTATAGCACAGGGAACTCTATACAATACTCTGTAATGGCTTATGTGGGAAAAGAATCTAAAAAAGAGTGGATATATGTATATGTACAACTGATTCACTTTGCTGTACACCTGAAAGTAATACATTATTGTACATCAACTATACCCCAATAAAAATTCTAAAACAATAATGAAAACAGGACCCAAGACTGAATAGGGAAAACAAACCAGATTCAAAGAAGACAGGATAAATGTTGTTGAAATCTCTAGGCTTCCATAGAAAGTGCACACTAAAAACCAGGAGAAAAAATGGTTGAGATCAGAGCAGGACACCAATTTCATAGAGGCACAGAGTGTTCTGCAGAAAGCTGCAGGACGTTCACAGGTCACACATGCACACACACACACACACACACACACACACACACACACACAGATTCTTTAGCTAACATCTATTGAGGCTGCCTTAGAAGGGAATATGGCATGAATTATTTCCCAAGTTTATTTTACCATGGAGAAATTCTATTTCCCCCCAAGTATCTTGAGAAATATATTTCAGAAATGCCAATGTATTGTAAATCTGATGGAAGGAAATCATCAGGAACTAGGGGCACAATACAGCTCAAGTCAAACAGAATCAGCTCTTGGGTGAACTTTGACATGTATTTCATTAAGGCAGATGGTGAGGAAGAGAAAGGGAATATTAAAGCCTCTGAAAGAGGAAATTAATTGTTTCTTTCTTTTTATGGGCACATCCATTCTTAATTCTTATCATTAGTGTCAAAAGTGTCTACCTTTTCCCGGAGTAAACCTCTTACAATGTTAAGACACAATCCCAGATACACCCAGTGATGGGAGTTCTATAGATTTATCTGCATGCAGCAAATTGTAAGTATAAACAAGGTTAATTTCAAAGTTGGAAGTAAATAATAGTAATCATAAAGCTCAAAGTAACATCATATTCAGCCCTTCAATTTCTCCTCTCAATCCCCTGTCCAATTACCAGATTATGTTTTCTCGTGTCCTAGAGGTAAATGCAAATTCAGTGACTTAAACAAGCTGCCCTTTTAGATACACACAGAAACTGCTACTCCCAGTCTAGCTGGGTGGAGTTGATTATCTTTACAAACGGTTGAATTCTTTATATAGAAAGTTCCTCTCTTGCTGATTTATATTGTTACTGTGGATCACATACAAAGTGTATGAAATAAAGGGCCTTGCCCACTGCATGAAAGATTGGACTGGATTTATTATTCACCAACATTTATCACTTACTAAGCTCCTGATACCACCTGGATGTAACATAGTCAAGGAGCTCAGCACCAGGCGGGAAATCACAGACCTGTGATCAGAGTTTTGCAAAACAACTAACAAGAACCCTTGGAGTATTACTGTAAAATAGAGAAACAAGGTCAGGTTCACATGTTAGAAAAAAACAACTAAAGGCAGACCAGAGAATGGATTGGTTGGCTTGTGGGCATGAGTAACACTGAAGGGAAGTTGGACAGATAGGAGACTTTATTTTAATAGCCCAACTGGGTTAAAGATCTGTGGTAACGTATGGCAGCATGGTTGTGGTGACAGTAAAGAGCTGTGAAGGAGACAGAATTGACAGGAGTTGGTGACGGAAAAGAAAGTGAAGGAGAGGACTATATTGGCAATGACTCCCACGTTTCTGGCTTGGGCTATTAGCCAGATAGTTGTGCCAGTAATTTAAGTAAGGTACCCAGGAGAAAGTACAGATTGCTCAAGCAGGGATGGACGAAGCAAGTCAGGTAATCTCTCCGGCCGACATGCAGAGAGAGATATCCAAGAAGAAGGTACATACATAGGTCTCAACGTAGAAGGAAGGAGTAGGTGCTGGCTCTGGATTTGAAAGTTGAAGCTTTGAGCCTGGAAGAGCTTGCCCAGGAATGCCACGAGGCAGGTCCCTGAGTGACGCTCCCACATAAGGGGCTGGCAAAGAGGGCCCAACACAGGAGGTGGAGATGGAGTGGACCGGGAGGTAGGAAGAAATCAAGGAGAGACTGCTTTCTCAGAATCAACAAACTGTCAATAGCGAGAGTGAGCCAATGGCGTAAAATGCCAAAATGTGTCAAGATTGGGTAATTCAGAGTCATTGGTGGTTCTTTAACAGAGCAGTTTCAGAAGCTTTGATCACAACCCGATTACAGTGGGTTGAACACTGAAGAGATGCAAGATGTGTTATCTTATCGAAGAAGGTGCTAGTATATTGTTGTCCCTCTTCCTTAGAAAGTGCTTTAAGGGTAAACCCAGTAAAACTATTGGAACTCTTCAGGCAGAATAACCTATGCATTCTGAAGTTAAAAATAGCTCAGGAGACTGTTAAATAATGTACCGAAATATTGCTTAATTTATTAAGAAGCAAAATTTTGTAACTATGAAAAACAATATGTGACCAAGTGAGTGTAATAATGAAAATGAATTTCTTCTTCCTCATCTACCATTTGGACCCAGACAAGTGGCATTCAATTCATTCGAGAGAAAATTATAAATAGTCAAGGTAGAAGCTGCATCATGTCGAGAAGTAAAAGAGATTTTAAGCAACGTGGGTCCTAGGCATTTCAAAGAAAATGATGAGGAGAGGAAGGCTGGCCATGATTTCAAATGTATTTCATGCTGCCCCATTTCGTTAACTGAATGAAACATATCTAAAAAGAATGAAATGTTTCTTTTCTGAAGAAAACACAGGGAATTTCATTTGTTCTATGGTTGAAATAATTTTATATGCTTTATGTTTAATTTTGGACTGCAAGTTGTGTACATTGATAAAGAAACCATTCTTTTAACCAAAATGCCTTTGTACTTTATACAAATTGTTTGAATCTCACATGTAGAATAAGGTGCAGTCCATCTTACCCAGAAATAAGAATGAGTCTTTCAGTAAATGATTCTGAGGTGGGTTGTTTTTTTTTTTTTTTTGTATGTATAAATAAATTAAGTAAAAATGAATGCCGTTTTCTGATTCTGAATCATTGGGCAGCAAGTGAGTGATTCTAATACATTTGTTAACTTTAGACCAGAGCACGATAAACATAGTTTTCTTCAATCTAGAAGTAACCCCTCTGCTGTGACATCAGGGGTACATGCACAATTTCAGTTACTGGAAGATATTAGGGAGAATACAACTATAAAAATTTCTCCAAATTAAAAAAAAAATCTTAATCCTTTCTTAATAAAATTAGTGCAAATGAAAGATTTTTGTTTTTGTTTTGAAGAAGGAGGCTCTTAATTCACTAGTGAAGGTCTTGCTGGAAGTTAAGGGACTTTTCACTTTGTGTGTACTTTTTAAAAGTAAATTTATAAGTAAAGCCATATTTATTTTGCAACTTCAAGAATTTAATGGAAAAATGATATCAAAATCTGTTGTCCTGTATATAGTTTAGTCTTAGATGTAATGATTTTTTTCTATCATAGTCAAAACAAAATGGATCACCCTATTTTTTTTTAACACTAAATGTATGACAGTAAAGATAATAAACATACAACTGTTGATTAAGGTAAATTCAAATGCATTTACTCTTTAGTGGCATTAGGATAAAATGTGTATGGAAAACACTGTTGAAAACAATGAAAACAAAATATTTTTGTGTTTCACATTAACCACCTCGAAGAAATTTATTTTCTAGTCTCTCAAATCCCTAGAATAATAGTCTTGTTTCCAAACATGTAAAACGGTTCCCATTCTAAATTGGCCTCCTCTAATCTTCTCCACAATAAAAACCTCCTACAAGGTTTGGTGGTAAGTGTATAAATATAGAAATATAAGTCGGAGACCCTGGAGTATAAAAATTTAAAAAACAACCATCATAAGTTTGAACCTAAAATTTCAGTTTCATTGAATTACAGCCCAGATTTTATGACTTACATGAAAAGAACAAGTAGATCATAATATTATCAAGGTTTTTTTTTTAGTACCATCCATTATTTATGTCCTGACAAAACACTTGTGACATCTAGCTGGGAAATTAGAGTGTAGGTTCCCCAGATTGGGCACAGGTGTGATTTATGAAAGTCTAATTTTAAAGTTTGTTCAGTTGCCTTAGTGCAATGCATTTTGAAAAGACAAACCAAATACCTTGATTCACTTTCAATTTAAAATCAACAAAGGTAGCAATTTAGGCCACTCTATAACTCAGACAAAATAGTTTAAAAATGATTTACACTTATGGTTGGCATTTGATGTGACATTCTGTTTTACATGGTACATGCATATTTATATACATAGTAACACTATCTAATATCAAGTAATATTTTAAAAAACCAGACTCAAAAATCTATTAAATAAGATTGTACCATGATTTCTGAAACTGAATCAGATCTATAGTTACATCATTTATTTTGTCCAAACTCATTTTCATTTCTCTCCCAAGAGTATAGTATAAGTTTTAAAAGATCATTAACTGTTCAGCTTATTTTTATAATACAGAAATTAATGATTGCATTTTAAAGGAATATATAATGTGGTCAAGTTAAATTAAAAAATGTTTTCAGTGCCTTTTCGTTTTTTCTAAAATATCGATGTATTTATTGGGTGACCAATGTCCTGATTTGCAGGAAGTTTCATATTCTACCTGTTGGCCTGGCTAATAGCATCTCCTTTCATTCTGAAGTGCCTCAATGTGGACAATAAATTATTCAGCCACTCTTTCAATACATAATTTATCTGAATTCACTTAACTTCGTGATGCTGCATTTTTTAACATTTATAAAATAGCCGTAATTACTTCTAAACTTTGTAAAGAATGGCATTAATATGAAAATCACCACCATCATTTTACAAATACAGAATTAGTCCCATTGGTGACTAAGGGCCAAAAAGAACACCTTTTGTGGTTACATAAATATTTCTGGCAAGAAAGTAGTCATGTAATTAAATAACCTCTATAGCCAGAAAGAAAAATAATTTTGCATCTAAAAAGCAATCTATTACCTGCTTATTACTCTGTAGCCAGAATCTAATAATCAGCCTTTTTAAGAGATGGACAAATTACATTGCCAAACCTAAATTGCTATTTGAGGTAGGTAACATGATTTGAATTGATTCTGATGATCCTCTAAAGAGGAAGGGAAAAGGGGGAAAATGATATGTTTTGTTTAGAGTATTTTAGGGTACACTTTATAGTTGCCCAATCTTTTCGAAAGTATTTAGATTTTTAGAACTTTTAAGGTGTCTTGTTTAGTTATTTCTAAAGGAAAAGAAAGAATATAGAAGATTCATTCATTCAACACATATATATTGAGTTTCCACTATCAATAAAACCCCATGCTGGAGTTGATACGCTCCCTGCTCTTTTAAAAGGATGTGCCTACTTACGGGAAAGCTGGAGGGTCACCTCAGTTACTAGAGTTCCCTGTGTGAAGCTGGGACCCTAATGCTTTCATTTCATAGGCAGACAGCATGACAAGGACAGAGTCACACTGTCACTCCAGTGGAATGATGCATTTCAAGGCCCCCTCTAGACATTCTGATTCAGTGAATCCCCCGTGGGACCCAGGTACCTGCATTTTAATTAGCAAGCCCCATGGACACAATACAGTTTGGGCAACACTATCTTAATGATTTAAAAGCCTTCGACTAAGTTGAGTTGGCTCAATTTTTTTTGTGTGTCTAAACATATAACAGGCAGAGATGGCAAGATAAAAGCTGAACAAGCAAACATAATAAACGAATAAAATGTGAACCGGGGCATTGCTGTTTGGAAAAATTAACCAGCTCAGCAAATGTTTGCTGGATATTCAGCCTTCATCTTTGAAGCAGACTGTGGAAGTCTCCCTTTCTCAAGGGGATAAGAAGTGGGTAATTTGAAATCAGTGTTGGGAGATAGGTAGTTTTTAGGGGGGAAATGGAACCATTGCCTTACTAAAACAAGCAGAGTTGTAGCCTGTGACTTTGAATTTGCAACAGGTCATTTCAGCTTAGTTTTTGGACAAAGAGGAATTGTAGTCATAATTATAATAGATCTTAATGATCTTCTTAGAGTGAGTGTGTGGGCTGGAACAAAGAATGGAGAATAATTTTCTATGCGTAACATTTCCAAAATGCCTAACTATGTAGGAGAAATGTTTATGTGTCTGTAAAATGCGCTGGCTTTCTCAGAATTGGAGAAATCACAGACTTACAAGGATTCTTAAGGGTCATGTAGTCCAACCCTAATCCTCATCTACCTACCACCAGCTACAAGAAACCTAACAAATAAATTCAGAGGAATTTGATTAAAACAGAATGCTGTGATCATCAGAGCTAAGATAGCTCTCCAAAACTATACTTGAATAAATCAAGAAAAACAAGTTGTTATTATCAACTGTCATGAATGAGATTTATAGATTGAGTCAAACTTGCTGAGAAAACCGATTTTTTAAAAACAAGTATTTGTTAATTACTTACCCTCTGTTAGGTGCTTTATAGGAATCGATCCTAATGAAGGTGGTATTATTTAGACAGATAAAGAAATAGATATTAAATCACTTAATTGAGATCTCACAGTTAATACCAAAATTCAAAACCAGGTTTGTCTGACTCCAAGACAGAAGCAGAAACACCATAGAAAACCTCTGGAATGGTGGTCCAGATGTGATTTTTTTTTAAAGTCTTCAAAGTCTGTAAATATCAAACAACTCATAAATTAGTTGAATGGACTTTTTGAGTCAGACAAATCCAGTTTGAAATCCTACTTCTATCACATGTGGGATCTTGGGCAAAATTCTGAGCCTCTCCTTGCCTCTGTGATCTATAAAATGGGAATATAAAATCTCATGGAGTGCTTATTAAGATTATATGTAAAGCACCTACTAGAACAGTATCTGACAGGCACTTGCCACTGCCAAAACAAAAAAGAGGTAGTTCTTTACTAGGCTGTACTATTATAAGAAATAACCACCTTCATTTTTGGTCAGTGGAATTCAGGATTAACATATCTCAGGTTTGGTTAGGCCTGTGGCATCTCATGAACAGTGTGTGTAATATGTGTGAATGTTTATCATGGTTAAACATAGGTACTATCCATAGCAAGACAGGGCAATAAGACAATGCACATTTGTCCCATCGAAACCTCCAGATTAGGAAGTGTAGCAATAGATACTATGAGAGAGAAATTTCTAATCCAGTCTAATATACTGAGTGTTCAGTTGCTAAATCAGAGATCCTAATAAATAAAATGATTTGACCAAAATCTTGTTGGAATTCAGTACTAGTTCCAGACCAAGAATAAAGCCCTGTAGCTCCTGGTTCAGTGCGGTACCCTCTGTTTGCATTTTTTTTGTAAAGAATATACATTGGTTTGGCAGTTTTTTATCAAGAATCTTTAAAATACTTTGAGTACTCTATCCTAAAAAAATAATCCAAAAAGGGTCAAACTTGGGGGAAAATGGGAGGACCAAATTCATGAAGAAACACTCTGAAGCATTTTTTTCTACAATGGCACAAAATTTGAAGTAGCCATAGTAACTGCTCACTCTGTCCTCTTCTATAAGTCTTTGCTCAAATGTCACCTTCTTTGTAAGACTTACCCTAACCATTCTATTTAAATTGTCCCTCCTTCCCCAACTCTATCCATCCCCCTTCTTCTGCTATATTTTTCCCATGACACTTAGCATTTCCTGATACATTACACAATTTACTTATTTTTGTGTTTGTTGACCAGCTCTTCACAGGGGCACAGTTTTCAAGAGGGCATGAATTTTTGTCCCTTGTTCACTGATGTATTTGCATCACCTGGAAAAACACCGGGCACACAGTATGGGTTCAATAATGTTTATTGACCAAATTAATGAATGGATGGTTTCCAAAACTAAGAGACCAGGTTGGTAAATTAGGGTATGAGACTTTATTCTACTTATTTAAAGTGGTCATAAAACTTAGAAAGCAAAAGTTAAAAAATCTTTAGAATATGCCTTTAAGTGAATAAAAACAATATTCCAATTCAAATATATACTTAGAGGAGAACTAGGTAAAACTATGCACCAGAAAAAAAAAAGATTGAAAGGGAATGCAAAAAAGGGGTGGGTTTTATGCTTTTTGTTTTCCATTTTGTATCGTTTGAGAACTACAGGAAAGTGTAGAGAAAGGAAAGTAAGTGAGAGAGGGTGGGAAAGAACCGTGATCATGAATGCTTTGCCCTCTTGGGTTGGGATGCTGTGTATCTTTGCGCTCTTTGCCTGAATTCCTGGCATCTTTATCGAAAATGAAGATGGAACTTTTTAGCCAGGGAGCATATCAGGGTTCAGTTTTCCTTTTATTTCCAGAAACATGTGGTTTGCACAGTTGGCTCAGGAATTGGCAGGTTAAGAAATTTAATTTTAGCTAAACATTCAGTTTTGTTCACATTCCTCTTCTCCATCCAGAGTCGGTACACATCCCCTGAATCCTCTTTGACTGTTATCCACGTCCATTTGTCTTGTTGCTGTTCTGTTTTTAATCTCTTCTTTCTCCTGTCCCCCTGCCGCCATCCCCCCACTCCTATCTTCGTCCTAGTCTCATGCATTGTTTGCCCTCAGTCCCCATTTGCGTTGTCGGGGTGTTTCCCTGAACAGATAAAGCTATGGTGCTGAGGAAGTTCAAGGCCAGAGAAATCCAGTGCGCCTGAGGACCCCTAACCCTTCTCCCTGCCTTTCCCGTGCATCTTGAGCCAGGTGCCCGCACCCTGTGTTCTCCACCCAGGAGAACACCCTGGGTGTTTCTACACCCCCCCTCTGAGCCACTCCCTCCCACTTTCTGTTTCTGCAAGGACAGTGCCCGTGCTTTCTTTGCTCTAACCCTTCCACACCTTGAGTAATGACTCTCATGAAGAGCTCTCATTTGCTGTCGCCTTCTTTGTTACAAAGACGATCAGAGGTCTTATCTCTCACATTGCAGTAAGTTTATTGCTCCTCATTTTTTCCCACTAATGCTAGAGGACAAGGTCTCCTTATAATCCTGGTGTTGCTGTTTAATCCCCAGATTTACGTAATTTTAGAATCTAAAGGAATCTTAAAACCCAGCTAGTGAAATCCCCATTACCACTCTATGGTCAGTACTGTGCCAGGCACAGGGTCGGTGTTTGGGAAATATTTGCCATGGGTAAATACTGTAAACTCAGCCATCATGAACCACTCTAAGATAATTCTTTTGTGCTATTAACATTGTTTTTTAAAAGTTTTTTGGTCATCTTTTATTCACATATATTTATAAAGTTGATGAATAATCAGGGAGAAGGTTGGGCTCAGAAGGCAATGAGGTAAAACTGAAAAACTCATTTCAAGCTGACAACAGGGTTGATATAAAGAGGAAAAGGATAGGTTACCGATGCGAGAATAAGAAGAAATGGGCTAAAATTATGATGAAAGGATGGCATATAAATAATAACACATTTCACTGCTAAGAACTGTTAAATAAAGGAAGGGTTTCCAAGGAAAGCTGAAAAATGATGGTACTTGAGGTTAGTGACATATCCGGTTATGATTCAGAGGATGATTAAATTAGGCTTTCCTTAATGGAGAAAAATAGAATAAATATGTTAAACGGTTCCTCCTCTAAGAGTCTGGGAAAGGTTAGATTTTCCTTTCACTGGAAAATGAAATGATTATAATGCTCAAGCCCCTTATCTACCTTAAAATTGCTAACATAGCTACCTTAACATTAGCCCGGAGATCATGAGCACTGAATTCACTGTGCTTCTTTATCAGGACAGCTGCTTTTTGAATGATAATTTTTAATTGCCGTTTTTTTCCTTTCAGGCTTGTAAATTTTACAGTTCCCAGTGGTATGTGGTAAACTACAAATATGAACAGTATTCTGGAGACATTCGACAGTTACCTCGGTAAGAACCTATTATGATTACTCCTTGGGTTTTTCCATATATAAGCTATGTTCCCTAAATTCTGCCACTGTTCATGAATACATGTACGTTAATCTAGTATCAAGGTATGTTTTACAAAATTTAAAAGTAAAAGTCATGATGGAACATTTTGTTCAACAATGTATTGCTTGTAACCTCACAGAATTGCGGTGAGAGATACATATACTCATTTAGGTTTTGAACAAAGTTTTAAAGTACCATGTCATTCTTTTGTGAGTTGTCTTTTTCAATAGCAGATACAAGAGAATTTAAAAAGTAAAATTTGGACCAGAAATTTTTTCTGACAATATTCTGTATATAGCATTCAGATTTGCCATTGGTTTCATGTATTTTCACTCCGGGATATCAAAGGGCATGAAAATAAACAACCTCCACAGGAATGATAAATGTCTAAGAAGAGCAAAAAGGAAAAACACACACCTAATATTTTCCGGATTATGGGGAAATAAAGTCTTTAGGAAAAGGTGATATTGTTCTGCAACTGCCCAAATGTCACCTCTATAAAGAATTTGCTCACCTGACCAATGACCTGACCTAGAGTAGTCATTTATTCTGTGTCTGTGTCTCCCACTAAAGTTAAACTCCCCAAAGGGCAGGGACTCTTCCTCGCAGAGTCCCCTGCAGGCCCAGGAGAATGCCTGGCACATAGTAGGTGGGCAATAATTACTTATTGGATAAGTAAACTGAGAGAGTAGCAAATTTTAAAATATAATAATCCTGGATGGGCTTGGAGTTGCTTAAATTCAAAGAACTGCAATGAACTGGAATCTCCCAACACACTGGTTCATCAAACTAAAATGATGCACATCGTCCAGAAAAAACATTTAAGACAGTCAAAAGTTAATTTTTTATTAACACTTCCCTCAAGTGAAACTTTGAGGTCATACACATTGCATCTAACTTTTTAATGGACACATGGTTTAGATTTGGGCACCACTTTCTAAGATTTCCCGTGCCCCCAGAAACATCTTTTCCAGACTGGGATACTTGGAAGTGCTGCGATCAACTCCTGGATGCAGAATTTGAAGTGGAGGGGGTGTTATGGAGTAGCTCTGGGAAGGTGACATTTGGGCTCAGATCTGAAGGAAACGTAGCTACCAGCACTGCAATCTCCAGAAAAGGGTTCCCAGAGGAAACAGCAGGGGCAAAGGCCATGAGGTGGGAACCAGAGTGGTCATTCGAGCAGAATGACAATCAGTGAGGCCGGACCTAAGGGTTGGTGAAACCATGGAACTAGGCAGGGGACCTCGTGGGTCCTGAAAAGGAGCTGGATTTTATTCTCATTGCAACAGAAGACTGTAGAAATTTGTAACCTGGAGTGTGACATGATCTGGTTTACCTCTTTAAGAAATTACCTGCTCTACTCTATGGAGAATGGGACTGTAGCAGTGAGAATTTAAAAAAAGAAAAAAGAAAAAGAGAAGCTGGCCATTTCTTTTGGAGTAGCATTACTGTGAAGAGCAAAAAGCAATGTTCCTCTGAAACAGCAAGTCTTTATTCAAAACAGTGACTGTTAACTTTCACCAAATCTCTGAACGTTCCTTTAGAGTCTGGTCACTCCTAAAAGATAACTCCCTTAAACTTCATGTTGGGAAGGTCTCATCACACCCTAGGCCTTCATGAATAATTATTACATTCAGAATGTTTGGGCCTTAGTAACACACTTTTTGTAGCTGCAATTGAAAAGCAAAGCATTTTTTAACACTGAGACTTCTTCTTTCTGAAAACAGTTCCGAGAAGTGGTTACAACTTGTAAGCCATGTCCAAGCACTTGGAAGACTGCATATAAAGGGAGAGAGTGTAGAAAGAGGTGTTTAGCTGCCATTTGGCATAAATGCCTTCCTGCTGTCCTTAGGTCTATTGAAATCTTTAATGGCTTTATCCCCAAACACTGTTCATCTTTTCTTGTATTCGTGATGCCATAAAGAAAAATAAATTAATTAAAAAATTCACATGCACGATATTCTTCCTCTATGAAAACCATAGAGAAGGCACCTCCAGTCAGAACAGGGTCTGGATATCACTGTTGAATTGGAATTCTTGTAGAGCACGAGAAGAAATCTCATGAGAAGAAATGCAAAAGTAACCAAAATATTGCTGAAAATTTCCCTGACTTTAACTAAAGGATGTGGAAGTTGATACCAAGAAAGGGAAGCATAAGACTGCCGCTAAGTAAGAAACTGTAATGAACTCTATCTGATATGTTCAAAATGAAAATCAGAAGTTCTAGAATAATCCTCATGTATCCCCTGAACGAATGAAGACTGTAACATTGAATAGTAAAACTATTTTTTAAATGATTTTACAAAGCTAAGCACTCCCCACTAAAGACTACACATATTTAGGTCAGTAGTGGGAACATAATTTACTTGGGCCTTCTGAGACTATTAGAAGTAAATCATTTTCATACCTCCTGGATTAGAAGAATTCTCCTATATCTGCTACCAATTTAAACTGATCATTTCTTTTTATGGATTGCTGAGGCTTTAAAATAAAAACTTGGAATTATGGGGAAGTGAAAAAAGATATGTGTTTATCTCCCTCATTTTTAGTCTTTAAATTTAAAATTGTGCTATTATTCAATCTTAAAAACCTCATTTTTTTAGTGTCTGTTCATAGGAAGATATTGGAGAGAGACTTTATTTCAGGCTAGAATGTAAAATGTAAAGACTTCACACATTAGAAATAAAAACTGGCACTGAAATTTGTGTTCCTAGGAAACAAGAATGTCATAAAAAAAAAGTATGATGTCAAAGGAGCCAAGAATATACAATGGGGAAAGGATAGTCTCTTCAATAAACATTGGGAAAGCTGACAGCCACAAGTAAAAGAATGAAACCAGACTACTATCTTACACCATACATGAAATTAACTAAAAATGTATTTACTACTTGAGTATAAGACCAGAAGCCATAAACTCCTGGGAAAAAACATAGGTAATAAGCTCCTTGACATTGGTTTTGGCAATGATTTTTTGGATCTGACTCCAAAAGCAAAGGCAACAAAAGCAAAAATAAACAAATGAGACTACATCAAATTAAAAAGCTTCTGCACAACAAAGGAAATCATCAAAAAAATGAAAAGCAAGCCACTGAATGGGAGAAATATTTGCAAATCATATACCTGATAAGGGGTTAATACGTAAAATATACAAAGAACTCGTACAACTCAATGGCAAAAAAAAAAAAAAAAAGCCAACAACGATCTCATTAAAAAATAGGCAGAGGATCTGAATAGACATTTTCCCAGAGGAGACATACAGATGGCCAATGGTACGTGAAAAGATGCTCAATATCACTAATCACCAGGGAAATGCAAATCAAAACCACAATGAATTATCTCCTCACACCTGTTAGAATGGCTATTATCAAAACAACCAGAGATAACAAGTGTTGGTAAGGATGTGGAGAAAAGGGAACCCTTGTGCACTCTTGGTGGAAACATAAACTGGTGTAGCCACTACGAAAAACAGTATGGAGATTCCTCAAAAAATTAAAAATGGAACTACCATATGATTCAGCAATTCCACTTCTGGGTATTTATTCGAAGAAAACAAAAACACTAATTCGAAAAGATATACACACCCCCATGTTCATTACAGCATTATTTAAACTAGCCAAGATACAGAAACAACTTAAGTGTCCACTGATGGATGAAAATGTGGCATATATACACAATGGAATACTATTCGGTGATAAAAAAAAATGAAATCTTGCCATTTTCGACGACATGCGTGGACCTGAAAGGCACCATGCTGAGTGAAATAAGTCAGAGAAAGACAAAAGCCGTATGATCTCACTCATATGTGGAATTTAAAAACAAAAAACAAAACCAGAAAAAAAAAATAGCAAGCTCACAGATACAGAGAACAGACTGATAGTTGTCAGAGGTGGGGTGAAGGGGATCAAAAAGGTACAAACTTCCAGTTATAAAATAAATAAGTCATGGGAATGGAACGTACAGCTTGGTGACTAGAGTTAACCATACTGTATCAAATATTTGAAAGTTGCCAAGAGAGTAGATCTTAAAAGTCCTCATCACACACACAAAAAATTCTTAGTAGCTATGCATGGTAACGATGTGAACTAGACTTATTGTGGTGATTATTTCACAGTATGTACAAATACAGAATCAATATTTTGTACACCTAAAACTAGCATAATGTCATCTGTCAATTATTCCTCAATTTAAAAAATGTGAAACAAACAAGAAAATATGATGCCACAGATTTCATTAATCCACAGGCTAAAATACAGAGATATATGGCATACTTAAAAGTTTTACCACAGCTGGGTGGATATAAAGAAGAAAATTTCATAGAGTATATTTTGTGATAGATAGAAGATCAATTAAAATGGAACCTGTATAGTTGGACTGATTTGGAACCGAATTTTTTTTAAATAAAAGAACACTTCTTGAGTGTCGACAGTGAGCCAGAATGTGCTGGGTGCCATATGTACATTATCTCATTTAACACGCACGACCCCACGGAGTAGGAACTGTTTCCCCTGTTGTATAAAGGAATGCAGAGCATCGAGAGGGTTAGTAACTTGCCCCCAACCTCACTCCACTCAAGTATCCCCACACTTCTTATATGAGGTATAGGAGGTAATTTGGGTGTAGAAATGAGAAATAAGACTGACCAGAAATGACAACTAATGTTGGGTCCAAACACCGGAAGGTGAGGCCCCTGCAGAGCCCTCCGTCTCTGGAACCCAAAGGCCCTTAGAGACCCACAGTGGTCTTGGGGGGAGAATTTTACCTTCAGCAGCCAGAGGTGCTTATCTTTTAATGACCTCCAGAAGAGAGAAAGGTCATGCTTAATGGCGCTGCAGATATGAGACTGAGTAGTGATGATGGTTACTTAAAGAGAAGGAGGCAGTGCCCTGTGGGTCAGTGGGAAGAGGGACGGGAAAGAAGAGCTCTCATTAGCCCCCACGTCTAAACCCTCCGCCAAGCGTGCTCCAGGGCATTTTCTTACAAGGCTGACCTCCCCTCCTGTCTCTCTCCCTCCCTCACT
The DNA here is from genome assembly GCF_028023285.1 of Balaenoptera ricei. NCBI lineage: Eukaryota > Metazoa > Chordata > Mammalia > Artiodactyla > Balaenopteridae > Balaenoptera > Balaenoptera ricei. Next base: position 108,494,918 of record NC_082645.1, on the reverse strand, counting down.
GTGCTCCAGCCCGACCAGCGGTCCACTCTTGGATGCTGCAAGCTTGATCCTTCCTCAAGACCTTTGCTCGCCATTCCCTGTGCCAGAATGATCTTCCCCCAGATCATCACATGGCCGGCTTCTTCTCATTCTCAACCAAAATGGCCATCTGTGACCACCCTTTCTAAACCTGGCTTCTGCCACCCCTACCTGGATCACTCTTTTCTCTTCTCCTCTTTAATTTTCTTCCCAACCATTTTCATCCAGGGAAATTACCTTGTTTATTTATGCTTAATTACCGACTCTCTCCTCCCTTAGAAGGCGAGCTTACTCAGCTTGGGGATTTATCTTCCGATACGTGGTTGTCATTATTGCAGGTCTTCTATGTGACAGGTACTATCTGGAAACTGGATCATTTAGTGATGAGAAGGAATAGCCTCCAAGAATTAACACAGCTCTCAACTCACAGTGAATTTGATCAAGCAAACAGATTTAAGAAAAGCCAGCAACGAAAAAGCATGCACATTCACCCATCCCACACCGCTAGATATGACCTAAATTGACACTCCCTGGTCTGCACATTTTTTTTTGATGAACAATAAGGTCTGCATGAATATGACTAAGGATTAATGTAGTTGGTTGAGTTTTGCTAGTGACCTCATTGGTCTTATCTATCATATCTTATGATTTATTTTTGAGTCATAATACTTAAGTGAACTGAAAAGGAAAACTTAAAGAAAATTTGGTTTTATGCAAGAGTTTGGAGACCTCACAAATTGTAATATTGTAACATTTGGGAAATTTAAAAAAATTTTTTTAGTATTTGTATGAAGCCGCCTTCTCTCTTTTCAAAATCATCTGTCCTTCAAAAATACCAGGGGAAAGTTCTTGAGAAATTCATACTCACTATTTTCTTTGAGAATAGTTATATATTTTTTTGCACAATTTCTTAACATTTTGCTTAGTATTAAAAAAAATTCAGGAGACATCATTTTTCTTCAACACCTTTAAAAAAATCCCCCCTATATTTTATCATGCAAATTTTCAAACATACAAAAAATGTTGGAAAACTTATACAAGGAACACCCATATTTTCACCATCTAGAATGTATCTTTTACATTTTGCTGTATGTATTTTATGACATTATCCCTCCATCCACCCATCCCTCTTGCCATCCACCAGACCATCTTATATTTTGATCATTTCAAAGTGAGTTTAAAGTACCAACACACTGTCTGCTGCCTTTCTAAACACTTTAGAATGCATACCGTTAACTAGAAACATATATGTTTACAGTTTACTATTTTTTTCTTTTGAGGGAAACTTTAGGAGGTGAGACAAGTTGTAAGTGAGCCACTGGATGACTTTGACTGTGCATACACCTGCGCACCTGAAACCCCTACTGACATAAGGGATGTTATCATCACCTTCAAAGAGTTCATTGCTACCCCTCCCTGGTCAGTCCTCACCCCTACTTCCCTCTCTCCCCAGAGACAACCACTGTTCTGATTCTCTTCACCACGGATTAGTATTACATATTCTAGAACTTCATAACATTGGAATCATGCCATATGTATTCCTGTGTTTCTGACTTCTTTGACTCAGCATGATGTTTTGAGTGATATCCACATTGTTGCATGTATCAGTAGCTCCCGTCCCCTTCTGAGTAACATTCCTTTTGTGTGTGGATCTACTATAGTTTGTTTAGCCATTCTCCTGTCGACACAGCATTTTCAGCTGAGTTGTGCGTAACTCACTTTAAAATCATGGACTTTTGTGAAACTTTGGCTATCATTTATAGGCTATCTCAGTTCCTATTTTCAATTCTCTGATGGAAGATTTGTGGAAAAACCCTCACAAGTATTTAACCTTATACACTGAGATTCATGAAAACCCTATTTTGTTTCCTTAATTGTTTATTTCATTGTTAGTTTGAAAGGCTGTTCCTTCTCTCCTTTCTTTACACTTTTATAATTATCTTTGCAGAAATGAGAGTTGGACTGTGGAACATGGACTCTATTGCAAGCCACAATTATCAAGAACAAATGCCTATAAAATTATTCTTTTGTAAGAAAGAAAAGAAAGGATAAACCATGCTGGCAAAAGAGGACAGAGCAAAGAATTAAGAAACAAATAGAACTGTCTCAAGGTCAAAGGGAGACGGGCAGGAAAGGACGAGCATATAATTTAGGGCCACCCCGGAGCCAAACATTGACCTTCCAGTTCAAGTTTGTCTTTGCTGCCTCATCCTCAGTTTTCCCTACTCATCCCTTTATCTTTCACGTAGGATGTTTCCTTAATAGTGCCTTTACTGCCCTGCCATCATTTTAAGAATCCTGGAACACTCATGTCTCCTCCTCTGCAGACAAAATACTTTGAGTAATTGCTCTGAAATAAGCCCTTTGAACCTGCCTCTGAATCTCAGGCAGTGTGTCACCTCTTGAAGGAGCAAGGGTTGAGGAAAGGGTTGTGTTTAAGCGCTTTATTTTGCCAGTCAAATGAAAAGGCAAAAGGAACTGCTTCTGGTTCAAGGAGTGTCAAGATGTTGTTAAGGAGAAGAGGAGTATTTTTGGTGGGATGGGGAGAATTTCCCAGTGGTCCCAAAATAACAGTGTGATCTGTTACCTGTTCTGCCTTCATATAAGGTTGACCCTAACCAAGAGAGGCAGAACAAGTTAACATCAGTGGCAGCTGGCACAAACTTGAGTATCTCTAAGGTTCTGCAAGAAGGAGAAAGAACTACAGGTACACCAGGATCCTTTGCAAGAGAAAAATGGCTGCAATCATACTTAACATGCTTATGAAAGATGGTTTGGACTAATCTGTCCTTAATACAGGAAGTATCGTCTCAGAGATAAGGCTTCTGACCCCATCTCTTTCACTGTGTGTTTATGTGAGTAACTGTTATGGACTTTGTTTTCTTCTCAGCAAAATAGCAAGATTAGACTAGATGTGGATTCCCAGTATTTGTGTCCAGAAGTCCGATTATATGCATATACATTTGAATAAAAAGCAATATGTTACTTAGTACATATTTAGACTTCAGTACAAAATCTCTGTTATCTTGGTATATATTTTTGAGCTTGCAAATAAATCATGGATGAGGAAGGTTGTATTATATATTAATATGTTTTTGAAATTTGGACTAACACATACCCATGCAAGTAAATTCAAACACATTAATTAACAAGTATTTATTGATGACTTACCCTTACCATGTGTCTGAACCTGTTGTGATGATAACCTCAAAATACACATTTCCTACCACTCTTCTTTCAAGCCTCTGGCTTTGAAATAAAGCTGTTACCATCTGCAACTACTTATATATGGGTCTTGGGATGTCCTATCAAGACTGTGGAACCGAAACAAAATAGAGAAATAAATTAGAATTAGGACTGAAGTGAGACTGTAGATATCATTTATAACACTCAATATCAAGTACTTTGTACCCCAGAATAGCTTTATTTTTATTAGTTATGAATTTTAGTAGCAAGGGACTTTCATTAATTTGAATTTATAGGATAAATTCACAATAATAAGATACTTTTTAAAAACCTATTTAACATATTGGAGGTGCCTCTTAGGATTTTGATCACCAAAAATGTGTCCTACTGCTAAAAAGAACATCGCCAAGATGCCTTCCAAAAACAAAATTTTAAGTTATACCTTTTCATATTATCTCACTTCTGTGATATCCTTGTTCACCTTGCCTCTCAATAATTCAGTCAGCAAATGCATATTGATCATGTCTACAACAGGAAAGAAAAAAGCTGAGTGAGATGTAGATGGGACTTCATTAGAGTCACTGGTTTCAAGAAATGTATAATCTGCTGGAGGGCTAAGACAGGCGACCAAATAACAGAACCAGGAGAGCATCATAAGAGACGTACGCTCAGCATCTACAGGAAGACAGTCCTAATTCTGTAGATCCAGGATACCTTCATGGAAATGACTTTGGGAGCACAAACTCTTACCAGGTTACAATGGAATATTGTTCAGCCTTAAAAAGGAATGAAATCCTGATACACTCCCCAACATGAATGAACCTTGAAGACATTATGCTAAGTGAAATAAGCCAGCCACAAAAAAGACAAATATTGCATGACTCCACTCGTATGAAGTACCAAGAATAGTTCATTTCATAGAGATAGAAAGTAGAATGATAACCCAGGGCTGGGGAAAGGGAAAAATGGGGAATTATTGTTTAATGGGTACAGAGTCAGTTTGGGAATAAAAATGGTCTGGAGATGGACAGTGGTGATGGTTGTACAGTGTGAATCTACTTAATGCTACTGAACTGTGCACTTAAAAACAGTTAAAATAGTAATTCTTCTGTTATGTATATTTTACCACAATAGAAAAAACTTTGATCAGGTATGGAGGGTGTGGTTCTGATCTCAGGCTTTTCTACAATTTAATAGTGAGGACGGTGTTCTTTTTGTGCTCTTTCTCTGCTATGAACTGGGAATGGGCATTTCTATGTCTTTCAGAAGGAGGGTACAGAATATTTTGAATCCGTTTGAATCCACTGAATCCCTATGTGAATGCACGGCTTGGTGATTTTATGAGTACATATATAATATATATATATGTGTGTGTGTACATATACATATACACATGTATGTATAGACATATATGAATACATATAAAGAGTCCTTGGTCATTCACCGTGCTATCTGGAACACCATCAACATAGGAAACCATTTGTAATGGGAATACTGAATGTGCCCCTGGGCTTTTTTCTCAATAGTCAAATTCTGAGATTGCTTCTACATAATAAAATCATTCTAAAGAAAACAAATCTCCCATGCCAATTCTCTGTGTAGGATTTCTAGTTAGGTATAAAGGAATGCCTGAATTGTGGATGATACTGTCTGGTTTCCATTCAACCATGTGTTATGAGATAGAATCAAGCCAAGGAAAGTTTATTTCTGTCTTATTTTACCATTTCTGGAGCCAAGTGTACGCTCTTGCTCCTCTGGGCTGGTCAGTGATGCTCTAAGAGGCTTTTCTGTGCTACCATGGAAATCCCCAAAGTGAGCACAATTGCTGCTAAGTCACGTTGGTGCAGGCTTTGGGGAGAGGCCAAGGTTAGGGGAGCAGCGCAGCCTGGTGGCCAGAGCCCTGGGTGGTTCTTCAAATGACTGTCCTGTAGCCTTGGACATGTCACATAAAGGCAAAGGGAAAAAAAAAAAAAAAAGATAATGAAAATATCAGTACTTTATATTCCACTTCAAAATGTGGAGGAAGGAAAATATAAATCACCAAGCCCTTAAAATCATCCCACTTACCTTCATCTAATTAAAAAGGACATGTGTAAATCTGTACAAATAGTAACTCTGTGGTTTAAAATGGAGATTTATTTACTGGAGATGAGATATAATGGTGTAGGGGGAAAGTTAATACTTCCAAAGGAAATGGATCCCTCACGAGATTATATTATTTTATAAAAATGTGTAAGAAAGCCACCACAATAGCTGTTTCCCAGCTGAAAGCAATGTCTCAAATGACAAATCAGAATCTTTTTTTTTTTAATATCAGAGCAGAATACAAACCGGAGAAACTTCCTTCACATTCCTTTGAGGTTGACCATGAAGATGCTGATAAGGATGAAGTAAGTAAATGGTTGAAAGTGAAATGTTTAAAACATGAGGATAATTAGCTCCTGTCTTTCACTAGCGTGTTTCAAATTCAGACCAGTTTCTCCTAAAGCTGCAGTAGCTGTTGGTGTGAAGGCTTTTAGATAAAATGAATCACGTGTGTTTTGAAATTGAACATGATTTTTTAAGATGAGTCAAAGAGAGAAAAAGGAGTCTCGTTTTTAAGTGCAGTGTCTAAGATCTGGGATTCACAAAAGATGGCTGTAATGCTAATGATGCCTTCTGTACAGGATACCACTTCTCACTCATCCTCCAAGGGCGGAGGGGGAATGGGAGGAACCGGAGTTTTCAAGTCTGGCTGGCTCTACAAGGGGAATTTTAACAGCACCGTGAATAATACCGTTACTGTTCGGGTAAGGAGACATCAAGACTCATCTTTGTTTCTGCCACCTTTCTTCACACCCTCCTCCACTTCGGTCACAGAACAGAGGAGAGCCATTTGCATTGAGTTTGTTTTTCGTGTCATATTTTATTTATGAGAAAGGAGGACGTTCTTCTCTAGAACAGTGCCCTAGAAATGTAGCACTCTTGAAGGAATTAGAAGTAGTCTTAATTTCTGTGAATTTGAACTACCTCCTTATATTTTATTCCCTTTATTTAGTCATTCAAAAAGCGCTTCTTCCAGCTGACTCAGTTGCCAGATAATTCCTACATCATGAATTTTTACAAAGATGAAAAAATATCCAAAGAACCCAAAGGTTGCATCTTTTTGGATTCCTGTACAGGTGTGGTGCAGGTGAGTAGAAATCTCTTTTCCCACGAGTTTTTTTAATCAAAAAGTGTGTTCATCCAATCATTATTCATTCATTCCAAAAATATGTATGGAGTATCTGATATGAGCCGTGAACTGTTTCAAACTCCAAGGATTCAGTGGAGAGCAAGGCAGCCTAGATACCTGCTTTCACAAAACTCATTTCAATAAAGTAAGGAAAACAGAAAATACGTAAAGAAAGAAATAAACAGAGTGGAATGATTGGTAAAATCTGGAATAAAGAAAATAAACAGGGTTACAGAAGGTAGAGAGACGATGGTGAGGTTGCAAAGGAATCTTTATGCTCCAGAAGTGAGAAAAACATTTATGAAGATAAAATATTTGATCTAGAGATTAAAGAATATGCAGGGGCAGCAAGTGCAAAGGTCCTGAGGCAAGAGCAAGTCTGCTGTACTCAAGGCAAAGAGGAAAATGACCACCTGCATGGCTGTAGTGTAGAGATCCACCAAGCCAAAGAATTCAGTAAGATTACATGTAAATCACATAGTTCAAAGTAGGCTCTTCATGAATGTTGTCTTTATTATTAGGTAATAAATAATAAGATAGTAAATTTACCGTGTATAAATGCATCATCCTTCTTCGAAGAGCAGGTTTCTTCAAAGGCAAGGATTACATTGATTCTCAAGAGTTAATCTCAGAAACAGACACAGTGCCTGCTGTAACAGACAATGCTGTTCTGCAAAGCCTTGGTCCTCAAATTATTGTCCTTAGTATTAAGTTTGACATGGACCACGGTGGCAAAGGGAAGCAAAATATATCCATAGGCCTCACTTGGACATCTTATTTTCAAAAATTTTATTCTTTCTACTCTGATGAAATAGCTATCCTTATTCTCTCTCATGTAAAAATTGAAGCAATCAAGTGTTTTAGCAGTCTTCCCTCAAATTTCACATTAAGATGCTGGCCCATTTAGGTTGAGGACTCTATTCTTGGTCACAGGCCACTAGGAACAATTCTTTACCTTATCACCAAACCACCGGCATTCACATAACTTGCTACATGGCTGAGATTACATTTCGGATTAATACCAGGGGCACTCAGATGTGTGAATGCAAAATAGAGTTCTCTTTAGTCACTCAAGCCTAGATTATTTCTGGATGGTTTATCCGTTAAAATCTGGAATTTCTCCAGAAAGTAATAATGCTGCACTTTAAAAGGAAAGAATTAATTAAGTGTTGCTGAGTCCTCCACTAGAAATGAAAGCTAACTGCTTTATAACACAGATGCCAACTTTCCTTATGGAAAGGGCAATAAGGATCTTAGTGGAGGGTGAAGATAGTTTTCTATTGTTGGTCACAAAGGAGACTCTTTGGCTTTAGAAATATGAAATAATACTTTAGCAATAGGTTAAAGATCAATAACTACATTTTACAGACATTGAGCTGAAAAACTTTTTTCTTTTCTATTTGTACTTCCAAATTTGCTCTAGCAAATGAGTCATCATCTTCTAAGAAGTATCATTGTAGCCCTTGTTAGCTATTAAGTTTGCAGAGATATGAATTATTATTTTTTTAAACATCTTTATTGAAGTATAATTGCCTTACAATGGTGTGTTAGCTTCTGCTTTATAACAAAGTGAATCAGTTATACATATACAATATGTTCCCATATCTCTTCCCTCTTGCATCTCCCTCCCTCCCACCCTCCCCATCCCACCCCTCTAGGTGGTCACAAAGCACCGAGCTGATCTCCCTGTGCTATGCGGCTGCTTCCCACTAGCTATCTATTTTACATTTGGTAGTGTATATATGTACATGACACTCTCTTACCCTGTCACATCTCACCCCACCCCCTCCCCATATCCTCAAGTCCATTCTCTGGTAGGTCTGTGTCTTTATTCCCGTCTTGCCACTAGGTTCTTCATGGCCTTTTTTTTTTTTTTTCCTTAGATTCCGTATATATGTGTTAGCATACTGTATTTGTTTTTCTCTTTCTGACTTACTTCACTCTGTATGACAGACTCTAACTCCATCCACCTCATTACAAATACCTCCATTTCATTTCTTTTTATAGCTGAGTAATATTCCATTGTATATATGTGCCACATCTTCTTTATCCATTCATCTGTAAATGGACATTTAGGTTTCTTCCATGTCCTGGCTATTGTAAATAGAGCTGCAATGAACATTTTGGTACATGACTCTTTTTGACCTATGGTTTTCTCAGGGTATATGCCCAGTAGTGGGATTGCTGGGTCGTATGGTAGTTCTATTTGTAGTTTTTTAAGGAACCTCCATACTGTTCTCCATAGTGGCTGTATCAATTTACATTCCCACCAACAGTGCAAGAGGGTTCCCTTTCCTCCACACCCTCTCCAGCATTTATTGTTTCTAGATTTTTTGATGATGACCATTCTGACCGGTGTGAGATGATATCTCATTGTAGTTTTGATTTGCATTTCTCTAATGATTAATGATGTTGAGCATTCTTTCATGTGTCTGTAGGCCATCTGTATATCTTCTTTGGAGAAATGTCTATTTAGGTCTTCTGCCCATTTTTGGATTGGGTTGTTCGTTTTTTTGTTATTGAGCTGCATGAGCTGCTTGTAAATCTTGGAGATTAATCCTTTGTCAGTTGCTTCATTTGCAAATATTTTCTCCCATTCTGATGGTTGTCTTTTGGTCTTGTTTATGGTTTCCTTTGCTGTGCAAAAGCTTTTAAGTTTCATTAGGTCCCATTTGTTTATTTGTGTTCTTATTTCCGTTTCTCTGGGAGCTGGGTCAAAAAGAATCTTGCTGTGATGTATGTCATAGAGTGTTCTGCCTATGTTTTCCTCTAAGAGTTTGATAGTGTCTGCCCTTACACTTAGGTCTTTAATCCATTTTGAGTTTATTTTTGTGCATGGTGTCAGGGAGTGTTCTAATTTCATACTTTTACATGTAGCTGTCCAATTTTCCCAGCACCACTTATTGAAGAGGCTGTCTTTTCTCCACTGTATATGCTTGCCTTCTTTATCAAAGATAAGGTGACCATATGTGTGTGGGTTTATCTCTGGGCTTTCTATCCTGTTCCATTGATCTATATTTCTGTTTTTGTGCCAGTACCAAACTGTCTTGATTACTGAAGCTTTGTAATATAGTCTGAAGTCAGGGAGCCTGATTCCCCCAGCTCCATTTTTCGTTCTCAAGATTGCTTTGGCTATTCGGGGTCTTTTGTGTTTCCATACAAATTGTGAAATTTTTTGTTCTAGTTCTGTGAAAAATGCCAGTGGTAGTTTGATAGGGATTGCATTGAATCTGTTGATTGCTTCGGGTAGTAGTGTCATTTTCACAATGTTGATTCTTCCAATCCAGGAACATGGTATATCTCTCCATCTATTTGTATCATCTTTAATTTCTTTCATCAGTGTCTTATAATTTTCTGTATACAGGTCTTTTGTCTCCTTAGGTAGGTTTATTCCTAGATATTTTATTCTTTTTGTTGCAATGGTAAACGGGAGTGTTTTCTTAATTTCACTTTCAGATTTTTCGTCATTAGTGTATAGAAATGCAAGAGATTTCTGTGCATTAATTTTGTATCCTGCTACTTTACCCAATTCATTGATTAGCTCTAGGAGTTTTCTGGTAGCATCTTTAGGATTCTCTATGTATAGTATCATGTCATCTGCACACAGTGACAGCTTTACTTCTTCTTTTCCGATTTGGATTCCTTTTATTTCTTTGTCTTCTCTGATTGCTGTGGCTAACACTTCCAAAACTATGTTGAATAATAGTGGTGAGAGTGGGCAACCTTGTCTTGTTCCTGATCTTAGTGGAAATGGTTTCAGTTTTTCACCATTGAGGACAATGTTGGCTGTGGGTTTGTCATATATGGCCTTTATTATGTTGAGGAAAGTTCCCTCTATTCCTACTTTCTGCAGGGCTTTTATCATAAATGGGTGTTGAATTTTGTCAAAAGCTTTCTCTGCATCTATTGAGATGATCATATGGTTTTTCCCCTTCAATTTGTTAATATGGTGTATCACATTGATTGATTTACGTATGTTGAAGAATCCTTGCATTCCTGGGATAAACCCCACTTGATCATGGTGTATGATCCTTTTAATGTGCTGTTGGATTCTGTTTGCTAGTATTTTGTTGAGGATTTTTGCATCTATGTTCATCAGTGATATTGGCCTGTAGTTTTCTTTCTTTGTGACATCTTTGTCTGGTTTTGGTATCAGGGTGATGGTGGCCTCGTAGAATGAGTTGGGGAGTGTTCCTCCCTCTGCAATATTTTGGAAGAGTTTGAGAAGGATAGGTGTTAGCTCTTCTCTAAATGTTTGATAGAATTCACCTGTGAAGCCATCTGGTCCTGGGCTTTTGTTTGTTGGAAGGTTTTTAATCACAGTTTCAATTTCAGTGCTTGTGCTTGGTCTGTTCATATTTTCTATTTCTTCCTGGTTCAGTCTTGGCAGTTTGTGCATTTCTAAGAATCTGTCCATTTCTTCCAGGTTGTCCATTTTATTGGCATAGAGTTGCTTGTAGTAATCTCTCATGATCGTTTGTATTTCTGCAGTGTCAGTGGTTACTTCTCCTTTTTCATTTCTAATTCTATTGATTTGAGTCTTCTCCCTTTTTCTCTTGATGAGTCTGGCTAATGGTTTATCAATTTTGTTTATCTTCTCAAAGAACCAGCTTTTAGTTCCATTGATTTTTTTTTTTTTTTTTTTTTTAAGAAATTTGACCTCAAACCTCTCCCCCACTTATATGCTTCCCAGTTGCCTCATTGGTTTATTTATTTATTTATTTAATTGATTGATTGATTGATTGATTGATTGCTGTGCTGGGTCTTCGTTTCTGTGAGAGGGCTTTCTCCAGTTGCGGCAAGTGGGGGCCATTCTTCATCGCGGTGCGCGGGCCTCTCACTATCGCGGCCTCTCTTGTTGCGGAGCACAGGCTCCAGACGCGCAGGCTCAGTAATTGTGGCTCACGGGCCCAGCTGCTCCGCGGCATGTGGGATCTTCCCAGACCAGGGCGCGAACCCGTGTCTCCTGCATTAGCAGGCAGATTCTCAACCACTACGCCACCAGGGAAGCCCCCAGTTCCATTGATTTTTGCTATTGTTTCCTTCATTTCTTTTTCATTTATTTCTGACCTAATCTTTATGATTTCTTTCCTTCTGCTGGCTTTGGGGGTTTTTTGTTCTTCTTTCTCTAATTGCTTTAGGTGCAAGGTTAGGTTGTTTATTCGAGATGTTTCCTGTTTCTTGAGGTAGGCTTGTATTGCTATAAACTTCCCTCTTAGCACTGCTTTTGCTGCGTCCCATAGGTTTTGGGTCGTCGTATCTCCATTGTCATTTGTTTCTAGGTATTTTTTGATTTCCCCTTTGATTTCTTCAGTGATCACTTCGTTATTAAGTAGTGTATTGTGTAGCCTCCATGTGTTTGTATTTTTTACAGATCTCTTCCTGTAATTGATATCTAGTCTCATAGCGTTGTGGTCGGAAAAGCTACTTGATACGATTTCAATTTTCTTAAATTTACCAAGGCTTGATTTGTGACCCAAGATATGATCTATCCTGGAGAATGTTCCATGAGCACTTGAGAAAAATGTGTATTCTGTTGTTTTTGGGTGGAATGTCCTATAAATATCAATTAAGTCCATCTTGTTTAATGTATCATTTAAAGCTTGTGTTTCCTTATTTATTTTCATTTTGGATGATCTGTCCATTGGTGAAAGTGGGGTGTTAAAGTCCCCTACTATGATTGTGTTGCTGTCGATTTCCCCTTTTGTGGCTGTTAGTATTTGCCTTATGTATTGAGGTGCTCCTATGTTGGGTGCATAAATATTTACAATTGTTATACCTTCCTCTTGGATCGATCCCTTGATCATTATCTAGTGTCCTTCTTTGTCTCTTGTAATAGTCTTTATTTTAAAGTCTATTTTGTCTGATATGAGAATTGCTACTCGAGCTTTCTTTTGATTTCCATTTGCATGGAATATCTTTTTCCATCCCCGCACTTTCAGTCTGTATGTGTCTCTAGGTCTGAAGTGGGTCTCTTGTAGACAGCATATATATGGGTCTTGTTTTTGTATCCATTCAGCCAGCCTGTGTCTTTTGGTGGGAGCATTTAATCCATTTACATTCAAGGTAATTATCGATATGTATGTTCCTATTCCCATTTTCTTAAATGTTTTGGGTTTGTTATTGTAGGTGTTTTCCTTCTCTTGTGTTTCTTGCCTAGAGAAGTTCCTTTAGCATTTGTTGTAAAGCTGATTTGGTGGTGCTGAACTCTCTCAGCTTTTGCTTGTCTGTAAAGGTTTTAATTTCTCCATCACATCTGAATGAGATCCTTGCTGGGTAGAGTAATCTTGGTTGTAGGTTTTTCTCCTTCCTCACTTTATGTATATCCTGCCACTGCCTTCTGGCTTGCAGAGTTTCTGCTGAAAGATCAGCTGTTAACCTTATGGGGATTCCCTTGTGTGTTATTTGTTTTTTTTCCCTTGCTGCTTTTAATATGTTTTCCTTATATTTAATTTTTGACAGTTTGATTAATATGTGTCTTGGCGTGTTTCTCCTTGGGTTTATCCTGTATGGGACTCTCTGTGCTTCCAGGATTTGGTTAACTATTTCCTTTCCCATATTAGGGAAGTTTTCAACTATAATCACTTCAAATATTTTCTCAGTCCCTTTCTTTTTCTCTTCTTCTTCTGGGACCCCTATAATTCGAATGTTGGTGCGTTTAATGTTGTCCCAGAGGTCTCTGAGACTGTCCTCAGTTCTTTTCATTCTTTTTTCTTTATCCTGCTCTGCAGTAGTTATTTCCACCATTTTATCTTCCAGGTCACTTATCCTTTCTTCTGCCTCAGTTATTCTACTATTGATCCCATCTAGAGTATTTTTAATTTCATTTATTGTGTTTTTCATCGTTGCTTGGTTCCTCTTTAGTTCTTCTACGTCCTTGTTAAATGTTTCTTGCATTTTGTCTATTCTATTTCCCAGATTTTGGATCATCCTTACTATCATTATTCTGAATTCTTTTTCAGGTAGACTACCTATTTCCTCTTCATTTGTTAAGTCTGGTGTGTTTTGACCCTGTTCCTTCATCTGCTGTGTGTTTTTCTGTCATCTCATTTTGCTTATCTTACTGTGTTTGGGGTCTCCTTTTCACAGGCTGCAGGTTCGTAGTTCCCGTTGTTTTTGGTATCTGTCCCCAGTGGCTAAGGTTGGTTCAGTGGGTTGTGTAGGCTTCCTGGTGGAGGGAACTAGTGCCTGAGTTCTGGTGGATGAGGCTGGATCTTGTCTTTCTGATGGGCACGTCCACGTCTGGTGTATTTTGGGGTGTCTGTGGCCTTATTATGATTTTAGGCAGCCTCTCTGCTAATGGATGGGGCTGTGTTCCTGTCTTGCTAGTTGTTTGGCATAGGGTGTTCAGCACTGTAGCTTATTGGTCATTGAGTGATGCTGGGTCTTGATGTTGAGATGGAGATCTCTGAGAGATTTTTGCCGTTTGGTATTACGTGGAGCTGGGAGGTCTCTTGTGGACCAGTGTCCTGAAGTTGGCTCTCCCACCTCAGAGGTACGGCCCTGATGCCTGGCTGGAGCACCAAGAGCCTTTTGTCCACACGGCTCAGAGTAAAAGAGAGAAAAAATAGAAAGAAAGAAAGAAAGAGGCTATAATATAGTGAAGTAAAATAAAGCTATTATAAAGCACAGCTATACAGACAAAATCTCACCCAGAAGCATATACATATACACTCACAAAAAAAGGAAAAGGGGAAAAATTAATATATCCTGCTCCCGAAGTCCACCTCCTGAATTTGGGATGATTCGTTGTCTATTCAGGTATTCAACAGATGCAGGCACATCAAGTTGTTTGTGGAGTTTTAATCCACTGCTTCTGATGCTACTGGGAGAGATTTCCCCTTCTCTTCTCTGTTCGCACAGCTCCTGGGGTTCAGCTTTGGATTTGGACCCGCCTCTGCATGTAGGTCGCCTGAGGGTGTCTGTTCCCCGCCCAGACAGGACGGGGTTAAAGGCGCAGCTGCTTCGGGGGCTCTGGCTCACTCAGGCCGGGGGGAGGGAGGGGTACGGAGGAGGCGGGGCGAGCCTGCGGTGGCAGAGGCGTCGTGACGTTGCAGCAGCCTGAGGTGCGCCGTGCGTTCTCCCGGGGAAGTTGTCCCCGGATCACGGGAGCCTGGCAGTGGCGGGCTGCACAGGCTCCCGGGAGGGGCGGTGTGGAGAGTGACCTGTGCTCGCACACAGGCTTCTTGGAGGCGGCAGCAGCAGCCCCAGCGTCTCACGCCCACCTCTGGGGTCCGTGCTGATCGCTGCGGCTCGCGCCCGTCTCTGGAGCTCGTGTAGGCGGCGCTCTGAATCCCCTCTCCTTGCGCATCGCGAAACAAAGAAGCAAGAAAAGGTCTCTTGCCTCTTCGGCAGCTGCAGACTTTTTCCCGGACTCCCTCCCAGCCAGCTGTGGTGCGCTAACCCCTTCAGGCTGTGTTCACGCCGCCAACCCCAGTCCTCTCCCTGCGATCCGACCGCAGCCCGAGCCTCAGCTCCCAGCCCCGCCCGCCCCGGCGGCTGAGCAGACAAGCCTCTCGGGCTGGTGAGTGCTGGTCAGCGCCGAGCCTCAGTGTGGGAAGTGCGGGAATCTCTCCGCTTTGCCCTCCGCACCCCTGTGGCTGCGCTCTCCTCCGTGGCTCCGAAGCTTCCCCCCTCCGCCACCCTCAGTCTCTGCCCGCGAAGGGGCTTCCTAGTGTGTGGAAACCTTTCCTCCTTCACAGCTCCCTCCCACTGGTGCAGGTGCCGGCCCTATTCTTTTGTCTCTGTTATTTCTTTTTTCTTTTGCCCTACCCAAGTACGGGGGGAGTTTCTTGCCTTTTGGGAGGTCTGACGTTTTCTGCCAGCGTTCAGTGGGTGTTCTGTAGGAGCAGTTCCACGTGTAGATGTATTTCTACTGTATCTGTGGGAAGGAAGGTGATCTCCGCGTCTTACTCTTCCGCCATCTTCTCCCACCTCCGAGATATGAATTATTGTGTAATTTCTTCTTCCAAGAACCTTGTAGCTCTGTTGAACACACAGAGTTAGTTAGTGCTCTAATCTGACCTTCCACTACAGGTCCCTTTTCTCCATGACATCTTAGACTGTGTTTCAGTCTCTGCTTAAGCAGTACCTTGGAAAGAGAATGTCTTCTTAGGAAAACGTAAGCTTGGGGTTTTTACTGGTCAATGTTCGAATCCTAGTTTCACCATTTACTATCTGAGAGCCTTGAGTAAGTTACTCAAGCTCTTTGATTTCTGGTGTCTCATCTGTAAAAGTAAAACAAATGTGCTAACATGTGATAAGGATCTGGGAGATAGTGTGTCCTCAGCCATCCTTTCCTAGTTTTTCCATTAATTGCAAAGGTCACAACTTTGAGAGATAAACACCCCATCATAGGAAAGCCCTTCTAGAAAATATTGATTCACCTTCCTGAAATATCTACCTAAACTTGCTAATTTATCCATTTCTTTCTTCATTCATTCATTCATCCAGCAAACTTATTTAGTGCTTATGACATGCTGGAACTGTGCTTAGGCATTAGGAATTCCCTGCTGAAATCATGACCAGAGAAGGACATAGGCTCATAACTCACTATTACACAGTGTCTCAAGAGCTATAATGGAGGTATAAATGACACTTTCTATGGAATGTTCTAGGAGCACGGAACAGTGATAAACTCTTCTGGGTTGGCTGGAAGGATGCATAGAAAAAATGGGCATATAGGTAGGAATCTCCAAGGTAGATTTTGCACCTTCAAGCGCAACTGAATAATCCTACTTCACTTTCCAATAGATAGCCATTCAAATACCCGGGAACATGTATTTTATCTTTTAAAGGGTTCGGCTCTGTATCCCTATATTTGTATTCCTCTTTATCAAGAGCTTGTTACCCTTTATAGAGGGAGGGACCTTTAGCTTCTTGAGATCACTTTAGGAAGGTAGACATCTGGGTCCCTTGTCACCTTATGTCTGCCAGTTCTTATGTATTTGCTTACAGCTCTTTCTAACTTGTAAATTTTGCATCTGGAAAAAAAGATACTGAATCAGATAGTGCAAGTTTAGTCATTGTTCCAGCAAGTTCTCAGGCACAAAATGTGCCTGGAGACGAAACACGTACACACAGAAGCACAAAGCAAATGAATAATAGGATGAGTCAGACCTATTTTGTCAAGAATCATTGTCAGTTTCCCTTGAATAAAACAGAGAAGAGAAACAAAGAGTTTGCCTCAGGAAGTGCTACCTACCACCCAGCATTCTCAGGGCATTCATGCACATAACAGTCTTGAGTGAACAAGCCGTTTTAGTTTGCTTCATTCAGACCCATTCTATATCATTGTGCTTTCCTAAGAATGATCCTTGCAATTCTTAGAAATATATTTCAAGGGCGACTTCAAATAGAGAGAAACTCCTACCCAGAGACTTTAGGTGACGTTTATGATTGGAAATTTCCTGTATCTTGGTAAAATTGAGACCTAACAGTAGTTTTCCACTTTTTTGTAATGTCATCGAACAGTACTAGATCTGTTTTACACGCCTCATTCCCAATCTGGAGCAGAACTTCCAATTTTTGCTACTTCAGTTTTGATTTGAGACTAAGGGCTATTTGGACCTAAGCTATCCTATCTTGTTCCTTAAGAGTCTTCTCATTCATTCATTCATTCATTGGTCCATCCATCCATCCATCCATCCATTCCAGATCCTGCCACTGCAAAGGGAGTGAATAACCCAGGAATCCCAGCTTCCTAGGGTCCCTACCTCAACAGTGACAATGACTGATGTCACTTGATACATAAAGGCTTAAATGGGGGTGGTGTGGTGCTGAATGCTGTTGATTTCCTCCTAGGTGCTGATCTTCCACCTTGTGGATGTGGGTTCCAAGACAACGGCCTTAGGGGCTTAACCAGAGTCTAGAAATTCAGATGCCTTCTGCAGCTCAGGCCACTACAGGAGGGAAGTAGGGTCAGCTGTGAGATAACAGAAACAGCTCAAACTGTGTGTGCCCATATAAAGGCAGTCAAACTGGGAGGGGAAAAAATGTGTACCTCCCAAGGAAAATAAATTTAGAAGCCAACTATGACCTATAAACCCCCCATTAGCAAACCTTGGCTGTAAAGAATCTCACTTCCCATGATAACAATAAAAACCAGAATGACACTTGTAACCTTCTTCATCTAATACATTATTTGACAACAGTTGATGGAACATGTATTATTATTGTCCCAATTTATTAAAATAAAACTCAGCGAGATAAAGTGGCTTGCCCAAGTCACAGAGCTAATAAATGGAAAAATTACATTTGAGGCAGAAGAATGTCCAAAGTTACAGAAAGGTGCCCGAGGAAATGCTCTAGTGATCGTACATCCAGTGGGCATGCTTGCATAGATACATACATTCATCCTACATAAGCCGCACAGGCAGAAGAAGCACTACAAAGATAGATGCTGGTGTGTCATTTAAGCAGTGAGTTTTAGATGTAGAATTTATTTCAGCAAATACATATGGAAACTTTTGCTTTATGCAAAGCATTGTGGGAAAGCCAAACATGAATTAGATGTGGTTTGTGTCTTCAAAGAACTTCCAGCCTGTGGGAGGATGCACCGAAAAACACAGAACAGATATAGCACATGCCTGAGTAATTAAACATGAGTGACACATCTCAAACAATAGGTTCTGATGACATATGTAAGAAGGATATTACATTTATCACTGCATGATGCTACCTTATATTATACATATGTAATATATATATATATTGCTTATTTTTTCCTGACATTACATTACAGTAGAATGTAAGTTCAGTGAGGGCAAGCAGTTCGCTTGAACATTTTTTAATGCTCTGTACTTGGCACATAGAAGGTAGCCAATATATCTTTGTTGAATGAATGAACAAATAAGCATACAGAGAATGGAAAGGACAGCATGGATGGTAGCCGTCAATACCAGTAACCTGGATTTGATGTTGTGTGTTTCCTCTTAAAACTCTTCTCTTGTTTCGGCAAAATTCTGTAAAAGATGCTAGCCACATAATAGGTACAGTGGCATATTTTGCTTGAATAACTTCCTTCAATATTCAGTCCTCCATTGGCTTTGGTGGTTTTATTGGAGTATCTATTTCGAAACTTTTCCAGATGAATATTGTGGAAAGAGACCAGTTTGCCACAACTCATTAAGCACATCGTGTGGCATTAGGACATATTTCCAGTTTCCTTTTATTTATTAAGTCACGTAGATAGACTGTGGTGAGCTTGAATGAACCAAGTAGTTGCATCGGTCACAAAGGATACTGATTTCAGGAAAATAAAGGAAACTTTGAGGAGTAATAAGAAGAAAACGATTACTTCTTGATTATCATTTTAATGACTTAACATTGCATTTCAAGATTATAAAAATGTCCCATTGGTTTTCTGCTTTGGGTTTTTCTTTTTTGCTGTTTTATATGCCATTATCTTGGAGATTATGGAGAGTGAGATGGAAAACCACTTAGGCATCGTAGTTTTCCCCAACATAAGCTTCTCTTCACTGCAAGTAGTTCTGTTTCACTCCAAGGAGAAAAAGATAATTTGGCTTTTGAGAAGTTGTGAATTGAATATTTATTTCATTTATAAATATCCCTTTTTGAGAAACAAGGGCTTGTTATACTTTGCTCAAATTTTCAAAAAAATTTAATATATAATATTGTTGAAGTTGGCCATCATATTTAATTCATTTAAAGTACAGAAGGCAATTTAGAAAATCAAGTTTTGTTCTTATTTTGTCATGTTTGTTATTAGTTCCTTGACAGCTGCATTTGAAAGCAGGTTGCAGCTCAATCCACTTTTAATTTCCACCCAATATAAGCATTGTACATAGCTTTGCATCTGCCTGTCCCCATTGTTTACAGCATTAAATTAGTCAAGCAGATTCTTTCTTTTATTTTCAAGACAACACTGGGATTTGTTTGCATTCTGCTATGCTCAGATGCTTTAGGTCTGCTCTGAACTCTGGACACTTCTAGTTCTTTTCTGAGTGTCTATTTCTGTTCCTGTTGCTTTTTGAAGGATACAATACTATCATAGCAACGTGTCTCTCTTTTATACCTGCTCTCGGCCATCTGTCTTTGCCCTCAGACCCTCTGTGTCAGTGCAGGTCACAGGCGGTTTTATGGACCTCCTTCTTCAGCACCCCGGGAAATGTGTGGGAGGGTGTGTGGAGGGAGTCTGCCCCACTCCTCATGAGGCAAGCATAGCTTTTAAGAATTTGCATTCTTAAAGAAGCTACCTGGAGGTTTGCTTTGCACAGGACAGGTAGGGGCCACTGCCTTTCCAGCGACCACCCCGCCTCTGTTTACACTGCAGCCCAAATGATCTCACAATGCAACTGTGGTCCTTTACTAGTCAAGTCACCCTTTCTGTACTCTCACAGAACACAGAGGGTTCTGCAAGAATAGTAGTATTCTCAACACACCATTGTAAAGCAATTATACTCCAATAAAGATGTTAAAAAAAAAAAGTAGTATTCTCATGTTGCAGTAACAATCCTGTTCTCAAAAAGAATTTTTATACCTTGATTTCATGCCTCTTCTTCAATACATTCATACAAAAGTTAAGTACATGTATCTTCCAATTTCACATTTGGGTGATTAATTGGTTAACACCCGTCTCCCCTGTTCCAACACCTTGTCTGTTTTTTCCCAGCACAAAATGTAAACATGAGAGAACCTCTTTAAGAATGAATACTGTCAATGCACTGAGGGTAACTAGTGAGCTTCTGCCCTTATCAGGCTCATGGGCGATTGAAAATGGCAGCCTGCAAGTGAGTCATTACAGGGCAAAGAAATAATAAAAATTGACAATAATACGAAAGTATGGACACGAGCAAAGAGCTTGTCCTTGGCAGAGTCTAGAAAGTGCCATTTGAGCTGTGAGATTCCACAGTGAGGATCACAGTTAGCTTTTTAGCTAATTCTTCTTTCTCCTTCAATTCCCAAATTTTACTTTTTCTTGAGTCTTGTATGATGCCCCTCTGTCTACTTTGAGAAACCAGAACATCCCAGGCCATGGTTACCCATTTGGTGTGTGACTGTGCCAGGCAGGGGGCAAAGAAGGAGAATGGCATCTGATGAGCATCTTCTTTGTGCCGGGTCATCTCAGGGGATGTTAAAGGATAAAGGGATTATTTCCTGTCTCCACCACTTGCTGTCCATGTATCCCAAGCATATTTTCATTTGTCTCCCCAAGCCTCAATGTTACCATACATTAAATGGAATGATACAGTTTCTCTCATAGAGTTATTATGAGATTTAAATGAAATGGTGACTGTGAAATGGTCAGCACAGTGCCAGGTACATAGATGGCAAGTGTTTAGTAAGTGTCATGTTTGTAGTAGTAACCGTACTGTTGTGGAAGTTGAAAGGAGAACGCTATTTGGGGAAGTTTTTAAGAGCCTCCCAAAGAAAGAGAACACTACCAGGAGTATATTAAAAGTTATTCTTTCTTGCCACCAAGAAAGAGCAATCCTGTTCTCAGAAAGAATTTATACCCTGACGTTTAGCCACAACCCCGCACTGTAGTACCGCTCTCATCTCAGGGTTCTACTATTATTTATATTTTACTTATCTTAATTGTGTAGGTTTTGCTTTATTACAGTTGTGAGTTCTCTAAAGGCTTTAGAACAGTGTGGGTAAGAGTTGAATACTTGTATCAGAGGTACCTAGGAGTGAATTAAAGGTGGAATATCTTCAGAAATTCTTACAGCCACCGCAGGTTATATAACCCTAGTTCATATCATTGGGGGAAGTTTCTACTTTGCATTTATATTTCTAATCTCATGGCAGGAATATATAAAACTGCTGTAATAATCTGCTTTTGTATTCCCTCTACTTTAAATGTGCTTCTTTGATCTTTAAACAGCTCACTTCTTTTTACAGATTTCACCTTCTGTGAAAGTTCAATCTAAAGTAGCTACTCATCGCATCAGACCATTTTAATTCTCTGCACAACAGAGAATCTTTGTTTTTCATTTGTTTGTTCATTTCTTCAATCATTCATTCATTCCCAAGGATAAGAACCTCTTCTGTCTCATTTATAAGATATGACTGTTTTGAACACACTGCTGTTGAATCCTTCTATGTGAGAGCCCTGGTACAGGACAGAGTGGTGACCCAGCTCTCATGGAGGCAGATGTAAAGGAGGAATATACAGTTCAAACAAACAAATGAAAGTGAATAAGCATGTAATCCCAAGTTGTTGTGAGTGCCCCGGAGGACAAGAACCTTGTCCTAACTGGGGAACTGGGGAAGGTTCAATGAGCAAGGGTAACTTCACTTGAGGTCTGAAGAGTGAATACAAGTCACGTAAGTACTTGAAGGGCAAACTTCGTGCTGTGTGTGTGAACACATGCATCATGATTGGGATGGGAGGGTTGTTTCAGGCCTCTGTGGCAGCAACAAAGCCTATGATGGGAGCACATCCAGGGAACTAGAACAAAGCCTCGTGGGTTGGTCACAAAATGCAAAGTAGAGATGTCAAGTTAGAGAAAAGTCTGGAGGTTGGTGGAGAAGCCAGAGACAGAGAAAGGAATTGGAGGTCCCTGGCATATGGCTGTCATTTAAAACCATTGGACCAGATGAGAAAGAAAGGAGTCTAAGGCAGAGCTGAGGTTAGCATGACAAGTCACCAAGATAAGGAAGAGCCAGTAGAGGTGACTGAAAAGCGGTGGCCATTCAGGAGGAAAGAAAACTAGAATAGAGTGTAGTCATGGAGTGTAGTCATGGAGAAACCCAGAGAGAGATGGGTTTCAAGAAGCCACTGTGTTAATTCTGATGAAAGGTCAAGGAAGATATGAAGAAAGAGATGTCCTTGGGTAGTACAGCAGCATAGAGTTTGTTGGTGTTCTTGGCAAGTGCTGCCTCTGGGATAGGATGGGGTCAAAAACCCAACTGGAGTGAGTTGTAGACAGAACACAAGGTGAGAAACTGAAGGCAGCAACTCAAAGCAGCTATTTGAAGAAGCTTAGAATATACTCCTCCACCTGCCTGAAGATGAAATTTTTGAGCCAGCCTGCTCATCCAATCAAGAAAAACATAAATAAAATACCTGTCCGTACAAAAAGGCTTGAAAGAAACCAAACGAAATGATTCTCATCCAGCTAAATTTTTGTCCTGTTTTGGAAGATCTCCTTGATGTCACCTACTCATGAGGAAAGACCCTGTAAAAAACGTCTCCCACTCTCTAAGACTTGGTGTCTGGTGCTTTTCTTTCTTTTCATGCCACAGAATAACCGACTAAGAAAATATGCCTTTGAATTGAAAATGAATGACCTGACCTATTTTGTGCTGGCGGCTGAAACGGAGTCAGATATGGATGAATGGATCCACACCCTCAACCGCATCCTGCAGATCAGTCCTGAGGGGCCCCCTCAGGGCAGGAGGAGCGCCGAGCTCACGGATCTGGGGCTGGGTGAGCGCACGCACACCCACCTCCCTTCCCTCGCGACGTGCGACCTGTGCATTTGGTTCATTTCAGCTGCTACTAACCCTGGTAGCTGTCAGGTGTAGCTCTTCCAACCCTGAGCCATTCGCTCCAGGAAATCACCCGTAAACCTTTACTTTTACTCAATAGTGAGAGTCACCACACAGAGGTATGATTTTGAGTTGCCTGGCAATGCTTTGAGGCTGACATCCAGCAAATGATGTTAGGAACCATTGGTCAGCAGTATTAAAAATATACCCATGTCTGATGCGGTGTTAGAGGGGAGATTCTGTGTTTTATAGCCTTTCATTAAATTTAATTAATGAACATTATACTCTGTAATGACAAATATGCATTCTTTCCTTTTAGTTGAAAGGCATCTTTCACGTGTGCTTTTGACCCCACTGAGATCAGCCTAGTTGTGGAAGTTCCATAAATTTTGCATGGTATTAGAGATTTTTATAAGACAAATTTTTTTCTTTCTGCCTATCCTAATTCTTTTGTATAATTCTAATCCAGGCTAGGCAAAGAAAAGAGAACAAGAGAGAGGAAAGAAAGGATGAAAAGTAGGGGAGAAAACAGGTCTATAGCCGCATGGAAGACAAGTTCACCTTCAGAGTCAGTCACTCCTAAAGGAAAATTACTTTAAGACATTTTTCATAACACATGATATGTTATTTTAAGTCTTTAAGTTCTGATAGTCTATGTATCATAAGAGAGAGTCATGAGATAAGGAGGAAGAAAATTATGGTTGATTTTAGTACAACTGCTATATATCATAGTAAGTGTTTTATATTCATGATTTACTTAATAATAATCAACTAGAATATTAATGTTTACAGAGTCTTAGAGAGTTTAACTGAAGCTAGAATGTGGGTTTTACATTGATGGGCTAAGAATCAGAATTATCCAAAATATATTCATATATAAGAAAACTTTAGTATGCATTAATGAAGTGAGACAAAACAACCTCGAGTATAAATGTAGTATTGTAAGTGTCCAGAGTTCTTATGGACACAGGATGGTGTCATGGAAAGAGTCCCAAAATGATCAACAGGACATCTGATTTCCAGGCCCAGTTCATCTAACAATACAGAATACTAGAGCCAGGACACAGTGAAGGCATCTCCTCACCAATATCCATCCCCCATCGCTCTTGAGTCTAACCCAGTTGTTATATGTCACAGGCTAGAGAAATGAATGATTCATGAGGACTATTTAATAACCCAGTCTTGGTGTATCTTTTCAAGATTCCCTGGATAATTCTATAACTTGTGAATGCACACCGGAGGAAACAGATTCTTCAGAGAACAACCTACACCCAGACTTCACAAAAGTAATAAAGCTGACATTTTTCTACGCAAATAAATTCGAATTAATTATTGTTTATTGCTTTCATGGAAAAGATATAAATGCTTTCTTTTAAGAATTAGACTAAGAAACACAACAGTCAAAAAACAAAAGCATGTTTCTATAAGATTGTGGAGTGTTAATGGATGATATTAAAGCAGTGCTGATACTAAGGGGCTATTTCTTGGCCATGTGGATGGAGCTGGGCTGTAAGTTTCTGGTTATTTAGATACTAAGAACTAACACAGTTTTCTCTGTAGTACCTCACAGAAACTGAAGAGATTGTCAAAGCAACTCGAAACACGGAGAGGCTAAATCTGTTCTTGCTGGATCCAGATATAGATGTAAGTCGGAATTCTCTCTAAGCAGACATGAACTTGATTTGTACAGTTGTGGTTTATAATTTAGAATCTCTTTTCTTATGATGGGTGTTTGCTGAGTAGAACTTTCCAAACTTTTCTAGAGCTTGAAACTTCAGAAGAAGGATCTTTTAGAACCTGAGTTTGTGATCAAACCATTTGAAGAAAAAGCTGCCAAGAGAATCATGATCATTTGTAAAGCTCTCAACTTAAATCTTCAGGGATGTGTTACAGAGAATGAAAATGATCCGGTAACAAATGTAAGTTTCTCTTCTGTTACATCCTATAGGATCAGCCAACATCACACCGCCCTCGTTAAAATCTTTTATTCAATTCCTGATCTTTCCAGGCACTGAGTTCACACCCTCAATTGTACCAAGGGTATGATTGACAGCATTTTTCCGCATGAAAAAATGCACAAGTTATGAAGTGGAATTGTCAATATACTGCCATAAAATTTCCCTTTTAACTTAAAGAAGTATCGAAGGGATTATGCTCTAGGGTTCTTTCCATTAAATCAGCACAGTGGTTCAGAGTTTCCAAAGATATTGTTTGTATCTTCTTGGAACTTGAGATGGCTTTTAAATTGATATTTTTATTTTAATATTTATATGTTAATTTTCATGTATATTAGAGAATATTTATAATGAGCAAATCAACCCTGTGATTTCACAGCTACTACTGCTTACAACAAGGCTAAATAGTGAATCAAGTAAAATAATATTATATAAATATTAAATAAATAATACATGTAAATGGGAGGGAAAAAAAGGTGCTTCACTGATATTTGGGAAACATCACTGTGCTCATTAAATCCATACAAGAGTCCTCTTCTTACCAAGTGAGCTCTCTTGAGAGTTCGCGCTTAGTATTCTAAGGGACAATTCTATACTAATTGTAAATGTATGTGTAGGAAGAAGACATTTTGTGAGCATAAATATTATTAAAGTTTGAACTATAAAAAAGGAAATAAAAAGCACTCATAATCCTAACATCAAAAATCATTGTTAATATATTGGTGTGTTCCCTTTCATTCTTTGCTAATGCATTCTTTCATTCTTTGCAAATGCTAATGCATTTCTAATAAAGCATCCCTCAATTGTCATCTTTCACCTTAAAGAAGAAAACTTATTTCCAGATCCATGATACAAGCCACATTTGCTTTTAGAAGGTAGAAGCAGCATTAAGTTTTCCCTGCAGATTGCACGCACAATCCCGTACATGCCTTTATTTATGATGTAGTAAAACGAGCCTTGTTAGTTTGACAGTGAGTAGCTGGCAAAATGGGTGAACTCTTGCGAAAGACTGTAACCTACTGCCCTTGGGTCTTCAGGCACCTCACTGGTTGTCTGAGCCTCCTTCTTGCTGGTGTAATAGCAGGACAACGGTACATGCTATGGACCTCAGGAGAATGAGGAGAATCAAGTGACAAATGCCTGACTTTCCCACTTACAAGTTGTTCCATGCTGGGCAAGTGGCTTAACCTCAGCCTCCTGTTCTGAAAATGGGGAAAATAATAATACTATTTCAAATAGCCATTGTGAAGATTAAATATGGTGCCCGGCGCATAGTAAGCATTCATTAAATATTAACTGTTATTCTCATATGTGGGAAATTGCTTTGAAATTTGTAAATACAACGCATGCAAGGTATTGATGTTTTCAATGTTACCTGTGAGATTCTTGTTGACAAGTAAGCTAAAATTGAAATTTGTTGCCAGTAAGAATCTTCCTCCAAAATGAAGCTTCCTCATATTTTATAATTGTAACTGTGCACTAGGTTATGTGAGACTGAAAGTAGTTGAAGTTGAGTTTATTCATTCTCCAGCAAATATTTATTCAGTGCACCTACTAGACCCAGACTTGTTCTAAGTACTGGAGAAACAACAGGGAACGAGATGAACAAGGTCCCTAGCCTCTTGAAGATTAGATTCTTTTGGAAAAGGACCGAAGTAAATAAGGAAACGAATAAATTAACAAGATAATTGCACATTGTGCAAAGTTCTTTAAAATAAATCAATATAGGGAGATGTGATACAGAGGAACTGGAAAGAAGGCTGCTGTAGATGGGGGGCCATGGGAGGCCTCTCTGAGCGGGTGACATTTGATCAGAGACCAAAGGTTGAGAAGGATAAAACGTCAGGTCAGGGCAAAAGATTCCAGGCAGAAGAAAGAACAAGTGTGAATGCCCTGAGACAGGTAAGTCTTGGCAAGTTCTGGGAACTGAAAGGAGATAGTGAGGGGAAGGGCAGACCAAGATGCGGTGGGAGAAACAGTACAGGGTAAGATTAGGTAGGGTCTTATAAGCTGTAGCAAAGAGTTTGGATTTATCCTAGGTGTGAGTGGAGGCTGTTCAAGAGTTTAAAGC
Source organism: Balaenoptera ricei (assembly GCF_028023285.1). Taxonomy (NCBI): domain Eukaryota; kingdom Metazoa; phylum Chordata; class Mammalia; order Artiodactyla; family Balaenopteridae; genus Balaenoptera; species Balaenoptera ricei. Next base: position 108,468,016 of record NC_082645.1, on the reverse strand, counting down.
ACATTAAAATGGTGTGATCTAATTTGTGTTTTTAAAACATCCCATTAGAAGAATGGATTGGAGGAAACAAGAGTTGAACAGGGAAAGCAGTTAGAAGTCTCTTACTATAGTTCACATCATGGCTTGCGCTAGGGCTGGCAAGGAGGAGGGAGAGGAATGGATGGATTTGACTGCTGTTTTGTAAATTGAACTGACAGTTTTTTCAGATACATTGCATATACAGGATAAGGGGAAGGGAAATCTGAAGGATGAGTCCCTAGTTTTTGCTTTAAACACTTAGACGCATGGAGGTGCCATTACTAAGAGGACAAGACTAGAGGAAGAGCAGATTTGGGGGATACAGGCCAAAAAGTACATTATGGATATGTGAAGCTTAATCAGCCTATTAGATATCCAAATAGAGATGGCCAGTGGGCAGATTCAAATACAAGTTTGGAACTCAAGGGAATGGCATGGACAGAGATACAAATTTGGAAGTCTGGTACAGGCAGTGACCTAGAGGGAATCAATCATGTAGAAATTTCTCTGTGTGTAGGAAACATTTAATGGATGAATAGAGAAGTGACCAAAGAAGAATCAGAAGGAATGGTCATTGATGTAGAGATAAGCCAGGAAAGAGTGGGTCATGATGCCAAGAGAGAAAGGGTCAGCTATGTGGAATGGTGCTGAGAAGCTGAATAACACGAAGCCAGAGAGCAGCGTGGTAGATGTGGCCACATGGAGGGTGACGAGAGCAGAAAAAAGTTCCTTGGAGTGAAAATGTTAGAGGAGTAATCAGAACGTACTTTCATTCGGGAGTTAAAAAAAAAACTAGAAACTTAGGTCTTGAAACTATATTTGGAAATATCAGGAAAATTTAACCTAAATTATAATGTCACTTAATCTAAATTTTATTAAATAAAAATAAGTGCTTTTTTTGACCAGGTACATCCTTAAGTGTGATTAAAAACTCAGATTTAGAAACGGAAACTCAAAGATAATGGGCTTTTCTTTCCAGTGCCAGGGGCATATGGCTCCTTCCACATGGCTTCGTATCTTTATACTAAAGCCCATATTCAGAAGCTAAATGTGTGTATTTGGGCCAATCTCGCCAGGCAAGAGAACGTGTGCAATTCAAAGAGCAGCTTTTGTGAGCCCTTTCTTATCTGTCAGGCCATAGGAATAAGTCAATTCCAAGTGCTCTGTATGTCTGTATCATTTTTAATTTATTTTACAGTGATACAAATGTTTAAAAACTAGGAAAAGAATTTTAAGAATAATTTCATAGTGCTTATAAACAATAATGTAAAAAAACTGAGAAAACAGCCTCACCTGAACTCAACTGCAACTTTATATGTAGTGGCATTGTTTTAAAAAATCTTTGTGTGATTATTCAGTGACACTCATTAATGTCGCTGTTTTTAAATTCATTGTTTTTAACTCAGTGAGCATGCTTTTAAGTTAATTGAAATATTTCTCCAAGTTGCTGAAGAGCCAACAATTCAATAGCATTTAATGAATGAGCTTTTAAAAAGACACCCTAAAAGAACTTTTTCATGATGAGGAAACAATACTTGACAGCATGTAATTTTTTATTCAGTCAATTGAAAACCAAATTCAGGTTGATGGTTTTAGAGTATAAAATATTTCTTTGAAAACAGAAATTGATTCCAAAAATCTGAACTAATAAAACTGCTTCACAGATGAGCTACATTTAAAATGCCATGTTCTTGAATTTTTGTAAAGAGAAGTACAGAATTCTAAACATCAGAAACCTATGACTTAATTTGTTAGGCTTTGAAAGTTCTTTACTAAACAACCCTTTATTGAAAAGCTGGTGATTCAAAAAGTAAGATGTGAATGGCCATCATCAAAAAGTCTACAAACAATAAATGCTGGAGAGGGTATGCAGAAAAGGGAACCATTATGCACTGTTGGTGGGAATATAAATTGATACAGCCACTATGGAGAATAGTATGGAGGTTCCTTAAAAAACTAAAAATAGAACTACCATATGACCCAGCAATCCCACTACTGAGCATATACCCTGAGAAAACCATAATTCAAAAGGACACATGTGCTCCAATATTCATTGCAGCTCTATTTACAATAGCCAGGAAATGGAAACAACCTAAATGTCCAATGAGATGAATGGATAAAGAAGATGTGGTACATATATACAATGGAATATTACTCAGCAATAAAAAGGAACAAAACTGGGTCATTTGTAGAGATGTAGATGGACCTAGAGTCTGTCATACAGAGTGAAGTAAGTCAGAAAGAGAAAAACAAATATCGTACATTAACGCCTACATGTGGAATCTAGAAAAATGGTACAAATGAAAGTATTTGCAAGGCAGGATAGAGACACAGACATAGAGAACGGACATGTGGACATGGTGGGGGGGAAAGGGGGTGGGATGAATTGGGAGATTGGGATTGGCATATACACACTACCATGTGTAAAATAGATAGCTAGTGGGAACCTGCTGGATAGCACAGGGAGCTCAGCTCACTGCTCTGTGATGACCTAGATGGGTGGGATGGGGGTGGGGGAGGGAGGTCTAAGAGGGAGGGGATATAGGTTTACATATAGCTGATTCACTTCATTGTACAGCAGAAACTAACACAACATTGTAAAGCAATTTTACTACAATTAAAAAAAGGTAAGATGTGACATTTAAGTTGAAAAAGGTGGATTGGAAAAAATAAGTGAAGCACCATATGAGCTTTAATTTCTGATGGATTATCAAAGTAGGTAATTTATTTCCATTCACGAAGCAGCAATGAAAATCAAAAGGCAGCAATTCACAAAAACTCAATAAGGATATTTTTCCTTTGACCTTCAATGTGTTTGGGGCTCCTACCTGAGTTATTTTCACATAATTTTGTATTTTTCAACTCTTAGCAGACTACCACTGCCACAAACCAAGAGTTTTTCTAAACTAAATTAAATTGGTAAAACATGAAACTTTTACACTTTGCCTTATTTTTAAAAAAATAATGTGTTGAATTTTATTTTATGTGTAATTCTAACAGTAAGGGAGCTGGCAGGTATTGCTAATATTAAGGAATTAAACTAATACCCCTGTTATAAACTAGCCATAATCCTGCATTTCAGAGAACACAAGATACTTATTAAACATTCAGCAAAATCCACAGCATGAGTGAGTCTGTACAGTGATGAACTTGGTCACAATGTATTTTTTGTGTATAACCTGCTTATCCACAGAATCCTGGTGGATGAGACGCATCAATTCAAAATTAAGTAACATAAAAGTTTAAAAACTTTTTATAAGTATATTCATTTTAAGAAGCCTGTAGTTAATTACATATGTATGTATTTACATATATATGTATGTATGTAATTATTCATATGTGTATTTATGTACATATGTCTGTGTATATAATTACATATACATATATTGGGTTGGCCCAAAAGTTCGTTCGTTTTTTCCATGTTCCAGAAAAACCTGAGTGAACTTTTTGGCCAACCAATATTTATTTCAGTCCTTCTTTTATTTAATTTCTCTTGCATTTGACATTTTTCTAGTTGAAAATTATTTCTTTCTGAAATCTTTCTTCTTCTGTGTCTGTGATAACTCTGGCAGCATTAAAAAAATTTTATTAGCTTGTTTTTAAAAATCTCTCTCCACTCCCCCATCTCCTTTATAAGCTGTTTTCCCTACTCCAGTCTCTATCCTGTGCATGTTCATATTTCCTAGGATGCCATTCTGATTCTCTTCTTTTTATTTAATGCCTTGAATAGGCACCCACATCCCCAAATCTTTTGGGTTCAAATCTCCAGCCCAATTTCCTTGACTGGACTCAAAACTCATATACCCAGCTGCTCCTGGAATGTCCTACAGAGGATTCTCTGTACTAAAGAATTCATCTTTGTATCTTCATCCTATATATTAGTGAATGGCGTTGTCATTCACTTAGTTTCCTATAAGCCCCAAACCTGGGAATTTTCTTTTATTCATGCCCCTGTGAACCCTCTCTCCAACCAACCAACACACGCACACACACAATGGATTTCCAAGCCTTTTGGTTGTACCTTCCTAACATTTCTCAAATGTATCTTCTGCAAACACATCCTAATTTTTTGTTTCCACTCTGATCTCACTCTAAACCTGTGTTTTTTTCGTGACTTTGCCCATGTCACTCAACCTACTAGAAGCCCTTTATAAATTCCCCTTTACCAAATTTCTACTTCTTTAAAACTCAAGCAAGAAACTTTCCCTTCCTTTTCCATCTTCCTTTGCCTTCGCATTTTCCTTTTACTTCACATCTTCCTCTTCCTTCCTAGCATGGTAGTAAGAGGTTAAGGGAGCAATCACACAGAGGCTTGGAATTGAGTGAGCATAAGAATTCCAGATGATGCGGGGGAGAAAGCCACGTGGAGGTGCAGAGGTGCCATGCCCTTGGATCTGTCAGGATCTGGGGCACTGTGCAGGCTGGTGCAGAGGAGATAGCTAGAGAAGATGACTACTATGGTTGGGAGACTGGTTACTTTGAACAATAAGTAAATTAATTGAACAAATAAGTAAATAAATTAATGATAATGAGGCAGGTTTTTCACTATTGGATGAAATACTTGCAAATATGAAAAAGGGAAAGGCTAGAAAGAATCTTTGAGGATTTGGATTGGAAATGGAGGTATGACTTGAACCCATGAGTTTTTAATAAATATTCATGTAGTGATAGAGGTAGAGAAATCACTGTAGCTGTGAATATTGTGTATATGTATATATGTGTGTGTGTCCCAGAAACAATGAGCATAGCAAGCACCCAGATCTTGGTTTCTAAGTGTCACCCTCACTAACAGGAACCAGGGCTCTTTGGAGGAATGGCTGGGACATGGAAAGTATAAGATGAGCCTGGAACATCTTGTTGGGCAAAGAAAGAGGTACTCCAAAAATGATGCTGACCTGCCATAAAGACACAGGAGCTGCACTGAAGGGTGTACCTCTAGCCAAATCTGAGACAAGTCGAGTATCACTATAAATAACGATAGTAAGAGATGGAAATTTATTGAATAAAATAGCAATCCATGAGTCTATACATACATATATATATGTACATGTGTGTGTATGTGTATATAAATATATATATGAATAAAAAATGAGGGATAAAGGAAAGCACATTGTTACAGTAAAGTACCGACTAATAAATGTAGAAGGAATGATAGAACTAGAAGATCACCATTGGTAGCGATCATAGCGGTAGTTGGTTCCAGTGGGAGTTATGAATGGTGGATTGGGTTTGATGAGTAGCAGGACATTGGTGTAATCTCAGAAAATATTTCCAAAAAGGCTAATCACTTACCAAAGGGAAAATGGTGATGTTAAAATGGAGAAAACTGGAAGATGCCAACAAGACCAGAATATTCAGGTTAACATTACCTAAAGTGGCGGGAAAGTTGACTTTTTGTGCCCTTGATATAATGAACTATGAAAATCAAACGTCAAACTGGGGTATTACTGCCCCCAATAGCATGACCTGAGTCAGATCATGAGGCATCATCAGGGATACTGACATTGCAGATAATTCTGAGAGAGTAAAGGAAATAACTAGAAGGTTTTGTAAGGTTGAATCATACATTTATTACAACGTATGAAAAAGAATATTTGGCAGGAAAAGTAGAATGTAGAAACCAATGAAATACAGTTCTGGGATCTGAGGAACCTGATAGTGGAAGGGATTCTGGGAACTTTCCTACAAATATTGTATTTTATATGTTATATATAAAATATATAATATATGCAATATAATATATAGTATTATATCTATTACATATAATATAGCATATTATATATAGAAATATTCTACTATATATAAATAGTAGTATTTTATCTACTGCCTTATTAAATAATGTACTTAAGGAGGCTATCCCCTGTGTAATGATTTTATGTCAAAACCATCAATTCTTTCTTTTTCTCCAAAGATTGAGCCTTTTTTTGTGAGTGTGGCACTTTATGACCTCAGAGACAGCAGGAAGATTTCTGCTGATTTCCATGTGGATCTAAACCACACGGCTGTCAGGCAGATGCTCTCAGGGGCTTCCGTGGCTTTGGAGAATGGAAACATAGACACTGTCACTCCAAGACAATCAGAAGAACCTCATGTCAAGGGATTTCCAGAGGAATGGCTAAAATTTCCAAAGCAGGTTGCACTTTTGTTTATCTATCATGGGAGGGAAATGCTTGTTCCATTGTTCTTACCAATAGATTACATAAGATGAGCAGTTTTCCAAATAAAAATCCCCCTTAAAGCTGTACTCTAAAAAAGTAGAATTTTTTAAATGTCTTCAGTGTGGTTTCCTAGATGCTTATTAGCTGTTTTCTTTGTACATAGGCTATATTTTCTGTAAGCAATCCACATTCTGAAATTGTTTTGGTGGCCAAAATCGAAAAAGTACTGATGGGAAACATTGCAAGTGGTGCTGAACCCTATATTAAAAATCCAGACTCCAACAAGGTAATGCATGATCTTTTTATAAATAATTTCAATTACTTTCAAGAAATAAAATCACACTGTCTTGATGAATTATCAAGTTCTATAAATGTAAGTCTTGAAATACTTCCTTGTTAGTGAAATGAGTATCAAACAGGAAATTTTTAAAATATATATTCTCGGCTTATGTTTTTTGATCCTGCAATTTCTGCTGAGACTCTATTGGTAGAAATAAATTTAAATGTGGATAAAACTTTAACCCCCAAAGACTAAAGTGTTAACAATAATGAAAAGTTTGGATTAATCTGACTGAAAACAAGGGAATACAGTTTACTAAGACATCAGCAATGCTTATGCTGAAGTAAGTGAAAAAGTAAAATAATTGTTTACCAAATTATAATAACACCTAAATGAAGAAAGAAAGAGGAAAGAAAATACCATAAGTTCTTTAAATGATGGGACTGCAGGACATTTTTTCTGCTTTCTTTTTTCAATTACCATATTTTCTATAATAATTGAATGTTATTTTTTAATAGAAGATAAATACAAAAAGTTTATATTATCCACACAAAGAAGTATATTGGGAAAATAATGCATAATAATTTAATTTGAGGGGGTGTGACAGTTTAGGGCAGTGTTTAACATATTTATGAGAACGCTTTAATTCAGGATTTAGCAAACTATGGAGTGCAGGCCAACTCCAGCCTGTCACCTATTTTTGTAAATAAAGTTTTACTGAAACACGTTACACTCATTCCTTTAAGATTGTCTGTGGCTGCTTTCCTGCTATAGCAACAAAGCTGAGAAGCTGAGACAGAGACCACATGGCCGGCAAAGCCCTATATATTGGATTGGCCAAAAAGTTGGTTCAAAAGAACTTTTAAGCCAATCCAGTATTTACCGTGTGACTCTTTACAGAACAAGTTTGCTGACCTCTGTCATAACAAATAAAAAGAAATACAGGACAGCCTGTGAATGTAAATTTCATAACTCTTTCCATTCAATATTTTAAGGTCTTTTAAGTCAGAAAAAAAGTTGGTATTCCAAGATAAGGGTGTTTTCTACATTTGAAATTTCTAAACTAAAAAGAAAGAAAATGTTATACAATAGTTTGAACACAGAGGATATCATTTGTCTCTTTACAAGGCAGAACCTGTGGGCCAGTAAAGCAGAATTTTACTGAGTTTCAATATAACATGGAAAAGTATTTATTAATATTTTACATGGACTGTTTGTACAGTGATGTTCTAAACAACATTTATATTTATTTTTTTTCCTTAGTACGCACAAAAGATACTAAAATCCAACAGGCAGTTCTGCAGCAAGTTGGGGAAATACCGCATGCCATTTGCTTGGGCGGTGAGGTAGGTTGACAATTGCAACCAACAGAATAAAGTGCATTTATTGTTTGCATTGAAAGCTTCATTTTTGAACACGTCTGTGTTACCTGTTATTTTTAACATACCAACACCTAGAAGAATGCTAGTGTGTTCATCTTCAAAAATACCTTGAGCTCCCCAGAAACATGTGTTTTACAAGATAATTTAGCAAGCCAGCTCATAATAGACTGGGACCATGACATGTGTACAGTGTATGCATGACCAGGTATGCAGTGGGTTCTTGGTAGGATCAAAGCCAAGTCATAACTTCTTTATTATGTAGATTTGGTCTAACAAACTCTTGATGTTTTATCAGTCCCAAGGGTTTGGTGCGCATAAAATTCAGATGGAAGCACTGTGATTTCTTATGCAGCTGCAAGTTTTCATCTGTGCAGAAAACACGGGTCTATATATGGATGTTCAAATGAAACCATCAAATTGATCATTTGAACTCTCTTTGATTTTGGTACTGATTAGCATAGCCACATTTCTCAGTACCAGTTGACTCTCTGATAGAAATGCTGAGTTATGTGGACACTGATGGTGGAACCATCCACCTGGACATATAACCTCTGCATGAAGAACAAAAAATGCCTTTCAGATCTGTTTAAACATCAATTACTATCGTCCTTGTCAGTCTCTTTGTGTCTTTATCAGTACATGAATTTCTTAAAGGAGGAAATGCCTGGCATAGACATATGGGAAAATGTCAGCAATGGGCAATCTGAATGAACTACAAAAGATTAATTAGTGCTACCAAAAAAGCAGCTTATTAGGTATCCATTTGAATGTTGATTATACCCCAATGCAAATAACTTTGAAATCCAGGAGGAAGGGAGAACTAGTTAGTTATGTCATTTTCAGGTCTCACAGTATCCAGTTGTGGTGCATAACCAGAGTAAACTCACCAATATTTTTCATAATTTTGATGTAGTTTTTGAAAGTTGGAGACAGTTAGGTACAGGGAGGAGGAATGTGGAATTAGGGGCAGTGGTAAACCAAGGTAGACTCATGCAGTCTCTAGGGATTAATTTGCCCTAAGGCAGCCCTCTAAGTTAAGGAGGAAGAGACCAGGCCCAGGAATCTGAAAACATGGTCCAGATCAGATACCACTTATAGACTGTAGCTTTGGTCATGTTTCCTTTCAGAGTCTCAGGGTCTCCATTTGCAGAATGAAACTAACAAGACCGCCTTGTGAACAGTAGTGCAATCACAAGTGCAAAGGCATCTGTCATAAAGTAGATCATATATATCATTTTATCTCCCTTTAATATCTCTCCCTACAGGGACAACTAATGCTAGAATATTCTGCATGAATAAAAGGTATTATTTAGAAATACTGAACCCTTTATGATGAACTTAATTCATTTTATTCCTTGTAAGTTTCAAGAAAAAGGATAACTAATTGTAATTCGCAGGTCAAACTTTTCATGTTGATAAGTATTCTCAGTTCCCACAAGATAATCAGTTGGGGCAAGTAGAGGGTAGAGGCAGGATGTCCTTTTGCAAAGTGAAATATTCCAGTATAGCAAAATTATAATAGTGAACACATTTTCTCTTTAAGGATTGAGGATTATTCTGAGTATTGTTATAAGCAGACATTTTAGAGCCAGAGCTGGGTTCCCTATCTCAACTCTATTTACCAGTGAATTTAGCAAGAACTTATAGTCTCAATTTTTTTGAATGTATAAAGAGGAATTCTAATACCTAATTTACTATTTCGGGGATTAACAAGTACAGATATTTACTCAATAAAAGATAGCCATTATTAGAAGCCATTAGTCTAATATGATTATTAAAAGTCCCTGTGGAGATCATATCCACCCAAACAAGTCTCCTTTTCAGGTAAATTTGGGGCAGTGAAGAATAATGTGGGAGAAAGAAGCAAAAGAATTACCCATTATAGAAAGAACCTGAGCAGTTAGGAAAAGCAGTAACAACCCTACTTTGAAGTTGTCTTGGTCAAATGTGCTGGAGAAAAGATAGATGAAGTTTCTAGGGAGGCTGATAATATTACCAACTATTGAAGTAATTATGTCTAGGACAGGAAAGCCAACAAAACCACAGGTTCATGCTGCATGAACGCCTGATCACTGGTTTGGTTGTAGACCAGGAAACAGTATACACCACCAATGTGTGCCCATAAATATATGATTTACATAAACATCTCTAGTAACTGAGAAAAATAACTAGCAGTACAGTTCTCAAGATTTCATGTTAGACCCCTTGGAATATCTAACCACAAAATCAAGTACAAGATTCAACCAAAGAAGATTTTAATTTTCCCTCCACAGTGTGGAAACTGCTTCAAATAAATGTTGACCAAATTAGAGAAGGACTCTTGCTACTCATGTCGTTTTGACATAAGGTAGCCTACTGACATATTCCAATACCCTACTGATACCGCTGGTTCTCTGGCTCCTTTTCCTTTCTATTCTATTTTCTCGATTGCAGCTTATTTCTTGACATAGCTTTGAGTGGACTCTAAAACGCTTTGGCCCATAAAATCAACTGCCACTAAAAAGCATAGAATTGACAGTTAGCTTACAATCATATTTTTACCCGATCCAGTCATCCCACCAGCTGCAAAACACACAAATACTCATCACTGTGAACATTTTATCTAGAACATGTACTAATTTGGTGCATGTTCTTATTTTGGGCACCAGCTGTAGCACCATTTTATAGCAAAAAAGGTTATATTTGGGGTAGGTAAACAGAATGCACTCAGATGGCTACAGAGGGCATTGTACACTCGTTGATTCAGGAGAAAGTCAACCTTTACAAACGTGCCATGTTGTTAAATCAAACTCTTTCCACGTGTATCACCCCCAGGATTATGTGTACCTAAATCCAGGACAGGACTCTTTTTGATTCCTTTTTCTCTGTCCCATGCAACATTCCAAATAGAACCGAGTAAAAAACTGGATTTTCTTTAAAATTAAACAAGACTAAAATAAAAATTTCATTCTTATATCTATACATTTATAGAAGGCACACAGCACAACAACAACACCCAACAAATGGTTGTCCAACCTCTATTCAAATCCTTCCAGTGACAAAAACTCAAGTGCATCCCACGGTGGTTCTTTCTGTATTTTATAGCTCCAATGATTAGATAATTCTTCATATATATATACACACACACACACACACACACATTTTTCTAAACTGCTTGACACTTTTATGTTTTGTCTTCCAAAGCCACAAAAAATGGGTCCAATTCTTTCTATATATCACAGCTATTCATTGCTGCTTATTTTTGTTAATATTTTTTTAAGTCTTTATTGAATTTGTTACAGTATTGCTTCTGTTTTATGTTTTGTTATTTTGGCCACGAGGCATGTGGGATCTTAGCTCCCCAACCGGGGATCAAACCCGCACCCCCTGCATCGGAATGCAAAGTCTTAACCACTGGACCGCCAAGGAAGTCCCTCATGCTGCTTATGAATGAAGCTCTCAGGGATACCTAAGCTTCTTTTCCTTTAGGCTAAACACCACATTTTTTTTTTTCAATCACACTCTAAATATCATGGCTCTGAGACCTTCATTGCACATTGATCATTGCTCAACTCTGGCAGTTGGAACAGGGCGTGGTGTCCCAGCCATCCTGAAACCATCTGTGTAAATGAATCAGTTCTCTGCTGTCCTGCCAGTTGCCATATTTATCGAGTAGGGACAGAGTGTGAGTGCTGTGACCAGTGCTTCTCTGTGCTGCTGTGTTCTTCACGGTGTGTCCAATGTAAGTGAGCTGTTTCCAGGACAGAGCTGCTGCGGATAAGAGCAAAAGCCAGTGACACAACTCAAGTCTACTGATATATTTGAAGTGACTGGTTAAATTTTTTTAAAATACTACTCAATTTAACTTTCTCCCATGTTGGGAAAAATGTCACACACTCAAACATAAGCCCTAAATAATATTTAAATAAAAATAATCTTCAAGTTAAATATTTTCATTCTTCCTCCCCCAGTGTTATTTGATAGGGGACCTTTTTTCCCTCAGTTACTACTTCACAGAAAAAAAACTAAGGAGAAAGGTTGAAGGAGTCTAAAAATATCATTCTGATAAATTCCTGGCCCATTTTCTAAATGATTTGACACTAAAGCTCTATGATCAGATAGCCATTTAAATGGCCTTTTCAGCCTGTGTATTGAAATCTTTGGCTAATGTGAAGAGTAGTAAAAGAGTCTCGTTAAGGTCCTTAAGTTAGAAGAAATAAAAATTCAGCATTTCTCTAACATTGAAGAAAACTCAATTACACATAGGTCTAATTTTCCTTTGATAGGCACAGAGTATGATGAATTATGGGAAAGAAAAAGGACTTTAAGCACGCTATGTATACTTGCTTTTCAGGAAGTGTTGCCCAGCATTACTATATTATTTGGATGAAAACAATTTATGTATTTTAACTAAATCTATATAGTCCCATTGAAATGGTTCAAGGAAGGAAATAAATGGTTCAGGTTCACAGTGTTCTCTTTATTTAATACAAAATGCTCATTCAGGTGTTCTCCATTTTATCTTTGTCTCTGCCCAAAAATTTAGGACATGGGCACATTTATCTCCATGAAAATGTTTCAAGAATCTGGCTCTCTACACCCACATACACAACCTCATACCCTTTCCACTCTTCATAAATTCTAACGGCACCACCCAAACTGACATGACCCAGGCTTGCCCAGGAATAATGAAAAAGTGATAACATGTGTTCCTATTCCTCTCCACCCCCCTAATACTCTATGGCTTTGACATGTTACCAAATCATAAATAAATGTAGTTGTAATATGGGCTGCTGTCACTTTAGATACCAGGTTGAAAATAAGAAATTGAAGATAATAAATACAGTGTATAAATGAAATTTTTTTTCTAAGTAGTTTTCATGTCTTTTTATTTTGTAAGTTCCTGGACTTTCTTCCATTATAAATGGGAGGTTGAATCATTTTAGTCAACTTAAAAATACATCGTCGTAAGTAATATCCAAATACCAAGAGGGGAGCATTGGTGGTTCAGTGGTAGAATTCTCCCCTCCCTCCCATGCCAAATACCAAACTGAATAAATATTGTTTTCTTTCAGATCAGTGTTTAAGGACAACCAAGGAAATGTGGACAGAGACTCAAGATTTTCACCATTGTATAGACAAGAAAGCAACAAGATTTCAACTGAGGACCTACTTAAACTAGTGTCAGATTATAGAAGGTAGGATGTTTTGGATACTCTTGAAATTAACATGAATCAGCTACATTGCTGCTGTTGATTTGTTATCTCTGCATAAACAATACTCGATAACCAGATTCCCAAATATCCATACTCCCCCAGAAAGCAGATGCTTTGCAGATGACCTCTCATATGCCCAAATGACACCCTAAGAGTAAATTTGCCAGAATGATGAGGAAGGAGTGTGAGACATTAAACTAGGTCAGTTACCTATAGCTATGTAACAAATCACCCCAAAAATTAGTGGCTTAAAACAACAACATCACTTATTTTTCTCTTGAGTCCATAATTTGAGCATGGCTAAGTGAAGACAGTTTGTCTCTTCTATATATGGCATCGGCTGGAAGAGGTCCAATGGAGCCAGAGGATCCATTTTTGAGATAGCACATTTGATGACTGGCAAGTTGGTGCTGGCTGTTGGCTGGAAGCTCAACTGGAGCTGTGGGTTGGAGACCTTGGTTCTTCTCCATGGGAGCCTCTCCATGAGATGCTATGGCTTGGGTTCTAAGAGTAAGTGTCCCAAGGGACAGACAGAAAATGTTCACTGCCAGTTTCTTAAGATGGGAAACTGTCACAGTGCCATTTCTGCCATAATATACTGTCAAACTGTCACAGATCCTAGATTCAAGTGAAGGGTATATAGACACCTCTAAATAGGAAGACTGTTACGGGATTTTAGAATATGTATGAAACATCACAGAGCAATTAATTGCTGTGAATACAATAATTCATAATAGTTCTGTCATTCAAATGCTTTTGGAAAAGACAATGGAAGCTAGAGCTAAAAGAAGAAAAACATAAAAGTCACAACATTTTTAAAATGAATCACCATATATTCAGCATCTGATGATGGTAAGATCTTTCATGACAAGTGGCTTATCTTAAACTGTTAGTCCCCTGACACAGTCAGGATTCTTGTTCCCTTTGCCCCTTTCCCAAATATTAACTCTCTGCCTCTCCCATCTAAGAATCAACAATTCCTTATCAATTAATTTTGTTTATCCAAAACAAAAATTATATATTACTATGAAACAAGCATGATTAATATTTTCTGTTTCTTCAATAGAGGATATATTTCTATTTAACTAGAAGGGAAGTTTGCCCAATGTTCTTTTTTGTTCTGGAAAAAAATAAACCTTAGGAAGCAAAATAAAAGTGGAATTGAACCAATATTATTTTTTTGTGATTCTACAGGACCACTCCTTACATGAGGAGACCTTCCTTCCCCTTATCAAACTTCATGGTCAAAAACCCTATATCCACTAAGTGGAAATTAAGAATACTTTTCCTCTTTACTTTTTTCCAAGTTTACTAAAGCCTGAAAAGTTGTAACACTGAGCAGAAGGGAATGGGCAAAACAGGAGAAGACCATGCTGTCACAAAACCCATGTTATTGGTGTTCAGCAAAGAAAGTTATCACTATGGCATTTAGAGGGCATCTAGAATACCCAATGCCATAGTGGTGAGACATTAAATTATTTCATGGATGCCTCACACGTAATGACATTTATTCTCAGTAGTGTGCTGATAAATGTCTACCACTGACCCTCTAGGAGGAAAAAAACTGATTTGTATTGATGGCAAATTTCTATGGTGTAAATTCTCCTCCCATTGCTGATTTCAAGCTACCAATGGGGTTTTGCCAAACATGGAGTTGGAAAGAAATGTGCACACCATCATATAACATTTCCACCACACAGATAGATGTAAATAACCTCAAGAGCATGGATTCGTTCACCATGTAGTAAAACAATTACTAAGTGATGAATTTTCAGTACTTTTTACCTTGGTATTTAATGTAATTTGTTTAATATAATTTCATTTTTAATAATGACTGTGTTTTACAGATGGCAGGCAAAATAACTGAAAATATAACAATTAGCTCTCACAGGCTGGGAAGAGCTGGCTCTGACCTACCACTATAATTATTCTGCCTCTCGAAGTAGACTTCCTGAGAGGGGTAACACTTGAAACTGTTCTTAGCAACTTTCACCTTACTATAAAAGAAGATAGGGGAGAAGGTATTAGTAAAGAGGGAGGAAAGGAAAGTCAAGGACTCATGAATTAGAGTGACTGTGGGCACAGGATAGGTGGTGAAGAAGGGTCTACATACACTTACTAGGGATCAGGGAAAGGGCCCTTGTCCTCCTGGATTGTTGGTGAAGAGGGAAAAAGCAAACTGTCCACTTAGCAGTTGTGGCAAAGACCAGCCTTGCTCTCAAAACTTCTTAAAATTCCTCATGAAAGTGAATTATTTAAATCGGTTCAAATACTAGTACTTTTTGTTAACAAAAACTAAATATTTACCATTTACCAAAACTAACGATTTACATTGCACTCGTTTGGCCATATGAATGTTATCTGAAGTGGTGCAAATAAATTTAAAACATTCTTCAGAATATCTGTAACTTGACCCCTCCCTGATTTTTAATTTTTATTTGCAAAATCACATAAATTTTAGTTTTCAAAATAAAACTAGCTAAATGAAATTATTCACAAGATTGTTTAAGGTCCCACTGTTTATCCTTATCAAAGCTCAGAATTACCATTGTCTGGTCTTTTTCCTTGACAACTAGAATAATTCACTCTGTGTGTGTGTGTGTGTGTGTGTGTGTGTGTGTGTGTGTTTCTATGCTGGTGTACTTTCGCAGAGCTGACAGAATAAGCAAAACGCAGACCATTCCTGGAAGCCTGGATATCGCTGTTGACAACATTCCTTTGGAGCATCCAAGTATGATGATGATGTCATGGCTTGCTTGTAGAGTTTTGAATGTTTAGTGGCTTTTTGGTTGGTTGGTTGGATAGTTGGTTCGTTACAAAGGTTTGTTTGGGGATTTTTTTCTCAAGGTTTAGGATAACTGTAATTCATTATCCTATAGAAATTTGGGATGTCTTACTTCTCCATTAATACAGACTGTAAGTATTGTAGGATAGGGACTATATTCAGGGTGACCTAATATTCATCTGGTATACACCATGCACCGAGCAGGGTGTTAAATTGTATCACTTAATCCTCAAAACCCTGAAGGGTTGCAAATGAGGAAGTCCGGTTCAGATAGATTGATAACCCAATAACCCATAATGGGCAATGCCACACTGAGCTGTCAAAGGGCTACTCTGAACACCGTGCGTTGCCGCCCAAGTGGCCATGCAGTAATTATAGCCGGGAAGTTTTTAGACTCTGTTATTACACAGAGAACATATATCTTTTCCAGAATATGGTCAAAAGTTCTATTTATGTTAGTGAAAATTTAAATTTCAGAAGCAGTTTTATTAACTTATAAATAAGATTTTTCAGAATTTATTTATTAAATGGTGAGATTAGTTTATTTGGTTTTATTTTCCTTCTAATTACACCTTTTAGTGACTTTCTCAGTGATGCAAAGAATGAATAAAGGCATCCTAAAAAGAACTACAAACAGGGAGAGGATTATTACCACAGGATATTTGAATTACCATTAGCACTATTAAATTTTCCATTCTTATGATTTTTCCACAAATCACTTTAAAATGAAATAAAATGAGCATTCTAACTTAAATCATGGCTCCAAATCACTTTTGTATTGATTGGTGTGAAAAACCAGATGACAAAGTAAGCCATTTCTTCTACCTGATTTGTGGGAGGTTGCTTTTATTACCTAGGGAAAAGAAAAATAACAAAAGAGAAAGCTAAAATATTCTCTTTGAAAAGAAAAATAACAAAAGAGAAAGCTAAAATATTCTCTTTGAATATCCTATGATATTCTCTGATATCATAGGATATCAGAGAAATTCGAACATATAATAAAAATATTCTAATTGATTTTTGAAGAAAAAAAAAAGCCTATAATCTGATTCCCAAGCATATAGCTAACGATATAGCTAAGCATGTAGCTAACCATGTTGCTTGTTTGAACACAGGAAGATTCTAGATGGGGTAAAGGAAGATAGAAGGCCTTGCTGTCTTTCAGTGCCACAACTTCAGCCTCCAAACTGCTTAGTGACAAGTTTTGATTTATAAATTCCTAATGGTCTTTTTCCCCCCTTAGGCTGTTTTTACAAGGTTAGATTATAAAGATTGTGAAAACTGAAGAGAAAAATAAAATTGTAACTATTAATGCAGAGGGGGATTAGGGCCTAGGTTGTGAAATCATTCCATAGGGAAAATTACTATTAAGCCAAGTGGTACTATCAGTAATAAACCCATTGGACAGAGTTTTGTTCTGTCATAGATCAATATTTATAGTATGATGGCTAAAGTCAGTGGGCTAGTCTTTATCTTAGAATATCTGGTTAGTATGCTCAGAGGATCTCTAGCTAAAATTTACTTCCTATATGAAACTTAATACAAAAAGAAAATAGGTATAAATCCAAAAGATTTACCAGTTTTTTGAGATATCAGTTTTGATGTTAAATATATCACTGAGTATCTGTCATGCTTACCTCCTACAAAGTTTTCAGGCCAGCATAATTTAACATAAATTAGTATACAAGCATGGAGTTTCTATTTTGAGTAGATTCATTTTAAAATAGGTTAAGTATTGTTCACTTACAATCATATCAAGTGACAAACTTTTCTTTTCTGATTCTTAAAGACTGTGTAACATCGTCCTATATCCCTGTCAAGCCTTTCAATGTGACAGCTCAACCAGAACCCACAGTGGAAGTGGAAGAATTTGTTTACGACTCAACAAAGTATTGCCGTCCTTACAGAGTATACAAAAATCAAATTTACATTTACCCCAAGCACCTCAAGTACGATAGCCAGAAATGTTTCAACAAGGTATATGTTTCTGAGATATCATCCTCTCTCTCCACCCTATTTAGACCATATTAAGATGGTTTCTTTTTTTTTTTTATAAGATTCTCGATGATTTTAATTTATTTATTTTTATTTATTTATGGCTGTGTTGGGTCTTCGTTTCTGTGCGAGGGCTTTCTCTAGTTACGGCGAGCGGGGGCCACTCTTCATCGCGGTGCGCGGGCCTCTCACCATCGCGGCCTCTCTTGTTGCGGAGCACAGGCTCCAGACGCGCAGGCTCAGTAGTTGTGGCGCACGGGCCCAGTCGCTCTGCGGCACGTGGGATCTTCCCAGACCAGGGCTCGAACCCGTGTCCCCTGCATTGGCAGGCAGACTCTCAACCACTGCGCCACCAGGGAAGCCCTAAGATGGTTTCTTGGAAGTTCAAATACAAATTACTATAGACTAACATTTTGGAATAGAAAACCATTTGAAGAAAATGTTTAATGAGAGACAGTGTTGAGTTTCACCTTAAAAGTGTTTAAAGATGCACGTTTTATAACATATGAATAAAACTTTCTGAAATCAGCCCTAAATAATTTTGTTCCAAACTTTATTTTTAGTTTATTAAGAGACTCTGAAAATAGCCTACCTGCACTCTTTCAATATGAGTCTTTTCTTTCCTTTTAAATAATCTTTCCAAATCTTTCTGCTATTTCTGAGCGCTATGAGTAATGTCACAAGAGAATTTTGGCTATTCTACATTTTTCAGATTTAATTAGAAGCTACTTATTTTAGGCACTTGGATTGGTTTTTGATGTTATCTAACAGGAAATTACAATGTCCATTTTCCCTCTCTGTAATTTCAGGCACGAAATATAACCGTGTGTATTGAATTCAAAAATTCCGATGAAGAAGATGCCAAGCCCGTGAAGGTGAGCCAAGCCCATGAGGGAATACAGCATACAGGGGGAGACAGGTGCCCTGGTTCTCCCCACCACTGAGGGGCTTTTTAGTTTAGTATGCTGGAAAGAGGAGCAATTCAGTACATTTGATTTAGATTTCCTAACATGTACCTGATTGAATAGCTACCATTAACTAGATCTATTAGAAATGCCAGTCTCATGGCTCTGCTTAGCTTTTCATGATTTGGAAAAAAGGAAGCCGTTCTAGTGTGAAATCAAGGCAAAGATTCCCCTCTGGAAGACTTTGCCGTTTTCAAAGATTAGCCCGCATCTCATGAATTCAGCATGCTTGATTTCAAATGCAGCATCGCAGCTGGGCTTCATGTGGCCTCTGCAGAAGGGCTGCTGCCTACTAGCCTGATGGCTAATGCAGGGGGCCCATGGGGCGCTCACATTTATGGAAGGTGCGTGTGGCCACCTGCCCGAGGACCTCGGAAATGGCTCTGGGAAGCTGGTCCCTGCTGTTGATCACGCGACTTAATAAGATCAATAAAACTATGAGTTTTGTAGGAACTGGGCTGTTTGACCCTATAAAACTGCAACTGGATGGCATTTTTCAGAGTTCCTATTTGATATATACTGTTTTTATTTTAGGGACTTCAAACAACATAAAGAAACTTATAAAAATAGAGAGGAAAATTATTTTCAGTGGGCCTGTGGCCAGATCTTCCCAGTTTGGGTGAATCAGAGGAAGGAGATATAGTAAAGGACAAAACTAATTTCTAACTAATCCCCACAATTATCTGAGATCATCTCTTAAAGCACTCTGTCAGGTACCAATTGTGTTCTCTGTGCTCAGAAGGGTTGTAGCATTATTCAGAAGAACAGTAATCAATCTGAGTGATTGAATGAATCATGCACAATAGAGAGAAGAGTTCTTTAAAATTGTCCTGAGGCACTCTCAGCATCCCCAGGTTCCAAGTTCCACAATAACATTAGCAGCAGGAGAGAAAAAATAAAATGAAATGGAATTGTCAAGCAAACAAAGGCAATGGCCAGACGGCAAACACACCAGGCCTGCTAGAGAATCGCTTATGGGGAAAAATCTATAAAAGAGGAGTACTCGCAGGTACATGTGACCTCTGTGTCATTGCATCCTAAAGCATTACTCAGAGATACAGCTGACTCCAGTAGAGGGACTCTAAGCCTTGGGCTAAAGGGGCTTTTATGACAAGGAAGTGCCATATCCCATCCCCTGGCCTGATGAGGGGCTGGGATCAAAGAATAACACAATACAATGGAGCCTGGAACCAGCCCTACTTTTCCAGCTCTCATTCCTGGTTGGAGACTAGCATGTCAGGAGCTGGGGTCAAACCAAGCCTTGTATCACTAAGGACTGATCGCCTTAAACTCTAGACCAGAGCTGGGTACCGTGGGCCGCAGGAATCAGAATTGAACAAAGTATCTCTTATCTTCTGGTAATCAAAAGTTTGGTAGTAGTGAATTGATTCAGGTATTCAGTATTGATATAATATCTACATAATGAATTAAAGCCTTCAAATTTTCTTCAACAGTGCCCTATTGTATAATAAATACAGGACAGCAGATCCAAGAAGTTCAAGGTTAATTAGATGTCAGCTAAGCCTGGCAAGTTACCACAAAATGCATCTTTGTCCCAGAATGGGTAACTGAAGAGTTGTGGCCTTTTTGTGCTCAGGGTTAATTTCAGACACTCATAATCATTCAACTCATAACTTTTTAAACAGTGTATTTACGGAAAACCTGGAGGGCCCCTCTTCACCTCCGCCACCTACACTGCAGTTCTGCACCATTCCCAGAACCCAGATTTCTCAGACGAGGTAAGCCAAGCCTCCACTGCCCCCAGCAGCTCCTTAAAAGATGGGTGAGTGGGTAAGATAATACATGATGACAAACACTCTCTCTAGACTACTCCTCAGACTAAGGACATACCTTAGCAGGTGTCTACATAACCCAGCTTTAAAAACCACGTTAATTGACAGTTGCTCCAGGACTATGCTGTAAATTCATGTATTTCAGCACAAGATTTAAAAAATGTGATGTTTTTATTATATCATTTCTTTCAAATTAGACTAATTTTTTTCTTTTATTTTTCATTGGTTAGGGTAACAAACATCGTGTTAGATAGTTTTTACCAATCGATAGTGGCATTTCATACCCTAAGGGAAAAAACAAAAAGGGCTAGAGTATGAGCCAACACTATTGCTTATAACCCTCATGAACTTGAAGGAGCTTGGACCGCCCCACCTCAAGACCTGCCCTGCCAACTCTCAAGACTCTCTTATTATGTGCCAGGAACCACGCTATACTCTAAATATACACTATCTCACTTGATCCACATGGCTTTCTCCAGAGAAACAGAGCCAGTAGGAAGATGATAGAGAGAGAGATACATAGGTAGATAGATAGATAGATAGATAGATAGATAGATAGATAGGTATAATTTAATATAGATAGATACATAGGTAGATAGGTATAATTTAAGATAGGTATAATTTAATATAGGTATAATTTAATATAGATAGGTATATTTTATAGATAGGTATAATTTAATTTAATATAAACACATCATTATGGAGGCTGAAAAGTCCCACAATCTACCATCTGCACCCAGGAAAGCCATTGGTGTAGTTCAAAGGCCTGAGAACCAGAGTGTCTATGGTAGAGTCCAGTCGAGGTCTGAAGGCCTGAGAACCAATAGTGCCAAGAACTGGAGAAGATCGGTGTTCCAGGTCAAGCAGTCAGGCAGAGAGGAAATCCAGCCTTACTCTGCCTTCTTGTTCTATTATTGTTCTATTCTCAGTGGACGAGATGTGCCCACCCGCATGGGGAGGGCCATCTACTTTGCTCAGTCCGCCAATTCAAATGCTGGTCTCTTCCAGAAACACCCTCACAGACACACTGAGAAATCATGTTTAGCCAGCTCTCTGGGCATCCAGTGGCCCAATCAAGTTGACACATAAAATTAACCCTCACACCTTCCTAATTTATGGATAAGGAAGCCGGCGATCAGAGAAGCAACTTTGACAAGGGCACATAACTGTGAAGTGACAGTCAAAATTTAAGCCAGCCCATGTGACTCCAGAGCCTGAAGCTTCACTGCTCTGCTATAACCCATATAAAAAAAAAAAAACTTATTGGATTAGTAGTAAATGACTATACATATGTCAGCTTGTATTAGAAACAGCTTTAGACAAACAAGTTTCAGTGATTAAATTTAATTTCTAACCATGAAGCTAAGGTCTGAACTAATGCAACCTGCCAATGTGATTTCTGGGATTTAAAATATCACATCTTTTGTATTAGTTTCCTATTGCTACTTTAACAAATTATCACAGTTTTGTGCCTTAAATAACACACATTGATTACCTTACGGTTCGGCGGGTCAGAACTCTGAAATGGGTCCCACAGGGCTGAAATCAGGTGTCAGCAGGCCTCCATTCCTTCTGGAGGTTCTGGGACGAATCCTTACCTTGCCTTTTCCAGTTTCTGGAGACTGCCCATACTCCTTGGCTTGTGACCCCTTCCAGCAATGCCATTACCCTGACCTCTGTTTCTCTCCTCACATTTCTTATGACCCTGACTCTCCTGCCTTCCTCTGATAAGGACCTTTGCGATTACATTGGGCCCACTGGGCTAATCCAGTTTAATCTCCCCATCTCAAGACCCTTAATTTAATCACAGCTGCAAAGTCCCTTTTACTGTGTAAGGAGACATATTGATATATTCTGAGGATTAGGACTTGGGGGACATCCTGGAACACCAATGAAACCACAGACCTGACTAACCTTATCTCCTTCCTCCACATCCATTTAATGCTCTTAAATTTTTTCCCTATAAATTCAGGACAGAGGTAAAAAAAATAAATAAATAAGGGAAAGGGCTACATTACAGAATATTTACTACATTGGTTGACCTCTTGACAAAGCCCATCTGAAAGGTGCATTCTCTGTCGACATATAAGATTTAAAGAAAAAAAAAATGTTCATACGGTTAAGTCTGGCTTTTAATCTCTGTCACGCTCATGTGCTTCCCGGAATCCTTGTAAAAGCCATGAGCTTATCCACAAGAGAACATGTATATAATGAACTGCCTGGTGAACTCTGCAGTGCAGATTCAAAACCATTTTCTCCTTTTTTATTGCAAAAGATGATTGCATTAATTATAAACATGAATATAAATTCTTCTAAGGCACTGCTAAAATATAATGTGAGTATTTGCAGTATTTGTTACCGAGGAGTGTTAGCATTAATCTGTAGTTTACTGGAATTCTTGAGCACTTGTTTCAGTCCCATGTATTCCGACTAAAAAAAGAAAATTTCATTCTACTGCATTGTTAGTTATTGTATGTTTTGAACTGTATATTGGCTTTTGTTACCAGGTTAGCATGCTGGTATGTAATGAATATATGTAAGCTGTAAACCACTCTAATTCAGGAGTTCTCAAACCTTACCAGGCACAGGATCACCTGGAAGGCTTGTTAGAACACAGATTACTGGAGCCCACCCCAGATTTTTGGATTCCATATGTCTGGGATGGGGCCTGAGGATTTGCATTTCTCAACAAGTTTCTCAGAGATGCTGATACTGCTGTCCCAGGGATGACACTGAAAATCTGTGTAATAAATTCTCTCCTGAACAACGTGAAAATAAAGTAACTATATATATAGATGCACAGAGAGTCTAATAAAAACTAGTAGATAATTTGCTTGGCTCTTGATCACCTTATTGCTTGATTTGACTGTTCAAGAAATTACCTAGTTGCTAATATTGAACTGAATGTCACTTACCTGCATGGGATCCTGGGATTCCAGTGTGACACGTGTTCTTGTCCTGGAAGATCCTATTAATTACTGACTAGTCCATCCTCCTCGTGACTCAAAGCCCCCTAACATCTTTCGCCTTGGTTGCTATCTCTGTATCATCCTACTTTGCAAGGCCGTGGAGGGAATTCAATGACAACATATGTGACAGAGGTTTGGAAACTGAAAAGCACTATCACATGTAGAGGGTTCCAAAACCTTCCTTTCCAGGAACATGGAGGATGGTCCTCATTAAGTATATTCTTCACCTATATCAATTTCATGTTTTATGTTTTTTTCGGAAGTGTTATTTACAGAGGAGAGCATGACCTCTTTACAAAATGGCTCATTACTTAGTTACCACAATGTAATTTTTTACACAATACATACCACATATCTTTTTGTGGTTTTTATAACAGATAGATTCCGTGCTCCAGTTAACATCATTTGCAGCTACCATGTTTCTCAACAATGTGCCTGTGGATCATCTGGGGATCTTGCTAAATGCAGATTCTGATTCCGTATGTCTGGGGTAGTGTCTGAGAGTCTGCATCTCTAATCAGCTCCCAAGTGATGCTTATGCAATGGTCCATGCACACACTTTGGGAGGCAAGGACCTACTATTCACTCAACTCATGTCCCTTGATGATAGGTCCTTAATATGTGCCTTATTTACATTCTACTGTCATGTCTGTGTGCGTGTGTGTGTGTGTGTGTGTGTGTGTGTGTGTGTAATTCATGGTGGTATAAATTATCTAATGAGAAACACTAGGTATTCTAAGTTATCGCCACAATAAAGAAGTAAAAATAACATCTTAACACATTACTGCTAGTGGGATGGATATTTATTGAGAGTTAAATCGTACTTCTAGTGCTGACTATTAAATTGTGGACCTAGATTTCATTGAAAGACTTTTAAAAAGACTAACGTGCCTAGGCTTTGTCTTGTCTTGGCACTAGGAAAATGATTTCAATCTTAGCCCAGCTATTATCTCTTTCATTGCAGGTGAAAATTGAGCTACCAACACAACTTCATGAGAAACACCATATTTTTTTTTCTTTTTATCATGTCACTTGTGACATAAATGCAAAAGCTAATGCCAAAAAGAAGGAGGCTCTGGAAACACCAGGTATTGACAGGAAGCAATCTGAGATAGCTGTGCATGTTATCTCTGGAACTTAAATTGGAGAGTATTTGAAAAGCTCTGATTTATTGAGTTTTTTAAAGTGAAGTTTTATATTCATAAATGATAAATAGCTTTATTTTTACTCCTCGCCATGAAGGTTTGTACTGAAAAGTTTTCCCTTTGTTGTTCCTTTGCACAGTTGGATATGCTTGGCTTCCTCTCATGAAAGATGATCAGATAGCTTCTCAAGAGTACAATATCCCAGTAGCAACAAGCCTGCCTCCGAATTATTTAAGCTTTCAAGATTCTGCAAGTGGAAAGGTATTGAGTGATGTAAAACTTAAGAGAAAAAATACATGGGCTGAATGGCATGAGGTTATCTTCTTTCTGCTGTTTAAATTAACCCAACCTTGGTGTATTCATCCATTGTAATAAGGAATCAGGTGTACCTATGATATGTCAAATATCTTGTTTAGTTTGTGGCCAGTAGAAATGATCTGTTCAAAATGATCCCCTGGTATCACATTGGTTTCATTTACCAATATTACCAAATGTATTTGCATCTCTTATTTTCCATCTCTATAGGACTGTGAGGTTGATGGATCAGGATGACAAATTAACGTAAACTAAATAACCTGTTTATTTCCTCTCTCTCAAATTGCCACAGTGACAGTAACAAACTCTTTTTTGCAGCATGGTGGGAGTGACATTAAATGGGTCGATGGTGGCAAACCACTTTTCAAAGTATCGACATTTGTTGTATCAACAGTGAATACTCAGGTGAGCGTGTTGTCCTAAAATATCAAAATCTTCTCTAACACGTAGAATCATAAGGCGTCTCCTAGATTTACAGGAGGAGACTCACCATTCCACAAGGTGTCAGAAGAGCAGGTGATCAAAAAGGAAGAATGTTTGTGGCAACACCGTATCCCTCTTCCAGAAGAGATCGAATGCCCTAAGCCATAAAAGCTCAGGCACTGTCAAACTGCAAACCAAAATTCCAGTAGTGTATTTATCAAGAGGGCACTTCCCTTGGAAGATGGTTTGCTTCCCATGACAACCCCCACATGTTAAAAATATGAAACGTTTAAAATAAAGACTTTGGACCTTTACCTTAAAACTCAGTCTAATTCCCAATCCCTACCCAAGGCTCCTCTCATGGAAAGGCCACGAGTTTGGCAGAACTGTATTTGAGATCCACCTCGGCCAATTTCTGGCCCAGTGACCCTGGACAAGTCACCTCACCCCTGCAGTCCTGTGTCCTCAGCAGGAAAATGATAACAATAAAAAATCTCCACCTAAGGCGGTAGTGAGGCTCAAAATGAGAAACTGCACGTGAAAATATCTCATGAGCTGCAAAACGCTGTACAAATGTAGTTATTATCACTGTCAAGTTACCACAAACTCACCCCTTCCATTGCAAGGCAGCTTAACTTTACCACAATGTGAGGACTTTTGTGGTACTAATTATAAACAAACTATTACAAGTACGTAGACTATGTATTGCTTCTTTCTTAAATTCAATGTGTACCTGGGTTTTTTTGTGTGTGGTTTTTTGTTTGTTTTTTTGCTTCATGCTGCTTTATCCCTAGCACATACTTGGTTGGTTACTAAGAAAAATGAAATAATCCAGGTACCACCATATATTGGATCAAAATGTCTTTCCGTAACCGCTGGTGCCTCAAGCCAAATTTAGTCCTCTTCCCAAGTCCTATGACCATTACTCCTTAAACCCATCTTTTCTCTGGCACCATCAACCCTGGTCAAGTCCCACAAAATGGTCATTCTCCACCAACTCCTGCTTTTATATCTCTCAGAATGCCCCGAGTTTCTCTTTCCCACACCTCCAGCTGCTTTTCTCCGAACTGCCCAGGTCTCTCTGTGACTCACCACTGCTCTCCTTCCTGTACATCAGCTTCCACTGCCCACGCTCTCGTCACCCTGGGGGACACCTTCTTCCTTCCTCCGTAGCGCTATTTACCTCAATTTTCAAACACCCCAGGCCCTATCCTGCACTGTGCCCTCTGTCTGCTTCATACCTCCAAGATCCAGGGATTTTGTGACACTCAGCCTTTCGACAGCCAGGAAGGCGATCTCTCCCTCTCTGCCTACCCTCCCCTGATGGGTCTGGGCAGCTCCTACCCAACCTTCCGATCTTGGCTCAAATGTCACTTCCTCAAAGAAGCCTTCCCTGTCCCCTAACCCCTCAGATATGCTGTATCATCTTGTCATACACCCGTACAGCGCCCTGCTTTCCTTTGAAGCACTTGTCTAATTATGAGCAAATAGGTATGTGTGAAAATCATGGTATGGAACCTGATTCCCGGGCATAATGGAAGGACCACAGAGTGGGTTTTCCTTGCCCCTGGCTCTGTCCTCCGTGCCTGACAAGGACCTGACACATAGTCAGCTTTCAATAAATAACTTCAAATAAATGAAGTGAAACTGAAAATATTACACACACATGCACACACACACGTACACACATACCCCGACTTGAGGGGAACCCCAACCACAGATGCCCTCTAGAACTGACAAAAGGCCAGAGAAACCCCCAGAGAGTGCACCTACACTAAAAATCTGTATGCCACTTCCTGACTACGTAACTTTGACCCTCAACACAGAACTTAGGTATTTCCAAGGTGACAACCTTTTCAGGAAAGAGCATTAAAGGGCAGATTAGTTTGCTTAGGCTGCCATAACAAAATACCAGACTGGCTGGCTTAAACAACAGAAATGTATTTCTCACAGTCCTAGAGGCTGGAAGTCTGAGATCAAGGTGTCAGCAGAGTTGGCTTCTTCCAAGACCTCTCCCCTTGGCTTTCCTCTGTGTGTGCACATCCAAGTTTACTCTTTCATGAGGGCATCAGTTATATTGGACTAGGGCCACCCTAACTTATTACCTCTTTAAAGACCTTATCTTCAAATATCGTTACATCCCGAGGTACTGGGAATTAGGACTTCAACATATGGGTTTGGGGAGTCAAGTTTTATCTCATGATGTCAGGTGGACTTCATAATTTTTTTATTAACTCTGACATTTTAAGTCTGAAAATATCCCTGTGCATATTAAACTGTACCCATTCTCATGTGTGTTAAAGAATATGTAAGAAAAATTGGTAGAAGTCTGTGGAAGGAACTGGAAGATGACAGAAGACAATTTAAAAAGAAAGAAAGGAAAGAACAGAGACAAGGAAAGTAATTCTCTAGCCATTATCATGTGGCCCGGAAAGAAAACAAATCTCTGAGAGTGAAATAGGAGAGAGAGAGGACTTTGTAGTTCAGGTTAAGCCCTCTGTGTGCTGGAATGTCTGTGAAAATGAGAGGTCTGTCACTATGCCTCCTGGACAAAGCATCTCACATCAAGGCATCTTGTCCTACAGAAGGGCTCACCTCCCATCACCACGATTGTTCCACAGCTTACGTGTCATCAAAAATCAAGACTTTCTTTTGCTGTTTCAGGATCCACATGTGAACGCATTTTTCCGACAATGCCAAAAAAGGGAGAAAGATATGTCTCAGTCACCTACCTCGAATTTCGTCCGTTCTTGTAAGGTAACATGACATGCAAATAGCTGCAATGGTCTCCAGGGTAGAAATGGGCAAAACAGACCTTTACATTTTGCATTGAGTAGCAAACTAAGGGGTAATTATTATCGAAGATTTTTAAACACCTTATCAATTCAGAGACTAAATGATTTTATTTCACAATTCCTAAAAGATGTCTGTGTTCATTAAAAAATAAGCAAAGATCAGTTTCTCCAAAATAAAAATGATTGAAAATCAGAATCAATTGACTCTAAATTAGTTAATTAGATGTAGAGTCCTTGCAACATTACCCCCATGCCTGTATGTCATGCTAAATGCCATGAAAAATAAAGTCAAACGAAAATGAGCTACAGTAGTCATATTCAAATTCTGAAGAACGTCAGTAAAAAAATGTGCTTTAAATTTAATCAATGCCCTTTTTTTTTTGTCCTGCCAATTTAACAGAACTTATTGAATGTGGAAAAGATTCATGCAATCATGAGTTTTCTGCCTGTAATCTTGAATCAGCTCTTCAGGGTTCTGGTGCAGAATGAAGAAGATGAAATAAGCACAACTGTGACCAGGTATCCATAGCACAGCCTTAGGGGAAGAGATTTTATAAGCTGTGGTTACACACAACTTTGATTATAACCGAATGGCCACCTGATTGTGTATGCTTGCATTTCGTTCGAATACGTATCTCAAAGTTAAGTATGTCTCACTCTTGACTTCTTACCTTCTAATCATCTATTACCATCATTCAAGTAAAGTTTTAGACCTCTTTTTTAACTTTGTGTTTTTAATTAAACTTTTTATTTTGAGATAGAGT
The DNA here is from genome assembly GCF_028023285.1 of Balaenoptera ricei. Lineage (NCBI taxonomy): Eukaryota > Metazoa > Chordata > Mammalia > Artiodactyla > Balaenopteridae > Balaenoptera > Balaenoptera ricei. The sequence goes on along the minus strand of NC_082645.1, from coordinate 108,439,034 downwards.
CACATGCAGTTGTAAGAAATAATGCAGAGAGAGTCCATGTTCTCTTCAGATGTTCCCAATGGTGGCATCGTGCAAAACTATAGGACAATATCACTCCCAGAATATTAACATTGATAGAATCAGGAGACAGAACATTCCCATCCCCACAAGGATCCCTCATGTTGCCCTTTTATTGACACACCTACTTCTTTCTCATCTCAAACCCCACTCCTTACCCCGGGCAACTACTAATCTGTTCTCCATCTCTAAAATTTTGTTACTTTAAGAATTTTATATATATTATATTGAAATTTTATATATAATATGAATATATAACATTTTATATATAATACGTTAAAATATACTCTATGCTCCATATATTTATATAATAAATTGATGAGTTTATTATATATTCTATTTTCAATTCATATATAAATTATATATTATATACGTATATATATGGATATAGAATTATATAGTATCACAGTATGTAACCTTTGGGGATTGGCTTTTTTCACTCAGCATAATTCTCTAGAGATTCATCCAGGTTGTTGCATCAATCAATCAATCCTTTTTATTTCTGAGTAGTATTCCATATCAAAAAATGTTTAAAAATTCACCTGTTGAAGGCTAGCTGGGTTGTTTCCAGTTTTGGGTACATTTGGGGTGAACATAAGTTTTCATTTCCTTGAAATGAGCAATTGCTGGGTCATACGGTAGTTGTATGTGTTGGTTTTAAGAACATGCCGAATCTCTTGCATTCCTATACACTGATGATGAAAACTCTGAAAGAGAAATTAAGGAAACACTCCCATTTACAGTTGCAAGAAAAAGAATAAAATACCTAGGAATAAACCTACCTAAGGAGACAAAAGACCTGTATACAGAAAACTGTAAGACACTGATGAGAGAAATTAAAGAGGATACAAACAGATGGAGAGATATACCACGTTCTTGGATTGGAAGAATCACCATTGTGAAAATGACTATATTACCCAAAGCAAACTACAGATTCAATGCAATCCCTATCAAACTACCAATGGCATTTTTCACAGAACTAGAAGAAAAAATTTCACAATTTGTATGGAAACACAAAAGACCCCGAATAGCCAAAGCAATCTTGAGAAAGAAAAACAGAGCTGGAGGAATCAGGCTCCCAGACTTCAGACTATACTACAAAGCTACAGTCATCAAGACAGTATGGTACTGGCACAAAAACAGAAATATAGATCAGTGGAACAGGATAGAAAGCCCAGAGACAAATGCACGCACATAGGGTCACCTTATCTTTGATAAAGGAGGCAAGAATATACAATGGAGAAAAGACAGCCTCTTCAATAAGTGCTGCTTGGAAAACTGGACAGCTACATGTAAAAGAATGAAATTAGAACACTCCCTAACAGCACACACAAAAATAAACTCAAAATGGATTAAAGACCTAAATGTAAGGCCAGACACTATAAAACTCTCAGAGGAAAACATAGGAAGAACACTCTATGACATAAATCACAGCAAGATCCTTTTTGACCCACCTCCTAGAGAAATGGAAATAAAAAGAAAAATAAACAAATGGGACCTAATGAAACTTCAAAGCTTTTGCACAGCAAAGGAAACTATAAACAAGACAAGAAGACAACCCTCAGAATGGGAGAAAATATTTGCAAATGAAGCAACTGACAAAGGATTAACCTCCAAAATTTACAAGCAGCTCATGAACTCAATATCAAAAAAACAAACAACTCAATCCAAAAATGAGCAGAAGACATAAATAGATTGCCAACAAACACATGAAAGGATGCTCAACATCACTAATCATCAGAGAAATGCAAATCAAAACTACAATGAGGTATTACCTCACACCAGTCAGAATGGCCATCATCAAAAAATCTACAAACAATAAATGCTGGAGAGGGTGTGGAGAAAAGGGAACCCTCTTGCACTGTTGGTGGGAATATAAATTGATACAACCACTATGGAGAACAGTATGGAGGTTCCTTAAAAAACTAAAAATAGAACTACCATAGGACCCAGCAATCCCACTACTGGGCATATACCCTGAGAAAACCATAATTCAAAAAGAGTCATGTACCACAATGTTCATTGCAGCTCTATTTACAATAGCCAGGACATGGAAGCAACCTAAGTGTCCATCAACAGATGAATGGATAAAGAAGATGTGGCACATATATACAATGGAATATTACTCAGCCATAAAAAGAAACAAAATTGAGTTATTTGTAGTGAGGTGGAAGGACCTAGAGTCTGTCATACAGAGTGAAGTAAGTCAGAAAGAGAAAAACAAATACCATATGCTAACACATATATATGGAATCTAAAAAAATGGTTATGAAGAACCTAAGGGCAGGACAGGAATAATGATGCAGATGTAGAGAATGGACTTGAGGACACGGGGAGGGGAAGGGTAAGCTAGGATGAAGTGCGAGAGTGGCATGGACATATATATACACTACCAAATGTAAAATAGATAGCTAGTGGGAATCAGCTGCATGGCACAGGGAGATCAGCTCAGTGCTTTGTGACCACCTAGAAGGATGGGATAGGGAGGGTGGGAGGGAGATGCAAGAGGGAGGAGATATGGGGGTATATGTATATGTATAGCTGATTCACTTTGTTATAAAGCAGAAACTAACACACCATTGTAAAGCAATTATACTCGAATAAAGATGTTTAAAAATTTTTTTAAACTTTTTTAATTAAAAATAACATGCCGAATTGTTTTCCAGAATAGCTGTACCATTTCTCTCCCACTGGATCTTATTTTTTTTTTATGCTCAATTTTTCTTCAACTGTTCTCACTTTAAATTTGCCTGTACTATATTCTTTCAACATTACTAATCTATCTGTCTAGTGACTTTGGCAGTTACAATTTCCTCTTTCTAGAGATAGAATTCTTAATTAATTATTGAATCAAATATTCCTAAAGTTCACTTTTTTTTAAATATTAGTCACAGCATTCTGGAAAAAAATTACTCGACATTGAAATGTTTCCAGTACCTTCATAATTCACAGGCATATTATTAGCCTCTTTCAGAATGAGAGTCTTTAGCGTCAGTTTTTTGTTTGTTTGTTTGTTTGTTTGTTTGGCTGTGTTGGGTCTTCATTGCTGCACGCAGACTTTCTCTAGTTGCAGCGAGTGGGGTCTACTCTTCACTGCAGTGTGCAGGCTTCTCATTGTGGTGGCTTCTCTTTTTGTGGAGCATGGGCTCTAGGCACGCGGGCTTCAGTAGTTGTGGCTCGCGGGCTCTAGAATGCAAGCTCAGTAGTCGTAGTGCACAGGCTTAGCTGCTCAATGGCATGCAGGATCTTCCCGGACCAGGGCTCGAACCCGTGTCCCCTGCACTGGCAGGCAGATTCTTAACAACTGTGCCACCAGGGTAGTCCCCTTTAGCGTCATTTTTAAAGTAAAGCTCTGAAGCTCTAGAAAATTAAAGTATCTCTAACAGTTCTACAACCAGGCAGTTCTGGGGCCAGATTAGAAGTCCCCAACTGTGCCTTCAAGTTTTGCCTTTTTCAGCATGAGTATATGCATCTGTGTTGGCAAAACTCCTAAATATTTCAGCAGATAGATATGTTGAAATTCTGGGCTATTCCTAAGCCCTACAGCTGTGGAGTAACTGGAAGTATTAATGTGAAGAAATCAACCCATACCACAACTGCTGCGGGAAACCCTAACCCAGCTAAGAGGGGAAACCCAAAACCCTGCATCTTAAACTAATTAGTTTTTCCAAAAGCATGTATATAACACCTCTAGGTTGGAAGTCAAGCCCTTTTAAAGTGGAACATGATAGTTGGAGGTTAAAGAACTTTTAATAAGGTACTAAAAATGATCCCTTTTCCAAGAAGACAATGTCAGCAAACACATAGACCATAATAGCACATACAACTTGGGCAAAAATGTATCCAGTATGATATTGCAGCCATAATACATTACTTATATCATCGTGTTTAGAGATTTCATGGTTGGAAATGGCTAACGGGTATTGTCGATGTTAAACAGCCAGTATTGAGGGATAAGGGGGGTGGGGAGAGTCTGAAATTGGTTCGTTCATTCATTCAACAATGATTAAGCACCCAGTTTACCAAGCACTGCAGTGACAAACCAAGTGGTATTTTCCTGCCTTCTCCAGAAAGTCCACTGAACAGCATTGCTTTTCCAGGGTTCTGACTGACATCGTGACCAAGTGCCATGAGGAGCAGCTGGACAGCTCCGTTCAGTCCTATATTAAGGTACAAAATTGCCACCTGGGCATTGGTCATATCCCCTTGTGCTGTGTGGCTTTTCTCATTTCCTGTCTGCAACAAGTGGGAAGTTTCCCCCTTTAGCTGGATGGTGCCTACCACAGTCGTATCAGACATTCCCCTTAGCTACTTAGAATTCCTTCTTTTTGCATTGATGGGCTCGATGTATTGTTTCAATGTATAAATGTATAAATAATGTGTACATGTGCAAATGAATATTTATATGGGGAGAGAGAGCAAAGAAAGAGAGGAGAAAACTAAAGTATTGTCCTTTGAAGTCAACATTACAAATAAATGAAATTCCTCTATAAGGAAGATGTTTCCTGTTGGTTTGTTGAATGCGCTATGTTTCTTCTGTAATGTTTTCTTAGCTCTTTTTATTGTTTTCTCAGGCAGTATTTCATTTCCCAGTTACTGTATATTTGTACCTGCTTCTGGTATGTTAAGTCCTTTATCCTCTGGCATGAACCACTAGCCCATCCCATCAGTGTGCACTGCTTCTTCCAGTGGCCTTCGTCAGATGTTCACTTGGATATGTTTATATTCTCATTTTCAGTTGGCCTGTGACTTAATACCAGTGAACTTGTGATGATGTTTGCACATTATAGTTCCAGCCTAAAAGTCATCTTCTTGAGTGAAGAGAAAAAAATCCATCCAGAGATAAATGAAAGTACCTTATATTCCTTTATAATGCATAGAGGACCTAAATTTCAATATTTATGCACAGATTGTATCTTTAAGAGACATAGACCTTTTTATTAAAAGATATATTCCATTAATATATAGATAGACATTTATCCATATATTTTAGATGTCTAGAAAGGTGACTAGAGAAGAATTTGGGGTCTTCTGTGACAGAAATGCTCCTGTAAAAGGAAATAACTAGAAATTTTATTCTGGAGTGAACCCTTCTGAGATACCATCAGTGAGGAATTTTTCTCATTACAGTTTTATATTTACATGTTTTCTACCTGTCAGAAATGTTAGATGTCTTCCCAAATATCTAAGTATGAGTGTGTGCCATTCCTTAACATAGACCATATGCCAAAAATAGTTTCTTCACAGTAATTTCCCTATGGTATAATTTTACCCAATAAGATCTACAATTCAGCTGCAGAAGGCCAGTTCCACCTACAAATGCCTTTTTAGTTTGCTCTCTAAGACAGAGTCATAGCTTAGTTTTATAGGGTATTGAAGACTTTACTGTTCAACAGAAATCATCTATAGAATTTTCATTCTCTCGACACTTACCCCAGTTTTCCATTTCAATTGCCAAAGGGGCTGAGAAGAAAAAAATTCCCCAATCCTTATTACACAAAGTCATCTTTTCAACACACATATTATTTACCTGTTCCAATGGAATCACTGAAAATTGCATTGAGAACCCAATGATGTTGTGGTTATTTTTGTGACAGCCGAGGCTAGTTCCTGATGAGAGCCTTAAATCAGCTCTCAGATGTTATCTGTGATGCTCTTGGAGCATTGTCCTGGAAACACACCCTGGAAAGGTCTTTATTTTTAAGCAGGATGTTTGAAATATCCTGATGAGACCTTTTGATTTTGTAACGTAGGAAGCTGTGTATTTAGTTTGCTTTGAAGTGGTTCAAATCTAGAAATACACCTACGTGGAATTTCAAGCTGATAAAAATTCCTAAAGATATTTTATAACATAATTTCATGTATCTAAAACAAATACAGCCTAATAAATATAACCAACTGGAATTTTACTCTGGAAAGAACATTAAAGTAGCAAATGGAAAACTAGATTCTAGTTAAGGTTAAATAGTTAACTTGGAGCAATCTGCCTCTCTGAACCTCATTTTTCTCCTCTGTGAAGTGAGATGGGGTAGACCAGATGAACATCTAGGTCTATGATTCTGTGACTTGACTCCTGCTGTATGTAGTACATGGCTGACTGGCTGACAGCCTGACCTTGACCAAGGAGTATGATTTTTTTTTTTACCCGTGGTGGAAAAAATTATTTTTTAACATATACATTAAGCCCCATATCTAAGAGTATAATGAAAACTGGTACCAATACGTGCTTTGATGTCCTTGAAAGATGGGATAGCTGATATAATTCAAACCTATTCAGAAGTAATCTAAACACCATTTCAAGTTCAGTGGTGCTAAATGCTGCTAACTCACTCCATCTACAATATCCAAAATGCACACATACACCATGTCTTTTTCAAAAATGTATACCTAAAGTCAATCTAATTAAATGCCATGGTTTACAGCAATTCGTGGGACTGATATGGTCTAGCCAAAATTTTTTAAATTTCAGAGCTAGTCAAAATGCACTTGGGGCTAAATTACTGCACATGGGATTAGATAGTTGATGACATTACCCTCATATGAGTCATAATCCATGAGGGGCAAAATCATACTACTCTTGATTTTAGCTAGTTTCATGCATTTCTCAGCCTTGTTTTTCTCCTTTGGGATGAGCGTGGAGAAGTTAGGCCCCATCAGAATGACTTAGATGTCAATGGGCTCTGAAGTTCAAAGAAATAATTATAGACCCAAATGCAAAGTGCCTCTGCTTTGTTTCTTGCCTGCCTTCATCTTTGACTGTAGTGAAGTCCAAATTTTGAATATTATGAAGAAAAGACCTTCCTTGAGGCAAACCCAACTCATAAGTAAAATATTATCATTCGGAAATAAGCATTTTGTATTTTAAATATACGTGCATGAATTGATACTTAAAATATATGAAGAAATATGGAAAACTAGACCATGACGTGCACTCAGTGGTGAATGCCAACACCAATCTTTTAAGAAAAAAAAGCGAGAAACATTAGTTATCTTACTGATGGCCAATCATTATGAACCTGTTGGTTGCCATGTCTCAGCATGAGATGGCAGTGGACACTGGGCTTGTGGGCAGCTCACCTACTGGCCTCTGGAAGGCGCCTGCTTCCCCACTTGGCTATTTGAGTGGGTGCTCTACCCTTTCAGGATGAAGAAATGCTACCATGCCACCCACCTGTTGCCAGTGGAAGGAAGGAGAAGGGGAAATGTATCCTAAGTAGGTGGGTCAAAGCCCTCCATGTTTCCTTGAACCCTCTAAATTGCTCTCTGATCTTCTTTGTGATTTCTACAAAGAGCATTTCAAGGAGAACTTAGGTGAGCAAGGCTCTACCTGTGCAAAGCCCTCAATAGGAGCAGGTGTGTATTACACTTATCATTGGGCCTTCATTTATTTCATGACAAAATCTGGCATGAGCAGATAATTTTGAGACATGAGTTATTCTTGGAACGTAATTTTTGATGCTTTGCTTTTAAATATTTAACTTTTTTCACTTTTTGGATTTTCTTCAGTTTGTGTTCAAGACCACGGCATGCAAGGAGAGAACTATACATGAGGAACTGGTTAAAAATGTGACTGGTCTTTTGCAATCAAATGACTCCACAACAGTCAAGCATGTCCTGAAGGTAAAGAATTTAAAGACGGTCCTTTCATTGGGATGGCTTACACTCAACCCTGAAGGTGATAGGATTCATTGATTTTTATAGATCGTTTCTCTAATAGTTTCTGGTATAAGCTTCATGTTGAAATGGTAACATATGAACCTATTAAGAAAAAAAGATCCATGTCAAGAGAACAGATCATTTTAACAAGTAGAATGGACTCAAGTTAAGTCCTTTGGCCTGAAGGCAGAATGAATGACTATTAAGAATGACCTAAAACATTCAAAAATGCTAAGTGTACCCAAAATAAAGTTTATTGGGTTTTTAGGCACAGTAAGAGGAAAACTACCAACAAAAGGATTAATGATGTAGTAATGAATATACTGACAGCAGAGAAGAGGCAGAGAAACAGCCACTCTTTGACCCCCAAAAGTTGAAACACATGCATTTGTAGTAATATAAGAAGAGATGGTGAGAAGCTGTTAAAGATGTAACTTATAGACTTGTGAATTTAGTCCCCTGCTAAATTAATTATCTATCATGACTTGACAGATACATGATTGATTAGTAAGTAGCTAGAAGGGGAGGCTGAAGGCTGGGTCAATAAGCGTCAACAGGAGTTCACGAAAATCACATTTTCCTAGGCCAAGCGGTTTGTTTGTTTAAATTTAAATTAGCCGTATGAGTATATTCATTCAGTTTATCCAACAAGTATATTCCAAGTGCCTTCCTTGTGACAAGCACCATCCTCACCATCCTAGGCATTTGGCATGCATTTAGAGAATAGAATAAAGATCTCTGCCCTTGGGAAGCTTACATTCTACTGCGGGATAAAAACAGTAAATGACACACATAGTAGCAAAGTTAATTAAATTGTATGTTTGGAGGTGAGAAGTAGCATAGGAAAAGAAAACGTCGAGCAGGTAAAGGGAATGGGGAGTCCTGAGTATGCAGGCTGAGGTTTGCAGTTTTAAATAGAATGGTCAAGATAGAGCTCGTGGAGAAGGTAATACCTCAGCAAAAAACGTGAAGGAAGTGAGGGAGCTGGAGATGTTTAGGGTAGAACATTAAAGGTAGAGGGGAAAACATACCGTATCTTTTGTCTGACTTATTTCACTAAGCATAATACCCTCCGAGTTCATCCATGATGTCACAAATAGCAAAATTTCATTCACTTATATGTGGGATCTAAAAAGTAAAACAAACAAGTGAATATAACAAAACAGAAACAGACTCACTGATACAGAGAACAAACTAGTGGTTCTGAGGTGGGAGAGGAGTTGGGGGAGGGGACAAATAAGTGAAGGGGATGAACAGGTACAAACTGTTAGGTATAAAATAAGTTACAAGGATGTAATGTATAGTGCAGGGTATATCGCCAATATTTTTATAATAACCTTATATGGAGTACAATCTATAAAAATATTGAATCATTATGTTGTGCACCTAAAACTAATATAATATTGTAAGTCAGCTATATTTCAAAAAAAAAAGGTAGAGGGGAAGACCTGTATAACATTGTAAGGCAGCAGCACACCTAGTGGACATGCCTGAAAGATGGCAGGGAAGCCAATGTGGCTGAAGCCACGTGAGCAAAGAAAAGAGGAGGCAAGATGAAGTCAGAGAGGCAGCGGGAGGTTTGGCAGGTAATGTAAAGCCTGTGGGCCATTGCAAGGGCTTTGGCTTCCACTCAGCGAGAAACTGGGAGCCAACAGAGGACTTTGAGCGGAGGAGTGACTTGAGCTGATCTTGGTTCAAAAGGATTGCTCTGATGGCTGTGTAGAGAATAGACTGTAGTGGGGTGAGAGTGGAGGCGGGGCTGCTGAAGAAGGCTGCCTGCCTAGTAGCATCCATGTTGCTGCAAATGGCGTTATTTCATTCTTTTTAATGGCTGAGTAATATTCCATTGTCTAGATGTACCACATCTTCTTTATCCATTCATCTGTCAATGGACATTTAGGTTGCTTCCATATCTTGGCTATTGTAGACAGTACTGCAATGAACATTGGGGTACATGTATCCTTTTGAACCATGTTCTTCTCTGGATATATGCCAAGGAGTGGGATTGCTGGATCATATGGTAGTTACATTTTTAGTTTTTTAAGGAACCTCCATACTGTTCTCCATAGTGACTGTACCAATTTACAGTCCCACCAACAGTGTAGGAGGGTTCCCTTCTCTCCACACCCTCTCCAGCAGGGTCCTCTGGGGAGAGTCAGTGTTCAGTTAAAAGATAAGGCAAAGGGAATGTTTGGAGGAGAAGTTGCATCTTCAGGAGATTTTATTGGTGATGGACCATGTGTTCCAGACCAAAGGTATGGTGGGTGGGTTTCAGGAGATGAGAAGCAGTGAGATACACAAGGGGATGTGCAGCACCTACGGAGACCAGAGGGCAGGAGAGGAGTGAGGCTTCTTCTGTTATCAGATGTGAACAGAGGCAAGAGGCTCAATGGGATTAGTCCTGGTGGATTCAAGGTAAATAGTGTAGGTGGGGCTGAGTGCTGAGGGATGGAGACTGACAGGTGTCAGTTAAATCAAGAGACAAATGTTAGAACATTTGGCATCGTGGTTAAAAATATTATTTAGGACAAGGTGGGGTGCCTTGTGTTAATGAAATATTCCCAACAACATGAATTTCACTTCCAATATCAAGTTTACTAAGGAATGACCCCCTTTTTAAGCCAGAGCTGCCCCTTTAGAGCTTAAACGTCCTTTCTTCCTCATCTCAGTCAATCTTCCAGCGTTAGAACCCGGTACTCAAAAGTTGTTAACAGCATGGCTGGTATCAGCCTAAAATTGGATATAGTTCAGATGCCCATCCACAGTAGAGCAGATAGGTAAATTGGGATTATATATGTGATGCAGTGACAATAGAGGACCCCCAGCTACCTAGCTCCACATAAGCAAACCTTAGAAAAGAATTTGTTGAATTGAAAAGGCAATCACAAGAGAATACATACAGGATGATTCCGTTTGTTTGAAGTTCAGTGGCAGGCAAAACTGAATATTACTTCGATGTATGATATTGGTAGCAAAATGATTAAGGAAAGCAAGGGAATGATGAGCACAAAATTCAAAATTGTTATCTGTGGTGGAGAGGCTGGGAAGGGAAGAGGCTCAGGGAAGTGTATTCTTTGTAAGTGTACACAATATGTGATATATATTTTTTGTATCTGGGTTAAGCAAGACCCTTAGACCCAAGAAAGAGGGGCCTCCACTCTTGCGTATGCTTTGATCTTCTCCAAATGCACCCCTTCTCATAAGAAAAAGTATGAGAATAGCCAAGAGGAATGCTCCTGGGAGCCCCTACCGCCTCTTCAGGACCTATAAGAATTCCCCAGGAGCCCCTCCCTAAAGGGTTTATAGGTTTATTCCTGGGCATGCTTAGATCTCTTTCCTAAGTCCATTCTTCAGAGGGAAACTCTTGAGTGTAACCCAAGACCCAAGGGGGGAGCAGTGTTTGGTGGGAGAGAGGGACCGGTTTGTGGGCAGCACTTGGATTTGCAGGCTGGACAGTCACCCACGTGCCCCAGGCCCCTCAGTGTAGGACGGAGCCTCAGGTGAGAAGAGGGGGTGGGCCCCACGTTCTGGTACAGCGTTCCAAGTTGTCATGAAGTTATATTTGTCAAGATAGGAGGATCCAACATATTTTATTTAAGACTCTGTTAACTTGACTTTGAACTTTCAGATATTTTCACACGTGGCTTACACTTTCACTCTTGCCTCTATCCCTGGCAATGTTAGGGGTGGGTCTGCTACACCATATTTTAAGATAAAAAAGTTTTACTTAGTTTTGTTTAAGTAAAACAGATAGAACACCCAATGAATAAGTATTTCATAAGACTACTGTCTACTCAGCCATGTCTAGTAAACCAGTATCTTGTTTTAGTTTAAACAGTCTTTGAGATGACTGAGGAACAGATATATCTGGTATTTACTTTTACCATTAGAACTTTGCTAAGGATGACCCTAACATAATGGAGAACATACTATGGCTCTGATGCATTTAATTTCAAAGAATACATTTTAAGATAAAGGTTTTATAAAATCGCAAGTTGTGAAGAATGGAATTATCATTATTTTGCTATAAGATGATAAATTTCTGGTTGTCTTTTCTTTTCCTAACAGCATTCCTGGTTCTTCTTTGCAATTATCCTAAAATCCATGGCACAGCACTTGATTGACACAAATAAAATTCAGGTACGATCATAGGTAATACAATAGCATCCAACAAATGTGAGACATGATTGTGTGTATCAGTACAGGTCCTTCAGAAGCAGATGCCAGGACAAAATTAGAAGTACAAAAATGACTACAAAGGATAAAGGGACAGACAAAAGGACTAGGAAGGTCTGACACCTGTGAAAGGAGATGGCAAAAGAAGGAGGATCGGCTAGAAAGAGGCTTGCAGTGAGGAAGTTGTAGGTGGGCCAATGGGCTGTCTGAGAGCAAAGAATGTTCATGAGAAAAGTCCTGCATCGGGCAGATGGTCTGGCTCTGTTACCTCTGCAAGCTCAGTAATTACTCAGAGCAGCCGGAGAGAGTTTGGCCTTGGCATGAACTCTTGAGTGGGTCCCAAAGGCTTCGTAGTTATTTCATTCATCCCAGTAGACTTTTTCTCAAGGGAGTATCTGAGCTATGCACATCCTTGGCTGCCACCCGTGGTCCACAGTCCACAGCTTACACTACCTTTCACATATGTTTATGAATCTTCTCCTCCACAGTTCCCATGGGCCTCTCCTTCCTGAAAGGAAACTTACAAGAGGGAGGCTAGTGGGGTTAACTGTAGCCCCTGTTACTATAGTTGGTCTCGGAACCCTGTGCAGTTCTCATCACCTCCCTCCTCTACCATCCATTCTAGATTGCCCTCACCCTCAGCCAACAGCTCTGAAGGTCTTGGTGACTTACTGTGTTGTGACCCAAACCCTCATTCCGGAGTGGTCCAGGGTGGTCTCAGCCTCCAGGAGTCATACTCTACTCAGACCATATAGAGTTACAATCGGGTAGGGAGGATCAAGAAGCACCCAAGTGGATTGCCTGAGTTCCATACGTATTTCTCTTGTCCTCACTGTGGGTAAGACTGAGGGGAAACCTCTGACTCTTACCCCTCCCTCACTGGGAGACTAAATCAGAGCAATATTGCATGGGGTGGGAATGGTGGCGAATAGCAATATTGTCTCCATTTACACCCTTGGCTGGGGAGGGGCAGTGTCAGAGGCTTACACTTGACCTTCTCCACCAGGATAGCGCCACAGGTCAAGCATCCAGTGTGTGGTTACTCTAGATGCGGATTATGTCAATACAAATTATACATTTGGACCAGGTAAATGGCTGTTTGGTGGATTTTTGAACCCAGTGGACCCTCTGCTAACAGAACTTTAGGCAGGGCAACTTTATTAATCCTGTGAGTTTCCACTCTAACTGGGTGGGCATGATGGTGTTTTGGTCCCCAGATAGCAGGTAGCAACTCAGATCTTGTGTCCCATAGTTCTTGGAATATATGAATATTCCCCTCCACCTAGTATAGTCACCTGAGGAAAGCCTTTGGAGAAGGACTGGTAGAATCATTACAGTATGTACTTATCAAAGGTCTGCAGGGGGCTTTCTTTAGGGACCCTGCCTCCTCTTCAGCCAGTATGTACCAGATCTGAAAATTGACTGAGATCCAAGAACAGAGAGAGGATTCGTGTCTATTCACTGGAACAAACATCCTCATCTCCTGATTGTCCAGCCTTGCCTCCTTGGAGGACATTAAGCATCGCCATTGTCGGCTGCTGATTGTCTCGTCCCTAGGGCTTCCAACATGTCATTAATCAGCTCTGTAGCTCCCTGAGAGTCAAGCCCCCTTGGCTGCTCTCCAGATTTGCCATTTGTTTTGGTAATCGCAACCCCCTGGCCCCTGGAGATTAGGTGCAATCACATGGCCTGTGTTATATTGATGACCCTCATCCTCATGACTGTTAGCGAGCCAATACTGTGACTGCCTCTCTCACCTGCAGATGGGAGACACCAGTGAACGGTCTTAGGGATGTCGGTCCCCAGTACCTTCCTGATGGCCTTGGTGGATAGTGGGTCTTCTGGGCTCATATTTCCTTTCCTACATGTCCACCTTCGTCTGCTTCTTTACTCCTTCCTCATTCATTTGCCAGGGCAACCTAGGCATTTCCATTCTGCTTAAAATGAGCCATCTCCAGGATTCTAAGAGCCAACTAACAGGGAGTGGTCCATCCCCTGAGGTCTTATTTAAGCCTGTGTCCTGACAAAGTGCCCTCATGTCAATGAATTTGAATTTATCCATTCTTATGTTCTGGCCATCTTGGTCAAACACACTCAACATCCGATCTCAGTGGTACTCCCTGTGTGGCTCCTGCTGGTACATGCTGACTAATTCCTATAACTCCTTGGGGTATACACGCTTCCTTACCTTATTAGGCCCAGCAGGTTCGCAGCTGAGTTAAGCTGGCATTTAATCCCAGTTAATGGCCTGAGCTCCAGGAGAGGAGGAAGGACAGCTCCTGAAGGGTCTGCCTGTCGTCTTGCAGGGAGAGACCTTTGCAGTGTATTCCCACACGGGAGAAGCGCTGACTCTGAATAGAGAAGGATGGGGCACTGAGGATTCAGGGGAGGCTGCCAAGCCACCATCCTCGGGCCATCCATCCACATGCCCCATCCATGCCTCCAGACCTCAGGCCTTTCCAAACATGGCCTTGACATAAGCATAACAGACCTGCCTTGGCTGCACATCTAATCATCTCTGGTGTTCCATAACTCTTAGTTCTTAAGTCCTGTGTTTGCTTTTCAGCTGTGTCTGCCCTTCTACTTCCAGAGATAAGAGCGTCCTGTCCGGGAGGAAGAGAAAATCTAACATGAAGCTAAGAGTGATTCCTATCTCTCTGTTCTTAAGCTATATCAGGAAACCTCACCACTGTAATCCTTGCTCTGCCACTAACATGTTAGATGATTTAAAAAAAAGACACTAAACATCTCAGAGTCTGTTCTCCCATCTGTAAAAAGAACAAATTGGACTAAAATCCTTTCGTTCCCACCAGTATGTATCTGCTAAAATAGATAGGTCACAAAACACCCTTATGGACAGCCTAAGAATAAAGGAACTCATCGTAAACAAGAGTTTATCTTCACTGATTCAAGTTCCCTTTTCATTACCCTCTTCCATAGCAATCACTATACCCAGTTTTCTTCCAGAGGTGCATGACCTTCCAATTTTCTAACCATCTCTATGTATCACAGTACGAGAAGACCAGATACCATCATTTGACTTGAAAGCATTCACAATAAACATCTCCCAAGCTATTTGCATTTTCTTTTCTTATTTTTTAATTGTGAAGTGAATAGCTTTCTTTGCTATTAAAAAAAGCTTCCATCATCAAGGAGATATGAGGAAGTCAGATCCCTAGTCTGGTCCTCTGAAAGGCGGATAACACCTCCCTGTGACCCCTGCTTTCTTGTCCAAGGTGAATTCCTATTTACTAGGAAGTGCTGAATGTCTTCTCAATCCTGAGCTCTAGTAGCCAAAGTTTTCTTGTACTGGCTACACCTTTTGTTTCCCGTCAGCCCCTTGTTCTTAACGAAATTCCCAAACGCCTGAAGTTCAGCCCCTGCACCTGATCCTTGTGACCTCCACCATACCATAGCCCAGGTTCTCCAACGCGTTCCAGCTCTACAGCTTGGGATTCAACCATGCTGTCACCTTACTCCCCCTCCTCCCCTGTCCTGAGACACAAAATCCACCATCCCCAGCTCAGGAATTCTCCCGCCTCAAGCCCTTGGGATAGACTTCCAGAGAGCAATTAAAAATATTACTCATGTGTTTACCAATCAGCATGTCTTTGGGTTAAGAGTGGGAGTAGGCTACAAGGGGAGTTTGAAAGGAAGGCCAAAAAAATGGAGGAACAGAGGGATTATCAAAGTCCAAGATATTACTGTATGTCCCTGTGAAGAAAAAGTTGACATTGATATGTTTAATGTATCTTGGAAGACTAACACAATGAAAAGAGGAAAACTACAAATGTGCTTTGATTACCTAAAAAGTGATTGCTGCTTTCGTAGGTGAATTGTTTACCCTTATTTCCCCAAGGTATATGGAGCAGGATGAAAAATGATGTCTGCAATTAAATCCATTAGGTTTATTTGTTGTTAACTTAATTTGATTTCAACAATAAGCTTTGAATATATACAGAGGGTAACCAAGAAATCCTCAAAATGTCTATACAGTCATGTCCTGGTACAATGGCTTAAAAAAAAGCCAGTCCAAGTCAGCTCCAGCGTCCTACAATTAATCACTGTTTGTTCTATGCAGTTCCTGTAATTTTAGCCTCTGTGGTTTTTATTCTTGCCTCATGGAAGTCTGGGTGCTCAGAATTTTAGAGAATATGGCACTGTCTAACTCTCAATTGTCTGTTTCTGTCTATAGTGAAAATGCGAGTCTAATTTTAAAGCCAACTTGTAAAGATGAATGAATCTTACCTATCTCGTGCAAAGAGGCTGTGTAAATTCACAAAGTAGAGATTGAAATGGGAAAACTCAGCTGCCTGAAACTTTCCCTTTATGTGCAGGAGTTCAAATTGGGGGGGTGGGGCATGGATTCCTGGACTGAGGGCAGTCTTTAGGGGCCTATAGAGTTTTATTCAATGTATGTTATGTAATCTCACAGCCAAATCACTTTTTATCTTGTGGCAAAAGCATCTTGACTGTGAAGTCCCACAGGCATCTGCGGTGGCATATGCTGGGACCATTGAGTTAAGACTAGCTTGTGTAAACCTTCATCTATAAGATAAATAAGATTTGAGCATCTAATGGAAAACATGGTGATTATAGTTGATAACACTGTATTGTGTAATTGAAATTTGCTGAGAGTAGAACTTAAATGTCCTCTCCCCAAAAATATGTATGTGAGCTGATGGATGGCTTAATTAACTAGATGAGGGGTAGAGGATGTAATTCTTTCACAATATGTATGTGTATGAAAGCACCACAGTGTATGCTTTAAATATCTTATAATTTTATATGTCAACTATAACTCAATAAAGCTGAAATAAATGTTTTAAAAAGACCAGCTGGGACTCACTACTTATTAGAGAACATTACAAACCAATATCTGTACTCATTCAGTTATTCATTCACTGATTTCTTATAGCTGTTTATTGGAGGATTCCTAGTTTTAAAAAATCAAAATAATTGATTTTTAAATTAGAGAACTGTGAGTCAAAGAAAATCTAGAATAATATTCATTAAACCATTGAATTGATAGTAGTTATTTCCGGAGAGGGAAAGGAGGGGAATTAAGAGGTTATTTAAAAATGTTACATTTCTACATTGTCTGAATAGTCTGCAATTCATATATGTTATAATTTATAATGAAAAAGTGAAAAATTTATTGGCCAAAATAGAAGGAAACATTAAATAAAAATGATGAAAATCATGACCTTGAAATTAAAAGGGCTTCTATTTTATTATTGCTTTCAAGTTTTCAAAAAGACTTTTTGTTTGTAGTAAGGCTTACAGTTTATGTTTTCCAGACTTAGTATTTCATGGGTCACATTATAAAGAAATGATCCATTCTTTCCTTAGCTTTCTCGGCCTCAAAGATTTCCTGAATCTTACCAAAATGAACTGGACAATCTTGTCATGAGCCTAGCCGACCACATGATTTGGAAAAACAAAGATGCACTTGAAGAAACAAGAAGGGCAAACCACAGCGTTGCCAGATTTCTTAAGGTACAATTATACAAGATCACAGTTCTATTCAAGCCTCCGTGATAGTGGGTGTGAGATACTCTAAATGTTAATTTAAGTCACAGTTTCATTTATGATGAAAAGTCAAGACTACCAGGATTAGATGAATACTTTCATCTGTACATCTTTCTTGCTTGAAATACTTTTTGATATTTTTTCCAATTTGCAGTCATACAGAACAAAAACCAAGGTTAAAGAAAAGTATCTACTTGAGTGTTGCCAAATGTAGTACTTCTAAATACTTTTAAAGAGAAAAATGAGATTTTTAAAGATGCTGCACTGTGACAATATTATTCTCTTGGGCTTTTCTGCCCTTGAAGTGATGTTTTGGATTGGTTACGGCTCTAACAGTGATGCCAAATAGCCACTTTGGGAAAATTTTGGGGAATTTAGCATTTTTGTTATATTACCTCTAGGCTCTTTTTACATGATGAAAATATTGTGCATTAATCGCATGAAAGGAAAATTATCAGTTAAAGTATTGAGCAACATAACGTGAATATACATATACATATATATATATACACATACATATATTTAGCATCATTTCTTCGAATTACAGGCATTTCTATTGAATTGAGAAGAAAAATGTGCTTAGTCCAAGAAAAGCTAATGTAGAATGATGGTGTATCATTTAACAGATAACACATTCAACCAGAAAGATACTGTTTTTCTTCTATTCCTTCTTTTGCCCAACTATTGACTATTGATGAAGCCACTTCACTTGTTTCTTTGTGGTAGACACCAGAACATACTGGATAGGTGTGGGAATTTATAAATAAATACTACTAACATAAAGTTAAGAGACTATGGAGGTAGATGGAAAATTAGCTTAACTTGTCTTTGGTGAGTTTTAATTCAGTCTAATTTCTTTTTTAATGTGTTAAATGCAGTTTCAAATTACATACCATGTTTGTTCTCATCTTGTATTTCTTTTTCTTCACTGTTTTGTCTCTTATTTTTGCTTTTTTTCTTGCTTCAGAAAGAGAAAGGGATGGTCAGAGTTGAGGAGGAAAAGAGAAAGAGAAAAAAAGGAGAAAAAAATTACTCTCGTTTTCTACCACGTTTTTAAGACCTATGAGAATAAAGTTTATTACTATGCTAGTAGTTTATTTGAAGTGCTTGATGGAAAAGAAAATTTGGGAAAAAAATGGCATACTGTCCAATTTGTAAGCAAATTACATTTAAGAAATATCTGCAATATTCTTCCCAAAATTCCAAAAAAAAATGTTGCATAAGCAAGTCTCTTAAAAAGGGAAAAGACCCCTTATCCACCCTTTTTGGCTTAAATGCTCTGTACTTATTAGAATAAATATATGTTTTCCGTGGAGCTCATTTATGCAAAAGTTGCTTCTGGTGGTACATAAACTAATGTCTAACATGAATGTCCAAGATGAAAAAAGGCACAAAGTATAAAGCTAATGGTGATACCAGTGGTTGTGAAATCTGTGGGTAAAAAGCATGGATTGACAATAGATAAAACAAATATAGTCTATAAGATATGTGGATCCATGTACCACCAACTGAAAGCAATACTTATATGTGAAGTTTATAAATGAAAACATTAGTTTAATATATTGTACATTATAAAAGCCCATCGTACAAGCATTGTTTTAAAATTGTAGTTTTGATGGCATTTATTTGACACAGAAAGCTTAAAAAAAACTTTCTGTAAAATTTATTGGATGAATCGTTTGAACTAAGAGAGGAAAAGGGAAAGGGAGAGAAAGTGATTTTCTTATGTAAAATTGAATATAGTCATTTGGCACAATGCCTATGAATTGATGAACTTTGAGCGTTCAGCTCTTCAACATTGCCCACTGTTGGCATTATAAATCTTCTGTATTCCCAGAAATCTGATAACAGTTATTTGCTCAGCTGAGGCTTCGGATGACTTTTACCTGTTTTGGTTATTGAGTTCTACATTAGTAATCAAATACCGTAAATTAGTTGTCATTGGAATTTAACAATTGAAATATAATTGTAACACCATGGTTGTACCAAGATTGTTTTCCAAGAGTGGAGAGAACGGTACCTCTGGGGTGGCCATAGGAAAATGTCCTAGGTGAGAATGTGCCCTCTTTTACATCATGTAATGATGGAAAGTAGTGTTTTTGTATCACTTATGCCAGAAACCTTGTCGATTTCTCTGACCTCTCCTGGAAGAAGATAGCATGTGAATGGATCCATGGCTACCTATGTAGCTTCTGTAATTTTTCTTTTCACTGCCAGTCTGGGTCACAACTCTGACTTACCTGAGCGTACCTGTCTAGATACTCTTCTCATGCAAACATAATACCAAGGAGGTGGCAAAGGAAAGTTCATTCTGATTTTAATTTTCCTTCTCAGACAGCCATATCTTTTTACCCCCTCGTCTGACTAATCTCTACTTTATTTAAATTAGCTTTTGGAAATCATCTAATATAAAAAACAGACTTTGGTAGCAAATTATGTTTAAAGAAACATCTGTGATAGTTCTAATTATGAAAAAAAAAAGATGGATAAGCAAGTCAGTGAAAAGGGAAAGTCTTCATATCTACTCTATTTTACTTAAATGTTCTGTGTTTGTGAAATAAATAAATGTTTTCTAGAAACTTCATCTATACAAAAGTTGCTGTGGGTGTTACATAAGCTAATACCTAGCACAGGGGCAAAGGAAAGGAAATGATGGGCCCAGAGGTTTTGTAAAATATACAGGGAAAGGCACTCAGGTGGTGTGTTTTGCAATTTGGGATTTCATTACTCATCACTGAACCATCTATAGAGTAAAACTGTGACTTTCACAGTTGATGAGACAAAATAAACATTTTTTCATTACAACAGCCATATATACAAAAATATATTTTTGCATGTAATTTAGAATATTTGGCTTTTAGCTTACTAAGCCAAACTGAGAAAAAGCCTGACAGGGTATAAGTTATCCTTTATATCAAGAATCTGCAAAATTGTTTTCTATAAAGGGTCAAATATTAAATATTTTTAGTTCTGCAGGACATACAGTCTCTGTGACAACTACCCAACTCTGCAACTGTAACACAGAAACAACCATAGACCATTCACCATAGACAATATATAAACAAATGGGTGTAGCTGTGTCAGTAAAACTTTCTTTAGAAAAACAGACAGTGTGCCACTTTTGGCTCATGGGCCATAGTTTACCAAAACCTGTTATAAATTATTTTCTACTCATATAGAAGGTTAATATAAATTATTTTAAAATAAAAGCAGAGAGGTCCCTCCACCCCTCAGCAATGAGCAGAAGAGCCTCTTCGCCTGGGGTTAAGAAGGTGCTGGGATGGACCAGACACAGGGGACTGGTGACAGGAGAGACACATTTGATGAAGCTTGATCTGCAGGAGGGCTCTCTGCAGGAAGAAGGCTGATTCCGCTGGCTTTGTACCTTAGGAATGACCCCTCCTTTTCCCTCACTGTCCCTTAGAAAGAGAATGACAAGTTTACCACAAAGAAAGTCTTCTTAAATCTCAAGAAACTCTTAAGTGAGTTTTCCTAGATCCCCAGGGTAGGCAGTCTTCTCCTCACTTTCCCCATTCATGGGTGATGGAGTTAGGCCTCCTTCAAAAGCTCACAGATTGGCTACAGTAGTCCCTGGGAGGTGGCAATTGCCACTACCCTTGTTCAATGACAGGACTCACCAACCCCTTCTCTATCTAATCAAAGGGCCCTGTGTCTTCACCAAAGGGCTTCTTTTCTCTTGCTGTTTCTTGAGAAGTTTCTAGAACCCACAGTTATACTGGATGGTCTTCCTCTCTCTGCAAGGTGAGACACAAGCTTCTTCCCAGCAGGAAAGAGAAAGCAGAGGTCTTCTGGGGAGGGAGCTCCATATTGGGGATAGTCCAAGGGTCACCAGTTGGGACTTCCTTCTGCATCCTGGGAGGATTTGACACACTAGCTGGGAGCCTGCATAGTGCAGAGGACACGAAAGCCCTCTTTTCCTCCCATCCTCCCCTTATAGGTGCTCTACATCTTCTGTGCTTATGATTATGCTCTGGTGTCTACCTTTCCTCACTGTTCTTTTGGGAGGTGGGAGGACATGGGAGCCATTTACTTTTTTCTAAGGGGAGAGTTATTGAAGGAACTTAAATCCATATTGAAAATGAAAATATAAATGAAGCAGTATGTTAACACAATAATGAATAGGTAATGAAAAACAAAAACTCAGAAGAAAACAAAGAAAAATGGAAAAGGAAACAAAACAAACATATAAATGACCAAACAACTGGAAAAATGTTATTAGAGAAAAAAGCTCATGTTTACACACGGGCGTATTTCAGTGCGAGACTTTCCACTTGGTAGACTACCTATAACAAGATTTTATGTTCAGTCCTTTTTGAGAAAAGAGATTTGTTTGTAAAATTGAGGAGAGATCAAGAGATGCAAAACCAGTACAATGGACCATACAGGGCTCTTTGGACGAGAAAGAAGGCTTCTATGCTGAGTGATGTAGCAGCTGAGAAATTTTCCCATGTAGTACGCATGCTCACACACATGTGGCTGGGTAGAATGCAACCCCCACACACGCAGTGATGACCCCATATGCCAATCTGCTATAGTGCCTCCCCAAGATACTGCATCAGTAAATATGGTCCATGCCCACTTCACACTTTTCCAGTGCAGTAATTGGCCACTGTAGCTTGGTTACTGGTGACATGGCCATGGGTCTTTGGGAGAGAGAGCAGGTGCTGTACCAAGTTGGAACGCTTGCCTGACTCCTCCAAACCTACCTACTGTTTAAGGCTCTCGTTTTTACAGTTAAGAGAGATTGACAACATAATAAAGAGACAGTGAGCAGCTCACTGATAGAAATCCCAGGATCTCTTACCTTCACTCTTCAAATTCAAGCTGCCTTGGCTGAAAAGAAAAGCTATTCTGTTGAAGGAGGCCAGTGAGATTTTATTATTTATTTATTTATTTTTTTTGGCCAGTGAGATTTTAAAAGGTTTTCCTGACATGTCTCTGCCCTGTTCCTACCCAATGTTGCACAGCAAGGTTCTTCACCTGAGGAATTATGGAATCGAATTACTAAAAAACAATAATAATAAAATGTAACTAAGTGGTTTTAAAAAATAGACAAGTAAAAGCTAAAACTTTCTATATTAAAAGGAAAGACCTCATTGCAAAGCTCCAAGAGATGTTTTAGAAAATTGATAAATATGGGTTTGTAACTTTCTGGTGTGTGTACTGTATCTAGTATTTTAATTAGTTGCCATATGTGGATGAACGCTTAAACATATTGCAGAGATTTTTAAGACATTTATTATATAGCACATTTAGTTAAATGTTATTTTACTTCAATATATTTAATCACCTTTTCTAACATCTTTAATGATCCTTAAATTAAAAACGTCTGAATTTAGAATTTTACTTTTTTAGCGCTGCTTTACGTTTATGGACCGGGGTTTTGTGTTTAAGACGGTTAACAGTTACGTCAGCATGTTCTCCTCTGGTGATCCCAAGGTAAGAACCACGTACCGGAGTGCTTGCTTTCTAAACTGTTGCATTTTAAATAAATAAACTGGTCTCTGTGTATATCTGTCTAAAACAATAACCTATCCATTATCCATATCAAAAAATAATTTCTATACCAATGAGAGGCAGCCTTTTAAAACGGTTCATGTGCTAAGTAAGTCTACCCAGTCCTTCCTTCACAGGGGACAAAAAAGGAGTGTGGAATGAAAGTGTTTACATTTCACTTTTATTTCCTGTGGGCGGTGAAAGGAGTGATTCTTTCCACCTGCAATTCTTCTGCCTCAAGTTTACTCAGAACTGTCTTGGTTTTAGCACTGAAAATCCCACTTCCCTGGAAACCTTCTGTCTTGGGCAAAATGGGACAGTTGATCACCCTACCTAAATAGGGGCTATGTTTTGGGAGATAGGGAACAGTACTGTCTAGAGAGCAGCGGTTCTCAAAGTGTGGTTCCTAGACCAGTGATCTCGGAACAGAGCTACCACAGGGGGAGCCCAGAAATCTGGATTGCAACAAGACTTTCAGGTGATTCCTCTGCACTCTCAAGTTTGAGAACCACTGAGCTACGTAGTATGGCATATGCTAGAGGGAAATAAGACTGGAAGTGGGCCAGACTGTGAAAGTTTTATCAGTTAAGGTTCTTTGTCTCGCAGCAACAGAAGCTTACTCCAATTTGAGCAAAAGGGAATTTTTTGGAAGGATATTGGGGTAAACAGCATTGATGAAAGAGCTCGAGAACTAAGCTTGGAAAAGAACAGTGACCAAGGCACTTCCAGGGCACAAGAGTAATCACAAAGGATGAACCAGTGGCCAGGGTCTGCTGCTGTCTAAATAATCAAATGGGACCATTTTCTCCTTCTTAATACTCGGCTTAAGATTTACATTCCAGAGAGGAAGCATGTGACCAACCTGCTGTGGGTCACATGCCTGCCTCTTAGGGAGGGAAGACAGGGCACCTGAATTAATAGTTCCCCATTAACCTTTACCCATTGGGAGGAAGATAAGTCCCCATTGGGAAATTATCTAGGTATTGGGAAAGAGTAACGAATATAGAAAAGCCAAAAATAAATAATGATCTTCTTGGAACCTTTCATGTTATGCTTAGGAGACTGAACATTATTTTTTGGCAGTGGAGATATACTTTAGGCTAGGAGAGTTACATGGTTATATGTCATTTGATTTTGAGAATCCAATTCTCTCCGTAAATATTTTTTGGGAGAATATCCTTCATTAGTGCTCCAATTATGCATGATATTTGCAGAATATCATTTTAGGTATAATTCCAGTGAACTTAAACTACATATTTTATCAAAAACCAAACAGAATATACTCAGTGAAGAATGACTACCATGTAATTTAATTATGCTTCGTTTCACTTGGATGTGCAAAGGATTAAGTCAGATACTACCCTTGTTTAAGATGGCAGTATTTTAAATTATTGACTAAAGTTGCCACAAAATATGATTCTAAAATATCTGAGCAAATGGAATATATTTTATTTTGTTAGCTGGTATTAGTGAATACAGTGAACACAATCTGAGTCTTAAAAATTGATTACTTAGTTTGCATGACAATGCAAATAGAATGGTTATGAACATGCTGATTGTTCCTATTTATGTGATTGTATTAAGTTGTCTTAGACCATGTCTGCACTTCGTTTATCTCTGTCCTACTCAAAACATTATTGAAATGACAGACCTGTTTGCTAGGGCAGGGAAGAGGTGGAATTAGATAACGTACTCCAAAAATAAATGGCAGATGGAGAGAGATTCACTGTAATTTTAGATTATCTGCACCATTGTCTTCCTTAGCACTGGATCTTAGGAGTTGATTGAAGTGATATGTTCTTTGAGCTGAATGTAGTTGAAGACCTCTGTACATGTGGTGAGGACCTATTTTTCCCAGAATAAACATGTTAAATACATGCCAAAAGAAGCAAAAAATAGGGCTGAGTAAGATTGTATCTCATAGAAGCTCAACGTAGGTTGCAGATGGGATCATTTCCTGAACAGGCCTTGTCCAATCTCCAAAAACAGGGGGCCTGACTACATTTACCACTTCAGAGGGGACAAAATCCTTTAAATTTAACAATGACCCAGTGGTCACACAAAAGTAACTCCACCTCCTTTTTAGATATAAGATTCAAGTGCAGATTTTCCATTAATTTTCTTAGTGTGTGAATAATAGTCATTTCTTTGCCTCTTTTTCAGACCTTATGCCAATATAAATTTGATTTCCTTCAAGAAGTATGTCAGCATGAACACTTTATTCCTTTGTGTCTCCCCATAAGATCAGCAAACATTCCAGGTAATAATTCCCAGAATTTTTGTCTGTTCCTACAATGGGAACAAATATATTTTTTTGTTTGTTTTGCCTTTGTTTGTTGTTGTTTTCCTGTTTCTTCAGTGTTGGTTTTGTCTGAAGTTGTCACATGGGATTAGAGCCAGATAATCAGGTTAAAATGCAGAAGTTGGTGGCATGTGGTAAAGAATACAGCTCTGTATTTCTCAATTTTTGTCTATGTTTCCTTTTTCATTAACGAGAAGGCCAAGAAAACCATAAAATTGATGCTTGTAAATCAAAGAATTTTAACCTAGACCCATACTGTCTTTCACCATACTGGCTCCAAAAGACAACTTTCCTTTGATTTTGAGAGACATAAAATTACAGGGAGGAAAAGTTATACTTTGTGAGTATAAATTCATTTAAGATTATCAATGTGTGTACATTAAAATGCAATTCCTCAAAATGAGTTTTATACAAAGAAAACTGGTAGGTTGAAAGGGAGAAAAGAAGGCAGGCAAATGGGCAACATTGTAAATACTCAGTACCTCTGAGGCAGAGATGGGTGCACAGGTAAAAATGGGGCTTCACATTTTGTTTACTATACTTACTATAGTATAAATGGTCTATAGACAATATTTTCATTTATTACTTTTGTCAAAATATGTATATACACACATATCAGCATGATCATGGTAGAGAATAAGCATCACCCATCTAGACATCAGAAACTAATCAAACATCAAGCTACAAAGAAAATACTTAAATGATTTATGACTTTAAAATACTTTACTTCTACTTTGCAAGGTGTACGTATATCAAATCATGTGGTGCACTTGAAACTAATATAATGTTATATGTCAATTATACCCCAATAAAATAAATAAATTGATTAATTAAATACTTCTAAGCATGAGTAAATTACAAGGCACAGTTTTGATATTCATGGAAAGCAGAAA
Source organism: Balaenoptera ricei (assembly GCF_028023285.1). Taxonomy (NCBI): domain Eukaryota; kingdom Metazoa; phylum Chordata; class Mammalia; order Artiodactyla; family Balaenopteridae; genus Balaenoptera; species Balaenoptera ricei. The sequence goes on along the minus strand of NC_082645.1, from coordinate 108,412,901 downwards.
CTAAGATGGTAAAGAGCCTCTTCATATGTATTATAGCTCACACTAATATTTTGGAAGGAAAGAGAAAGTAACGTACATTATCAAGCCTATAAAAGTTTTGTCATGTCAATCTTAAATATAAGCTGTATACATTATTCCATTCTTTTTCCAATTTATGAAACACATTTATCTAAATGCCTTCATAGAATAAAGGGTGGAAAAGTTATTTTGGACTAACATTTTTCACTTTTTGTTTTGTTTTATGTTTATGAACTAGTGCCAAGATATTACTGCATTAGGCGGCTGGTTACAGCACTCAAGAGGATCAAACCTGTTTTTGTCATTTGGATTCTGGTTGTTTACTACTTATCAGTGGCTCAGAAAAAGGCCTGACAGTCTCTGTGTAGATATGATATTATCAACAGTGAACATAAAAATATGTTTTGTAGCAAGCAGATTTCTGATAGAACAAAAAGGTGTCCAAAAAGAAAGCTAAGAATTAGAATAATTCTGTTCATGGCATTCATTTTTAAGGAAAGAAGTAAACAACCTAAGGTACTTGTCTTGAAAAACAAAGCTTTATTGAAGGGACTCACTCATATTTTAGGACAGTGTATTTTAATTTTTCAGTATAAATTACACATAGTTAATGAATATAGTGTGTATCTGAGTATGTATATATCTGAACTTTTTGTTTATTTATATTAAATCCAGATCCTTTGACACCTTCAGAATCAATACAAGAGTTACATGCATCAGGTAAATAATATTTTATATTACACTATCTCAGCATTAATAACCACATCATAATTTGATAATATTGATGAGTATAGATACTTCAAATTTCCAGTTTCCAGATGCTAATAAATAGCCATATGTTTAATATCATCTAATCAAAATAGTCAAAAAGTTGATTGAGCTTTTCTCTTGTCACAGATAATTAAATGCTTCCCCAACTTGAATTCTTTCATACTTTATTCTCCAGAGTTGGAATTTTTTTAATTTCCCAAAGCATCTGAAATTTTCTTAGAGTGCATCATTAATAAAATTCCCAATTGTATGTAATAACACACTTGCTCAATGAAACTATCTGATATTTCTATCAATAAACCACACCCTAGTTCAAACCATTCTCTCAGGATTTGAGATTGTTAGAATCATATAAGTTTATTTTTACCCCAGACGAGTTTATAACTTCAAATAGTCCCGGTAATTTTTTTTCTAGCCATAGATTGGGAATCGGAAAGCTTTGTTCTCTTTCTGGCCCCTCACTATTACTCAGTATTTCATGGAAAGATTTATTTAACCTAAGCCCTTTGATCTTAGTTTCCTGAACTTCCACATTTCCCGTAATTTTGTCCCCAGCAGCATTTTTTAAAAATCGGTGTGTTTACTTTGCTCCTGGTCAGTTATGGCCTGGAGTATTCTAATAGTTCATTATTCCTAACGGGTAGTTCTGAGGAGTAACGGAGATAACGCTTGTGAAGTGCTTAGCCGAGTGTTGGCACACAATACCTGTTTTATAGGCTGGACGCTAGTCCTGTTATTAACAGTAACGTTTAGAAAGCACATTGGACCATTCTCAATAAATGCACTATTACTTGAGATTTTAACATTCTTTCCTCTATAGTTCAGACTCAAAATGGTGCAGCCCTCTTTGGTTTTCCTCTCTCTTTGCTCTTTTACGTCCTGCAGCCCACTTGTCCTGGTGATTTTACTGCTACTACTTGGGTCCTGCTACCCCAGGTCCAGATGCCTTCCCACCATCCCCCCTTCCCTGTTCCTACAGCCTCCTGGATGGTAGCCCTCACCCCACATCTCCCTACAGTCTAATTCCCATTTATAGCCTATCATATTAATGGATCAATAAAGCATAGGTCTGATTCGGCCACTGATCTCAAAGCTGTCAGTCACTTAACATTTCCTATAGAATTACGTGCAAATGGTTCAGGGACCTAAACACCAGCTTAGGAATTTGTACTTGATTTTGTCCATCATCCAGTCCCAGTATATCTCTTAAGTCTTAATTCTCCCCACTCCTCTTTTGGCTGCTGTGCTTACCGGTCTCCTCCATACCTGTGCTCCTCACATAACTGTGCTTTCAGAAGTCTGTGCCACTGAAACCCTATCCCTTCTCCCAACCTCCTCTCCTCCCCGTACTGCCTCCAACTGCCCCCCCCCAGCCCCCGGACTCTTTGCATCTTCAACCTTGAGCACCCTCAAAGGTCCATCTCAACATATTCCCTCCGGTCACATCTCTTGATTCCTCCAGGCAGAAAATAAGCTTTTCTCCTTTCAACTCCAGTACTACTGTAGACATGCCACTTTTATGGAATTTGACATTTGACATTGAGTACTATTTGGATTAGTATAAACAGAATACTTGCTGAATGCCCCTCTTCACATTTTTCATCTCTGTAGCAAGACTGTATTACTGAATCCCTCCTAGTAGTGAGAGGGGTTGAGAGTTGTTTGCTAAACCACTCTCGATTATCAAGTGATCAGTTGATTTTCAATAACATGATCTCTTTACCTTCCTCACAAAGATATGCCTGAATATTCAGTCACAAATGAGTTTTGCCGCAAACACTTCTTAATCGGAATTCTGCTCCGAGAAGTTGGCTTTGCTCTGCAAGAAGACCAAGATATCAGGCACTTGGCTTTAGCTGTCCTAAAAAATCTAATGGCTAAGCATTCATTTGATGATCGATACAGAGAACCAGTAAGTGGTCTTCCTCTCTCCCTTCCCTAAACACCATTTAATGGTTCACTGCATTAAATGCACATCAAACCTACAAGTCTATTGATTTTTACGTGAATGATTTCTTTTGACTACTTTTTCACCTAGAAGAAGCAGGCCCAGATAGCAAGTTTATACATGCCCCTCTATGGCATGCTTCTGGACAATATGCCAAGGATTTACCTGAAGGACCTGTATCCTTTTACCGTCAATACATCAAATCAGGTAAGTCTGCAGAATATTCCAAGTGTCTATCTTAATAAAAAATTTGCCTTTTTATATTTTTGCCATAGATAACTATTTTCCCCCAACTGTGAGCAAACGAAGGATTAAACAACACTTCTTGCTAGGTGTTTTGAGACGTTTACATAGTGTCATTTGTTCCAGATTGGTCACTGACGCCTTCCACTTGGCCATCTTTTCAGCATTTTGTTTTCATTGTCCTCTGTTCTCTGCATCACCTTCCAATTCTCTCCAGTTTGTACCAGGTTCCTCTGTTGCATTCATGGCCCCATCCTCAGTGTACACCTTTCCCCACCACCTTTCTGCATCGGGTTTAGGCCCATCTGGTGTCAGTAGAGCCACGTGCCTTATTTGTAGTCACAGCCCAGGAGTGGCCTGTTTTGTCACCCCTGCTCCACTGAGCCAGCCTAGTGACTTCACGACAACCCTCTTGAGATCCTTTGACTGTGTTCAGCTCCCAGATGAGTTGACGCACTGCTGAATCCAGTACTAGGCAAGATATTACCATCTAGAAGTTAGGAGCTATGTCTTTGGAATTATTTTTTTTTTAGGCCTTGTTCAAATCTCAATAGAATCAGTTACTATCTATGTGACCTTAGATAAGTTATCCAACTTCTTTAAGCCTCTATTTCCTCATTTATAAAATGGAAGAGAATACCTGTATCACAAGGTTCTTAGGAGGATTAAATTGTGGAATAAAGAACATTCATCATAGATACTGGCCTATAATACGTACCTAAAATCTAGTTTTTAATAATAGTAATATACATAAGATAATCCATGATAATAATGGTATATAATCTATAATATAATCAATGAATTTATGATATCACTTATAGGTAGAATCTAAAAAATACAACAAACTAGTGAATATGACAAAAAAAAGAAGCAGACTCACAGCTATATAGAACAAACTAGTGATTACCAGTGGGGAGAGGGAAGGGGGGTGAGGGGCAATAGGGGTAGAGGATTAAGAGGTAAAAACTATTATGTATAAAATAAGCTATAAGAATATATTATACAACATGGGGAATATAGCCAATATTTTATAATAACTGTAAATAGAGTATAACCTTTACAAATTGTGAATCCCTGTATTGTACATCTGTAACTTATATAATATTGTACATCAACTATACCTCAATTAAAATTTTTTTTAAATCAGTGAATTTATCAATAACCATTCCAGCCATTTAGTCTATATCTAAAAGATAGTTTCTACTACATTGTTAAAAACTTTTTAAATCACGTAAGAAATTAAACTGTGACTAAGAGTACGGTTTAACTATATTAATTTTCATTGCTTAGTTTGGCAGAAGATTTTGCTGAAATATAAAAGATCAAATCACGTATCATCTAATTGAAAGTGTAACGAAGAAGGCATATGTGGGTTTACAATGCTGAAATATGATGATTCCCACTAATTTCTTCTGTGCTTTGAATACAGGGGTCTAGAGATGACCTCAGCACCAATGGAGGATTCCACACCCAGTCAGCTATGAAACATGCAAACTCTGTGGACACATCATTTTCTAAAGATGTTTTAAATTCCATAGCAGGTACTTCAAACCTTCCAGACAGTTGTGTTTAACTCTCATCCGTGTTTACATTGTATATCACTGTGCGTTTTACCCACTCCATAATTCATTACACATAATCTATGTGACAAAGTATACTGCATTTATATAGCTGAAGAGTCTTGTTACATGTTTCTTTGCATGCCATCCAGCAACTTCCTCTTCTACTTAGTGTTCATTTTTACTTGATCAAGGAGCAGTCTTCTCCGATGTTATCAAATTGTTTCATTCTGGAGACAATCCTGAAGGTTTCATTGCATATGGCCTTTTAAAATATAATAGCCCTTCAACTTCAAAGATTATTTTTAAGAACTATTTTGGAAATGTCATCTTAATTTCTTAAAAACTGTCAAAAATTGAAAGCTTCTTCCCCAAAAGCATCATTAGGAACTTTTATTAGCATTTTAAAACAGAAACGTTCTTTAAAAAGCTTTTTAAGAAATCAAAGGAAAAAGCTTTATTTCCAGTTAAAATGGTCTAAATTTTCCTAAATCCTTAATGCTGGCATGGCTGTTATAATAATATTTTAAAAGTTACATATCTTTCATGCCAATCCCAGACTCTATTATGTCAACTTTTCACAATACTGCTGCCACCTGAGTGATCAACATCTTTTTGGTTCATCATTTTAGCTTTTTGTGTTGTGTGCCCGTACATCTCATTACTGTCTGTGTGCTGTGGCTTGTGTTTACAGCATTTTCATCAATAGCTATTTCTACAGTAAACCATGCTGATTCCAGAGCTTCGTTAGCAAGTCTTGACTCCAACCCAAGTACCAATGAGAAGAGCAGTGAGAAGACTGACAACTGTGAAAAGGTACGGCTTCTCTCCCAAACTTACCAAGCATATTACCAGTCAGCAATCTCCTACTCTTACTCAATCCTAATTGGTTCTTCATTCCTAGATCCCAAGACCCTTGTCTTTGATAGGCTCAACTCTTCGATTTGACAAGTTAGATCAAGCAGAAACCAGGAGTCTTCTTATGTGCTTTCTTCACATTATGAAAACAATTTCAGAGGGTAAAGAGAGTTCTTTAAATTTAAATTTTTAAGGAAAAAAAAATTTGAATTTCAAAGAGTCCCATGCTACTCCGTGTTTCCTTTCAGAGACTCTGATTGCCTACTGGCAAAGAGCACCCAGTCCAGAGGTCTCCGACTTCTTCAGCATCTTGGAGTAAGTTTTAGAGTTGATTACATAACGCTTTTTTCTAGAATCTTCAAAATACTTTAGTATACCATTTTTCATTCTAGGTACCATATGGTGAATGATCTATCAGTAATAATGCATAAACTATTTAAAAAAAACTTAATATTTTTCTTTTAATATACTTGGATGAACACTTTGTATAAATAAAAAGGCATGAATAATTAGAATGTGACTTTTTTTTCCTTTCTAGTGTTTGTCTTCAAAATTTCAGATATCTAGGAAAACGTAACATAATAAGGTAATAATTTTAAATTCCAAAAGGTTAGTCTGATATTCTGAAAAAAATTATGACATATTATTAATGGATCAGGTTAGACTTAGAAATATATGTTAGAAATCTTAAAATGCAAATAAGGATTTTAAGGCTGACCTCACATGAGACATAGAAGTTTGATGGTTACCCTATAGCCGTAGTAGATCTAGGAACAGTTAAAGCTGTCCAGGGAAAAAGCACAAAACACATTTCTGAAAGGAAACCACATTTCATGTACCTTCTCAACTAATTTATCCATCTTTATATGAATATAACTTGAAAGATACCTATTTAAGAAAATACTTCCAATAAACTAAAAAAAAACAATCTGGAAAACTGTGCTGTCATCCTTTTCTCATGAGAGACAGCAGTACCCCTGGCATCTTCCCTAAACCCGCAATTTCCCATTTCCAGAAGAAAATGTGATTTTATTTTTCATAGCATGTGGAATATTTCATTGTTCAGTAATCACTTTGTCAGTTGCCGTTTTTTTAATTCATATATCAATTACAAACACTGAGCTAGGATTAAAACTTCAGTTTTCCTTGCAGAAAAATTGCTGCTGCGTTTAAATTCGTGCAGTCCACCCAAAACAATGGAACTCTCAAAGGATCTAATCCATCCTGCCAGACTTCTGGCCTCTTGCCACAATGGTACTGTCACATTTGCTTGATATTTAAAATTATATTGTGAGTGTACATGGATGTGTGTGTGTATACGTACATATATATATATATATATATATGCTGTGAATACACACATATGCACACACACGTGCATGTGTGTGTGTGTGTGACTGTGTATATATATCTCTCAAACCAAAAACAGATCTAAAGTAACTCTGTATGTTTCTCTGAAGAAACTTTGTCGGTACGTCCCTCTCTGCCCCACTAGCTTGTGAAAACCTAAGAAGCAAAGATTATGCCTTATTTATGTGCACCTAGTGTACAATGCCTTTTATAGGGTCAATGAGTATCTTAATTTAATTGAACCTGAAAAGACATAATTCCAATAAATGCCTATTGTAATGTTTGCTAATCTAGTGACAAAGTAAAATGTGAGGTCATATCTCCCCTTTCCTCTTAGTAATTGTAATAATTTATCAGTATTCTTAGAGCTTAATGTGTTTTTTAAAGGGTCAAAGGCAATAGGAAGCATAGCTGGCCCTGTAAGCTCATTTTAGATTTTTTTAGTCATTAGGATAGTATATAAAGCCTAGGGTCACCCTTCCTTAACCTACCCTACAGGAAACATTTGCCCTAAAATCCTACCTTAAAGCTCCTCTGGGTCTAGTAAATCAGAATTCTTTGCTAAAATTTTCTCCAGTTTGATTTATTCTCCCCAGGAGTATCATAATAATGTATAATATGAAAATGGCTATATTTTGGAAAGAGCTTTAGAAAGAAATATGAATGTAGTATATAGCTAATAAACCATAAAATAAATTTTGCTTGTTTATCCATGGGGACCCCTTGAAATGGTCCCCTTTTGAGAAAATAAATGGCAGTTGAGTAGAGGACTATAAACAATTACTTTAATGACAGTCGTAACCCACCTGAGGTCACTGCAGTTTTGGAGATGTCTGGTGGGTTAGATTTTAGGCTCCTCCCTAAACCATCTGGACAGGTCCTGGTCATTTTCACGACTCCCCTCCCAGAAGCCATGGCTTTTCCTCCAGGAGTTACAGACTGAAGGAGACGCAAAACCTGGAAATAATCCAGTCCCAAAGGTCCAAGCCATACAGCCCCAAACCATACAGCCCCAAACCCATTATTCCTTGTAGCTACAGAAATGACCCAGACTCTCCTGGCTACTGAAAGCCAAAGTTAGATCTCTAGGGTCCCAATCCATCCAGAGCATTTGATTTAGCCAGAATCCAATAAGCCTTGAGAAGTAAGACAAAGAGAAAAAGTTGCTTCTTTTTTAGGCTTGACTCTTCAGTATCTCCTATTGCCTGCTTTCCTCAAAGAAATTTTCTATGACCTTGGCCATAAGATAGCTTAAATGAAAGCTTAAATGAAATGATAGCTTAAATGAAAGTCGGGAACAGGAAATATTCCTACTTCCTCATTCCCCCAGTTAGAAGTGCCAAGGGGCGTTGAATAAGAGCCCTGGCCATTGTCCCTGCTCTGGGAAAGCAGCAGCTCAGAAGCCCCCTCAGCTCTCTCCCCAACAAGGATCATATGTCAGCCCTGCTGTGGGCATGACACAAATGCAAAGACGAATCCTGTAAGAATTTCCAAATGCAAAGAAGTAGGAGACAAAGTGTTGTTTTAGACTAGATTTTACTTTTTTACATTTTACCTCCTAAAAATAATTGATACAATTGAGCTATATAATATTGTACTTTCTTTTTTTTTGTTTTTGTTTTTGTTTTTGTTTTTGTTTTTGTTTTTTTGTTTTGTTTTGTTTTTTAAACATCTTTATTGAAGTATAATTGCCTTACAATGGTGTGTTAGCTTCTGCTTTATAACAAAGTGAATCAGTTATACATATACAATATGTTCCCATATCTCTTCCCTCTTGCATCTCCCTCCCTCCCACCCTCCCCATCCCACCCCTCTAGGTGGTCACAAAGCACCGAGCTGATCTCCCTGTGCTATGCGGCTGCTTCCCACTAGCTATCTATTTTACATTTGGTAGTGTATATATGTCCATGACACTCTCTCACCCTGTCACATCTCACCCCACCCCCTCCCCATATCCTCAAGTCCATTCTCTAGTAGGTCTGTGTCTTTATTCCCGTCTTGCCACTAGGTTCTTCATGGCTTTTTTTTCCCTTAGATTCCGTATATATGTGTTAGCATACTGTATTTGTTTTTCTCTTTCTGACTTACTTCACTCTGTATGACAGACTCTAACTCCATCCACCTCATTACAAATACCTCCATTTCATTTCTTTTTATGGCTGAGTAATATTCCATTGTATATATGTGCCACATCTTCTTTATCCATTCATCTGTCGATGGACATTTAGGTTGCTTCCATGTCCTGGCTATTGTAAATAGAGCTGCAATGAACATTTTGGTACATGACTCTTTTTGACCTATGGTTTTCTCAGGGTATATGCCCAGTAGTGGGATTGTTGGATCGTATGGTAGTTCTATTTGTAGTTTTTTAAGGAACCTCCATACTGTTCTCCATAGTGGCTCTATCAATTTACATTCCCACCAACAGTGCAAGAGAGTTCCCTTTCCTCCACACCCTCTCCAGCATTTATTGTTTCTAGATTTTTTGATGATGGCCATTCTGACCGGTGTGAGATGATATCTCATTGTAGTTTTGATTTGCATTTTTCTAATGATTAATGATGTTGAGCATTCTTTCATGTGTCTGTTGGCCATCTGTATATCTTCTTTGGAGAAATGTCTGTTTAGGTCTTCTGCCCATTTTTGGATTGGGTTGTTCGTTTTTTTGTTATTGAGCTGCATGAGCTGCTTGTAAATCTTGGAGATTAATCCTTTGTCAGTTGCTTCATTTGCAAATATTTTCTCCCATTCTGATGGTTGTCTTTTGGTCTTCTTTATGGTTTCCTTTGCTGTGCAAAAGCTTTTAAGTTTCATTAGGTCCCATTTGTTTATTTGTGTTCTTATTTCCATTTCTCTGGGAGCTGGGTCAAAAAGAATCTTGCTGTGATGTATGTCATAGAATGTTCTGCCTATGTTTTCCTCTAAGAGTTTGATAGTGTCTGGTCTTACACTTAGGTCTTTAATCCATTTTGAGTTTATTTTTGTGCATGGTGTCAGGGAGTGTTCTAATTTCATACTTTTACATGTATCTGTCCAATTTTCCCAGCACCACTTATTGAAGAGGCTGTCTTTTCTCCACTGTATATGCTTGCCTCCTTTATCAAAGATAAGGTGACCATATGTGCGTGGGTTTATCTCTGGGCTTTCTATCCTGTTCCATTGATCTATATTTCTGTTTTTGTGCCAGTACCAAACTGTCTTGATTACTGTAGCTTTGTAATATAGTCTGAAGGCAGGGAGCCTGATTCCCCCAGCTCCATTTTTCGTTCTCAAGATTGCTTTGGCTATTCGGGGTCTTTTGTGTTTCCATACAAATTGTGAAATTTTTTGTTCTAGTTCTGTGAAAAATGCCAGTGGTAGTTTGATAGGGATTGCATTGAATCTGTAGATTGCTTTGGGTAGTAGAGTCATTTTCACAATGTTGATTCTTCCAATCCAGGAACATGGTATATCTTTCCATCTATTTGTATCATCTTTAATTTCTTTCATCAGTGTCTTATAATTTTCTGCATACAGGTCTTTTGTCTCCTTAGGTAGGTTTATTCCTAGATATTTTATTCTTTTTGTTGCAATGGTAAACGGGAGTGTTTTCTTAATTTCACTTTCAGATTTTTCGTCATTAGTGTATAGAAATGCAAGAGATTTCTGTGCATTAATTTTGTATCCTGCTACTTTACCAAATTCATTGATTAGCTCTAGGAGTTTTCTGGTAGCATCTTTAGGATTCTCTATGTATAGTATCATGTCATCTGCAAACAGTGACAGCTTTACTTCTTCTTTTCCGATTTGGATTCCTTTTATTTCTTTGTCTTCTCTGATTGCTGTGGCTAACACTTCCAAAACTATGTTGAATAATAGTGGTGAGAGTGGGCAACCTTGTCTTGTTCCTGATCTTAGTGGAAATGGTTTCAGTTTTTCACCATTGAGGACAATGTTGGCTGTGGGTTTGTCATATATGGCCTTTATTATGTTGAGGAAAGTTCCCTCTATGCCTACTTTCTGCAGGACTTTTATCATAAATGGGTGTTGAATTTTGTCGAAAGCTTTCTCTGCATCTATTGAGATGATCATATGGTTTTTCTCCTTCAATTTGTTAATATGGTGTATCACATTGATTGATTTACGTATATTGAAGAATCCTTGCATTCCTGGGATAAACCCCACTTGATCATGGTGTATGATCCTTTTAATGTGCTGTTGGATTCTGTTTGCGAGTATTTTGTTGAGGATTTTTGCATCTATGTTCATCAGTGATATTGGCCTGTAGTTTTCTTTCTTTGTGACATCTTTGTCTGGTTTTGGTATCAGGGTGATGGTGGCCTCGTAGAATGAGTTTGGGAGTGTTCCTCCCTCTGCAATATTTTGGAAGAGTTTGAGAAGGATAGGTGTTAGCTCTTCTCTAAATGTTTGATAGAATTCACCTGTGAAGCCATCTGGTTCTGGGCTTTTGTTTGTTGGAAGGTTTTTAATCACAGTTTCAATTTCAGTGCTTGTGATTGGTCTGTTCATATTTTCTATTTCTTCCTGGTTCAGTCTCGGCACTTTGTGCATTTCTAAGAATCTGTCCATTTCTTCCAGGTTGTCCATTTTATTGGCGTAGAGTTGCTTGTAGTAATCTCTCATGATCTTTTGTATTTCTGCAGTGTCAGTGGTTACTTCTCCTTTTTCATTTCTAATTCTATTGATTTGAGTCTTCTCCCTTTTTCTCTTGATGAGTCTGGCTAATGGTTTATCAATTTTGTTTATCTTCTCAAAGAACCAGCTTTTAGTTTTATTGATTTTTGCTATTGTTTCCTTCATTTCTTTTTCATTTATTTCTGACCTGATCTTTATGATTTCTTTCCTTCTGCTAGCTTTGGGGTTTTTTTGTTCTTCTTTCTCTAATTGCTTTAGGTGCAAGGTTAGGTTGTTTATTCGAGATGTTTCCTGTTTCTTGAGGTAGGCTTGTATTGCTATAAACTTCCCTCTTAGCACTGCTTTTGCTGCGTCCCATAGGTTTTGGGTCGTCGTATCTCCATTGTCATTTGTTTCTAGGTATTTTTTGATTTCCCCTTTGATTTCTTCAGTGATCACTTCGTTATTAAGTAGTGTATTGTGTAGCCTCCATGTGTTTGTATTTTTTACAGATCTTTTCCTGTAATTGATATCTAGTCTCATAGCGTTGTGGTCGGAAAAGATACTTGATACGATTTCAATTTTCTTAAATTTACCAAGGCTTGATTTGTGACCCAAGATATGATCTATCCTGGAGAATGTTCCATGCGCACTTGAGAAAAATGTGTATTCTGTTGTTTTTGGGTGGAATGTCCTATAAATATCAATTAAGTCCATCTTGTTTAATGTATCATTTAAATCTTGTGTTTCCTTATTTATTTTCATTTTGGATGATCTGTCCATTGGTGAAAGTGGGGTGTTAAAGTCCCCTACTATGATTGTGTTGCTGTCGATTTCCCCTTTTATGGCTGTTAGTATTTGCCTTATGTATTGAGGTGCTCCTATGTTGGGTGCATAAATATTTACAATTGTTATACCTTCCTCTTGGATCGATCCCTTGATCATTATATAGTGTCCTTCTTTGTCTCTTATAATATTCTTTATTTTAAAGTCTATTTTGTCTGATATGAGAATTGCTACTCCAGCTTTCTTTTGATTTCCATTTGCATGGAATATCTTTTTCCATCCCCTCACTTTCAGTCTGTATGTGTCTCTAGGTCTGAAGTGGGTCTCTTGTAGACAGCATATATATGGGTCTTGTTTTTGTATCCATTCAGCCAGTCTGTGTCTTTTGGTGGGAGCATTTAATCCATTTACATTCAAGGTAATTATCGATATGTATGTTCCCATTCCCATTTTCTTAAATGTTTTGGGTTTGTTATTGTAGGTGTTTTCCTTCTCTTGTGTTTCTTGCCTAGAGAAGTTCCTTTAGCATTTGTTGTAAAGCTGGTTTGGTGGTGCTGAACTCTCTCAGCTTTTGCTTGTCTGTAAAGGTTTTAATTTCTCCATCAAATCTGAATGAGATCCTTGCTGGGTAGAGTAACCTTGGTTGTAGGTTTTTCTCCTTCATCACTTTAAGTATATCCTGCCACTCCCTTCTGGCTTGCAGAGTTTCTGCTGAAAGATCAGATGTTAACCTTATGGGGATTCCCTTGTGTGTTATTTGTTGTTTTTCCCTTGCTGCTTTTAATATGTTTTCTTTATATTTAATTTTTGACAGTTTGATTAATATGTGTCTTGGCGTGTTTCTCCTTGGGTTTATCCTGTATGGGACTCTCTGTGCTTCCTGGACTTGGTTAACTATTTCCTTTCCCATATTAGGGAAGTTTTCAACTATAATCTCTTCAAATATTTTCTCAGTCCCTTTCTTTTTCTCTTCTTCTTCTGGGACCCCTATAATTCGAATGTTGGTGCGTTTAATGTTGTCCCAGAGGTCTCTGAGACTGTCCTCAGTTCTTTTCATTCTTTTTTCTTTATCCTGCTCTGCAGTAGTTATTTCCACCATTTTATCTTCCAGGTCACTTATCCTTTCTTCTGCCTCAGTTATTCTGCTATTGATCCCATCTAGAGTATTTTTAATTTCATTTATTGTGTTTTTCATCGTTGCTTGGTTCCTCTTTAGTTCTTCTACGTCCTTGTTAAATGTTTCTTGCATTTTGTCTATTCTATTTCCAAGATTTTGGATCATCCTTCCTATCATTATTCTGAATTCTTTTTCAGGTAGACTACCTATTTCCTCTTCATTTGTTAGGTCTGGTGTGTTTTGACCCTGCTCCTTCATCTGCTGTGTGTTTTTCTGTCGTCTCATTTTGCTTATCTTACTGTGTTTGGGGTCTCCTTTTCACAGGCTGCAGGTTCGTAGTTCCCGTTGTTTTTGGTATCTGTCCCCAGTGGGTAAGGTTGGTTCAGTGGGTTGTGTAGGCTTCCTGGTGGAGGGGACTATTGCCTGTGTTCTGGTGGATGAGGTTGAATCTTGTCTTTCTGGTGGGCACGTCCACGTCTGGTGGTGTGTTTTGGGGTGTCTGTGGCCTTATGATTTTAGGCAGCCTCCCTGCTAATGGATGGGGCTGTGTTCCTGTCTTGCTAGTTGTTTGGCATAGGGTGTCCAGCCCTGTAGCTTGCTGGTCGTTGAGTGAAGCTGGGTCTTGATGTTGAGATGGAGATCTCTGAGAGATTTTTGCCGTTTGGTATTACGTGGAGCTGGTAGGTCTCATGTGGACCAGTGTCCTGAGGTTGGCTCTCCCACCTCAGAGGCACAGCCCTGATGCCTGGCTGGAGCACCAAGAGCCTTTCATCCACACAGCTCAGAATATAAGGGAGAAAAAAATAGAAAGATAAAAAGAGGATAAAATAAAATAAAATAAAGCTATTATAATAAAAAATAAGAAAAAAAATTATTAAGAGTAAATGTATTCAGAAAAAATTTTTTTTTAATTTTTAAAAATAGATTTATTAATTTTTTTATAGTAAAAAATAAGAAAAAGATTTTTAAGAAAAAAATTTATTAAAAAAATTTTTTTAATTTTTTAAAATAAAAAATATGAAAAAACTTATTAAAAAATTTTTTAATTTCTAAAAATAGAAAATACGGAAAAAATTATTAAGAAAGCATATATTAGGAAAAAAAAAATTTTTTTAAGTAAAAAAAAAAAAAAATGGACGGACCTAACCCTAGGACTGATGGTGAAAGCAAAGCTATACAGACAAAATCTCACCCAGAAGCATACACATATACACTCACAAAAAAAGGAAAAGGGGAAATTAATATATCCTGCTCCTAAAGTCCACCTTTTGAATTTGGGATGATTCGTTGTCTATTCAGGTATTCAACAGATGCAGGCACATCAAGTTGTTTGTGGAGCTTTAATCCGCTGCTTCTGAGGCTGCTGGGGGAGATTTCCCTTTCTCTTCTTTGTTCGTACAGCTCCCAGCGTTCAGCTTTGGATTTGGACCCGCCTCTGCATGTACGTTGCCTGAGGGCGTCCGCTCCCCGCCCAGACAGAACGGGGTTAAAGGAGCAGCTGCTTCGGGGGCTCTGGCTCACTCAGGCCAGGGGAGGGAGCGGTACGGAGGAGGCGGGGCGAGCCTGCGGCGTCAGAGGCGTCGTGACGTTGCAGCAGCCTGAGGCGCGCCGTGTGTTCTCCCGGGGAAGTTGTCCCTGGATCACGGGAGCCTGGCAGTGGCGAGCTGCACCGGCTCCCGGGAGGGGCGGTGTGGAGAGTGACCTGGGCTCGCACACAGGCTTCTTGGTGGCGGCAGCAGCAGCCTTAGCGTTTCCTACCAGTCTCTGGGGTCCGCGCTGTTAGCCGCGGCTCGCGCCCGCCTCTGGAGTTCGTCTAGGCGGCGCTCTGAATCCCCTCTCCTTGCGCGCCGCGAAACAAAGAGGCAAGAAAAAGTCTCTTGCCTCTTCGGCGGCTGCAGACCTCCTCTCCGGCTCCCTCCCGGCTCGCCGCGGCACCGCAACCCCTTCAGGCTGTGTTCACGCCGCCAGCCCCAGTCCTCTCCCTGCGATCCGACCGAAGCCCGAGCCTCAGCTCCCAGCCCCGCCCGCCCCAGCGGGTGAGCAGACAAGCCTCTCGGGCTGGTGAGCGCTGCTCGGCGCTGAGCCTCTGTGCGGGAATCTCTCCGTTTTTCCCTCTGCGCCCCTGTTGCTGTGGGATCCGCGCTGATAGCCGCGCGGCTCGCACCCGTCTCTGGATTTCGTTTAGGCAGCGCTCTGAATCCCCTCTCCTTGCACGCCGCGAAACAAAGAGGCAAGAAAAAGTCTCTTGCCTCTTCGGCAGCTGCAGACTTTTTCCCGGACTCCCTCCCGGCTAGCACCAAAGCCCGAGCCTCAGCTCCCAGCCCCCGCCCGCCCTGGCGAGTGAGCAGACAAGCCTCTCGGGCTGGTGAGTGCTGGTTGGCGCCGAGCCTCTGTGCGGGAGTCTCTCCGCTTTGCCCTCCGCACCCCTGTGGCTGCGCTCTCCTCCGCGGCTCCGAAGCTTCCCCCCTCTGCCACCCGCAGTCTCTGCCCGCAAAGGGGCTTCCTAGTGCCTGGAAACCTTTCCTCCTTCACGGCTCCCTCCCACTGGCGCAGGTCCCGTCCCTATTCTTTTTGTCTCTGTTATTTCTTTTTTCTTTTACCCTACCCAAGTACGTGGGGATTGTCTTGCCTTTTGGGAGGTCTGACGTCTTCTGCCAGCGTTCAGTGGGTGTTCTGTAGGAGCAGTTCCACGTGTAGATGTATTTCTGCTGTATCTGTGGGAAGGAAGGTGATCTCCGCGTCTTACTCTTCCGCCATCTTGCCCCAATGCCTGTACTTTCTTAATGTCTACGACTATGCCTTTCTGATCAACCAATAACCAACTTAACATGCATGGAATCCCATGATTTCATTAAGTAATAATGAATATGTTTGTGCAGAATTTAATTCAGTATCTATTATTTGTCTGTTATCCTTTAGTATCTATTATCATTCTGAACCCTTTTTTGGCTTAAATAAAATTTCTCCAAAAGTACTTTTAAATGTTCCTCTCATCATGTCACCTATAATTCATATTTTTAATAAAAAGTCTCTATTCAAAGATTTTTTAACATTTGACTCAATCAAGAGAATTTGAATGCAAATTTGGTTATCATATCCCTATGACTTTAAGCATTTTTGTCATTTCATTTTCAGGATGCACACCACTTCCAGTCATGAAGGACAGAAGCAGCACAGATCACAAACTTTACCGATAATTCGAGGCAAAAATGCACTTTCTAATCCTAAACTCCTACAGATGTTAGACAATACCATGACCAGTAAGTATACCAGAAATAATAGAAACAAGATGGTTATCATTTTTCTCTAGATGTGTGCAGGACATAAAATGCATTGTTTCAGAAATGTAAAGAATGTTGCTGTGCCCCTGAGACCACTGGTATTCAGGCTTGCTGTAGCCTGAGGAACATTTCTGGGAGAGAATCAGCAGGAAGCATCTAAAATAAACTAGTGTCCTTATGAGGAGAAAGGGGAAAAGTAAAACTCTCAATATAGTATGCTCACTGTAGCTCCTCTGGAACCAAGTGACTTGGCATTGTGAGGGGTTAGGGTGGCCTCTCTCAACCGGATTACTGTCCACTCTTTGGGAAGAGGAGAAAGTTGTCCATGTCCTAGAAGCAGCA
Organism: Balaenoptera ricei; assembly: GCF_028023285.1. Classification (NCBI taxonomy): domain Eukaryota; kingdom Metazoa; phylum Chordata; class Mammalia; order Artiodactyla; family Balaenopteridae; genus Balaenoptera; species Balaenoptera ricei. The sequence goes on along the minus strand of NC_082645.1, from coordinate 108,396,014 downwards.
AGTGTGCCATCTTGAATCCAGTGTTGCACACATTCCAGGTGTGAATGAGGAGAAAATGGGATCCAGTGTTTTTGTATCATGTAAGTGTTCTTGATTGTGGACATGTGACCACAGTTAGCTGTTTGAAGGTATTTGCCTTAACCTATAAATACATTTAATCCCTTTCTGATGAGGCCATTAATGCAGATCATCCACTGAGACTCTACGTTTGGTCTATTAATCTAGGACCATAAAACTTGACCCAGACTGATTACGGAGGAAATATGACTCTACCAATGGCTGAATCAATGGAAAAGTAGTGAGAAATAATGGACAACAGACTACTCTGATCCTTTGGAAACTCTATAGCTGACAAATGAAAAGGGCACACACACTGTCTTAATCAGTTTGAGCTGCTACAACACAATACCACAGACTATGTAGCTTAAACAACAAACATTTATTTCTCATAGTTCTAGAGGATGAGAGATCCAAGATCAAGGGGCCAGCAGATTTGATGTCTGGTAAGAACCACGTTTGACGATGGCCAACTTCTTGCTGTGTCCTCACATGACAGAGAGAGCGAGATGATCTCTCTGGTGTCTCTTTTTATAAGAGCACTAATCCCATTCATGAGGGTTCCATTCTCATAACCTAATTACCTCTCAAAGACTCTGCCTCCAAATACCGTTATATTGTGGATTAGGGCTTTGACATATGAATTTGCAGGGACACAAACTTTCAGTCTATAGGGCCCACTAAAAACTCTGTCTCTGTTTTTGCTTCAGCCAATAAAGAAATTGAACAAATGAAAGCACCTTGATTTAATAAAATTACTCGTCAAAACCCCAGTAAACACTGACTATGTTGTAATAGAAAAAAGTTCTTTTTAGGGTACAAAGATTTGTCTCAGACATTTATGCATTTTCTACTTTATTTTGTAGGCAACTCCAATGAAATAGACATCGTGCACCACGTGGACACAGAGGCCAATATTGCTACAGAGGTTTGCCTGACTATTCTAGACCTGCTAGCCCTCTTCACTCAGGTCCACCAGGTGAGTGTGACTGTAACTTCTTCTGTAATATGATAAAATGAATGGTGGAAAAGTCATGTGAAGTCAAGAATATGTTTTTAAGGTTTTTATGACATTTAATGAAATGTATTAACCTTACATAAATCAACCTAAGTGTGAGTGGAAAACATGTTAAAGAAGAGATTCAGAATTTATCAGAAGTTGGCAAATGCTCAATTGATATACACACAGACATATTTCCTTATTGTCCAATAATAAACAATCTTTCTTCCTTGTTTCTCTTGCTTTACTGTCAGGCAAGTTGGGCTGAGCGAGAATGTGACTCTACTTTTTCAGTATCAAAGGGAGAGACAAATGACGGCTAGATACAACAGATAAACAGATACAACAGCTAGAGAAAACAGAGTGATAATGTTGAGCATCTTTTTACTTACTTACCATCTCTATATCTTTGTGTGCTTACTTACCATCTCAATATCTTTGGTGAAGTGATACCACTACCTACCATTAGAATGGTTGCAGTTAAAAAGACTGACCATACCAAGTTTTCGCAAGGATATGGAGAAACTGGAACTCTCATTCACTGATGGTGGGAATACAAAATGATACAAACACCTTGAAAAAAAGTATGCTGGAATGAAGGTTCAACATAATCTATCATGTGACCAGCCATTCCAATACTAGGAATTTACCCAGGAAAAATAAAAGCATTTGTTCACACAAAGCTTTGTACATCAATATTCATAGAAGCTTTGTTTTTTAATAATTAAACACTGGAAACAACACAAAAGTACATCAACAGGTGAATGGATTTTTTAAAATAGTGGTATTGAAACATAGTCATACAATAGAATATAAAATATAAAATTTTATAAATTATGAACTATAGAAATTATGTCAATTACACCCCAATGAAGTTATTAAAAACATTAGCTCAACCTAATGAGCTTTCAAATGTTAAGGGTTAAATTAGAAAAAGTTGGGTCGGTTGAATAGTCTGCACCAAACAGAATGATTATAGCAAGAAAGTCTTATTTTCAAGTAAAATGTTAGCATGGCAGTCGAAAAACCAAAATCCATGTTTTAATTCTTTATTGCTCGATGGAAATGTCAATCAAATCTCATACATCTTACAGGCTCTATCAGTGCCTTTGAGGACCTGCCTGTCTGTGGCCACATCTGCTACCTCTCTCCCAACCCTGCCCCACTCACCATGCTTAGGCTACTCTGCTCTTTTTTCTCTTTTTTTCTTTTTTCTCTTTTTTCTCTGCTTGAACTCATAAGCTCCAATCCATCTCAAGTCCCTGGTACCAACTGTTTTTCTTTCCTTGGACAATCCTCCCAGATCTGCCCATGGCTGACTTTTTCAGCTCACATGTCAATTCATCCATTAGAGAGATCTTAACCACCCTATATAAAGTAATCTTATCCCCCAAAGCAATTACTTTCCATCATATATCATTCTACTCTATTTTCTTATTTAGTAACTTTTTTCAATCACTGCTATATGTAAGTTTCATTGGGAACATAGACCTTATTCAGCACTTTATTTCCACACCCAGAATTGTGCCTATTACATAGTAGGACCAGAGTAAATATTTTTTGAAAGAATACAGGTGTCCTTTCACTCATCCTAAATAACTGCTGTGTTAAATTTCCAGAGACAACTCCAACAATCTGAATGTCAAAATTCAATGATGAAAAGGGTCTTTGATACCTACATGCTCTTTTTTCAAGTCAACCAATCAGCCACAGCACTGAAGCACGTATTTGCCTCTTTGAGGCTATTTGTATGCAAGGTAAGGGTCCTCCAGGTTCCAAGGAAAGCTCAGTGAAGTGTTCATTGCTGATAATAAACACATATTAATCCTTACATCTCTCAGTATCGGGGGAAGAAGGTTTGTTTTCTTCTATTTGATTTATTTGGTTTTATTAGGCGATTTATTTGGTTTTGTTAAACTATTTGATTCATGGTCTCAAAATAAGTTCACAGCCTTGGCAGCCTATCTGCTGGGTATCAAAAGGGAATAAAATTAGCACCTGGCCATCAGTTCTTTGGGTTCTCAGTGTTTGTGGCAGAGAGTTAGGTAAAATACACACCATCAACTGTGATGTCCATTCCTGCCAAGTCAAAGGTTCTGCATTAGAAACAGGAGAGTCCACCTTTGAGGACTCTGGTGGTTTTACAGTGTTGGGTGAATAGAAACTATTTCAGAGCTCTCATTCCATTGCTTTGGGTAGTCATCCATTACTGATGCAAGGGATACTTACAACGTAGAGAATGATTATTTCTAGGAAGAAAAAAAAAAAGAAATACTAACATAGACTTCAGTAAATAAGATTATATCCTCTTCCACCTGCAAATGGGAGACAAAGTCTAGGTTAAGAAAAAAAGAAAGAAAGATTTTATTCGAAGGGATTTTAAAATTTGAGAATGAACAGAGCAAAATGAAGGAATTTGCTCACTTCACCAGCACTTCTGTTTCCGTAGTTTCCTTCAGCGTTCTTCCAAGGGCCTGCCGACTTGTGTGGATCATTCTGCTATGAAGTCCTAAAATGCTGCAACCACAGGTCACGGTCGACTCAGACGGAAGCGTCAGCACTTCTATACTTTTTTATGAGGAAGAATTTTGAATTTAACAAACAAAAGTCTATTGTCCGGTCCCACTTACAAGTAAGTGCTGCCAATTTCCATTAATGTTGTTGTTAAAACCACTCATCTGTTTCAGCATTAATAAAAGCCTACTGTTTCCAGGGCAACCAGTTCCCAACTCTTCCATCAGATTCCTCCTTAAAGATGCCCATCACACTCAGTTCCGATTCATAGAAAGAGTGCAGCTGGGCAGAAATCAGCAAAGCCCATAACTCCACCTGTACTTTTCCTTTCTTCTGCCAGGGAATAGAATCATAGAACACACAACTCAGGGACCATGATTGTTTCTAGGATGCCAAATCCCACCAGATTCTGAGCACATTCATTGGGCCTACAGGGAGAAATTAATGATACATTCATCCAACTCAGTGGATTTCTATACAACTAGTATTTCGGAGTTACTTGCTTTTGAGGTTTCGTTTTCCTTTTCTCTTTCAGCTTATCAAGGCCGTAAGCCAGTTAATAGCTGATGCTGGGATTGGAGGCTCTCGGTTTCAACATTCCCTTGCAATTACCAATAATTTTGCTAATGGAGACAAGCAAATGAAAGTAAGAAATGCTTTGCAGACTTTTTTAAAGAATTGGGAATAAACTAAACTGGATTCTTTTCGCGAGATACCAAAATCATAAAAAATACAAATTCTGTATTTTGTTTATTGACCCTTTGAGTACTTATATTGAGTCCACTTGCTTGAATGGATAATCAGCTCTTACACTTTCAGCATATACTCAGTTAAGTGGAATTTCCAAGATATGGGGTTGAATGATGCTTAACAAGAAAACTAACCACAGATATCAGATACCAAGAAATACAGTGTTTCTCTCATAATCCCATTCTTGGTCAAATTCATTTTATCTCTTTTAAAACTTTCTGGAGCGGCTTCCCTGGTGGCACAGTGGTTGGGAATCCGCCCGCCAATGCAGGGGACACGGGTTCGAGCCCTGGTCCGGGAAGATCCCACATGCCGCGGAGCAGCTAAGCCCATGCGCCACAACTACTGAGCCTTCGCTCTAGAGACCACGAGCCACAACTACTGAAGCCCATGCACCTAGAGCCCGTGCTCCGCAACAAGAGAAGCCACTGCAATGAGAAGCGAGTGCACCGCAACGAAGAGTAGCCCCCACTCACTGCAACCAGAGAAAGCCCGTGTGCAGCAACGAAGACCCAACGCAGCCAAAAATAAATAAATTTTAAAAAAAAACAAAAAACTTTCTGGAGACTTGTCCTTCAGTTATAATACTGAAAAGTTCAGGGATAGAGCCTGGTGTCAGGCATGGCTGAACCCAGGGATTAAAGTAATGTTTTCAGATCCCCCTACCCTACCACCTCTATTTTTGCCTCTCTCCTTGTCTCTCAGTTCAGTTTTCTTCTTCCTTTACTTCATTTACAGGTAGGCTCTCCCCATGAGCTTACTCTCTCAGAAATTCTGAGGACAATGGTAGTATTCTATGGGTGGGAAAAGCACCTTGTTCTGTAGTGCCAGTTAAAGTCCCAGGACTGAGTCTCTTTGATCCAACCTTGTTTCATATGCCCAACCCTAAGCCAATCACTGTGACCTGGAGTATAAAAGAATATGATTGATTGGCCAGGCACATATCATGTGTCACCCCTGGTGCCTGGGAATGGAGTCGACCCATTCAAATTATGTGAACTAGAGCCAGAGAGGATGCTAGAGGATGTCGGGATGCTATTACTAGAAGAAGGTAGGCTAGGAGACAAAATGGAATCTACTACAGTTCATCTTCAAATGTGTACAGCCGCAATCACAATACACAGAGTTTGTCCATAAAGAATGTACATATCTGTGAACAATATTTAGAATGCACCAGACTGTGATGCCAAGCCATAGCTAAAAACGTAACTTGAAGTGAGTTAATTTGTGGGTTCTAAACAGATAATGACCCAGGCTCTCTGTTTTCCAAAGAACAGCAATTTCCCAGCAGAGGTGAAAGATCTGACTAAACGTATAAGGACTGTTTTAATGGCCACGGCTCAGATGAAGGAGCATGAGAAGGATCCCGAGATGCTGGTGGATCTCCAGTACAGCCTGGCAAACTCCTACGCAAGCACCCCCGAGCTACGGAGGACCTGGCTGGAAAGCATGGCCAAAATTCATGCGAGAAACGGAGACTTATCCGAGGTGATTAGCAAAGACTCAGTGATTCTTCATTAGTTGTCCTCTTGATCAGGATGATTGGATTATCATTTACAGCAGGAATATAAAAAGTTATCATATTTCCCCACTAATGTCAATATGACCTAATTATATGTTATGGGCATTACATTTGCATGTAGGATTCAAGGATGCCTAACTCCATGTAAATAATATCAAATAAAAGCCAGTGTCTTGGGGGCCAGCTGCAGTTGTAGGATGTGTAATGGAGACCAAATGCTAAAAGCCTGAGGCTAAGGAGGATGGTTGTAAGGGTGTCTGGAAATTGAGTTATATAAGTTGGTGTTCTGTGTGTTAAAATTTCTTCCCTGGAATTGGAGTTGAATGGGGAAACTCACCATCGAGGTGAGTCAACTCAGGTTGGGATAATCTGTCCTCGTATGCAGCTAGTCTGAACTAGCGTTGGAAAGGTTAACACTCCTAAGAGCCACATGAGAAGAGGCCACTGTGTGATGGTTATAAATCAATAGGTAACTTTTTTTCTTTTTTAACATCTTTATGGGAGTATAACTGCTTTACAATGGTGTGTTAGTTTCTGCTTTATAACAAAGTGAATTAGTTATACATATACATATATCCCCATATCTCTTCCCTCTTGCGTCTCCCCCCCTCCCACCCTCCCTATCCCACCCCTCTAGGTGGTCACAAAGCACCAAGCTGATCTCCCTATGCTATGCGGCTGCTACCCACTATTTTACATTTGGTAGTGTATATCTGTCCATGCCACTCTCTCACTTTGTCCCAGCTTACCCTTCTCCCTCCCCATATCCTCAAGTCCATTCTCTAGTAGGTCTGCGTCTTTATTCCCATCTTGCCCCTAGGTTCTTCATGACCATTTTTTTGTTTGTTTTTTAGATTCCATATATATGTGTTAGCATACGGTATTTGTTTTTCTCTTTCTGACTTATTTTACTCTGTATGACAGACTCTAGGTGCATCCACCTCACTACAAATAACTCAAATTCGTTTCTTTTTATGGCTGAGTAATATTCCATTGTATATATGTGCCATATCTTCTTTATCCATTCATCTGTTGATGGACACATAGGTTGCTTCCATGTCCTGGCTATTGTAAATAGAGCTGCAATGAACATTGTGGTACATGACTCTTTTTGAATTATGGTTTTCTCAGGGTATATGCCCAATAGTGGGATTGCTGGGTCGTATGATAGTTCTATTTTTAGTTTTTTAAGGAACCTCCATACTGTTCTCCATAGTGGCTCTATCAATTTACATTCCCACCAACAGTGCAAGAGGGTTCCTTTTTCTCCACACCCTCTCCAGCATTTATGGTTTGTAGATTTTTTGAGGATGGCCATTCTGACCGGTGTGAGATGATATCTCATTGTAGTTTTGAGTTGCATTTCTCTAATGATTAATGATCTTGAGCATTCTTTCATGTGTTTGTTGACAATCTGTATATCTTCTTTGGAGAAATGTCTATTTAGGTCTTCTGCCCATTTTGGATTGGGTTGTTTGTTTTTTTGATATTGAGCTGCATGAGCTGCTTGTAAATTTTGGAGATTAATCCTTTGTCAGTTGCTTCATTTGCAAATATTTTCTCCCATCCTGAGGGTTGTCTTTTCATCTTGTTTATGGTTTCCTTTGCTGTGCAAAAGCTTTTAAGTTTCATTAGGTCCCATTTGTTTATTTTTGTTTTTATTTCCATTTCTCTAGGAGGTGGGTCAAAAAGGATCTTGCTGTGATTTATGTCATAGAGTGTTCTGCCTATGTTTTCCTCTAAGAGTTTGATAGTGTCTGGCCTTATATTTAGGTCTTTAATCCATTTTGAGTTTATTTTTGTGTATGGCGTTAGGGAGTATTCTAATTTCATTCTTTTACATGTAGCTGTCCAGTTTTCCCAGTACCACTTATTGAAAAGGCTGTCGTTTCTCCACTGTATATGCTTGCCTCCTTTATCAAAGATAAGGTGACCATATGTGTGTGGGTTTATCTCTGGGCTTTCTATCCTGTTCCATTGATCTATATTTCTGTTTTTCTGCCAGTACCATACTGTCTTGATTACTGTAGCTTTGTAGTATAGTCTGAATGCCAGAAGCCCGATTCCTCCAGCTCCGTTTTTCTTTCTCCAGATTGCTTTGGCTATTCGGGTCTTTTGTGTGTCCATACAAATTGTGAAACTTTTTGTTCTAGTTCTGTGAAAAATGCCAGTGGTAGTTTGATAAGGATTGCATTGAATCTGTAGATTGCTTTGGGTAGTAGAGTCATTTTTACAATGTTGATTCTTCCAATCCAAGAACATGGTATATCTCTCCATCTATTTGTATCATCTTTAATTTCTTTCATCAGTGTCTTAAAGTTTTCTGAGTACAGGTCTTTTGTCTCCTTAGGTAGGTTTATTCCTAGGTATTTTATTCTTTTTGTTGCAATGGTAAATGGGAGTGTTTTCTTAATTTCACTTTCAGATTTTTCATCATTAGTGTATAGGAATGCAAGAGATTTCTGTGCATTAATTTTGTATCCTGCTACTTTACCCAATTCATTGATTAGCTCTAGTAGTTTTCTGGTAGCATCTTTAGGATTCTCTATGTATAGTATCATGTCATCTGCAAACAGTGACAGCTTTACTCCTTCTTTTCTGATTTGGATTCCTTTTATTTCTTTTTCTTCTCTGATTGCTGTGGCTAACACTTCCAAAACTATGTTGAATAATAGTGGTGAGAGTGGGCAACCTTGTCTTGTTCCTGATCTTAGTGGAAATGCTTTCAGTTTTTCACCATTGAGAACGATGTTGGCTGTGGGTTTGTCATATATGGCCTTTATTATGTTGAGGTAAGTTCCCTCTATGCTTACTTTCTGCAGGGTTTTTATCATAAATGGGTGTTGAATTTTGTCGAAAGCTTTCTCTGCATCTATTGAGATGATCATATGGTTTTTCTCCTTCAATTTGTTAATATGGTGTATCACAATAGGTAACTTTTTAATGTCTGTTTAAACACTGGGAGGATTTATGTGCAGCAATTCACAGCACCCAAGTGGCTTCCAGACACCAAGTGGGGAAGTTCTGCTTTACTGTATTCCCAGGATTGTGCCCTCTTTGGGACGAGATGAATTTGTGTAGGAAAACTGAAGTCCTAAATACATGTGAAGGACTCTGGGATGGAAGTAGATCTGACCAGAGGCCTCACTTGGTAGCAGTTTGGTGAGGACAAAAATGAGCAGCCCCAGTTCCCTTGGACCGCCCTGAAAATGGAGGGGTTTCTCCATAAAACTTCAAAAGGCAAAGTTGAAGTCATTTGGACTCTTCAGCAGGTCAGGGTCTACTCTGTGTTCAGCAGTGTTCGAGGGCTTTGCAGGAGATTTTACAGAACAAAAAAATGTAGCTCAAATAATCTGGTTGAGGAAAGCACACGTGATACATTAGGTCACACTATTTTATCAAGTGCTGCCTTGTGCGGCTACCATTTTAAAGACAATAAAAATTCTAAGGGGGGCATTACTGGAAGTAGAAAAAAGTAAGAAGATGGCTTATTTTTACTTCCAGTTTATATCCAGGTGCTATTTAGAGAGAGAGGAGAGACATAGATATTAAGGAAAGAAGATAATTCTATGGGAAAATTCTTCAGGCCAGCTCATTCACCCACCTGAAAACTACATCAAGAAAAACAAACCAAAAAAATTCCCAAATAGCCATTTTATTCTTGATGGTGAACTTTTCGGAAATCTAATTGATTCTCATTTCCGGTTCTACCATGGAAAGGATTTCTCTACATATTCTGACTTGGAATACTGACTCACCTTGGAGGATTAATCCTAATAAGATAGATAGTAAAATCTACAGTATTAAATAAATGGTAAAATCTTCCTCTCAAACTGTTTTCTTTTTTCTTACAGGCTGCTATGTGTTACATTCATATAGCTGCCCTCATCGCGGAATACCTAAAAAGAAGGGGTAAGACAACCTTGTGAGGGGAGGAAGTCCAGAAATCAACATGTTGAAACCTAACTTAAAATTTATTTATTAATTTTAAGTTTTATTATTCTCGATGTTTTATTAAGCAATGTTAATTTTCACAGATGTTTCTAATTATGCTGTACTTTTAAGTTTTAACTCTCTTCCATGCCATTATCATGCTTATTTTACGTCCAACCAGGCTAACTGGTCCGCTTCTTAGTTCCAAATGAGAAGGCTTCATTGGTTAACATAAACTTGAATTAACATAAACATGTGACAATGTCCTAACCTCATCTTGCACTACCATAGGTTACTGGAAAATGGAAAAGATTTGCACACCATCCTTGCTCCCGGAGGATATCCACCCCTGTGATAGCAACTTATTACTAACAACTCCCAGTGGAGGAAGTGAGTGATCTACCTGGGCTCCTTTATCCCCAGGGAATGGTGCCGAGAAAACCAAGTCGCTGCTTCAATTTTGTTCCAGTGAAACTCTTAAATGTATTCCTAGAAGCAAAAACTATCTCAGACCTACATAACTTACTCCGTAAAAACCCAAAGTTTCTACCATTCAGAAATTCCATCCATCCAAACTTTTATGAAGTTTAGAGACCTAAAGAGTTCTCAGCAAACAGAACTGCATCTTATCCAATATTATGGCCATGTTTTACTACCAATTTGCATGGTAGTCTGTCTTCGGGATTTTATTCTGAAATGGATGAATTGTTTAAAATTGCAAGAGAAATCCATTCAGCTGTTGAAATGTAATACAACTGTTTATTCAAAATAAGGGCTGCAGAAAGAGAGACATATAAATATAGTGTATATACACAGGATTACACTTATAATCAACAGGCTCCATTTTCTTTTTGTAAAGCATACACTGATTCTCACAATTTATAACATATAATGATTTACAGTATGGTTTTCCTTCAATTAAAAATATTCCATCTTTAACATCTGATAGAGATTTTCTAACAATAACTAAAGAATTACTCTTTGTTTAAAAAAATTTGCCAATATAACCTTGCAGAAGTTTGTTCAAACGCAGAGTTTATGAACCGCGGTCTATTTCACATCACTATCTTAACTTTCAAAATGCAGTGGAAAACTCACTATATGAACAACAGAAACAGATCTTTAGATGTTAAGATTAAAATACCTAAACAAAAGGGAAAAGGACTTTGGTTACAATATTTTGGAAACATAATTGGTCCCTTATTCTTTTAAATATGTATTTATTTCCTAAAGAGTTTCAGTGGATTTTGCAAATAAGATATTTGAACCAAGTGACCAGACTGAATTCTGAGACAGTGAGCTCACTTGTTTGAGGGCCTTGGAGAAGGGACCAGACCTGGCTTTATGACTCATGTCCACAATAAAAGTTAGGGATCTTCTTGCTCAGTTTCATACCTCCTACTTAGCCTTATTTTTATAGGCAAGTCATCAAAACCATCATTGTTGTATTTAACATGCCTTTCCTCCCCATCTAATTTTTTTTCATAATCAGATACCATACAGTTTTATAAAAACTATTTTATATTCTAACTGAAACAAAATTGGAGAAACCAGATAAAGCTAGGTGTCAGTTTGAGAAGTTGTGGAAACTTATAGCCCAAAATGTTGTGTGAATCTTTAATATTCAAAAAAATCTAAATACTTTTAGACCAGTGGTGATATTGGAATAACATACCCATTGAGAAACATATATACAGTTGACCCTTCGACAACGAGGGGGTTAGGGGCGGTGACCCTGCCAGTCGAAAAACCCACATGTAACTTTACAGTCGGCCCTCCATATCCACATCCACGGATTCGACCAACCACAGACTGTGCAGTGCTGCATGCGTACTTATTGAAAAAAATCTGCATGTGAGTAGACTCATGTAGTTCAAACCATGTTGTTTAAGGGTCAACTGTATTTGTTTTGTAAACTTTGAATTAAGGAAGGTGATTATTTATGATGCATTAGCAGATATTTGTATTCATTGGCATATATCTGAAGATCATTGGCATATATTTGAAGTCCTCAATGTACTTGTATGTTATGATGTTTCTAAGTCAAAGAAGTAAACTGTCCCTTCACTACAATGCACACGTGATAAGAATGCAGTCGAACCTCCGTATCTGGGGGTTCCAGATCTGCAGATTCAACCAGCCGCTCCATCAGTGAGAACCCATGGATATGGAGGACCAATTGTACTATGCCATTTTATATAAAGAACTTGAGCGTTTGTGGAATTTGATATCTGATATCTGTGGAGGTCCTGGAATCAGTCCCCTGCGGATACTGAGGGATGACTGTATAGGTGAATTGAGGTGACTCCAGAAAACAGGGCTTCCTCAGTTGTACTAACAATCATCATTATCCCACAAGAAGTGACTTTTCCTGCTCCAGTCAATGCTCATATATTTAATGTGTTTAATTTCCAAAGAAAAATATTAATAAAAAGTAGGAAAGGAGAGCTTTTAATGCAAGGATTCAATTGCAATCATTATTATCGTCATTTCTAGCACGTTTGGGGGTGATAAGTTACTTACATAGCCAATGATCTGATTATTAGAAATGGAAATATCTACAAAAGTAGTAACTATAACTTAAAAAGCACTTGCTCCAGGGCAGCCACTGCACTAAGCTCTGTACTGGCGATATCTCCATTAGTTGCCAATAAGGAGTCGGAGTTAGGTGCTGTTATCACCTCATGTTTACAGGTGAGAAAACCTAAAGAAGTTAAGCAACCTGCCACAGACTCCCTTGTTAGCTTGTGATGGGGCTGAAGTTCGAGGGCTGGTCTATCACTCCAGACTGTGCTCTTAACCTCTGATACCCCCCGACGTTCTGATCTGATCCCTTGTTTAGCACATTACCCATTATCAACTGTTTTCATATGCATCCTCAGAGCCAAATCTTTTTTAAGCTTGGTGGCCAAGAGGCTAAGAAAATTTGAGAAGTTTTCTAGATAATGCAAAAGAGGGAAAGTTAGTAAGTATCGAGTATTGTCTTTACAGTGCACTGATGATACCAGATGTTTTCTCTAATACTAATACTTTGAATCCTTTCAACATCCTTTGAGATAGATATTAATGTATCTGGTTTAACAAATGAGGGATACAGACTCCAAGAGGTTAATTAAACCAGAACTTTGGAGCTACATCAATCTGCAAGCATGTGCTCTGTCCATAATCCCATGCCAGCTCGTTATAGAAAACAGGTCACCTGAAAATGATAAAAAAAAAAAAATTATAAAAAGGGGAAGATTGGTTGCCTAGAAGAGAGTATTTATCAACAGTCATAATCTAACCATCTCGTTGAGTGTGTGAGCTTTCTAACCACCACATGTCACATCATGAAGAAAGGCACTGTCTAATCCAAGCAGGATTTGTCTCAAATAATGATACATTTTGCTTTGTCCTCTCAAGGCATGTTCTCTATGGGCTGGCCAGCTTTTCTGAGCATTACACCAAATATTAAAGAAGAAGGGGCAATGAAAGAAGATTCAGGAATGCAAGACACACCATACAATGAGGTTAGACCAAAATGATTGAGTGTACAGTAATTGAGTAAAAAGATGCATTGAATTGTAACATTAAGCTAAAGAGAAAATCTTATTCAGAAATCAAATAAAGTTATTCTATAACATGACTTAGGCAAAATAAAATGCAGGCTAAAATTAAACTAAGATTAATAGATATCAGATTCCATTGATAAAGCATAAGTTTCAATCAAAATTTAAACTAAATTTTATTTCTCTAAGATGGAGCCAAATATATACGATCAGCTTTTCTACAAAATATAATATCTGTAGTCTGTTGGTAAATGTGGTAAGGGATGCTGAAAATTTGTTGAGCTGGTCACAACTTTATTTAATGCATTAGAAAATTTATTAACAAATAGACTTGAACAGAAAATCGCACTAGTTTCTGCAGAAAACCTTCTGGTATGCAAACCACAGTTATTTTTCAAAAGAAGCTCTCTACCTGGAATTACTTAGCAATAATTTAGGTGAAGAAAATAGAGCTCCCCTCCTCAAGTAAATAAAATATTTCATAAGCTAATTTTTTTATTCATAATATTACATAGACTTAAAAAAGGATACAGAAAAAAATCTGGGGTAGATTTTACTGAAATTTTACATATGGCTGTACGTTAACTTAATGTACATTGAAAATAAATAGTAAATGCAATTATGTATTTATATGAACTATTTCAAATAATGTTTAAAATCTTTTCTTAAAAGACACTGAAAACATTCCAGCAATATTATCCACTTGCTTTAGAGAGTATATAATTTGATTCAGTTGAACATTTATTAAACTACTAGTATATGGGAGGCATTGAGACAAAGATAAGTAAAGCAAATGTATTTGGGAAGACAAAGATAATAAGGCATAATCCCAGCTCTTAAAGAGTTTAGAATCTTGTGAAAGACAAACTTCCTTCAGGGTGGGGAGTAACCAGTCTAAGACCCAGTAACTATAAATCTAGGCATCATATATAGCTGAAATTAAAAGGGGAATAATTTTTTACATGAAAGTGATTGGAATGCAGATGAATGGGGCATAAATAAAAACTCTGCAGACTTTTGCACTGTCTTGACATTTGATAGGACTTGAAGGTGTCAAATGAGAAAATAAGGTTGTCAGAGGAGCAGCAGCAACTTCACAGGCAAAAGTGTGGAAATTGTAAAGTATTCTAAGAATGGTGTGGTACAGTGTGGTATAGCCAAAGTGTAAAGTCAATGCCAAGGTGTGAATGAGAGTGGCACTGAAAAAGAGGTTGGTGCCTGATCCTGGAGCTCCTTCAATATCATGCTAGAGAGTTTGGACAGCAGTTCATAGCCACTGGAGTGCCTCCAAAGGTTTAGGGCAGTGGCAAGCTCATGGTCAGGTTTATGTTTTAGAAACAAAGATTACTGGGGAGTAACACATAGGACCAATAGGACCCATTGGCGAGGGAAAACATTAGCTTGAAGACTACCCCAGGGATCTGGGAATGAAGAAACGGGGGTTTGATCTAAGCCAGTGACTGTAGGAATGGAAAAAAAAGCAGACAGATCTGAATACTTGTTATAGATTTAAATTAGCAAGTTTGAGGCACTAATAAGGAAAGAGAAGACTGCAAGAAGACACCACCATCCCTCCCAGGATGGATGTAACTGCCAATTGCAAAGATAGGGAATGCAGAAATCCCACTATGAATAAAATTGACGGTTCAACAGTTTTGAAAGCAAGTTTCAGGGATGAGCCACAATCTTCACTGTGTAAAATCTCATTTCCGTTTGCGGAACTGCAGAATGTCCTGGTGGAGCAGCTGTACCTGTGTGTGGAGTTCCTGTGGAAGTCTGAGAGATATGAGCTCATCGCTGATGTCAACAAACCCATCATTGCGGTCTTTGAGAAGCAGAGAGACTTCAAAGTAGGTGTTCTAAACCCAGGAGTTAGTTCAAATATCCTTCATTACATTGGAGAATTACTTACAATTTCCAAAAGTAGAAACTCCCTATTTTTGATGTCAGCATCATCTTCACGAAACCCTTCACTTCTGGTTTCAGAAATTATCAGATCTCTACTACGACATTCATCGGTCGTATCTGAAAGTTGCAGAGGTGGTGAATTCAGAGAAGCGGCTCTTCGGTCGCTACTATCGTGTGGCATTTTATGGGCAAGTAAGTTTCCTACAAGCAGCATGGCCTCTAAGTTCTGTTAAGTGGTTGATTGCTGTACTTCATTCTTTACAAGACATCTAACTACATGTGCCAAAGGATTGAGGGGGTGGAGGTGGAGGTGGGGATGTGTCTAGGTATATTTGAGTGTTTCTCTGAGTGTGAGGGTCTATATGTTTGGCCAAAGGAACATACTAAATTAAGAAAAAAATGAGCGGAGACCTCCATGAGTCTTAATACAGATTGAGGTAAAACGGTGATTTCGAACTTCTTGGAGAAAGAGGGCACTTCTTCTTCAACACCCTCCTCCTCCCGTTCTCCCCAAAATGTCTAATTATAGGTTTGCATCATATTTGAAAATGAAATTTAAATGAATATATTTTTGGCAATGAAATCCATAACATTCCAGGAAATAAAGAATTCCTAGGGGCTCTACCATATCAAAGCCATGAACTTTTGACTTTAAAATCATGCATTTTCTTTTCTTCTACTTTCAAACCATCACTGCTTCTAAGCAGAGCATAAACTGGTTGCTTTGTTTCTTATATTGCCGGTCAATATAATTTCAAAGTGATCTTTCTCAGCTTACTGCATAAACAATGAACAAGACTGAAAATATTAGTGAGCCATAGCATTGTCTTAAAAGCAAAGCAAACTTATATATTAATTAGGAATGTCTCTGAGTAGTGCTTTAAGTGGGATAAACCCAATCACAATCCAGGCAGGCTTATAACACTAGTATATTTCAGCAGCCATATTTCAGGCTATTACTTTCATGGAGAATCATTCCATTCTTTTATTTTCACAGTGGTAATGACTCTCAGCTCTCTCATTTCCTTTTTTTTTCTCCCCTCATGTAAGGCACAGTTTCACATGGCTTCTTGTTCTCCTCAGAATCTTTTAAGGCTGCAAACAAAGGTGTCAAATCCAGCATGGTCATTCTAGATCACTTCCCGCTGACGTCTTTTGGAAAATATATATTGAAGTCTTTTGGAAAATAATTATTGTCCTCTAACCACCAAAGGCAGCTTAAAAACTAATGTCTGAATTAATAAAGACAGCTGCTGTCTCCCTGGAAAGGAAAATGTCACTGGGCAGCCACTTACCATAAACGAATTAATCCAACCCAGATTTCCCCCACTGCACAGGAGCATTAGGACTGTGGAGACAGTCTACAAAAAGAAGCTAAATTTACACATTTGGGGGTTCCCTGGAAAAGAATCTGAGCTGTCTGAAGTGATAGTATATATTGGGGAGTTAGAAATGTGAGAATCTGCAGGAGAGGAGGAGAGAGAAAAGGAAATGGTATCTTACAAGTCAGCAATAAACAGAAAATAAATAACTCTTGACCTCACTGAAACATTAGCAAGAAAAATGGCAGAACACCTCGTCAGGAAGGGAATGTGGGAGCTGAGGGATTGTAAGGGAAAGGCAAGGGTTTCCTGGGAATGGCCACAGGCTAACTGAGCAGCATGGATGTAGCTCACAGGACGTACGTTCAGCAAACCTAGATTTGAGTTTACAAAGCTTCAGGCGATCTTTCTAATGAAAAAGTGATGAATTGCCATTAATAGTCTGGTCATGAAAAGCAGATTGCCTACCTGATGGTTTCTCCAACCAGCATCTAAGATACTGGTTACTAAACAGGTGGAAACGAAAAGATCATGCTCCTTTCCAATGAGATTTTAATGCAGATGTTTACTCTTTTCTTCTTTTGGTCTTGATTGTTCCAGGCTGTGGTAAGTTCTCTCTCTCCACTTGCATGCTCTAATAAGCCTCACACTTCCCTCCCTATGATTTTACTGAACCTTAACTTTTTTGTGCAAATGAACATTTGAGATAGGTGAGATAATCCTGTTTCCATTCATTTTGGAGTCATCCTGCATTTCTGGGACTAAATTGTGTTTATTCCATTTATCTGAATTACAAAAATGTATCCTTTATTTTTCATATATAATATCTTTCTGCACAAAGGTCAGTGTAGTCTGAAAACCTACATACACACACACACACACACACACACACACACAGATAAATATGGGCACCACATATTTGAAATATATGGATAGTAGACTCAGTATTGGAATTTCCCTGCTCAGTTCAGGCCACCAGAGTTACAGCTGATTAAGAAGAGTATGGTGGGCAGAATCTCAAAAGTTATAGTGGTGGCCATTGGTGGGCACCTTCCCGGGGTCCTGAAAGGACCCTACCCTTTGCCAAATGAGTATCGTGGAGAAACGGGGCCCTCTCTCTTTGGTGGTGAGCTCTGAGCATTCTCTAAAGTGATGGTATTAATTCCCAACATAAATGATGAACAGTGAATTAAACCTTTACCCTGTAAATCAGGTTAAGTCTCCTGAGATGCAAAAAGAAGCCATGTAAGAATTTTAGAGGACGAGCTGAGGGGCAATAACGTGCCAAGACCTAGAGCTCTGTGACACAGAATTTCCTCTGTGTTATTTTGAACCATATGAAATTGCCCATAATCAACCTTTTTTTTTACTTACAAAGATGGCAACTTCATGTGGGTCAATGTAATTATTGCTGAGTAAGCTGGAAAAGCAAATTCTTTCAATATCCATACATTGTCCACAGTCAGCTCTGCTTCTCTGACCAATACATACTTTTTTGTAATTCTTTAAAATCCCTTTCCCCCATCCATACTGTATCAGTATTTTCTACTTTCATTTGTAAATTTTGGGTCATGTGTCCTTAACTCACCTACTAAAAGAATACTTGGAAACCCCTCTATTAAATAGAACGGGGGAGGTGGACAATGGGGAAGGATGGGGGAGAGCTACTTTCAAATGACCTAACTTTGTTCTTTTTGCAGATTCCTCAATTAAGTGTGTTGACCGTGCACCTGACTTTTTGTTTTTAATGCTGCCAGTATTCTCAATTGTCTTTTATTTAAAAGTCCAACCTGAGCTTAAAAGGCAAAGTGTCTTGTTAAATCTGCAGACCTGAGGACATGCCTAAGCAGGGTACTCTGTAAACTCAAACCCCAGCTGCCTTTGAACAAGGAGAACTAATGGAGGTCATTCTGATAAACAGCCATTTAGAGCCTGTCATCATTGTTCAAATGATATTCAACCACCTGTCCCAAGACACCAAACGGAGAGGGTGAACTATTGTATTCAATGGGAGCAGACAGTGCACATCACTTTATATTTGATGATAAAGAAATAGCAAATAGATTTGCACATCCCCCCAGATGTGTGCAGAATGAAGGTTCTAAAGATCTGAGAAAATCTTGACTATTTCATTAGCATAAGCTCCATGGTCAGAAATGATTTTTTTTTCATGATGGTACCTTATGTCCCTGTAAAATTCACCTTTTAATATCCAAATTGATGTCTCACAATCATATTCCGAAGA
Source organism: Balaenoptera ricei (assembly GCF_028023285.1). Classification (NCBI taxonomy): domain Eukaryota; kingdom Metazoa; phylum Chordata; class Mammalia; order Artiodactyla; family Balaenopteridae; genus Balaenoptera; species Balaenoptera ricei. Next base: position 108,377,215 of record NC_082645.1, on the reverse strand, counting down.
TTATGGGAATATAACATGCGGTCGTCTCTTTGCCTCCACAAAGGCCTTTGTGTAAATATTTTAGTGTCCCCCGTGGACTAGTACTTTCACTTTATAGTACTGACTAGGGTAGTTAATATTATGTCTGCAATGAGCCAGACCCTGGAAAACAAGTTGAAAACTGTTCTTTCGTGGCGAGAACTTTAATAAAAACGCAAGTCTTGCATAGCATGAATTTTCTAATGCAACACCTGGCATCATTGACTGTGGAAATTTTACACAGAGCAGCCTATATAAAACACCCCCTCAAGTGTCCCTGAAGTATTCATTTCCAGAGTAATGAACCGCCAGTAGTGATCAAACATCAACTGTAATCAATGAAATCCTTAGGCTCTGGTATTTAGCATGAAAGCAAGCAAGTGAATGCTCATTGAATAACTTAAAACATCAGATGGCCTTGGAATGAATTGAGTGAAAAGCCTGGGAGAATTTTATTCTATTCATCAAAGGATGTAAATTCCATGATTCTCAATCATGCCTACATGGGTATAGATGCACCTCAGAATCTTGATAGAAAAGGGATTGGGGGTGGGAGGGAAGGTGCCTGTGTGTTGTGTACAGCCATCATCTCCATGTTGGGGTGTGATACACCCTTCTGGCTCCCCTCCTCTATGAAAGTCACTGAGATATATATATATATAGATATATATATATATATATATATATACACACACACACTAATAATTGGGTTCATATTTGGGTTCATATTTGTATGAAACCATTTCTCTGCATCTGTGAAGTTTTTCTTTTCTTAACATTTAGCTTATTGTGATTTTCTGACCCATCTTTTATACATTAGATTCCTCTTTGGATGCATTCCTTTGTGAACGTTGAATCGGTGGAATATAATAGCAGGGGCACTTATATTTGACATCCCAATAATGATCCAGAGCTATTTCAAGATTCTGAAGTACCTGCAAAAACATCTAGGAAGGAGTCAATAATTTTCGTTGTCGGTTCATTGAAGTACATTTTTATCATAATCTGTTGCCTGAAAGTTTCATAATCCATGCATGTTAACTCTACTGACTCAAAGTCCTTGTTTAACTAGGATACGTGCTGTTTCGTAACCATGGCAGATCAGGGCGTTTGTTGCCTTGTAAAATGACATTTTTAAAAAATTGAACTATGGAAAATGCAGAAGTCACATTTCCTGTTGCCTTGAAATGCAGTCTTCTCATCACTTTGGGGCAAAAGCAAAAGAGAAACTGCCCCTAGGTTTTCATCACCTTGTGTCCCTATTTATAAATCAATTATTTCACGGACAGAGCATTAAACTTCCTTAAGATAGTGTCCTGTGCCTCACTGGGCTTTGCTTTGATTTCCCTGGGTTAAAGATAAGCTCGCATCCCAGCCATTTTCAGAGCCTCCATTTCTCTGGCTCCAAAAGCTCTTACACAATCCCTGTAAGGGATTAAGTACTATATTCTGCTACACCAGCTCCTTTCTATTCATTTTATAAAATAGTCTCAACAGGTTTATAGCTCCATGTTCTGTAAATAAATTGATTAATTCTAATCACGATTCTTTCTGATCAATCACTTACCAAAATATCAAAATAATCATCAATAGTCCTTTTACAATAAGGAAAATTGTAGTTCCCAAGTAAGAGGACCCAAAGGTATGCATTTTTAAGCACTCAAAACTCAGTTAAGCTGTTTCCCTGCATATTAGCCAGAACTCAGATTGCTTTACTGACAGTTTTTTCCTTTATTATTGTCACCACTACCATTCTCCTCATTATAGCTAACACTCACCAATGGCCTTTTGTGTCCCGGACACTGTCCTTAGGGTCTCCTAAGTCTAAGTCTGTACTATTTCCCATCCTCCAGAGCAAGGAGTAAGGATGAAAGAAGTCACAGGTCATGACCAAGGCCACAAGAGTCATAGTAATGACAATAAAATACTGCTCTCACCACTCCTCTTCTGCTAACTCTGGATTCAGAAATTTGTTAGGGGAAAAAATTCACAGTGAAAGTATCTGTGCTAGTTTTCACACCATGATGAGAAAATCTTTTCCTGGAAATTGGAGACATTTTTCTCGCTGAAATGGAAGTTGTAAATGTTGCTTCAGCTATTGCCCTGTGGGGATTCTGGTTGATGGCCTCAGAAGTCTTAGTTCTCTTTTGTGTCAATCTGTCAATTTGAGCCACTAACCTCTGACCTTGAATCAGACAAAACTCCATAAAGACAGCAACAGAAAAAACCTAACAGGCTGGAAGTCATGTGGGGATAGGGCCAGACCTCACTACCCCTACGAAGTCTAGAAGAATGATAAGGAGAGACTTTTCATGCTTTTAGCATCATAGATCACTTGTTTTAGCAGTTTGGAGTCAAGGTACTCATAATCAGCTGTGTTGGTCTTGAACATTCTCAAAGAAATGTGTTCAATAAAAACATTTGTATTAAAAGCAATGGAGTCTTTTCCAGTTATACTTGGTACAAATATATCCTTTTAAGATGTAGCCCTCTGAGAGCTATCTTATTCATCTGTTTATTCATTCAACTAATGCACAGTGATGTCCCTCTAGAGACCAGACACTATGTTAAACACTGGACATGCAGTGCTGAACAAGATACTTTCCTGCCTTTAAAAAGCCCAAAGTCAATTAGGGAAACACAAGGAGACAAGCAATTACCTGCTGAACAAGAACTGTGCTGGTGAATGTGCCTTATTCCCTGTCTTCAGTTATAGCCCAATTATGATACAAAGTATACTGTTCATGATGGGCAGACTTACATGGATGAAAGTGCTTTGCAAGTATAAAGAACCATACAGATGTGAGCTCTAATCATTATTCTTAGATTGCCTCACGTTAGCCATGAAAAAAAAAAAAAAAAGCATTGGAACATTTTACCCATTTTTTTTACACATAATGAGTAGTTTTTAAATAGCCAAAAATGATTTAAAAAAATATATAGGTAAGATTTTGTTATGACCTCCAGTATCTTCACTCAGCCCTCAGAAGTCATTTCCTTACAGTAAACTCTGCAGTCAGAAGATACCAGAGACACTTGGGTTCTTAAACTGCAGACTTACTCCAATATTCTGAGGTCACATATATTCCAAAGGAAAAATGCCTCTGTGTCTCTTCAGTGAGAAGGAATTATAAAGATTGCCTCAATTATCCTCAATGGAATCTTCCCTTCCCCCTGTTTCAAACCAGATAAATAAATTAACAGAGGTTAAAACCTACTTGCTCCTATGACATAAAAATGATAACATGGTTACTTTACTACTTTCACTCTTATAAGGTCTAGCTTTGCAAGAACGTAAGGGATCTATTAGTAAAGTAAATTGAAGGACGAAATTGCACATAGCCAAGTTGCATCAGACCCCTGATGAAATACTAAAAATAACAGTACTTGCGAGCATAGCACACGTAATTTCTGTTATGGCTTTTCATCTAAGATGATGTGGGATGCATATCAACCCATTTAGATACCTTTACCTGCCCTATAACATTAATATTTCCTATCCTGGTTTCCAAGACTTTCTTAAAAATGATACTGCTCTTTGAAAAATACCATTGAAAAATACCAAAAAGTACTCCAGACTTCGTGTTCTACACCAGGCTACCACATGAGGGCATTCTTCCCCTAAAATATATGCAAGCAGGTATTACCAATGATTTCTTCTAATAGAGAAAAATATGTGTAAGTTGCTTCATGAGGCTCTTTGGCCTGACTAGGCAGTATTTACATTAATGACTGATTCTAACATGATATTTTGTTTCCTTCACTTGATTTTTCTCTGAATTTGAATTTTATAGGGTGCTAATCTATGGCTTGGATGGCAACCAAACTAATGGCTATAATATTTAAGTAAATGTTTTTTGTTTTGCTCCTTATTTGCAGTTGGAGTTCTCTAATAAACTTGGCGGTTCACTATATGTCTTCCATAGGGTTTTTTTGAAGAAGAAGAAGGTAAAGAGTATATATATAAAGAGCCTAAGCTGACAGGTCTCTCCGAGATTTCCCAAAGACTGCTCAAGCTCTACGCAGATAAATTCGGAGCAGACAATGTGAAGATAATCCAGGACTCCAATAAGGTAGGGGAACATCAGTATTCATGCAAGTGCAAAGAACTAACTTCATTTTTTTTTCTCTCTTAACTACATTCATTACTGTTTTAAATTTCTGCCTGACTATGCAAAGCAAACTACCTAAACTATTTTGGGAGTTTCGGTTGTTTATTGGTTGATGGATTGGTGATTGGGGAAGGGGAGGTGTCAAAAACCTTGTACATGTTTATTTGAGTAACTTTTAGGTAACCTTAGAAACAACTTACTAAACCCTCCATGGCTCCCGTAGGTTGTTCACATTTGAGTAGCAACCAAAGGGTTAAATGATTGGGCCCAGTGGTGGACTGGGAGGAAAGAGCAAAAAAAGTATTTATTCAGTCATGAAGGTCTTCCTGGAGGAGCTTTCCTCCAAGTCATACAGGGAAAGCTTGGGGCCGGGGGCTCCCTGAACAGCTCCTTCTGGGTTGGGCGACGCTTCACAGAGGGCGTGATGCTTGAGCTGGGGATTGTAGGGTGAGAAGGTGTTTTCTGGAAGCATTCTAAAAAGCCAGCACATGCAGTGACAGGAGGAATTCAAGGGGGAGGTGTGTTTAGAGAACGGCAGGTCTTTGAAACACAGATTGTATAGAAGAGTGTGGCAGAGGTGGAGCTAGAAAAGCTGGTTTGCACCCAACTGTATTGACCTCTATTAGGCCCAAAAAAGGTCTTTTTTTCCTTTTCCTCTTTTGCGAAGCTAGTATTTGGAGGGGTCTGGGCATGAGATAAGATTTGTTGAATCTGGGCAGAAATTGTTAAAATGTGTTCATCATTCTTAGCTTGAAAGGTACAAACCCCTTCCCCATAAAGGGGGACAGAGCTAGAACCGCGGTCATGGTGGCCCTCCTACATGAAACGTAGAAACAATTCCTAGCAGTGAGAGAAGTGCCAATTTTGGTGTCAGAACAACTGGGGTCTTCATTCCACCATGCTACCACTTATCAGCTGGCGATCCATCTTGGAGAAGTTGGGTGGTCACTCTGAGTCTCCATTTTTTAATCCGTAAAATGGTTAGTTGTACCCATCTTACAGTGCCATTATTTGCAGCATTACAAATAAATTCATGAGCCTCCTCCAATCTCTGGAACTGGATAAACAGTGGATGGGTGAACGGATGGAGAAAGTTGGAAGAAGTCTGAAAATTCTTCAAGGAATCATTAGGAAAGAGGCTGAGGCTTATCTCTTCTACCTTGAAGGAAAGCAAGAACCATTGCCTGGCTTCTGGGGGGTACCCCAAGCCTGTCTTCCTTCCTTCCTTGCTATTTGTCAAGCCTATTCACCAAAGCAGAGTTAGTTTTAAAAATTATATAAAATGACTTATTGCAGATTAGAGAAGGAATTTGAGAAATCGAAAATAAAAATATTTGCAGTCGTGTGATAGGTAATCAGTTAATCTGCTAAACAGACCAGGAACCTCCTTTCACATTACAAGCCCACAGCCGATGGTCCCAGTCTAGGTACACGACTGAATCGTAGAGGAACAGAGAGATGTATTTCCACTCTCAACAAGCTTGATTCAAGACAAAGGTGAAGCTATTCAGTACAGAAGAGAAAGAAAATAAAAGGTTAAATAGTATGTCATAGCCAAGTACTTATGTTTCAAAGAGCCCCAGCTACTCGGCGCGCTGGCTCCCTCCTGCCTCTGCCACCGTCTGGCTGCTTGACCGCGGTCCAGCCAGCTACTCTGTCTGGGCTTTGCGTTCACCCAGCTCTCACATGATGTGATGGGCCTTTCTCCTCTGAGAGGGGCAGCTCAGGACGCCAAGCTGGGGGGATACAGGGTTCCCCACCTTTCTTTCAGGAGCACTTCACGGCTCACCGCTCTTTCTCTGCCCATAATATGTTGAAACAGGTAAACCCCAAGGATTTGGACCCCAAGTACGCCTACATCCAGGTGACTTATGTCACGCCGTTCTTTGAGGAAAAGGAAATAGAGGACCGGAAGACAGACTTCGAAACGCACCACAACATCAACCGATTTGTCTTTGAGACGCCCTTCACGCCGTCAGGCAAGAAGCACGGTGGCGTGGAGGAGCAGTGCAAGCGGAGGACGGTCCTGACAAGTAGGTGCTGGTCCCCGAGCACGTGCTCCCTCGCAGGGCCCTCGCTTAGGCCGGATTCGTGGAAATCAAGACCCTTCGATCTTGCAGACAAGTACCCAAAATGTGCTGACTTGGAAATGTTTGCCAGGAACATTTCTTTATTTTCTTTCAAGACAGAGACCCTTGACAAGTCAACCAAAACAGAAACTATCACAGGGTCACTTTACCCACCTCTTCCCTTTAGACCGTACAGTGGTCAAGGTCCTGGTGTCTTGGGAAAGGCGCTCTGAGCTTTCCTCTCCTCTCTCCCTGAAACTACACCCCAGTTACTGCAGAGATAGCCACTCTCAGAATTGTGTGCTTTGGGGCAAGATTCTAAACCACTGTGGAATTCAGATTCCTCATCTGTGAAATGAATGCAGAGGGTTTTCCTCCAGCATCCCTTCCAGTACTATCTAGATCTGTCCTATGAGTTGGTCTTCCTTTCATTCCACAAACATTCGATAAGTGCCTGTAGGTGTCGGGCATTGTTCTGACAATTCAAATAAATAAAACACAATTCTTGCCTTCAAGGCGCTCACCATCTGGTAGGAGAAAGAGCCAAGTAAAGCAAGAATTTCAGGTGAGGCCAGCATGAGAAATGAAATGGGAACCCAGCAGAGGGGGACTTAGGGCAGGCTGAGGGGAAAAATGAGCGCGGGCATCTGAACGAAGGAGACCCAAGCCATCTTCAAAGGTGAGCAGTCCTAGATTCTGCCGTAGATACCTGGGTAGCAGCCATATCCAAACTATGGGAAAACATTCACCTTCAGTAAACTTTTCCAGAACTTTCATAATTAAAAAAAAAAAAAACTAGAAGAAAGCTATTATAATATATGCTATTCAGTATCTACTGAAGCATTCTTGATTGTGATTTAGGGTAGTTTTTATTTGAATTACAAGTTGTGGTGGAAGCTATCATCTTTTCAGTGTTTAGAGACTCTATAGGTCTAGTCCAGCCTTGGCAATGAGGACATGTTGGCTAGTGAAGCATGCAAGAACGTGCCAGGGGAAAGTAGCTGCGCTCCTAAGAGGTATATGAGAGCGTGGAACATACGAGAAAAAATGACTCACATACACAGAAAACGTGCAGGATGGAATGGTCTGTGTGCAAAGAAAAGACACAGGATCGTCCTTTCAAGAGAACCCTTGACTCTTCACTAACCCTCGACCTTGAAATGCTCTTGTATTGCTTTTGTGCAGCGAGTCACTTGTTCCCCTACGTGAAGAAGAGGATACAGGTCATCAGCCAGTCGAGCACAGAACTGAATCCCATTGAAGTGGCGATTGATGAGATGTCCAAGAAAGTTTCCGAGCTTAATCAGCTTTGCACGATGGAAGAAGTGGACATGATCAGACTGCAGCTCAAACTCCAAGGAAGTGTCAGCGTGAAGGTAAGCATCGCCCGGAGCTGAGATACTCATGGCCAGTGGAACCTGGTACAAAACGCCCCTTGAAATTTTTTGACAAAGGGTATAAGAGACATTTTTCTGTTTGTGATACCGTTCAACACCTTTATCTGAGTCTTTAAAATTTTGTTTCCTTGTGAATGCACGTTGATGGTTCCAGACAACTAGAGATAAGCCTTTCTTAGGTTTAGCTGAAAGAAAATTTCTTCTTCCTCAACCATCCTTTCCCATCTGCTCTGCATAAACTGTGTTCTGTATTCTAAATTCTAACAAAGAATTAGTGAATGAGTAAGCATGGCTCTCTTGTAAGTCTCTGTCATGAAAAGCCTTATAAAACTGTTCAAAAACAAAACTTTTTAAAAAGTTTATTAGTTCATAAAATGTGCATCAGTATTTATCTGACTGTCAGGGTCTTGAGAGGAAAGCAGATGGCTTGCTCACAGTGGGTGACTGAAGAAAACGTAACAAATGACTCTTTGAAAAAAGTACAAGCAGTATTTAGGAAAACCAAAGGGGGCAGGCACCGGGGCGTAAGAGTGAGGGGCTGTCACCCTCCCCAGACCTGAAGACTCAGGGGAGAGAAGAGTTAGTGGAAGCAGAGAGACAGCGGGGAGAGCCAGCTGATGATAGACAGACAGACAGATAGACATGGTCTGTGCTGGGGGATTGCAAGGAAGAAGGCCTGGACCTAAATAAGCCCAGACAAGACTGAGACTAGAGTGAGGCGAGTGAGGCATTTTCCTTGGGCACAAAATTAAGGGAGCATCAAAACACTCAGTAATCAAGATAAAATTGTATTTTAATGCAATGTTTTTAAAAATCAAAAATAACTTCAAAAATCCATATTGAACAAGTATTAAAATTTTAAACAAAGGCAAGCCAGTAACAGTGCCACACAGAGCTACGCGGGAGCCTGAGGCAAAAGGAAAGCTCAGTACTGTTGATCCTGATACTGACCTGTTTCTCCTCTTCCCCACCCACCTCTTGTCTGTATCCCCATGGCTGACTCAAAATAATAATGATACTACATTTTTAAAAGCCAGAAGATAAAAGCACCATTGTTATACTCCAAATGGGACAGCTTCCCTCAGCCCATAGCTGAGCAGAGGAGGGTGGAGTTGCATCTGGAGAAACAAAGGAAGGCTTTCTGTACTCGCTCTACCACACTGGCAATACCTGCTAGGCAAAGCCATCTGAAGATGCCTCAGATACAGCACTGGCTTCCTTCTTCTTTTACCTTATTCCTTCCAAGCCCCACAGTCACATGCAAAGACTGTAAGCCCTGAAGAATATAGACTCCTTCACTAATGAGAGCCTACGCATGCCTGTGAGCGTGAATAGGACTTGGCACTGTGCCTTCATTCAGCAAATCTAAAAAGTCCCTTTTGGACCACAGTCTCAGCCAGACTTTCGAGGGAGATGCAATAAGGCAGTGATTTCCAGGGCGATGCCTAGATCACGACCACTGTGCACTGTCTCTTATTAATAGCTATGTGTTTGCTTGAATGTTTGTAGGGAAAAAACTAGCACAGCAAACATTTGATTTCACAGATGTTAAGTTTACTTAAGTCAATCAAGGTGAGTCTAGTTTTCAAGGTTATTAAGAAAATAACAGTGCTAGCAGAATGAGGGTGTGGCAAAATGTGACACGGTGCACACATGACTGAAGTTGGGGAAGGATGGCAATGAAATGTGGAATTTAGATGCCTCCTTTTAGTAGCTCATTGACCAGGTGAGAGACAGCAGATAAGACAGATAACAAATTAGTAGACTACTAGGCAATGTGAGAGAATTGAGGGGCCACATGATGGGTGCTACTCCTTCCAGTCTTGGAGAAGTCTCCATGGAGGAGGTGGGACCATTCTCAGCCAATTCTCTTCTCCCCAATAGGTTAATGCCGGGCCAATGGCTTATGCACGGGCTTTTCTTGAAGAAACCAACGCAAAGAAATACCCTGACAACCAAGTAAAGCTTTTGAAGGCAATCTTCAGGTAAGATTTTCTTTGTTGGGCTGTTCTCCCTTGGATCCCTTCAGACAGGGAGTCATGAATGAATGCCCCAGGAAGCCACCTGACCGACCCTCTTCTCGGTGGCTGAGTGTATCAGCAGCCTGACTTTGAGTTGCCGCTTTCTCTGGCTGTTAATTTGCTTATTGCTGTCACTAAAGGCAATTTGCAGATGCGTGTGGGCAGGCCCTGGATGTGAATGAGCGCCTCATCAAGGAGGACCAGCTGGAGTACCAGGAGGAACTGAGATCCCATTATAAGGACATGCTCAGCGAACTCTCAGCAATCATGAATGAGCAGGTGAGGCTTTCCCTGGGGCAGCCCGAGCGGTCCATTCATAGAAAGTGCCCATTTTATCCCCAATGCCAGAAGGACCCGAAAGAGTCTCTTTGTTTTCCTGCTGCTGAAATCCCTGTACTTTCATGAACACCATGTCGCTTACCTGTTCTCTCCCCCATGCACAACATCCCCTGTCTCAAAGTAGAGGGATCAGGTTGGATAAAAATCTGTAGGAAAAGAAGATGAGAACCCAGTTGCTGTCTACAGTTTTCAGAGATGTTTATCCAAACGATGTGTGTTGGTTTTCTAGAACAGATGATGCCTGTTAGACACCAAGAACATTGGTGGCATTCCAGCTAGAGTTTGCTGCCACTCCCAGCACCCCTGATTCAGGACCTCACAGTCCCCAGGCTGGGATGTGGAGTTCCACAGTTCTGCCACTAGGGGGTCTCTGCATCATACTCAGGAAGAACACCAGGACTAGGGTCCTGGGCTTTTAATGGTCAAGGCTGCCTCTGGAAAATATGCAGAAGTGGGATAAAAGTCACCCCCCACCCCAAAAGCAAGTCATCCATGATTTCTGACATGTATTCAGTATGTTCTGTAAGACTGTGCACAAAATGTGGACATTCAATAATCACAGTACTTTTGGGGATACTGAGAATCAAGCGACCGAAAGCCAAGTTCTGCTTTTTTTGGCCCACTTCCCAGCATCCGTCAACCCTCACACTCTACCTGGACATCTCATCACCCATGGTCCCCTCAAGGAGTTAGATGTGCTCTTTCCAGAACAATTGAGGGGGAGAACTTGAGTTAACCTCCCAGTAGTGTTTCATGCACAGTAGCCATTCACTAAATATCAGTTCCCTTTCCTTTCCTTAAATGGCCTAGCACTATAACAAAACATGAAATGTGTCATATGCAACTTCTATTCTAATTGCATTTCCCATATGTTCCTTTTTCTTCTTTTCCATCTCCTTCTACCCACATTTTAAATTCTCCATAGCAGTTAGAAAAAGAAATGGTTAATTGACTTATGTTGCAAAGAAAACAATCTCCTTGGATAGGATTCCTAGTGGAAGTATTGGTTTGGAATTTTTCAGGGGTAATGGGAACTAAATACTCAGGAGCAACGCCTTAACAGCATGGGGAAATCATAAATCGGAGAGTGAAACAAAAAGAACAAACAGTGGATCTGAAAGGTGGAATAGGTGGCAAAGAAATGCTTGTTTCCAACTGTAAATTGCATCTGACCTTGAAACTTTGGGCAAAAATGCTTTTCTCTTTTTTTCCTGGCAGCTCTGTCGCGGTCCATGTTTATACAGCTTCTGTTCCTCTGTGTCTAGTATCTCCCTCAGTACTGTAAGCAAAAGTGGTATGTTTTTCTTTCCTTATGTCTACGCTGTCCTTTGTGGCCTTCTGGTCTACCTCTTCATTTTTCCCAGACGCCTCCATAGTGACTAGTGTTCTCTAGATGTTTACTTAATTAGAACAACTTTATTTCCATTTCAAGGTAGGTCAGTATGAAAATTAAAAAGCCTACTAAAATGAAAAAGCTAAAGTTAATCACTTAGCTTTTAAAAGGAAAATGTATATTCTGTCAACTTCTGAAATACATTTGAGCTCATTTGGATCCAAAACAAAGATTCATTATACCTCAAAGTGCTAAAACAACAGTACAAAGGCAAGGACCAGGTGATTAAGAGGAGAGAAAAATAATTTCTTTTCCAGAAAACCTTTGCTAAGAGAAGCAAAATTTGACTCTGTGCTTTCTAGAAACTGATGCAAAGAAAAGAAACTTATGCATTACCCAGGTCCTGTTATTTAGTAAAAGAAATAGATGTGTTGGCAGGAAAGACAAACTTTCTCCTGGTCCTGAGTTTCTATGGGGATTTGTCACATGGGTTTTATGTATGGCACAATGACTACAACATTCACGATATCCTAAAAAAAAAAGTTTTCCTTAAAAACGATTTACTCTATTATGTGACCATTCCACATTTCCACCTTAGATTAAAATGAGGACAAAATATTAACTTCTAACTCTGTAGAGGATATTCTAAATTAACTATTTAATTGATGATTATCAATCATAAATTTAACTTAACCGTAGCAAAACTCTAAGTCATCTACAGCAAAATAAGCTATTTTCATGACAACCATTGATAAGTGTTTTGAGTTGGTTGTAATGTCAGAAATAGCTAGCAAAGGATAGGGGTCCTTAAAGTCCAAAGTATTTTTAAAAACTGGGTATTTATCTCAGTTCAGATTTATAACAAAAAAAAATGTGTTTGCTTCTTTTCTCAATTTTTTAATAAAGCATTTGACCATAATGTTTGGGTTTGAACTCTAGCAGAGGGAAGGGTAGTCAAATTTTTGCATAATCCTGTAATGCATGAATGAGCCATAATCTTTAATGTATGAATACCTTTACATACCTAGATACTCATCCACATATTCTGGAAACAGGTACATGTATAATAAGAGTAGAAGAGAGAAATTCTACCGTAAAACTTTTAAAACTTAGAAACAGAGTTAGAATGGATAGACAAACATAGAAATAGAAAAACAGAAACAGAATTGATTATGCAGTTCACTCCAAGAGTGTCCAGAAAAGTCTTAGCTAAAAGGCTAAGACTGAAGCCACTACTTAGTGAAGGAACCTTCGGTATGAGGAGAGAGATGGAGCCGGATTAAGTGGATGCTAGTGTGTAAAACGGAGATATGGAGATGGAGCAGCTTCAGCTGCTAAAGTGACAGACAGGCAGTAATTACCTTGACAGGCAGTCAGAATGCCGCACTATTTTATAAACAGCCAAAATCCATAAAAGCCTCCTTTGATGGAGGCCAAAGTAATACATGTAACTATTGGATGAAGCGTTAAGATACTGATTTGGAGTCTGTTTCAACATTTAGAAAGATGACAGCATAGTGAAGTCAACGCTGGTAATGGATACCAAATATAAAATACAGGGAAAGGAACACATCTACTCTGTTACAGTGCCAAGCAGGCGAGATCCAAAGGCATGTTGCTTTTAGAATTTCTTTCGATACATTGTTTGCCAATTTATTTAAGCAGAACTTGAGACATTGATCAAAAGGAGAACTTATTGGCAGTATAGGATACATGGATGCCAGGTGCTTGGAGGGGACACAGCGACCATTCCATCCCAGAAGAGTAGTAGAACTAAAGCATGGTAATGCAGGAAGTTAGTGGGAAAATTGTCATAACCAAGAATTTTAAATATTCATTAAGTCTCTTCTGCACAGAGATTTTAGAGGTGCCTGGGGTTTCTGTGATTGTTATTGTGTTCACATATCATTATTTGAACAGATCTGACAGGAAAGTATGATTTAGGCGTATTAACATGATTTTCAAAAGTAAAATCAGGTCAAGGTATATTTTTTCCTTGTATTATAGTTCCATTAACGCAAACATTTAAATGAGGCTTCAGCTGTTTCCCTTTGGGGGCAGATTTTGACCATACAGTTTACAAACTTTGCAAATAAAATAAAATTCCAGAATTACTCAAACACATTCATAAGGTTCATTCAGACATTTAAAAATATATATCTGATAGTTGAAGAGTATCAGAAAGCTACTTTAAATCTGGTTAACATGGCTGAGACATGGGCTGGGGAAAAAATTCTTCAGATCTGCTTTAATAAGTGCATTTTTCAACATTTGCAGATTTCCTGTAGGGAATTTTAAAAAATCACTGTTCTGGGTTTAATTTTGTGTTTGGAGATATTAACACAGACTTCTCTGTCATCATTTTGTTTTGTCACATATGTTTTGTCCTGTCCCAAGATTACGTACCAGGACGACCCATCAAAGCGAGGAGTGGAGCAAACTTGCACTCGAGTCATTAGCAAGGCGGCTCTCTCTCTGCCCACCGTCTCTGTCTCACCCAGTGCAGAAGTTTGAGGGAGAGTCTGCAACGTCAGACACGCCTCCAAGAGAACTCTCTGAATTTGCAGCTAACCTCGGGGAAGAGAAAGATACATTTAATTTATTTGAAGTTTTTATGGTGTTCATATTTTTTGTTTTTACCTCGCTAGCTTGAGAATTTTGCCAGCCTCCAGATTTGCACATTTCTTATATTTTTTTTCTTTGAGCAGCGTCGATCAAGCCAAGCTGAATATTTGCTATGAAATTCCAATGAATGTGTAGCTCAAAAGCCAACTGTAAGTTTGCTGTCGGTTACATTATGTTCAATACCCAGTCCTCATACACATATTTTAAAGGTCAAAGTGAATGTTTTTTAACATTTGAGCATATTTCAGATGTAAATAGAAGATTGTAAAATATATGGTTTTTACCAAATTTAAAAAACTTTTTAGTTAATACTTATGACAGTGCTAAAATTATATGAATAACATTTCAGATACCATTATATTAAAATATTTGTGTATGTGTACAAAAATGTTGATAGATACTAATCTTTAAAGTTTGTGGAGTTTCTTTATTTGTAATATATGTGCTCTTAAAAGCAATGAGATGTGAAATTATGGAAGCCTTTTGTTGTTAATAGAAATAAAAAATACAGTTACTTTGCATTTGGTTTCCTCTTGAAGAGTGGGCAAGTTGCTACTAAAAGTGGTTCATGGGACTGGCCCTCTGCTGAATGCAATCCTACTCACAACGTTTTTTGGTTTGTTTCCTTTTTGGGGGTTTTGTTTTTGTTTTATTCTTTTTCAAATTCTTTTCCCAATTAGGTTATTATAGAATATTAAGCAGAGTTCCCTGTGGTATACAGTAGGTCCTTGTTGGTTATCCATTTTAAATATAGCAGTGTGTACATGTCAACCCCAAACTCCCTAACTATCCCTCCTCCCCAACCTTCTCCCCGCAGGTAACCATAGTTCGTTCTCTAAGTCTATTTCTGCTTTATAAATAAGTTCATTTGTATCACTTTTTTTAGATTCCACTATAAGCACTATCATACGATATTTCTCTTTCTCTGACTTACTTCACTCAGTATGACAATATCTAGGTCCATCCATGTTGCTGCGAATGGCATTATTTCATTCTTTTTAATGGCTGAGTAATATTCCATTGTATATATGTACCACATCTTCTTCATCCATTCTTTTGTTGATGGACATTTAGGTTGCTTCCATGTCTTGGCTGTTGTAAACAGTGCTGCAGAACATTGGGGTGCATGTATCCTTTCAGACGATACTACTCACCACCTGTGACGCCTTAGCAAGAAGTCAGGAAAAGGACTTGAACCTCATCTGGACAGTTCCTCCTAAGGTCAACTAGACAGACCAGGGATTTCCAATCCCAGGAGATAACTAGACTGATTTGGAGAAGATTTAATCAATCAGAATCTTGAGGGTTGTGATAATTACTAGGACTTTTCACAAACATTCCATCTGTACATTTTATAAATTTGTGGTGGTATTGCACTTTCCTGCCTTTTTTGAAGTTAGACTTGACCATACTTTAGCCATTGAAATGTGAGCCCAAGTGACATGTGTCACTTTCAGGCAGATATTTAAAAGCCAGTAAGTGGTTCTGCCCCAGCCCTTCACCTGATGCAGACATCGTTGAAAGACAGGAGATGGAGACTCCATCAGCCTGAGTCCCCGGGTGACCACAAGGAGCAGACACACACTCACACCACTCCCCCAACGTTGTTGGACATGGAGTCTGAGTGAGAAAAACATTTTGTTGTATTAAGAAAGAGAGAGAGAGAGAAAGAAAGAAAGGAAGGAAGGAAGGAAGGAAAGAAAGAAAGAAAGAAGGAAGGAAAGAATGGCCATCTCAACCCACCCATCCCCCCTGCCCTAAGGACACCGTCAGCATTAGGTCGCCTGTCCAAATCTGAAAATAAAACCTCTAAGGAAGTAATCGAAAATAATACATCTTTTTACTCATGTTAAATGCCAAATATTCTATTTTTTGCATCACAAACAGCCAAATGTTAGATGGCTTCACTGTATTTTGCCCCTGAAATGGTTCATAGTACAAGAAGTTTAAGGTCAGCTGCTCTAGAGGGAATCAACTAAGACCGCTGTGCTTTAACAACACTGAACTCACCCTGCAAATCCCAGCGCCTTCTATTCCTCCCTTCTTTAGACCAGATGCATCAAATTGGCTGCTCAGAGACTGAATCCAACAGATGCATTTTATCTGTCACACAGAGTGTCTTTAATTTTTTTCAGGTACACACCAACACTTAAATATTCAGAGTCTTATATAAAATTCCAGCTTTCTAGTATCTGTGAAAAAATGAAGCTCTCTGGTAATGCTGGATTCACATGCCCACCTGACAACAATCAGTTAAAACTGAGACCCCACTGATCGCTTTACAGGTGCTCTCCTCTTTGCCACAGTCTGCAGCAGGCCCTGACTGACTTACGCCAGGTCAGCCACTTTTATTTATGTTTCCTGCCTAGATCCCATAGGCATGTGCAGACCGCAGTTCAAACTTTTTCTCTCTATCAAAGTGTAGTGATTACTAGATGTGGACAGCAGATCATCTGCTTCAGCATCAGGCATGTCCCATGCTAAAATGCATATTTCTGAGCTCTATCAAGCCTTCTGAAATAGAAACCCCAAGAAGTGGTACCCAGCACCACATAATTCTTAGACATACAAGGGTTATAAGCGTTCTACCGCATCCTGTGCTAATTAACCACCCCTAAATATTTACTTTGCAGAGGACAATGCCTTATAAACCAGTGACCTGATTTCGAATTACCAAGACTGAATTCTTCTTTTATGTTCTTTTGCATCTTTATATTACCTTTTTCTCAAAACAATCTACAACATTTTACTTTAATTAGTAACTCATCAAAATAAGCTCTATAAAAAAAAATGGTAGCAAATCTCCCAGTTCGTCAAATGGAAAGACTGAAACTAAGAAGACAAGGGACATTATTTTCCTGTGATTTACCCTGGAAGGTATCCAACACAGAATAAGCGGATCTAGTACTTGGGATTTCAGTCTTGGCTCTGTCCACCCACCCATTCATCATCCCACTCAGTAGCTACCTCCCCATTCTCATTTCAAAGTGCACAATGCCCAGACTGCAAAAAAAATTAATGTATCCCTTCATTTTTGGCAACAACTACCTTATTAACAAGTGCCCAATATCCAAACCTCCCATAATATGTCCCTATTCTGTGTTCACATCCGTTTAGAAAACAATACAAATGGACCAATAAACTTGTTTCCTTCTGATGAGATGGAGAGTATGTATGGGAAGTATCAGATTTCATAACCTGAACATTGCTCTGCAGAAGGACTTTACCATATTTGCAGACTGATGACTTTTCATCTTATAGTATTAGTCAAACTCCAGAAAGAAAGAAAAAATATTTACATATATACATATATGTAAAATTTCAGTACTCTTATGAGCAGTTAGGAAATGAAACCCATTTGAAAGGGAATGTGACAAAATGACCCTAAATTAAATTTTAAATTTGCTCACATTACAAGTGGCCCCCATATCCTCCCCCCCATGTTTGTATCAGTGAAAAATCATATATATATGCAAATATGTATCATATTATATGCCGATAATGTGATACTTTGTTCTGAAAATGATGAAGTGCAGGCACGAGTAGCATTCAAGATTCTCTGCCGGAAGCCCATTCCCCTCCCCCCAGGTTCACGTCCTGCCTGCTCGCCTCCGCACACCCCTCACTGGACCACATTGTTCTGCTCACTTACAAACAAAAACCAACCTTGCGCCTCCACCTGAAAGGCTGCTTTTCTCCAACCGTATAAACCCAACCCATATACATCAGGACTCAGCTGAATTCACACCCGTGGTGGCCACTGTGATAGGACACCCAGAGCCACCCTTCAGGGCTGAGACTCCCATCCCCCCAGCTGCTCACTCTCCTGGTGGCTGATGGCTCTCAGCTGAGTTCCTCTTGTCCAATGTAAGCCCAGACAAAGCTCACATTCAATGACTGGTTGATGGTGGGAGGTACAAAGGCCTGGCCTCATTGCCCCAGTTCAAGACGACTCTGAAGGGCCATCAGGGCTCCCCAGCTCTGGCTGAGAGCAACTTGTAACTACAGCACAGTTCAGCCCTTCTGCCCACACATCCTTTGAAGAGGATTCCCAAGAGGCGTGGATTCCCAGTACATTTCCTGCATGTAAATCTCCACATCAGAGTCTATTTCTCGGGGGAATAGATGAAGTCCATAGATTTTCCAGAAGCTTTGCTTTTGACCCCAGCTCATCTGGATTTCTCATTCTCTGCCCTTCATTGGCACATACACCTGCGTCACCTGTTTTACTCTCCTTAATTATGTTGTCAGTTATCATTTCACGTGTCTGCATTTTCTTTCCAACCATGCCATGGCTGGCTTGAAGGCAGATTGTGTCTTAATCTTCTTTGCGATGTTGGCAGTTCAAATTATTGGCCTGCACTTCGGAGCTCTGGAGTCATTTCTCCAAGTTCTGTTGGAATGGAGACGTTCCAGAGAAAATGCTAGGGCAGGGAATGGAGAGAAGAGGGAGAAAGAGTAGACTGTGGGAAGATGGATTTGGAGCCAGAAGTCATTGTAGGAATGAGTGTCCTTGAATCTCTTTTATAAGGGGATTTTTTTTTTTTTAAATATCAGTGTTGACTGCTTTGGGTTTCTTTTCAGTTCTCAGCCTCAGCAGGGTTTGCCCCTGAAGTACTTGGCACTGGATACGTACATCTGTAGGAGCAAACTCGGACAGAATTACTAACAACAGGATCTTTTCATTTGGAAGCTTCCCCACTCCTCTCTGCTCCTAGCTCCTTTGTATTCTCGTGCCCTCCCCACCACTCAGTGACCTAATGTCGCCTCACTGCAGTCCCTGCTCGAGCCCTCCACCCAGTCCTGTCTTCCTCAAGCAGAATCCCCACCCCCTTCTCCATCTGTGTTTGTCTTGCTTCCAAGTGGATTCTAATTCAAATACCAACTCCAATCAAAATGAAGCTGTTGGGAATTCCCTGGCGGTCCAGTGGTTAGGACTCTGCACTTTCACTGCCAAGGGTGTGGGTTTGATCCCTGGTTGGGGAACTAAGATCCCACAAGCCACCAGCCAAAAAACAAAAAAGAAAAAAACAGGAAGCTGTTGCCTGGGATACTGGGTTGAGAAGGATTACGTGAGACCACCTCTGCTCCTGCGGTACGGGCAACTGGTGATGTGCTGGGCACTGGAGTTAGGGTTAGGAGGGGCTGCCCAGTTCCTGTGCATCTCCCACCCTTGCGTGAAACCTGCTGAAAGGCTAACATCAGGTTGCCTCAAACTGTTGATCCAGTGACTGATTATAGGAAAGAGTGCTATCGCTTCCTGGGAAAATTAGTATCTTCAAAGGACAATCTTTAACTCAAAGGAATGATTTTTTTTTTTTAATATTTTTTATTTATTTATTTATTTATGGCTGTGTTGGGTCTTCGTTTCTGTGCGAGGGCTTTCTCTACTTGCGGCGAGCGGGGGCCACTCTTCATCGCGGTGCGCGGGCCTCTCACTATCGCGGCCTCTCTTGTTGCGGAGCACAGGCTCCAGATGCACAGGCTCAGTAATTGTGGCTCACGGGTCTAGTTGCTCTGCGGCACGTGGGATCTTCCCAGACCAGGGCCCGAACCCGTGTCCCCTGCATTGGCAGGCAGACTCTCAACCACTGCGCCACCAGGGAAGCCCAAGAATGATTTGTTTTTATTGAAGTATGGTTGATTTACAATGCTGTGCTAATCTCTGCTGTACAGCAAAGTGACTCAGTTATACACATATAGACATTCTTTTTTTTATATTCTTTTCCATTATGGTTTATCACAGGAGATTGAATATAGTTCCCTGTGCTATACATTAGGACCTTGTTGTTTACCCATTCTAAATGTAATAGTTTGCCTCTACCAACCCCAAACTCCCAGTCCATCCCTCTCTCTCCATCCCCTCCCTTGCCAGCCACAAGTCTGTTCTCTATGTCTGTGGGTCTGTTTCTGTTTTGTAGATAGGTTCATTTGTGCCATATTTTAGATTCCACATATAAGTGATGTCACACAGTATTTGTCTTTCTCTTTCTGACTTATTTCACTTAGTAGGATAATCTCTAGTTTCATCCATGCTGCTGCAAATGGCATTATTTTATTCTTTTTTATGGCTGAGTAGTATTCCATTGTATGTATGCACCACATCTAAAGGAATGAATTTTTAGTTGTTGGAATTTTAGGTCTTCAGAGAGTCTGCCACTGAAGTTCTTCCACAACCCACATCCTTGTCCACCATCTCGCTAAATAAACCATCATCTCTATCTAGGCCTGAAGTCATCTCTGAACACATTCAGTTAAATCATATCTACGTGAAGTAGTAAATGAGTTACAAAGAACCATACCTGGTTACATTCTGAAGGCTCAAACAGGTATGTCCTTGGGCCAATCACTTTAACTCTCTAAGGGAGGGTCATGAGTGCTACCGAACAAGTGGTTCTGAAAATTAAACACAAAAAACAGATGTGTTGGTACTTTGTAGAGGGGTGTACATAGACGGCATATGTTCATTGAAAATTTTCAATTAGCAATCCTAGCAGATCACTCTATTTTCCCACATCATTCCAAAGCAATCAGCATCTGATTCTCCTGATCCTCAGGCAACATTCAAGGTCTGATGGCTACTGAGAGAGCCACATGTGTATAGTGTCAATAGGAGAAGTTTGAAAATATGAGAAAGTTTATATGGGATCTTGAATTTTCTAAGAGGGTGAAAATAAGTTTAAGAAGTGCTAACAGTTGGCATCTAAGAGCCCCCTTGGCATGTCCTCTGCAGCTCCACCTTGGTTATGTCCCAAGATTTAACAAGAAGATCCATGGTCTACTTAGAGAACAGAGTCCCATCCTGACCAGAAGTTCATTTGCCTGAGATGGAACAGGATAAGTGTCAATTTCCTTATGGACACATGAGAGGAAGTGCTATGAGGAGAGGACAGATAAGCAGATAAATATGTTTGGGTTCAGAACACGCGTGATTAAAGTGTTCCAGGTGAATAATGGAGATGGGGAGACATCAGCAAAATACAGAAATTCCCATAAAAGCTCTAAACTCCTTTGCCTTCCCTTTGCCCCTTGATGTTCCTGTAGGGGACGCGTGTGGTTGGGCATGGGAGGTAAGAGAAGAATAATTTGATGGAGAGATCATAAACCACAAGTCTCAAGAGAGACGCTACAGCGAGCACATAAAGTTGATCTGAGAGGGATAAGGAGTGAGAGATAAATCAAAACATGCCCAAATAGGGTTCATGAAGGTCATTTGGAGAAGGTGATGGTGATTGAGCCTGAGTAATTGAGCAAAGGTTTACAAAGAATAGCTTTAAATAACACTAATGTCAAGGATTCTCCAGAGGCATCTGCTTGCAATTTTCTTACATCATTAATATTAATACCCAACTATAAAACCATTGCTTCTTGTATATATTCCTATTGTATAAAGAATATTTACTTTTGAAGCTCATGACTTTCCTTGTATTTCATCAAAAGCCACACAACTGGAACTACTAAATCCAGGATAGGTTGACGTTTTAAAGTTACAAATAAGACAGTGGCATCTGCAGGATATTTTATTGAACAGAATGGCCCATGATTGAGAAAGTCCATTTCATAATACTTGCATGAAAATTAGTGAGTTCCTTTGGATTTCTATGGGGCTTATCTTCTGCAATGTTATTTTTCCCTTTGGATGAGCAATTATCTTTTAAAGAAATAAAGAATAAAAGTAAAGTTCTAGAAATCAAGTTAAATCAATTTAATGACAGCAACAAAAAAGAATTTTTGCTTTTTAACAAAAGTGAAGTAAAATGGAAAGCTAGCTTGAAAAGACTCTGGAGTGTTCTACAGAAATATTTCCAGCCAGTGACCCAAGCCAGGGCAGAGGCCTTTCACCACCTCAGCTCAAAAACACCCCTTTGGATTCCGAAAGTCAAATTGACCCATCACAGTCTATCAAGTGGTTTCCAGTTTTCAGCCTCTCCCTTCTGAACAGCTGAGCAAAAGACATTGCTGCCTGAGGTTTCTTGAATTGGTTATTTTTAAGCTAAAGTATTTGGGAAATGTGTTGCCCCTTACTTTGCCTTTAACATTTAGAAGGGCTGAAAACAAGAGTCCTTCCCAGAAAGAAACTGTTTCCATTAGGATTTTAAACCCAAGATGCTAATGATGATTCAAAACAATCTATACTCTTTTTTTGAGAGACCTTGGTTCTGATACTATGGATTTTTACAGTCACTACTGGGAAAAGTTGAGAATGAACAATAACAGCCTTTTATAAACTGATATTCACTGTCTTCTATAGTGTAACTTGAGTGTGTAACTGTGCTGAGTCAGAGACTCTCCTCAAAGAAACAAAGCTCTTTTTCCATCTTGCTTTCCTATCTACTGCTGGTCCTGCACAGAGTGAGTCAGAGCCCCAAGAGGGGATGGGTAGGTGCCACACCCCAGAAATGGGGATTTCCTAACATCATACATCTGGCAAGAATGAAATGGGATGTTTTTAAAATGCATGAAATGGAAATGAATCTAGCCCAGCAGAGTAAGCCAACACTTCCCTGACTCTCAGACAGATCACCAGCCCTGGGGAGTCTGAGGTTTCCCATTTGCCCCCATACCATGAGGCATTTGTTTGTTTCTGGGAGATTTCATGGCAACATTGTTTCATACCTCTCAAAATAGCTTCCATTTGGCTTTAGTCATACTCACTTCATTAAAAGTTGGATTTTTTTATCAAGTTGTGGATAAGAAAACAGGATGTCTTAAATTTGAATAATAGGTGTTAATATTCCGGTCACTATCGATTTTTCCACTTTCATCAAATATGCAGTTTTTCTACTCCTTTCAATAGAATCTGAGAATGTCTCTGGCAAAAATGCAGGACCCCTGGAGGGCTGTGTAGCTGCAATTCAGTTCCCTCTTCTGGAGGCTGTAGAAATAGCTCATGACTGGAATTGCAGATAATTGCCCCATTCTTTCACCTCAGACATGGTCTTGAGTGCAGTGCTCACCTTGGGTAAAAATTATGCTTTATCTTCTAATCAATTTCATCTCTCTATTGGAATTAGCAACTTCTTGGGTTGTCTATTTAACATATCAGGTGATACGCCCTTTGAAGTCTAAATGTTAGCATAGTCTCTTTTTAAGAATTAGAAAATAATGTTTTCCTTGTCAGAATTCCCCACTTATATTTTCTGTACTGTGATATCTTGACATTTGAAGATGTAATTAAATCAGATCAGAAAGACTTCCTGTAGCAGCCCATTGCCAAGGGCCAGCAGCAAACACCACCTCCTGGACCCATAGAGCTAAGATGTTGCATGATTCAAGAGTAATCCAAAGAGAAATGCTTAGAGGGAGACGGAAAACGAATAGTTGAATCCAAGCATGTAACTCCTTGAAGGCAAAGATTGCATCTTGTGTGCCTTTGTATTCTGGAGGCTCGGCAAAGCGTCCAGCATGGAGAAGGGTCTCAGTCAACACCGTCTAGATACAGGGGTGAATGAATAAGCAAATGCATCAAAAAAGCTCTCAAGGTTAGATTTCCTTGAGCAATTTCACACTGACTAATGACTCTTTGGTTTCCCTACTCATACCATATTAAATCAGAGTGGCATAGTGGTTTTTAGCATGGGCTCCAGAGTAATATAGAACCCCAGCTCCACTGCTAATTGCCTAAGTGGTGTTGAGTAAGTATACTCACCAAATCTCAGTTTCATCATCTGTAAAATGGCAATAATAAATACACTGATTTCGCAAGGTTATTAAGAGGATTAAATGAAAGCACAGAAAATACTTAGCACACAGCCTGGCAACAATAAACACTCAATATCTGTGAATTATAATTATTAATATCATACAAAACAAGCAACCCAAGTGGGAAGTTAGGGGTTATGACTTTAAATTATTTTAAAATAATATTTATTAAAAGAATGATTGAAATAAGTGAATAATTAATGAATGCATAAATTAGAAAATGAGTAATTCATGTTGCCTCCATACATAGTCACTAATGAACACATAATACCAGCTGGAAGTCCCAGGTGGTTTCCCTTTATGTGAGACGGCTGAGGACAGGGAAGCATCTTCTCTTTTCAGAGACTGCTGGCATAGTGCACACCATATCGTAGGTACTCAGAAAGTGTTCTCAAAGTGCACAAATACTACTTATTATCTGCCTGTATCCTTAAGGAAAGATGCTACCTATTGGTTTGGCTTTGGATAAATCCTCTGAAATTGCCCATAAAAGACAAAAGTGAAATTAGCATAATCACTGACAAAGGATATGAATACAGAAAAGGCATGCTTTCTAAAGTCCAGCTGGATGAAATAGTTATTTGCTGAAAAGCGTTTTTTTTTCAATTAGTGATATCAAAAATAATTTAGCATCAAATTTTCCTTCTCTGTTAGAGGATCAACTTGGTCATCCTTAGTGACAGAAAAACATTAGGAAGATGTGAGGTTTGGTAGTATTAAAAATGCCTAGAAGCTATGTAAAAACCAGACAGATGTATAACACTGACCTGCTGTGTGTTTCAGAACCTGAGATTGGAGACCCATTGAACTGATTAATGTTTACAGGAATAATTTACTGTAATTACACCAAAAAACTGGCTCTAACTATGGCAATAAATGGAACTGATAGCTTTTCAGAGCAATGCTGTGAAATAAATAAAGTATACACATATTATTGTGAAAAATGTAAAACAAAGTTCAAGTGGAAATCATGAAGACATGGGGAAGTGAGAACAGGGAAAACCTAAAGTAAACTATTCATTTTCTGGTTTATTCTGAAAGTTAACATGTGTGCACACAGACACACAGGGAATACTATAATAATTTTGACTAGAGAGCAAGAACTTATGCAAATCACAAGTGGAAAATATAAGAAAGAAATGAATAGAAAAATGAACTTCGCAAAGCAACTCATATTCTACAAATTGGAGTAAATAGATTGATGGCATATAGTTCTGCACATGCACAGCCTACTCAGAATAATGGCAGAACTTCCAGCCACGAGGCTTTCTACTCTACCCTGGCGTAACTCAGCGAGCTACATGGAACCTACTGTTACGTAAGCTGATGTTTAAGCTGTGCCTCCTTGTGGTGCTTTAGGAGATTTTGAAGTCTGTGAGGAAAGAAGAATAGAGAGAGAAAGAAAAAGGAGAAAGAGAGAAGGGTAGGGCCAAGGATAGAAGTGGGGTTTGAATTAACTGAATGTCCACCATCAGCACCAGACTAAGCAATTTTACCTACATGGTCTCGTTAATCTTCTCAGCACCACTGTGAATAGGTATCCTTATCATCATTTCATAGATGAAGAAATGCACGTCCGGGGAAATGAAGAAATTGGTTCAATATCATGATGGAATATAATAAAAAGCAGAACTGGATTGTGGTCAGATCTGTCTGCCTGTCCACTGCTGTTCTTCCACTTACCACTTGTTTGAATTTGCTTGAACCTAAACCAAAATCCTGCCCACACTGGCCATACCGAGCCATTGCCCGCATGTCATCAGATGTCCTTTCTGAGAATGTTCCCAATCACCTGGAGGACGACAGTCCTTGATACCCTGTGAGGTTAGAGAGATGCCGTTGCCTACCCTCTCTCACTCTAGGGAATTCACGTAATGATGTTTTTCAACCTAAACGCTTCAGGTTTTTACTATAAGAAATATCTTCCGAGTAAACTCAAATGTTAGCATTGCCTTTATTACATATCCTTGCTAGGCGAGGAAGGTTATTCTGAAGGGCAGATTTATCACCAGCAGGCTGCATAGGAAATGTGGCGTCAGGTATACCAGAAATGGATATTTTTAAAGATATTTCATTCAAGTTGAGTCTGATAAAGCCTGCTGAAAAACACTTTGACTTGTTTTATTTGAAAAGTTCTTTTCGCTCTCAGTTGTGCACCTTTCTATAAACTGAACTATTTACATTTACTTCTCTCCCAAAAACTGTGTCCATTAAACCCTGAGAAAATGTATTTTTCACCATCTTCCCTTTGCCTGGAGTTCTAGTGACCATTCTGATTTCTGACCCTAACCCATTACTACTTGCACTTCATTTTCCAATTCTCTTTTGAGATACGTTTGTATTCCATTTCTATAGTCATTTCGGTTTGCCTCCTGTCGGTTTTTGATTTTATGTTGACTTCCATCAGAGATGCTTCACTGTTTACTTCTGAAATTCGCATTTGCGGCAGAGATGGCCAGCTGCTGCCTAAGTTCTACCCATCTTTCTCTATAACACAACCATGATTTTATGCAGGAGATAAAAGTACTGAGCCAAAAAGACTATACTTCTCAGCCAACCTTGTGTCTATCTGATTAAGGTCTAGCCAATAAAGTACAGGTAGAATTTGTTGGGGGACACATCTAGAAAGCACCTTAAAAGGGTAGCATGTAGCTGGCCTGGACCCTTTTTGCTCTTCCTCACTTCCTCCCTCGTGCCTGGTATGTGAGCCTGAGTTCTGGCAGCTATCTTGGACCCTGGGGAAAGATTGGTAGCCACACATTAAGAATGGCAGAGAAGAAATATAGAAAGATCCTGGGTCCAAGATGATGGTGGAGTGCCATGCCAGTCTTAGAATACCTATTTCTGGAGAGAAAACTTTAAAATTCATCTCATTAACCCAGCATTGTTCTTACTAACATCATCATGTTATTTCTAACAAATGTACTCCCCAGAAGATATAAAGTCCTCTTTTGGTCACCTATGGCACTTAACTACTTAACTTTTATCTAATCCTTTGAGGTATGACCAAATAAAATGTTATAGGGTATTGAAAGTATTTGGTTAAAGACAAATTCTACTGCAGTAAATTTAACTTTGAATCAAACTTCTAAAATACCACAGTACTAAGAGAAACTTGGCAAACAAACATTTCGACATACAACTTAAACATCATATTTATTGAAATGTCCATTGTCTCAAGGATTGATGAAGATTTACAAAGTGAAAGGTAACCATTAAATATTTCATACATGGCTATGGACTTAAGGATGTTGGGTTGCAAGAAACAGCTTAAGAAAAAACAGAAGTATTGGTTTACCTAACAAAAAATTCAGTGATAGAAATGGTTTCTAACATGGCTGAAGCTTCAGGATTCTATCTCTCTTCAGCTTTCAGCTCTGACTTTCCTTTTATTGACTTTATTCTGAGGCAATTGTTTCCTATATGGCTGCAAAGTCAGCCACTAACAGATCCAAGGCTCTAGCTTACTAGCTTAAAAAACCAGTGGAAACGTATATACAATGGAATATTACTCAGCCATAAAAAGGAACGAAACTGAGTTATTTGTAGTGAGGTGGATGGACATAGAGACTGTCATACAGAGTGAAGTAAGTCAGAAAGAGAAAAACAAATACCATATGCTAACACATATATATGGAATCTAAAAATAAAAATAAAAATAATTAAAAAAAAAAAGAAAATGGTCAGAAGAACCTAGGGGCAAACCTACTAGAGAATGGAGGGGGAAGGGTAAGCTGGGACAAAGTGAGAGAGTGGCATGGACATATATACACTACCAAACGTAAAATAGATAGCTAGTGGGAAGCAGCCGCATAGCACAGGGAGATCAGCTCGGTGGTTTGTGACCACCTAGAGGGGTGGGATAGGGAGGGTGGGAGGGAGGGAGATGCAAGAGGGAAGAGATATGGGGACATATGTATATGTATAACTGATTCACTTTGTAATAAAGCAGAAATTGACACACCATTGTAAAGCAATTATACTCTAATAAAGATGTTAAAAAAATAAATAAATAAAATAAAATAAAATAGTAGATGAAAAAAAAAAAACACAATGGAAAAAAAAAAGCACTTTTTCCCAGATACGATAGATTATCATTCAGTAAACATTCATTATCTCACCTTCAACTTTTGTGAGAGCTTTTGATGTTGGTATTGATCATGTGATTTGCTTTGGCCAATAGAATATTAGTAGATGTAACTGACCTGAGTTAGATCTATAATAAGCTTGCACAGTTGGACCTGGTCACTTGCACTTCGACTTTTATTCTTAGAGGACCAGGCTTTGATTTGAGGAGCCATTGGACCAGGGAGGATAAAAGACACATGGAGAAGAGCTTGGCTAAACCTGAAGCTTGGAGCCAAATCCAGCCAAACCCAGACTCAGTCAGATACCAGCCAGTGATCACATGCGTAAAAGAGAAATAAGTACTTACTGTTGTATGCAACTAAGATTTGGGGTACTTTTCACACACCTTTTATGAAGCATCAGCTAACTGATGCATGTGGCGTTTCAACAAAATTCTCAGACTTTAATCTCATGAACGCAGAGCAGTGGTTCTCAAAGTGTGATCATCAGCATCTCTTAGGAGCAGCACCAGCATTAACCTGGAAACTTGTTAAAAATGCTTAGGTCTCAAACCAAACCTACAGAATCATAATCTCTGAGGGAAAGGGCCAACAATTTTTGTTTTAACAAGCCCTCCAAGTGATTCAGATCTATCATAATGTTTGACAACCACTGACCTGTATCATATGTTCAGTCTTAAACCATCACAGTGCATAAATCATCAGGCCTGGAGCTGTGGGGTGGGTCAGCAGCACCAGAATTATTTAATCCCGTGGGACAAGACCTGAGGATGCGCATTTCTAACAAGTTTCCGGATGCTGAGGCTGCTAGTCTGAGGAGCACACTTTGAGAATCACTAGACTCAGACTGCAGCGGGAGTGGCTAACTGGGAAATCAACATTCTAGCAACAAAAGAAAGAAACAAGAGAAGAAGGCTACTGGCTGGAGAGCAAATGTCAATCACAGCTGCATTCTTATTGAAAGGAAAAAGTTCTGATGGAAGAGATCAGACAACCACCAATATTCTCCAACAATTCTGCAGGGACAGGCAAATCTGGAGCCAAAGGAGAAATCTCATCTGTCTTTTAGTTCATGAAATTGATTGAGACATGAACTGATTTTTTCTTCTCTTCAATTTTGCTGAAATTCAATACAGATCTAAGGAATCAAATAAAAGACAGCGGGTTTTGCTACAGAGAGCCGTGTATCATCCCAAATGTGATCTGAGTTGTCACACAAATCTTTCTTAGTACAATTCACTGAAGATAAATATAGTGCTTAAGGAGATAATGTCTATATGTCAAACAACTGAGTCATTTTGATCCATTCTCATGAAACCAAGACAACAGCCTATAATTTTGAGCAATACAAAATACAAAATAGGATCACAGACCCTGGTTATTTTTGCTATTTTTAATCTGTTCCTGATATGTGAAAATTAAAGAATTTTAGAACTCAAAGAACCTTAGAGATCATCCAGCCCACATACTGCAAGCCCAGACAACAGGCCACATTCCACCCAGAAATGTGTTTATTTGTCCTGCACAAAAGCATTTTTCTTTTAATTAAAATTATCAGCATATCTGGGGCTTCCCTGGTGGCGCAGTGGTTGAGAATCTGCCTGCCAATGCAGGGGACACGGGTTCGAGCCCTGGTCTGGGAAGATCCCACATGCCGCGGAGCAACTAGGCCCGTGAGCCACAACTACTGAGCCTGCGCATCTGGAGCCTGTGCTCCGCAA
The DNA here is from genome assembly GCF_028023285.1 of Balaenoptera ricei. NCBI lineage: Eukaryota > Metazoa > Chordata > Mammalia > Artiodactyla > Balaenopteridae > Balaenoptera > Balaenoptera ricei. The sequence continues at coordinate 108,347,790 of NC_082645.1, read as the reverse complement.
CAAGAGAGGCCACGATAGTGAGAGGCCCGCACACCGTGATGAAGAGTGGCCCCCGCTTGCCGCAACTAGAGAAAGCCCTCGCACAGAAACGAAGACCCAACACAGCCAAAAATTTAAAAAAATATAAAAATAAATAAATTAATTTTTTTAAAAAAAAGAAGGAAAAAATTATCACCATATTTAAAATTTTTCAACTTTTCTTGGCAAGTTTGAAGATCCAGCAACACATGATATGGACAAAAGTCTAGTTTCCTCATGGCACTGTACATTGGAGCTGAGGGCTGGTTTCCTACTTTTGAAGAAGCATGTACTCTACTCCACAGTCTGACAAAGACATTCCACTCTGTTGTTCTACAACCAACCTGCCTCACTCATTTACAGGGCCTGCCTGTGTCCTGTAGGCATGTAGATTTGCCATCTCTAGTCTAGACAAACTCCTTTGTTTTAATAACTAGAACACTGAAGTTCATGGTGATGACCAACTTTCATTCACATTATCTCTTTAGCAGCAGACCAGGTTTGCACTGTCAGTTTTTCACTATTTCAGAAAGTAGTTTCTCTTACAGACACTTATTCACCATGGAAAATGGGGTTGCAAAAGTTCACCATTCAAATTCTGCCCAGTTAATACTGAGGCAGGTGGCTCATTTCAGTATATGGCTAATTTCAGAAGCCTAAAGAGTAAAACAATCCATGATCAATGCAAGAAATGATCAGCCACAATACTTTTAATGTGAAATAAATCTTATTCAGCTTTTGTGGACTTTGTGCCCTCAATATTTTCAACTCCTTTGGTGAGAAAGTCGGTTTTTTTTCAGTTAAAAAGCAATTTTTAAACACATTTATTTGGATGACTACTATTTAAAAAAACAAAACAAAACAGAAAATAACAAGTGTTAGCTAAGATGTGGAAAAAAAAAATCCCTGTACGCCATTGGTGGGAAGGTAAAATGGTGCTGCCACCATAGAAAACAGTATGAAGGTCACTCAAAAAATTAAAAGTAGGATTACCATATGATCCAGACATCCCACTTCTGGCAATGTATCCGAAAGAACTGAAAGTGGGATTGCAGAGAGATGTTTGCACACCCGTGTTCATAGCAACACTGTTCAAAATACCCAAGAGGTGGAAGCAACCCAAGTGTTCATCCATGGATGAAAAGATTATTTTTAATGTTGTCTATATGTACAATAGAATATTATTCAGTCTTTAAAAGGAAGGAACTTCTCTAAGTCTGTGAGTCTGTTTCTGTTTTGTGAATAAGTTCATTTGTGTCATTTTTTTTTGTATAACTAAATCACTTTGCTGTACACCTGAAACTAACACAACATTGTTAATCAACTATACTGCAATATAAAATAAAAAGTCAAAAAAGAAGGAAATTCTGACACATGCTACAACATGGATGAACATTGAGGTTACTTGGCTAAGTAAAATAAGCCAGTCAGAAAAAGACAAATATCATATGATTCCACCTCCATGAGGTATTTAGAGTAGTTAAAATCATAGAAACCAAAAGGAGAATGGTGGGTGCCAGGGGCTGGGGGAGGGGGGGAGTGGGAAGTGCTTGCTTAATGGGTCCAGAGATTCAGTTTTGCAAGATGAAAAGTTCTGGAGCTTGGCTGGCCAACAATGTGAATATACTTAACACGATTGAAGTAAACAGTTAAAAAATGTTTAGGAGGGTAAATTTCATGTTATGGGCTTTTTACTACAATAAAAATAATTTTTTTGAAAAAGAAATTTCTTAGTCAAATCTGCTAGGTTTGGGGGGATCTGGTGTAATTGTCTCAAAGGCCAGAGTGATGAGATTCAAAGATGAACTAGAAAGACGATGTGTGTCCTATCCTGCAGAGGCTCTTGTGAAGGAGAACTTCCATTCACATCAGCATGGTTAAGCAAGTTCAAAGACAAAGTCAGGCTCTCAAAAGATCCTCTCGGGCTTCCCTGGTAGCGCAGTGGTTGAGAATCTGCCTGCTAATGCAGGGGACATGGGTTCGAGCCCTGGCCTGGGAAGATCCCACATGCCGCGGAGCAACTAGGCCCGTGAGCCACAACTACTGAGCCTGCACGTCTGGAGCCTGTGCTCCACAACAAGACAGGCCGCAATAGTGAGAGGCCCGCGCACCGCGATGAAGAGTGGCCCCCACTTGCTGCAACTAGAGAAAGCCCTCGCACAGAAACGAAGACCCAACACAGCCATAAATAACTAACTAAATAAATAAAATTTAAAAAAAGAAAAGATCCTCTCAATCGATGAGTAAAAAAATGCTCTCTAGAGCTGGAACTGATAAATTTTTAGATGACAATTTTATCTCATTCTGAAAACTACAACAAAAAATTTTGCATTTAATATGTTTCAGATTTACTCTAAAAATGAGTTAAAAAGTGAGGAATTCGGTTGTTATATCTAATAAAATTCAAATAGAGTATAAAATATATTTTATGATATTTGACTCATCTTTATCTTGGGAATTAATAATCTGCTTTGGGTTTTTAATACTCCTCTCGGTATAGATTATGTACTCCTATTTGCTAATCCTAGAGGTCATTATTCCTGGAATTAACAGCAAGGACTGTATTAGCTGCTCATATTGTAATAGTTCTGTCTCCCTAGGGCAATCAGTCACTGAGGCAAGATCAGTGTCAGTGTCCCAAAAGGCAGTCCCAATGCAAACCACCCTCTGATAATTTTGTAATTGTTGGTCTATTTTTATCTGCTGAATCGGGGTACCTGTAAACTGCTGGTGTGCATATCATTTTGTCTCATCAGCTTTCCACACTGTCTCAATGTATCTAAAGACTGCCAAGGAAAGAGCCACTGTGCCAAATGCTCCAAATGCATCTCAATAGACTGAGTTTGGGTCACTGGAGATATTTCAAATGGAAACTGGAATCTATCCAGGAAACAGATTAGTCTAGTGCTCTAGGGCTAGACCACCTTTAAAAGACAAACTTCAGCTTTGTCTGAAAATTATGGAGTCACAGCTGTTATATGTGTCTTGAAACTTATCCACTCCAACTAACATTATCATATACTGACACATTATCATGGTACTCTTGTAAATTCTGTGAGTGTTAGAGAAATGACACTGGGGAGAGGGGAAAAAAAAAAACCAATGAGACTAGTCTTTGCTCTCAAGAAGTTTATATCTTAGTCAAGGAGATAAATGCTATGTCCACGGTTCCAGAAAAATGCGTGACAGTATATCATCATGTCAAAAATTTGTGATGTCTGCTACATTTATTAAAAGAATTCAGAGACGGAAAATACCAAGGTGATATGGAGTATTGAGAAGGGTTTCATGAACCTGATAGGGTTCCAAGAGGACCTTGAAAGAAAGATGGTATGCAAAATAGAAAGCAGACCACTTGTATGTTCTCACTTCAATTCTGCAATAAACATTTCCTATATTTGCTTTATCACACATCTACCCATTATTCATTCCTATAACCATCCATCATTCCATCTCATTTTAAAAATACATATTTAGGGTAAATTGCTCACATCAGTATATCTCACCCCTAAAAACTTTAGCATGAATAACATTAGAGTTCAATAGTTATTCATAATTTGGGAGGGGTAAAACTTACATAAAGTAAAATGCACAAATCTTAAGTGTACTCTTTGATGTGTTTTGACAAATGCTTGCCCCTGAGTAATATAACCCTTCTTTAAAGATACACAACACTACCAACACTCCAGAAGTTTCCCTCGGTGCCCTTTTCCTATCAATACCCACCCCCCTCTAACTCCCTTGAGGCAGCCACTGTTCCAATTTTCTATCCACAAATTACTTTTGCTTATTGTAAACACCAGGTAAATGGAATTATAAGCTATCTTTTGGGTAAGGCTTCTTTATAGCATAATGTTTTTGAGAGTCATTTAAGTTTTTGCATGAATGAGTATTTCATTCCTTTTTAGTGCTGGGTAGTATTCCACTATGTAAATGGACCATAATTTGTTTATCTATTTTTTGTTGGTAATCACCTGGGCTATTTACATTTTGGGGCTATTATGATTAAAGCTGCTTTAAATCTTTCTGTACAGATCTTTTCATTTCCCTTATGTAAGCACCTAGGAGTAGAATTGCCGGGCCAAAAATAAGAAGGTAAAAATAACTTTACAGCTTATACCAGGACCTCATTTACAGTAGAGGATAGACTAAGAATAAAACTGGATGATGGATTTTAAATTAAATTTTATTCTATAAAACACTATAGATAACCATTAAAATTATATTTGTTTCTGAGAGAATGCTGGGAGAGGTATGTCATAGAAATATTCAGTCCCATAATTTGTATTTCTTTGCTTCAAAAAGCTTCTAGAAAAAAACCTTTGCAAAGAATTGTTACAAAAATTGCATCCTATCAGGGAGTAGTGGGAAAAAAAAAGAATGAAATTCAGTCATTGGGGATCATTACTTTTTATATTAGTCCATATTTTATGCAATCCTTCTCAAAGTTTTAAAATTCAACAAAATGAAGAAACGTGCAACTTAACTAATTTTTCATTCTGTCTTTCTATTAAAAAGAAAAAAGTGAGAACATGCAATGATCATTATTATGTTCTGTGTAAATAGTAATTCTTTCATGCTAGTAATTGCAGGTAAGAATTTCCCTAATAACACCAGGATAACCTAGAAGAATTAGATCCATTTGTCATGTTTACTGGTGATTTTTCTCAAACAAATTTTTAACTTAGATTTTTTTTTTCAAATTATAGTATAATGTATCTAATTTTATAGTGACTCAGATTCTGGGAAGAGTTAGATACCCTATCTTAGTAGTTTTTGGACTTCTAGAGTTTGCTTTATGCTGAGAAAAACTGACACAGTTACTAAAAATACTGATTCCCAGGTGTTTCCCCTGGAGATTCTGCTTCAGTAAGGAGAAGATGAGGCCAGCAAAGAGCCCTCCAGGGACTGTAGACAGCACATCTGAACTTCACTAGTCTATTTCGCCCTCCCTCTGCTCCTACACTCTTGGAATGAGCAGGCCATTGTACCCCTGTGGGTTTCGTTCCCTTATTTGTTAAAAAGAAAAAAGAAGAGCATTAGTACCTAGAAATGTACTCAGATCTTGCCACTCCTGCCACAACCCTCCAATCGATGCATGTACCTTTAGAATAGAACTGGAAGCCTTGCCATCACACTGTCTGCAAGGCCAAGGTGATGGGGCCCCTGACTCACCCTGTGTCCTCCCCTTCTGGCAATTCCCCCAGGTTCACGCTGCTGTCGCCACACTGGCCTGCTGGCCCTCACACGTGGCAAACTCACTGCTAACTCAAGGCTATGCACTTACTGTTCCATTTGCCTGGAAAGGTCTTCCCCTAGGCAGTTGCACGTCCTGCTCCCTCGTTTCATTCAGTTCCCTGTTCACGTATTACTTCCTCAAAGGGGACTTCTCCGAACTCTATGGCTGAAATCCAAAGCAGCATTTCTCCCCTTCCTTCTGATCATTCCCTACTTCTTATTCTGCTTTTTGTTTCCCCTAGTATTTGTCACTACGTGGAATTACACAATAAATCAGTTATTTATTGCTAGGTTATTTATTTATATGTGAATTTGTTTATATGTTATGCTCCATGAGGGTCAGTATTGTTAGTCCATTCAGGCTGCTCTAACAAAAACACGATGGGGCTTCCCTGGTGGTGCAGTGGTTAAGAATCTGCCCGCCAGTGCAGGGGACACGGGTTCGAGCCCTGGTCTGGGAAGATCCCACATGCCGTGGAGCAACTGAGGCCTTGCGCCACAACTACTGAGCCTGTGCTCTAGAGCCCGCGAGCCACAACTACTGAGCTTGTGTGCCGCAGCTACTGAAGCCCACGCGCCTAGAGCCCATGCTCCTCAACAAGAGAAGCCACCGCAATGAGAAGTCTGAGCACCGCAACGATGAGTAGCCACCGCTCGTCGCAACTAGAGAAAGCAGCGCACAGCAACGAAGAACCAAAGCAGCCAAAAATAAACTAAATAAATAAATTTATTTTTAAAGAAATTAAAAAAACACACACACGCACACAATAAACTGAAGAGTTGTAAACAACAAACATATCTTTCTCCCAGTTCCGGAGGCTGGGAAGTCAGAGACCATGGTGCCAGCAGATTTGGTGTCTGGTGAGAACATGCTTCCTCATAGACAGTGCCTTCTTGCTGTGTCCTTACATTGTGGAAGGTACTCCGAGGTCTTTTTACAAGGGCACTAACTCTAATCATGAGGGCTTCACCCTAATGAGCTAATCACCTTCCAATGGCCTCACCTCCTAATATTTTCATCTTGGGGTTAAAGATTTCAACATATGAAATTTGGGGGCACGTGAACATTAAGACCATAGCAGCCAGGAATATTCATCTCTTTTGTTTAATCTACCTTGAGAACCTCAAACAATATCTGGCTCACAGTAGGCCCTAAATAAAATTTTTGTAAATTAATGTCAACACTCATGGTCTTGATGAGATCAATGTATGTCATATATAATCACTTTGTAAATGAAAAACACCCTGTTCAGGTTTTTTTTTACCATTAAACTGCTATAAATATATATATAACTTCATCTACAGATATTAACTATTTTTTCACAAAGAATATATTTGATGTCAATAGTAGTATTAATTTGTCCTTCAACATTCAGTACCTTTATTAAATAAGTGAAATACTGCACAACTATTGCATGCAATAAACTCCTTTAAAAAGTCAGCAGTGGGGCTTCCCTGGTGGCGCAGTGGTTGAGAATCCGCCTGCCAATGCAGGGGTCACAGGTTCGAGCCCTGGTCTGGGAAGATCCCATATGCCACGGAGCACCTAAGCCTGTGAGCCACAACTACTGAGCCTGCGCGTCTGGAGCCTGTGCTCCGCAACAAGAGAGGTCGCGACAGTGAGAGGTCCGGGCACCGCGATGAAGAGTAGCCCCTGCTCGCCACAACTAGAGAAAGCCCTCACACAGAAACGAAGACCAAACACAGCCAAAAAGAAAGAAAGAAAGAAAGAAAGAAAGAAAGAAGCTTTCATTAAAAAAAAAAAAAAAGTCAGCATTTTAAGTTATCAGTTAATAAATTCTGGAAATATCTGCAAATAATTAAAACTTTCTTGGGATTGCTTTCATAATTTCAGTATTATATAAAAGCAATCCATCTTCCAATCTGAAGAAGAAATTAGAATTTTATGCTTCTCTATGTAGAATTCTCTGTATAGTTGCTTGTGCTTTTATGCATTTTAATAATTCTGTTTATTAATGACATTAATCTGAATGTCAAATTCTTCCCAACTTCTTTACTGACACTTTAACACAAATAATACTTAGTAGAAAAATAAAGCTGCATTAAATTTTGTTTCTTTTCACTGAGCCTGTTCAATGTCCATATTTCCGTTGCTCTCTTGACGGATCATACGGACACAGTGCTCACTGAGAATAAACAGCCCAAACTGAACCTTATTAGCCATATACACAGAATTCTAATGTATATGGCCAGGAATTAATAGAAACCTTTCCCTTTTCGTTGACTATTTACATTCATTAGTGCAATACTTCTTGTTCCATAAATACATACAACTGGGAATTCCCTGGGGGTCCAGTGGTTAGCACTCTGCGCTTCCACTGCAGGAGGCATGGGTTCGAGCCCTGGTTGGGGAACTAAGATCCCACATGCCGTGCAGTGTGGCCAAAAAAAAAAAAAAACAACAACAATAACACATACAGCTGGACACTATCAATTATATAAACGTCAGGGCCAATAAGAGTAATAATCACTTCCCTCATTTGAAAATTCACCGTGTGCCCTGCACTATTCTGAGCACTCAGTTACACCTCACAGCCCCCCTCTGGTAGGAATTATTCTTGTGCCCATTTTATGGAAGAAGCAACTGAGCCACGAAAGTAAACATCACACACTTTGTATGAAAGATAGAAACCCCAGCACTCAACTCTGAATAGACATGTTTGTCTACAACTTATTCTGCCTCAGGATGGTTTTAATGACCTAGTTTTCCACTGGAGCAAAGACAAACAGCATGTAATCGAAGAAAAGATACTGCATGGTTGATGTGGTAGAAAAAGAGTTACACATCACAGCAAGATTCTTTTTGACCCAGCTCCCAGAGAAATGGAAATAAGAACACAAATAAACAAATGGGACCTAATGAAACTTAAAAGCTTTTGCACAGCAAAGGAAACCATAAACAAGACCAAAAGACAACCATCAGAATGGGAGAAAATATTTGCAAATGAAGCAACCGACAAAGGATTAATCTCCAAGATTTACAAGCAGCTCATGCAGCTCAAAAACAAAAAAACGAACAACCCAACCCAAAAATGGGCAGAAGACCTAAATAGACATTTCTCCAAAGAAGATATACAGATTGCCAACAGACACATGAAAGAATGCTCAACATCATTAATCATTAGAGAAATGCAAATCAAAACTACAATGAGATATCATCTCACACCGGTCAGAATGGCCATCATCAAAAAATCTAGAAACAATAAATGCTGGAGAGGGTGTGGAGGAAAGGGAACACTCTTGTACTGTTGGTGGTAATGTAAATTGATACAGCCACTATGGAGAACAGCATGGAGGTTCCTTAAAAAACTACAAATAGAACTACCATACGACCCAGCAATCCCACTACTGGGCATATACCCTGAGAAAACCATAGTTCAAAAAGAGTCATGTACCAAAATGTTCATTGCAGCTCTATTTACAATAGCCAGGACATGGAAGCAACCTAAATGTCCATCGACAGATGAATGGATAAAGAAGATGTGGCACATATATACAATGGAATATTACTCAGCCATAAAAAGAAATGAAATGGAGGTATTTGTAATGAGGTGGATGGAGTTAGAGTCTGTCATACAGAGTGAAGTAAGTGAGAAAGAGAAAAACAAATACAGTATGCTAACATATATATACGGAATCTAAGGGAAAAAAAAAAAAAAAAGGCCATGAAGAACCTAGTGGCAAGACGGGAATAAAGACACAGACCTACTAGAGAATGGACTTGAGGATATGGGGAGGGGGAGGGGTAAGATGTGACAGGGTGAGAGAGTGTCATGGACATATATAAACTACCAAATGTAAAATAGATAGCTAGTGGGAAACAGCCGCATAGCACAGGGAGATCAGCTCGGTGCTTTGTGACCACCTAGAGGGGTGGGATGGGGAGGGTGGGAGGGAGGGAGATGCAAGAGGGAAGAGATATGGGAACATATTGTATATGTATAACTGATTCACTTTGTTATAAAGCAGAAGCTAACACACCATTGTAAGGCAATTATACTTCAATAAAGATGTTTAAAAAAAAAAAAAAAAGAAGAAGAGTTACTTCAAATCCAGTTTTAATATTTAGGGGAAAAGGCAAATTATGAAGTTAGAGGTAACCTAGAAACCAAACACTGTAAGTTTATAAATTAATTTTAAGTAAATGTTTTCATGCACTTGTTGCTCTCCTGTCTGAATGGGAAGATTTTTTTTTTAATTTAGTTAAAATTTAACTGAGTCTGTTGGCTTTTAGGTACATTTTTTTATTGAGATAGAATTTGCATGCCATAAAATTCACCATACATGCTACAGTATGAATGAATCTTGGAAACACTCTGCTAAGTGACACAAAAGGCCACATGTTTTTCGATTCCATTTATATGAGATTATCGAGAATATGAAAAAAACAGAAACAAAAAGTAGATTAATGATTGCCAAGGGCAGGGAGGGAGGCGGGTATGGGGAGTGGGTAATGGTTTCTTTTCAGAGTGATGAAAATGTTCTGGAATTAGATAGCAAGGATGGTTGCACAACCTTGTGAATGATAAAGTTTAGAACAAATCTGAGATGGGATCAAAAGGGTCATTGGTCATTCTTTCTTGAGGGGGACCACTAGCCTTAATTTCTTAATCCTTTCATGGAAAACCCATTAACATATAGGAAAAGGAATGATAGGAAAACATGAAAGTGCCTTTCCAATAACGAAGCATAGCAGAGCTATTCTCGATGGTTAGGAAATAATACACTAAAAAAAAAACCCAAACAACAAACAAAAAAAAGATAGGGAGGGTGGGAGGGAGACGCAAGAGGGAGGAGATATGGGGATATATGTATATGTATAGCTGATTCACTTTGTTATAAAGCAGAAACTAACACACCATTGTGAAGCAGTTATACTCCAGTAAAGATGTTAAAAAAAAAAAAAACCCTCTATGAACTAGTTGCATTTACAATTATAGCTAAATGTGTCTCAGTACTTACTCTCTGCATTTATTTAAAAAAAAAACCTGAAGAAGAAATAAATAATAACCCAGCAAGATTCCTATTTCTGTGTCACTTCATCACCAGCCAATATCTCCAAACCATTGCCTTTTAAATTAATTTCACCTGAGTTACATAAAAGAAGCAAGACTAAAAACCCAGGCTAATACTTTCCTGACCAAAAAAAAACTAAAAAAGGAAGAATAGAGGACCCAAAATGTCAACTACAAAACTACAAAAATAATTTGATTGACTATTTAGTTCAAAATAAATAGGAAAAAATGGTAATGGTAACATAAACACAGAGACTTTGAGGAAAAAAAAAATTTTTACTGGGATCCTTTAATTCTTCTGATATTTTTGAAAGCCCAGCTTCCAATACATTGCTATTCTCTACATAGCAAAACACTGAAGAAAATCACAGATGAGGGCCACATCTCTGAACAACAGTAACCCGTTTTTCTGCTTCAATCACAAAAGCCTAGGGCTGGACACAACCTCAAAGCTGCTTCAGCAGATGAATGGCTATCTAGAAAAAGAGATGGCCATTTACTTCATCTATAAGCATCTCCAGAGACCAAGAATTTGCACTGAACAAAAACAAGAGTAAGCTGTTAAATATTTGATGGAAAATAATTTTTAGCAAAATCACACATACAACCAATAACTGTATATTCTGATTGCTTATTGACTTCGACCTATACATTTCTACATTCATTGAACCAAATCTAATATAAATCTCTTATAAAAATTAGACCAGAAATGAATCAAAATTGAACCACGTTCTCATTGAGTTGTAATCCTGGCAAACTCAGAAAGAGCACTGGGCCCCTTTACACCATTGTAGGTAACAGCCCCGTAGTCAAATGACTCTTCTGCCCTGTGAACCCATTTCCTTGGGCTGGCATGTGAACTGTTGCTGTGCATAGGAGGTCTGCGTCAGTCTACCTTAATGGCAGTGGAGTTGGGGAATGGAAGGGCTCATGGGAACTCTATTTCAAGACCTTCAACCCAGCCAGACTGCATAAAACCACATGCCAATGACTTCACAGAGATTTCATCCAGAGTCAAATATTTGCATTATTCATGCCTGTGGAAGAACCAACCACAGGGCCCACTTTTTAGGACATGAGCCAATTTTTGAAGAACTAAATGAGCAGGCATTCATAGTTCTATTCTTATTGGCAGACTACCTTCCATTTATTTTTAAAATACATTCAGAGAAGATTACTATTCATTCATTCTTTTACCAAACACACCCTAATAGTATAAGGAACAAAGAATACTCTTTGTTCTAATACAGTGACACTAGTCAAAATAACACAGTTTATTTTGAACAGTCTCTAGTATAAACTAATAAGAGAACAAAACGTAATAGTCCATTTATTCCCCTCTATAGAGTAAGACTTTCCCATCACCACACAAATCACAAATTTCAGTGAGACATTTCATCCTCAGATAAATCCAAAGATGTCTTTCCACTTAAAATAATCAGACACAGTAAATAATACTCTTGAAAATAAAAGTCTTTTTTCTACCATGAGCAAAGTAGTCTCCCAGAAGGCAGGACCCTTCCAGGCAGGTCACAACAAGATCATTGTTGTCAAGTTTGGGATTGGAAACTACTCAAATGTCTCTGGTAGGAGAAATTCCTTATTTGACATTACATATTAATGGATTACAGAAGTATTTTTTCATAAATCATCCTCTCTTTCACATTTAATACCAGTTACTTAATAACTGCTCTAATCCATTCTTCACCCAAAGCCAATAGATCTTTTTAAAATTTAAAGATTTAAAATAAAAGCCAAAATATAAGGGTTGCAGGGGGTGGGGGAGGATTATTATGGAATTATATGAAATCATGTGTGTAAAACTTTTGAAAATTGTAAAGCACTATAGAATTTAAAGAATCTTCCGTTTAATTTTAAAAAAATTAAAAATAATAAAATCACATTCTTCTGGTGGCAAAAATAAAAGCAAGCCAAACTCCTCCATGTGGTATGTAAGGCATTTTAATATTTGGCTGAGTTTTTTGCAGGGCTCCTGTGTTCTCATTCTTTATGCTCTAAGAAGCCTCCCCTGACCATCTTCCTTAAAGAAAATTCTCCTGGGTGACTTCTTCCTAATACTAATCATAATACAACTTACATTTTATGTTTTGATTATTTCATGTATTTATTTGGTTGTCTCACTTTTTAAGGCATAAAACCTGTCTGTCTCCTGTGTCCAGTATAGCACATTAGATAGATAGATGCTTAATAAGAACTTGCTGAGGACTTCTCTGGTGGTGCAGTGGTTGAGAATCCGCCTGCCAATGCAGGGGACACAGGCGGGTTCGAGCCCTGGTCCAGTAAGATCCCACATGCCACAGAGCAACTAAGCCCGTGCGCCACAACTACTGAGCCTTCGCTCTAGAGCTCGCGAGCCACAACTACTGAAGCCCACATGCCTAGAACCCATGCTTCGCAACAAGAGAAGCCACTGCAATGAGAAGCCCGCACACCTCAAAGAAGAGTAGCCACTGCTCGCTGCAACTAGAGAAAGCCTGAGCGCAGCAACAAAGACCCAACGCAGCCAAAAATAAATAAATAATTTTAAAAAGAATTTGCTGAATATATAAATGAATGCAAAAATGAATACATGAATGAATTGATTCAGCCTCTCAAAAAGAAACACACAGAGGGTTTCAGCTTGTAGTAAAGAAAACTTTCCAAGCTATTGCACCACGAAGTTAAGAATTTCAAATACATTGTTCACTTTTTGCTAAACTACTCAGTATCCCATCAGCCTGAATTTAAAAGCACTAAATGATGAGGGATAAATGACGTTCCTCTGTCAGCAGTAGCAGAAGCACAGTTAATATTTATTTGCTGACACTGTGATATACCTTGACTGGATCCCTCTATTTGGGCAGCCAAAGAGAAAAAAAAGAGAGAGAGAGATTGAAAGAATGAGTGTGAAGTGTTTGGAGAACAGGATGTTTCAGAGGCCAGGCTTGGAAGAAGCATATCTACTTCTTCCCATATTCCATTGGCCAGAACTCAGTCACGTGGTCCCACCTAACTGCAGGGGTAGCTGGGAAATGTAGTTTATCTGTGAGCTAAGGAGGAAAAATCAAATAGACGTGGTAAATGCATTATGCATTTAAGATATAAATTTTCCTCTGAGGATTGTTATAGTCAATCCCACAGACTTGCCATTCATTTGCAATAGTTCTAATTTCATTTTCATTTCCTTTTTAAGATGACGGCTTTTTAATTCTATATGGTCAATTTATTGAGGGTAGGAGTAGAAATCTTTCCTTTTGTTACTATTAACTCATCTGCAGAGACTATAACCCATATGTTTCTGCTATATTATTTTTAATTTTTCAAAGGTTCTTTATTGTTCTAGATGTTCTCTTTTTATATACATTCTCTTTTTGTTTCATGAATACTATTCTTCACATACTTTTCCAGGAATATTAATTATAGTTATTTGCCTAAATTTTCTTCTTCTCCCTATGTTGCCTCTGTTTCCTATGAGCACTTTTATTCTGTTTGCTTGTTCTGGCCTTTGTCTTTCAAGGTAGATAATTTTCTTGATTGATAACTATTTACTATCCATTCATATTCAAAGTGAGGTACTACACAAGCTGGCATTAAACTCAGTGTGTGTGTGTGTGTGTGTGTGAGAGAGAGAGAGAGAGAGAGAGAGAGAGAGAAAGAGAGACAGAGAGAGACTAAAAGAGAGAGAAATTGCCTTTCCATTTAGAGGAACCATCAACTGACAATATCTATAGATCTTTCTGGTTGGGCTGGTCAGTGTCCCAGAAACCAGAGAAAATTTAGCTAAAGGTTATAAACCTGCTTTTCAAAAAAAAAAAGTTCTGGTGTCATCACCATTCAGTGAGTAGATGCTCACTTAATCCTCTGTTTTCAGGGTGGCATTCATACTCTCAGTTTGGTGTGCCCAGTTCAGAGCCCCTTTGGTTCATCCTTTCCAGATAATAACTCACCAGTTTTATATTAGCACTTGAGTTAATCAACTGGGTCTGTGAAATGAGGAGAGCCTCTAGGAATATGTTTCAATCAATTCTCCTTGTTTTAACCTTCCCACATCTGCACATTTATAGATAACCGATACAGCCTCCATCCTTCATTAAAGAAAGTGCTAATAAGCAAAAGATTGGCATCACAAAGCCTAGGGAAGCAATTACCTCCAGGAACTGGTAGCAGAAGTAAACTGTCCAGGTGACACTACCTTCCAGTGCTCTAATGGCAGAAGCTGGTCCTAGAGAAAATCTTTGTAATACTGTGCAACACGAGTCAATGGAATGGGACCCTCTTGGGGGAAGAAAAATCATCTTTCCCAAAGTAAGGGGCCCTGATGCAGACATTGTAGTCTGTTTAATGCTATTAGAATTAATGAGGCCAAAGTAGAGGCATCATGCTACGCAAGACTTTAAATGAAACTGGACATTTTTTAAGTCCCATTTCGTTAATAATTCATAGTAACCAAAGTTCAGCAAAGCCACAGATTTCTCTTCATCTACAAAATAGGAGAGACATTAAAAAACCAGACTTATTTCTGGCAAATTGGCTTCATAAAGCAGAAGAGTGGTTAAACAGGTCACACTTTTTTGCTATTTCTAGAACAGTTTTCCTCTTAAGAATAGAACTTACCGGTAATGGCCTCCTGGAGAGACATAGCATTCCGCTGACTCTGTAATCTTCACAGAGCTGAACATAAGGGTGGATGATCCTGAGATCATCGACACATGATCATAAGGAAGATTATCGATGCTCACAGATTGTTTTCAGGGTTTTTCCAGCCCGAGCCACCTGGGAGATCAAATGAGATGGTCTCCATCAGTCACAGTGGCTCTCTGTGACAATAACTTTTAGAGAGGAGAGAGAGTTTAAAAACACAAGCATGGGGCTTCCCTGGTGGCGCAGTGGTTGAGAATCTGCCTGCTAATGCAGGGGACACGGGTTCGAGCCCTGGTCTGGGAAGTTCCCACATGCCACGGAGCAGCTGGGCCCGTGAGCCACAACTACTGAGCCTGCGCGTCTGGAGCCTGTGCCCCGCAACGGGAGGGGCCGCGATAGTGAAAGGCCCGCGCACCGCGATGAAGAGTGGTCCCCGCTTGCCGCAACTAGAGAAAGCCCTCGCACGAACCGAAGACCCAACACAGTCAAAAATAAAATAAAATAAATAAATATATTTTTTAAAAAACCACAAGCATGCAAACACACACATACAGCCTAAGTTGAGAAAGGACAGGGGGAGGAGAGGAAGAAAGTTGTACAGGTCAGGAAAAAAGAACTGCCTGCTGTAGAGGCCAGCCTGACCAGCACTGAGGGCTGTTGCTAAGAGAGATCATTTTGCATTTTTCAAGCAGTCTTTCCATATGGTTGTATTGATTTGCCTGTGAGTACGTACATACACAAACACACACACACATACACATACCATATTGCCTAACATAAATAAACTACTCTAGAACAGCATTGTTCAAAGAACCTTCCAGGATGATGGATAAGTTATATCTGCACTGTCCACCGTCCAATACAGCAGCCACTAGCCTCATGCATCTACTAATCTCATCTCAAGATTCCTAATTTAATTATATGAGCAATAACCCTTTTTCCAAATAACGACACATTTACAGGGTCCAGGAGTTGAGATACAGGTGTACCTTTGGGGGCCACCATTCAACTCACTCCAAGTATCTCATTGGCCTGGTGGCCACGGAGGGACGCGCACAGACCTCCCGTACGAGAACCTGTTGTGGGGAGCATTTTCGTCCTGCTGCCCCAGCTGAATCTCCACACCCTTAAAGGTGCTGCAGCAAACCTGCCCAAGCCCCACTTTCCTGGGTGGCCCCAGTCAGTGCTGAGTCCGGCAGGGTAATTTGTGCTGGATTCTTCTGCTCAACACAGAATTTCTCTAAGGAGAAACTTTTGCCTGGGGGCTTCCACTGGCCTGGCCAAAATTTTCTCAAAATTGTGCTGCAGTCTAACGCTTTTCCTAGCCCACACTTCCTTTCCTCTCTCCTTGAATTTCCCTGCAGATTTCTGCCCCCCTCTCCCCTTTATTCTTCACAAGAATTTCCCCTAATAAATCTGGCGTACATCTCATCCTGCCTTGGCATGTACTTCTTGAAAAGACAGGACCGGCACAGCTACTGGGAATGCAATGATGAACAAGACAAGCCCGGCCCCTGCCTTCATGGAGCTTAAAATAGAAGGGGAGAGGCAGATAGAAGAAATAATTTTTATCACCATTTTGGTAAGTGTTCCAAAGGAAATGTACGGCGTTTTGCGAGGGAACGTGCTGTGGTCTCCTAAGCTGGGCAGGAGGATGGGAAGAGGCATCTCTAGGGAACGGTACTTAACCTGGCACCAGGAAGATAGGTAGGAGTTTGCAGATGAAGATGTGGATGGAGTTTTCAGGCCAAAAGCAACAAGATGTGTAAAGACCTGAGATGAGAAGGACCTTCATACATCTGAGAACAGTCTGTATGGGGAGAACATGGTGAGTGAGGAAAAAGTGACATGAAGATGAAGGTCAAGTGGTAATCAGGGCCCAGGCCATTTTATCCAATCTTCACAACAGGCTTGTGAACAGATCATAGCTTCACTATGAATAATGAGCAGGGTAAATAGTGATAAATTCACATCCTAATGAAATATAGAAAAATCAAAGATTATAAAGACCATCTAAAACTTACCAGAGGAAATAGAAAAATTACTTGTAGAGAAATGAGAATTAAATTTACAGCACACTTATTAACAATAGAGGCCAAAAGGCAACCAAACAATGTATTCAAAATGCTAACTTTTTGCTGAACAAATGAATTTCTCTTTATTCAGAGAGTCCACACAAATGCTTCGTAGGGGCAATTTTACTGGAGACATAAAAGTTGAATCAACACAGAGAACAAATACTGGCCACACTTCTTCATAGCTGATGGGTGTTATTCAAGCCATGATGTTCACACTGTCTGGTTCCATTGACAACAACCTACATAGAGATAGAATGGAAGCAAATAAGAGAAAGAATATATCCAGGGTGTTGAAATCATTACACCTGCATCTCTCTGCTGTAGCGTTCAGAACTGTTTCATGATCTTGTAGTTGATAGATGGTGTTTTGAAAAAAAATTCAGTGACGTACAATTATGGCTGGGAATTTTCAAGAAAATTTATACATATTATAGAATTTTGTACCCAGCTAAACCCTCATTCACAAGTGAGGATAAAATAAAAGCATATCTATTGATATTTATATGAACATAGTTTATATATTCATAGACCTGCATTAAAAGAATTGGTTTAAAAAATGCAAGTAAGAAGGAAGATTAACCCCCCCCAAAAAAGACAGGGTAATTACAGAAAAAGTTAAAGCATATTGTTAAATTTAATAATCTTATGATTGCAAAAAACAATGTTTTTCAAAACCAAATTCAAAATAACTATAACAAATAAGAAATGTTTCAGTGAAAGTTAAAGACTTTCAGTTTTTGTAGTGGTCAAGAGGGGGAGAAAAATATTGCATAACTTTTCACGTTATTAAAAAATATGTGAAAAATTAATGCTAAATGTTAGAAGAACAGAAATACAGTCAAAAGCTTCCAAACTAGCAAAAAGAGTAACAAACACACTTTGAGTATTTCCTATATGTTGCCACTGTTCGAAGTTCTTGAAGCTATCTTCATAACCACCCCATGAGATAACAGCTGACAGCTGAGTTTCCAACAGATCTGAGTCTAGGGCACAGAGAAGTTGGGTAACTGACCCAAGGTCACATTGCTAAGAAGTGGTAGAGCCAGAACTCAAACCCAGAGAGTGTGCTTTCAGAGGCTGTGTTCCTCAGCATCTGTGCTACCTTAAGGCAAGTTTATTAAACAATCTGATGACAGTGGTAGAGGGGAAAATAGCAACTAAGAAAAAAGAATTGCAAATAGAGAATAAAAGTAGAAACAAATCCAAATATATAAACAATAACAATAAATGTGAATGGATTTTTAAAGTTTATTATTTGGAAATATAAGCCAAAGTCCACCCAGTAGCCTACAGAGCCCTCATGATCTAGCTCCCCGCTACCTTCCTGACTCTTTGTGTTACATCTATTTCGCATACCATCCAAATCACGTGATGCCCTCAAACATAACAAGAATACAGTTCCATCAGTGCCTTTGTTCTTTCCATTCACATGACTGAAACTATTCCCAATGGTTTTCTCCCTCCTTTTCCTCGGGTCACCTTTACAGTGACTTCTTTCCTACCTGCTCTGTTTTTAAATGAATTTAAACTGAACTCTCACTGCCCTCACCTGGCATTCTGTGCCCCTTTATTTTTCTCCAAAGCCCTTATCTCTTCTCACATGCTTCACATTTTGCTTATGTATTGTGTTTCTTTGCTGTCTTCCCAGCTAGAATATACATTCCATAAAGGTAAGGATTTCTATCTCTTTTGTTCACTAGCTATTGTCCAGTGCTTTGAATGGGGCTTGGCACATGGTAAGAAGTAAATAACTATTCATTGAATAAATGAATGAGGTGATAACAATAGGAATTACAAAATATTTAGAGCTAAATGATAGTGAAACAATAATGTAATAAAATAAGTGGAAGACTTTCATGGACATAACTACAAAACATTCTTGAAGTACTTAGAAGTGGATCAGAATAAATGTCATAATAAAGATTCAATATAGTAAAGATGCTAACTGTTCCCAATTGATCCATAAATTCCAAAAGGGATTTTAATGAAACTAAAAATAGTGGGGCTCAGCAGATATACAGGTACCCAGGGCAAGGCTAGACTCAAACCCCGCAGATAGGTTCATTCTCCTGCAGTCATATGCCTCTCCATCCTCCCTCTCTCCTCCCCTATGAAGCCCTCTCCCTACTTGTCTAATGCTAGATAGCAGATAGAATATTCAGCCAGCAATCTTTAATTTTAAAACCTGATGTTACTCAACTAACATGTATTGAAAACTTACTAACTTCAAAGCACTTGAGTATTTATCATTATAAATTCATTCAATCTTCACAATGACCCATGGAGATAACTGCCCTTATGTTCCCTTTACAGATAAAGATATAGGCTCAGAAAAGAGGAATAACTTGTTCTTGCTGCTGAAAGTACATAAAGCTAGATCCTTACAGGATATCCTGCTGGAGGCTTAAACTTGGCCCTCAGTAAATGTTGACTAGAGCAAGTTGATCTTGGAAAGCCATATTACTTTTCTGGTCCTTATTTTCTCATGGGAAGAAGGACTCTGTCTCCTGGAAGCCACACACATTGGAAACCAAGAGAATTTATCCATTCCCTCAAACATGTTTTGTTGGGTCTGCACAGTATATTTGAAAGGTTGAATTAGCTGCCCATCTTTAAAAGTGTAAATATCTCTCATGATATCTGGATTCCAACTTCTTTTGGAAATTCTAAAGAACTAGAAACAGTAGAGGTGCATTTCTTCATGGCAATTGATGGCTGGAGCTGACTAGTTGTTCAACTCATATCATTCATTTATTTTACCTGCCTTTATTTTATGAGTAAGATTTAATAATGAGATAGTGACAGAGTAGGAGTTAGGTCCTTAGGACCCAGGATCTCTGCCCTGTCCATTATATCAGTTCAAATTTCTTGCACATATGCCAGTTTCAGGGAAGCCTTGAAATTCTTATTCTCATTGGAAACTCACCACAGGCCAGTGGCAGTCTATCAGACAGCGGATGTTCTTTCTCATGTCTGTCTCCATGAAAGTCTCTTCATGCACACAAAGCTGGCCAAGCCAAGCTCATCTCACATCTGGCTGAACAGGGAGGTGGCTCATCACTTCCCAGGGCACTGAGTTGACCCAGGGCATTCTTAAACATCCCCCTCATAAGCTTATCAGCATTTCACGGATGCTGTGCCCGTCAAAAACTTTTCATCTCCTCCTTCCTTTCCACATGACTGCTCTGCCACTGTGTGGTACTCAGATGTCAAAAAGACGACGAGAAGGCGGACTGTCAAATCCACTCCTGAGTCTGGGCTCATGGCAACACCAGATGCTTCCGGTCACCTGGGAAATCACTCTGACAATAGCTACATATCAAGTTCAAGGTCAAAGTGAATTCTCAGCAAATGCTGCAAAAGTAGAATTTTTGAGCAGCTGCTTAAATAATTTATAACAGCAGAGTGTATGCCTGCTTGAAAAGTGAGACATAAGATTTCATGTAAGTGACATTTTTCTATTATGCCTTAGAGGGTAAGGCAATTGGGTACCTCTACACATGGTCGAGTGATGATAATGCAGTCAAAATCCCTGAGTTCTAATCTGACCTTGCCCATCCTCTGTCACTGACTTAAACTGAAGTTTCTGACAGATAAAGAAGCCACATGTCAACCCTACACACCATATTCTAGCAAGGCACGATTTTATGTCCAGAAAAAGGACATGATGTGTCATCATCTATTTGAGGAGGATGGAAGGAAGGCACTTGGTGCCAACTCTCCGTCCTCTGGAAAGCTGATGTGCTAATGCAGTTCATCTCCTTTTTTAAACCTTTGCCCACAAATGTGGGAAGAGCCAAAGATTGACTCCATTCCCACAGTGTCAACTCATGCTGGAGGCTGGAGGCATGAGGTTTGCTAGCTGGTGTAGAAGATGAGGGAATTAGCTGTGTGGATATCTAAGGGGAAGCACTTTCAGTCACAGGGACAGCTGGGACCAGGGTCGTAAGGCAAGAATGTGCCTGGAGTGTTTACGGAACCAAAAAGGCCAGTGTGATTGGGGCAGGGCAGAGTGGTGGAGCAAGGGAGTGGTAGCAGATGAAATCAGAGCGGAGCCAAAGACAGGATCACATCAGACCTCATGGGTGACCCACGTGGGGACTTGCCTTCTACTCCCGTCGAGCTGGAGGATCACTGGAGGCTGCTCTACAGATGACTGACTGATACCCAAGTGTGTCTCAGTATGTTTGGAACCACCTGGGCATGCAAATCTACCTTTTCAACTGTCAGTTTGATGAAATCTAAATACAGATCAAGTATTTCCAATGAAAAATTAGTGTCTGAATTGTGTCAGGCTCTCAGTGTAAAATGCACACTGAACTTTAAAGACAGCGTGAGAAAAACTATGTAAAATATCTCATTAGCAATTTTTATATTTACTTGCATGCTGAAATGATAATATCCTGGGGCTACTGGGTTAAAGAAAACATGGAAATTAATTTGTTTTCTTTACTTTTTTAATGTGGCTACTAGGAAATTTGTAATGGTGTATGCGGCTTCCATTTTATTTCTAGTGGTTTTTTAAATTTCTACTACTGTTCTAGAACAATTGTCGTAAAACTTTAGTATGCATAAGAATAATCTAGGGAGTTTCTTACAATGTGATTTACCAAATCAACCACAAGAGAGTCCCAGTGGGTGTAGGGTTGGGCCTGTAGACCTGCATTTGAAGCAAGCACTCCCAGGTGACTCTGAGGAGTCTGAGGAATCCTGCTCTAGAAAAAGGGCTCACAGCCTTGATTTTGATAGTTCAAGAAAAAGGCCTAAAGTGCCATCAGGGAGTCACAGTGCCAGTGGCCATAGCTCTTCTACATGCCAACAACGCCCCGCTATGCCATCCTTCAGCCTGGATCCCCAAGCAAGTTTCTTGCTTCGATTATTACCTGTCAGCTACTGCCGTGGTCTTCAGACACTTTTTTCCTCTTGCCATTTGGACTTCCCAGAGCATGCTGTTGGAATTTTCCTTCAACCCCACTCACCACTTCCCCGCCCTTCTTATAGGACCCAATACCCCGTCTCCCCCACTATACAAGTCAGTTCCTAAAGCAGAACTCTCTGAGCCCAGCCTGTCCCATTACACAAGACATCCATCCACACCCTTAGAAATGAATCATGAGTAATTATAAAACCATCAATCCTAGCATTTATATAAAAATTTACTAATTCTGAACACCTTTCACTCATATATCAAATTTTAAAACTGTTATGACAACTATTAAAGACTAAAGCTAATTTGGTAAGAAAAAAATTCCAGTTCTCACTAGCCATTTGACTTAATTGCCATTTGACTCAATCAAACGTCAACAAAGTCCCAAGAAAACATAATGTCAGATCATTTAAATAAATTTCTTTCACATTATTTATTTTTATTACCTAATTTTTTCATTATGGAAGTCTTTCATGTAACTATAGGATTTTTAAAAATTCATGTACTATATAAGGGTAAATAAGAATCATCCAAAATCTTACCACAAAGAGATAGGAATTGTTTTCCTTTCAGGGCATTTCTTTCTTATGCTTTTTACATGGTTTTGATTTTACTCTATAATATATACTAGTTTTTCACTCAACATTTTCAGTTTCAGAATTCTATTATGTTTTAAGGCTCTATCATATTTTATTTATTTATTCTCCTCTTTTGGACACTTAGGTTATTTCCAATGTTTTGTTATTAAAGTAGTGCACAATGAGCATCCTTTTATAAAAATCTTTAAATATAATTACTTTCTTAGGTAGAGTCTAGAAGGTAGAATTTAAAGGTCTACAGTGAAGAATTTTTTAAATATCCTTGATACTTATTGTAAAACTGCTTATCAAAAAGACATGCCATTTATTAGTAGTATTTGCATTAATTTTATTCGTTTTTCAAAATCTTTGCTAGCTTGTTAGGCCCTTCCACAAAAAGTATTTCATTGTTTTCATTTGCAAAATTACTAGTGATGTTGAGATTCTTTCACATTTTTTGGCCATTTCTATTTCTTCTAGGAATTATCTGTAACTTTGTCCTACCTGCAAATTCACCAGTATTTGCTGTTTTCATCTTTACAGCTTCATACTCTATTGAATAATTTAATAAGGCAAAGACCCAAAAAATATGCTTCATTTTCACATAATTCAAGCCTATTGTCTCCAGGTGATCTTTAGAATGATTTCATCAGTTTCTTTTTTAACAAAAGAATTTGTGCTTTCACTAAACCTATAAATTAGAAATTCAATTACGATTTCCTTAAAATATACGGTCCTCTCACCAAGAGCATATTCTCCATTTTCTTAAGTTTTCTAACTCAGTAAAATACTAGATTTTCTTCTACAAACTTTTTAAAGACAATTCCTGAGTGATTTTATAGGCAGGGAGGCTATTGTTAGTGGAATACTTTTCAATTATTTTATTCTATATAGTTATTAATAGTACTTTGGAAAACTACTGATTTTTAAATATTTATTTTGTAACATAAGAGATTACAAAATAAAATTTTTTATTCACTTTCTTGGACTTTCTAGATATACAATCAAATTGTCTATAAATAATGACTATTTTTTCAGTTTCAACAGTTATACAATTCCTGCTTTGTTTCAGTGAATACAATTTCAAGAACGGTCTTTACTGCCCAATTTTATGGAATATTTTCTACAGAAGACTTTACAGAAGCTATGCCAGTATACTCCAGGCTAGTCAGATGCCTTCAGAAGAATACATTTAGACCTGGACATCCTAGTTCAAGAGGCCTTTCTACAAATGGAAACATGTTCAAAAGAGAGTGGCCAAGGTCCATGAACCCACATTAGCTGACAAACAGTTGAAAAAATTGGGATGTTCCTTCTGGTGAATAGAGACTCATTAGAACATGATAGAATAAGAATTTTCATTAAAACAAGGATTAGGCTTGTCACATAACCTCTCTAAAGAGAAGAACTAGGAACAAGCTACATGGAGGCCAATTTTTGGTCAAGTAAATAATTTTAATTAAAAAGTAAGTAGTATACCTTGGTAGGAAGGGGACTTTCCTACAGGGAAAATACTTAAATATAGGGTCAATAATCCATTACAGAGATGTTGTGGAACAGATTTGAATATCTGGTAGGTGGTTGGACTGGATGACCTTTAAGACTCATCTTACTCCATATTCCATATTTCCACAGCCATTTCCATCGCCTCTAGCCAGTTTGGCACACAAAAGTTTACTGAAATTCATTTAAATACAAATAGAAGTAGTATATCAAAACAGCCACATTGTTTTTTTAGACTGACTTTTTAGTAAACACTTCATAAAATTTAAATACATATAATAATTCAGTATGAATAAAAAAGGAATAATACTTTCTCCAATCACTCTCACCTACGGCCTTGGATCAATCAACCTGCCTATCCTATTTATTAGGATAAGCAAAAAAAAAACACATCAATATACATAAAAACATAAGGGAACAAATGCGCAGGGAAAGCTATCACCATGAAAAATTATCTGATCATTTTTACCCTATTGCAAAAAGGCATTCATGTTTAAACATTAATTGAATTTCCAAGTGGTTATAGAGAATATGTTATCTAAGATTCGTACTTTTCATTCCCAACAAAGAAACCTCTTCAGGAAATAGGTAATGAAAGCTGTTACCTATAGCGTGTTCTTCTCATTCAAGATTAATGTTTAACCTGTATCTTCTTACATTCCCAAAATAGCTCTGGGCAGTATTTGCCCAAGCAAACACTCTGAAACCAAATAACAGCAAAAATGCTTATAAGATAGAAACCTACTGAGAAGTAATTATATGGTCCTTGAAATTATCTTAAGGGATTTAGGTATAATTATCAACATCTCATTTAAATAATCTCACTGCAATTCATATGACTTCCTCTGCTAGTTACCCTTAATCAAGAGGTGTCAAAATTAATAATTTACCCAAAAAGTACAGAACTATGATATATGTTACAGAGAAGACAAGGAATAATTCTTATGTGCCAGTTTTGATGTGCTCGTGCCAGTTGGTGATTCTATGAAACGTCTGATCCCACAAATAGCAACAGAGAAAAAACTTGAGTGGCTGGTAGGATGGTGAGTTCATGACAGAAGCAAGAAACTCTGTTCCTCACTGGAAATTTCTGGAGTGTCCTCTGCAGACACAAAGCAATATTCTAGAACTGTGGATTGATATGAAATGAAAGATACAAAGAAAAGCTCTGTTCTGAAAAACAAAACCCAGAATGAATAAATCATAGAGATCCTTTACCTCCCTAGACAGCCTAACTCCCCAGGTGCTGAAAGATGGCATAGAGAAGAATGACACTTATTGTTCAGGAAGGTTTATGGGCGGGATCAACTTGTTTCACTGAGTAGATTGTGCATTTGGTTCATGAGCAAATGTTGATCTGTCTCCCCAAAGGAACAAACCATAACGACCTGAAAAGAGGCAATGGAAGCAAATATCCAGCTCATGAGAGTTATCCAGGAAATGCGGGCAGAGATCAGTAAGCTGGAGAAAGAGAATCAAGCCCTCCGGATGAAGCTGACTTCAAGTAGTCAGAGAACCCCAGGCTCAGGGGGAAAATCAGGAGATGAGAAGGAAGAGGAAGTCACAGACCTCGGTAAATTTGCAGAAGTGCCTGGACAATCTCCAGCAGCCCTTCATGGTGGTGTTTCCACTGGTACGGCCCCAGCTGTGAGAGAACACCAAGGTACCGTATGTCCATAGCTCTTCTGGGCTGTACCCACCTTTGCAAATATCTCCCAAATAGTAGGTTTATTGTGCCTCTCACATAACTGCATAACTTGGTATTACAGTGGTGAGTTCCATCCTTTTTCTCCTGGTAGATTAGCTTTGAATCCCTAGGCAAAAATTTCTTTAGCATCTTCAAGCAACATATTTTAACAACATTGAAACTATCTCCAGATAGTCCTGGGAAGATGAGGATGACAGATTTGTGGAAATCAGTCATATTAAAAGTAATGCTTTTTTTCCTTTCTTGACTTCAAGCATTTAAATGCTACATAATGGGACACCAAATGGGTACGTGTCAAATGGCGTGCTCGCTTATTAACCTAGAACAGTATTGCGTAATAATTAAGTATATGGATATTAGAATCAGACAAATATGGTTGCTAGTGATCTGACACCAGTTAGCCACTAGATTTAGAGCTAGCTCTGAGAAATCTTTAACCCTCATTTTGTTCATTTGGAAGTGTTACAGTACCTACCTCACATGGTTGTGAGGATTGACTTTAATGATAACCTAAGTGCTTAGTATAGCACCTGGCAAACACACAACAAATGGTAGGTATTATTTCTTATCCGTATTTTACAAAATTTTTACTGTCCTTTATGAACATATGTTGCACATAATTCAACTTACTATACAGGTTGAAGACTTCAAGAATAAAAGGCAATGATATATTCTAAAAGAATCAAATCTCTCACCTTTTATGGGAAAGAGTTTTGACTGTGAGGACTATACATTAAGTCAGAAATCAGGAGAGTGAAAAAATACGTTCTACATTGAAATGAGTGCTTGCCTACATACAGTATATTCAAATAAAATTGAGATACATAATTAAATACTCAAAGCGCTTAATATCCTCTGTCAAAAGATTCAGGCAATGCCATTTAGAGGTGCTGAGCAGCTTGGCAATGGGACATGTTCTATTTCCAGCTGGTTTTTTCTGTTAAAGAGGCCTTTTTCTAGTATGGGTCCCTGTATTTCAAAGCTGGGAGCAGATTCCAGTCACGGTCTTTTCCCTTGTTGTCAAGAACAGCACTGGATCTGAGTTATTCTGTCTGTTGGTTATTTAGTAAAACTGAAAGAGTAACCTTTACGGAAGTTAGACCTTCTCCTGGTGAAAAAAAAACAAAAACATATGGACATGTGTAGTATATCCTTCCCCAGGCTTCCTCCATCTCTGAATTCTTGACATTTGGACTGAATAACTCTGTATTATAGCAGTTTGTCTTGGACATTGTAGGGTGTTTAGCAGTTTTTCCTGGCTTCTAAACACTAGTAGTACCTGCCTCTCCCCCTTCAGTCATGACCATCAAAAATGTCTTCAGACATTCCAAATGTCACCTGGAAGACAACATTTCTCCCAATTGAAAACAACTGCCTTACTCCAAAGGTAAACAACTCTTTCAAATCTATTTTTCATGATGCTTATCCTAATGCAAAAGTAATTTGGGCCTCAGTATACCTAGTGCTATTCTAAAACAAGCATTAAACTGGTTAAAGAGCAAAGAGTATTACCCTTTAAACCCTGAATTCAGGGCCTGAATGCCATCAAGTTTAAAGGAGGTTTGAATATTATTAAGAGCTAAATACACAACTGATAATATACATTTTCAGCATCTGAATGGTGACCTCCAATAAGAATATAAGCATTAAGTTGGAAAAGGACTAGTGAAAAACGTTTGGTGACATTTGGGGAACTCTTGCCAGTTGCACCAACAAAGCAAAGAAGGAAATATGATTTAAATTTGTGCTTAGAAACCCAGTTGAGTTCATTTAAGTGATATTTCTGTGTGTCGTACATGTGATGTTCTATTATGAAAGTGACATAAGTAGAAGGAACATTGGCCTGAGCATGAAGACACCTGGGTTGTAATCCGTTTTGTAATGGTTGGTCAGTGCTGGGGAGCTCACATAAAATTCCTGATCTTAGCATTATCAAGTAAAAATGAATCAGTTAGATGCCTTCCAAGGCCTATTCCAACTGTAGAATTCTATGACTCTATGAATGTGACATGTTTTATGATCACTCTCCTCATCTGTAAAATGAAGAAAGTGATAGAATCTATCTCATAGGACTGCTGAGACGATTAAATGATGTAGCACAAGTAAGACTCAGCATGAGTTACTTGGTAGCAGTTGTCGTCATATCATTGGATGGGTCGGAAAAATATTATTTGACTTGAGTTTAAGTTTTTTATTAGCAGTCAGTAAGATATTGCTGATATCAATCAAAATTCATACTTGCAACTGAATGATAGAAATGTTCTGCTAAGGAGGAGATTTAGAGCTCATCCCCTGTTTTTACTGCTGAGGCTACAAGACCCAGAGAGATTAAGCAGCTTGTCTGATCCTCTTGAAAACAAAATAACATAAACCTATTCTTTGAGAAGGAACGATATGAAATCAGAAGTGTGTCTCACTTTAAGAAGGAACCATTAAGGTGGGTCTGGAAGCGATCACTTGAGACGAAATTCTCCTGGAAACATATGTAAGAGTGTGCCAGCATTTGGTAGGTACAAAATCCAACCCGTCCATTACAGGGATGTTGCCCTCACCCCTCCTGCCCTTTGCAATCTCTCCTAGGCTCTTTTAGGGAAGAGATAATTTGCTATGAAGAAGATGCAAGAAGCAATTCTTTACAGGGAAACTCCAGCATTCCCTTCAATCTGCTCATACCCTTTGCTGGCAAATAAACTGCATTTGAAAGCAATCTTTGAATTGGTGCTAATGACCCTGTGATGCTCTGTGGAATATTCTTTCCCTTTTATTGATAAGAAACTAAAGGATACAGATTATTTGTGATCCAGGGACATAAACCAAAAGCCTATATGCTGATCAGTCAAGCTGGAGTATAGGTCCCAAACAATAAACTTAACTTTGCTATTATGAATATAATTTCCTCTGTTGTACTTTCCTACCATTTGGTATAAAGATATTGTTTTATAATCCTCTTAAACAGAAACTTTTATGTTTGTCAACAGTCATAAACCTGTTTTTAGATAATTATAGAAGTGATAGATCATGGCCAAAGGAAGTGTTCAAAGATAATTTATGAATAGTATTTGCAGTTAATTACTTCAGAGAGATTTGAACTTAAACTCCCCCACAAACTCTTGCTTAAAATATGACCTTCTGCTTTTCCAAACTATGAAAAGCCAGGGCAGCCTCTGCTTTCTGTAATGGCTATATAATTTGCTGTCTGTGTTCTGCAGACACGGGCCACAAACTTAAAAAAGAGAAAATTGTGCTTCCAGCCCTCTGAAAACCTAAACACGATGCTGCACTTTCTTATACTTTCATGCTAGCTAATGGCAAAGCTATGATGAGAAAGAATAAAGATTCAACAAACATTCATTGAGTGCTCCAGAAAATGGAAACCAACCCTTGAGGTCAGTGTCATTAACCCCAGGGGTAATAGCTAGATGTCTAAGTAGAGGTTGAATGACAGGCCCCAGGTCAGTTTGCACAGTGTTAGAAGTGAGATGCAGACAAACCAAGACTCCCTAAAATAAAGCTCTTTTATTCAAGGTGCTTTCATTACAAGGAATGGAGATAGGATTTACCTCAAGGAAAGAGATTATTAGCAGGCCCTTATGGACAGAAATTGGGTTGGAAGCCCTCAGAAACTAAAGCCATAAATCTCTCCATCTCTCTCCGGAGAACTCCTGTTTCCCACAGAAGGCATCTTTACTACTTCTTCTTTTTTTTTTTTTTTTTTTTAATTTTTTGGCCGTACCTTGCAGCATGCAGGATCTTAATTCCCCGACCAGGGATGGAACCCACACCCCCTGC
This sequence comes from Balaenoptera ricei, assembly GCF_028023285.1. Classification (NCBI taxonomy): domain Eukaryota; kingdom Metazoa; phylum Chordata; class Mammalia; order Artiodactyla; family Balaenopteridae; genus Balaenoptera; species Balaenoptera ricei. Next base: position 108,318,274 of record NC_082645.1, on the reverse strand, counting down.
AGTGGAAGGGCGGAGTCTTAACCACTGGACCACCAGGGAAGTCCCGAGGCTTTACTTCTTTCCATGTGTCTGCCTTGCTTTCATCTCTCATGCGACAGGCATCCTCATAACAACTGTCCTAACTAAAGCCAACACACACATTTCAGGCCAGTTGGGAGCAGCCAGTTCAATTATTTGTGGCTATTCAAGTGATGAGGGGCTGTGGACGAGCACGTTCTTCTAGAATGAGGAGAACGCCCAGAACTGCATGTCTAGAAATTCATGTTCTTTGCATTTTAAGATCGTGTTTTATTATCTCTGTATGTCCAGCTCTCTGTTCATATTCTATGTTCTCAGGAAGGTCTTCCCTGACCACACTATTTAAATAGACCCCCTCCCTCATCTGCCTCTATCCCCTAGCCCTCATCAGCTTGATTTGTCTTCCTAGAACCTATCACTATCTGAATTTTATCATATATTGCTTATCATCTGTCAGCCACATGAGAATTTTATGCAGGCAAGAATTCTGTGTTGTTCACTCCCACACCCCATCTCTTAAAAAAACACCTGGCTCATGGTTGGCACTCAATAATTTGCAAAATAAATCAATGAATTAATGTCTTTTATGCAAAAAAACATAATCTAAAAACAACAGCTTTGGTTAGTTAGTTTCAATGAAGTATTTACTACCAACACAATCTTCCATTTGTGGATGTCATTAAAAGTAGAATTTTTAAACTTGAATTTTGTGTCTCCTGTACAGGCAATGTCATGATTGTTAGACGCTATTCCATTTCCTCACCAACTCATTTGTTAGCTGCAAATGATCCTTGGAAAGCTGGGAAAAAACATCCAAATTGTGGAATTCTAGAAGCTCAAAAAACAGTCAAATCACTGGCATGTTCTTCAATTAAGAAGCAAGACAACGAAGAAAAGATGTTTGCCCCAGATTCTTTTACCAGCAATGGTTCCAGCCAAAGAGGCTTTCCCAAGCATGGTTTTGGTTGCAGGTAATGTACAATCCGCCTCAGGATAGTTTATAGTTGAATGCTGTGATGGCTACTGAGACGTTCTCCTGGATAAGCCAGGTCTTATCTAGTGGAAGTAATAAAACCAAGTAGGCTATTAGGCCAAGATAACTTCCATCGTACTTATGTCTGTTTTGAGAACCAAAAGAAACAAATTTATGTGAGATCAAATGGTACCCTCTAATAGATGCCTCTATTAAGTGGAGAACCATCAGTCTTCACTTACTAATCAAGCATTAATTATCATACTCTGAGCTGGTCACTGGGGATCCAAGATCCTGCAAAAGCAAAACGTTATGTTCAAAACTTTCATTTAGTGACAAAGACGCACAAGTAAACTGACCACTGCAATAGTGTCTCAGGGAGAAGGCACAGTTACATTAGGAGCTGAATAGAGAATTCCTCTCTGAGAAAGAACTGTTCTTGTGGAGGAAGGCGCCTTCATGGGCTTATGTGAGTATAAGACAGGACCCTCTAGGCATAAGCCAAACAGGCCAAGAGACAAAGAGGAAACTGACCTGTTCTGCAAAATACGAATTGGTATTTAAGGAGTTATGAGCAGGCTGCAAATGGGAGGGACTGAGAAAATATTTGAGAAGTAAGCTGGGAATCTTTAAGAGGAAACTTGGCCAGTGGCCCTTGTAGTGGGTAAAGCCAAGGGCTCTTTCGGAACAAGATTGTCACTGTCAAGCACTACTGTGTTAGAGCATCACTTCCCCTCCCCCACAATCTGCATTTCTACCTCCCCATTCCCAGTTACGCCCTGACTATCAAAGGTATATACACATCTTGTTTATGTTTTCCTTTGCTGTGGAAAAGCTTTTAAGTTATGCACCCAACATAGGAGCACCTCAATATATAAGGCAAATGCTAACAGACATAAAAGGGAAAATTGACAGTAAAACAATCACAGTAGAGGACTTTAACGCCCCACTTTCACCAATGGACAGATCATCAAAAATGAAAATAAAGAAGGAAACACAACCTTTAAATGATACATTAAACAAGATGGACTTAATTGATATTTATAGTACATTCCATCCAGAAACAACAGAATACACTTTCTTTTAAAGTACTCATGGAACATTCTCCAGAATAGATCATATCTTGGGTCAAAAATCAAGCCTTGGTAAATTTAACAAAATTGAAATCATATCACGTATCTTTACTGACCACAACGCTATGAGACTAGGTATCAACTACAGTAAAAAATCTGTAAAAAATACAAACACATGGAGGCTAAACAATACACTACTTAATAACCAAGAGATCACTGAAGAAATCAAAGAGGAAATTAAAAAATACCTAGAAACAAATGACAATGAAAACACGATGACCCAAAACCTATGGGATGCAGCAAAAGCAGTTCTAAGAGGGAAGTTTATAGCAATACAATCCTACCTCAAGAAACAAGAAAAATTTCAAATAAACACCCTAACCTTACACCTACAGCAATTAGAGAAAGAAGAACAAAAAAACCACAAAGTTAGCAGAAGGAAAGAAATCATAAAGATCAGATCAGAAATAAATGAAAAAGAAATGAAGGAAACAATAGCAAAGATGAATAAAACTAAAAGCTGGTTCTTTGAGAAGATAAACAAAATTGATAAACCATTAGCCAGACTCATCAAGAAAAAAAGGGAGAGCACTCAAATCAAAAGAATTAGAAATGAAAAAGGAGAAGTAACAACTGACACTGCAGAAATCCAAAGGATCATGAGAGATCACTACAAGCAACTCTATGCCAATAAAATGGACAACCTGGAAGAAATGGACAAATTCTTAGAAAAGCACAACCTTTCAGGAAGAAATAGAAAATATAAACAGACCAAACACAAGCACTGAAATTGAAACTGTGATTAAAAATCTTCCAACAAACAAAAGCCCAGGACCAGATGGCTTCACAGGCGAATTCTATCAAACATTTAGAGAAGAGCTAACACCCATCCTTCTCAAACTCTTCCAAAATATAGCAGAGGGAAGAATACTCCCAAACTCATTCTACGAGGCCACAAACACCCTGATACCAAAACCAGACAAAGATGCCACAAAGAAAGAAAAATACAGGGCAATATCACTGATGAACATAGATGCAAAAATGCTCAACAAAATACTAGCAAACAGAATCCAACAGCAAATTAAAAGGATCATACACCATGATCAACCGGGGTTTATCCCAGGTATGCAAGGATTCTTCAATATATGCAAATCAATCAATGTGATACACCATATTAACAAATTGAAGGAGAAAAACCATATGATCATCTCAATAGATGCAGAAAAAGCTTTCAAAAAAATTCAACACCCATTTATGATAAAAACCCTCCAGAAAGTATGCATAGAGGGAACTTATCTCAACATAGTAAAGGCCATATATGACAAACCCACAGCCAACATCGTTCTCAATGGTGAAAAACTGAAACCATTTCCACTAAGATCAGGAACAAAACAAGGTTGCCCACTCTCACCACTATTATTCAACATAGTTTGGAAAGTTTTAGCCACAGCCATCAGAGAAGAAAAAGAAATAAAAGGAATCCAAATCAGAAAAGAAGAAGTAAAGCTGTCACTGTTTGCAGATGACAGGATACTATACATATAGAATCCTAAAGATGCTACCAGAAAACTACTAAAGCTAATCAATGAATTTGGTAAAGTAGCAGGATACAAAATTAATGCACAGAAATCCCGTGCATTCCTATACACTAATGATGAAAAATCTGAAAGAGAAATTAAGGAAACACTCCCATTTACCATTGCAACAAAAAGAATAAAATACCTAGGAATAAACCTACCTAAGGAGACAAAAGACCTATACTCAGAAAACTTTAAGACACTGATGAAAGAAATTAAAGATGATACAAACAGATGGAGAGATATACCATGTTCTTGGATTGGAAGAATCAACATTGTGAAAATGACTCTACTACCCAAAGCAATCTACACATTCAATGCAATTCCTATCAGACTACCAATGGCATTTTTCACAGAACTAGAACAAAAAGTTTCACAATTTGTATGGAAACACAAAAGACCCCGCATAGCCAAAGCAGTCTTGAGAAAGAAAAACGGAGCTGGAGGAATCAGGCTCCCTGACTTCAGACTATACTACAAACTACAGTAATCAAGACAGTATGGTACTGGCACAAAAATAGAAGTATAGATCAATGGAACAGGATAGAAAGTCCAGAGATAAACCCACGCATATATGGTCACCTTATTTTTGATAAAGGAGGCAAGAATATACAATGGAGAAAAGACAGCCTCTTCAATAAGTAGTGCTGAGAAAACTGGACAGCTACATGTAAAAGAATGAAATTAGAACACTCCCTAACACCATACACAAAAATAAATTCAAAATAGATTAAAGACCTAAATGTAAGGCCAGAAACTATAAAACTTTAGAGGAAAACATAGGCAGAACACTCCATGATATAAATCACAGCAAGATCCTTTTGGACCCACCTCCTAGAGAAATGGAAATAAAAACAAAAATAAACAAATGGGACCTAATGAAACTTCAAAGCTGCACAGCAAAGGAAACCATAAACAAGACAAAAGGACAACCCTCAGAATGGGAGAGAATATTTGCAAATGAAGCAACTGACAAAGGATTAATCTCCAAAATTTACAAGCGGCTCTTGCAGCTTAATATCAAAAAAACAAACAACCTAATCCAAAAATGGGCAGAAGAGCTAAATAGACATTTCTCCAAAGAAGATACACAGATTGCCAACAAACACATGAAAGGATGCTCAACATCACTAATCATTAGAGAAATGCAAATCAAAACTACAATGAAGTATCACCTCACACCAATCAGAAAGGCGATCATCAAAAAATCTACAAACAACAGATGCTGGAAGGGTGTGGAGAAAAGGGAACCCTCTTCCACTGTTGGTGGGAATGTAAATTGATACAGCCACTGTGGAGAACAGTATGGAGGTCCCTTAGAAAACCAAGAATAGAACTATCATACGACCCAGCAATCCCACTACTGGGCATATACCCTGAGAAAACCATAATTCAAAAAGAGTCATGTACCACAATGTTCATTGCAGCACTATTTACAATAGCCAGGACATGGAAGCAACCTAAGTGTCCATCGACAGATGAATGGATAAAGAAGATGTGGCACATATATACAATGGAATATTACTCAGCCATAAAAAGAAACGAAATTGAGTTAATTGTAATGAGGTGGATGGACCTAGAGACTGTTATACACAGTGAAGTAAGTCAGAAAGAGAAAAACAAATACTGTGTGCTAACACATATATATGGAATCTAAAAAAAAAAACCACGGTTCTGAAGAACGTAGGGGCAAGAATGGAATAAAGACTCAGATGTAGCAAATGGACTTGAGGACATGGGGAAGGTGAAGGATAAGCTGGGACGAAGTGAAACAGTGGCATGGACATATATACACTACCAAATGTAAAATAGATAGCTAGAGTTGCTTTGCTGTGCACCTGAAACTATCAGAACATTGTTAATTGGCTATACTCCAATATAAAGTTAAAAAAAAAAAAGATAGCTAGTGGGAAGCAGCTGCATAGCACAGGGAGATCAGCTCGGTGCTTTGTGTCCACCTAGATGTGTGGGATAGGGAGGGTGGGAGGGAGACGCAAGAGGGAGGAGATATGGGGATATATGTATATGTATAGGTGATTCACTTTGTTATACAGCAGAAACGAACACACCATTGTAAAGCAATTATACTCCCATAAAGATGTTTAAAAAAAAAGTGTATACACATTTGTCTCCTCTGAGGAGAAGGAGGAAAATCAAGAAATAGGGACCTGGTTTCACGATTAACTTATCTGGGGAAGAGAAAATGGAACAAATATAGTTGTTGAGAGAATGAGTTATCTAATTCAGCAGTGGCAGGAAATCAAATCAAAGGGTAACCATAATTAATAGGCCTGCAAGAATTCTCATAAATATTGGAAAGAGCGCTGGACTTCCCACTGGATGTGGGATACAAAGGTTGAGCCAGTTTTATTTGAATTTTACAAAGCAGGATGAAAACTGTGTTTCATTTGTAGAAAGTTCTATTATAGGAGCAGAGAGAGGAACCTGGGTCAGGAAGGACAGGCAAAGAAAAATGGAAGGGTCATCCCAGTAGAGCAAAAAAGACAAGAAGAGAGAAGAAATCATGACTACGGAGAAAAACCAAAAGTAGGGAAATCAGTGAGGATGGAGAAGTTAGCAGGATCCATCATAAAAGTCCTTCCATGGAATGCTAGGAATATGTGCTTTACCATTAATTATTGGAAAGCTAGTAAAATATGTCTTTATGAAAATTTTCAAAATACATAAACATTCAGAAACCAATATTACAAATATCAATGTATTCATCTGCAAGAGTTTTATCATATTTTATCCAGATATTTTTATATATAAAAGAAAATATGTTACTAATAAAGAGAAAAGCCCTATATCTCTCTTCTCCTGTACTCCTGAGGGGCAAGTGTTAACCATGAGTTTTTCTTCTATCCTTTCAGTCTGTTTTTTATGCTTTCATTACCCACATTCATTCATTCAGCAAATACATCTTAAGGGTGTACTACGTGCTGGATTCTAGGCACTGAAGATACAGCAGGAAAAAAATTGTCAAAAATCTCTGCCAATGTGGAGCTTTTTCCTTTGTAACATAATGATCAATAAACATGAAAATACAGGAAGTATATATTATGTCAGATGGTGAGAAAAGTAAACCAATCAAAGGAAAAATGAAGGGTTTGAAGAGCAAGCATTGTTGAAATTTTTTATATCGTAGCCAGAAGATACCTCACTATTTGAATAAAGAATGGAGAGAGAGAGTTCTGGGGATATGAGCAGGGGATTGGAGTGGGTAGGCGGGGGCACTCTCCAGGCGTTGAGAACAGCAAATGTCAGAGGCCTGGGTGGGTCCACAACTGGTGTTTGAAGAAGGGCAAGATGGCTGGCACTGAGCGTAGTGAAGGGAAGAAGCGAGACAGAGAGAGAGAAGGCAGAGAGCTAAGGGTGGTCTTCCACTCCTTTCCAATGATTCTGGATTTTTTTCTAAGTGAATCGGGATGCATAATATACTCTTTTCATTATATATATATATATATATATATATATATATATATATATATATATATATGTATATATGGAGCTCTCTTTTGAAAAGACTATAGAAAAACAATACAGAAAGCAAGGGGACCAGGTTTAAGGCTAAAAATATAATTTAGACAAGAAATGATTATTTCTTGGCCAACGGCAATAACTGGATGTGGTTTCTAAACATTTGAAGGTGGAGCCAACAAGATTTGTTAACAAAGCAGATGTGGGATATGGAAACAGGAAGTGTACACCCAACCATTGTGTTCCAATGGCCATGTGATTTCAAAGAGGGAGGAGGGAAGAAAGGCAGAGATGTACCCTTTGTCTAAATAAAATTATGTACACATATAATATACAGTTATATAAAAGCACTAAATGTTCATTATTTTTTAAATTGCTAATTATAAAATATTAGTGTAATATACAAAGTAAAAAGTATAAAAAGGAAAATCTTCCAAAATCCCACTACCTGAAAAACCACCATTGAGATTTTAATGCGTATCTTTCCAGGCTTGTGTTTACATAGTTTATAATTGTACAGTGCCTGTATTATAATGCTTTAGTTTTTGCACTTTAACCATTACAGGCTTACAGACCTACAATGCTAAACTGGGAAATATAGCGGTATTAATTTTCCCATTTCAATTTACATTATTTTCTATGGTAGTTTGGGGACCTAGCCAATGTTTATAATGTATTATTTTTCTGAAGCAAAATGTTTTCCAACTTCCAAGCTGCCAGTGAATAAACTATTAGAACACAATCCATTTCTAATTTGGAATCTACTTTAATTTGAAAGTTTGAGCCAATTGTAGAATTGTGTTAAAGCAAGAAAGTCAGTAACGGCTTTAAATCAACAGCTGGGTTGGCATAAAACCCAGTAGATACAGAGAACTGTTGAATAGGAATTAAGTGGGTTTTTTTTTGTAGTACTTTTTTATTTTGTCTTTTACTTTCTTAGGGATTAACTAGTAAAGTAACAACTCATTACATTATTCCTCTAATTTTTGGGTAAATTCATTTCCTTTCTAATAGCTTTCAAAGAATCTTACAAAGATTTATCAAGAACCAATTTGTTTGAACTAGCTTTCAAATCAGTGAGACATTGTACCTAATTTGCTTATGAACTTTTCTATTATTGTACCAATAAAGTATTTTACGGAATAATGCCAATGTCAATATTTCTAAGAACCAATGATCTCCAGAAACTAGAGACTGGATTTTAATTTTTTCCCTAATTTTGACATAGAAACCCAATCTTTTCCTCCTGCATTCAAGAAAAAAAGAAAAAATAACCTCAGGCTGTTGAAAAGATTAGGGAAAAGGGTCCATATGGACAACTAAACTTAGAAATGATATTTTACTGATAGGATAAAACAGACACATTAAAATAAATACATTGTCTTCTTTTCCTAAGCAAAGTGGTTAAGAAGACAGCCTCTGGAATCAGATGGCTAAAGTCCCAACTCCATCTTTTGCAAACAGCATGGTCTTGGACAAGTTATTAGTCTGAGCTGTGCCGTAGTTTATTCTTTTGTAAAAAGAGAATCATAATAGCAGTTACCTCATAGTTTCTTTGAAGAATAAATGGGATAGTCAAGTGAATGCTTGCTAAGTGGCAAAGCAGTTATTATTTTATTGATCCCATATAGAACTACTGGCCTTCCTCCCAAGGGAGGGAGCAGATGTGTTCCCCTAGATACAGGCCACTAAATGCCATTCAGTGAAATTATAGCCTTATCTAATTAAAGAGAGAGAGAGATCAAAACTAGAGAAAAGAAAGAAAAAAAAAAACTAGAGAAAAGGCAATAATTTTAAACACTGCTCTTTAGACTTATTCCTGGGAGAACTTTATCCTGATTTATGTCAAAATTATATATAACACTGTTCAAGGGGAAAGGAGAAGTGGGCAAAATGAAAAGATTTAATCCCTCAGGTAACACTGGGTCATTGCTGTCACTTCTCTCTCCCCTCATTGTTCAGGTGTGATGGATAGTCCATTAATTCAAACTCCAAAGTGCAGATTGATTGGGATTATAAAATAATTCCCTCAAATTTCTTTTTCATTTCAACTGAAGAGTTTTGGTGTGTAGGACAGTTTGCCTGAGAGAACATGATGTTCTCCAACTTTAAACGCCAAGCTAATAATCCTCAGACGTACAGACCTTGCCTCAAAAATTTTAAATTTTAGTTTTATCAGTGCTATTCACTGGGTTTAATCAAAAGGCCAATTCCAATATTTTTTCATGCATTATTATTGAACAACTAAACAAAAAAATTATGATATATTTAAGGTGAACCTTTAACACTTTAAGCAATATTTGGTGACTTGCAAAAATAGTAAATGTTTTGTAGAAATAGTAAGTGTTTTTGCATAAAGGCTCACTAAAAAGTTTTATTTCTCTTTCCCTATTCTGCATTCTTTAGGGACAAGATAAAGACAGTCAGTTTCCTGTTACCCATGAACATGTCTTCATATTCCAAAAACTCAAGTTCTTTGAAATACTCACCAGATCAGACCACAAACCAGCTAAGTACCATTACAGAATAGTATACGTAAGGTGGTGAAATTTAAGAAACAGTTGATTTCCAACATGTGGGAACACCGAGGCCTGGCTGGGTCAATGTCCTCCCCTGCAAAGACCTTTGGCAAGATGCTCAGTAAGATATACAAATATTTGGCATTGGATCAATAGAGTTGTCAGTGGACTTGGCCAAGAAATGGAAGCCATTACTTTATGTTGTTGTTGATGGGTGCACGGTGGCTGTGGAAGTCTCTCTATGCAGCATGTGAGCAATTAAATGTAATTAAATTAAATTGCATGCTAAGTGTTTCGTATCTGTGCTATGCTATCAGGAAATGCTGCTGTTCCCATTATGTGTCGTTCTCCAGTTGAAACTATAACAAATCTAGAAAAAAAAAGTTCTATTTCTGATTATAACATAGAAGCCACAGTGATTATCCTTATAGTTAATTTGTGTGTTGATATTTCACTGACACAAGCTCACTTGGTCTTTTAATATCCCGTGTTACTGGCATGTAGACACAAACACAGCAAACTCCCACAGCGTGTATTGTGGGCTCAGAGTAACTGTGGGCTGGCTAACGGCAAAGACACTCATCCTGGTTGGAAGGAGAGAGAAAAAGGTTCAAATGATTATTACTTAGAGGTTGAAAACCTCAGAACTCCCTCAAATCCTGAACTTCTAGTCAAGAGACCATCTCCTCCTCCAGGTTTACAGCAATCATGTTCTAATACCAGTATGCCTTTTAAACAAATATCTTATGTTAAAATCTCCAGAGTGTTAAAATGCAGATCTGGGGGCTCCAGACAGGAACAAGACAAGAAATTCACATTTTTAAACAAGCCTTCCCAGGTGATGTCTTAGACAGCTATGATTGCTATCCACTATTGTAAATACTAAGAATCATAGGGTTCCCCAGATCCGATGCCAAGTTGAAGAAGCAGGGAAGCAAGGAAAGGGTATGAATGGTCCAGTCTATTTCTAAGAGAGGTTTTTAATAATCACAAGACAGACTCCTGGAAGGGAAATGGATGAATCAACGAATACCCTGAGGTAAAAGTCACATAATGGGTCAGATGTTTCCTTTATTTATGATATTCATTTAAGATTAACAATATTCTCAGCCTTATACCAGGTGTACAATAGGGCAAGGTTACAACCAGAGGGGAAAGATAGGAAAGAGGGGAACTCAAATGTCCAGCAGGGACAGACAAGTGATAGAAAGGAGTGGGGGGGTGCTCTGGAGAACAGGCATATGCACACTCTATCCACATGGGGCTGCAACTACTCACCCTTGTGAGGCTGTGTGGGGAAGGGGACACTCCATTGTCACATGGTCTATCGTCCAATGGATGTTAAAATCTGGATTTTTATGCAAAATCTCCTGATTCATAAATACTGGCATTATGTTCAATTTTTAAAACATTGTGAAAACCAAATACAATTTGTCTAAAGACCAGATTTAAGATACCAGGTAAAAATTTATATGTGAGATTTCTAGCTTTTGTGTGTTCTAGCTTTTGATTTTCTCTTGGCTAAGTTGATGAGTCATCAGCTAAAAGATGAACAGCAAGACACTTCCCTAGCATTCAGAGCTGTGTACTTTACCTGGAAAGAAGAGGAAAAAGAGAAAGAGGAAGAAGGAATAGAAACCTCCCCATGATGAATTCTTAATGGTCACCATCACTGCCAATAGTGGCAGAAATTCATAACTCTGTGGGTGATGAAAGCCAAAAGTTAACAAATACATCAATCTATTATCAAAGTACACCAACATCTGCCAGAGCTATTTGCTTTCATAAATTGGTCTCCTGCAAATGTCCTTTAACAAATAAAGATATTGAAACAAAGGAAAACATAAACAATGTGCTCAAAATCAAATGGTTGGCCCTGGCAACTTTTCCAGCACCCCAATTCTGTCTGCTCCGATTTCCTTGAGCTATTTCTACTCCCTAAGCTGTGACTCTAGAATAAACTTAACCAGAAAATAGCTGTGTACAGGGACAATGGGAAACATTATGGAGTTCATTTTATTCCTTAGTCCAAATTCTGGTTTACCCTCTAGAAAACAGATCTTAGGAACCTCTAAGTATCCAGGCAGGCACAAGCATTGAGCCTGATGTTTTTACCACCAAAATAAAAAGGAAAGTACAGTAGTACCTTCTGATTATGGAAAACACCACCCATAGAACTTTAAAAATATGATAAAGCAGTCTAAGAGAGTACTATGTGGTTATTGTAATCCACATATTATGTTCAATTATAGTCCTATTTTAAGAGACAGTTCTACCGCCTGCAGTAGTACTTAATTTTTAAATATCAATGCAGAGAAACGTTCATTCATTCAAGCTGTGTTTGAAAAAGCACGTAGTTGAAAAATACTCTTTCACATACAGGAGTGAATAAAAGACCTGTTGTAGCTTTAATTCTTCTTTGATCCCTGCTTTTATCATTAGTGCTGTAAGACAGTCAAAATATCTCATGACTACAATAATCTACTCACAATTAGTTTTCTGAAACGTGAGAAAAGGAAGACTGAATTTATCCAGTCTCATACATACTTAGTACTTTGACATTATTAAAACTACTTTGAAAGTCGATCTTGAAACACAATTCTCCATGAACTCAGAGAGAGATTAAACTTGTTCCTGTCCAGGTCTTACTAAAAGATAATTCTCTGTGGCATTCAGGCTTACGTTCAGGAAATATCTCCTCATTTTACCTTTTCCTTTAATTAGAATTTCTCCTCCTGCAGGTCAACTCAAAATTCTTACGCTTGAGATGTCTGAATCTGAGGACCAATTAAAAGTCTATTCTTAATAATGATAACAAATTCATTCTGCCACCTGCTCAATACCATTTTATGAAGACCGTATACATTTTCATTAAGAGTGTTCCAAAAGATACAGCACCCCTCTTCTTTAGGGAACACAGTTATCAGTCTTAATTTTACTCATTCGTGAAAATTGTCCCTAATTCCTTCCATTAATTCCCAAATACACACCCTTCCTCCTTTCTTTCCTCCTTAGTCTTGAGGATTTTTAATTCACACAGTTATCTCAGACCAGAAACTCATTTCTGATGGAAAGATAAGGGGAACACAAGCAAGATTATCTAAGTAGGAAAAAATTCACTCTGTGAAACACCTAGAAGGTTCTTGGTCTTTGAAATAACATTTTGTCCAACAAACCCCATTGTTTAATATAAGAAAAGCTTTCAGCATTGAAGAGCAGGTAACTGAATGGATAGCTCAGAAGCAAATAACTCTTTGGCCCAATTGCTACACTATTTAGTGCATTAGAAAAAGTAACTTGCTAAATGGCCTGTGGTCACGTATAACAGTTAAATGGGCATCCAAGAAGTGAGCCAATTACTCCCTTCCTAACTGTATTATTTCATCTAATATGTGGCTGATTTTATATTGCCCGTCAAAGACGTGGTCTTTTTCATCCCGGCCATTGGCTTTGGTTCTAGTTCTATCCAGATTGACTGTGGAAAACTTACATCACATCATCACACACAGATGCTTCCTCTCTTAAAACAGAAACTCCCTTTGGCCTCAAATCTTTTCTAAACCAACTCATTCAAGTGTTCTTCCCAAATATTTACTTTTTCCTCTCTTCAAGTGCTCTACATTTGTAGAGCTGCACTGAAGCTCATTCCCGGTCCCAGAAATCTAGCATTTAAACGATCTCCTCAAGAAGCCATTCCAAGAAAAGCCAGCTCTCAGAAAACTGGAACTCCAAAATCGGAAAGTGCTTAACCTCCTGGCCTTCTCTCCCCAGTCCCTGAAACTAAGCGTATAGTGGTAGTTCTCAATACTGACTGCAGCATCAAATAAACCAGAGAGCATTAAAAATCCCATTTCCCAGGCTCCACCCTAGACGAGTTATGTCAGCAGCCCTGGGGATGGACCTTGTCATCAGTATTCCTTAGAGCTCCTCCATGATTCCAATGTGCAAACAATGCTGAGAATCACTGTTGTAAAGTCGAGGGGCTGTGAAGACCGGCCCTGAATGTCACAGATCCTGAAGAAGGACGTGCCTTGACAGCACGGACAAGGACAGCCCTGGGCTCTCACTCCCTCACACCCATGTGATCTTAAGCAACATCACTGAGCCTCTTAAAGCATCAGTTTCCTCATCTGTAAAATGGGGATATGCTGACATTCTCTGGCATGTGGAGATTTAATGAGCTAAAATATGTAAAGCACCTACTCCAATACCTAGCACCCAGTAAGCACTCAAGAAATAATAGTAATAGTGGTAGTAGTGGCAGTCGTAGTATCTACAGGACATAGTCTTTGCCTTCAAGGAAAAGGTAAGCAGAGGTTTGCCCCCTCCCAGCCCTGCCCAGGGAATTAGTGGCAGGCCATGCAGAGAAACCTCGTCTCCTGATTCGTGGTCCAGTGGCCTTTCCACGGCACCACACTTCTGCCCTGATGACCTCAGCCCTCCTGTCACTGAGTTTGGTGGCTGCAGAGGATTTATGCAGTAAATAAGACTGGACATGGCCCCAAAGCTCTTTCCCATAAGAAATATTATGTTTTAAATCTACTTCTTGAAAATACACTTCAAGAGTTCATTTCTTGTTTGAAGACTAGAGCAACTTCAGAAGGTTTCAATGAACTCGGAGCCATTTCTCATCAGCTGCCTTCCTACCACAAAGGACCTCATCCCCATAGGGACTGTCAATTCCAGAGCCTCTGAGCTCCCGTGGAAACCTTGGTGAAGTGATAACCACCCTCGTGAAGACTTCCAAGCCAGTCTCTACACAGACTACATTATGCTGATGAACCCTAATATCATTCTCCTGCTCAGCCTCCAGACAAACTGGGTATAATTACCTGAATAAGTTAATAAATGGAATAGGTCAATGAAATCTATTTGGGGAGCAAAAATGACTTCAAGAGGGTATTGTTACAAGCAACCAAGTCCATTTCCGTCATTTTAGAAGGAAGTCTGCATTCAGAGCTTTCAAAAGAAGATTACAAGCCTTTAAGGTAATGGGCAATTCCACAGTTACTCACTCATAAGTATTTGGCCTGAATTAAATTTTGGTTGGAATCCTATGATGCTATATGCAAAATGCTTTATTAACTGTGTATTCAGTAAATGCACATCTTCTCAACAAACTCTGGTTAAGGCAGACTGCTCTGAATGCCAGTTCTCATCCTTATCAAACATGGCAAGAACATCCAGAAAATCAAATGTCACTTACCTATTCAGCATCAAATCTTGACCTCCACACAACTCTTTGCAATGTTTCCTTTAGCGGTCTTGACTTGAAAGTGAGTACAAAAAGTGGTGCAGGGGGGCAAGATGGCGGAAGGGTAAGACACGGACATCACCTTCCTTCCCACAGATACATTAGATATACATCTACACGTGGAACTGCTCCTACAGAACACCCACTGAACGCTGGCAGAAGACCAAAGACCTCCCAAAAGGCAAGAAACTCCCCCACGTACCTGGGTAGGGCAAAAGAAAAAGGAAATAACAGAGACAAAAGAATAGGGACGGGACTCGCACCAGTGGGAGGGAGCCGTGAAGGAGGAAAGGTTTCCACACACTAGGAGCCCCTTCGCAGGCGGAGACTGCGGGTAGCAGAGGGGGGAAGCTTCGGAGCCACGGAGGAGAGCGCAGCCACAGGGGTGCGGAGGGCAAAGCGGAGAGATTCCCGCACTTCCCACACTGAGGCTCGGCGCTGACCAGCACTCACCAGCCCGAGAGGCTTGTCTGCTCCCCCGCCGGGGCGGGCGGGGCTGGGAGCTGAGGCGCGGGCTGCGGTCGGATCGCAGGGAGAGGACTGGGATTGGCGGCGTGAACACAGCCTGAAGGGGTTAGCGCACCACAGCTGGCCGGGAGGGAGTCCGGGAAAAAGTCTGCAGCTGCCGAAGAGGCAAGAGACTTTTTCTTGCCTCTTTGTTTCGCGGTACGCGAGGAGAGGGGATTCAGAGCGCCGCCTAAACGAGCTCCAGAGACGGGCGCGAGCCACGGCTATCAGCGCGGACCCCAGAGACAGGCCTGAGACTCTAAGGCTGCTGCTGCCGCCACCAAGAAGCCTGTGTGCGAGCACAGGTCACTCTCCACACCGCCCCTCCCGGGAGCCGGTGCAGCCCGCCGCTGCCAGGGGCCCGTAACCCAGGGACAACTTCCCCGGGAGAACACACTGCGCGCCTCAGGCTGGTGCAACGTCACGATGCCTCTGCCGCCGCAGGCTCGCCCCGCCTCCTCTGTACCCCTCCCTCCCCGCGGCCTGAGTGAGCCAGAGCCCCCGAAGCAGCAGCTCCTTTAACCCCGTCCTGTCTGAGCGAAGAACAGACGCCCTCAGGCGACCTACATGCAGAGGCGGGTCCAAACCCAAAGCTGAACCCCAGGAGCTGTGCGAACAAAGAGAAAGGGAAATCTCTCCCAGCAGCCTCAGAAGCAGCGGATTAAAACTCCACAAACAACTTGATGTGCCTGCATCTGTTGAATACCTGAATAGACAACAAATCATCCCAAATTCAGGAGGTGGACTTTGGGAGCAGGATATATTAATTTTTCCCCTTTTCCTTTTCCGTGAGTGTATATGTATATGCTTCTGGGTGAGATTTTGTCTGTATAGCTTTGCTTTATAATAGCTTTATTTTATTTTATTTTATTTTATTTTATTTTATCCTCTTTCTTTCTTTCTATTTTTTCTCCCTTTTACCCTGAGCCATGTGGATGAAAGGCTCTTGGTGCTCCAGCCAGGCATCAGGGCTGTGCCTCTGAGGTGGGAGAGCCAACTTCAGGACACTGGTCCACAAGAGACCTCCCAGCTCCACGTAATACCAAACGGCGAAAATCTCTCAGAGATCTCCATCTCAACATCAAGACCCAGCTTCACTCAACGACCAGCAAGCTACAGTGCTGGACACCCTATGCCAAACAACTAGCAAGACAGGAACACAGCCCCATCCATTAGCAGAGAGGCTGCCTAAAATCATAATAAGGCCACAAACACCCCAAAACACACCACCAGACGTGGACGTGCCCACCAGAAAGACAAGATCCAGCCTCATCCACCAGAACACAGGCACTAGTCCCCTCCACCAGGAAGCCTACACAACCCACTGAACCAACCTTAGCCACTGGGGACAGATACCAAAAACAACGGGAACTACGAACCTGCAACCTGTGAAAAGGAGACCCCAAACACAGTAAGATAAGCAAAATGAGAAGACAGAAAAACACACAGCAGATGAAGGAGCAGGGTCAAAACACACCAGACCTAACAAATGAAGAGGAAATAGGTAGTCTACCTGAAAAAGAATTCAGAATAATGATAGTAAGGATGATCCAAAATCTAGGAAATAGAATAGACAAAATGCAAGAAACATTTAACAAGGACGTAGAAGAACTAAAGAGGAACCAAGCAACGATGAAAAACACAATAAATAAATACTCTAGACGGGATCAATAGCAGAATAACTGAGGCAGAAGAACGGATAAGTGACCTGGAAGATAAAATGGTGGAAATAACTACTGCAGAGCAGAATAAAGGAAAAAGAATGAAAAGAACTGAGGACAGTCTCAGAGACCTCTGGGACAACATTAAATGCACCAACATTCGAATTATAGGGGTCCCAGAAGAAGAAGAGAAAAAGAAAGGGACTGAGAAAATATTTGAAGAGATTATAGTTGAAAACTTCCCTAATATGGGAAAGGAAATAGTTAACCAAGTCCTGGAAGCACACAGAGTCCCATACGGGATAAACCCAAGGAGAAACACGCCAACACATATATTAATCAAACTGTCAAAAATTAAATATAAGGAAAACATATTAAAAGCAGCAAGGGAAAAAAAACAAATAACACACAAGGGAATCCCCATAAGGTTAACATCTGATCTTTCAGCAGAAACTCTGCAAGCCAGAAGGGAGTGACAGGATATACTTAAAGTGATGAAGGAGAAAAACCTACAACCAAGATTACTCTACCCAACAAGGATCTCATTCAGATTTGATGGAGAAATTAAAACCTTTACAGACAAGCAAAAGCTGAGAGAGTTCAGCACCACCAAACCAGCTTTACAACAAATGCTAAAGGAACTTCTCTAGGCAAGAAACACAAGAGAAGGAAAACACCTACAATAACAAACCCAAAACATTTAAGAAAATGGGAATAGGAACATACATATCGATAATTACCTTAAATGTAAATGGATTAAATGCTCCCACCAAAAGACACAGACTGGCTGAATGGATACAAAAACAAGACCCATATATATGCTGTCTACAAGAGACCCACTTCAGACCTAGAGACACATACAGACTGAAAGTGAGGGGATGGAAAAAGATATTCCATGCAAATAGAAATCAAAAGAAAGCTCGAGTAGCAATTCTCATATCAGACAAAATAGACTTTAAAATAAAGACTATTACAAGAGACAAAGAAGGACACTAGATAATGATCAAGGGATCGATCCAAGAGGAAGGTTTAACAATTGTAAATATTTATGCACCCAACATAGGAGCACCTCAATACATAAGGCAAATACTAACAACCATAAAAGGGGAAATCGACAGCAACACAATCATAGTAGGGGACTTTAACACCCCACTTTCACCAATGAATAGATCATCCAAAATGAAAATAAATAAGGAAACACAAGCTTTAAATGATACATTAAACAAGATGGGTTTAATTGATATTTATAGGACATTCCACCCAAAAACAACAGAATACACATTTTTCTCAAGTGCTCATGGAACATTCTCCAGGATAGATCATATCTTGGGTCACAAATCAAGCCTTGGTAAATTTAAGAAAATTGAAATCGTATCAGGTATCTTTTCCAACCACAATGCTATGAGACTAGATATCAATTACAGGAAAAGATCTGTAAAAAATACAAACACATGGAGGCTACACAATACAGTACTTAATAACGAAGTGATCACTGAAGAAATCAAAGGGGAAATCAAAAAATACCTAGAAACAAATGACAATGGAGACACGATGACCCAAAACCTATGGGATGCAGCAAAAGCAGTGCTAAGAGGGAAGTTTATAGCAATACAAGTCTACCTCAAGAAACAGGAAACATCTCGAATAAACAACCTAACCTTGCACCTAAAGCAATTAGAGAAAGAAGAACAAAAAAACCCCAAAGCTAGCAGAAGGAAAGAAACCATAAAGATCAGATCAGAAATAAATGAAAAAGAAATGAAAGAGACAATAGCGAAGATCAATAAAACTAAAAGCTGGTTCTTTGAGAAGATAAACAAAATTGATAAACCATTAGCCAGACTCATCAAGAGAAAAAGGGAGAAGACTCAAATCACTAGAGTTAGAAATGAAAAAAGAGAAGTAACCGCTGACACTGCAGAAATACAAACGATCATGAGAGGTTACTACAAGCAACTCTATGCCAATAAAGTGGACAACCTGGAAGAGATGGACAGATTCTTAGAAATGCACAACCTGCCGAGGCTGAACCAGGAAGAAATAGAAAATATGAACAGACCAATCACAAGCACTGAAATTGAAACTGTGATTAAAAATCTTCCAACAAACAAAAGCCCAGGACCAGATGGCTTCACAGGCGAATTCTATCAAACATTTAGAGAAGAGCTAACACCTATCCTTCTCAAACTCTTCCAAAATATTGCAGAGGGAGGAAAACTTCCCAACTCATTCTACGAGGCCACCATCACCCTGATACCAAAACCAAACAAAGATGTCACAAAGAAAGAAAACTACAGGCCAATATCACTGATGAACATAGATGCAAAAATCCTCAACAAAATACTAGCAAACAGAATCCAACAGCACATTAAAAGAATCATACACCATGATCAAGTGGGGTTTATCCCAGGAATGCAAGGATTCTTCAATATACGCAAATCAATCAACGTGATACATCATATTAACAAACTGAAGGAGAAAAACCATATGATCATCTCAATAGATGCAGAGAAAGCTTTCGACAAAATTCAACACCCATTTATGATAAAAGCCCTGCAGAAAGTAGGCATAGAGGGAACTTTCCTCAACATAATAAAGGCCATATATGACAAACCCACAGCCAACATTGTCCTCAATGGTGAAAAACTGAAACCATTTCGACTAAGATCAGGAACAAGACAAGGTTGCCCACTCTCACCACTATTATTCAACATAGTTTGGGAAGTGTAAGCCACAGCAATCAGAGAAGAAAAAGAAATAAAAGGAATCCAACTCGGAAAAGAAGAAGTAAAGCTGTCACTGTTTGCAGATGACATGATACTATACATAGAGAATCCTAAAGATGCTACCAGAAAACTACTAAAGCTAATCAATGAATTTGGTAAAGTAGCAGGATACAAAATTAATGCACAGAAATCTCTAGCATTCCTATACACTAATGATGAAAAATCTGAAAGTGGAATTAAGAAAACACTCCCATTTACCACTGCAACAAAAAGAATAAAATATCTAGGAATAAACCTACCTAGGGAGACAAAAGACCTGTATGCAGAAAATTATAAGACACTGGTGAAAGAAATTAAAGATGATACAAATAGATGGCAAGATATACCATGTTCTTGGATTGGAAGAATCAACATTGTGAAAATGACTACACTACCCAAAGCAATCTACAGATTCAATGCAATCCCTATCAAACTACCACTGGCATTTTTCACAGAACTAGAACAAAAAATTTCACAATTTGTATGGAAACACAAAAGACCCCGAATAGCCAAAGCAATCTTGAGAAAGAAAAACGGAGCTGGAGGAATCAGGCTCCCAGACTTCACACTATACTACAAAGCTACAGTCATCAAGACAGTATGGTACTGGCACAAAAACAGAAATATAGATCAATGGAACAGGATAGAAAGCCCAGAGATAAAGCCACGCACATATGGTCACCTTATCTTTGATAAAGGAGGCAAGCATATACAGTGGAGAAAAGATAGCCTCTTCAATAAGTGGTGCTGGGAAAATTGGACAGGTACATGTAAAAGTATGAAATTAGAACACTCCCTGACACCAAACACAAAAATAAACTCAAAATGGATTAAAGACCTAAGTAACCTCTTAGAGGAAAACATAGGCAGAACACTCTATGACATACATCACAGCAAGATTCTTTTTGACCCAGCTCCTAGAGATGGAAATAAAAACACAAGTAAACAAATGGGACCTAATGAAACTTAAAAGTTTTTGCACAGCAAAGGAAACCATAAACAAGACGAAAAGACAACCCTCAGAATGGGAGAAAATATTTGCAAATGAAGCAACTGACAAAGGATTAATCTCCAAGATTTACAAGCAGCTCATGCAGCTCAATAACAAAAAAACAAACAACCCAATCCAAAAATGGGCAGAAGACCTAAATAGACATTTCTCCAAAGAACATATACAGATTGCCAACAGACACATGAAAGAATGCTCAACATCATTAATCATTAGAGAAATGCAAATCAAAACTACAATGAGATATCATCTCACACCGGTCAGAATGGCCATCATCAAAAAATCTAGAAACAATAAATGCTGGAGAGGGTGTGGAGAAAAGGGAACACTCTTGCATTGTTGGTGGGAATGTAAATTGATACAGCCACTATGGAGAACAGTATGGAGGTTCCTTAAAAACTACAAATAGAACTACCATACGACCCAGCAATCCCACTACTGGGCATATACCCTGAGAAAACCATAATTCAAAAAGAGTCATGTACCAATATGTTCATTGCAGCTCTATTTACAATAGCCAGGACATGGAAACAACCTAAATGTCCATCGACAGATGAATGGATAAAGAAGATGTGGCACATATATACAATGGAATATTACTCAGCCATAAAAAGAAATGAAATGGAGGTATTTGTAGTGAGGTGGATGGAGTTAGAGTCTGTCATACAGAGTGAAGTATGTGAGAAAGAGAAAAACAAATACAGTATGCTAACACATATATATGGAATCTAAGGGAAAATAAAGGTCATGAAGAACCTAGTGGCAAGACGGGAATAAAGACACAGACCTACTAGAGAATGGACTTGAGGATATGGGGAGGGGGAGGGGTAAGATGTGACAGGGTGAGAGAGTGGCATAGACATATATACACTACCAAATGTAAAATAGATAGCTAGTGGGAAGTAGCCGCATAGCACAGGGAGATCAGCTCGGTGCTTTGTGACCACCTAGAGGGGTGTGATAGGGAGGGTTGGGAGGGAGGGAGATGCAAGAGGGAAGAGATATGGGAACATATGTGTATGTATAACTGATTCACTTTGTTATAAAGCAGAAACTAACACAGCATTGTAAAGCAATTATACTCCAATAAAGATGTTTTTAAAAAAAAAAGTGGTGCATATACAGGTCAAAAAGTATTCTGCTATTATGAGAAAGTGTCCTTTACACCTGAAAAATAAACACAAAGATCATTCTCCTTTCCTGACTGAATAGTGAGGTGTGAGATGTGATGCTTGGAACCAAAGCAGCAATCTTGTCACTGTAAAAAATGACTGGCCTGAAAACAAAAGCAAAAAGCACACTGAGGGTGTCAAAGAGAAAATTTATAAATAATTTAGAACCATGAGTATGTTATTAAGCTGTTGAATTCACCAGTTCTGGAAACCACCCTACCTCCTACCATCACTCTGATGTTCTCTGGGAAATCGTTGTTTCCTATTGATGCCATAGCAAATTACCATAAACTTAGTGGCTTAAAACTACACATATTCATTATCCTACAGTTCTGGAGGTCATATGGCCAAAAATCAAGAGCCAGCAGAACTATGTTGTTTCTGGAGGCTCTAGGAAAGAATCCATTTCCTTGCCTTTTCCAGCTTCTGCTGCATTCCTTAGCTCATGGTCCTTAACTCTCCTGATGGCGAGTGGAGCAGCATCTGCAAATCTTTCCCTCGTCTCTTTGTCTCCTCCCATCATTACATTGCCTTCTCTGACTCTGACTTTCCTGCCTCCTTCCTTCCAAGACCCTTGTGATTTCATAGGACCTCTTCAGATAATCCGGTCTAATCTTCCCATCTCAAATCTTTAACTTAATCACATCTACAAAGTCCCTTTTGCCACGTAATGTAACATATTCTCAGGTTCGAGGATTAGGACATGGATATCTGGGGGAAGAGGGACATTATTCAGCCAACCACAGACCTCAAAGCAGGGGATATTTCTTCTGACTATATTATGACAGAGAGCAAGAAGGTTGACATTGCCTTGGGACTAAACTATAACGATGTGATCTTGTCTCTTCCATGTGAATGAAAATTGTTTCTGATCTTTTCCAACTGGGCTTTAAAACAATGTGTTTGCCAATGCTGAGGTCTTATTAATCTTGTTACCAAAGCAAACTTGGATCTGCTCACCCAACATGCAGCAAAGTCAATCTACTGACACTGGGTTGTGATGAAGGAAAGTACAGAGTTTATTGCAAGGCCAAGCAAGAAGAATGAGCAGCTCATGCTCAAAAGGCCCAAATTGCCCAATGACTTTCAAGGAAGAGTTTTTATACATTTACTTTTTTAAAAAAATCAATACAATTTTTTTGTATTGATTGGGGTATAGCTGATTTACAATGTTGTGTTAGTTTCAGGTGTACAGCAAAGTGAATCAGTTATACATATGCATATATACACTCTTTTTTAGATTCTTTTCCCATATAGGTCATTACAGAGTACTGAGTAGAGTTCCCTGTGCTATACAGTAGGTCCTTGTTGGTTATCTATTTTACATGTCAATCCCAATCTCCCAATTTATCCCTCTCCCCATTTCCCCCCTGTTAATCATAAGTTTGTTTTCTACATTTGTGACTCTATTTCTGTTTTGTAAATAAGTTCATTTGTACCATTTTTTTTTAGATTCCACATATAAGCGATATCATATGATGTTTGTCTTTCTCTGTCTGACTTACTTCACTCAGTATGACAATCTCTAGGTCCATCCATGTTGCTGCAAATGCATTATTTTGTTCTTTTCTATGACTAAGTAATATTTCATTGTATATATGTACCACATCTTCTAAGGCAAGGTGAGGGAGATGGTTGCAGGGTGCGTGATCAGCTCATGTACATCCTGATTGGTTGGGGGTGAGGTAACCAGGTGGTATTTCAGGAATCTCAGTTATAAATGTTCTGGCTCCAACTGGTCTGGAGTCTACACCCTGGTGGTCATCATGCATCATTCCACCTGGTGGGGTTTTAGCATCTGCAAAACAACTCAAGGATATGGCTCAGGATATTATCTATAGCCCTTGAGGAGGAACTAAAGGTCCTTGACTTTGTTTTATGGCTAAACTATTACTATTTTGTCTTACTTGACTGTTTTCTTTTGTTTCTGCATTTTCTCACTTCTCTGATTAAATTTGCTTTGGAACTCAGGGAAGGTCTAGGAGGCTAAAGCTTTTCTACAAACAAGAGGCAGGGGACGCAGGAAGTCTGTTCCCTGGGAGGGCCCCACAGGGTCCTGCTCAATTTCAATCTGTTCTATCATAGATACCTTATCTTGCTTGCTGTTGTCTACAGCCATCCTCCAGGATCCATCAACTTTCTTTGGGGCCTATATTGGTGGATTAAATGGAAATATGATGGACACCACCAACCCTGCATCCTTTGTATTTTTAAGGGTGACACTAATCTCTCCATGCCCCTTTGATGTGATATCGTTTTTTATGTTCTATCTTGTCCAGGGATTGAGAGGTATTTTCACAGGGTTCTACTTGAATTTCCCCTCTCTAGGCAGATCTTATTCCACAAGCCAAAGACCCAATGTGAGGGTACAGTGAAAGGAAGAAGAGAGGAATATATGGATGATTCTAGCCTTCTTTAACAGAGGAAAACAAAATATCAAACCTTCGTGAGAATGACCATTCACATAATATACAGAAATCTCTCAAGAGACAAAAATCTTAATAGGGCTATATTTTTGTAATCCTAGAAGACAGTTTATGTCTAAAAATTTGGAACATAAATAATTTTCAAAAGAAAAAAGTTGAGGCAAGTTTATCATAACAAAGAAAACAATAGCTATTTTGTTAAAAGTAAGTATGAGAAGAAAAATGGAAAAAATACAAGCCTGAGGGTATAAGAAGATGAAAAATTACATGACCTTCTCCTGTACTTTTATTTACCGTGTTTTTTATGTGTTCTCTGTTATTCTCCAGGTTAAATAAAGGATTGGAGATTTTATTGTCTAAGGTGTATCTTGAATCTCTCCTGTTTATGAATGACCACACTTATTATCTGTCTCCTACGTATACAATGAGAGTTATCTTAGAAAGTAAATAGAATGAGAAAAGAGATTCACTGAGCAATTTTCAACCCTATCTGGTCACAGAATCATGGGAAGAGCTTTTAGAAAATGTATTCCTGAGAGGATGCTGAAAACAAGGGAGTACCTGGAGGTACCCAAGTGATGACCTGAGTCCCACAGGTGTTCCTCTCTGTCCCCAGTTTGTAACAGCAGTCCTGCTCCCCCTGCAGATCAAGGTCAGTTACCCTGCTAAGATGGGGACTCTTCTCAGCTGCCGATCCCTGGACACAAGGAGCTCCAAATGCCGGGCAAGAGCAATGGCTTGTAGCCCAGTGGAACCCTCGCTAAGTCTCCTGGAAAGAGAGCA
This sequence comes from Balaenoptera ricei, assembly GCF_028023285.1. Lineage (NCBI taxonomy): Eukaryota > Metazoa > Chordata > Mammalia > Artiodactyla > Balaenopteridae > Balaenoptera > Balaenoptera ricei. The sequence goes on along the minus strand of NC_082645.1, from coordinate 108,293,057 downwards.
CCCACTTTGGAAATCAGTTCCTCTAGCCTTACAGAGTCCAGAGGTGCAGGGATGCAAATCACCCAGTCGTGCATCTCCCTGGCTCCCTGTCTGCCACGGTCCACCGCTCGTGCCACAGGGATGCGGTTCTCTGGAGACTCAGGTTCAGGGCGCAGCTCTTCCACGTGAGCCTCTCTTGCTGGGGGAGACAGAAGAGGGAGCTTAGTGGGATGAACTGCAGTCCCAGTCACCCTCTCCCTCCTCCACTCTCCATTCTAAATCCCTTGCTCTCAGATATTACCTGTGCCAGTCTTGGTGGCTTACCTGGTGGTGTGACTCAGCAGCTCAATCCTGATGGGTCTGCGGCCCTGGCAACCGTACCCTGCTCAGTCCATGATGCCCATACTCACTTATCCACAGTCACAGGAGAGGGAGGAACAAGCAGCACACCCACACCTGCCCCTTGATCACCCTTTCTGGAAGCCGTCTCCATCTCCTCCAGTCTCCTTCAGCACATGCTGTCTGTTTGGAACTTGTGTACTGCCTGGTGGCAGAAATCATTCTTACATCATTATTGTCACTTTGAAGCTTCTACCCCGACTAACACAGTGTTTTCACATATCTGATGTTCGGTAGAAGGTTCCTGATTGGCGAGTTCACAGTATGTAATCTAAGGATATTTTACAATCTGTGAGTCCTTCAAGTGACTTATTGACTGACAATATTTATAATAAGACAACAGGTATAGTTTTGCTTCTAGCATAAATAAAAACCGTTTGGCTATATTTAAATTGCAACTCACCTTTTCGAGAACATTCAAACCTGAGTGAGTTGTATGAGGGCATGTTTGAGGATATGCAAGAGTGTGTACAGGTGTGAGAGTGAACTGGACTATAAGAGAACGTTAGAGAAATGACTAAAAATCCACAGGAGTAGGCTGCAAGGCCATTGGCCCCAGGGTCAAGGTCAGATACTCTATAACATTTCACAACCCTTTCTAATACCCATCCCAATTGGGACATTGCTCATTTCCAGGTCTTCCTCTCAAAGATAATGGCTTTCTGGTCATTTTTCTATTCCTAGTATCTTAACTCAGGGCATTTGCTCAGTTATGCACTAAATAAATGAGTGAATTAATAATTGAAACGGTGGCAGGGAAGCAGAGAAATCACTTGGTTTGGAACAGGAAACCATATCAGAACCCTGAGAAGGCAGCATGCTATAGTGAATATAGACTTGGAACTGGACAGATCTAGCTCTTCACGTAATCTCAGATTTGAGGAAAGTCTTTTCTCTGAGGATCAGTCTTCTCATCTGTCAAATAAACACTGAGGGAGGGGGGAGACTGTTTTGACGAATAAAATCGATAAATAAAGAACCTAGAGCACAACCCAGATTAAAGCCAAATTCCCACCAATGTTAGTCAACGTTATTCTTTAGGCAATTTGTGCGTTTTTAAGCCCAAGACCATTGTCAGAAACGTGTGAGCGGTTTATTTGGAACACACACACAAAGAAAGAAAATCCAGATCTCTTCTCTACATAATATTTATTTATATTCTGGGTTAAAGGTGGGAGGAGTTAGAGCTCATAAAGGTCTTCTAAGGCCAGTGTGACTGGTCTCCTTGTAAGTGCTGTTAAGATTATTCCAAAAGGAAACTGTCAGCTCCTCTATAGGCTTGGATTTTCTGGCTTCGAGAAAATGTCAAAAGGGGAACAACCTCAAAATGTATGTTCTCCTTTCAAATATTCAAACAGTTTTTGTATACAATGTTATCATTTGTTTCATCAACATAGCAGCTTTAGTCATAAAAACTCATGATTTGCAGATTCAATTTAAAAAGCAAGATTTTTAACCACAAGTACCCCGCTCCAGGAAAACGATTAGAAGGAAAAGCTAGTCTATCAGAACAGGGTATTAGGCTCTACCCCAGCGGTAGATTTGGAGATTATCGGGTAGCTACCGCCGCAAGGAAGGCAGCCTCCTTCCCCTCTAGCCATCCCGCATCAAAAGGCCCTACCACTAGAAGGGGTCCAGAGAATTCTATGCCAATACTAGAAAAACTCCCCATACTCCTTAACCCAATAATTACAGGTCTGGGAATTTATCACAAGGAAGCAATCAGAGCTTTACAAAAAATATTCAAAGATACTCATTGCGATGTTATTTTACAAGAGCAAAAAACAGCTTCCCTTTCCAAAAATTGGGTATTGCTTTAGTAAATTTGGGTCATGATGGATTTTAAAGTTTTGGGAGAATATTTTATGACGTTGGAATATGCACATGATATATTAAACTTAAATGGTACAAAAATAAAGCATATAATACCATCTTGTTACAAAAAGCACAACGAATGCCTGTGAGTACATACACACAGAGAGTAAAACATGCCCAAACCCCAAAGTGCTCATCTCTGAAGGGCAGAATTATGAGTAAATTATTTTCTTCTTCACCCTTTTATTTTCCCAATTTTCTATCGTGAACTTTTATGATCAGGGGAACCGTTATTGATTACACAGAAAAATAACTCAGAGTTTATGTCATGCTGACAGGGTGAGCTGGTAACTTCACCTTCATGCATGAATAATGGCAGAGTTCAAACATTCCAGAACCTCACATTTCTGGCATGGTTGCTTCTCTCCAGACTGTGACATCACACTTCTCTCAGTATAAAAAAAATCGTATATAATTGTATCATATATACATATACACACATACAATAAAAATTAAAATATTGGCTATTTATAAACATCTGAATAACTGAGATATTGAAAATTACTTCACATTGTACAATCTAAAGTTTTGCTCAAATCAAATGTCTGTCTTCTGTAGATCAGGAACAACCTTTTCTTTTTTTAAGTTGAAGTATAGTTGATTCACAATGCTGTGTTAGTTTCAGGAATAGAAACAACTTTTTAGATGCTCACACCAGTCTGCTTCACTCTGAGCAGGTGAAAAAAGAATTCATATCCATGTTCATGAAATCGGTAAACTGGGCTTCCCCCAAATGTTACTTTAGCTAAGCTGTATCAAATAATGCCTCAAAAATTCAGAGCATTCCTTCACACTGAGACAAAGTGATCTGGCAATCTTCTAGTCAAGAGATTTCTCTGTAGTATGATGCTATCAGTCACTTAAAACCAGGACTTGCAAAGATAGAGTGCTAAACTATCTGAGAAACACTTTATCACCCAAGTCTACGTGATGCTGATAATACAGAATTTATTCTTACTATATTGATTTTTTTAACATGAATTTCATATATTGCTATTATGATCATCTCTCCTCAGCTTGATTCATATTTATCAAATAGAAGGCAGCTAAGTGAATGGAATTCCAGATCTTGGCAACCTCTTCACCTAACTGGGCCTCAAATTTCTCATCTGTAAAAGAGGGAGTTGTATTGATAGATTTGAGGGTCTTGACACCACTGACATTCTATAACCTATGTGGCCATTGCCACAAGCTTATTTTAAGTAGGAAAACAGATATGAGCAAATATGAAGCCATATGCCCAGAACCTAAAAGAGATCAGAATGAGCTTGTATGAAATTTGGCTACAAACTGAAAGAAATCCCTTCAGTAGGTCAATGAGAACTCTAGGTTTCCTCTTGTTTCTATGTTTGTTTGGTATGTTTCATCACTGGGAATTTCTAGGGCATATCCGTGGAATTGAGGGTCTATGTTCTATACACAGTGGATTCTCATTATTCACTATAAAGTCACCATGAATATGGAATTAGCAAATACTAAACAATTGCCCCCAGGGGAAATACAGGGTTAGCTTCCTGCGAGCCTATGATCACAAAATTTACAGCAACCAATTCATACATAAGCTTGTTTTATGTGTATTTCTGTTTGACACCTTATTTAATATATATTGGGATTCAATAACAAACTCACAGCCAACAACACTATGACTCATAGCCAAAGGAAGCTTATCTAACACTTGGTTTAAGACACATCGATGGCAGTTTTCTTGCATTGAGTAGCACTAGATAGTACTTCAGCACTACTTGCTTGGGGACCATTTTAAACATCAAAATCACCAACAAAAAGCACAAAAATGTGAAAATCATGGCCCTAAGAGACAGTAGAAAGGACACTTGTTTACAGCCCAAGAGCAGAAGGCAGGGCATCAGCTGGTTCAATGTCAGCTGGTAGCTTGCATCTCCACGGACTCAAAATTTTTTGTTGCTCTGCACATATCCGCAAATGTGCATGAAAGCGCAGTGAGTATTGATCTGGGGTCATAGATAAACTGTAGCGAGAGGTGAACTCACAAACACAGAATCTGTGAATAATGAGGATCGACTGTATTTGTCATCTCATCACCAATTAAAACAAAAGATGAGGATGATGGAAGTCTCGGGGAAGAGCATTTGTGAACTTAAAGATTTTTGAAAGTCAATGCATGATGATCATCAGGTACACGTCTCCTCGGTGTCTCCAGAAGCTGGTGCTTATAATTTCTGTTAGGACCCCTGCATCTCCTAACTTGGGCGTCACCAGATCGTTTTATTCTATGTCGTGTAACAGAGTGGCAGTCTCCCGCCCCCAGTGTTTTCCATCTTTTTTCTCCTCTTGCTTTGGTCTTTTTAACATCTGCAATCCAATCTTTTTCCAAATAGTGATTAACACATTATTACTGCTACATTAGGTTTCATAACATCAACTTTGAATTCTGACAAGCACCCTGAACAGAGTTAAGTATTTGAAATGGCAGGTGAAAGTCTAAAGCACAGAGTTCCAGCCATGGTCTCACCCAGCTCTTTGTTCTTCTCCAAGCAACCTGGTAACAAGCCCTGTGCAGTACAGTGCCACAAAACACACCCTTTTCATAAATAACCACGACAAAAGGCAGCCCACTACAGAATGTTTTCATGTCCCTCCTGAGAGAGGTTATGCAGCTGGTTCAGATCTTTGCCAAATTATTCTGCAATAGGCCAACCACTTGGAAGAACTGTTGGCAGTTTTTATTAGAGTTCAATATACACCTATCTAAGGCCCGGCAGTTCTGCTCCAAATACATCTCCAAGAGAAATAAGTACATATATCCATTAAAAGCCTTGTACAAGAATGTTCAGAGAGCATTATTATTAATAGATAAAAACTTGAAACAAAGAAAAAGTAAAGAATAAATTGTGACATATCCATACAATGGAATACTACATAACAATAAAAACAAATGGTATCAATAGTGGAACCTCACAAATACTATGTTAAAAGAAAGAAGCCAGACATAAAAGAGCATATGATGGTTCCATTAATAAGAAGCTAAGAAACAAGCAAATCTAATCTATGAAGTTGGAAGTCAAGAAGAGTGGCTACCTCTGATGGGTGATTTTGACTGGGAAAGGGCCTGAGGGAACTTTGTAGCATGGTAAAAATGTTCTATATCTTGTTCTAGGTAGTGGTTACACAGATTTATACATATATAAAAATTCATCTAGCTGTGGTACTAGTCTCCTATTGCTACCATAACAAATTATCACAAACGCAGTGACTTAACACAACACAACTTTATCCTCTTACCGTTTTATAGGCCGGTAGTCCAACAAAGGTCTCACGAGGCCAAAATCAAAGTATTGGCAAGGTTGTGTTCCTTTCCTAAGGCTTTGGGGGAAACCATGTTTTTTGCCTATTCCTGCTTCTAGGTGCCACCCCTATCCCTAGGTTCATGGTCCCCTCCCTCCCTCCATCTTCAAGGCCAGCAATGGGGGGTGGGTGGAATCTTTCTTGCATCTCATCACTCTGACCTCCAGTTCTGCCCCCCTCTCCCACTTTTAAGAATTCTTGTGATTTCACTGTGCCCACATGGATAATCCAGAGTAATCTTTCCATCTCAAGGACCTGAATTTAAGGACCTCTGCAAGGTCCCTTTTGTCATGTATGGTAACATATTCAGTTTTCAGGGATGAGAATGTGGACATCTCTGGCAGTCCATTATTCTGCCTACCACAGTACTTAAGATGTGTGCATATAGTTGTGTATAAATTATACCTCAATTTAAAAATAGTTTTTCCAGGAATAAAAAAAAAAAGTTGGGCAGAAATCTTGATAAAAACCTGAGAATGGGGGGCTTTCCTGGTGGCGAAGTGGTTAAGAATCCACCTGCCAAAGCAGGAGACACGGGTTCGAGCCCTGGTCCAGGAAGATCCCACATGCCGCGGAGCAACTAGGCCCGTGTGCCACAACTACTGAGCCTGCGCTCTAGAGCCCATGAGCCACAACTACTGAGCCCGTGTGCCACAAGTACTGAAGCCCGCGCACCTAGAGCCCGTGCTCCCAACAAGAGAAGCCACCGCAATGAGAAGCCTGTGCACCGCAACAAAGAGTAGCCCCCGCTCGCTGCAACCAGAGAAAATCCCACGTGCAGCAACGAAGACACAACACAGCCAAAACTAAAATAAAATAAAATTTAAAAATAAAAAAAAAAAAGATCCCTGAGAATGTCAGGCTTATGAAGCACTTCATCAAGATTTACAACAGAAGCCAACAGAATCCAAACTACTAAAAGTTGATTCATAGCTCACTAGGTAGTCTAACATAAATAATCAGTCCAATGTAGGAATAAATCAAATACGAAGCTTGTGTTTATACTTAGCTGAAGGACGTATGCAAAATCTACATAAGGTATAATGCAGTATGCAAAAACGTTAGGCAGCCTAAGAACAAATTCATCTGTGTTTATCTCATGCCCCTTATGCTACGTCACCCAAGAGACAATTAACTGGTATTTGATGATATGGATCATTCAGTTTGCAGTTACCTTTGACTTTTAACTGGATAAACAAGCCAAGAGATAAATCATGATCCCAATCTTAAAGGTTTTAATTTTGAACTTCCTCCTTAACTATGCAGTTGATTGAAAAGCTTGTGAAACAAATGTTTTTTAAAGGCACAAATATTAGATGGAAGTAAAACAATGAAAATAGATGTAAAAGAGTGGCATCATCCTTATTTTAAAGGTATTTTAGTTACTGCTTTGTTCACATTCAAAGATATTCATGACAGATACTTGCTACTTAAATTAAAAGTATTTGCCTAATAAGAAAATAAATACTCCACCGTATCGTCTCAGTTGCATTTGCACTATTCTGGCAATATGTACTGTCATATTCACTTGAGGAAAAAGAACTCAGTGGATTAAGCTAAGAAAAGAACAAAAAATGAAAAGCCATACCTTTGGCCCTATGCCAGCTTAATCCTGCTTTCCTGTGCACCTGCTGCCCTGCTAGAGATCTGGGTCATCTTGATTTAAGCATGTCCCCTAAGAGTGGATCTTACGTCAGATATCTTCCACTAGGAAGCAGTATTGCTTCCCCACTGGTTATAAACGATACTGAACCTGAACATGGGATTTTCCAGGTAAGGAGACTATCCATGTATACCATTTGCCAGGTGTCTGATCAGGGGAAATCCTCTTGGTCTCAGAAGTTCGAGGAGAAAGGGACTTTTATGGGCATGAAATTTAGCCCCCAAGGTAAAAATTCAGGCACCAACATTGGTAGGCAATTACTCGGATAGGACAAGTCACTCTTCCAGAGTCACGCTGCCACTAAGTGAGATAGAGTTTGAACCCAGGCGGTCTGACTCCCGTGGGATTAATTGCTGTTTGTACCATTTGTCACATGATTCTATGGCCTCCCCAGCCTCAGAAATCACGGTCATCATGGTCACGTGTGCACCCACCTTAAAACGAGTCTGCGTCCACTCTCCACGCATTAGGCTAGAGGTGGGGAGAAACACGGTGTTCCCTGGGCTTGATGATATCCTGATATGCCACAGAGGGTCCAGTCACAGACTGACTCCAGCTTGAAGGGTCCCAAAGAGTTGCATACATCCCCAGAATTTCCAGGACACACTTAGGTAAGTGTGGTAGCTCCAGAAGTATCCCAGATCCACTGGGATAATTCAGGAAATAGAAACAAAATTCCACTAAAAACACGCCTAATTTCCCCAGTGTGAGCCCACCCAGAATGTTAAGCATATGGGTAGAACAACACCTCTTGTACTAGACAGACTTCGAGTCGAGAAGGTTCACATCCTGCAGGTTCTCTCATTTTCCAAGCTTAGGGGCCATGGGCAGAGAGTTAAACGTCCAAGAATGCTCAAGCCTGCCCACAGAAACATGGTTTCCAAAAGACCAAAGATATGGGATAACTTATATCACCAGCGATTGCCTCTACGGGAGCCTGCCATTCAGGGACACGTTGTTATCACTCAGCCCTTCGTTTATTCAGGGAATCTTAATTTAGCACCCACTATGGGTGAAGCACTGCACCAGCGCTGGGATTACTGCTGTGAACTACACAGACCAGCTCCTGATGAGCTGGAGTTTACATTACAGTTGGGGAAGTAGACAAAGAGATTTATCAACAAAGCAACCAGTTAAATAAATAAATAAATAAATAGGAGAAGTGGGTGGAGCTCAAAAGGTAAAAAAAAATTTTTATATGTATAACTGAATCACTTTGCTGTACACCTGAAACTAAGACAACATTGTAAATCAACTATACTCCCATATAAAATTAAAAATTTAATTTAATTTAAAAAATTAAAAAATAAAAATTTAATTAAATATTTAATTAATTATTGTAGCAATAGGTGTTGAGATGAAAATCCTTTGAGTGCTAAATAGAAACTAATTAGATACAGCTCTTAGGAACTGAGGCTGAAGGATGAGATGAAGCCAGCTTTTGAAGAAATGGGAGAAGAGCATCCAGGGAGAGGAAAGAATAATTTATGTTCCTGCTGCTTCCCACCCCCAAACCCACAGAAAACATGGTCCACTATGAGTGCCCCTTGGTCTTTCATGAAGGGAGAATAAACAGTTTGCAAAATGACCCTTGAATATGATTCTAGCTCCCCTTTTTAAGACCTCAGACCACAACCTTCTCTTACACACCTTGACCTCATGAAGAGAACAGTCCAATACAGTGTGAAGACCTGAATGTCCACAAAACCCAGGCTCTGGCCCTAGCTTGCCCCTTCCAGGGTGTGGGCCAGTTAGCTGTGCCTCCATCCCCGTAACTAGTCTGGGCTTCTATAAACTGCAGGCCCTGGATGTAAAGTCCCTTTCATCACTCACGCAACCTGTGATTAACTGACAGTTGCAAGCTTGTACTAGCCCTTAATCCTTTTTTTTACTGCATCACATAAACCATACTATATGATATAGTTTCTAGTCCAGATTATTGGCTTTTAAGAGCTTACCCTTGTGGTTTTTCAAAATGGATAAAATGGGGGACCACTTCAAATGGTCCCTCGCCCCAAACATCCCAACTCAACAAATGATTTCTCCATAAATGTCCCACCTCGCATTTGCCCATTATGATTTGCCCTTAACAGTGAGTTGACCTCCCATTTTCCCACATTATTAATTCCATTTTGCATTTTCTTCCCCAATTTTATTCACACATGCATGAGATGTCTCCTTTGAATTTCCTTGTTACATAATTTTCCTTTCTCTCCAGACAGACTGCACCACCTGTCACTGGTAGACTCCAGGGAAGTTTATCCCAAACCAGGTCCTACAGTACACTGCACGGACAGAGGGCTTTCTCCTTGGCATTTAGAGGCAATTTCCACTAATGTGTTCCAATTCCCAGTGGATGACCACAGTGTTCAAAAATGGCATATTTTTGTCCTTAAAAAGGTAAATCTTATAATTCCATTTATATTAACTCAAAAATAAGCATAATTTAGCTATAGTGTTAGAAGTCAGGAGAGTGATTCCTTTGGGGAGGAGGGTAGTGATTGGGAAGGAGCATGAGATGGGCTTCTGGGGGCCAATACTATTCCCCTGCTTGACCGGAGTGGTGTTCACGGGCATGTCCACTTTGATAACTCACCCAGCTACACACTTATGATTTTTATACTTTCTTGTATGTATGTTATATTTAAAGTTCACTAATAAAAAAGCCAAAACTTCTCCCCATACTTTACGTAGTATCAGAACCTACATTGGTAATTTATCAGTTATGGGTAGCAGACTTGGAGCTAGACTCCCTGGATTTTAATTTGGGTTCCCCTATTTTATTGCTACATTCTTTCCTTGTCTGTAAAATGGTAATGATAGTAGTACCTACCTCAGAGGACTGTTCTGACCTTTGGAAGAATTATCATCTATAGAGCCCTTAAACAGTGACAGCGCCATTAAGGGCAGTATTTAAATACCATTTCTCATGTCTACAAAAGATGACTGGAGGCCTTACTAGACTTTAAGAGTGAAACCTTAGGCGTATGGTCTAAGCCTGAGATGTCCTGGAGGGCCCAGACCCAGCCTACCTGGTCCCATGATCCTCAAGCCAGGTCAATGTCACCTCAGTAAATGTCAGCGTAACTCACCCAGTTGTTAAAGCCCAAAACCTAAGGGTTATTTTGGATGCATTTCTTTCCCACTTTTACCCATTCAGCTCTTGGCCAGATGCTGTCAGTCGTTATGTCAGCTTCCCTTACCCGGACTCCTTCCCACCTGGTCTGCCTGCTCCATACTTGCCTCCTCCTATTCCTTTGTATGTAGCCACAAAAAATAACCTTCTAAAATATAAAGCAAATGATATTATTCGCTTTCTAAAAGCCCTTGAATGGCTTCCCATTATACTTTGGCGATGGGGAGATTCCCCACATCCCTTGCTGTTGCCTACAAAGTCCCATGTGGGATATAACCTCTGCCTGTTCTCAACTTCATGGAGTACCCTATTTTACAGACAAGCAAACCCAGGCACAAAGAGGTTAAGAAACTCACCACCAGGGTTGCACGGCTAGTGAGCGACAGAGGCAGGATGTGAGCTCTGACTCTAAAGGCAGCACACTTCATCACCACGCTAACAATCCCACGTTTTTTCCTGCCCCATGGTCTTCGCTCAGGCTTTTTCCTCGGCTGAGAGCTCTTCTCCTCCACTCTTTGTGTATCGGATTTATTCCTACTCTTTAGATCTCAGTTCAAGTGTCATTCTGTTAGGCAAGTTTGCCCTGACCACGCTCTGTAAAGTAGGCACCTCCCTGCATTATTCTCAGCCTTTGCTTTGTTCACTTTGTAACATTTATGTTAATGCATACTAATTTGTTCCATTCACTTGTTTTCCTCTGCCTTTGCCCTTAGTACAACAAGCCCCTTGAGGGTAGGCACTGTGTCCATCTTATTTTCCACCATTTCTCCGGTTTCTGGGACAGAGAAACACTAGATGGATGAGGGATATATGATTTCCACACTAGATGATAGCTATCATCTAACGAGAGGGAGGATTATCCCAGTACTTAGCCTACTGCTTTTTTTGTATTTTTTCAGGTATTAAATATAGAAAAAGTTCTATTACATTGTGAATGAAATGTTTTCTTCCTTATTTTACATCAATTTTACCTTTTCAAACATGCTTTCATTCAAAACACTCAACAAAACAAAGCTCCATGTACTCATGAAACTTACATTCTAATAAAGAAGGTCAGACAATGGACATCAGACAAAATAAAGGAGTAAAGTATAGGGCACATTCAATGGTGATAGGTTCTATGGAAAAAGAAGAAACAGAGTATGTGCAGTAGACTGCTACACTGGTGGCCCCCAAGGATCTTTACCCACTGGTATTCACGTGCTTGTGTAGTAAGTCATTTCCACATCACCTCAAGCCTTAGCCATATGACTTGCTTTGATCAGTGGGAAATTAGCAAGGATGATGCAAGGAGAGATTCAATAAATGCTTGCATATTGGGGGTTGACCTCTTAGAATGCTTTTTTCTTGGAAGCCAGCCATTACGGTGCAAAGAACCTTGGGCTAGACTCCTGAATCAGAGATGCCACATTGGTGGGGGTCCTGGAGAAGAAGAGGCCATCTTGGACATTGAAGCCCCAGCCAAGATCCCAGTTGAATTTAGTTGCAGTCAGACCACAGAAGTGGACCAAAATCTCAAACTCTGGTGGCAGAAATCCTACTGCCCAAGCAAGCTAGCTAACCTCTCAGGGTTCCTGTTTTCTCATCCACAAAAATTGGCTTCCAAGAGAGGTGATCTCTAGCCTCTCTCTCAATTCCAACTTTCTAACATTTCAGATGTTTAAAAATTAAGTGAAACATAAAGAATATATTGGTTTCATCATGGGAAAGTGGAGTGATAAGATGAAATAACCCAAATTACCTCCAGTGAGATACTGTGATATCGATGGTATTTCTGTTTTTCTTTTGAAAGACAAGACGAGGTTTAGGGCCTCAATAAATAAAACATGGTCCTTTTGTCCTGTTCTTTCTTCTTTTCTGCCTGCTTGTAATTTCCACAGAAATTTTAGTGTTGAAAATGTAAACCCAAGATCAGTGCTCTAATGCCTGTGAGAGAGAAAAATGTGAGTAGAAAAGTGAAATTTCCCACATTTAAAACAAATTTTTACAGGCAGGTTTGAAAAATGCATTGATGTCTACACTGGGTCAGTGTCTCTCCCCTGGGCTGTATAGCATACATTCTCTTAATAGCATGAGTCTTCTTTACCATTTGGTCGTTTGAAATGAAATCATTCAGGGACAAAGGTATTTGAAAATTTTACAGTCAGTCTTTCCTCCATTAGCTTCCAGGAAGGGGGCTAGATCTCACCAGCATCAGCATAGAGTGATAAGGGAAAAACTTAACAGAACTGGATGAGGGAGAAATCGTTGTCCATAAAGAGAACAATTCACCATAAATCAGTTCAACCAGGGCCATTGCAATTCTTGTCCAGACTCCTGTTGAAACTGAAATCCAAAGAGAATCTAATGGTAAGACATACAGTGACAGTGGGACTTGAGAAGAGTCTCTGGGATAAACCATTCAGGGAAGACTGGGGTGATGCTCCTGGGAAAAGCGGGTGAGAAATGAAAAGAAAATCAGAACTCTGTGAAAGGTGAAGAAATGTCAGTTTCCCAAGGTATCTAACAGAGAAGAAAAAGCAAATATTTTTGCCTGCTCCTAGATATGTTTGGGTAGAAAGGTGATAGGAGCAGCAAAGATTATGTCTCAGTCACCTACTGCTGCATAACAAACCATCCCAAAACTGTGTGGCTTAAAATAGTAATAATGTATTATTTTTCACAGTGCATCTCACAGTATTTTCATGCTGAAGGTTCTTCTGATGTTTTGCCTCTTTCATGCTCTGCACTCAGCTGAAAGGCTGGCTGGGTTAGAAGGTTCAAGATGACTCATTCAGATGTCTGGCAGTTAGTGTGGCTGTCTGCTAGGGTGTGTTACTTCTCCTCCCTGTGGTCCCTCATCCTCCAACCAAATAGAACTGCTTCCCTAACTGGTGCTCTCGGGGCCATATTCTGAGAGAACAAGGAGGCAGCTGCAAGGTCCCTTGAGATTTAGGCCTCAGAACTCTCACAGTGTTGCTTCTGCCATGTTCTATTGGTCAAAGCAAGTCACAAAGCCAGCCCAGGATGAAGGGGAGGGGAAATCCACTTCACCTCTTGATGAGAGAAGCTGCAGAATCTTGAGGCAAGATTTTTCAATTTACCACAGAATCTATCATTTCAGCCCTCTGCTTTGTCACAAGCAAAAATTATCCTTACACTCTACTAGGTTGCTGAATGAGAGCTACCTGATGGAATTCTCAATGATTCCAAGTTTGAGTAGAGGCAGCCTGCAATGGTTGGATGATCAGTGAAAAATAATGAGCTCATGGTAGGGTTGGGGCTGAAATTTATTATGAACATCACAGGAACTTGCAATAATTTCTTGGAAATTAAGTATAAATCTTAGAAAATTGCTTCATCTAAAATGGGAACACTCATCACTGATGAACAAAAATCCTTTCAAGAACTTTCTGATAAAATTAGCTATTACCATTAATGCTTTTTATAATTATCTCTTTTTACATTATTGGCTGTGATGAGTCTCTCTTACTTTAATAAGCGAATTCTTCATTACTTAAGAGAAAAAACACAGACTCTGGATAATAATACCATGTTTATTTTTGTGAGTAAGCCTAAATCCCTCCCTTTAGAAAATGGATACACACAGCTGTCTGCTGTGAAGTTCCTTTCAAAGGAATAATGCTGTTTCGTGGGGCTTTGCCAGGTTATACTTGTTTTGCCTTCAAGCAAGATAAGCTCTACATATGCTCACAAAATTCAGTACACCCAGTTGTTTATAAGGTGCCCTCTTGGAACAATCCTGTGCAATGCCTCTAATCCCAAATCAGAACAGACAATATAACATCTCTGATTATTGATTTCTTAAATATAGTAAAAACAGGAAAATACTAATAATTCCCAATAAGTTACTTGATTCAAACCTCTTGAGAAACCAACGAGATGACTTTGTTGAATGAATCCAACCTTATAGATCATGGGATTAACCCTAAATATACAAAGAAGCAGAGAGATTTGAGAAAAGTATCTCTAATCCAGGGCTTTTATCTAAGAGGAGTCTTATTTTAAATCAGTACTTCTCAAATTTTAGCCTGCATAAGAATAACCTGGGAACCTTGTTAAAACAGATTCCCAGGCACCACCCTAGAGATTCTAATTCGGTAGGTCTTGGTGGAGCCTGAAGATTTGCATTTCTAACCATCTTTCAGACGATGCTGATGATTCTGGTCCATGGACCACACCTTGAATAAGACTGTCCTAATCTACATCAGGTGTGAAAAGAGTCACAAAAGACAGTACATTTATTTTTCACCTTTGCTCAAAGTTGCTACTCAAGCACTATGCAACATATCCAATACAATAACCTGTGAATCCTTTTTACTTGGTATGAAGGAAGTTCACTAGTTATTGCTAAAAGTAGATTCTTTTGAGATTTGGATTTTGTTATTTTTGTTGTTGTTGTTACAGGTAAACCTTTCACACAGTTCTAGAATGGCCTTTGGTGTTAAAAAACCCAAATTACCTAAAGAATAATGACAATGTATCAAATTGCCATTGAGGTAGATTGTTTAAAGGTCAGAAATTCTTCCCATCTTGCATTGCGTCCTTTGCAGTGTGACTTTGCTGATTCTCCCATCCAAAACTGCAATCTAGTTTTCAACCTCCTGAACTTGAACTGGCCTCGTGACTTGCTTTAACCAATAGAATGTGCTGAAAGACATTGCACAAACCCCTAAAACTCAAAAAGCCTTGCAGTTTCTGCATTTGCCTTTTTGGAAAACTGTCTTGAAATTGCCAAATGAGGAAGCTGGCCTAGTGGAGGATGAGAGCCCATGGAGGAGAACCGAGGTACCCCAGTCAACAGCCAGCACCTGCCAGCTGTGTAAAAGAGGTCATCCTGGACTTTGAGCCCCATAGACCTCCAGCTGAATGCGCTTGCATGAATGAGCCCACATCAGACCAGTGGAGGACCTGCCCAGTCAACCCTTAGAAACATGAGAAATAACAAACCATTGTTTTAAGTCACTAAATTTTGGGATATTTTGTTAAGCTGTAAGTAACTGGTACAGCTATCCTGCATATTTCAGTGAATCTGGGTAAGAAAAGATCCTGAGACTCTATAACTAGAACAAGAATAATAATGTAACTGCACCTCACAGCCAGCAATGCCTGCAGTGATAAGGCAGACTCTCACAGATACAGAGAACAGACTAGTGGTTACCAGTGGGAAGCGGGGAGGAACAACATGCGGGGCGGGGCGGGGGGGAGTGGGAGGTACAAACTACTGGGTGTAAGGTAGGCTCATGGACACATTATACAACACGGGGAATAGAGCCAACATTTTGTAATAACTGTAAATGGCAAGTAACCTTTAAAAATTGTATAAAAATTAAAAAAAAAAAACTTTTAAAGGCAGAGTCCACATCAAGGAGTAGTGATGCAATGCATTGGTCATACTCATTCTTCTCTGCCCAAAGAGAAGGTGCACTTATCCCCCAAAAAAAAAAAAAAAGTCATCATTAATTATTCTGTGTCTGAGGGAGTAAAAAACAAAAATATAGTAAAGAAAAAGACCCTCTGCTTTTCCAGTTTCACCTTAAGCTTAGAAGGTATGAGCAAAGCTTGCTTAGAAGCGCAGTACCTGACCGTGCGCAACAGAGAAGGGGAATTCCCCACCACACCGTTAGGCAGAACACTGGTTGTGGTAGAAAAGAAGCACATCTTTCCAGAGTATAACCACTCATAACATAGTGCTTACTTTTTCAAGGGAAATGGGTAGGATTTGCCTTGAAGTAATATCTTTCTCCCTAGTCCCTCAATCAAAAGCCCTGAATACCTTACAATACTACCTTGCCTTTCTACAACCCTTTATAATTTTTTAACTTTCATTTTCAAGGGATTTACTTTGAACCTGGCAAGTAAGACAGGAAATATCGTATAGTCCTTACTTTAAAAAAAAAAAAAGTTGAATCTTAAGTCCAGATTCAAATTTTCCCAACATCTATTTGATAAACAAATGAATATCCTTTAGTTATTTAGTACTTGAATCACTCCAAGTCCAATAGATCATAGTGAGGAGGTTGAGGGCCTCTGATTTCAGAAGGAAAATAAGTATTAAGTCATTTATAGCTCAGTTTCTTGTCCCATGTCCCCAGTTTCATATTCAGTGGGTCTGAGGTAAGACCCTGAATCTGCACTTTTAACAAGTATCCCAAGTGATTCTTATGCAAGTGGTCCTCGGGTCAGTTTTTGGAAAACACTGCAGGAGTTTGAAAACACAGTGTTGGAGTGACCCGAATCCAGCTCCAGCCCTACCCGTCACTGGCTGTTTGACTTTGGGCAAGATTTTCTCTCTGATAGCTTATCTCAGAATCTTCATCTATAAAATGGGGACCGTAATAGTACTGTATCAGTTTGCTAGGACTGCTATAACAACATACCACAAACTAGATGGCTTAACAACAGAAATTTATTGTCTCACAATTCAGGCTACAAATCTGAAATCCAGGTGTTGGCAGGGTTGGTTCCTTCTGCGGGTTCTGAGGGAGAATCAGTTCCAGGCCCCTCTCCTAGTTTCCGCTGGTTTGTTGATAATCTTTGGCATTCCTTGGCTTAGAGATCTCTGCCTTCATCTTCACACGGTGTTCTCCCTATGTGCATGTCTGTGCCCAAATTCCCCCTTTCATAAGGATACCAGTCATATTGGATTAAGGGCCTTTCCTAATCCAATGTGACCTCATATTGACTAATTACATCTGCAAAGACCCTATTTCCAGATAAGGTCACATTCTGAGGTCCTGCAGGTTAGGACTTCAACATTTGAATTTTTGAGTGACATGATTCAACCCATAAAGTATCCACCTCTCAAAGTTGCACTGAGATAAATGTGCACAGCACATTTAGCACAGCGTCTAGCATTTATAAGCCTCAATAAATGAGAGCTGTTAACTATTATTATACTCCATTGTCTTCCACAACACTGAGAGTGTGTGTATCCTTTCTACCTTTACTACAGATTGAGACATATAAATATAATGTAAACAAGAGCATTGACTCTTTCAAAATGCTTTTTATATACTAGAAGAATAAATGATCTTGTATGTTTTCTAGATTCTAGAAAATATACAAAAGTATAACAATTATGCAAACCCTATTAATACACTCAGGATCTGAAAGCTTCTGGGAAATGGGGAACATGCCTTAGTGCTTTCTTCTGCTTTAAAGAAAAGCTTATTTTTTTTAATGCTGCTTTTAATTATATTACTTAGGCCCCAGGATACTGAGTCTTTTCTAATCTTTTTCCTTTTGTATAAGGGTTTTCCAGTCGTTTAGAGGTTTTATTTTCTTATTTATACCTCGACTAATAGAATTGTTGAATCCCTTGGAAATTAAAGTAATCTAAAGAGTTTATTGTTTAACCTGATAATTAAATCCCCCATGTTCTCTGGTAATGTGGTGCTACTTACAAAGAGAAGACCTACCATTAAAATATAAGTAGACTTGGGTAAGAGTAATTCTCCGAGTAACTGTGTCTACTCTCATTATCTCCCAGGAAATTATCCGCTTTGTAGATAATCTGCTGAAAAGTTAAACTCTTATCAAAGAGAGTAGGTGAGAGTTAAGGTACTGGCTGTGCCATTAACCCTTTAGTGACTTTTTTGTGCAAGTTCTCAAAATATGTCATTTCTTGGCTGAGATGGCTGGGACAGGTAACTATGTAATACACCAACGTTTCCATGAAGTTATAAAAATTCCCAGCTAAGGTGATCAGCATATGGTCAAAGTCCAACCCTTTTTGCAAGCCTCAAAGAAATAGTCACCAAACTCCTTCAAAAGTATTTTGGAGTCAATATCTAGTAAGATAAAGAAAATTGGGTATGATTTGCTCTTTATCATGTCTCCTTACATAGTCCCTCAGTCATAGACCTGATAATAACTTATAATCTTACCTCACCTTTGTAAGATCATTTATAGTTTTTAAAGTGCATTCAAGGGATTGAATTTGATCCTGTGATGTAAGGTAAGGCATATTTCTTTGATGTCTTTTTTAAAAAACAGACTCTAAAGCCCATCATATCCTGCAGTCTTGTAGGAGACATCTATTTGTTTTAGCCAGGCCAACATCCAGCGCCCCCCTGTAAGTCAGCCCCTGGCCTTCTTTCAGGGAACTATCCCTTTCCCAGCTCCTCTGCTGTGTGATTGGGTGAGCTGACCTCATTCCCTACCAACCTCCAGGCTCTAGAAATGAGCATGTGATTCAAATTAACCAATTGGAGCATTCCATTTTCCAGGCCACAATTATTGACTCAGGAATGGACCAGTGACATCAGTTTCAAAGAGAATTGGCTTTGGTCCCTTTGTTGTTAGAACTGTTGGGAAAGATGAGTTGTTTTTTCAGAAGGTGCTAAGCTTGCAAGATGCCACCCTTGTCACCATCAGGGAGAACCTTCCTAAGAATTAAGCCAACATGAAGAAAAACAGAACCAGGAATTGAGAAAGACTTTATTGATGATGTTTGGTACCTGGATTTCACTGTGCCTGAAACACTATTGCTTGAGTTTTCAGACACGTGGGCAGATATATGTAAGTATTCTCTTTTTCGTCACTTTAAGCAATATTTCTGTTTTTTGTCACTAAAATAGTCCAAAGTCTCCACTATGTTGATTAACAATGAGATGTAACATTCCTGGGGACATCCATGGATAGGAAGCAGAGCCACTGAATTGTGATTTCCTTTTGAAATGATCTCCACTCTTGTGGGCACATGATGATTTAATGTAGGTGAAAGTGCAAAACAAATATGCTCAAAGAAATCTTGTGACCTTGTAAATCAGTTCACGTCTTTCCCTTTGTTCCTTCACAGTCTCAGGTCTGGTTTGCAGAAGCTCACGTTGAGATGAGGATTCATGTGCAAGGGGTTGATTTAGGATGTGGGAAACCTGGTAAGAGAAAGGAGGAAGCCAGACAGGGAAGAGGAGGAAGCCCAACCAGGAGCAATCCGGCAGAGTCCAGAGAGGGTGGCGTCAGCCTGATCCTGCTGGAGAGCTCTAAAGGGTGAGTCACAGCTCAGAGTGGTCCCCATTTGAGGCAAGCAATTGGGACTTTCCTACTCCTGCACCTGTCATTTGCTGGTACAGCCCCCAAAGAGTATAAATTCTACGCACAGGCAAAGGCATCCAATAGCCCAAGGGCAGAGCTCTGAAAGAGCCATGGACTGTTGAGAAACAAAGCACAATGACAGAGGAGCAGATTCAAGACTGGTAAAAAGGATAAAGAAATGTCTGGGCAGAGCCCCAGTATAATCTACCACATTCACCCCACTCTTCCGCTGCCAGTGACCTCAGGCAGGTTTTTTTATAAATTCATTCTTGAAAGACTATAAAGAATATTACCCAGGCTTTCAATCACTGTTCTTACTTTTCTGCAATCGGTTTAATATCTAATCTTCATCACTACTAAAAAGACTATATTCCAAACTTACTAAAATTACAACTCTTGGTCAGGCTTCAAAAATTCAGTAGAATTATTACAGCGTAAAGGCAGATTCTTCCATTCCTAGCTCCTCTGGCTATTTAAGTCAGGAAATTTGAAAAGTTTGAAGTCCTTCAGATTCCTTGGCTTCGAGTCACAAATGCTCTGGTGGCCTTAGAAGATTCACACCTAATTTATGAACAAAGAATCCTTTTACTCTCTATTCTCCCTCAACTTTCAATCCTTTTGTAGATTTGAAAAAGCACCTATTTTAGATCATAATACATTGTGCAGTCATCATGTTTCAAAAAAAAATGAGCATATTTTAAATCTATAGTCCATGCCTGATAATACTCGTAGAATACATAAAATATATATGTATGTATATTTATACACACACAAACTCATTTTCTAGGAACATCAGATAAAAACTAAAGTCATATAATTACCATGTTACATCTGTCTGTATCTATTGCCCATAATGTCTATTTATCAGTGCTTTAAAAAATCCACATTCAATGAATTTTTATTTACTCTGTTATTTATCTCACTTTTTTCTCAGCTCTCTCAAAGCATAAAATGTTAAAGATTGGCTGTGTCTTGATTTACCAAAAATTGGTCTAATATCAACATATATTCCAGCCACTGAATGCCTAAGAGATTTTCCACCTTCTTTAAATACGTCACAGAATCTATGAATCATTTTACTACCAAGTTATAAAACTCTGAAAATATGAGGGAGGGCTTCCCTGGTGGCGCAGTGGTTGAGAGTCTGCCTGCCGGTGCGGGGAACACGGGTTCGAGCCCTGGTCTGGGAAGATCCCACATGCCGCGGAGCAACTAGGCCCGTGAGCCACAATTGCTGAGCCTGCGCGTCTGGAGCCTGTGCTCCGCAACAAGAGAGGCGGCGATAGTGAGAGGCCCGCGCACCGCGATGAAGAGTGGCCCACACTTGCCGCAACTAGAGAAAGCCCTCGCACAGAAACAAAGACCCAACACAGCCATAAAATAAATAAATAAATAAATAAAAATTAAAAAAAAAAAAAATATGAGGGAGCTGATGAAAATGCTAAGATTCCTCAGAGTACCTCTGACCATGTAAGTGACCATTTTCCTCCCTTTTGCCCAAGAACACATTCTTTGTACTTTAGTTGAGTCAGGTTTCGATCATTATACTCTACTGCAGAAAGCAGTACATGGGTACAACCATGGGGGTTGGAATAAGGAGAGAGAAAAGAGAGAAATTCATAGGTCTTCTTTTGAAAAGCTTTTCTCTTGGTAAATCTTGCTTGAATGAAAGGGGGGCAAGTAGACATTGTTGACCTCTGATTCCTGAAAGTGGAGAAAGAAAGACATTTGCAGGGGTGGGGAGTAGGTATCAAATTAGTCTCATTTATCATTTATTATTCTTTTGCTGAATGGTTAAGCATTGGTACTCATGGAATACTGAAGTTAAGGTCTGAGGAGCCTCACGTTGCCAACAGGAATAAACTCTTTATTCGAAGACAACTCATAATCAGCTGGCCATCTGTTGCAAAACTTACAGAGGATTTTTGAGGGGATCCCCTTCCAGAAAAAAGAAAATCATGTTATTCCCCAAATACTAACACCATTTTTCTCTTCCTTACTTTCCCTCTTGCATACACGCTCACAATTCTTTAAGTCAGTATCATGGTATTATTAAAAAACAAACCTGCTGTCACAATACTTCAGCTTCAGATTAATCAGTGGGCATTCCTCCTTTACTGAGACCAAAAAAAAAAGTTTTAATAAAAAAAGTTGGTACTCTAGGAAACATTCATGCCAGTTCTCCTTACTTCCATGCAAAAGTCAAAGTTTCCCAGACTTCTTGATTCCTTGGATCCTCACTAACTGCCCCTTCTTAACCCCCTACCCCAGCCCAGTACCATGGAGCACACACCAACAGACTCTTAAGCACTCAGGAGAAATTTTAAATATTTTGATCATTTCTCTGTTTTTTCCAAAAATAAATAAAATAAAATAAAAGTATATATACTTATATAGCCATATATACATATATCTCCCTGCTTGCTGGCCAGAGACAAATGTCACTGGATTTACATATGCTTTATTGGTGCAACCCACACGGTGACTAGCAGTTCGCGATTGCAGGGTAGGGTTTGGGAGCTGTTCTGAGCACAGTGCTGAAATGAGTAACCCATCGTGGAGGGGTCGGCATTCATTCCTCAGATTCTAGGGGCATCCAACCTGGTCCTCACGCCCAAAACCGTCAGATTGCTCTTGTGAACATCCTCTAAAACCACATGCACTAGGAAAAATGTGCCAACCAAACTGGGACAGAATGAAAACCTCAGGAAAAAACACATTTAGTTGACTACTGGGTTTAATGCCAGCAGCAGGGAACTCAAACTCTATCAGACTTCAGGGTCAGACCCCAGTCTGTCCTATGAGATAAATGTCTTTGTGACACAAATTGTCTGAATTGATGCAGATGCTGCTCTCCATTGTAATAAGGAAGTACTTTAGTCATAAGAACATACTTAATTGCTGTTATTGAGCTCAGAACCTTGACGATTCTTCCAAGAATAAAGCATATACGATAAAATTAAAGATATTTTAAAATTTGGAGGATGCACATTTATGATCGCCTGCATTTTTACCTTAAATCATTGTTTCATTGGCCAATGAATATCACATATGCTACCTAGGTTAGTTGAGTTAGTCTTAGAGAAAGAATAATGCCCAGTATGTTACATGAAAGGTATCACGTGTGTGTGTGTGTGTGTGTGTGTGTTTATTTGCCTCTTGGGCTCAATTTATCACGTGTCCCAGTCCTTTTATAAGTACTAAATACTAAATCTATAACTATTATGTGTTCTTTTCTAAAAGCAACCACATCAAAACTCAACCCATTATACTTCTTGTAATTTCAAATGCTTAACAAATGCTAAGTGATTTCATCACCCAAAGTTAGTGAATACGAATTTCAGGTTAATAATCATTCCATCCAACATTCTTTAAGATCAGTAGAGACAATTGCAGATTCTTCTTGAGTAATACTTTCCTTTATTTCCATGGTCTTATAAGGAACGTAATGGGGAAAAATATTTGTCAATATGCTATTTAAGTTGGAATAATATTTAGTTCCCTAAAACTATATGCCAGTCAGATCCTTGATACAAAAGGTACTTCTTTGTGTGTCTTGTTAAATATTAAGTCAGTGGTCCAATATTTCTGTGCTTAGCTTAGACTTTCTTTTCCTCCTGGTTATCTACCTCTGTATCCTGAGTTTTAAGTGCTGTGTCTTTCAAGTCATTTTCACATCCTGCCTTTAGGCTCTCAGAGCTGTATTTCACTGACACTATAACTCCTGTTTACTGATTTTATGTCTGACTCCTAGAACTTATGGTCTTGAAAGAGCTGCCAGTTAAGATCCAATCAGCTTTCGGCTCACTTTCAATGAGGAACCAAAAAACCATTCAGAAATATAACACTGTAAAAGAAAGGTAATTTTTGTCCTTTCCTTGAATGTAATTTTCTAAACATGCTGATGGCAAATCTCATAGAACTAAGTAACACTGACTACAAAGCCCCATTATTTTTCTATTACCAATTTATTAAGGGTTCACATACATTAAAAGATCAAATGACTTTGACATTTGATTACCAGCTTGCTATTAGACATAAATTATATTGTTCCGAAAATGACTCCCCAGTGCTGAAAAGTTATTAATATTGAAACAAACGCACTCAATCTTCAGTGATCAAAGTGGACCAATACAAATATCTTCAGTGATTGCCATTTTCATAGTGAAGTAAATTTTAAATAAAAGTACTCTGCTTAAATTCAGATGCCAGCTTTAACTCTGTTCAAGCATTCATAAATATGTTTTATTAATTACCACCGTGATTGTATTTTCAAAAGGATTTCTCCTACACTCCATCCGGGTACCCACTGGGACCATGCCTTTCTCACCCGTAAGTCCATGCACTTCCTCAACTGACTTCAGCACATTCATAAACAGCCAATGTAAGAGGATCACAAGTTAAATGTCGTGGACCTGGCATTTTAATACATTCTGTCCAGTCTTGACAAATTAACCAAATTATGAATAAAAAGTTAAAGCAATCGCTCTTGTGGCAGTGATGGCAGCAAGTAAATAGAAATGAGCCATCAGTTTCTTACTAACTGTCGTGTCTTTTATTTACTGTTTTGAACTTCCTGCTTTTGAAAGTGATTTGTCATTAAAATCTGCTGCTTTATTTAATTAGTGTAATGGGGAAGCCTCAGAAGGGAGGTAACCTGAATTGCCCAATTACTTGAATTATACTAATTAGCCCCACATGGTAAAGTTCCTTCCCCTCGGCAAAACTGAAAGTTACCTCCTCTCAAATAGGAGTTTCTTCCCACTCCCAATCCTGGTGAAAGGGAATCTCATCTGCAGGAAACCAGTCCATTTTGCAGTTATTCTCTCTCCAGCTTGACCTCTAGAGGGCGATCCTTCCTAATTTTAAAAGCATCTGATTCCACTGGGAAAGAGCTGAGATGCTAACCAAATCCGGAATTGGAAAGTAATCTCTTGTAAAGACTATGATGGGAATACTGAGTGAAGTAAATCAGACGGAGAAAGACAAATACCGTTCGATATCACTTATATGTGGAATCTAAAAAAAATGGTCCAAATGAACCTAGTTATAAAACAGAAATAGAGTCACAGAGGTAGAAAAAAAAACTTGTAGTTACCAAGGGGGAAAGGGGGGAGAGGTGGGATAAATTGGGAGATCAGGATTGACATATACACACTACTATATATAAGACAGATAATAAGGACCTACTGTATAGCACAGGGAACTCTACTCAATACTCTGTAATGACCTATTTGAGAGTAGAATCTAAAAAAGAGTGGATATAATTATATGTATAACCGATTCACTTTGTTGTACAGCAGAAACTAACACAACATTGTAAATCAACTATACTCCAATAAAAATTAATTTTAAAAAAACAAGACTATGATGGAAGAAAACTCACTGCGTTCACGTTCCCTGTGACACACCAACCACTTGAGTCTCCATTTTCCACATGATGCCTTCTTTTTTCATTCCCTCATCCATGAAATGCTGAACCACTGTAACTATCTCGGTGTAAAGAAAGAAATATGTAATCCCCTCAAAACCCCTTTCAGCTATATAAATCTTTATTGTGTAGTTTTGTTTCTTCGCACTCAAATAGTAAAAAACTGTTTTCTGTAGGTCCAAATATTGACACATTAAGTATCCCATCTCTTGTTTCCTCTTCCTGGGCTTTATTTCTTTTGCCTGGTACTGTTTTTAAGAACAGAAGCATGCCACCTAGTAAGTGATAAAGATAGCCTTAGACTGTGGATTCACACAATACATAATACTTGTCCTTAAAGTTTCTAAAAAGTCAAATAATTATCCAAGGGTCATCTTATTTCTCAGTGGCAGAGCCAGAATTTATTCTCACAGTTTTAAAATGTTTATCTGAGATTCGCTTGCTAATCCACCTGCGTTCTGTCATTCCACCACTAGGCTCCCTGCAAAAACAAGAACTAAGATTTTTATTGAGCACTTTCTAAGTGCCAGGCACTGCATTAAGCACTTTACCTGAATTTTATCATTTAATCCTTAGAACAACTCAACAATGTGTTATTACCCACTTTACAAATGAGGAGCCCAAAGCTCAGAGACAGTAAGTAACTTTCCCAACATCACTCAGTTAGTAGGTTTCACTAGAATTCAAAACAGTGCTGTCTACCACAGGGTCTATTTTCTCATCTCCTGCTACCTTTTCAACCTGGGAAGGCTATCTCCGAATCTGTAAACTTTTTTTATAAATCCTTTTTTTTTTTTGGCTACGTTTGGTCTTCGTTGCTGCGCGGGCTTTCTTTAGTTATGGTGAGAGGGGGCTACTCTTCCTTGCGGTGCCGTGGCTTCTCTTGTTGCGGAGCACGGGCTCTAGGTGCATGGGCTTCAGTAGTTGCAGCACGCAGGCTCAGTAGTTGTGGCGCACGGGCTTAGTTGCTCCACGGCATGTGGGATCTTCCCGGACCAGGGATGGAACCCGTGTCCCCTGCATTGGCAGGTGGATTCTTAACCACTGCTCACCAGGGAAGCCCCCTAATCCGTAAACTTTTAAGTGCTCCTTTCTTTCAAGGACAGTAAAGAGAACTCAAAGAAGTCTCGGAAAAACAAGGAATCAATTTCCTCAGTATTCCCCCTGGAAAAACTGACTCATATGGCTTAGAAAAATTCTAAATCCTGATTTCGTATGATACTGGGTAGTGTTTGTGTTTAATCTAGCCAGACAGATTGGATTGAAATTTCAACTCTTCACTTACTAGCTGAATTACTTTTAACAAATGATTTAACCTCCCTGGGCCTCAGTTTCCTCAGTTGGAAACTGGATAATAATGTATACTGCACAAGTGAGGCTTAAAAAAAAATAGCTCTACGTGACGGGCTCACAACTATATCTAGTCAGCAGTCAGTAAGTGCCAATTCTAATTATTTTTGTTTGAGGTCAAAGGAGAGAAAGATTTAACAGTGGGAACTATGAGAGAGGCTCGCCAACCTGAAAAAAATAAATAAAAGGATAGGTACATCATTTAAGCCTAACAATAGATTTTTTTAAAGTCCCCCCCCAACAGTAGATTTTTTTAAAGTCCCATGTAAATATGCCAGTTTGGTTTTGGTTTTGGTTTTGGTTTGGTTCGTTTGGGTGATACGGCTTCCTTGGGTGCATAAGGAGGTTTTTCTAGACAAGGAAAAATGTCTACCAAGTTTAACAGGTTATGTGCATATTTCACACTAAATGCCAAACCCCACCCCTGTCCCTTTGCAGCAAAACTGAAATGCCTTATTTACTTAAGAATGCCTCAGATGCCAAAGCTGTGTGTGCATAAAAAGTAAGAAATTGACTACACAAATCTCACTTCCCTTCTATTAAATGTTTCACAAAATTCAGTATTCCATCTCAATTTCCCAACCCTGACAGCCACTTCATGTTGCCCTCTGTCCTCAACAACTCAGTCTGAACTTCAGGGAAGAGCCTGTCCTTTGGAAAGAATGACCTGCATCTTCAATTCAGGGGTACCTCTTAGTAAATATTGTACTGGACGTGGGTGATGAATCCACAGCACATCTATTGCATGAAATCCTCAGCCTCTATTTACTTGTCTTTGAATTTCCTTTATATTGAAAGCATCTGTCAGCAAAGCAAGATGTCAAAGGTGATTAACTCTACCACCCACTGGGAGCACTTGGTGGCAAAGACACAATTGGTGGGTCCACGTGGAAGAACCAAGGACCCTAGGTTTTGCTCTTTGGGTTCTACGTGCTTGTATGATTAGTGCTCTGGATACCAGCACATTCATCTTTTGGGAGGGGGCTTCTATGTGCAACTCTAACCTCCTTTATAGTGAAAATAGTTTCTTATGATAGGAGGAGAGGGGTTGCTTTATATATAATTGGTTTGATTAATCCATCTATGAGTCCATGAAAAGACCAATTTGCTAGTATCACACATCTACACACCTTTAACCCAGTGCATGGCAGCCTTTAATTTATGCCCCTAATTTTATTTCTAAAGTTACCTTCTCACATTAATACCCAAATGAATTTTTTTCAACTTATTACAGGTTTCTCAGCCTTGTCACTATTGACATGTTGGTCCCAATAATTCTTTGTTGTGGGGAACTGTCCTGAGCACTGCAGGATGTTTTTATTTTTTATTCTTTTTTAACATCTTTATTGGAGTATAATTGCTTTACAATGGTGTGTTAGTTTCTGCTTTACAACAAAGTGAATCAGTTATACATATACATATGTTCCCATATCTCTCCCTTCTTGCGTCTCCCTCCCTCCCACCCTCCCTATCCCACCCTTCTAGGTGGTCACAAAGCACCGAGCTGATCTCCCTGTGCTATGCAGCTGCTTCCCACTAGCTATCTATTTTACGTTTGGTAGTGTATATGTGCCCATGCCACTCTCTCACTTTGTCAAAGCTTACCCTTCCCCCTCCCCATATCCTCAAGTCCATTCTCTAGTAGGTCTGTGTCTTTATTCCCGACTTGGCTCTAGGTTCTTCATGACTTTTTTTTTTTTCTTAGATTCCATATATATGTGTTAGCATACAGTATTTGTTTTTCTCTTTCTGACTTACTTCACTCTGTATGACAGACTCTAGGTCCATCCACCTCACTACAAATAACTCAATTTCGTTTCTTTTTATGGCTGAGTAATAGTCCATTGTATATATGTGCCACATCTTCTTTATCCATTCATCTGTTGATGGACACTTAGGTTGCTTCCATGTCCTGGCTATTGTAAATAGAGCTGCAATGAACATTGTGGTACATGACTCTTTTTGAATTATGGTTTTCTCAGGGTATATGCCCAGTAGTGGGATTGCTGGGTCGTATGAGAGTTCTATTCTTAGTTTTTTAAGGAACCTCCATACTGTTCTCCATAGTGGCTGTATCAGTTTACATTCCCACCAACAGTGCAAGAGGGTTCCCTTTTCTCCACACCCTCTCCAGCATTTATTGTTTCTAGATTTTTTGATGATGGCCATTCTGACCGGTGTGAGATGATATCTCATTGTAGTTTTGATTTGCATTTCTCTAATGATTAATGATGTTGAGCATTCTTTCATGTGTTTTTTGGCAATCTGTATATCTTCTTTGGAGAAATGTCTATTTAGGTCTTCTGCCCATTTTTGGATTGGGCTGTTTGTTTTTCTGATATTGAGCTACATGAGCTGCTTGTAAATTTTGGAGATTAATCCTTTGTCAGTTGCTTCATTGGCAAATATTTTCTCCCATTCTGAGGGTTGTCTTTTCGTCTTGTTTATGGTTTCCGTTGCTGTGCAAAAGCCTTTAAGTTTCATTAGGTCCATTTGTTTATTTTTGTTTTTATTTCCATTTCTCTAGGAGGTGGGTCAAAAAGGATCTTGCTGTGGTTTATGTCATTGAGTCTTCTGCCTATGTTTTCCTCTAAGAGTTTTATAGTGTCTGGCCTTACATTTAGGTCTTTAATCCATTTTGAGTTTATTTTTGTGTATGCTGTTAGGGAGTGTTCTACTTTCATTCTTTTACATGTAGCTGTCCAGTTTTCCCAGCACCACTTATTGAAAAGGTTGTCTTTTCTCCACTGCATATTCTTGCCTCCTTTATCAAAGATAAGGTGACCATATGTGTGCGGGTTTATCTCTGGGCTTTCTATCCTGTTCCACTGATCTATATTTCTGTTTTTGTGCCAGTACTGTACTGTCTTGATTACTGTAGCTTTGTAGTATAGTCTGAAGTCAGGGAGCCTGATTCCTCCAGCTCCGTTTTTCTTTCTCAAGATTGCTTTGGCTATTCAGGGCCTTTTGTGTTTCCATACAAATTGTGAAATTTTTTGTTCTAGTTCTGTTAAAAATGCCATTGGCAGTTTGATAGGGATTGCATTGAATCTGTAGATTGCTTTGGGTAGTAGAGTCATGTTCACAATGTTGATTCTTCCAATCCAAGAACATGGTATATCTCTCCATCTGTTTCTATCATCTTTAATGTCTTTCATCAGTGTCTTATAATTTTCTGCATACAGGTCTTTTGTCTCCCTAGGTAGGTTTATTCCTAGATATTTTATTCTTTTTGCTGCAATGGTAAATGGGAGTGTTTTCTTAATTCCACTTTCAGATTTTTCATCATTAGTGTATAGGAATGCTAGAGATTTCTGTGCATTAATTTTGTATCCTGCTACTTTACCAAATTCATTGATTAGCTCTAGGAGTTTTCTGGTAGCATCTTTAGGATTCTCTATGTATAGTATGTCATCTGCAAACAGTGACAGCTTTACTTCTTCTTTTCCAATTTGGATTCCTTTTATTTCTTTTTCTTCTCTGATTGCTGTGGCTAAAACTTCCCAAACTATGTTGAATAATAGTAGTGAGAGTGGGCAACCTTGTCTTGTTCCTGATCTTAGTGGAAATGGTTTCAGTTTTTCACCATTGAAGACGATGTTGGCTGTAGGTTTGTTATATATGGCCTTTATTATGTTAAGGAAAGTTCCCTCTATGCCTACCTTCTGTAGGGTTTTTATCATAAATGGGTGTTGAATTTTGTCGAAAGCTTTCTCTGCATCTATTGAGATAATCATATGGTTTTTATTCTTCAGTTTGTTAATATGGTGTATCACATTGATTGATTTGTGTATATTGAAGAATCCTACTGCAGGATGTTTTGAAGTAACCCTGGCCCCTACTTGCTAGATGCCAGCAGCAAACCTCTCTTTCAGTTCTGACAACGAAAAATGCCTCCAGACATTTCTAAACATCCCCTCGGGGGCAAAATTGCCCCTCTTAAGAACCATCGATCAACTAGTATTATCCTATAACTTTTAAATAGCGTTAGGTGTTTGAGTTTCAGTTTGAATATTAATAGTAATTATTAAGGCTTTATTTTTACCTCAGTTTTGAACTTTTCTCTGCCAGTGGATGCAAGAGCATTATATAAATATCATAAAGCCTTCAGTTGGCATTGTTGAGTTATGAAAAGCATAGCCAAATAGCTATGTGACATTCCAGGTCATTGAAAGTGAAAGTAAACTCCAGCATGGTCTAGGCACCTGCTCTACAGTTCAGTTTAGTGTACTGGCTTATATGATCCGGTCCCAGAAGTCCTCCTGTGTGTGCTCCCTCCAAAATACCTGCATCAGGTAGGACCCACAGGAGCCTCAAGACAAAGGCAAGCAGTTGCCTAATTATGAATGATGCCATAGCTGTGCACAGCAGGTGCAATCCGGGTCCCAGGAAGCAGTGAATTGAACAATACTGCCTGTGTGTCACCTGACTGCCAAGGAGGTAAAATCCACCTGTATATTCAAAGCATAGACATCTGTGGCATTGGGGCCAGCCCTACATCAGGATCTGAAGTATGCCTAGGTCACCTGAGTCACATGCTTCATCTTCCAGCATCTTCCCTCATCACAAGTCCAACCTGTCTCCTACCCCAGAGGAGCTTCTGGGACAGCCCCCACCTGAGAGCCTCCTATACTAAAACATCCTCTCATTTAAAAGTATTTTCCTGGATCCCACTTGCAGCTGACCTCCCAAACTGATATGCAGTTATATAGATCCAAGGTACTAAACTGATGGCCCATGAGCCAGGTCAACCGCATGGAACATGTATCTCTTTAGCTAGCAAGGTGTTGTCCTTTTTTTTTTCTTTCTTTTCTTTTCAATTCTTTGATCTAACCCCCAACATTTATAAACCCAGAAATTTTATCTCAAAATTCCGAATTTCCAGCTTCTCTTAAAGGACTTGCATGTGACACCACTGGCACTGAAACAGTCAGCTGTAGCTGAGCCATACAACCTGCTTAGACAGGTCAGATCATGTGCTCCCTGGTCCACCCCCGAGCCTGCTCCCCTTATTTACTTGTTACCTGCCTCACCCCCAACACCATCTGAGTATGTCATCCTCTCATTTGAATCCCAGAGATTCACATGCTGAAATTGTAATTATTTCTGGAAAACAGAATCAGCAAGACGAATGGAAGATGTAATAAAATTTAAAATAATAACTTCAATGCTATTCATGCACTTTTCCTAGACATCATTTTTTCCTAACAGACAAGCATCGTGTGCCTCTTATCAAGCACTATTTTTAGATGCTGTAGTCAAATGCCAGTCACAGTTTGAAGCACTTTACAAGAAATAGTTCATCTAATTCTCATAGAGCCATTGAAGGAGATACCATTATCATCCTCTTAGGGGAGATAAGGAAACTGAGGCACGGATTGGTTAAGAAATGTGTTGCAGGCAGAAGACCTAAAATAGACACTTCTCCAAAGAAGACATACGTATGGCCAAGAGGCACATGAAAAGATGTTCAACGTCGCTAAGTATTAGAGAAATGCAGATTAAAACTACAATGAGATGTCACCTCACACCAGTCAAAATGGCTATCATCAAAAAAATCCACACACAGTAAATGCTGGAGAGGGTGTGGAGAGAAGGGAACCCTCCTACACTGTTGGTGGGAGTGTAAATTGATACAGACACTATGGAGAACAGTATGGAGGTTCCTTAAAAAACTAAAAACAGAACTACCATATGGCCCAGCAATCCCACTAGTGGGCATATACCCTGAGAAAAGCATAATTCAAAAAGAGTCATGTACCACAATGTTCATTGCAGCTCTATTTACAATAGCCAAGACATGGAACCAAACTAAATGTCCACCGACAGATGAATGGATAAAGAAGATGTGGGACATATATACAATGGGATATTACTCAGTCATTAAAAAGAATGAAATAATGCCATTTGCAGCAACATGGATGGACCTAGAGATTGTCATACTGAGTGAAGTAAGTCAAACAGAGAAAGAGAGATATTGTATGATATCACTTATAAGTGGAATCTAAGAAGAAATGATACAAATGAACTTACTTACAAAACAGAAACAGACTCACAAACTTAGAGAACTAACTTACAGTTATCAGAGGGAAAGGGTTGGGGGGAGGGATAGTTAGGGAGTTTGGCATTGACATGTACACACTGCTATATTTAAAATAGATAATCAGGGACTTCCCTGGTGGCACAGTGGTTAAGAATCCGCCTGCCAATGCAGGGGACACGGGCTCGAGCCCTGGTCCAGGAAGATCCCACATGCCGCAGAGCAACTAAGCCTGTGCGCCACAACTACTGAGCCTGTGCTCTAGAGCCCGCGAGCCACAACTATTAAGCCCATGGGCCACAACTTCTGAAGCCCGCGCACCTAGACCCCGTGCTCCGCAACAAGAGAAGCCACCACAATGAGAAGCCCTCGCACCGCAACGAAGAGCAGCCCCCCGCTTGTGGCAACTAGAGAAAAGCCCGCGCACAGCAACGAAGACCCAACGCAGTCAAAAATAAATAAATTTATAAAAAATAAAATAAAATAGATAACCAACAAGGACCTACTATATAGCATAGGGAATTCAGCTCAATATTATATAGGGAAATAATTGGGAAAAAAATTTTGAAAAAGAATAGATACATGTATACATGTAACTGGATCACTTTGCTGTACACCTGAAACTATTACAACGTTGTTAATCAACTATTCTCCAATATAAAATAAAAAGTTAAAAAAAAAAAAAGTGTTCCGACAGGATCCACATGGGAACGACCTGGGTGGTCTGACTCTAGACTCCAAGCCAAGTTTGCCTTGGCAATTTACTGCCTCTCAAATTGTCAATTCTCACAATAACTCAGAAGCAATGGTTATTACTATCCAGTCTTTACAGAGGAGGGAATTGGAGTTCAGAGAAGTTAAAGAACTCTCCTGAAAATCGTTGTCAAAGCACTTCAGAGAAGAGACTGTCTACTGTCTACACCAGCTTCCAGAGTCAGCCCCATGCAGCATGGCTGGGGTTTCAGTACCGTGAAGCGCCCAGGCTGCAGGCCTTTGCCCCTCAGACCCTAACCACAGGAGGTGTGAGTAGGGGTCTGCTCTGCTCTGCTCCAGCCCCCAAGCCCTGCGTGGGATCAACACAGGCACAGGAAGCTGGCCCAGATTTACCAAGCCAGGAGGCCACACCACCTAATAAAGGGCAGGACTCATCCGCCAGGGTCCACACCAAGTCTGTTGAACTTGCCGTGCCCTGCAGAGAGGTTCCTGCTCTGCTGAGGTGAAAAGGAAGCTGCAGAAGTGGGAGCAAAAAGTAGGGGTGGAAACTGGCACAGTAGGAGGAAAATTGAGGTAAAAGTTACAGAGTAATCCACCACCGCTGTACAGAGAGAACAAAACTTAAAGGATTCAGGAAGTATCAACATGTCTTCTTTACCCCAGTCTCAGTTCTCATTGAATATTGCACATACAGACTTAAATGAGCGCATCTCGTACAACACAAGAAATTGTTCCCTTTCGAAAGACACAGTGGAGCAGTGGAGACAGTCCGAGATTTCCCAGCAAACAAGTGTTCAACCAAAGCCTAGGAATCATCCTTGATCCCTCCCTTTCTTTCACTTCCCATGTTCTATCCATGTAGGCCCAATCAGGTCTCCTCCAAAACTTATCCCAAACCCATCTTCTCTCCATCTCCACTGTTAAAACCCTTGGCCAAACCCCAGTCACCTCTCACCTGGGTTACTGCCTAGGCTTCCCCACTCTTTCCTTTTCATGCTCCCTTGTCATTTTCGCCCCTCCATCTTCCAAACAGAATAGTTACTCCCTATAAAACATAAATCAGATCACATCATTCCAACGTGCAAAATCCTCTGTCATGTTTAGAATAAAGTCAAACTTCCTGCCATCTTAGAAAACCCAGTCTCTCCAACTTCACCTCCTACATCCTCTCATTTGCTCACCGTGGGGAATCCTGACCTTCTTTGCTCCTCAAACACATCAAGTTCATTTCACTTGGGTACACTCTGCCCGCAGCTCACTTTGCCTCCATTCTCCCATTGCTATTGCCTCATTTCCATCAAGTTTCTCTTCTGATGTCTCACCCTTAGAGCTTGCTTTCTTGACCACCATTTCTAAAATAACCTTCATTCATTGTCTCCCCACCCATCCCAGCTGTCTCTGTCTCCTCATGGTACCTAGCTTTGCTGTTGATGTTGTTGTTGTTGTTTAGTACTTAGCACTGTCCGAAATTATCTAATATATGTATTTGTTTCCCTGTTTCTTTTCGGTCTCTTTTCACTAAAATATAATCTCTGAGCCCATAGACCTGGTTTGTCTTGTTTGGGGCTGTGTCTTCAGGACAAAGAACCATGCCTGGCACACGGGAGTCACTCAATAAATATTTGTTGAATGAAAGAACAAAGTTGTAAACTCACCTTCATATTTCTAGCTTTGGAGAAATAAAAAGAGAGTCAGAAGACAAAGAGAAATTAGAAAAAGGAAAGGGAACATAGTCATGTTTTCAAATGCCTACAAGGGGCCAAGCACAGTGCCTCAAATGTACTGAGTCCCCAACAAATGGTAGCTGTGTTTGTTGATCCGATATTGATTTACACACTCAATTGAACTTCAGGCTTTCATGGATCCTATGAGGCAGACATTAGTGTCCCCATTTTACAGAAAAGGAAGCTGAGGCTGAGAGGTGTTAAGTAACACGGGCGAGTCAAAACAGCTGGAAAGTGCCAGAGATCATTTCCCTCCCACCACTCTATGACTTTGACCGCTGTCTCTGAGACTTACTGCTATGACCTTACGTCCTTACACTTTCTCCTTTAAAAAAATGGGCTGAAAAGAACTTGCCTCCTAAATCCTAAATCCTGAATATGGCCAAGGCAAGAAGATAATACTCAAAAATTGTTTCAACGTCTTGGAAGAAGTGCAGCACCTTTTGATGGCGAAGGGCCTCTTGATTATCTGGAGTGCCAGAACAAATTGGGTCCACATTGGTAAAGTGAGGGCAACAATTGAAAGTCTGATGTATCCATTTCTGCTCCTACCCACCCAGCTTAGCTTCTGTGTCTGTGGTCTCTAGTAAGGATGTACTAGGATCCGAGTTTTCCCCATCAATTATGATGTCTTACCTTGCAAAAGGAACGTAATGTGGTCAGACAGAGTGATTATAAACCTATTCATAAACTGACTTTTCCCCTTTGAAGAACCTTTATCAATAATCAGTTTCCTAAGGATTTTATGCTCAATTTTTTTTTCATAAAAATAGTATGCTGGGAATGGAAAATGGTACAGCCACCCTGGAAAACAGTTGCACAGTTTCTTTAAAAAACTAAATACATACTTCATGTATGACTCAGCAATTGCATTTATCCCGGAGAATTGAAAATATATGTGCACACAAACCGGTACACAATTGTTCGTAGCAGCTGTAATGGAAATAGCCAACAGACTGTGGTACATTAATGCCAGGGAATAGTGCTTAGTAATATAAAGGAATGAACTGCTGATACACACAACTTGGATGGATCTCAAGGATATTATGTTGAACGCAGAAAGCCAATCTCAAAAGGTCACAGACTATAAGATTCCACTTATATAACTACCTCAAAAATGACAAAACTATAGAAATGGAAAACAGATCAGGGCTGCAAGGGTTTGGTTTATGGTAGGGGAGGGTCAGGTAGCGAGAGGAAAATCTCTGGGGTGTTGGAATAGTTCTGTATCTGGATTGAGGTGGCGGTTACACAAATCTACAGGTCTTCAAATCACATGGAACTATGCACACGCATTGTACCAATGTCTGTTTCCTAGAGGGTATTTCTCACTTGATGCCATAGTACTTTGTGCACATACGGAAAACACGTCTCTCCAAAATCAGACATTCTAATAGAAACAACTGAGATAAAGAATGATCTTAGGATAGTCCCAGGAAATTCTTTTGAGTTCCAAGTCAATCCAAATCACAGTTTTGTATAGATAGATGTAAAGATAACCAAGTTTTGAGGATCCTTCTATTAGTTTGAAACCTCAGGAGCTTCCCTGGTGAAATCTGAAACTGAACCCCGGAAAAGGAGAGCAAGGAGAGACAAAAGAAAGAGGCCCAGTACTCCAGGCTGGAAGGTGGCAGTGAAATAAGCAAGGAACTTGTACACAAGGCTTGTCTTGGGCGGCTGCAAGATGAGTAGATCTCCTCACCTGCCCACCAGGATCTTGAGTTTATATAGATACCTTATCTGGGCTCAGTCACATATTCAGTCCAGATGGTCCCAGCACCTTATTCTCTCAAGGCTGTGACCTTGAAAATGGCTCCTCCTGCAGGAACAGTGGGCAAAGTGTACATTCCAAGGACAAGAGAGTAGGTGGAGAACCTCTACTTGCCTGGGTCCAACTTGCAGTTCAAGCAGTGGTCACATCCTCTCAACTTCTTCCAATACCTTCAATATTGGTTTCAACAGTTCTGGAACCAACGATTGAAAATACATTTGTTCGAGGGTGGTGTTTTCCTCTGTATTTTCCCTACGTAAACGAAATAAGTTCAGCCTCAATGTCTATTTGCTTCTGTGGTTTCGTCTGCCATGGCAAGGGGCCCAGCAGATAATATAAATGTATAAGTCACATAAGACACAGTGAGACTTATAGTGAACAAAAGAGCATGCCTCACCTCAAGTCATTCAAATCCAAATATTATAAAAAGAAAGAAAAACCACACACATTGACCCAGCCCAACAAATTTGCAACCTCTGGTTATACCATCAGGGCCCAGAGCAGCAGTTACCGCTGCCCTCAGTAAACAATCCTCCAGGTGTACAGTCACTGCAATGGAGGCCAGGCTTGTTTGTTTCCTTTTGAATCAGGATGAGGAGGCAGCCATAATGAGGAAGTGCTGAATTTGTTGCCACGAAATACTGAGGGTGCCTCCCAAAGACACCCACCTGTTGAAATTGTTTACTTTATAAAGAGATCAGTCAAGCTATCACTGATGCAATGAATTAGGCTACAACTCTAAAAACCAGCAGTAGTAGGTTGGGCACATTAGGGTGCAAAAGGCTGCTACAAACATTCATGAATATTCTGTTCCCTCCCACTCACAGTAATCCAAAGCCAGTTATTTGTAACATTTATATTGTTCTGGATAAATGGTGAGGAAAGTAGAAAAAAAACTTGCATCAACAGGGAGTAGTTCCTAAAACCTGGTGCCAATTGCTTTCTATCAAGTTTCTGCAGAGCACTGTAGGTCTAAATCCCAATAATCCCAAAATTTGTTAGACATACCTGCAAATACCCATCCCATGAGCCCATTCCCCCACCTTCAAGCAAAATCATTCTAAATCTATAAATGCAGGCTGGAAATCTGGAAGCTGCCATTGTGTGAAATTCAGAAGCTCATTTGATTCAGGATCCAAATTGTTCATGAAAAAAAAAATGTAGCACTGATGCCTGTTTACTGCTAAATGTTATTCAAATGGTTGACATCTGGTCTGTTATAAAATCCTATGTAATTTGAGTCCTGATTATGTTATTGTATCTTCCTCTGTCCCCTTTGGATAGGATGCTCTTGCAAATGCCTTCATTTTTAATTTCAGGAAATCAGGGATTATTTGGACTTTTTAAACTACCGGACAAATATAGATCAGATTTGCCACCTTTCTGGGTACTCCTTTATTGATTTATTTATTCAGTGGTGTTTATTGAACAGTTACGATGTACTAGCCACCATGATAGATGCCAGAAATAAAAGAATGAGTAAAATATGGTACTTATCCTCAGCAAAATCTTGCAGAAAGAAATAGAGTAGGTGGACATTGACAATTATCTATCTAGCATGCTTTCCCCTCTTAGACCTTCCAAATAGAACCCTGGCTGAAGGGTAAATCCATTTCTCTCGTCAGTGATTAGGCAGGTGAAAACTCTTGCCAATGAGTTATGGGAAGACGTGTGCTGGGGGCTTCCCCCATGCTCTTCAGAAGGAAATTCTGGAAGCTTTTTTTGTCTTCCTCTGATGTTATTGTTCATCGGTTATGTGTCTGGAACTGCTGCACCCAATTCAGTAACAGCTTGAGGATGGAGCTGATCCATGGAGAGGTACAGAGCTGAGACAGTCACTCAGGGAAATGGAAGCCAGTAGATAGATTAAGATAATTTAAAATGTGTCCTATGTCTGAGCTTCCACTTATGGGAGCCAATGAATTTCTTTGTCATTTAAACCAATTTGAGTTGGGTTTCCTTATACTTGCAAACAAAATGGTTTAATATGTTTTTACCAAGATCTCTTCCCATGAGGAGATTCACAGTTTACACCATTTTTTTCTCAACAATGATAGCGACATGTAATGTTATGAACTATCATGACATGTGCTTCTTGTAACTGTGCTTCTACTTCTCAGTTAAGACAATTGAGGTTACTGGACACTTTCTCCTCTCTCTTTGCCCTTGTATTTACCGTGTTCCTTCACTTATTCCCAGCTAATTTAACCTAAACTACAACATGAGAAATGCAAAGTAGGCAGAGAAAAGTTTCTCAAACTACAATTGCTTTTGTAGGTATGTTTTTTGTTATAAAAATAATTTTCAGTGAAAATATATTTAAAATTAGAGCTCAGTTGCATTCACCTGATATGACTTAAGGATCATTTGGCTGAAATAAGGCCAGAGATGCAGACAGAGTAGACAGTCTCTCAAGAGTTGTTCCAGCCCTGGGAGCCTGTGAATCATGGCTCTATGTGTAGCAAAAATAGCAGAAAGGTTAGCTGAACTCTACTCATTGCTATCCTCAGTAGAAAAGGGCTGAAAGTGAAAAACAATGGACATTTAGGGTGCCTCCATTGAGGGATGGGAATCCATCACCTATATGGCTAAATCTAACTCTGAGTATGTGCTAGACTTGAACTAGCTGTGGCTTTGGTTTTATACCCATAAGTATTTATATCTCAACTATAAAGGATGTCATTCTGTGCATAGACCTCATAAATTCAAAATTCGGAGGATGGGGGTGTAACAGGGAGAATATTCTGGAACTAACTTTAGAAAGATTATGTTTGATTCCTGGCCCACACAGGGA
The DNA here is from genome assembly GCF_028023285.1 of Balaenoptera ricei. Classification (NCBI taxonomy): domain Eukaryota; kingdom Metazoa; phylum Chordata; class Mammalia; order Artiodactyla; family Balaenopteridae; genus Balaenoptera; species Balaenoptera ricei. Next base: position 108,253,818 of record NC_082645.1, on the reverse strand, counting down.
TTTATTGGAGATAATAGTATAGGATTCCATCCTACCCACCATCTCTAACCTCGTTTTGCCTTGCAGCCAAATAAGTTCCTATACTGAAGAAAAAAACAGAGGCCCTGGGATTCTCAGTACCACACCTACCAACCATTTGGAATAGTGACTGCAATTGATCTTTTATTTAATGACCAAATTCTATCATGTAACATTAGGAGAGTTGAACCAGTGTATAAAAGGGAGCAAAAAAAATGTCAACATTTTTAAAACTTTAAAAAAATTTTCTGAAGTGTTTAATTAAAATGCATTAAGAATAAAACCCTGTAATGTTTAAGATTTTCATTTGAGATGAAAATACTTCAATATCAACTTTAATGCAGGTAAAAATATTAAAATTTTACTCATTTTTTGTAGTCTATGTTGCTAAATAAAGCAAATGATGACAATTCTAATTAGAATATTATTTTTTTTCTTTTTCTCTATTTATTTCTAAATCCAAGAAGAGATTGCCATTTTCAAAGTACCATGGCTGTTTCCTTTAGCTACTGCTAGATGGTTTACTGGGTATTTCAAAGTGTGCTTTTGAAGCTGCCATAGGGTTCACAGGTGAAGCATACAGAAAAATATTCAACATTTCTCATGATAATAATGCCACTTTGTATTTCTATGATAATTTTTGTTTGTTTGTTTGTTTGTTTGTTTTAACCATCTTTATTGAAGTATAATTGCCTTACAATGGTGTGTTAGCTTCTGCTTTATAACAAAGTGAATCAGTTATACATATACAATATGTTCCCATTTCTCTTCCCTCTTGCATCTCCCTCCCTCCCACCCTCCCCATCCCACCCCTCTAGGTGGTCACAAAGCACCGAGCTGATCTCCCTGGGCTATGCGGCTGCTTCCCACTAGCTATCTATTTTACATTTGGTAGTGTATATATGTCCATGACACTCTCTTACCCTGTCACATCTCACCCCACCCCCTCCCCATATCCTCAAGTCCATTCTCTAGTAGGTCTGTGTCTTTATTCCCGTCTTGCCACTAGGTTCTTCATGGCCTTTTTTTTTTTTTTTCCTTAGATTCCGTATATATGTGTTAGCATACTGTATTTGTTTTTCTCTTTCTGACTTACTTCACTCTGTATGACAGACTCTAACTCCATCCACCTCATTACAAATACCTCCATTTCATTTCTTTTTATGGCTGAGTAATATTCCATTGTATATATGTGCCACATCTTCTTTATCCATTCATCTGTCGATGGACATTTAGGTTGCTTCCATGTCCTGGCTATTGTAAATAGAGCTGCAATGAACATTTTGGTACATGACACTTTTTGACCTATGGTTTTCTCAGGGTATATGCCCAGTAGTGGGGTTGCTGGGTCGTATGGTAGTTCTATTTGTAGTTTTTTAAGGAACCTCCATACTGTTCTCCATAGTGGCTGTATCAATTTACATTCCCACCAACAGTGCAAGAGTGTTCCCTTTCCTCCACACCCTCTCCAGCATTTATTGTTTCTAGATTTTTTGATGATGGCCATTCTGACCGGTGTGAGATGATATCTCATTGTAGTTTTGATTTGCATTTCTCTAATGATTAATGATGTTGAGCATTCTTTCATGTGTCTGTAGGCCATCTGTATATCTTCTTTGGAGAAATGTCTATTTAGGTCTTCTGCCCATTTTTGGATTGGGTTGTTCGTTTTTTTGTTATTGAGCTGCATGAGCTGCTTGTAAATCTTGGAGATTAATCCTTTGTCAGTTGCTTCATTTGCAAATATTTTCTCCCATTCTGATGGTTGTCTTTTGGTCTTGTTTATGGTTTCCTTTGCTGTGCAAAAGCTTTTAAGTTTCATTAGGTCCCATTTGTTTATTTGTGTTCGTATTTCCATTTCTCTGGGAGCTGGTTCAAAAAGAATCTTGCTGTGATGTATGTCATAGAGTGTTCTGCCTATGTTTTCCTCTAAGAGTTTGATAGTGTCTGCCCTTACACTTAGGTCTTTAATCCATTTTGAGTTTATTTTTGTGCATGGTGTCAGGGAGTGTTCTAATTTCATACTTTTACATGTACCTGTCCAATTTTCCCAGCACCACTTATTGAAGAGGCTGTCTTTTCTCCACTGTATATGCTTGCCTCCTTTATCAAAGATAAGGTGACCATATGTGTGTGGGTTTATCTCTGGGCTTTCTATCCTGTTCCATTGATCTATATTTCTGTTTTTGTGCCAGTACCAAACTGTCTTGATTACTGAAGCTTTGTAATATAGTCTGAAGTCAGGGAGCCTGATTCCCCCAGCTCCATTTTTCGTTCTCAAGATTGCTTTGGCTATTCGGGGTCTTTTGTGTTTCCATACAAATTGTGAAATTTTTTGTTCTAGTTCTGTGAAAAATGCCAGTGGTAGTTTGATAGGGATTGCATTGAATCTGTAGATTGCTTTGGGTAGTAGAGTCATTTTCACAATGTTGATTCTTCCAATCCAGGAACATGGTATATCTCTCCATCAATTTGTATCATCTTTAATTTCTTTCATCAGTGTCTTATAATTTTCTGCATACAGGTCTTTTGCCTCCTTAGGTAGGTTTATTCTTAGATATTTTATTCTTTTTGTTGCAATGGTAAATGGGAGTGTTTTCTTAATTTCACTTTCAGATTTTTCGTCATTAGTGTATAGAAATGCAAGAGATTTCTGTGCATTAATTTTGTATCCTGCTACTTTACCAAATTCATTGATTAGCTCTAGGAGTTTTCTGGTAGCATCTTTAGGATTCTCTATGTATAGTATCATGTCATCTGCAAATAGTGACAGCTTTACTTCTTCTTTTCCGATTTGGATTCCTTTTATTTCCTTGTCTTCTCTGATTGCTGTGGCTAACACTTCCAAAACTATGTTGAATAATAGTGGTGAGAGTGGGCAACCTGGTCTTGTTCCTGATCTTAGTGGAAATGGTTTCAGTTTTTCACCATTGAGGACAATGTTGGCTGTGGGTTTGTCATATATGGCCTTTATTATGTTGAGGAAAGTTCCCTCTATGCCTACTTTCTGCAGGGCTTTTATCATAAATGGGTGTTGAATTTTGTCGAAAGCTTTCTCTGCATCTATTGAGATGATCATATGGTTTTTCTCCTTCAATTTGTTAATATGGTGTATCACATTGATTGATTTGCGTATATTGAAGAATCCTTGCATTCCTGGGATAAACCCCACTTGATCATGGTGTATGATCCTTTTAATGTGCTGTTGGATTCTGTTTGCTAGTATTTTGTTGAGGATTTTTGCATCTATGTTCATCAGTGATATTGGCCTGTAGTTTTCTTTCTTTGTGACATCTTTGTCTGGTTTTGGTATCAGGGTGATGGTGGCCTCGTAGAATGAGTTGGGGAGTGTTCCTCCCTCTGCTATATTTTGGAAGAGTTTGAGAAGGATAGGTGTTAGCTCTTCTCTAAATGTTTGATAGAATTCACCTGTGAAGCCATCTGGTTCTGGGCTTTTGTTTGTTGGAAGGTTTTTAATCACAGTTTCAATTTCAGTGCTTGTGATTGGTCTGTTCATATTTTCTATTTCTTCCTGGTTCAGTCTCAGCAGTTTGTGCATTTCTAAGAATGTGTCCATTTCTTCCAGGTTGTCCATTTTATTGGCATAGAGTTGCTTGTAGTAATCTCTCATGATCGTTTGTATTTCTGCAGTGTCAGTGGTTACTTCTCCTTTTTCATTTCTAATTCTATTGATTTGAGTCTTCTCCCTTTTTCTCTTGATGAGTCTGGCTAATGGTTTATCAATTTTGTTTATCTTCTCAAAGAACCAGCTTTCAGTTTCATTGATTTTTGCTATTGTTTCCTTCATTTCTTTTTCATTTATTTCTGACCTGATCTTTATAATTTCTTTCCTTCTGCTAGCTTTGGGATTTTTTTGTTCTTCTTTCTCTAATTGCTTTAGGTGCAAGGTTAGGTTGTTTATTCGAGATGTTTCCTGTTTCTTGAGATAGGCTTGTATTGCTATAAACTTCCCTCTTAGCACTGCTTTTGTTGCGTCCCATAGGTTTTGGGTCGTCGTATCTCCATTGTCATTTGTTTCTAGGTATTTTTTGATTTCCCCTTTGATTTCTTCAGTGATCACTTCATTATTAAGTAGTGTATTGTGTAGCCTCCATGTGTTTGTATTTTTTACAGATCTTTTCCTGTAATTGATATCTAGTCTCATAGCGTTGTGGTCGGAAAAGATACTTGATACTATTTCAATTTTCTTAAATTTATGAAGGCTTGATTTGTGACCCAAGATATGATCTATCCTGGAGAATGTTCCATGAGCACTTGAGAAAAATGTGTATTCTGTTGTTTTTGGGTGGAATGTCCTATAAATATCAATTAAGTCCATCTTGTTTAATGTATCATTTAAAGCTTGTGTTTCCTTATTTATTTTCATTTTGGATGATCTGTCCATTGGTGAAAGTGGGGTGTTAAAGTCCCCTACTATGATTGTGTTGCTGTCGATTTCCCCTTTTGTGGCTGTTAGTATTTGCCTTATGTATTGAGGTGCTCCTATGTTGGGTGCATAAATATTTACAATTGCTATACCTTCTTCTTGGATCGATCCCTTGATCATTATCTAGTGTCCTTCTTTGTCTCTTGTAATAGTCTTTATTTTAAAGTCTATTTTGTCTGATATGAGAATTGCTACTCCAGCTTTCTTTTGATTTCCATTTGCATGGAATATCTTTTTCCATCCCCTCACTTTCAGTCTGTATGTGTCTCTAGGTCTGAAGTGGGTCTCTTGTAGACAGCATATATATGGGTCTTGTTTTTGTATCCATTCAGCCAGCCTGTGTCTTTTGGTGGGAGCATTTAATCCATTTACATTCAAGGTAATTATCGATATGTATGTTCCTATTCCCATTTTCTTAAATGTTTTGGGTTTGTTATTGTAGGTGTTTTCCTTCTCTTGTGTTTCTTGCCTAGAGAAGTTCCTTTAGCATTTGTTGTAAAGCTGGTTTGGTGGTGCTGATCTCTCTCAGCTTTTGCTTGTCTGTAAAGGTTTTAATTTCTCCATCACATATGAATGAGATCCTTGCTGGGTAGAGTAATCTTGGTTGTAGGTTCTTCTCCTTCATCACTTTAAGTATATCCTGCCACTCCCTTCTGGCTTGCAGAGTTTCTGCTGACAGATCAGCTGTTAACCTTATGGGGATTCCCTTGTGTGTTATTTGTTGTTTTTCCCTTGCTACCTTTAATATGTTTTCCTTATATTTAATTTTTGACAGTTTGATTAATATGTGTCTTGGCGTGTTTCTCCTTGGGTTTATCCTGTATGGGACTCTCTGTGCTTCCAGGACTTGATTAACTATTTCCTTTCCCATATTAGGGAAGTTTTCAACTATAATCTCTTCAAATATTTTCTCAGTCCCTTTCTTTTTCTCTTCTTCTTCTGGGACCCCTATAATTCGAATGTTGGTGCGTTTAATGTTGTCCCAGAGGTCTCTGAGACTGTCCTCAGTTCTTTTCATTCTTTTTTCTTTATCCTGCTCTGCAGTAGTTATTTCCACCATTTTGTCTTCCGGGTCACTTATCCTTTCTTCTGCCTCAGTTATTCTGCTATTGATCCCATCTAGAGTATTTTTAATTTCATTTATTGTGTTTTTCATCATTGCTTGGTTCCTCTTTAGTTCTTCTATGTCCTTGTTAAATGTTTCTTGCATTTTGTCTATTCTATTTCCAAGATTTTGGATCATCCTTACTATCATTATTCTGAATTCTTTTTCAGGTAGACTACCTATTTCCTCTTCATTTGTTAGGTCTGGTGTGTTTTGACCCTGCTCCTTCATCTGCTGTGTGTTTTTCTGTCGTCTCATTTTGCTTATCTTACTGTGTTTGGGGTCTCCTTATCACAGGTTGCAGGTTTGTAGTTCCCGTTGTTTTTGGTATCTGTCCCCAGTGGCTAAGGTTGGTTCAGTGGGTTGTGTAGGCTTTCTGGTGGAGGGAACTAGTGCCTGAGCTCTGGTGGATGAGGCTGGATCTTGTCTTTCTGATGGGCACATCCACGTCTGGTGGTGTATTTTGGGGTGTCTGTGGCCTTATTATGATTTTAGGCAGCCTCTCTGCTAATGGATGGGGCTGTGTTCCTGTCTTGCTAGTTGTTTGGCATAGGGTGTCCAGCACTGTAGCTTGCTGGTCATTGAGTGATGCTGGGTCTTGATGTTGAGATGGAGATCTCTGAGAGATTTTTGCCTTTTGGTATTACGTGGAGCTGGGAGGTCTCTTGTGGACCAGTGTCCTGAAGTTGGCTCTCCCACCTCCGAGGTACGGCCCTGATGCCTGGCTGAAGCACCAAGAGCCTTTCGTCCACACGGCTCAGAGTAAAAGGGAGAAAAAATAGAAAGAAAGAAAGAAAGAAAGAAAGAAAGAAAGAGGTTATAATATAGTGAAGTAAAATAAAGCTATTATAAAGCAAAGCTATACAGACAAAATCTCCCCCAGAAGCATATACATATACACTCACAAAAAAAAGGGAAAAGGGGAAAAATTAATATATCCTGCTCTCAAAGTCCACCTCCTGAATTTGGGATGATTCGTTGTCTATTCAGGTATTCAACAGATGCAGGCACATCAAGTCGTTTGTGGAGTTTTAATCCGCTGCTTCTGAGGCTGCTGGGAGAGATTTCCCCTCCTCGTCTCTGTTCGCACAGCTCCTGGGGATCAGCTTTGGATTTGGACCCGCCTCTGTGTGTAGGTCGCCTGAGGGCGTCTGTTCCCCGCCCAGACAGGACGGGGTTAAAGGCGCAGCTGCTTCGGGGGCTCTGGCTCACTCAGGCGGCAGGGGGGGTGGGAGGCGTACGGAGGAGGCGGGGCGAGCCTGCGGCGGCAGAGGCGGCGTGACGTTGCAGTAGCCTGAGGCGCGCAGTACGTTCTCCCGGGAAAGTTGTCCCCGGATCACGGGAGCCTGGCCATGGCGGGCTGCACAGGCTCCCGGGAGGGGCGGTGTGGAGAGTGACCTGTGCTCGCACACAGGCTTTTTGGAGGCGGCAGCAGCAGCCCCAGCGTCTCACGCCCGTCTCTGGGGTCCGCGCCGATCGCCGCGGTTCGCGCCCTTCTCTGGAGCTCGTTTAGGCGGCGCTCTGAATCCCCTCTCCTCGCGCACCAGGAAACAAAGAGGTGAGAAAAAGTCTCTTGCCTCTTCGGCAGCTGCAGACTTTTTCCCGGACTCCCTCCCAGCTAGCTGTGCTGCGCTAACCCCTTCAGGCTGTGTTCACACCGCCAACCCCAGTCCTCTCCCTGCGATCCGACCGCAGCCCGAGCCTCAGCTCCCAGCCCCGCCTGCCCCAGCGGGTGAGCAGACAAGCCTCTCGGGCTGGTGAGCGCTGGTCAGCGCCGAGCCTCAGTGTGGGAAGTGCGGGAATCTCTCCGCTTTGCCCTCCGCACCCCTGTGGCTGCGCTCTCCTCCGCGGCTCCGAAGCTTCCCCCCCCTGTGCCACCCGCAGTCTCTGCCCGCGAAGGGGCTTCCTAGTGCGTGGAAACCTTTCCTCCTTCACAGCTCCCTCCCACTGGTGCAGGTGCCGTCCCTATTCTTTTGTCTCTGTTGTTTCTTTTTTCTTTTGCCCTACCCAAGTACGGGGGGAGTTTCTTGCCTTTTGGGAGGTCTGACGTTTTCTGCCAGCGTTCAGTGGGTGTTCCGTAGGAGCAGTTCCACGTGTAGATGTATTTCTACTGTATCTGTGGGAAGGAAGGTGATCTCCGCGTCTTACTCTTCTGCCATCTTCTCTCCTCCCTTGTTTGTTTTTAATACTTGTTAGCATGCCTTATCACATTTCATTTTTCACTTGTCTGTGAGGTAGGGTTCATTATCCCAATTAAAATACATGAAAAGTGAATATACAAAGAACACAAAAACTCACAAATAGTAAATTAAAAAGTGGAATTTGAACTCAAGTTTTCTGACTGCCAGTTTAGTGCCTTTAAAAATGATGTTCTTGTGAAAACACTGGCCATCCTGAAGAACATCAATGACAAAGGGCCCTCTACGAGGGATTCCCCTGAGAAATATCTAAGTGACACTCTGTTATTGATTAACTTAGGTTACCGTTATTTTAGACTATGATGAAACTATTATTTCAATTTTAACACAATAATCACAAATAGTTTAAGGGCAACGCCCACATGACTTCTCCCTGCCCTGCATTCCTTAGCCTAGTGTAATAGGGTTGGAAGTAACTCAGCAGTCAATAGAGGGCAGTAGCTTGGAGCAAATTCCATCATCCCCAGAGGTTCTTCAACATCAACAGAGGTCAAAGGGAAGCATCTTTCTCTGAATTCCTCACCTCTAACAAGGTCAAAAGAGAGCCTCAGATATTCTACTTTGCCCAGCCCCGAACATTCAAAGCCTAACCACCCCTGCCTTGAATCCCCCAGGATAAATCTCATTATACCCCATATATACACGTCAATCACCCTAATAAGGCCTATTCTCAGGTCGTCTGGAATCTTCCTCACTCTAACCCCCACAAAGATCTGCATGGCCCCTGTTGAGTCCCAGCTTCTACCCCCCAGAACTCGTGGAACCCTTCCCACACTGCCCTCTTCAAATCCCAGTCTATCTTTTGTAGTACCTATAACCACAAACTGTCTCTAAATGTTCCCTTCTTTTTCTTGCTCCAACTATAACCTGGCTCTCCCCTGAGGACACCATTTCCCCTGCAGCCTCTCAGCTGATGGACCTCTTTTCTCCCACAGTCCTGGTATTACCTGGAGGTCGAATAGGCATCTCAAGGCTAAGATGCACAAAACAACTCCTGATCTTCCTCCACAAAACTCCACTACAGACTTCCCTATTGGATTGATGGCATCTCCACCCTTCCAGTTATTCTGGTCGAAAGCCTTGGAGACATCCTTGATTCCCTTTTCTGTCACACTTCACATTCAATGTGTAGGAAAATCTGTTGGCTCTACTTTCAAAATACTACATCCAGAATCCAAACTCTTCTCCCTACCCCTGGTGATGCATTACCATCCCTCACCTAGATTACTAAAATAGCATCTTTGAAAGTCTCCCTGCTTCCACCTGAGACTATTCCGCATTCCTAGAGTCTATTCTCAAGTCAGCAGACAGAGCAATCCCTTAAATGCGTGTCAGATCATGCCACCACTCGGCTAGAAACCTACCAAAGGTTCCCTGTTTAAACTGGAGTAGTACAAACCAAAATCCTTACAGTGGCCTACTAGGCCTTACAGGATCTGGCCCCTTGGACCATCAGAACTCTTCTACTTTCCTTAAGTTACTCTGTTCTACACATTCTTCACTCCCCAATGTTCCCGGGAGGAACTAACACGTACTGTCTCTCTTAGGACTTTGAACTCTTTCCTCTGCTTGAAACACTCTTTCTCCAGATATGCCCCAACCCCACCCCAGCATTCCTGATCCCCATACCCTGCCCTGTGTTTTCTCCTAACTCTCATCCCTTCTAACATCTATGTAATTTTCTTATGTACCACATTTCTATCCTCCCCCCTCCCCCCGGCCCCATGAGAATGCAATGGTGAGAGCTAGAACTTTTGCTTGTTTTGTTCACTGAGGTGTTCAAGTGCCTACTTAGAGCATAGGACTGACTCCTGATCATCTCCCACAAACCTGCTTCACAAAGGACACACACACCCCCATCTCAGTTAATGGCAACTCCATCTTTCCAGGTCAAAAATATCGAGGGCATCCTTGACTCTTATCTCTTACACCAACATCCGATCAGTCAGGAAGTCTTTTGTGCTCCACCTTCAAAATAATTGCTTGATAATTTCATGTTGAAAGAAGGACTGATTTATCCTTGTGAAATTGGCTAATAATATGACCCAATCCCAATAGAATACCATGACCTAATCCAAATATATCTAATCCTTTTACATATCCCACACGTTGACATTCTACTAATTACATGCATATGTATGGGTGGTCCTTCTAAATATTATTTTTTTAATCTAATTTTGTCTGGCTTGACATCTACCTTGTATAGACTTCATTAACTGCCTAAGTGCAGGAACCATGTGCAAGATACTTTATAAATCTTCTAGGTCCAGTTTAGTCCTTCTAGCTATGAAATCCCAGTAAGCGTTACTTGATGGTAAGGCAAATAGTAATTTCACAATCTGCAAAGTAATACATGGAGTTTTCGAGATCCTATTAAAAAGTCAATCCAATTCAACAAATCTTCACTGCATGACTATACTAGGAATTCTACTGGATGCTGAAAAGATCAAAATACATAACTCTCAAGATACACATCGCCTGATAGAGAACACAGTCATTTAAACAAATAATTTCAAATCAATGTGATAAATGAAATATGAGCATTGGTACAAGGTGAGAGGAATTAACCCTGGAAAACCAGGGAAAGGCAAAGGCATGTCAGAATTTACCAGAAATACAGTGTGGGAAAAAACATTCCAAGCAAGGAAAAATTGAACAGAACTTTTTTGTTTGTTGTAAAGCTTCTGTTTTTTATTATTAGGGATGCTGCTTTTGACCATAACAGGCCAGATGTGGAAGGCGGATTCAATTCATGGAAGAGAACACATGCACTAGGTAAGGAGTTTGAATTAAACTGTTTCCTTGTAAAGTCCCTTGTAAAACCTTTATATATAATGACTCAAATGATCAAAAAAGGACTATGTTAATTTATTCAAGTTTTGACTCATAGAATGCTTTTGGCAAGGTTTGCATGAATAATAGTATTTTACGTGTCTGATGCCAAAACTGAAACATTAATAGACTGTGTTAAGATTTAAATCTAGTTATAAACATGTCTCCAAGATAAGGTGCATGATAATTAGGAGAAAAGAATAATCTGGAGCTGTTTCTTTCTGTGAACCATCAGAACTGTAAACAGCTACAATCTGTCTTTGCCTTTTCCTTGAAAGTAAAATTGAGAAACAGCAAAGAACAAAACTGCCTGTACCTATACAACAGTCTGAGTATAATTCTGCTTTAATTCCATTTTAAGAAATGTTGACCACTTGCTGTGGAAACATTTTCTTCTGGAATCTGTAAATTAAGTCATTGCTTTTCCAATAAGTATGGGTAAATACATTCACAGCTTCACAAAACTAAAAATAAACAATAAATTTCATCTTTCTTTGAAAACAGTGTGCTTCTTGTGACATTCCTTAAGCTATTCTTAAAAATAGAACTGGATTTGAGGGCTAACATCAGCACATACTAGGCAGTTATCTCTGAGAGCCTCTGTTTCCCTACCTGGAAAACGGAAATAGCAAAACTTACCGTATCTCACATAGTGTTTGTGAGGCCCAAATCAGATCTGAAAGTATATCATAAATGCTAAAACATCATATACAAACAAAAACATATATGAATGTTCATAGCAGCATTATACGTAATAGTTAAAAAGTGGAAATAACTCAAATGTCCAGCATTGATGAATGGATAAACAAAATGTAGCATAGCCATACAATGGAATATTATTCAGCTATAAAAAGGAATGAAGTACAGATGTTCCTCGACTTATGACGGGGTTACGTCCCGATAAACCCATCGTGAATTGAAAATATGCATTTAATACACTTAACGTACCGAACATTATAGCTTAGCCTAGCCCACTTTAAACATGCTCGGAACACTTATGTTAGCCTACAGTTGGGCAAAATCACTTAACACAAAGCCTATTTTACAAGTAAAATGTTGACTATCTCATGTAATTTATTGAACACTATACTGAAAGTGAAAAACAGAACGGCTGTAAGTTGTTTACCCTCACGATTGTGTGGCTGACTGGGGGCTGTGGTCACTGCCACAACCCACCACAACCCAGCAAAATAAGAGTATGTCATGCCACGTACCACTAGCCCAGGAAAAGATCAACATTCAAAAATCAAAATACGGTTTCTACTGAACGTGTATCACTTTTGCACCACCATAAAGTGGAAAAGATCATCAGTGGAACCATCATAAGTCAGGGACCACCTGTACAGATACTTGTTACAACATGGATGGACCTTGAAAATATTATACTAAGTGACAGAAGCCAGATACAAAACGCCATATTTATATGATTTCATTTATATGAAATTTCTAAAGTAGGCAAATCCACAAAGACAGAATGTAGATTAGTGGTTGCAGGGTTGGAGAGAAAGAGGACTAAGGAGTCACTGCAAATGGGGACGGGGGGTGGGGGGGAAGGAGAATGTTTTGACATTAGGTAGTGGTGATGGCTGCCCAACTCTATGAATAGACTAGAAACCACTGAATTGTACATTTTAGAAGGGTGAATTTACGGAAAATGCATTATATCTCAATTTTATAAATTACATAGTGCACATACAATATATAAATATTTAATTATTAATGTCATTATTTAGGGGTCTATTTCCAATAGGGGTCCTTCCCTGAGAGTATGCTATAGTTCCTTTCGTCCCTCCTCAAAATCTCTCTCTAAAGCACTTAGAGCTGCCTTCCCAGGCTCCTGGAAAATAACAGAGAAAGTAATTGATATTTAAAAGAAAGCAGGACTGGGGGAAAGGGTTGGAGTTCATAAGCATGACCACATATGTGAAGTACCCCCAGAGCCTAGATGTGTTGTGACATCACTTTTTACTCAAAGTTGCACTTAGTGCTTATTTTGAGCCAATAATTTCACTTGGGTAAAAATGGGTATGTCTGTGCGTGTAAGGAAAAAATGTGAGGATACAACACAATTTGACCAGGGCTCTTGTCTTTCAGCCACTAAAATTTACCAAACTCTTACAATTTACCATATGTTTGAAGACTTTTTTCTTAATTTCTAGAAATTCTGAATAACCAGTTTTTTAAAACATCTGTCAGTAGAAGATGTATGATCAAAAATACAATATTAAAAATATCCTTATCCAAATGTGGCAGAATATTAATTTCCTACTCATAAACTAGTTTCAAAGCAAAGGGAGTATAATTTTATTTAATTGGGTCATTTTTCTTATGAACAACTAGGGAATTTACATCCCACCAAAAAATGTAGTCAGTAAAATCACAACATGAATTTCATAGAGAATTAATTTCTTGTTATACTAATTACTTTTTACCACCCAAAGGGATAGCATGGAGCAATAAATGCAAAAGGAATCTTTAAAAATAGTTTCTCTAAGACCATAAGTAGGGATGCAGAAGTGAAAACAAGCTAAAAAGCGACGTACAAAAAACGCTGTCAGTTTCATTGTTTTTAGTGTATAAACATGAAGAGAAGAGGAAGTGAAGCGCTGTGATAGTAGCTGTCTCTGAGTAGGCGGATGCTGGGTGGTTTTAACCTCTTCGTGCTTATCTGGCTTTTCTGTAATAAAAATGTCATAAAAGAGGATGTGGCCAAAATGGCAGAGTAGAAAGACCCTGAACTCACCTCCTCCCAAAGACACACCAACATTACCACTATTTACAGAGCAACTATGTTTGAGAAAACCCCGAAGACTAGCAGAAAAGAATTTCCACAACGAAAGACAGAAAGAAGGAATCACAGCAAGATAGGTCGGCAGAGCAGACATGATATAGTCAGGACCCACACCCCCTGGCCCATACTCACAAACAGGAGGAATGTCACGATTGTAGGAGTCCTCCCCAAGGCACGAGGGGTCCAAGCTCCACATCGGGCTCCGCAGACCGGAGGTCCTGTACTGGGAACATGAGTCCCCAGATGTCTGGCTTTGAAAACCAGCAGGGCTTGTGTATGGGAGAGCTGAGGGCTACAGGAATCAGGGACTCTTAAATGAGCACACAAAACCCCACAATCGAAGCACAGAGGCAGTAATTTGAGAGGAGCCTGAGTCAGACCCACTTGCTGAGCTTGGAGAGCCTCCTGGAGAGACAGAAGGCAACTGGGATCTCCCTGGAGAAGGAGACCCTTGAGGCAGCCGTTTGGGGGGCTCGTTCTAACACAACTATACCAGCACTGGCAAACCCCATTTTGGAGCGCTCTCTGTAGCTTATTAGCACTGGGGACCCAGCCCTGGCCTCCAGCCGGCTGGCATCAGCCTCCAGACCCCCAGGTCACACAGATGGACACCCAGAGGCCTGGACCCACCCACCGGCAGGCTAGCAGCAGGCCCAAGCCCCCAAGGCCTCACAGCCAACTACTCAGGAGGCCTATCCCACCTTGCAGAAGAGGCACGGCCTCACAACTGCCCAGGCCCGGGGGTCCAGCCCCGCCCACCAGCCGCCCACAGTAGTCAGCCCAGCACAGCAGAAGAGTGCATCCAGCCTACATAGAGGGCAGCCCTAGGCATAGAGCTCGGGTGACCAGAAGGGAGTGTGCTGCTGGGCCCCATAGGATGACTCCTACATAAGGCCAGTTCTCCAAGATAGGGAAATGTAACCAACCTACCTAACACACGGCTATAAACACAGACAACTGGGCAAAGTGAGATGACAGAATACGTCCCTAATGAAGGAACAAGACAAAAACCTCAGAAAAAGAACTAAACGAAGAGGACATGAGAAATCTACCTGATATGGGATAGATTGGGAGATTGGGATTGACGTATACACACTGCTATATATAAAATAGATATAAGAACCTGCTGCATAGCACAGGGAACGCTACTCAATACTCTGTGATGGCCTATAGAGGAAAAGAATCTAAAGAAAAAGAGTGGAGGGCTTCCCTGGTGACACAGTGGTTAAGAATCCACCTGCCAATGCAGGGAACACGGGTCCGAGCCCTGGTCCGGGAAGATCCCACATGCTGTGGAGAAACTAAGCCTGTGCACCACAACTACTGAGCCTGCGCTCTAGAGCCCGCGAGCCACAACTACTGAGCCCGTGTGACACAACTACTGAAGCCTGCACACCTAGAGCCCGTGCTCCGCAACAAGAGAAGCCACTGCAGGGAGAAGCCCATGCACCGCAACAAAGAGTAGCCCCTGCTCGCTGCAACTAGAGAAAGCCCATGTGCAGCAACGAAGACCCAATGCAGCCAAAAAAAAAAAATGAATAAATATAATAAATAAATTTTTTAAAAAAAGAGTGGATATATGGATATGTATAACTGATTCACTTTGCTGTACACCTGAAACTAACACAACATTGTGAATCAACTATACTCCAATAAAAATTTTAAAAAATAAAGAATTCAGCTTTGCCTAGCCATAGACAATTATTCATTAAGATGATATAGAAATAAAATAACTTTCATTTAAAAAAAAGAAAGAAAGAAATCTACCTGATAAAGACTAGTGTAGCAGGGCCAAAAAAAGCGGTTTAGACACGCACTCTAACACTTTCACTAGAAACAGTACTGAGAAATCTGTTTGTGCTGGCCCTTTTTTTTTTTTTTTTCTTATTTGTTTTACATATTCTTAAATGAAGCTGAATTTTGTCATATAACATAGCAGCTAGAGTTTACTTTTTCCTTCCATCTGGTATATATGGGCATAGTATGAATTGTGCATAAAGATTTGCCGATAAGTAAACCAATTTGCTAGACCATGGGAAGAGGCTGATTTATAACACATATCCTTCCAGCCGTGACATATAACTGCAACCACAACAAACAATACATGCCTTTTTGCAGGTGAGTTGAAGATAAAAATACCAGGCAAGCAGCCTTTGGGATAGATGTGCCAGGACTGGGAACTGTCTTTGCTCAATTCAATTGCAATTGACAAAGGAAGATTTTTAATAAAATCTCTGACTGTAGAGACACTCTTGGTATTGCACTAGAGGAACATAAGGATATTATCAGAAGGAGTTTATCTTATCACTCATGAGGGAAGCCACAGACGTATGAAAATATCTCGGAAATGGGCAATTTTTGGAGAGGGCGATTAAGAGCTGAACTTACACTTTCAGAAAAGGACCAATTTGGTAATAGAGTCTAATGAAAACATGCAGACAGTGAGTACATATGCAAATAAATGGACAGTGGGGATTTTAACATAGCAATACTTTCCTCTATACATGGCTTTCTTTGACACTTACATCTCCATGAGAGAATAGTAATGATCCTGTTTTACAAATAAGAAATGTACGGCTTGGAGGATTTGGTTATTTTAGAATCCTAGACTCCGAATCCGGGCAACACACCACCTTTCATCCATCTCTCATTAATGTTCTGCTTTTGCTGGCTATTTATTTCATTGCGTTCATTATTTTCTCTGTAGTTCCAAGACAGCACTAACTCTGTACTTCCCAGTAAAAGTGCATTATGATGTAACCCATGGGGTAGACTTTTTTTCTTTCTCTGGGAGGCATTCACTATCCGCAGGATGATTCTTCTGGACCCGAGAAGCCCATGATGAGGGCTCTGTGTGATGAGGGAGTAACTAGAGAGAGGAAAGAGAGCCATGCCCCTCCCTATCATGGACACTGTCTCAAGGGCCTTTGGCTGAAGAGACCTTGAGGCTGACTCCTTGAAGAGTTAAGCCAAAGCTTGCAAACAAAACCAAAGACCCCAGAACCATTTGGTGCAGAAGGCAAATTTCTTTTTTTTTTTTGAAAATTTGAATCTAAAAGCCTTTAGGTGAGACGCCAACTCACCATAGCCCCCAGCTATCTTGCACTTGGCTGCCTCTGACTTCTGTGATACCTCTGTGGCCCCTGAAGGCCCCTGAAGCAGGTCTTTCCCTCCAGGTTGCTGATGTTTATTCCAAAGCTGCAATGAATAGGGAAGGTAGGAAAAGAGGTGGGATCAAATTCTGTAGCCCTTGTCTAGATGCCCAGTTCTTTTAAACCTCACTATGGCTAAGAGTTCATGTCTCACTTTCCACGGTGAGGGCATTCACGCCATGAGGAAGCATCTAAAGCTTTCAGAGGGTGCCCCACCTGGATCTCCCCTGTTCCCCATCTTCAATCTCTCCCTTCAACCCTGTCTTCCCCTCTAACATCCCATTTCCCTGTCTTTTCAGGGTACTTTTCACTCCCCCCCTAAAGAAATAACCAGGTAATTCCCATATCCTCAGGCACTGAGTGTCAATGACAATAATGATAGTTAACGTGGATAGAGTTTATACTATGTGTATTGTGTATAATGCTAAGAGAATTATTAACCATATTTTACATATGAAGACGTTGAGGCTCCAGGCACAGAGTGACATTCTCGGTGCCACAGGCTAAGGGATTCCAATCTAAATTGCCTGTACTGAGCCCTCCACCACAATACCTCTTCTGCTTCCTCACCCAGCCATCCAGTACCTTCTGCCCTAAAGAGGAGAGAGCTGGGCTTTGACTCAGGCTATGGAAGTCTGCCCCAGAGAAGGGAAGGCAAGGGAGGGGGTGAGCAGAAGAGAGGGTAAGTGGGAGTCTTTCTTCCAGTCTGCAATCCCACACCTACCCTCTCCGACACTCCTCTGCGGAGAAGCAAAACCAGACGTATCCACCAAGACAAAGACTCATTTCCTTCTGAAACTTGGTCGGGGGGGATCTAGAATAGAAATTCATATTCTCCCCATTAACATAACTTTGACTTTATTTATGCAAATTAATATCCTAATCTTTTTAGATCTAGAAAGCAATCGCCCTCACTTTTCCTCCGATCACATCATGAAGCATCCATGTGAACAAGACAGTGAATGATATAAGGACCACATCACCTTTCCCAAGAGAGGAGGTGGGGGAAGGGAAGAAAGAAGTAGGGAAGAGTCTCAGTGTTCCTTTAACAGTTTAATATATGATGAATTTTGATTAAACATTGATGCCTTTTTAACATGATGTCTTTAAAACTCTACACAAAAGGGGAAGAAAGACACTGAGAAAATGCAGCCTGATATTGGGTCCTAGGTGTCCAGAAACACCTACACATCTCAAACCTGGCTCTGTCCCTGTGCCTCACAAGAGGCTGGCTTCTTTCAGGGAGGCTGGGCTGTGTGGGCCACCCAGAGAGGCCTGCTAAGTGACCCAAGCCTCCTGTCACCTGGAAGTCCATCCACGTGATGGTAACCACAGAGGCTTTTTATAAAAGTTAAATAAATGAATAAGAAAATAAATACGGCATACATGCATTCCTACATTGGTAATGTATTCAGGGTAGAAATCCTTTCAAAGCTAATTGCTAAGCAAATTAACAGACTAACTGAATTGCCTAAAAATTGTTATTTAGTATGGGTAGCATAATACAGTGTGTTGAATACAAACCATTGCTGACCCTAGAGGAACTTGTATTTAAGAAAGGGAAGAAATTATGCCTTAGAGCATTCATTTTTTCATGCTCTTTACCATCTGTTTGGGTGAAAGACCATATAAAGGCCGGTAATCACCATTATCACTAATTATCTGTCACTCGAAATCTTTTTCAGTTTACCATTAGCATTAAATGTGAAGCAAGAAGCAGACTTATTAAATCCTAGAGTAGATTTTTATTCCCTGTAGAGACATGTAGTTTACAAAACACTTTTGATATTCTAATGTGGACTCTACCTTCAAAAATATAGGATCCAAGCCAACTTCACTTTCGTGCATGGAACTGCCTGTTTGGTCCTCAGACTCGGAGTTGTATAATCTGGGCTCAGTTAGGTTCTGACCCAGTTAGGATCTAGCTGGTTAGCCAGTTACAAGGGAGAGTCTGATCAGGGTTGGAGGACACCAGGTAAGTGGTAGAGGAGAACGCCCCAGGCATGGGTGCCAAAAGCCTCAAAATTCAGTGTTTCTAGGCCCTGAAAGAGAAAGGGTATGTATGTTTACTACATGGTAAATAAAACCCTCATCCACTTACCCTGCTCCATTTATACAAACACTTAACACAAAGTGGGACCCCTAGATGAAGCTTGAAAAATGTTAGTTGTTCTTTGTAGCTGCAGTAGAATGACTCTTGGTTTCTTGGCTGATTTTTTAATTAAGTTGTTTCTAGTGATCTACTAACTTTATTTTACAAGAGGTGAGGTATGAAATAGTCTATCTTTCTCAAGGGCTTACAAAGCAGACTTGGATTCCAGTTGCCACATGTCTAGATTGTCATTTCATGGCTTGATTTCCCTCTCGATACACTGTAAGACTAAATTAACTTGCTACTTGACTCTCAGCTGAGTGAATCATGTTGGGTGCATAGCTGATCCAAACTGGCCCAATCAGATTCTTCTCCTGGGAATCTAGCATTAACACAGAGTCAGTTCAACATAAAAAGCTATGCAAAACTCATCTAGGGTCTATTCTTGAGTCAATCCCATGTCAACCCAAAGTCATGAGCAAGACAAAGTTATGGAGGATCAGAGACCAAGCGTAAGCAAAGAAAGTTGGTTGGCCAAACAGAAGGGATCATGCTTGCAAAATTATGTACAGGAGAAGAATTATGCAGCCACTGAAAGTCAAAGCAACTATGGTCCTTGGCAGCTCCCCAGGGTGCAGCTCCATTCCCAGCTGTATCTCATTTATGTGAGACCTCCTTTTCCTAAAAATAAACCTTCCTCTGAATGGGAATTAATCTGGGTGGGTTTCCATCCCTTACAACCATTGAGTTTTGCCTTTAAAAAATACCTCTGCTTAGATGACAACTCTTCTATGGTACTTTTTGGAACTGTCCCAACTGAAACGATTCTTGCCTTGCTACGCTACCTTGTCACGAGCGGCCTGCTTCTCTATTCTCCCTGTCTTCTAGTCACTTCACACACGCCCCTCAAGGCTTCACTCCCATTCTAAGCCCTAGGATAGATCATGTTTAATTATCTGGGGAAACTGGAGAAGCCCTAGTTCAATCTCCCAGCACTACTCTGATGGGAGTTAGTGCAGCCAGAGTTCAGCTGGTTTCTATGACCAAACTCCTATCTTTGTCCTTGGTTTGATAATTTGGTAGGTGACATGACTCACATCCTAAATTGATCCTCCCTTGCCCTGGCCAGTTGTTTTCTGAAAGTCCAGTTCTAAGGCAGGGGCTCTGCCAGACCTCCCTAACCTTAGTAATTTCTTGGTCCTGGAGGTGGTTCTCAAGAAAGGGGAGTGACTTTGGCAGATGGCAATATCTGTTATCACAACCTGATAGGGAAGGGGAGCTGCTTGCATCGAGTGGGTAGATACCAGAGATGCTGATAAACATCCTACAATGCACCGGACAGCCCTCCACAGCAAAGAATCACCCAGCCTAAAATGTGAATAATGCTGAAGTTGAGAAGCTCTACTTTGGAGTACTGGGCAAATGACCTTGAGCCACTTATTTAACAGCTGTATGCTTCAGAATTTCCCTCCATAAAAATACAGATATATTTCTTGTAGGATTATCACAGTACCTAACACAGTGCCTTTGAAGCCTTTAGTATTTTCTCATAATTATGTTTGTACAATACAAAAAAATCTTGTTAAATAATTATGCCATTATCTATTCCTTCTTTATTCTGTCTACACTTTGTGTTTGGAAAAATTCTTGGCAGTGATGAATTCCGTGTTTACTCGGAAAACCTCTCAGGCTTCTAAAGGCTTGATCATATTTGTCTCGATTTTTTTTAATAAGACTTTTTAATGAAACTTTTCTGTAGTGGTAAAATACACAAAAGATTAAATTTAACCATTTTTTAAGTGTACAGTTTTGCAGTATTAAGTACATTCATATTTTTGTGCCACCCTCACCACCATGATACATCTTCAGAACTCTTTTCATTTAGCAAAATTGACACTCTGTACCCAGTAAACAGTAACTCCTCATTTCCTCCTCCCACCAACCCCTGGCAATCACCATTCTACTTTCTGTCTCTTTATATTAGACTACTATAGGCACTCATATAAGTGGGATCATACAGCATTTGTCTTCTGGTGACTGGTTTATTACACTTAGCATAATACTCTCAAGGTTCAGCCATGTTGTAGAATGTGTTAGAAATACATTCCTTTTTAAGGCTGAAAAATTTTCTATTTTATGTATACCTATATTTCTTATCCAATTCATCTGTCAGTGGACACATGGGTTGCTTCCACATTTTAGCTTATTGTGAATAATGCTCCTGTGAATATAGTTGTACAAATATATCTTCAACACCCTTCTTTCAGCTCTTTTGGATACATACCCAGCAGTAGAATTGCTGGATCATTGGTAATTCTATTTTTATTTATTTATTTATTTTATAAACATCTTTATTGGAATATAATTGCTTTACAATGGTGTGTTAGTTTCTGCTTTATAACAAAGTGAATCAGCTATACATATACATATATCCCCATATCTCCTCCTCCTTGCGTCTCCCTCCCACCCTCCCTATCCTACCCTTCTAGGTGGACACAAAGCACCAAGCTGATCTACCTGTACTAGCAGCTGCTTCCCACTAGCAATCTATTTTACATTTGGTAGTGTATATATGCCCATGCCACCCTCTAACTTCGTGCCAGCTTACCCTTCCCCCACTCCGTGTCCTCAAGTCCATTCTCTACGTCTGCGTCTTTATATCTGTCCCGCCCCTAGGTTCTTCAGAACTTTTTTTTTTTTAGATTCCATATACATGTGTTAGCATATGGTATTTGTTTTTCTCTTTCTCACTTACTTCACACCGTATGACAGTCTCTAGGTCCATCCACCTCACTACAAGTAAATCAATTTCATTTTTTTTATGGCTGAGTAATATTCCATTGTATATATGTACCACATCTTCTTTATCCACTCATCTGCTGATGGACACTTTAGGTTGCTTCCATGTCCTGGCTATTGTAAATAGAGCTGCAATGAACATTGTGGTACATGACTCTTTTTGAATTATGGTTTTCTCAGGGTATATGCCCAGTAGTGGGATTGCTGGATCGTATGGTAGTTCTGTTTTTAGTTTTTTGAGGAACCTCCATACTGTTCTCCATAGTGGCTGTATCAATTTACATTCCCACCAACAGTGCAAGAGCGTTCCCTTTACTCCACACCATCTCCAACATTTATTGTTTGTAGATTTTTGATGGTGGCCTTTCTGACTGGTGTGAGGTGATACCTCACTGTAGTTTTGATTTGCATTTCTCTAATGATTAGTGATGTTGAGCAACCTTTCATGTGTTTGTGGGCAATCTGTATATCTTCTTTGGAGAAATGTCTATTTAGGTCTTCTGCCCATTTTTGGATTGGGTTGTTTGTTTTTTTGATATTGAGCTGCATGAGCTGCTTATACATTTTGGAGATTAATCATTTGTCAGTTGCTTCATTTGCAAATATTTTCTCCCATTCTGAGGGTTGTCTTTTCGTCTTGATTATGGTTTCCTTTGCTGTGCAGAAGCTTTTAAGTTTCATTAGGTCCCATTTGTTTATTTTTGTTTTTATTTCCATTTCTCTAAGAGGTGGGTCAGAAAGGATCTTGTTATGATTTATGTCATGGAGTCTTCTGCCTATGTTTTCCTCTAAGAGTTTGATAGTGTCTGGCCTTACATTTAGGTCTTTAATCAATTTTGAGTTTATTTTTGGATATGGTGTTAAGGAGTGTTCTAATTTCATTCTTTTACTTGTAGCTGTGCCATTTTCCCAGCACCACTTATTGAAGAGGCTGTCTTTTCTCCATTGTATGTTCTTGCCTCCTTTGTCTTAAATTAGGTGCCCATAGGTGCATGGGCTTATCTCTTGACATTCTGTCTTGTACCATTGATCTATATTTCTGTTTCTGTGCCAATACCATACTGTCTTGATTACTGTAGCTTTGTAGTATAGTCTGAAGTCCAGGAGCCTGATTGCTCCAGCTCTGATTTTCTTTCTCAAGACTGCTTTGGCTATTTGAGGTTTTTTGTGTTTCCATACAAATTGTGAAATTTTTTTGTTCTAGTTCTGTGAAAAATGCCATTGGTGCTTTTATAGGGATTGCATTGAATCTGTAGATTGCTTTGGGTAGTAGAGTCATGTTCACTCACAATGTTGACTCTTCCAATCCAAGAACATGGTATATCTCTCCATCTATTTGTATCATCTTTAATTTCTTTCATCAGTGTCTTATAATTTTCTGCATACAGGTCTTTTGTCTCCTTAGGTAGGTTTATTCCTAGATATTTTATTCTTTTTGTTGCAATGGTAAACGGGAGTGTTTTCTTAACTTCACTTTCAGATTTTTCATCATTAGTGTATAGGAATGCTAGAGATTTCTGTGCATTAATTTTGTATCCTGCTACTTTACCAAATTCATTGATTAGCTCTAGTAGTTTTCTGGTAGCATCATTAGGATTCTCTAAGTATAGTATCATGTCATCTGCAAACAGTGACAGCTTTACTTCTTCTTTTCCGATTTGGATTCTTTTTATTTCTTTTTCTTCTCTGATTGCTGTGGCTAACACTTCCAAAACTATGTTGAATAATAGTGGTGAGAGTGGGCAACCTTGTCTTGTTCCTGATCTTAGTGGAAATGGTTTCAGTTTTTCACCATTGAGGACAATGTTGGCTGTGGGTTTGTCACATATGGCCTTTATTATGTTGAGGAAAGTTCCCTCTATGCCTACTTTCTGCAGGACTTTTATCATAAATGGGTGTTGAATTTTGTCGAAAGCTTTCTCTGCATCTATTGAGATGATCATATGGTTTTTCTCCTTCAATTTGTTAATATGATGTATCACGTTGATTGATTTGCGTATATTGAAGAATCCTTGCATTCTTGGAATAAACCCCACTTGATCATGGTGTATGATCCTTTTAATGTACTGTTGGATTCTGTTTGCTAGTATTTTGTTGAGGATTTTTGCATCTATGTTCATCAGTGATATTGGCCTGTAGTTTTCTTTCTTTGTGACATCTTTGTCTGGTTTTGGTATCAGGGTGATGGTGGCCTCGTAGAATGAATTTGGGAGTGTTCCTCCCTCTGCAATATTTTGGAAGAGTTTGAGAAGGATAGGTGTTAGCTCTTCTCTAAATGTTTGATAGAATTCGCCTGTGAAGCCATCTGGTCCTGGGCTTTTGTGTGTTGGAAGATTTTTAATCACAGTTTCAATTTCAGTGCTTGTGATTGGTCTGTTCATATTTTCTATTTCTTCCTGGTTCAGTCTCGGCAGTTTGTGCATTTCTAAGAATCTGTCCATCTCTTCCAGGTTGTCCATTTTATTGGCATAGAGTTGCTTGTAGTAATCTCTCATGATCGTTTGTATTTCTGCAGTGTCAGTGGTTACTTCTCCTTTTTCATTTCTAATTCTATTGATTTGAGTCTTCTCCCTTTTTCTCTTGATGAGTCTGGCTAATGGTTTATCAATTTTGCTTATCTACTCAAAGAACCAGCTTTTAGTTTTATTGATCTTTGCTATTGTCTCCTTCATTTCTTTTTCATTTATTTCTGATCTGATCTTTATGATTTCTTTCCTTCTGCTAGTTTTGGGGTTTTTTTGTTCTTCTTTCTCTAATTGCTTTAGGTGCAAGTTTAGGTTGTTTATTTGAGATGTTTCCTGTTTCTTGATGTAGGCTTTTATTGCTATAAACTTCCCTCTTAGAACTGCTTTTGCTGCATCCCATAGATTTTGGGTCATCGTGTCTCCATTGTCATTTGTTTCTAGGTATTTTTTGATTTCCCCTTTGATTTCTTCAGTGATCACTTTGTTATTAAGTACTGTATTGTGTAGCCTCCATGTGTTTGTATTTTTTACAGATCTTTTCCTGTAATTGATATCTAGTCTCATAGCATTGTGGTCAGAAAGGAAACTTGAAATGATTTCAATTTTCTTAAATTTACCAAGGCTTGATTTGTGACCCAAGATATGATCTATCCTGGAGAATGTTCCATGAGCACTTGAGAAAAATGTGTATTCTGTTGTTTTTGGATGGAATGTCCTATAAATATCAATTAAACCCACCTTGTTTAATGTATCATTTAGAGCTTGTGTTTCCTTATTTATTTTCATTTTGGATCATCTGTCCATTGGTGAAAGTGGGGTGTTAAAGTCCCCTACTATGATTGTGTTGCTGTCGATTTCCCCTTTTATGGCTGTTAGTATTTGCCTTATGTATTGAGGTGCTCCTATATTGGGTGCATAAATATTTACAATTGTTATGTCTTCTTCGTGGATTGATCCCTTGATCATTGTGCAGTGTCCTTCTTTGTCTCCTGTAATAGTCTTTATTTTAAAGTCTATTTTGTCTGATATGAGAATTGCTACTCCAGCTTTCTTTTGATTTCCATTTGCATGGAATATCTTTTTCCATCCCCTCACTTTCAGTCTGTATGTGTCTCTAGGTCTGAAGTGGGTCTCTTGTAGACAGCATATATATGGGTCTTGTTTTTGTATCCATTCAGCCAGTCTGTGTCTTTTGGTGGGAGCATTTAATCCATTTACATTTAAGGTAATTATCGATATGTATGTTCCTATTCCCATTTTCTTAAATGTTTTGGGTTTGTTATTGTAGGTGTTTTCCTTCTCTTGTGTTTCTTGCCTAGAGAAGTTCCTTTAGCATTTGTTGTAAAGCTGGTTTGGTGGTGCTGAACTCTCTCAGCTTTTGCTTGTCTGTAAAGGTTTTAATTTCTCCATCACATTTGAATGAGATCCTTGCTGGGTAGAGTAATCTTGGTTGTAGGTTCTTCTCCTTCCTCACTTTAAGTATATCCTGCCACTCCCTTCTGGCTTGCAGAGTTTCTGCTGAAAGATCAGCTGTTAACCTTATGGGGATTCCCTTGTGTGGTATTTGTTGTTTTTCCCTTGCTGCTTTTAATATGTTTTCTTTATATTTAATTTTTGATAGTTTGATTAATATGTGTCTTGGCTTGTTTCTCCTTGGATTTATCCTGTATGCGACTCTCTGTGCTTCCTGGACTTGATTGACTATTTCTTTTCCCATATTAGGGAAGTTTTCAACTATAATCACTTCAAATATTTTCTCAGTCCCTCTTTGTTTCTCTTCCTCTTCTGGGACCCCTGTAATTCGAATGTTGGTACGTTTAGTGCTGTCCCAGTGGTCTCTGAGATTGTACTCAATTCTTTTCATTCTTTTTTCTTTATTCTGCTCTATAGTAGTTATTTCCACTATTTTATATTCCAGGTCACTTACCCTTTCTTCTTCCTCAGTGATTCTGCTATTAGTTCCTTCTAGAGAATTTTTAATTTCATTTATTGTGTTGTTCATCATTGTTTGTTTGCTCTTTAGTTCTTCTTGGTCCTTGTTAAACATTTCTTGTATTTTCTCCATTCTATTTCCAAGATTTCGGATCATCTTTACTATCATTACTCTGAATTCTTTTTCAGGTAGACTGCATATTTCCTCTTCATTTGTTTGGTCTTGTGGGTTTTTACCTTGATCCTTCATCTGCTGTGTATTTCTCTGTCTTCTCATTTTGCTCAACTTACTGTGTTTGAGGTCTCCTTTTCGCAGGCTGCAGGTTCGTAGCTCCTGTTGTTTTTGCTGTCTGCCCCCAGTGGGTAAGGTTGGTTCAGTGGGTTGTGTAGGCTTCCTGGTGGAGGGGACTGGTGCCTGTTTTCTGGTGGATGAGGCTGGCTCTTGCTTTTCTGGTGGGCAGGACCACATCCATTGGTGTGTTTTGGGGTGTTTGTGAACTTATCATGATTTTAGGCAGCCTCTCTGCTAATGGATGGGGTTGTGTTCCTGTCTTGCTCGTTGTTTGGCATAGGGTGTCCAGCACTGTAGCGTGCTAGTTGTTGAGTGGAGCTGCTTCTTAGCATTGAGATGGAGATCTCTGCGAGACCTTTTGCAGCTTGATGTTACATGGGGCCGGGAGCTCTCTAGTGGACAAATGTCCTGAACTTGGCTCTCCCTCCTCAGAGGCTCAGCCCTGACACCTGGCCAGAGCACCAAGACTCTGTCAGCCACTCAGCTCAGAAGAAAAGGGAGAAAAGAAAAAGAAAGAAAAAAAAGAAAAGAAAAAATGAAATAAATAAATAAATAAAAATAAATTATTAAAATAGAAAAATATTGTTAAAAATTAAAAAATTAAAAAGTAATATAAAGAAAGAGAGAAAGAAAGAAGAGAGCAACCAAACGAAAAAAGAAATCTCCAATGATTACAAGTGATAAAAACTAAACTATAAAAAACCCAAAAAACAAAAATGGACAGTCAGAACCCTAGGACAAATGGCAAAAGCAAAGCTACACAGACAAAATCACACAAAGAAGCATAAACATACACACTCACAAAAAGGGAAAAAGGAAAAATATCAAAAAAAAAGGAAGAGAGCAACCAAATCAATAAACAAATCTACCAATGATAATAAGCTCTAAATACTAAACTAAGATAAACATAAAACCAGAAACAAATAAAATGCAGAAAGCAAACCCCAAGTCTTCAATTGCTCCCAAAGTCCACTGCCTCAATTTTAGGATGATTTGTTGTCTATTCAGGTTTTCCACAGATGCTGGCTACATCACGTTGATTGTGGTGATTCAATCCGCTGCTCCTGAGGCTGCTGGGAGAGATTTCCCTTTCTCATCGTTGTTTGCACAGCTCCTGGGGTTCAGCTTTGGATTTGGCCCCGCCTCTGCGTGTAGGTCACCTGAGGGCATCTGTTCCTGCCCAGACAGGACAGGGTTAAAGGAGCAGCTGATTAGGGGGCTCTGGCTCACTCAGGCGGGGGGGAGGGGTATGGATGCGGGGCGAGCCTGCAGAGGCAGAGGGCAGTGTGATGTTGCACCAGCCTGAGACGCACAATGTGTTCCCCTGGGGAAGTTTTCCCTGGATCACGGGACCCTAGTAGTGGCGGGCTGCACAGGCTCCCAGGAGGGGAGGTGTGGAGAGTGACCTGTGCTCGCACACAAGCTTCTTGGTGGCTGCAGCAGCACCCTTAGCATCTCATGCCCATCTCTGGTGTCCTTGCTGATAGCCGCAGCTCGTGCCCGTCTCTGGAGCTTGTTTAGGCGGTGCTCTGAATCCCTTCTCCTCACGCACCACAAAACAATGGTCTCTTGCCTCTTAGGTAGGTCCATTCTCTTTCCTGGACTCCCTTTTGGCTAGCTGTGGTGCACTAGCCCCCTTCAGGCTCTGTTCATGCCGCCAACCCCAGTCCTCTCTCTGGGGTCTGACCTCCGAGGCCTGAACCTCAGCTCCCAGCCCCCGCCCGCCCCAGCGGGGGAGCAGACGAGCCTCTCGGGCTGGTGAGTGCTGGTCGGCACTGATCCTCTGTGTGGGAATCTCTCCGCTTTGCCCTCTGCACCCCTGTGGCTGCGCTCTCCTCCGTGGCTCCGAAGCTTCCCCCCAGCCCACCCCCCTGTCTCCGTCTGCGAAGGGCCTTCCTAGTGTGTGGAAACTTTTCCTCCTTCACAGCTCCCTCCCACTGGTGCAGGTCCCGTCCCTGTTCTTTTCTCTCTGTTTTTTCTTTTTTCTTTGGCCCTACCCAGGTACGTGGGGAGTTTCTTGCCTTTTGAGAAGTCTGAGGTCTTCTGCCAGTGTTCAGTAGGTGTTCTGTAGGAGTTGTTCCACATGTAGATGTATTTCCGATGTATTTGTGGGGAGGAAGGTGATCTTCACGTCTTACTCCTCTGCCAGCTTGAAGGTGCCCCCTGGTAATTCTACTTTTAATTTTATAAGGTACTGCCATATTGTTTTCCACAGTGGTATACCCTATTACATTCCCACCAACAGTGCACAAGTATTCCAATTTCTCCATATTCTCACCAACACTTGTTATTTTCTTTTCTTTTTTTTTTTTCATAGTAGCCATCTTAATGGGTATGAGGTGGTGTCTCATGTAGCTTTCATTTGCATTTACATAACTATTAGTGATATTGAGCATCTATTTGTGAACTTATTGGTTATTTGTATATCTTCCTTGGGAAAATGTCTATTTAAGTCCCTTTGTCTACTTTTTTTTTTTAAGAGTTTTTTTGATGTGGACCACTTTTAAAGTCTTTATTGAATTTGTTACAATATTGCTTCACTTTTATGGTTTGGTTTTTTGGCTGCAAATCATGTGGGATCTTAGCTCCCCAACCAGGGATCGAACCTGAACCCCCTGCTTTGCAAAGTGAAGTCTTAACCACTGGACCACCAGGAAAGTCCCCCTTTGTCTACTTTTGAATTGAATTGTTTAGTTTTTTTCTTTTTGAGTTTTAGGAATTCTCTATATAATCTGTATATTAATCGTTTATCATACATATAATTTGCAAATATTTTCTGTGGATTGCCGTTTAATCTGTTAATAGCATCTTTTGATGCACAAAAGTTTTATTTTCATAAAGTCCAATTTGTCTATTTTCTTCTTTTATTGCGTACACCTTTAGTGTCATACTCAAGAAATCTTTGCCAGACTTCCCTGGTGGCGCAGTGGTTAAGAATCCGCCTGCCAATGCAGGGGACACGGGTTCGAGCCCTGGTCCAGGAAGATCCCACATGCCACGGAGCAACTAAGCCCGTGTGCCACAACTACTGAAGCGCACGCATCTAGAGCCTGTGCTCTACAAAAAGAGAAGCCACCACAATGAGAAACCCACACACTGCAACCAAGAGCAGCCCCTGCTCACTGCAAGCAGAGAAAGCCCGCATGCAGCAACGGAGACCCAACGCAGCCAAAAATAAAATAAATAAATAAATTAAAAAAAAAAAGAAATCGTTGCCAAATCTAATGTCATGAAGCTTTTGTCCCATGTTTTTGTCTAAGAATTTTGTAGTTTGTTCATATTTTCCTCTTGATTTATTATTTTTTTATTTTGTACATATTTTATTATAAGTATAGATGAGCATTTCTTTTTTTTTTTAATAGATCTTTATTGGAGTATAATTGCTTCACAATACTGTGTTTGTTTCTGTTGTACACCAATGTGAATCACCCATATGCATACATATGTCCCCATATCCCCTCCCTCTTTAGCCTCCCTCCCATCCTCCCTATCCCACCCCTCTAGGTCATCACAAAGCACTGAGCTGATCTCCCTGCGCTATGCTGCTGCTTCCCACTAGCTAATTATTTGACATTCGGTAGTGTATATATGTTGATGCTACTCTCACTTCGCCCCAGCTTCCCCCTCCCACCCCGTGTCCTCAAGTCCATTCTCTATGTCTACATCTTTATCCCTGCCCTGCAACTAGGTTCATCAGTACCTTTTTTTTTTTTTTAGATTCCATATATATGCATTAGCATACAGTATTTTTTTCCCTTTCTGACTTACTTTACTCTGTATGACAGACTCTAGGTCCATCCACCTTGCTACAGATAACTCAATTTTGTTTCTTTTTATGGCTGAGTAATATTCCATTGTATATATGTGCCACATCTTCTTTATCCATTCATCTGTCTATGGACATTTAGGTTGGTTCCATGTCTTGGTTATTGTAAATAGTGCTACAGTGAACATTGTAGTACATGTTTCTTTTTGAATTATGGTTTTCTCAGGGTATATGTCCAGTAATGGGATTGCTGAGTCATATGGTAGTTCTATTTTTAGTTTTTTAAGGAAACTCCATACTGTTTTCCATAGTGGTTGTATCAATTTACATTCCCACCAACAGTGCAGGAGGGTTCCCTTTTCAACACACCCTTTCCAGCATTTATTGTTTCTAGATTTTTTGGTGATGGCCATTCTGATTGGTGTGAGGTGATACCTCATTGTAGTTTTGATTTGCATTTTCAGCTTTATTTTTCCAGATAAAATCTGCAGCCTAAATATGCCCTGGGTAAAATATACATGGATGTATTACTCATCTAAAGAATCCAATGGTAATTAGCTATTGTGCCTGCACTTGTGTGCATGTGTGTACTCAAGTACTTGCGCATGTGTGTTAGGGTATCACTTGCTGCAAGGAATAGCAAAAGCATTTAACACTAGTACAGGAAAATATAGGCATATTAGATAGGGTAGGCTAATGGCTAAACAAATAAGCCAAACATTTATAACTGTTCAAACAAGAAGTTTATTTTTTGTTTATGTAACATCCAAAGCAAATATTTTTGATTGATGGCAGTCTTTCCTCAAAGTCATCATTCAAAGACCCATGCTCCTTCCTTCTTCCTTCTTGTGCCATCTTTGACAGGCTGCAAGTCCATTTGCATCAAGCTGGTGAAAGCAGACAGAGAGTGAAGAAACCACATCTACTTCTTAACCACCTTGGTTTAGAAGTGACATACATAACTTCTATTCCCAAGCTTTTGGCAATACCTAGTTACTTGGCCCTTCCTAGATGCAAGGTAACTAGGAGATGAAGTCCCTGAGAGCATAGCTACTTTCCAGTGATTGTTCTATCTTTGTGATCCAATATGGTGGCCAGCAGCCACACGTGGCTATTGGGCACTGGGGATGTGGTTCATGCAAATTGAGATGTGCTGTAAGCATAAAGAGCACACCAGACTTTGATGACTTAGCATGAAAATAAGGATGTAGATATCTGATTGGTAATTTTTAGAGTGATTACAGGTTGAAATGGCAAGATTGTGGATAACTAGGTTAAATAAAATATATTATTAAAATTAATTTCACCTGTTTCTTTTTACTTTTTTACCAAGGCTACTAGAAAATTTTAAAGTACGTATGTGACTTGCATACTTGCGTTCTATTTCTGTTGGATAGCCCTGCAATGGAAACTAGCCTTCTCTGTTACACAGATTATCTTATAGGATTGAGATAAGGAGTATATCTGGGCCATTCACAGGATCAGAAGAAGAGGAATTGGAAAGCTCTCTGGAATCAAGGTGTGTGCTCTCTCTCTTTCTTTCTTTTTCTCTTACTGGAGCCACATGGTCACTGGTCTCTCTGTCTATACCTACTGACTTTTCTCTCTCTGTCTTTCTCTTTCTCCCTCTGTCTCTTTCTTCCGTGTTGCAATCAGCTGGGGTCAGGAGGTTGGGGTCAAATGGCTTGCCGCCCATTCACTAGAAGCAATGGAAACAGGTTCTCGGGGAAAGGGCACAAGTAGGTCAGACAAATTGACTGACATGTTTGCTCAGTATGCAAATATGTAAAGGCTACATGGACTTGGCAGCTGTCAACATTCCCCAGTTTTTACACTTAAAAGACTATATTTACTCTGAGGCCTTTTGTAAGAACTCTGTGTTGAATAGATGATTAAATTTAATCTGAGAGTATACTATTTAACTCATGTCATCACTAATGAAAACATGTAACTAATCTTTATGTCTTGGGTTTGTACCAGTGCCCAGAAATAGTCAACCTCATTGACAAGGCTTGAATTTCCAGCAGTGTACATTGGGCTCAATATATATTCATAGAATGTCAATTTAGCCCATAGGACCAGGCTCATTAAACCATATGCAGAAATTATGTGAGAGTACAAAGTTAATATATGGGTGATACACCCCCAAATATAACTCTCCTGTAGGGCTGGAAACTTTAAATTTTAATGCCATTCTCTGGAGTTTAAGAAATGTCACCAGCCCCTGTTAGAATATGTATATATGACCTAGAGAGATTACCAGATGTGTTTGTATTCTCAGGAAGAATTTATATGTCAGACACCATCCTAAATCCACTAACAATTTATCAGAAATGGATTTTTCAGATTATTACTTTCCACCAAAAAAAAAAAGGGGCCCATAATCCCGTTTGTTAAAACGGGATTTGGTTAGCTTCAAAATATGTCCAGGGGTCCTACAGAAGTTGGATGGCCAGTATTTGCACTAGGATCTTAGCCATCAGGGAGGGAAAAGGAGGTGGGGATGGTGATGAAAGAGGCGACAGGAATGTCACCAAACACATATTTTACCTTCTTTATTTTTCTGATGAAACTAGAGCTTTGACAACGGTAGTCCTTTTGCAGGTGCAATTTCACAGCCCTGCTTTGAGGCTGTGACCTTCAAAGTTGGTAGGAATCTCCTAAGCCTCTGAGGTTCTTTTGGACTTGTCTTAGTTACTGGATGACCTTCCAGAAATGAGCTGACATTTCCTGTGGCATTTTTAGGCTGCTGAGTGGGGCTGGCTGTAAGCTGAGCTGTTGAGGATACATGCTTTGCCTTTTTCTCTCCTGCAAAGCTTATTCAGAGTCCAGTGGGGGTGTAGGTCTGCCAGGAGATGGCCTCTACTCCACCAGTGTACTGAGCTGAAGCTACCGTCTCCCACTGACATAATGACCTACCTCCCAAGAAGCCTAGCATATTCCTAAGGGGAATTCTCTTACCCTTTCACTAAGAGGACATGGGGTACAGTTGCCAGCTGTACTCCTCTCTCAGCTTGGAATCTAGACAAATTCTAGAGGGGTAATTTGCCAGGAAGTGGGAAGTAGTAATGCAAAGAGCTTAGGTATCTTCCGCAACTTGTGGATGGCTTTGAGGGCTACCCATAAATCTTGATGGAATCACTGGCCTTGTAATTTATATAATGGATAATAGTTCTTAGCTCGTGTTCTTTCTAGTACATGTTCCTGAAATTAAACACACATCTTAAGAATGTTCATAAATTTGACTACTAGAGTTAGATTATTAGTTCTATGAAGGCAGGGACCACTTCTGTCTTTACTGTCTTGTTTTCCTAGTGTCCTTAGAGCTAAACACTGATATAATGAAGGAATGAATGAATGAACAATGAATTTACTTATACTCTTGGTGTTATGTTATTTGTTGATTGTGCATCTTTGTTATAGTCATTCTTTTAGGGAAGAAAAAGATGTTTTCGTTTATTCTGTGTCTTGGAGACAGCTTTATCAGGGAACCACTTACTAAAAATTATTTGCTAATAAACAATTGGACAAGAACATTTAGAAATTTTATCTGTAGAGAACAAGTAATTCTTTTCTTTTTTTTTTTTTAAAGAAATTCACGTTCTTTTATTTATTTATTTATTTATTTATGGCTGTGTTGGGTCTTCGTTTCTGTGCGAGGGCTTTCTCTAGTTGTGGCAAGTGGGGACCACTCTTCATCGCGGTGCGCGGGCCTCTCATCATCGCGGCCTCTCTTGTTGCGGAGCACAGGCTCCAGACGCGCAGGCTCAGTAATTGAGGCTCACGGGCCCAGCTGCTCCGCGGCATGTGGGATCTTCCCAGACCAGGGCTCGAACCCGTGTCCCCTGCATTGGCAGGCAGATTCTCAACCACTGCGCCACCAGGGAAGCCCAAGTAATCCTTTTCTTTAAAGCATGGATTTCTTTTTTCCACTTCCTATGCGAAAATAAAAAATAATGGAGGCCACAGAGAGATAATAAATAGTATCTGCCCCAAATTCTATCACGTGGAAAAAAACCCCCACTTTCACATACTCTATTTCATTTTATTCTTAGAGCAATCTTCTCAGAAATAGAACTGACAGTATAATCTGTTTTATTAATAAAAGAGTAACTTAAGATCCAGATAGTTGTAGTGTGTAGCTCCAAAAAAACTAGAAGAGTTGGGGTCAATAATTATAACACGTGCCTGATTTTAACTTTGAAATCTGGACACAGAATTCTGTATATTGACTCAGGTTAAAATCGTTATTTTATGTCTGACTCTTAAACATCCCTCAGATCTCAGTTCAAATTTCTCTTCCTCAGGGAAGTCCTCTCTGTATTCCCCAGGCTGGGTCTGGTCTCCCTAGAAATGCTCTCATAGTGCCTGGTAACTTCTGTATATGGTGCTTATCATACTTGTCTGTTACTGGCTGTTTTGGTGGCTTTATTTGATTACTATATTCTCTCCTTAACCAGGGAGCATGCTGTTTTACCATGGTATTCCTGGAGCTTAGCACACAGTAAGCATTCAGTAAATACCATAGCATTAATAATTAAAGGAACAAGGACCTACTGTATAGCACAGGGAACTATACTCAATATTTTGTAATAACCTATAAGGGAAAAGAATATGAAAAAGAATATTTATTTCTGTGTTATACACCTGACACTAACATGACATTATAAATCAACTATACTCCAATTTAAGGAAAAAAAGAAAGAAAAAAAAATAAGTAAAGGAACAAATAAATGTTGACTTTTTAAAATGGAGTTTAAAGTCCTAGGAGGAATTCAAAGAAAAAGTAAGAATTGAAATTCATTTTCAGAGGATTTGAATTGATGTTTACATTTCAGAAGAATTCAGAATAATTTTAAAAATTTAAATAAATGTAATAACAAAGAGATATTTCAATCAGTTATTACTAAGATACATTATTTTTATAATTACGTATATGCACTAAGACTGTTTAAAACATTTAAAATAATTTCTAAACATCCATAAATCTGTAATACAATTTGAACTTATTTTTTAACCTGACCTATTTTATACTTTCTTTATAAGAGCATAGGTTACATCACTAATTTTGTTAATTTTTCCTCCTTAATGGTCTGTTTTCAAGATAAAAACATTTAATTCATATTATCTATAACAATATATTTTATTAAAATGATGCTTAGTGAGGAAGAAAATGGCTAGAAAATGTCAAGAAATAAAAATAATGTCATAGTATGTGTGAATTAAATTTATAGGAAACTTTATCCTACCTCCTACTTAGAAAAGTTTTATAGTGCAGTAAGACATCAAAAAGTTTAAAAAAAGAAAAGTTTACTAATGGAAGAAAAGAAAGTTTACAGGTTTTTCTAACGTTTCCTGGTCTATAATGAAAATAAGCACCATCAATAGAATTCAAACGTAAGACATTTAAATGTGGAGAAAAACAATAGCTAAAAATGAAACATGTCTTATTAAAACTGTCAAAATTTTAGTGTGAAAATTATGGTTAATTTTCTTTCAGTCTAAACACTAATAAGATATTTATAGAAAGATTATAATTTTAACTTTTTTCATATTCACATATAGGCACATATATGTTGCATTAAGATATCCTCAGATTTAGACAAAGAAAATAATACCTAAATTAGCAACTGCAAAAATGAAAAAAGGATTTTGGGGAAAACTCTTGAGACAATTTCCTTAATATAGAGATTTAATATAAAAACATATGTCTTAATATAAAGATGTATAAATACACATATAAAGGTGAGTGAGTTCTTTAAGTAAGAAATTAAAAGTCAAAGCAGAGCAAGCCAAGAGGACTGTCTGGGGAGAATAAAAGGGAATGGAGGTCGGGGATTTTATTAGAGTAGGAAATAGGCAAATCTATAGACCTTTGAAGAGCTCGTTTCCATAAATATGTCTCTTCCTTGGTAAACTGTAATTTCCTACTTGTGTGTTTAGCTTAATAGCAGAATTTTACCTTAATCAAAAGTTAAGTAGGCTTACTAAAATTCTTGAGTGTTTTGTTTTGGTGAATTCCATGGTTACTATGAGGCTGATTCACAGGAGTCTAACATAAATGATACATAATGCTAGAAAATTGAGTTTAAAATACACTTCTCTTTTATATTCTCATTCCCATAATAGAAGAAGAGAAAACTGAGTTTAAAGCTGCTGTGTTACTGACACTTCAAATAAGATTTAATTAGTTTCTCTGACAAAGCAGTAAATCTTTAAATTAAAGAGTTCAGGAGTGCTTAGCCCTATAAATTCTCTAAGGAAATTTAAATAGGAATAATAAATTTTAAACACATCTTTCTTGGGGCTTCCCATGAAGCAGCCAGTGTTGGCCCTTGACAAATGGCAAATATAAAAATACCTTGAATCTATAAAAGTCCATCACAGGCATTTACTAAAATAAAACTTCTTGATGTTCAGGAATTAGAAGCCGACCTCCAGAATATCAGAGAATGATATAGATGAAATATTAATCAATCAATAAATGTCATCTTTTTCTATAACAATAGCCAACATTTACTAAGTGCTTATGAAATGTTATGGCCTACTTTAAGTATTTTACATGGATTGAATCTTTAATCCTTCTCTCAACCCTATGGGGATGAAGCTATTATTATTTCCATTTTATAGAGGAGGAAACTAGGTCTTAAACAGGATGAGTGACTTCCTAGGAATATACTGATAGAGGATGTCTGTAGCAAAGGCTGCGGGTGTGCCAACTATATTCCTTTGACCTTATCAATGTAGTGCACACCCAGGCCTTACTTCTAACTGCCAGGGCCTGCTGCAGGCCACTTTGTGTATGTTTTGCTGTATGCAAGACAGACCAGAAAAGCCAGAGCTGGAATCTGCCCCAACCTCCTCCCAGGAGCCCTCAATCAATGACAGATGGGCTTTGGTATAAAATATCTCAGGTCCCTCACCCCTCAGGTAGGGTAGTTCAGAGGCACATGTTCTATATTGCCTACTAAGAGTTCCCAAGTGGGATTAAACTTTTGTTACTCACAGTTATAACTTACTTAAAAATTCATCATTTATTGGCTGCCTTCCCTTGGCTTTCTTATTTCCTTAGTCTTTACCAGTGATTTCTGAGATTACCTCCCAAAATAAACTGTTTTCTCTCATATCCTTATCTTAGAGTTTGTTTCTCGAGAAACCCAAACCAAAAAGAGACCTAGACATGATTAGAACCCAGACAGTCTGGCCACAGAGTCTAAGTGTTTAATTCCTACAATATGCTGCCCATTCTCCCAAAAAGAGGACATATGTTTTGTAAAAATGGTCTCAAGAGATGATAGGAGGAAGAATTTTTGTCTCTATTTTACATCCCACCTTCTTGTCAAGAACTGTGAAGGGTCTGAGATTTTACTCTTCTTGCCAACAAAGAAATTAGCTTGCTTTGAAGGCTGGTAGAAGATATGAGACTCCTGGATCAGAGACAAGAGACTCTACTACACACAGCAGTAGCAGTAGCAGTAGCTAAAGAACCTGCATTTGTACCAGCTGCCCAAGGCCCATTTCTAGGATGACACAGACAAGCCCAGATGAATAGCTACACATGTGGTGGATTGTGTTATGGGAAAGAAACCCTGAGGTTAGGGAACCCAAAACTTTTATACAGGACAATAAACATGCCTGCTCTTTGCTCCAGAGAGAGAGACACTATCTCTGTCTTTCAAGGCTGTTAGCTATACCAAAATATTTGAAAAGATAGTCCATAATAAAGGCAATCAGTGCCTCACCTGAAAGGTGTGCACCTATGCAAGACACCCATGGAGAATTGTCTTCTATGTTCTGAAATCAAGAAAGATGTTCATAGTTTCATCACACTGTGGAAACATAATTATGGCTCACTGAAAATGGCAAAAATGAACAAATGACAAAATTTAAACATTGTTTATTGTGTTGTTCTTAGTTTTTATGTTTTTGTTATTTTGTTTTCAAAGCATAAACACATTTTCCTTTGATGCCCACAGTAATCCTGTCAGGCAAGTATTTTATGGCTGATGGAAAAATGACTCAGAAGATAAGGAGCTTCACTATACTCATCTAGTGAGTGGTGGACCCAAAAGTTAAATCCAGGACTTCTTCGCCCAAAGCCGCCAAACATTTGACCAATAGCGCTAGAGAAGATGGACAACTGCTCAGAACTTAAAACCTAAAAGCTTTAGTGGGTCTCTTCATTTCTTCGATGCTGCCACACTCCCAGGTCAGAATTTTGGGAGCAGAGTTGAAGACATAAGCTGGAGGGTGCAAATGGAGAAAAGGGCATAAATATGCCCTCTTTGTTTTTTTGATGTTCAAGTTCTACATTCATTTTTGGTTTAGGTGGTTTGCACTGTGTAAATCAGTCACTGTTTAAAAACAAAAAAATCCCAGGATGTCGTGGATTTGGAATTGAGCTGTGAAAAAAACTCCACAATAAGCAGAATTATAGCATTTTCACTCAAATGGATGCAATACATATTTATTTCAGAATTTTGTGCGTTTTTCCCACCAGGGAAATATGCACAATTTCAGTGCATTCAAAAACTCAAGCTAGGGGCTTCCCTGGTGGCACAGTGGTTGAGAATCTGCCTGCCAATGCAGGGGACACGGGTTCGAGCCCTGGTCTGGGAAGATTCCACGTGCCGCGGAGCAACTAAGCCCGTGTGCCACAACTACTGAGCCTGCGGGTCTGGAACCTGTGCTCCGCGACAAGAGAGGCTGCGATAATGAGAGGCCCACGCACCGCGATGAAGAGTGGCCCCCGCTTGCCGCAACTAGAGAAAGCCCTCGCACAGAAACGAAGACCCAACACAGCCAAAAAATAAATAAATAAATAAATAAATAAATAAGTGAAAATTTTAAAAAAAAAAAAAAAGAGTAACATCATGACGATTTGTCCCATTACTAGGGATGCTACATTTGAGGGAAAAAAAAAAAAAAAAACTCAAGCTAATGTTACATTTTTGGACATACTGTTTATAGCATCAGGGTGCTATTGTTTATGACATACGATACCTGAAAAAAGTATATAGATCAAATTCTGCTATATCACATTATGGTTGAAGTACATTATGGAAAGTTACTTAAAGGAATCCTATAGTGAATCCATTTTGTAGAAAACAACTGTAGTTAGAGAGATATTATGACTAGTGGCAAAGCCTTGACCAAAGAGTAAAAACTCTGGGATTCTAGTGCTACTGTTCCTTTGTGTCATTTGTACCAAAGGAGGGGAAACTCGATAATCTCTAAATGCCTCTAATTTAAATTTCCCTTTCCTGGAGTGTAGTGACTGACGTGGTTTGACTCTCAGCTGTGCCGCTTACTGGATACACACTTCCCTGCGAGTTATGTAACCTTTTCATAACTTTTCCTAACTTGTGAAGTAAGGATAATAATATATACTTCAAACAATACTTGTGAGTATTACATTAAATTAGATAACACATATTAGGCAGTTTGTACAAAGACTGGCACATACTAAGTACTCAATAAATTGCAGTCCATATCATTCATTCTACATTTTCATGTATCAAGTTCACTTACTGTGAGACTTCCTATAATACATGCACATTCTGGACTCTTCTTTTCAATTAAATATGACTATAAGTAATTTAATCCACACATTCATGTTTTTTTCCTAACATTTTATTGAAAAATTTCAAACCTGCTATAAAGTTGAAAGAACTATGCAATGAATACCCATCTACCTACCACCTAGATCCTACAATTAACATTTCCCTAGATTTGTGTTATCACATGTCTGTCTACTCGCTCCGATATCCATCCAGCAAGCCTTCTTTCTTTTTTTTTTTTTTTTTAATTTTTATTTATTTATTTATGGCTGTGTTGGGTCTTCGTTTCTGTGCGAGGGCTTTCTCTAGTTGCGGCAAGCGGGGGCCACTCTTCATCGCGGTGCGCGGGCCTCTCACTATCGCCGCCTCTCTTGTTGCGGAGCACAGGCTCCAGACGCGCAGGCTCAGTAGTTGTGGCTCACGGGCCCAGTTGCTCCGCGGCACGTGGGATCTTCCCAGACCAGGGCTCGAACCCGTGTCCCCTGCATTGGCAGGCAGATTCTCAACCACTCCGCCACCAGGGAAGCCCAAGCCTTCTTTCTTGATGCATTTCAAATTTAATGGAAAATGTCAGCACACTTCTTTCCTAAACATATCAGCCTGCTTATTGTTAAATAGAATCCAGAATTTGTTTGGAGGCCTTTTTTTTTCCCATTTGAGGTAAAACTTTACATACAAGAAAACCATGCATTTATTTTTGTATTCTGGGGTGATTTAAATATTTCAAATTGACTCTTTTGTAGTGACTTAAATATTCAAAATTAAATCACCAATTATGTTTGCTATAACCTGTAACATAATGCATTGAAATGCCTTTAAAATCCTGGTGTCAAAGAGCAATCTTACCTTATAGGTCAGCTAAACCATATCAAGTTTCTCTTTGGTGGTTGTTTTATTTGGGCACATTCAATTTGACCTTGGTGTCATATATCCAAATCCATTTGGATATCCATTTGTAAACTATATAAAAAGATGTTCCATGGTAGAAAAAAACATTTGTAACTATGTGTGGTGATGGGTGTTAACTAGACTTATTGTGGTGATCATTTCACAATATATACCTATATTGAATCATCATGTCAGACACCAGAAACAAATAGAATGTTATATGTCAATTATATCTCAATTTTTAAAAAAGAGGAAAAGTAAATAAATCTATAAGTATGTAATAAGACTTCAAAAAATAAAAAGAAAATGAATACTGCAAGTCAATAAAATTAGAATGACAAAGATCACATTCTGGTTTTCCAGCTTTTGTTTGATTCTACCATGTTGAAGCACTTAAACTCAATAGTTCCCACATGTAACACTAAGGGGAAGATGCCTGAAGAGATCCCCTACCTTAGGAAGGGCTCTGGCAATCTTAGTCTTATTGGGGATACTCCAAGAAAAAAGATTTCAACAAAATTATCCCCTGAAGTATACCTGCTCAGCATGTTTTATAATTCACACCTACTCCCTTCCCACTTCTCATAATGTATCTGATGTACAAAGTAAACCCTGGACAGAAAAAAAATTCCACTGCAGTTACTGAAAAAAAAGCAACAATTAATCATAGCTGGGACCCTCAGATATATCTGCATGTTCTGGTGAACTAAAGAAATTCATTTAGCTCCAAAACCTCTGTGGAAACTTTAGTTCCTTTCTCTAATGTGTGAGAAGAACAAACTCAGCAAAACTCATTTTTTCCTAGCTAATTTATGTCTTAAAGTATATAGAGATGGTCTTCATGAGTAAAGATCACAGTAACATGGATAGAATACTATCACATTTTCAGGCCATCACTCAAAATGGCAACAAAATACAGTCATCCTTCAGTATCCAAAGGGGATTGGCTCCAGGACCCCCATGGATACCAAACTCCATAGATGCTCAAGTCCCTTATGTAAAATGGTGAAGTATTTGCATATAACCTATGCACATCCTCCTGCATACTTCAAATCATCTCTAGATTATTTATGATACCTAATACAATGTAAAAATATTTGCAATGTGTGGCAAATTCAAGTTTTGCTTTTTGGAACTTTAGGGAATTTTTCAACCCTCAGTTGGTTGAATCCCCAGATGCAGAACCCATGGATACACAGGACCAACTGTAGTTTGTCAGGGTCTTAGTCATAGACTCTCCATCTGTTGGTCATTCAGCAATATCTACTTAGTGCCCTTTAAGTGCAGAGCACTCAGGAGGATACCAAAAAAATTATTTTTGATCTCCAACTTTTGGGGAGCTTTGTCCTGTTATCTTGTGTGGAATAGAGTATTTGAAATAGATATTCAGCAGAAATATGACATACTTGTGAAACAGGCAGGCTCTAGAATTGG
The DNA here is from genome assembly GCF_028023285.1 of Balaenoptera ricei. NCBI lineage: Eukaryota > Metazoa > Chordata > Mammalia > Artiodactyla > Balaenopteridae > Balaenoptera > Balaenoptera ricei. The sequence goes on along the minus strand of NC_082645.1, from coordinate 108,212,047 downwards.
ATAGACCTGAAATTAGATAAAAGCATTTAAATCCCTCTCTCATGATTTATTAATGTAGTGACCTTAGGCAAATAAGCTCTCTCAGATATGACAAGTTACTTAATCTCTTTGATATACAACTTTCTGATCTATAAAATAAGAAAAATAATAAAACAAGAGCAGATTTTTATTAAGCGCTTATTATTTGCAAGGTGCTGGACTAAGAGCACTGAAGCTTCCTTAACTCATTTAATCTCATAACAATCTCATGAGGTAGGTACTGTTATTATCTCCTTCTTATATGGGAGCACCCAGGTCATTCAGCTCATGAGTACAGTGCCTGGGCTTGAACCTAGAGCTCTTCATCATGATGCTAGTGATACTGAACTGCACAGGGTTGCTTTCAAGAGAAGTGAGCAAAGTTGAGGCATGAAAGACATGTAGCAGATGTTCAATCAATGCTAACCTCCTCTCCTTAGCAATAGTGTACCTAAGAACACCCAGAACCTACACTTCAGATATTTTCTTTCTTTCTTTCTTTATGCATTTACTTATTTATTTATTTTTATTATGTTTTTAAAAGAAACTTGTTATCTGTTGAGCTTTTATCTATTATTTATTTTATATATTTATTTTGGCTGCCCTGGGTCTTAGTTGCGGCACGTGGGACCTTCATGGCAGCATGTGGGATCTTTAGTTGCAGCATGTGGACTCAGTTGCGTCATATGGACTCTTAGTTGTGGCATGCATGTAGGATCTAGTTCCCTGACCAGGGATGGAACCTGGGCCCCCTGCATTGGGACTGAGGAGTCTTACCCACTGGACCACCAGGGAAGTCCCTTTATTTTTTATTGAAGTATAATTGACATACAATATTATATGTTACAGTTGTACAATACAGTGAGTCATAATTTTTAAAGGTTAGATATTTTCTTATTTTTAGGAAGTAAGTGAATGTAAAACAAACAAACAAAACAGCAATAAATTAAGAATCGATCTGACATAAATAAAAAAAATACTAACTTCTATTCCCAAAGGAAAATTTCTTTGTTATACCAGTTCTTTACATCTTTGGGAGACACCTTTGCTACCAAACAGTAAAGACAGGATCAAAAGCCGAAGGGTTCCAGAACAATTAATGCACGTTTTGACATCAATCAAGTATAAATATTTCTGAACTAAACATCCCAATACAAAGTTTTCACATACCTACTCACTCCCGTAGAAAGGTCTAAAATGAACCCAAGGTCATACTTCATTCTTGGGAGACGTCTTGATTAATTTCCATTGTAATGTGGAAAGGAGCCAATCTCTCACCAACAAACAGGAAGTGGAGTGAAGAACACAATTCCAGGATTCCCCTCAGGAGCCAAGGCAGGAAAAGGGGAGCTCCCAGAGGGCCACAGGGCCCCTCTTCTGAGAGTCTTAGTTCCCAGTTTCTTCCTCATACATTGGCTCAAGTAGGGCACATGTTTGAATCTCATTATCACATTATTTTCTTATGTGTTTTACACAGACATATTTGTCTATTGGAAATCTAAGCAAACCGATAAAGAAGTTGCTTCTCCCTTTTTAAAGATCCTGCCCATCTTGGGAATTTGCTTGTCTCCAGGTACACTTAGTTTCTATGATGTAACAATTAATGCTCAGCTGTTGGTGGCTTAATGTAGTCTTCTTCCCATAAGCACTTACTTTTGAAAAAACTTTAGACATGCTTTATCCAATAGTGGAACTGATGGCTTTGAGCTCAGAGTGGGGTGCTATGGGGTTTGGAGAGACAGCACAGAACCTTCCACTCTGTATCCCATAGCTAACTAACTTGTCCACCTAAGCAGATGGTTAGTTAGGTCTCCCTGTGTTTTTGTGCATTTGGTTTGCTTTGTTTTGTTTTTAAAGGGGAGCATTTTGGAGGGTAAAGAGGCCTCTTCATCACCTGTCAAGTTGCTCTGTGTGGGCACCCACCTTGTCCTCATTTGCCTGTGGAGGTCCTGGTCTGTAGAGCCCACAAAAGCAGGGAGCAGAGAATAAGGTTTCTCCAGCACCTCTGAGACAGAAGCCTGTGACCCCTGAGAGAAGTGTGCAGCTGTCTGTGTAAGTGTGCACGCCCACAGTATCTTTTTGAAACAAGCTGTACCTTTCTGTGGGTCCCTGGGTGTGATGCACTTCTTTTTGATCTCCTTACCTGTGTTTGAGAGCTATCCTTTCATTGTAGTTTGGGGGCCTGAGATCATGCCCCTTCATTAGCCAAAAAACCTATTTTTCACACACATACACACACATACACATACACACACACACACTTCCCTTTCCTTCAAACTTAATGTCCACGTAAAATCCCTTCAGAGATAAATAAATGTGCTTTGTACTAACTGTTGACTCCCAAAATCTATTCTATCCCAATGATAGCATAAACTATGGTCACTCCCCTTACTACTGAGTGGGTTAAAATGGACACATAACCTAGTCTTGGCCAATAAGCCACAAGAGTCTCCTGCTTCTGGGAACAGCTTCCTAGCTCATTACACAGAGCCATAAGAAAGAGACAGTCTCTCTCCTTCCTTTAGTCTGGACTTTGTTGTGTCTGCAAGTGATACCTATAGTGTCTGCAGCCACCTTGCCATCAGCCCAAGGCCAGGGCCAGGAAGACCGTCACAAAGCTGGGCTGGAGCCTTGATGTACCATGTCTGGAAACCACACTAACTTTGGACTTCTTATTATGTAAGATAATAGATTTGATTGTTGCGTATGCCAATTTGAGTTGGGTTTTCTGTTACTTGCAACAGAACTTAATTTAGCTGATTCATAAAAATACTATTTTTATGGACAACCTTAATTGTTCTATTGCTTTGATATAACCATTTGATAACTGCTAATATTCTTTGAGTTAAGACCATATGCCAGGTATTTATGTAAAGGAGAGTCTGCTGGCTTGTTTTTAAAAGTGATATTGCTTATAATCAATTCATTTGTAACCCTTCTCCATCCCTACCCATGGTCACTTGTTACCACACTGGTTAGTATAAGATTAGATTGTAGATGTGTAAATTCACCAAAAACTGATGGTGAATGAGTTGATCAAACTAGAGCCACGTGGACCATTTCTTTTACTCCTAAAAGTCTGGACACAATTATGGAAAGACCTGCCTCCTTAATCAATAGATATAAAAAATACTTTAGATGATATAGCATCATGCTTTCAATCAAAATCTTAAGGATGAATTTAATTTGCCATGTACTTAACACTGACATGAGACTCCTAATTTTTCAGTTGTTGTAATGATGTAAGGTCCAGCCTTGCTGCCCTCTTGTGCATGACAAAGGTGACATGGCAGTGGGGAGAGGAAAGCAGAAGTGCAAATGATAATGAATTGCACCACATGTAACTTACATATCCAAAGTTTATACTTTGTATGTTTTGGAAAGAAAGAACACAGCCTAAGACAGATCATGGGAAGGGACAGTCGGGTTACATTGCTTTGCATGCTTATTTTCTAAAGTCCATTGTGGAACCTTAAAGCAAGCATCATAGATTTAAAGTTTTAATCCTAGAATTGTGGTACAACCAAATCTTAAACTACAGAGAGGATATCCTGACAATTTAAAGGCTGTTGAAGATTTTGATGCGGCTTGAAAATCATAGCAGAGCTCCCATCACTGTTTCTTCTTTTTCAGTCTTTTTTAGGAGGCTTGCTGCTCCTAAGTCTCCCTGGAAGGCTAGATAACTTGGGAGCAACCTCCACAGATAACAGATGGCTAGGATGTAAGCCTAGAGAAGTGAACGTTGCAGGGAAAATGAATGCTGACTGGAAAGTGATGTGATCGAGACGATGATGGAAGTATAGGTATCAGATACAGATGACAGGGAGGCCACCGTGTAAGGGGTGATGGGACTGGGCATCGGGGAAGAGATGAAGCCCACAGGATGTTGTGGTGGCTGCAGGAATGGAAGTCAAAAAACGGTATTGGAAATTAACCATAAAACAATTGTTCATGTTCTTGGAGTTCAAACTGCATGCCAGGTGTTGTGCTAAATGCTTTATCTCTACTCTTTCATCTAATCCTCACACTAGCCTTGTGAAGTCGGCATTATTATTAACCTAATTTCACTGATGAGAGTAAATGGCACATTGTTTGATACACTGCAGAACTCAGATGAGAATCCAGGTAGTCTGATTCCAGAGTTGGCATGCTTAACTAGATGCTATATTATTTCATAGTTTAAAATATTAGTGCATGGGCGACGCACAGCCACTGCTGGTCTGTATGATAGTTTTAATGCAAATTAGAAAAGACCAAAGGGCCCTGCCCACCACCCAGTGAAGTCCAGCCCCCTAGCGGCACAGTTTAGAGGGCAGTTGGCATCTCTGATCAAGGAAACACGTGCTCCATCCTTCAGGTAATGACAGCCCTTGCAAGGGTACCTGCCTTGGATATCAGCCTCCATTGACCTTCTCAGCAAGGCACCTCCTTACAGTGTACAGACGTTACAACTATATAAGGGGGCTTTAAAAAAGGAATGTATATGTATATTTTAGTTTTATCAGCCAAGTCTCACTTGCAAGCACTCTACACAGATATTCCCTGTTCCCTCTCCAGGTCTATTCTCTACCCTTCTTCATTCTGCTCTGTGTTCTGAAAGGCTGACCCTTATGGGCTCCACCAATGGGCTTCCTTGCCTTCTGGCTTCCAGGTAGCTTCATCCAATGGGAGGCACCAGCCAGAAGTCCAAGGGAAGGAGAAGAGTGAGGCTGGGGTATTTTGTCTCCTGGCTGCCTCCCTATTGAGCCAGGAGCTTGGGTCCTCTCCTAAGGTCTCAGCTTGTCAGGCAGCTACAGAGAGAATTCTCTCTCCAGGTTCTGGCGGCACTTCACCTCATAGCCCTTCTAGCCTAGAAGTGGTGTAAGGCTCCCTGCTGTTGCTAGTCTTGAGATGTTTCATCATCCCTTGGTCACTCCCTAACTCTACCCACACTTCTGTAAATAGTCCCTGAATTAAAGTCCCCTCAATTTCCCTGTTTGAGTGAGCCATCTGTTTCCTGCCAGGACCCTCTCTGATACACAGAGGAAACAAACTTTGACCATTTTAAGCAAAAATGGAATTTAGGGAAGGCATTTTAGGAAGCACAGAAACGAAGGAAGATGGGAGGACCAGGGTTGGAGAACAAGCAGGAACTCAGGGACCTCTGGAAAGCTGGAGAGCAGGAATGACAGCTAAAGTCATTCAGTGGGAGGAGCTGAGGCCACCCACTGCCACTGCCCCCATGCCCACCAACTGTCCCTGTGTCCTTCAGCCACCTACTCAAGAGTTTCGAGGAGAAGGTCCGCTTGCCTGAGTCTACACCATACATCCCCAGGCTGAGCTGGGGAGTGGAGATGGGGGAATCAGGCCCCTCTGGCTATTGTGATAGGAATGGACACCACTACCCACCAAGACCACACCCAATGGGTGAATCCTTTAAAACAAGAAATCAGGATGCTAATAGGAAGCACCACCCCCAAAACGAGGACAAACATAGCTGTAAAAAATAATAAAATAATGTGAGACTGCCTTAACAATCCAATCCAAGCATCTGAAGTAACTTTTCCCAAAAGACGAAGGTTCATGCAAAGACAGGCACTTCTCAACAAGGATTCCAGTAGCAGAGAAGTACCATATCTAAAGGTCTTATAAATGAAAAATATTTATAAGGTTTTAAACTGGGTTAGGTATAAAGATGCTGGTTTCATCTTAACAAGATGCCATGTTGTCCCTTTCTTAGAACGACCCATTCAATGGGTCTTCTGCCCAATAACCAGCCACTCAAGAACTAGAATATTCAGATACCAATAACTTCAAATCAACTTATTGCTAGGAATTAATTGATTATATCAACTTGGGGCTAGAAACTGGCCCCAACATTTTTTTTTTTTAATCTGTTAGTCTCTTAAAGGTTATTCTTCATCTCTACCATCACTCCTTTGCTTTATTCAGATTTTGATTTTTACTAGTTGAAGATGTAAGAATAAAGAATACAGGTTTACTGTGAACTAAAGACAAACAGCTTATTGAAGAAGTTTAAAGATAATACTATTTTATTATATTTGTTGACTGTTGTATTTATAATTCACACAATTACTAAATCTAGCATAAAATTTAGACTATTTACTTTTATAGCTCTCTGGAACCATGCTTTATCTCATCTCCAAAATTAACTTACTTCACAAAGACAGAGCTGATGAGTTATAAATTTCAACATATGCTTTACTTGTCACGAATGAAAGCAATACATATTCATAATTGTCCCCCAGAGGTTTCTTGATATAGTTACTGTTATCAGTAAGAGGAAATCATTTTTCTTCAAAATAAAATTACGTGAATGCAATGCTTATAATTTTTAATTGAGAATATGTATTCTGGTAAATTAGGTTTGTTGGTTGTATATATAGATATTTTTATTTCCAAAATATTAATTTATTGGATAAATGTGGAGGAAACAGAATACTGTCCAGGCCAACTTGAAGGTTTCCAGAGCTGCCAGTGAGATGCTTTTGTTTAGCATGACAATGTGATAAAAAATTGAGATGGGTTTTTATGATACAATGGGCATTTAAGATTTTCTTTAATTCAAGATGTAACTTGTCGTGTATGCTCATAGGTCTTATAAACTTCTTGTCTTGATGACGTACATATAGAAAAATAGTAAGGACAAAGTAGAAAAGATCTACAGTTTTTATATATGTAATTGTCTGTGGTTATGTTCTCAATCAAATACACCTATAATATGTCATCTTATAAAGCAAATATGAATGCTACTGCTCTAAATATGTACAAATTTAATGGCCTACAGTACTTGCTAGTTGCCTGGTGGAGACAAGGAAGAAAGTAGATCTAGCCCTTCTTTTCAAGGAAGTGATAATATCTATAAATCTTCCTCTTCCAATTTCAAAAACATGCATCTTTCCCTAACAGTCTTTGTTGTTCAAAGCCATTGAACAGATCTTTCTAAATGAATTGGGAGGCTGTCGGCAGTTTTAATAACCAATATCTGCACGATCAAATCACCAGGTACGATACAGTGATTAATGTGGCTTGGTATCCTGGATACCTAGAAGTTCATGGCCAAGAAGAAGCTATTGCCTTTCACTGGCTTCTCACAGTCTGTACTGCCCATTTCTAAACTGGGATGTAGAAAAGAGGCTGGTCCACTCAGCCTCCTGACTTCTCTGACTGCACGTGCTCCATGCGAATAAATGGAAATGGGCCACTGTTCTCCTGTGTCAGGACACGGTCAGCGTAAGTAGGAATACCAACTGGCAGGCATGTAACATCTAGTGAGTTCCTAGTCCAGAGCTGCTTTCTCTGCTAGATCAGGTGGCAGGTGGCAGAAAAAGAAATATCCTGAAAGTTCATTTGCTATTTGCAAGTCAGGGAATACTACTGGACTAGAAGAATGGTCTACTGCTGCTTTAGAGAGTACTTCATAGACATTGTGAGGAGGCTGATTTCCTAGAAAGGAAAAGCTCTGATTTCTGTACTGCAGTATATAAAAAGTTATTGCCAAATCCAACCTGGGTCTGTGGTTTCCAAATTTTTTTTTTTTTTTTTTTTTGCGGCGGTGGGGAGGAAGAACTACATGTTCTGTGATTACAGGTCTCATCTGTCTTATTCACCTTAGTGCCTGACATATAGCAACCATTAAATAAATGTTTCTTAAATAAATGAATAATTAAATGAAAAAGTAAATGAGCAGTAGATTTTTGTTTTTATGGCAGTGGCAGACAAATTCATTTTGAAGAGTTTTTCTGGGTCTTTGTGGTTAAAAGCCTAGAGGAAGACAGTTGAAAGTGATTCTTTTAAATGCAGCTAAATTTTGCTTAAGCAAAACCAAAATATGAAAATCTGGGTTCACAAAACAAATTAATTAAAAGGTGATTATATTCTTCACAATTACATGGGAATATGACTTAATGCAGGGTATTCCTAAATGCTGGCCCATGGTGTTTTCTCAAGTTCACGCTGAAAGGAGAAAAATCAGCTCAGTGTCTTGTTCTAAAGAACTGTCCTCTATTCACAAATTGACCTTCCTCCATTTCTGTGGTTAAAATACTTAACAACAACAACAACACAAAGATAATGAAGGTAGTCTCTACTTCCAGTTAGTTATTCCTTTTTAATGCTCTTAAACTTGCCAAAATGAAGTTGCCAACCCTAAACTGGTTCCCCAGCTTTTTGAAAAATACTTTATTGGTTTGTGAAATCCAAATAAGATTCATTTTATAAAAGTATACAGCATTTTTAAAGAAACCTACATATTGAATAAAGGAAGATAGTGTAACCTGGGCCTTAATTACCCAGGATAATAACAGCCAACAAGTTTTGAGGCGGTGTTGAGTACTGCTCTCAGGCCTTTTAAAAATGGTGCTAATCATCTAAATTTCATAGTAGCCCAAGGAGAAAATATTATTTTTATCCCCATCTTACAGATGAGGAACTCTAGACACAGTCCAGTCCTTGCCCCAAAAGACAGAAAATACAGCCAGTAAAATGGTAGCAATGGCCCCATATATTCTTAAATTACAAAGAAACTGAGCCATGTGACACTACAACCAATACAAAAACATTGGTTGTTAATATAGTCTAATTATTATAGAAATGGAGTTTCAGTCAGCATATAGATTATAAACTCCTATCCAAGACTCACAGTATTTTATATTTAAATCAGAATCCTCCCAATCTTACCTTATCAACAAAATTCTTGACCTATTTTTAGCTTCAGTATTTACACAGATACTGCTTCAAGCAACATCCTTGTTTCTTAAGCTCTGTTCTATTAGCAAATACCAGAAAACAAAACAAGAAAATATGATGTTTCTAATGGGGCATTTCAACCAAGTAGGGGGTGAAAGCACAACACTGGTAAATCTAGCTATCAGGATTAAGTTAATTTAGGGAAAATTCAACCTTATAGCGAACAAATCAAAAGGTATATTTCAGTCCACTTATTTAAAAAAAAAAGTATAAAAAACCCAGTTTCCAAATGCTACAAAAGTATTACACTCCAGATATTTTTTAAAAGGCTTTAAAAAATAAATTTAAAAAGTATTACTACCCTAGCTTCCAAATGTAGATGCCCATCCCAACAGTAGGGTCTTATTTAAAATGAGATCACAAACTTTAGTGGGAACTCACATATTCCTCTGCAGAGTCAGAAATCCAAATATAACATCATTTGGGCAAAGAGGTAAATTAGTAACTATAATCCATAATAAATGAAAAGCAAAACTAGACTCTTTGACCACAATGCCAAAAATTTTTTTTCCCAAGTTATCCGCAAACTGGAATCAAAGACAAAAATTTTGGCTTTCAAAGTCTATCATACTCTTGTAATGGTAAAAATGATTTGGCAGGTTAAGGATAGGTTTCTAATCATCCTATCTTCTACTTAACACCATTTACCAAAATACTGCACTGCGTTAAGGGAGTTATCTCAATGGCAACGAAAAAGAGATCTTAACACTAATAAGTTCTGGGTCCCTCAGAAAATATCAGTGAATCTAGAGCTTATGCAGTTTAAGGAAATTTTGTGGATTTCCACCCCTCAATCCTGACAGCTGGGGTGTGCACATCCGATCTGAATACTTTGTTAGGCATACAGGAACCGAATTTCGGACACTGCAGGTAACTCCTACACAAACTCTTCTTTCAACTTTCTGGCATCTGGTCAAGTACCCATCCCTAGTCCACATGCCCTAGAAAAACACAGGAACCAGTTCTAGGACGTGGTTATCCACCTAGCACCCCACGCTCCACCCCGAGACTACTAGCCTTCCGCCCTAGCTCAGCCCACCCCGGCCAGGCCAGCGCAGCAGAGCCGGACCCAGCCTACCACAGTACTACCGCTCCGGCTCTCCGAACTTCCCCCGCCCACTCCGTCCACGTGAACAGGACCCCGCCCCCCCGCGCCGCGCTCCACCAATCAGCAGCCACCTCGCCCAAGATCCGGTCTCCAACGATCCCCTTTCAAAAAGTCAGCTTACACCTCCCGCCTCAGTCCCGCCCCTTTCCTACCTCCCCGCCCCTCTGGCCCCTCCCACCTCCCCAACTACCGGTTCCCGTCCTCCCCTCCCGTTGTCCCCTCCCGCTCCCAGGCTTCGCCCCGCCCCACCCGGGACAGAGCACTCGCCCTCTTCTCGCGAGATCTGAGCGTCCCCCGCAGCGGCCGCTCGCTTCCCCTTCTCGTCCTCCCACCCCCCTCCTCCCAATCTCTCCACTCTCCGGCTCTCTTCCCTCCCTCCTCCCCCCTCCACCCTCTGGGCCGGATCTCGTCTCGCTGAGGCGGAGGAGGAGAAGGAGGAGGAGGAGGACGTTCGGCCTGCGCAGTGAGATGTTTGTCCGTCGCCGCCGCCGCCGCCATCGCGGAGGAGCGCGATAAAGGGAGCTGAGCCGGGCGTGAGGGGCATCCCGTGGAGCCGCCGCGCCAGCGCAGCCCCCCAGCCAAGCCCGAGCCGCCGGAACCCGAGCCGCCGCCGCCACCGCCGCGGCCGCCCAGGGGCCGGCCAGCTCCCCAGCCCAGCCCGGGGGCCGCGCCGCCGCCCCCAGCGTCGCCCCTCGCCTGCCCGCCCGCCCGCCTTAAATGTGACACCGGCGCCTCGGAGTGCGACCCGAAGCAGCCGCCGGGGAGGGGACGAGCACCATGTCGAATCTGAGCAAAGGCACGGGCAGCCGGAAGGACACCAAGATGCGGATCCGGGCCTTTCCGGTGAGTCTTTTCTCGGCGCCTGGAACCCCGGGTTGGGGGCCCGGCCGAGAGCCGCACGCGAGGCCCGGGCTGAACTCCCCCAACAGGCCGCAGGCCCGGCCTCCCCTCCCCCACGCCGCCGGCCGCGGGGCGCGAGCCTTCCCGGCAACGGGGCGGCGCGGGGCCCCGGCGCGGCCGCCCTCCCGGGCCGTTTTCCGCGCCCGTCGCCCGAGTCTGGCGCCGCTCCCCCGCCCCGGAGCTGCGCCTCCGGTCGCCCTGCGGGCGTCGGCTGCGGCCGGGGCCCCTTCGCTGGTCCCAGAACCTCCCCACGCTCCTGGGGTGTAGGCCCAACCCCTAGTACTCCGCTCCCGCTCGGTTCCCGGGACTCCCAGCCCTGCAGGGATGGGGACTGTCGAAGTCCTCCTTGTATGGGGCGTGTGTGTAACTTTTCACGTGGGGGTTTCGCTGCGGTTGAAAAAAATGACCCAGCCTAAAAGATGGCCAGCCCAACGATGAAGGGGACTGTCCTCTCCCTCTCTTCCCCTCCTCAGGAAGGGCTGTGCCATCCACCTGCCCCCCACGCAGTGACAGTGGTTCCACGTAATGCTCCGTAGTAATATACCAACAACGTCCTGTGTGTTTACAGCGTCTTTTATCCACAAGCTTCCAAAGCACTTTACAAACTCTCTTGTGCAGGAATTGCCTTGCCAATCAAGGGGAAATAAGAGAAAACAAATTGGACGATTGGTTCTCCATTTCTGAGCCATGGAATCCCAAAAGAATGAGTAGTCACCACCCTGAGTTGCTTTACTCTTAGGGACAGCAAACGTAGTCTGTGTAGAAACTTTCTTTTTTAGCATTACGTTGAGTCATAGCCTTGCAGTGTTTAGTATATAGGGTATAACTTTGGATGTCATATCTGATTCAGATAGCCAATGGCAAACAAAGTGTACTGTTGGAACAGAGGAACTGGACATACTTGCTCACGTTGCTACAGTAACAGGTATATGTCAAGGTAGACAAACTAGCAGTGGAACAGAAGATTTTAAAACAGTAAAACTAGAGAAAGATCTTGGGTTTCCTTTCTTAGAATCACAAACACAGTATATGATGCGAGGAGGGAAAAGAGGGTTTGTGTTCACTTCATGAAGCATGCTTTTTCTAAAGTGTAGTTTGCACTTTAGAGGGAAGACTTATTAATATAATTGTCCTAGTTGAGTAAGAAAGCGACCCAGAGAACTTGAGGACCTCTCTGAATTCTTAAAATTTAGAAGAAGGAAATACACTTTATGCAGAACTCTGAAGTTGTAATAACATAAATATTAATATCAATGTGAAGACTCTAAAGGCTTTATGTAAATAAAGGTAGGATGTACTCAGGAGAATTAAATGTTTTGATGCTCATTAAAGGGATTTTATATTTTTGAAGTTTTTTTCCCTAAGTAATCGTGAGAAAGTACAAAGAAAGTGAGAAATGTTGACAGAAGAGAACTAATGAGCTTCATGTGCACGTTTTTACTTACAATGAAACAGTGAACTGGGTTTATGAATTTGTGAGTAATGTTAGTTCTCCTGCTAAACCAGTTCTGAATATTTTTAGCAGAATCTAGAATTACTCAGAATTTTAAATAGTTTAATACAAGAATTTTTTAAGAAAAACTAGCTATTCTTGAAGTCTGAGTTTTTCTAATTCAGATTATTACTAAAATGTGGAGTAATTCACATCTGACATCAGCTTACTTCTGTGGATATTCTGATTAACCAGTTGTACCTTTATGGTAGTCAACTCGTTGATCTCTTGGTTTTGCCTGTTCCTACCTGTTCTTCCATTCCTTCATTCATTCAACAAATATTACTGAGGACTGTGTGCCAGGCACTGTCCTAGGGTCTTGGGATATATCGGTATAGCTTGAAAGACCAGTATCCCTCCTTTCTGGATCTTGTATTGTTGGGAGGAAGTGGTGGGAGAGAATTTCATTATTCCTTTAGCTGAAGAGTATCATAGTATGTGACAGGTTACCACATACTACTGAAACTGATTCTTTTTTAAGCAGCATTATGGTCATGAGCTACTTTAGACCCTTTCTGTCTATAACTTATTGCCCTCTTAAGTTTTTCTAAAATCCTTAAATGAAGTTTGTAAGTGGCTAGTGTTTGGTATTCAGTACTTAATATCTGCTAGTTTTTAAAAGCATTAAGATTTTTTTTTATTTCATGAGTGTTAACATCGCTCATAAGTAGTTCCTACTGAAAAGAACCATTATATTTTTTAATGTATAAATTTTAAAGTCATAGTTCTTTGAACCTTCGTTAAGGATGGATACATACCTCAGTGGTGTGGTATTTCACTGATTAATTTGGTAACAGTGCTTCTAGACCTTCAGAATTTTTTTTTTCCTTCCAGGTTAGCAGTCTTTTACAGAACTATAGTCTGCATGGATTGCTAGTCAGAAGTAGTAAATGCATATTATTCCATAAAGAAAATATTGTGTTTATGTGTACTCATGTGTGCATACTTAAAACTATTGTATTTTACATTACCATTTGAGATAGACAGTTACTCTAAGGGAAATTGCAGTGTAACCGAAAGCCTCAAGTGCTCTTTTCAGAGTGTGTTTTATAAAATTGATGTGTAAAAAGTATAAAAATATGTTTCGGGATTGTTTTGTTTTCATTGCAAAATAGTAAGTGAAGGTACAGGATATTTTGTAAATGTGTAAACCTACTCCAGCTGTAGTCCCATCAGTAAAATCAGTTTCTGAGAAATTGGTTCTTTTTAAGGTGGGAAACAATGAAGAGCTTTCTGTACTCACAGATTGGTGATGGAGGAAATATTTATTCCAGTTTGTAAACTTTCCTGCAGTGGACAAAATACATACCATTTCACATCTTTTGGGGTTTTTTGGTACCCAAAGTAACAGCAAGGGCCACAAAACTTTTTTAAGGAAGAAGTCTGTAGTTGGGAAGCTTCTGGAAACGATATGGATTTGGACCAAAGAATGCTGCCCCCAGAAGTTCCTGGTCCTCTTTCCTTGCTGTTGCCATGTGTCTCACTCCTGAGCTTTTATTCCACTATGTAGGATTAGTTGCTGTCAGGTGAACCTTTTGTCCTTATCTTTGAAAAGCCATTACTCACCATCTGTACTGTCCACTGTTTGTCCACATGGGCTTGAAAAGCTTGATTGGTTTGGAGGGGATATGGTTGAATGGAAATACTGGTCTCTCCTCTCATTTGCCTTCTTGACTGAGCCTTCAGAGTTTAGGAGACGTGTTATGAAAGTGATTGTCCTTAGAGTGTGATCTGGAAATGGTTTCAGTTATTGGTTCATAGAAGCATGCTAAATCATGATAATGAATCTCTGGTTGTGATGTCCACTCCATTGTTCTAGATGAGCTTCACAGAGCACCACCTGTGTGGTGTGAACAGTTACTGATGTAGAAGTTATTGTTAGATGGAACCCGCAAAATGACTGAGATTAGAAAGAGATGAATTTTGAGATCGTTTGTGATAAATACTTAAGAGCACAAGAATTTAACGACAAATGGGGACAGTTAATGTTTTTTTTTTTTCCTGGCTATAGTGATATTTGCTGGATATGGGGGAACAGCTTTGATCTTTAAAATAAGTTTCTCACTTAGGGAAAGTAGTTGTTGCCTAGAACTAGCTGGACTGTGCATAGAGAAAGGCTGAATAATAGTTTTGGAAATCACAGGGTGGGGAATTAACTCTAAGTTTGTTTTTCATTCTCTAGTATTTTGTTACAGAGATGTTATGGAGTAAGATATAACATTCATTGAAGTGTTGCTTTCACTTAGACTGATTTTGTTCTATTTAATGGTTTTAGGACAGTCAGCTGTGTTGTAGCTGTTAGTACCTCTCAGGCTTTAGAAGTTTAAAAATAAAAAGATAAAGTAGTTATCTATAAAAGTGTCTATTTTGCATTATCTCCCTAGAAAGTTCAAAGGAGCCAAGAAAATTATTACTGCCAAATTATTAGTACTAAAGTTACTGAATTTGCAACAATTTTAGTAGTATAGAATATAATGTGAGAATTTGGCCTTTTAAATAATACACTAGTCACAAAGTCAGTTCTTTCAAACAAAATAAAGTGTCATTTGTACATCATTCATTCATTAAATGTAGCTAAGTAATAATAGCATTTCTCTATTTCAACAAGAATATATAATTAAGACTAGAAAAAGTAGTATGTCTTCCCTTTGTGTTATAAATTGGGAGACCTTAGAATTTTTTGCTGTTATCTTTATTCAAGAGTATCTGGGTGTTAACAGTTTTGTTAGATTTTTATGAAAGTTATTGGACAATTTGTAGTTTTAAATAATGGAACTTTGAAAATAGTTCTTGTTTGTCCATTGTGAAGTCAGTAAAAAAGTAAAAGTGCTACTAGTAAGAAATCACTGAGATAAAACATGAAGTACAGTTAGTGTCTTTCTATTGTGAAAACTATTCAGTAGTCTCTCAAAGCTATGAATTCATTTTAGTAGCTTTTCTAATTAGAAAAGTGATGCCTGTTCATGATAGAAAACTTAATAAATATCTAAACTTATAAGTAAGGAAATAAATATCACCTGTAACCCTACCACTTGGAAATAAGCCATATTAACATTTTGATGTGTTTCCTTTTAATCTTTCATAAATGTGTAAGCACACAGTAAAAATGAGGTATGACCTTTTCATATGCTGTGTTTTAAAAAATATAGTATCTTACTGTACATTTATTTCCATGTTAAATATATTGAAAACATGATTTTGAATGACTGGGTAATACTCTCCAGTACCTTGGCTTATCCATTTCCCTACTGACAGGTATTTTGATTGATTCCAGTGAATTCGTATTTTCTCTATTATAAAGAATGCAACTGTGACTATTTATTCACATAAGTATTTGAGCCCATCCATGATATGGAATTACTGGGCTCGACATAATTGATACATATTACCAAATGGACCTCCAGAAAGGTAGGAGTAATAATAGTGCCACTCACTGAATGCTTATCATATGCCATACACTTTGCATGTGTAAACTAATTTCATTTGCACAACTCTATAGAATACTATTATTATCATCTTTTTTACCGAAGAGGCCTTGAGAGGTTAAGTAGTTTGCTTAAGATCACTTTGCTTGTAAGTGGCAGAACTAGGGTTCTTTCTAACCTAGGCAGTCTGGCTCTAAAGTGAATGCTTTAAGAATTAATTACATCTCTCAAGCTTGTATCAGTAACATCTTGTTACTTGTTACTTGTATCAGTAACATACCAGTAACATCTACCATGTCTTAGCTAACTTATCTTTAATTTTATAGGTGAAAAAAATAGTACTTTAATGCTTTATTTTGCATTTCTTTGCCTACTTGTAAGATTAAAACTACGGATAGTCTGTAGGGAATTTTCATTTAGTTTTACATAGAGTATTCAACATATGTTTTAGAGGTATGACTAAAAAGTAAAGAGACTGAGAGCATAATAGTTAAGAGGGTGGGCTCTGGACTGTCAGAGTTTGAGTGTCGGCTCCACCTCTTTCTAGTTGTGTTATCTTTAACAAGTTACTTAACACTTCTAGCCTCAGTTTTCTCCTCTGTAAAATTAGAATATTTATAAGACCTATCTTACAGGGCTGTTAGAACAGGACCTAGCACGCAATTAACTATTGTTATACCAACATTTAGCCATGATTATGCCACAATTTATATATTAAAATTGAATGTTATTTTTGCAAGTAATTTTATTTAGTGTACAGTTATTTTAGTGATGCCGCCATTTTTTGGTGCTTACATTTTTAGAACTTCCATTTTGAAAAGCTTACAGAATCAATCTGTGAACCATATTAAGAACTCAGTGTCAAAGGATATAGGTTTGGTACCACTGGGGTGCTTCGAAAGAATGCCACCGGCTCTTGGGTGAGGGGTAGATTCACAAGAGAAGATCCAATAGTGATTATCACATAATCATTGGAGCAAGTATGTAATCTTTCTGGGGTAACTTTATTGAAGGAGTAAACACTCATTTGGTGTGTACATTCTAATATGTACATTGTTTATCTAAAAATACATTTTGTTTTTATTTCCTTCCACCCTCTTTTTTGTTTCACTCATGAACTGGGCTGTGGTCCCGGCCCAAAGCTTATACCAGACACCCTTTTGAACCTGCAAGTCCTTAGCATAGTGTTAGACACAGTGTGGGTGGTTAGTGAATGATCGATTAAATGAGAAACTAGTCCTTTAAGACAAACCATAGAAATTCATTACTTAGGTAAGTCGATGCAGGTAGTATTCCAGAATGTTTGAAATCTTTTCAGCTGTAAGTGAAGTCTTAATTTGTAGGTCATTAAAGATCATGTGGCACTTCCCTTAAAGGTTAGTCAGCCTAATCTCCTAAAACTGTAATGACTTGAAAGTAAAGGTAGTATATACTGGCAGTAACCTTGGATTGGCGTGTCAGAAGACTTAATCTCTGGCCTAGTCTTTTCTGTTTACTAGCTGTACTCTACATTTTATTCCTTCCACCATGACACCTTCCTCCCAGCCTGTTGACTATACATGGTGATCCCCTACATCCATTGCAGGTTGACTGCCCTGTATCATCAGCCTGTTCTGTGAATTCTTTTCATCTGGAATTTACCTTTGCCCTGAGGATACAGGCTTATATTCCTGAATCGAGGTGTCTTTTTTCCTTATAATCCTTGAATCACTGGGCCCAGATGCCATTTATTGCCACATCTATGATCCTCTTGTGTCTTGGGCCCTTGTGAACTATTCTTTTGAGTGCTTCTTGTGACCATCTCCTAACTTCGTACACATGCTCCCTCAGTCACTGAAGACTTCAATACCTTATTCACATACATTCTCTCTAGCTTAAATTGTAACTTTATCCAATGCATGTGGACAGAGTCATTCATTTATTCATTCTAAAGTATATTTATTGTGTGTTCCTACTAGAGGTCTGGCACTAAATATACAGTGATGATCAAACAGATCTGGCCTCTTCTGTATCACAGCGATCTTCACTGTGTCTTGGAGCTTGTCATCCCGCTACTTTAGAAATTGTAAACTTCAATATTACATTGTATCCTAGCTCCTTCATTTATTAGATGTAGGACTTGAGCAAGTCACTTAACTTCTGCCTGTTTTGTTTTCTCTTTTGTAAAAGGGAGAAAACGATAGTACCTACCTCATAAGATGGTTGTAAGGATAGAGTTAATGCATATAAAGCTCTTAGTGTCTGGCACATAGTAAGCATTAAAAATAAATACAAGCTGTTGTTATTTAATTATTCTATCCTACTTGTTGCTTGTTTCCTTCTCACATTAAATGTGCTCTTGGATTTCAAGAAGACCCCTTTCATTCTCCCAGGCTGTGGCGCCTGTTGCTAGTTGCCCCTTCTTTCCTACTGCCTCCCCAGAGCAAGGCCAGAAATATCAGCAAAAAGCATCTTGAACCATTCCATTCATCTGCCTTCACTGCTCATATTTTTTAGACTATTGTGCACTCCTGGAGAAAATTCCAAGACTGTGGTCTCTAAGCTAGCTGGACTCTCAGTGCCTCTGGGCGATACTTTTGTGTCCCTGGTAAACTCCCTCTCCCCTTTCCTGCATGAGCTATTTCAGACTTTAATCACTGTCCTTAAGCTCTTTATTGAGAATTCTCTTATCTCTCTTTTTCAGGAAACTTAACTACTGAAGTTATCTTGTGTAAGTTCCTTCAGCTTGATTCTCTTTCAGTTATATTCATTAACCTGTATCTTTACTCATTCTCAACTCCTTCCCTTGGGTCTCAGAGAAGGAAGATGTTCCTTTTTCTGTCTTCCCTACCATGGTAACTACCATACCATCTCCCTTCATAGCCAAAATTCTTCAAATAGTCAGTATCTCCTTTATTGGAGCATGATTTTCTTTAGAGGAGGCAGCAGGTCTTTTTGTATTGATCTTTGTTAGTGCTGCACAGTAGTAGCCAATAATGTTGAACGAATAAACTGACAAGACTCTAGTTTGTTTTCTCATCTTTAAGATGGGAACTATGGCAATCTTTCTCACAGGTTGATTGTGAGGGTTAAAAGAAATAATGTCAGAAAGTGCTTGATAATAAACAGTGGCATCATTGAGACAGTTAAAATTATTTTCTAATCATAAAGTTAGTATTTTCAAGTAAAAGTAGTATGTTTCATGTAGGACATTTATTTTCAAACTCTTATAGGGTCTCCAGGACCCAGGAGGCCTAGGAGGAGTGGAGTAGATATCTTCAGAAGTTTTCCTCTCTAATCATTTAGAGCAGTTTGTACATTGTTCTATGTGTAGAAGATTTCTTTTTAAAGAGTTCTCTAACTATTGCTTTAAAATCACTGTCATTAATCCAGCCTTTTTAAAGTTGAGGAAAGTCCTACTTTCCCAAGTTGGTAACATTAACCAACTGGGAAATTGAGAACTGATCCTGTAGTTGTTGTAACCACTAATCCAGAGCTTTTGCTACTAAAAGAGCTTTTGCTGTTTATTTTTTTAAGTCAGTTTTAAAGTTGAAAATATAATTAAGTAAAATTTCTTAATTTGACTTCCATTTATCTAGTGATCATTGAGAAAGGAATGGACCTGAATTTGCTCTTTAAATGAGAAAGGTTACTGCTAAGCAAATGAATAAAGACTTCAAAGGGATATCTTTTACCTACTTTAAGAAAATACAAGATTCCTTAGAGACGGTTTTCTATAAAAGCAAGCCGTCATTGCTAAGAGGAATGCTTTAGCGTACTGATGGCAAGTCATCCTTATCTAAAGCAGCTCTTAACTGAGCAGCACTTAGCCTTTTCTATTTGCCCTGTCCTCTTGAAAGTAATCATGAAAAATTCTTTTTCTCCTTTCCTTTTCAATTTATTAATAGTATGAGAAGTTGCTTTATAAGATGAGTAACTACAACTTGTTCGGTCTACCTTGTGTTAGGCTCTTTGAACTATAATTATCTCAAATTCTCAGAACAATCTTTAGATGTTACTTCTGTTTTAAATCTATCCTGGGGCTCAGAGAGACATAGTAAAATATGTGTATTACATATATACCTATGGAAGGGCAGAGCTGGAATTCAGATCCCAGGTGTATCTGTCTCAAAAATTCATGTTCTTTCCATTACACCACACTGCCTTAATTATATTCCGTTAAGAATTTGCTAGATTCTGAAATATTTACTTTCATAATAGGAATATATTGGAAAGTTAATTCTAAGCTTGCCGTTTAAATGATCACCCAGGGGCAGATCCAGGGCCCCTGAAGCTTATACACTGCAGTACTCTCTTTATAAAAAGGATTCATAATTAGTTTCCAGATCTTGGAAGGAGCTTTTGCAAGCTTTAAACCTTACTAGATTCAAAGTATATGCACCTCTCATAAGAGAATACAAGTTGTAAAAACTTTGAATCAATGGATGCCTATGTTGCTCAGTAAAATTTGAATATATAAATTGCTTAAGGGGGTCATAGTGTGTATTGATTTGAATAAAGCAGTCAAAATCATAACCAATAGGAAAGGTATATTAGTTGACGTATTTCTAAGTTAACACTTTCCTTTTTAACTTAAAGACTGATAGTACACATTTTTTAACTTTTTTCAATTAGAAATTTATCTTGTTAAATATATGTTTAGAAAAAAGTGATTTTATGTCTTTCAGAATGTATTAAGAAGTAGTAGGTTAAACAATGAAATGAATTTTGAAGTACAAGGATCAGGTAGTTTAAAATAAGCAAATGAGACATGAAAGAACTATATTATTTTGATGAATGTTATCATTAGCCAAAAAAACAAGTAATTTATTTGCTCCTATTTGTTTTCATATTTTAATTTTTAAAAGCCAGAAAGGACTTTAGAGAGAATATGTTCTAATCTTATTTAATATATGGGGAAGTGGAGAACTGGAGAGGGTGATTTTACCCAAAGGATACTTACAGCTTGAATTTATGGAAGAACCATGACTAGAAGCCTGATTTCTGGTTAAAATCTCTTTTCTCTAGACCAAACTGAAATAAGCATACAGCCTTAATAATTCAGTGTTAATATTAGCCTGTTAATTATAAATTGATTTTGTAGCATCAGACACTCAGGTGATTTGAGTTGACATGGTGTAACGGAAGGGTCCTTAGCTCAGGACACGTGGATTCCTTCATTGCTCTAACTAGCTGAGTGATCTTGGATAAGCTACTTAGCTTCAGTTTCTTCATTTGTAAAATGAAGAGATTTTAATTTGGGGTTTTCTTAGGCTCATTTCCACTCTTAAAATTTCAGTCTAGAAGGCGAATGCTGGTGTGTTCTCCTTTGCTCTAAAACATTTTGTGATGTTGCAAATGTCACCTATCTTTTCAGCCTTAGAATTTTCTTTAGAATAAGAATGGTATATTTCAGTGGTAATGATTAAATGCTAATATGAAGCAGTGGAAAAGTTAGCTATGTTCTTACATACTTCTTTTTGTGTAAGTTGGTAGTTTTAGAGAAATTTTGAGATTTGATATCAGATTTTTGTAATAATTTTATGTTATAGGCCTTTTGCTGTCATATCACATTTAGTTTATGGTTAGGTTCATTCAAAGACAGAGCTAACTGTGGCAATTTGTATTGTTTTGCATGTTTTTTTCTCTTTGGAGTGTGTGTAGCTGATTCTGGTATAAACTACTTTGTTATTGTCCGACAGTTTTATACATCTTTACACTTTATCATAGTTTTAGAAAAACTGGGTTTATCCATTTCAAAAAAAAAAAAACATAGCGATGTAAGCTAAAGAGAAGAAAGTATTGTCATTTTTTATTAAAATTCATAGTTTTAGATTGTTGGATAGAAATATGGAACTCAAACATGCACTTAGATATGAAGTATTTTTTGTCTGTAGCATTACTACTACTATGAGATTCCATCCAAAAATATATGATTCTTGCTTTTCTATTATTTTTGTTTTCCAGATGAATGTTGAAGAGCTAGTTTATACACATGAGCCCTTACTATTATTGGGATTTAATAGTATATTGAGAAATACAGCAAATGTTTTTATAATTTTAAAGTGTTGATCTTACAGACGTAATAACTAATCTTCTTAATAGGGAGAGTCTCTATGTTTGAAGAGTTCTAGTCAAGATGAATATTGTATTCTCTGGATAAAACGTGTTTCAGGGTGCCAAATAACATCTCTTTATGTCAGGGAAAATAGCACCAATAGAACAGTGACAAACTTCTTGACTCAGAGAGAATACTTACGATCGCATGTTATTTGTTGTGGTCATCATCAGACTGTGAAATGTTACATATACATTTTTTCACATATGCAAAGATCATTCACAGAGATACAGTTGAAAGAATATTGTTAGTAATCTTAAGTCAGTTGTGACTTAA
Source organism: Balaenoptera ricei (assembly GCF_028023285.1). Classification (NCBI taxonomy): domain Eukaryota; kingdom Metazoa; phylum Chordata; class Mammalia; order Artiodactyla; family Balaenopteridae; genus Balaenoptera; species Balaenoptera ricei. Next base: position 108,189,983 of record NC_082645.1, on the reverse strand, counting down.
CTGGACTTCAACAGGCTAATGTGAAAGCTTGAACTTAGTTTGTCTTTGAAAGAAATTGTTCCAAATTTTTAAATTGATTTTTGAACAGCCTGCTCATGTTGAGAACTGAAACGCAGATTATAATAATTGAACCGTCTATTGATTTAACTTTCTCATTGTAAATGTTACTGTTCTGTAATTTAGTGATATTAGAGGCCAGTTGAGTGTAGCTCAGCCTTAATTTGTGATTTCATAGCATTTTCCTGGGCTACTGTGCTTTTCTAATTGATAATTGTCATTATCAGTCATTACTTTTGGCAGCACAATTCCAGCACAGAAGGCTGTATGTTTCTTCCTTGTAGTAAAGAAAAAAGAAATTTATTGAGCAAGTGATGTGTGTCGGATGCTTTCACAAACTTTCTTAATTGCCACACAATACACCATCTTCTCCCATTTTTCTTGTTACAAGCAGATGAGGAAAGTGAAGGTTGGAAAGTTAAATAACTTGCCCAAAATCTGAATGTGTCCCACTGGGCTGTTTCCTCAAAGCTTGGATCTTTGGCTATCTTTTGATGGTTGAGGATGTTTAAAGATTAACTGATGAATAAATGGGATTATTGGAGACATCATAAGTCATTGTGTAGCAGCCATTGGTCATCAAATAGATTCATCATCATTACTAACTCTAATGGGACTGCATTCAAATCATCTAAGAATCATAACATGTATTAAAGAGGATACAGTAAAATAAGGGAACAGAGACTTGATATTAGTCTAAGGTGCTTATAATGTGGGTGGGAACTTCCTTACAAAATTTATGGCTTAGTTGTATTTATCTAGAATATTGCCATTCCTCAGATATTTGTACCAAAGCAACTTTTTTGAGGCTGAAGCTGAAAATTAAGATCAAGCATTTTTCCTTGTTTATTTTTTTCTAGCTGTGTCATTCTGAATTGCCTGGAATTTCAAATTCTCTCCCTTTTCCCCCACACACCCTGTTCTAAATTTCTTGTAGAAAATTATTCGCAGGGGACTAAAGACTTTTTGTCCTTTGTATGTAGTGGATGTGAAGAGTACAGTTCTCTGCCTTTTAGTTTTAATTGGCTCATGCTGTAGTTCTGCAGCTCTCAGTAATTACAGAACCTTCAAGATGTGTAAGTGTATAATAGACTGACATCCTTTTAAATGCAGCATTTTGAAGGTTTATGTTTTTATATCTTTTAAAGTAATGTAGATGAAAACCCAGAGATGTTTGTGAAAGAAAAGATTATTAGTGTTATTTTTGTTATTGATACTTACTAATTAGGGGATTATAATCCTGGATTGGGGACAGGGAAGTGGGCAAAAGTCACTTTTAAAAAATAAAGTCTTGATTTGGTTTCTAAGAGGTCTCACTAAACCATGGACATTTAAGAATACTCAATTATATCTTTCCTTTGAAAAAGAGCTTTTGTTTCTTTTCTTGCTAAATGAATTTACTTTGCTGAACACTTTGTAACTTGAGCTTGTTGGGGAAAGATGCAGTATAGATCTAAAATAAGCAAACATTAAATGTTTGTGAATATATGTATGTGTGCTTTTTATCATTTTATTGCTTTGCTGAAGCATTGTTACCAGATCCCTTCCTGAGTGTATTTGTAGTTATTGCAACCTGAGTAAGTCAGTTTCATCAATGGGATTAAAATCCTGCTTAAATACTTTGGAATATTACTTTAAAGTGTTAGGGCTTTTAAATGACTCTGAGTGAAGTCTAGACTGATGTTTTTAATGGTTAACATTGATGACTTTAGAGTTTATCATCTAGTCCTTTTAACTTTCATTGACAGTTAATGTTGTATTCTCTGTCAAGGATGGGTGAGAAATTCACCCGTCAATTCATCAGTAATGTAATTATTTTGCCACGGTTGTTGACATGTTCATTTGATGCCAGGACCAAAGCGGGTATGTAGCAATATGTACTTGAAGCCTGTTTCCTTGGGTGTATTGTTTTTGGACTTATTTGATTTAGGGAAAGACTGTAACTTGTAGATCTCCTCCTGAATAGGCTTTTTTTATCCACTATTTTCCTCCTAGTTAACATTTATTAATAAAATTAATGATTAAGCAGTCTTTTGAAGCATTTAGTTAGGTGAATGTGAAAATACTACTTGATATATGAAATTTGAGAGTCTTTTGCTTGTACATTATTGTACTTTATTTCTGTTTGGAAAATACATTTTTATTATTTTAAAATTACATTAATCGTTATATAAACACATTAAATTATTTTTCAGTATCATTGTGCTTAGTAATTCAAATGTTCATGTTTTCAAAATTGCATTGGTATAACATAGGTAAAACAACATTCCCCAGGCATTTGTTTATGGCCTTCTAAGTAACATTGAAGAAAAATGCACAATCCCTCAACTATCTCATAGTCTAATGGAGGAAGGAGATTCACAAACAGATAATTATACAGCAGTATGGTAGTGTAGTGATAGATATAACCTGAGTATTATGAAAGAGCTGAGAAAGAGTTGTTAGTTTTGCTTGAGGAGGTCAGGGAAGGATTTTTGGAGGATGTGACACCTGAGCTGTGTTCAAAAGCTATGTAAAGAATCAAAGAAGAGGCAGAAGAGGGGTGTATAAAGAAGACATGAGAGGGTGGTGTGTGGAGGGGAGGTGTGACAGCGGACAGGAATAACCACTGGTTTAATGTTGCCAGAAAGTGAATGCAAGATAGGTAGTAGTGAGTGAAAGACGAAGTCAGAGAAGGAGGCATAGACGGACTAGATCATGAAGTGTCATGTTCCCTTTTAAAGCACACACCCCACCCCCCCACCCCCTGTTGCTAATGAGAGGTGGGTTTTTGAACAGGAGCATGATGCTGATGTGGTTATTTTAATGATTTTGAGGAAGATGGATTCCAAGAGGTTATTAGAGTTCATGATGGCTGGAAGGCTGTTGCAGTAATCTAGATGAAAGTTTTAGGGCAACAGTATTCAGGATGAAAGATGGGGAGATATTTGAGAAATCTCTTGGGCCTGATGTTGGTAGCACTTGATGATTGGATGAGAAAGGGATGAGAGAGAGGAAAGAAGAAAAGTTAAGGCTTACGCTTCTAGCTTGTATAACTAGGTGGTTTGTGTTGCTGCTACTGAATTAGAGAATACAGAAAGAAGATTTGGGTGTGTTTGGAGAGTGAGTTTACCAGAAATTTTGGACATGATAAGTTTGATATGTGTCTGGAAAGTTTGGTTGGGCATATCCAGCAGGTGGTTGAATACAGTAGTTAAGGCTTTGGGGGAACTTCTGGGCTGGCAATATAGATTTGGGAGCAATTAACATGTAAGCCAGTAATTTATCTTCTTTGAGATGAGGACCAAACTTCTTGGGAAATCTGATAAGAGCTAGTGACTCACCATCCAGAAAAGAAGCGTACACACATTATATTTGCAAAATTTTATATGCAGTTTTAGGAGGCTCCAGAATCCCTTGCCAATCTAGAGCCTTGTAATTTTAGAACCCTAGAAGTATATATAGTAGTTGTAACTATGATAATGAATGGAAATGCAGCCAGTGTAGAGTGAAAAGAAAAACCAAGGACAGAGCTCTGGGGATTAAAATGATTTAAATGACACTGGAAGAATAGGAGATATGAAGTAGGGGAATATTGTTTGTGAAAGAAGGCTACATTTTACTGACTTTCATTTAGCATAGTTGTCCTCTTAAGGTACTTTTGTTTTAGCTGTTTATTTGCTGAGCCTAAAAACTGTATTTTTTTTTCCTGACATTTGATGCCCCTAGATGAGAGTTCAAGAGATTCTGTCACTGTTATTCAGCATGTGAGGGATTATACAGTAGTCCCTCGGTATCCATGAGGGATTGGTTATAGGACCTCTTCAGATACCAAAATCTGAGGATGCTCAAGTCCCTTACATAAAATGGCATAGTACGGTCAACCCTGTATCTGCGAGTTCCATGGATATGGAGGGCTGACTGTACTGTGCCCTAGGCTGGGCTGAATTCTACTGACATTTGCATTTAATCCTCATGATAGTCTTTTGAGATAGGTATTGTTATTAAACTCACTTTTTTACAAGTGAGGAAATAAAGGTTTAGAAGAATTAAGTAATTTGCCCAAGGTTGCGTGGCTTATGAATTTAGCAAAGCCGTGACGCAAATCCAGGCCTGTCAGACAGCAAAATCTATATTCTCTACTAATGTACTGTGTTTACCAAGATAATCAGTGATTATACTGTAATATTACTTTACCCTATTAACACGGTGGGATGGGAGGTGAGTTCAGTGGTTTGTACTAGATTTGAGAATATGAATTCCAATTCCAGCTCTGTGATTTTGGGTAAGTCATTTAATCTCTCCGTCTATTTTGTTCTCCTTTGAACATTTTTATACCTGAGCAATCACCAGAAGAAACATTTTTGCTCTCTGTCTTCATTTCTATCTATAAAGCACAAATACTGAGGAAAATACTATATACCATCTTGGATTTTAAAATAACCCTTGATTTATATATGTGAGAAATGATTCTTTTATTATAATGTGAGAGTATTTGTACAATATTTGAAGCTTCTTAGTTTATATCTTTAAACTACTTTAGTTTCTAATAGAAAATTTAGTAATTCATGCTGAGTAGAGACGTTTTTGTACGTTTTCTAGCTTTCATGGGATCTTATGTTACAGAGCCTGAAAAGATCATTTGAAGTTTTGCTCAACTATTAGCAATATAGTTATCTCTGGAGTTTTTAGTCCACATTAACTTTACTCTTTCTTTGAAATTGGTTTGAACGTTTTGCTTTATATGTTCGTTATTTAACCGCAGGGATGGTGTCTTAGCCTGCTTTATTGTAACCTCTACATATGCTGTCAGCAAACTAAAACCACATTGCACGTACATGGAGTATTTGAGGCCATCACTATCACGTTGTCTTGTGGGCTTTATTTGTGGAAAGTTGTAAATAGCAACATCTTATTTATATTTTATATGGATGGCATCTTCTGTATGAGAATATCTGATAAAAATAGGTAGTAGTTTAGATGTAAGGGTAAATTCTCTTACGGCCACTTCAGAGAAGTCTCTGATAGACCTAGATTTGAATATTTGAGTAACAGGAAAGAATTTGTTTTCTAAAGAGTTCCTTTTTAAGCTCTCCAGAAAAGATTAGAATAATAAGACTCAGTTTGAGTCATCTGCTTAAGAATCCTCTTGATTGGGAGTTGAGCTTGTTTGACTGAATGAACTGTTTTGCCTACCTACTTCTTCCTCTTTCACATTCATACTCATTGTACAGGACTTGGAGAGGATTCTTTTTTTTTTTTAACCACTTTATTGAGGTAAGCTGTACATATTTAATGTATGCAACTTGATGAGTTTGGAGGTAAGTATTCATTTGTGAAGCCATCACAATCTATGCAATAAACATATCCATCACCTCCAAAAGTTTCTAGCTGGAGAGGATTTTTTTAGCTCAGTATCTTTTATCCATTTCAGGTCAGAAGTGTGCATGAATCTGATGAGTAATTGATGCAGTGTTTCCCTGGTTGTGAACGTGGAACTTGTAGGTTTTATGAGCATGAAGAGGGCTGCTTAGTCAGAGATTAGTAGAAAATCAGCAGGTGTAAGTGCTTGTTATATGCCAGGTATTATTTTAGTGGCTGAGGTTATTCAGCAATGAAGAAAATCCCTGCCTTCATGGAGCTGACATTTGACTGGGAGGAGAGAGGCCAGGAAGAGAAATAATGTGAGGTTGGAATTTGAGGGTCACTAGTAGGAGGAGGCTGCTATTTTAAATAGAGTAGGTAGTTAAAGCTTTATTTTAAGGTGACAGTTGAGCAGAGTTTTGAGGTTGATCAGTGAATGAGCCACTTAGGTATCTTGGGGAAGAGCATTCCAGACAGAGAGAGTAGCAAATACCAACTTGAAGTGAACTTGTTTGCCATATTCCAAGGAGTAACAGGGAGGCTGGTGGGGCTGGAGCAGAGAGAGCAAGGAGGAAGAATAGATGAAGTCAGAGAGATTATCAGGTTGAATAAGGCTTTGTAGAATAGCGTAAGGACTCTGACTTTAACTCCAAGAGAAATGAGAAGTCACCGAGGGTTGTGAGCAGCTGAGTGACATGATTTGGTTTATGTTTTCAGAAGGTCACTCTGATTGCTCTATGGTATTGGGCCAAGAGCAGAAACAAAGACAAGTTAGGAGGCTGTTGTAATAATCTGAGAGATAATGTTGGTTTAGGAGCAGTGGAAGAAATGAGGAATTAGGTTCTGGGTACATTTTGAAGGTAGAGACAACAGAATTGCCTTTTGTTTTAGAAGTGAAGTGAGAGACTAAAGAGGACTGGATTACAAACTTTTTGGCCTTAGCAACTGGAAGGATGGAGTGGATATCTCTCAGTTGGAGAAGACTGCAGGGGAAGCCAACTTAGGGGAAAAGATGAGGCTTTCTGTTCTAGACTTGATTGAGATGCCTTGTAGATTTTCAAGTAGAAGTATTGAGTAGGTAGCTGAACATAAGACTCTGGTACTAAGGTGGTGAGGGCTCCAAACAGGATATATAAATTTTGAGGTTAACTTAAAGCCATGAGACCAGATGAGTTAACTTCACCTAAAAACCGAGCGTGGATAGGTAAGAGGTTCAGACAAGAGGTTGGAGGCTGTGGTGATGGGTAAGAAGCAGTAAGCAGGCTGACAAATAGGAGCAAGTGGAATAGGAAGAAAAACAAGAGATTGTAGTGCTTGAAAGGCCAGTGAGGAATGTGTATCAAGTAGTAGGAGTGATCAGCTCTTTGAATTACGCCAGAAGGGTCAAGTAAGATGAGAAGTGAGACTTTGACTGTTAGATTTAGCAGTGAGGAAGTCACTGGTGACCTTCTCCAGAGTACTTTCTGTGAAATGGTAGAGATGAAAGCCTTATTGGAGTGGATTCAAGATACAACGGGAAAAATGTGACTTGGAGACAGTGAATATAGAAGTCTTCTCTGTAGCCCTGTGATTTTGTTGTAAATGAGAAAGAGAAGAATTAGGTGGTGCTGGAGTAATACGTGGGGTTGTGAGGATTTCGTTTGTTTGTTTTCAAGATGGGGAACTGAGGATATTAAATGCAGGTGGAAATTACCTAGCAGGGAGGGAAATTTTGATGATGCTGGGAAGGGAGATTGCTAAAGGGAGGTCCTTGAATAGGTGAGTTGGGATGGAACTAGAGCAATACTTGTTAAACTTCATTTTGTATAGGTATCACCTGGGGTTCTTGTTAAAATGCAGATACGGTTCTGTAGGTCTGGGATGGGGCCTGAAATTCTGCATTTCTAACAAGTCCCTAGATGATGTGTGTGTTTCTGGTCCCTGTGCTATAATTTGAGTATAAGAGCTTGGCACTTCGAGCACAAGAACTAGCAGGTTATATTGGTATACGGTCAGATAGGTTAGTGGATAGGGCCAGAGTTTGTGCAGTGTCTCTTCAGGTTGTTTCTCTTTTTTCAGTGGAACAGGAAGCAATTCATTATCCTAGAGTGGATGGAGGAGATGGTGTAAAATCATCTAGGAAAGTAGAGTCCGTCTAGAAAAGTAGGATTGTGGGGTCGTACTAAGGGCCGACTTGTGGTTAGTGGTTATGAATTTAAATTCAGATGGATTGAATATGGTTGTATGTATGTTATTCTGTAGTTGCTTTCAGCTGTGTGGGTGCATGTGAGGCGTAGGTGGGCAGTTGGTGTTTAGAATGGCAAGTATTTTGGAGGGGGGGAAGGGGGCAAGTTATTTATGGGTGTATACAAGGTGCTTAGAAATGACGGACCATGGAATCTAAAGTGTGAAAGGAGGAAAATGAGAGAATGCTAGGTTAAACAAAGAAAATGTGTGGTTTTATTGTTTTTTTTTGTTTTTTAATTACAGATCTTCTCCTCATCTTTAATTTGCTAAGGAGCTCTGCAGATCTTCAGGAGAGGAAAATAGTGTTCATGTCCCCAATTTTTTTTCATCAAGGAACCCTTTCTGTCTCTCTGAGCTTGTATTCTACTAAATAAACTTAGGGAAAATATGTCTTACACTTTTTGGCTAAAGCAAGTATTAACATCAGGGATTATGATATTATTTAAAGTGGAGGGTTGTGCTGCAGATAAGAAAGGAGGGAGGTGTTAAAAGGATTTGTTAAAAATTGCTTCTGTCAGCTCTAAAAACTATTTTAAAATGTATCCCTTTATTTCTGTTAAAATAGATTGTTAACATCCTTGTAAGTCATGCAGATTTATAATCATAGCCATATAATAAAATATTTACTATATGGACAAATACAGAAAGATTTTCAACCATTGGTTTTTGTTTTTTTTTTTTTTTTTTTTTTGTCTCTTTCTCTCTTTTGGATATTACAGATGACCATGGATGAAAAATATGTAAACAGCATTTGGGACCTTCTGAAAAATGCAATTCAAGAAATCCAGCGTAAGAATAACAGTGGTCTTAGTTTTGAGGAGCTCTATAGAAATGCATATACAATGGTTTTGCATAAACATGGAGAAAAGCTCTACACTGGACTAAGAGAAGTTGTTACCGAACATCTCATAAATAAGGTATCCAACTTTAAAGGACTGTTGCTAACTATATTGAATCTAGAAGTATTATTTTTAAAGGTTTCAGGAAACCTATAGAAATAATAATCAATTAGTAGCTATATTATAAAACCTCACTTAAAACTTACTATCAGCTAAACCAGAATTTTTGATAATTGAGGGAAGGTGAAGTTTGTGATCTTTGATAGATATAATCTCGGAAGCAAACTTTTAATTTACATATGCTTGTTTATTAATATGTTAATTACAGATCATTATTTCTTTCTTTAAATGCTTAATCAATCAGCCCATTTTAGCTTTCTCTTCTTTCTCTATATATTTGAAAATAATAAGACTACATTGTTTAAAAAATATTGTCTAAGTCTTCACCAAATGAAATTAACTTTATATAAATTTTTTAAGGTAAATTAGTGTTGGACTGTTAACATTATAAAATGGTTCTTTGGTTCCAAAAAGATGTATTTGTTTTTTTAGAGCAAATGTTTTTATAAAGCAGACTCTTCCACTGAAAGTATGTCTTGCTTTAAGATTGTCAGATAAGATGTAAAATACCACAGATAAATAAAAACTTCTCAAAGTTTTTGTGTGGTATTAAGGTATTTGTTTTTTAAATTTTATTTTGAAAAAAAATGGAAAGTTGCATCAATAGTACAATGATTTACCAGTTGTCAACATTTTGCCACATTTTAGCCAGTCTTTCTATTGGTACTTGTTATTACTGTTACTGGTATTATTATTATTATTGCTGGACAGTTAAGAGAATAAGTTTTAGATTCATTTACTCTTAAATACTTTGGAATGTTTCTCCTAAGAACAAGGAAATTCTCTCACTTAACCAAAGAACAATGTTCAAAATCAGGCAGTTTAACATTAATATAAAACTGTTTTCTAATATGGTCCACATTCAAATTCACCAGTTGTCCTGTGTGGAGGTGATGTCATTTATAGCAGTTTGTTTTCAGATCCAGGATCTAATCCAGGATCACACACTCAATTCCTCAGCCTTTCTTTGTCTTTCAGCACATTGACATTTTTGAAGAGTATAGGTCAGTTGTTTTGTAGATTGTCCCTCAGTTTTTGGTTTGTCTGATTGTTTCCTCATGACTAGTTTCAGGTTATGCATTTTTGGCAGGAATAATACATAAGTGATGTTGTGTCCTCAGTGCATCACATCAGGAGGCACATGATGTCAGTTTATCCCATTATTGGTGATGTTAACTTTGATCACTTGGTGTCCGCCAGATTTCTCCACTGTGAAGGTACCTTTTTTCCCTTTGTAATTCATAAGTAATTTGTTCAGATATATTTTGAGACTGTATAAATATCCTGTTCCCCAAGAAACTTTCATGTGATGGTTTTAGCATCCATTGATGATTCTTGCATGAATCATTATTGCTACGATGGTTACAAAATAGTTACTTTCTATTTCTACTCTTCCTTCTGTAATTCTTTTCTCTTAAATGGGATTACATGAGCAGGTAGCTAGTATCTCATGAAGCAAGGTGATTATGTTCTTCATGCATTCAGCAGTTTTTTGTTAAGTGCCTGCCATGTACAGCTTTCTAAGAAAATCTATTAGATGCAAAGAGATACAATGCTGTCCCTTCCTAGGTTTGTTTTTGCTTTTATTCTGATGTGAGAGATGATACACACATTTAGCTAACAGTGTGAGGCATTATATAATTCAATGGCAAATGAGTTGTATAGGCAATAAATGGCTTAGGAATTCAAATGAGGGAGAGATTACCCTGGGCTGTAAGATTTCATGGGAAAGGATGAAATTGAACTGAGCCATGAAAAATTTGGGATATAAGTGAACAATATGGAAGGTGTTCCAGGATGGCAGATGTCACATGATTATACAGAAATAAACTTGGGTGATAAGTAGAGTTTGATTGAGGTGTATAATAATTTATGGGGATTAGTGGGGTATAGTGTTGCAAAGTTGGTTTGGGCACAGATTGGAGAACTTCAATGCCAAGCTAAGGAATTTGGACTTTACAGTGGAGGTTTATTGGAGGTTTTTAAGTGGATGATAATGTGACAAAATATTTTAGGAAGATTAAGATGAGAATGATATAAATGTAGATTGGGGGGGGTGTGTGTGCTATAAACAGGAAAAGACCTTGAAAAATCTATGTTAAGGTGATAGGCTGGAAATGAGTGGATGATGTCAGAAATTCTGAAGACCAGATAGAATTTGGTTACTGGGAGAATTATGGTGCCACCAATAGAATTATTGTGAACTTGTAGTGGAAAACTTATTTGGAATGTGTAGAGGAGATGACAGATTCTGTTTTCGGTTATATTGGAAATTTTTATAGTTAGAAAGCACCTTAGAAATCATTTTACATGTGATAAAATTTGAGTGTGAGATTGTAATAAGATGTCCAAGTAGAAATGTGATGTGTTTGGAGATATACAGGTTCAGAGCTTGGGCAGGAACTCAAAACTGGAGATGAAGATCTGACATTTGGTAGCATGTACTGAGGAATATGTGTTGGAGTGCAGAAAATGAAAATCCCACAGCCAAGGGATGTCATCTTCAAAAGCAAACTATGGTAAATAGGTGTGGGAAATGAAGACTAATTTAAGAAACTTGACATCAAAAGAAGGAAGAAAAGTAGAGTGGGGGAGTTTTGCTTAAAGCTGTTGAAGAGGAGAAGATTGGAGCAACTGAATTTTTGGGTATGGAGAGAGTGTGGAATTGAAGAGTGGAGAAGCAAAGGTAGAAGAGGGGCATGTTCTCGTTTGCCAGAGGTTCTCTAGGGTATGATGATAATATCCCCAGCTAACTCTTATTTAGCATTTACTATGTGCTAGGTCCACTTCTGATGCTTTTAGATGTGTTCACTTAGGTAATGGTCACAACCCAATGAGCCAGATACTACTGTTATCTCTATTTAAAAGTGAAGAAACAGAGGGCACAGAATTGGTGATTTGTCCAGATGCATGTAGCTAGTAAGTGGCCTAGCTGGAACAGTTTTGAAACAGTGCGGCTTCAGGCTGAGTCCTTAACTTTTCTATAAATCTGCTCCTGAGGCAAAATGAATGGATCAAGATGCAGTAAATATATGCCGAAATTGAGGGTGCATGTGGGGTTTTAGGAAAATCGGTTCAGTTTTTGTAAAGCTATAGTCCTTTAAGCTTTAGTTCTTGGTTTATTTATAATTAAAATGAAGGAGTTGGCAGTAATATCTTTGAGATGCTTTAGTTCTAAAACTATCATGAATCTAATAATTAAGCAGTGCAAGTTCTGAAAATGAGATGAAGAGACTTGGAGTAGCTCCTGTGGGGAATATACTAAGGAACTGGCAAGTGAGGAAAGAGATAGCTCAGTAGCAGTTGGCCTGAATGTGTGATTTATCGTGTGTTTTTTTTTTTTTTTTAAGCAGTGCTTTGCAGCTTGGGCACAGATGCAGAAAAAACATTTGTAGTTATTTGGTTTGGTTGAGAATTGGCTCTTTCAAAAAGTGAAGAGTGGAGGGGAAGCCAGAGTGTGAGGTCAGTGTTGATGTGATTGATATTTGGACTCTGAAACATGGTTAGGTAGAAATTGAAGTCATGTGAACAATAACTCCATGGTAACTGTAAGAGCTTCAGCATATTGTAAGTCTCTTAAAGTGGTCCCATATCTAAGATTAACTATCATTTCAAAATATATGCATTTCCCTGTAATATATTCCAGAGAACATGTATTCAAGTTGATTATGCTAAAGAATTACAAAGTGTATATGCTAAACTGTTATTTCTCTTACAGATGTTGATATATCAACAGCATCTGAAAATATTCTTTAATTTTTTTTTTTTCTTTCACAAATACTCATTTGACCACCTTAAGCTAGTCAGTTTCTGACTAGGGGATGTACCATTGGCAGCATATCTAATGATTGATTTCTTTATTTAAATTGAATTAAGTTTTTGAACCTCTGCTAGTATCTATGCTTTCATTTTTGTGTTTTCCATTGATCTTATTTCATTTTTACTCTTATAAGACACTTTAAAAAGTCATACAAATACGGTACTGTCTGAAGGGGACACTGTTAAAGGAAGTCTGTTAACTGACAGGGCCATGATACAGTAGACCAAAATGTTTGTCCCCTGATGTCGGAAGTCTCCATTTGTTTACCAGATGGGACTTAGGGATGTTTTTGATCTAATGTGCAGAAGTATAGTTTGCATGGAAGTCAATATTGCCTGTCTCTACATTGCACCTTCTGACTGGAAGGTAAGAGAGTGGTTTAGGGTTCTGTGGTATCAAAGTAACTGTCTCAGTCTCACAAAATATATCCCTTTTTATGGTTATGAAAGCATTCCTACATGGTCCACTCCTCATTTTTTTTGTTTACTATGCTTTTAGCAATTAGCTGAACTGCCTAAGTAATAATAATATATTTTTTAAAGCAAAGTTATTTTCCACTGAAGTGAACCATTTAGTGCTATGGTATAGACAGTCAGGACCTATCTTTTCACATTGAAGAATTCAGAGGAAATACAGTTTTTTCATGGAATCAGAGTTTGTTGGTACTCCGATTTCAAGATGAGAATAGTGAACATTTTGAGGAACGTTTTTGGTAAAGCGAAGTGGTATAAACTACAAGAGGGCAGCTGATGGGAGGATCGTTCTTTGCAGTGAAAGTAGCTGATTATTGGCTTTGGAAATAAGTTTACAGAATAGAAGCAGGCATAGAAAAGCTAAATGCTGTTTCTCTTTCTTAGTAGTATATTCTTCCTATCTCTAGAAAAATGTTTCCCCGAGAAACTGAGACCCAAAGGAATGCAGTAAATTTCTCAAGACCACAAAGCAAAACTTAAGGTGTGATGTGGCCTTTGTGCCTTGTCCTTTAAAAAAAATTCTTGTCTTATTTAGTAAATATGAAGACATTTCAGAATTCACAGGGATAATTTTCTTCTAAGTAAAATACCTGTAAAAGTATGGTTATGTTGGAGAAGAAAAGTTGTGCTACTCTCCAGTTTTAAGGATTTTTAAATTACAGGTCATTTTGTCAGAGCCTCAAAAGTATCCCTGTAAGATTGATCATCACAGAATTTAACATTCAAAAGTATTTATTATTTGCTAGTCTGTGGCTTGGGTGTAAGAAATATATTGGTAAATAGGTTGCATCTGATCCCTGCATTCATGGAACAGATAAACAGGTAAACAAGTGTTTAGTTATAAAAAGTAATGAAGGAAACAGGATACAGTGATGGGGAAAAATCATGAGAGCAACTACATAGGCCAGGGTTGTTTGAGAAAGTGGTGATGTTTAAACTGGGACTTGAAGGATGAGAAGGTGCTCATGAGAAAAGTGGGTTGAAGAGCATTGCAGGCAAAGGGAATGGTGATGGGACATTTTTTCTATAAAGGGCCAGATAGTCAATATTTCCAGCTTTCTAAGCCATACGTTCTCTGTCGCAGCTCCTCAACCCCTCTCTTGTAGCACGAGAGCAGCAATAGACTATACACAGTGAACAGGCATAGCTGCTTTATTTTTAAAAGACAGAAGGACTTCCTTTGCCAATACCTGGACTGGAGAAATTTGGAGGGGTGGAGGGGGCATGTCGTGAACAGGGAATTAAGAGTTGGCAGCGGGGAAGAATGGAACAAGATGAGTTTGGAGAGAAAAGCGGAAGCTGCATCATGCCAGGCCTTGAAGCCATGCTATAAGGGGGTCATGCTTATTATATGTACTGTGTAGGTAGCCATTCAAGGATTTTAAGCAAGACAGTGACATGATCTGATGTAGATTTTTAAAATATTACTCTGGTCGCTATGTGGTGAATAAGCTACAGGGCCCAAGAGTTGAAGTGGGGGCAATAGGATAGAATAATCCAATAATTCAGATAAATGATAGTGGCGATTTATACCAGTCTAGTGACACTGGGGCTAGAGAAAAGTTTTCAGATTCAAGATTTATTTTGGAGGTAGAAAGCTTGTTAACTGTGGTTAGGTTGATTGTATGGAATGAGGAAAAGGGAAGAATCCAAGATGACTTCTAGATTTTTGGCTTTTGAACAACTAGGAGTTTCCATTTTTTGGTACAGATTTGGGGTAGAAAAAGAAGCTTCATTTGGCAGGTTAATTTTAAGATGCCAATGAAATGAGATATGTAAATCTAGTTCTCTTGAGAAGTTTGAACTGGAAGTGTAAATTTGGGAATTGTGAGCATATAGATGATACTTAAAGCCCTGGAAGTAGATGAAATCACACAGGAAAAAAAAAGAAGAGGGCTCCAGGTTGAACCCTGAGGAACTTAAACATTTCAGGTAGACTGAGGATTGCAGTGGAGACTGAAAAATGGCCAGAATTAGTGGCACTTTAAGACTCAGCTCTAACCTTAAATTATAAAATAATTTAATTTTGACCTTTATTTATCAGGGTTGTGGTTTTCACAGTGTGTGCGTGTGTGTGTGTGTGTGTGTGTGTGTGTGTGTGAGAAAAGACAATTTTAAATTCAAAAATAGTGCTAATCAGGGACTTCGCTGGCAGTCCGTTGCTTAAGACTTCGTGTTCCAGTGCAGGGGTGTGGGTTCGATCCCTGGTTGGGGAGCTAAGCTCTCACATACCTCGTGGCCAAAAACCCAAAAAACAAAAAACAGAAGCAGTATTGTAAAAAATTCAATAAAGACTTTAAAAATGGTCCACGTTAAAAAAAAATCTTCCAAAATAGTGCTGATCAGTTCTATTACTTGAGGGCAGGGTTAGGTTAGGGTGGAGCCATCTTTTTTTATGTTTTTTTTTCCCCCCAGCTTTATTGAGATATAACTGACCAAATTGTCAGATATTTAAAGTGTTTTGTTTGTTTTTTTGGAGTCATCTCCTTTTAGAAGATTCCTATTTGGGATTCAAACTTAATGGAAATTCTCTAAACTCATAGTAAAGTAACGGAGGACTTGTCTTTTTTTTCTACACACTGCTAAGTACTCCATAATAATAAGAAATAATAATATCAATAGAAGTAATAATAGGAGTTTAATAATAAAGAAGTTAGAAGTAGATGCAGTGGAAGAAGTACTGGATAGAAAGTAGGGAGAGTTAGGCTTTAGGCCTGATTCTACCACTAACAATCTTGAACAAATTACTAGATTTTTCTGGACTTCAGTTTATTAATGTATAAAATGAGATTGGGATTGGTTTTGTTAGCCTCAATGGGCATTAAAATTATATAATGACTAAGACTTAGGAAAATCATGGTTTTTGCAGTTTACCATTGTCCTTTCATGTGTCATAATATGTGTTCAAAAGTTTTTTCATTTTTAATTGTTTCTTAAAGTCAGGGGAGAAACTTTCTTTGGTTTTAATGTGGCAAGAACTTTATTATCCCAATTTTGTGATGATTAACAGGTTTCTTAGATTTGACTGGTGCTTAATTTCCCCTTTTCTTTCAAATTATTACTCTATAGTAATAACTAAATAATGTGGCAGTCTCATAAGTGACCTTATAAAAGCTAATTCCTGTACTTTGAAAGTTTGTTCTCCTCTTAGAAAAATAGCTGGACAAAAAAGATGTTGACTTCTTAACTCTAGAAGAAACAGTTTATTATTGCTAAGAAGAATATTTATTCCAGTGGTTTTCAAAGTCTTTCTTTCCATCCTGTTCTTCAAATAACATCGTACTTTGAATGTGAGGAAGGCAGACTAAGAGGAGCTTCATCCTCCGCACTTTTCATTCATTCGGAAAACTGCCTATTGAGGACCTGTTACGTGCCAGGCACTAGGCTAATAAGCATTTGTGTTATACCAAGGATCCCTGTCTTTCTGGAACTTGTATTACGGACTTACATCCTTGAATCTGTGCCTTGTAATCCTGATCAGTTCTCAACACTTTACTTTCCAGGTAGGAAAAATGAAGCCTTGAAGGGGAATTTCAATTTTTAAGTGACTTTCTTGTTGAGTATTTTTTTGTAAAGTCTCCTTGTAGAATAACATCCTACCATTTGTATTTTGTATGTAGGGTCACGTTTGCTGAAAATGATGTTTCTATGTAAACTACTTGTTCAGTATATTAATTTTTCTCCCCATTTTTAGAGGGAGAATGGGAAGAACCAGAGTTTTAAGTATTATGTTTATTCATAGTTATATTTAGATGTTTATGTAGTGGTACTAATTGCCTGAGGGAATGAAGTTGGTAATTTTATGATAAGCTCTGGACTATTTTGTAGGCCAGTTATTTAAACAGATTTAGCTTTTATAATAAAGATTTTTTAGTGCTTTTCCTTCCTTTCTAGGTAAATGTGAATGAATGTAGAGACTTTTAAAATGGCATTTATGTACAACACATATCGTAAGTACAGTGATTGCAGTTAATTACGAAGGACATTGATAGAAACACTAAGGACTAAGATTTTCATTAGCAAAGACAGATTCACTTCAGAGGCCCACAGATACTGAGTCTCTCTTGTGTTTTATCCACCAAAAAACAATTAAGACACTATGCCTATCAGCAAGAAACCTCCTGATTTTAGTGAGGTAATCAGATTTGAAGGGGGATTACTTTGCCTGAAGAATTCAGGACAAAGAAAGAGGAGGTCACTTTTGATGAGCCTTAAAGGATTATGAAAGATTCGTCATGTAAACAAAGGCAAAAGATAGTCTCAGTAGGGAAAATGGCATGAGTAAAAAAGGCAGGTAGGTATGAGCATTGTCTGGTAGACCAGTATACGTGTAAATGGAACATAAAGGACTTCACATGCATTTGTAGGAATCGAGAATGGTAAAGTTAGTTGGACTAACATTGTAGGGGATTAGGCTTTTATTCTGTGGGTGGTAGGAGCTGTTGGGTTTTAATTTTAAAATAGAGACGGATTGAAACGGAAAAGATGGAGTAAAAGGTTTAGTAGGAGTGCCGTTTTCAGTGCTTCTTTGCTACTTATCTTTCATTCTCCTGCCATCTTGTCTTGTCCTTTTTCCTAATTTAAAGTTGTTAGAAGTTAGAAACTAAGAACTAAGAACCCATTACATTGAATATTGGAGCAGCTTACAGTGATGACAGGAGTCAGAAAGAAGAGGAAGGCTCTCAGCTAGGTATACAAACCCTTAAGGAATATGATTTGGAAGAGTGACTTGAATATAAATAGGATAATCCCAAAAGAGAAAGAGATTATTAGGGATAAGGTGAGGAAAAAGGATTATTAGAGAGTCAGAAAGATAGCAATCATAGAATATGAGGGGCATAGGAAATTGAGTAGTTTCTGCTTCGAAAAGATTGAAAGAGAAATGATGCTGGGGAAGAGCCAAGTTTAGAGTGTTATTTAGCAAGTTCACCCATGTTAAATACCAGCCATGCCCACTTAAACTGTGGAATAGACTGTAAGCACTGTGAGGGCAGGTCCTGCTCTCTATTGTAGTTTCTAGTGATGTTCTTTTAATATTTACTAAGCTAAGACCTGTTTCATTCATTTTTGTGTCTCCTGTTCTTCATATTTGCTCTCCGTAATTGTCTATTGAAATGAATCCCTAAGAATAATACTAACAGTCAAGTGGAAACCATCATGGTTTATATCCATGAACTGCCGAGATCTGTTTTGTCTTCTGTATGTGGGGTAATACTTCTACCTACCCAAGTTAATTACTACTGAATCTAACCACTTTAAGCAGAGTGTGTTTCACCATTTAAAAGCACAGTGTAGTTTTGGGGCTGTATACCTCTGATTTCTTGAGGCTGGAGTCTGTCAGTCTGCTGGGAACCAGATTGTGTGATCTTGTGGAACTGTGTTTTTTCCCTCCATGGTACTCAGGAGAACAAAAAGACTAGTTGCCGTATTGCCATGTTTTGTATATATTTTACTGTTTATTATGTCAGTGTCCCTGTTGTTCAGAGTTTAACTGTGGTATTAATGCTAAAATGTACTTGATGCTTTTAATGTATATCTTATTGTCTTAACCATTGGGAATGAAGTACTTTACAAATGATAATCATATTGTCCTTCTATGGTATACTGCTTTTTTATTTCTGTTTTCCTTTCCAACCATTAGGTAAAAAGCTACCATTTTTCATGATACTACTTTGTCCTTAAATCCTGATTTTCCAAGTTGTGTTACTTTTTTAAGAAGTTAAAAAGAATATTTGAATTAAGAATGTATTTTTTAAAATCCCGAATTTGGATGTTTTTGTTTTCTTTAACATGTAGCAAATTTTCTTTATGAAACTATGAAAATCCGTTGTCCTAATTGCCATCATGTGCCCCTGCTTTGAACCTCACAACTTCTTTAGTACTATTCATTGAATTTTACTTTGTATGGAGGTCATATGAATGCTAATATTAGGCTCCTCTTTTCTACCCTCCTTTGTAGAGATTGTAAAGTGACCGCATTTTGTATTCCCCATGGTGCCTAGCACCCTGCTTCACTTTTTGGAAGTAATCATTAAATATTTGAATTGTCAGTTCAGGGAAAGATGTTTACGTATCCTTTTGAATTAAGAGCTTCGTTTTGGACACTTTGTGAAATTCTTAAACTTATGTCACTAACTATGTATACATTAGTAAACTTATTTATAGAAGAATCTTCTGACAGCAGTCAAGAAAAACGTTTTCCCTGTAGTGGCTATCTTTAGTTTTGTTAATGATACTGGTATGATTCCTTTGATCAAGGTGGCCACCTTTATTCTAAAAATCAGTGAAAATAATGAAAACAGTACTGTCAATGTAGAAAATATCAAGAGGGCAGTGAATTTTATTCCATTCAGGAATCTCTTGTCATTAGTGAATTCTTAGAAAGTTTAAAATATCTACAAAATTTAAGGTTAGTTCTCCTAACTTTTAGTAGAAGTTTTCTTTGAAATACAAAAATCTTAAGGTTGTTATATGTATTATAAGATAGCAACATCTATTCACCAAACTTAATGGAGGTTGGCTCCATTACGAACTTCTTAAGGTATGAAGTAAAAGAATTCCTTCTAGTTATGGAGAAATTTCTGTTCTTTAGAGGAGGGAAAGCAAGAATCAAGTGGAAATTGGGAGTTTAGAAAACACTGTATAAAATATGTGAATATATAGGTATACGTGTTTTACTTATGTTGCTTGTTTCAGAAAATTTAAGGCACTTATGTATTTTCTGAGTATCTTGTTAAAATGCAGATTATGATTCAGTGGGTCCAGCTCACCAATGATGATGATGATGATGATATTGACCATGATTCTGCTCTGTGCATACCACACTCTGAGTAGCAAGATTCAAATATGTGTATGAATAATTTTATGAATATGTAATACAAGTAATATTATAATAGAAGCAGATGCTTATGTAGCATTTACTGTGGGCTAGGCACTGTTCTGAGTATTTTGTGTATACTAATTTTATCCACACAACAGCTCCTTGAAGTGGGTGCTATTTCTGTTTTTATAAAAACTGATACATAAAGAAATTAAGTAAGTTGCTCAAGGTCACACATCTACTAGGTGTGAGTCTGTGATTTGAATCAGGCAGATGGGCCTTTTAGCATCTGTATTGCTGTGCTGCCACTGTTCACCATGTAATCTTTTAAGTCAAGAATTCTCGGCATAACGGGAAGAGCTGTGGAGCTTTTTTCAAAGGATGTGTCGGATTAGGAGACATATCCTCTACACTCCATGGCTTGGCTTCCATTGAGATTTACTTATACAGTAAGCCACTTTGATTGATAGGGTTATGTCACATCACTTTGGTGTGATGAAGTGAAAAATATTTTGAGATCTTCAGGAATTAGTCTTTAATGGCATTTCTAGGAAAAACAGGGTTTATATAACTGGTAAAATTTGTAAAGTGACAAGCCCCCGGATCACATACGCAGGGCTCTGAAAAATTCAAATGTTGTGAGAACTTATATGCTATTTTTGATCATGGTAAATGTTGCATATTTATGTAAATACTCTGGTTTCATCAGGTGCGACAAGCAGTATGTTTCAGAATTTAGAGCCAAGAACGATACTTAGCAAGTATCCAGTGGCTGTCTCAGTTACAGGCACACCTTGTTGTGCTTAGCTTTACTGCCCATAGCAGATAACTTCATTTTTTTTCCCCACAAATTGAAGGTTTGTGGCAACCCCCTGTTGAGCAAGTCGGTCAGGCACCATTTTTTCAACAGCATTTGCTCACTTCATGTGTCAGTCACATTTTGGTAATTCTCGCAGTATTTCAAACTTTTTCATTATTATTATATTTGTTATGGTGATCTGTGATCAGTGATCTTTGATGTTACTGTTATAGTTTTGGGGTGGGAGGCACAAACTGTGCCCAAATAATATGGCGAACTTAATTAATAAATGTTGTGTGTGTTCTGACTGCTCGCCTGACCAGCTGCTGCCCCGTCTCTCTCCCTCTCCTTGGGCCTCTATTCCCTGAGACGTAACAGTATTGAAATTAGGCAAATTAATAACCCTAATAATGGCCTCAAGTATTCAAGTGAAGGGAAGAATGGCATGTCTCACTTTAAATCAAAAGCTGGAAGTGATTAAGCTTTAGTGATGAAGGCATGTTGTAAGTTGAAATAGGCTGAAAGCTAGGCCTCTTGTACCAAACAGCCAAGTTGTAGATGCAAAGGAAAAGTTCTTGAAGGAAATTAAAAGTGCTTCTCCAGTGAACACACGAATGATAAGAAAGTGAAATAGCCTTATTGCTGATATGGAGAATGTTTGAGTGGTCTGGATCGAAGATCACACAGGAACAACAGCATTCCTCTAAACCAAAGCCTAATCCTGAGCAAGGCCCTAACTCTCTTCAGTTCTGTGAAGGCTGCGAGAGGTGAGGAAGCTGCAGAAGAAAAGTTTAAGGCCAGCAGAGGTAGGTTCGGAGGTTTACGGAAGGGAGCCGTCTCCGTAACATACAAGTAAGTGCAAGGTGAAGCAGCAAGTGCTGATGTAGAGACTATCAACTAATCCAGAAGATTTTCAGTGTAGACAAAACAGCTTTCTATTTGAAGAACATGTCATCTAGGACTTCCATAGCTAGAGAGGAGAAGTCAGCGCCTATCTTCAAAGTTTCAAAGGATAGGCTGACTCTTGTTAGGGGTTAATGCAGCTGGTGACTTTAAGTTGAAGCCAGCACTCATTTACCATTCTGAAAACCCTAAGCCCCTTAAGAACTATGCTAAATCTACTCTGCCTGTGCTCTATAAAGGGAACAACACAGCTTGGATATCCACACGTCTGTTTACAACATGGTTTACTGAATATTTTAAGCCCACTGTTGAGACCTACTGCTCAGAAAAGAAAGATTCCTTTCAAAGTATTATTGTTCCTTGACAGTGCACCTGGTCACCCAAGAGCTCTGATGGTGATCTACAGACGATTAATGTTGTTTTCATGCCTGCTAACACAACATCCATTCTGCAGTCCATGGATCAAGGAGTAATTTCAACTTTCAAGTCTATTTATTTAAGAAACACATTTCATAAGGCTATAGCTGCCATGGATAGTGATTTCTCTGATGGATCTGGGCAAAGTCAAGTGAAAACCTCCTGCAAAGGATTCACCATTCTAGATGTCATTAAGAACATTCATGATTTGTGGAAAGAGGTCAAAATATCAGTACTAACAGGACTTTGGAAGAAGTTGATTCCAGCCCTCACGGATGACTTTGAGGGGCTCAAAGGGTGGAAGAGGTAACTTCAGATGTGGTGTAAGTAGCAGAAGAACTAAAATTAGAAGTGGAACCTGAAGATGTGACTGAATTGCTGTAATCTCTAAACAAAACATTAATGGATGAAGGGTTGGTTCTTATGGATGAGCAGAGAAAGTGGTTTCTTAAGATGGAATGTACTCCTGGTAAAGGTGCTGTGAAGGTTGTTAATGTGACAACAAAGGATTTAGACCTTTACGTAAACTTAGTTGATAAAGTAGCAGCAGGGTTTGAAAGGACTGACTCCGCTTGTGAAAGAAGTTCTACTGTTGGTAAAATGCTGTGAAACAGCATTGCATGCTACAGAGAAATCATTCCTGAAACAAGGAAGAGTCGATTGATGCGGCAAGTTCATTGTCATCTTATTTGAAGAAATTGCCACAGCCGCTCCCGCCAGCCTTCAGCAAAACCACCACCCTGATCAGTCAGCAGCCGTCAACACCAAGGCGAGATCTTCCACCAGCAAAAGATTATGACTCCCTGAAGGCTCAGGCGATGGCTAGCATTTCTTAGCAACAAAGTATTTTTAAATTAAGATATGCACATTATTTAGACATTTATTTAGTCTATTGCACACTTAATAGACTACTGTATAATGTAAACATAACTTTTATACGCACTGGGAAACCGAAAAATTCGTGTGACTTGCTTTATTGCGATATTCGCGTTATGGCAGTGGTTTGGAACCAAACCCACACGGTCTTCGAGGTGTGCCTGTATTTTTAAAATAGTGGAAAACCCCACTTTTAAAATCACACAAAACCAGTATAACTCATATTTAATCAGGGGAAAGAGTGCCCACCCTGGAGTGGTACTGAGACATCTTAGTGGAGCATTGCATGAGTGCCATTGATCTAATCAACCCCAGCCATATTACAGGGAAGAGGAGCTGCAGACTGTATAGGCTAAGTAACTTGGACAAAGTCCTAATTAGTAACTTCCCTTGGTAATTGTCTGCAAATACTAATTTTTTTTTTAACATCTTTATTGGAGTATAATTGCTTTACAATGGTGTGTTAGTTTCTGCTTTATAACAAAGTGAATCAGCTATATGTGTACGTATATCCCCATATCCCTTCCCTCTTGCGTCTCCCTCCCACCCTCCCTATCCCACCCCTCTAGGTGGTCACAAAGCACCGAGCTGAGCTCCCTGTGCTATGCAGCTGCTTCCCACTAGCTATCTATTTTACATTTGGTAGTGTATATATGTCCATGCTGCTCTCTCACTTCGTCCCAGATTACCCTTCCCCCTCCCGTGTCCTCAAGTCCATTTGCAAATACTAATTTGATTGTTTTAGCTCCTGAGTGAACATTACAATACTACAGATTTCTAAGAGGTTGCACCTCTTAACATTATATCAGTAGTATCTCTGTGATACTTTTAAATGTTCTTTTTTTAGCATGTGTGCTAGATTATGCACCATTTTATGTTTTTAATACATGGTGTATATTTCAATGCAAAATAATGCTAAATATATCTGTATTTACAGAGATTTATCTGTGTTGGAATTAAGTATTGTCCTGAGTTTTAAGACTTTCTAAGAAGGAAGTCCTTTTCAGTATTCCATATCATCATTAATTACATGGCTCAGTTCTGGTTTCAGTAAACTTTAGAATTAAAATCTTTATAATTAGTTTTAGCTGGTAAATTTCTTTGTGGTATCTAGATGTTAGGATTGGCTTGCTGGGACTTTGCCCCAGGCTTTTAAATTTAGGTGAAAAAGTTTTAATTAATGATTAAAAATAAATGTGTGTATGTTAGAGGGTGGGGGGATACTGTGTAGATTATTAGTATCCTTCGCCTCTCCATCCAGCCAAGAGCTGCTGGCCCAGGGTCAGCCTCCTTGTCAGTCCTTGTCACTCCCGCTCATGCTCATGCCTGCTGGCCTCTCCTGTCACCCCCTTTTCCATCCTTCTCCCTCTCCCTTTGCCAGTAATTTGATTGATTTGAGGATGTATTTCTTGCAACTTGGATGTTAATTTATCAGTGAACAGGTGTTATTATTGATACAACATTGAAAAATAAAGATTTTTTTTTTTATTTAGTAATCTACTTTAATCTTTGCTAAGTGTGTAATAAAAAGGACAGGGAAAGCTCTGTTCACAGAAATGGAGGATGTAGTATGTCAATTTGAATTATTGCAGAGGCCTTTGTAAGGTTGGTATACACAAAATAATTAGCAATTCTTCACTGTTTGGCATTCAAGTTGCTTTTATGAATAAAGATTGTGGCATCATAGCTTACATTTATAATATGATGATAAAACAGGACCCAATTTGAGAATCATAATTACTGCAAGTTTTAAAAAGTCAATATACAGTAAAATTAGCCTTTTATTTTCATGTACAGTTCTGTGAATTTTCACCCATTTATAGATTTATGTAACTGCTATCACAGTCAATATAGAACATCCTTCACCCCAGAAAATTTGTTTTCCCTTTATAGTCACATCCTTCTCCCACCCCTAATACCTGGCAATCACTGATCTCTTCTGTCACTATAGTTTTGTCTTCTAAGAATGTCCTATAAGTGGAATCATACAGTTCGTAGCCTTTGACACTTCTTTCATTCACATAATTATTTTGCGATTGAGCCAATCTGTTGTATATGTCAATAGTTTGTTCCTTGTTATTGCTGAGTGATATTCTGCTATATAAATGTATCAGTTTGCTTATCCATTTACCTGTTTACTTGTTGTAAGACATTTGGGTTGTATACAGTTTATTCTGATTATGAATAGAGTTACTATGAACATTTGTGTACAGCTTTTTGTGTGAATGTAAGTTTTCATTTCTCTAGGATAAATTCCTAGGAGAGGGATTGCTGGGTCACGTGTAAGTGTATGTTTTACTTCATAAGATACTGCCAAACTGTTTTCTGGTAGGGCTGTACCATTTTGCATTCCCACCAGCAATGTATGAGAGTTCTAGTTGCTCAGAATCTTTGCCAACACTTGGTATTGTCAGTATATTTTATGTTAGCCATTCTAATGGGTGTGTGTAGTGGTGTGTCATCACGGTTTTCATTTGCATTTCCTTAATGGCTAATGTTGGTGAACATCTTTTCATGTGTAGAATTGTCTGTTCGAGTCTTTTGCCCATTTTAAAATTCTGTTGTTTGCTTTCTTTACTGAGTTGTGAGAGGTTTTGTTTGTTTGTTTGTTTTTATTCTGGGTACAAGTCATTTAATATTTTCTCCCAGTCTATAGTTTGTCTTTTTATTGTTTTAACAGTACCTGCAGAACAAAAGCTTTTAACTTTGATGGAGTCCAGTTTATCATTTTTTTCTTTTATAGCTCATGCTTTTGGTGTTAGGTTGGAAATTGCTTAATCTCAGATGACATTGTATTTTTCTTACATTTCATTCTGCTATACCCTTTTTCTTTGAATTATTATGGTGCTTTGGAAATGAAATGATACAGCTAGAAATTTTTCTCCTAGAGTAAAGTTTAATGTTGAATGTTAATGGATGGCTTAAAAATATCAGGACTCAGAACCACATCAGTATGATTATTATTATAACTATATAAAAACATATTCATATTGAGGAAATTCTGCAAAGGGAAGGAACAGAAATGGCTAGTATGGCTCTTTTAAGTCAGTGGTTTCCAAATCCTGGCTGTTGTATCAGAATCACTGGGGTAGCTTTAAAAAGAAAAATACCCAGATTCTCTTTCTTTTGATCATTTTTTTTTTTGAGATCAGTAAATTGGTGGCCTCCCCCCCCAATTTTTTTTAATAAACTTTACTTTTAGAGCAGTTTTTGATTCACAGCAAAATGGGCCAGAAGGTTCAGAGATTTCCTATATGCCCCCTGACACATGTACAGCCTCCCCTGCTATAAGCATCCCATACCAGAGTGGCGCATTTGTTAAAATAATGAACCTACACTGACATATCATTATCACCCAGAGTCCATAGTTTACATTAGAGGGTCATCCTTGGTGGTGGTTATTCTATGCATTTTGACAAATGTGTAATGAAATACCATTATAGTACCATCCAGAATATTTTCACTGCCGTAAAAATCCTGTGCTCTGCCTGTTCATTTTTGTTCCACCCTAATCCCTAGCAACCACTGATCTTTTTTACCGTTTCTTTAGTCTTTCCTTTTCAAGAATGTCATATGGTTGGAATCATATGGTACGTAGCCTTTTCACATTGTCTTCTTTCACTTTGTAATATGTACTTAAGGTTCCTGTGTGTCTTTTCATGGCTTGATAGCTTATTTCTTTCTAGTGCTGAATGATACTCCATTGTCTGGATGTACCACAGTTTATTTATTCACCTACTGAAGGACATCTTGGTTGCTTCTAAGTTTTGGCAGTTATGAATAAAGCTGCTATAAACATCAGTGTGGGGGGTTTTATATGGACATAAGTTGTCAACTCCTTTGGTATTTATTCCAGGGAGCATAATTTTCTGTATCATATAGTAAGAATATGTCTGGTTTTGTAAGAAGCTGCCAAACTCTCTTCCAAAGTGACTGTCACCATTTTGCATTCCTGCCGGCAGTGATTGAGAGTGCCTCTTGCTCTGCATGCTCACCAGATGTGCTGATGTCGTTGTTTCGGGTTTTGGCCATTCTAATAGATGTGTAGTGGTATCCCATTGTTATTTTAATTTGCAGTTCCTTACCGGTCAGATGTTGAACATCTTTTTATATGCTTATTTGCCATCTGGATATCTTTTTGGTGAGGTGTCCAGGTCTTTTGCCAGTTTTTAAAATTGGGTTGTTTGTTTTCTTATTGTCGAGTTTTATAAATTCTTTGTGTATTTTGGATAACAGGCCTTTTTCAGGTGTGTGTGTGTCTTTTGTAAATATTTTCTCCCATTCTGTGTCTTGTCTTCTCATTCTCTTGATTGAAATCTATTAGTCTCCATGGGATTCTATTTCTTTGCCAAGTTTGTGATCTACTGTTTTAAATTACTGTGTCTTGCTTTATCCTTTGCAAGGCTAGATGTCTTGCATTAGCCATCAGTTTGCAGCTACTCGTTTATCCTCTTTGTCACAGCTGGTCCATCCTGCTCTCAACTTCCATGGTTCTTCATCGTCTCACTCTTCAAAGTCCAACTCTTCATCTGGATAATCTTCATGTAGATTTTCTAAAGTAATGATGCTGGTCGTACTTGATCTGCAGGTCCCTTTGGTTCTGGTACCACCTCTACGTCAGGGTTGCCTTTGCTGGTGCAAAGATTAATCATGTTACAACGCACAGTTCCCACTTTCTATTTCAAGTTTTCTGTATTGTTATGTTAATAATTTGTAAAATAAAGGTTAAATCTTTTTTTCACTTTGTGTATTTTGCTTTATATGCCAACTTAATCTTCTTTTGAAAAGCCTATCAAAAGTTTTGATCTTCATAAAGATTGAATTTTCACCTCATTCCTACCATTTCGTTGTATATGTTTGAACAAATATGCATTCACTTTTCATGTATCAGAGTATGAAGATATTTTTCTGGGGCAGTTTTAGAGGAACAGTTTTTTGCTCATAAAGTGATCTGAATAGTTAAGAGATGATTGCAGCAAGTGTGCCTAAGGGTATTTATCTTTCATCTTTTAGTCCTGTCCAGGTGTGTAATCTTTCAAAAATAAATATAACAAAATTAACAGTTTATAGCAGCTTATTTTCTGCTAAGTAAAATTCACTGTTACTGATTTATCAGCATAATTTTTTGAAGTATAATGCAAATAAAGCAATTGTATCATTTGTGACACATTGTGCTAGTTGATCGCATTTTAATTTTGTTGAAAGGCAGGTATCTTATACTTGTTGCTATGTTTTAGTGTATAAATCATTGATTTTAGAAAATATGCCTTATTTTATAACTTTTAAAATTTAATTGGTAAATTTTTCATTTATCCAACAAATATACCAAGCATATTCTTGCATTCCAAAATCAGGGTGACTTTAATACAGTTAACATATAACTTGATTTTATAACAAAGGGGGTATATAGAAGTTCACTTAAGTCCTTACAAATAATTAATTCCTAGATATTATGGTGTTTGGAATATATAATTTAATTTTTGTTATGTAGTACAGTTTCTCTAGTATTGTCATGATTTTGATTTAATTGCTACTCAAAGTTTAGTGGTTCAGTGAAAGAATATGAAGGTTGAAGAATTTTGTAAATAGGTGCATTTTCAACTTGCTGTGTTTTTGTTTTTGTTTTTAGCATTAGCTACCTTGGGAACTTGCATATGATGAGTGATAGACTTAATGAGTTGAAATAAATGGTATATTACCACTTCCCATGAAAGTGTTTGTTTAACACAGTACTGTCAGCTAACTGACATGGATGTTTATCACTTTTGATGTAGTCAGCATATTTATGGAGTAATCTGTGGGTGATATATTTGAAGTCAAGGAGCTGAGTCTGTGAACAAAAGATTATATAATAAAATTCTAAATTATGTGGTATATAAGCTCGTGGTTTTCATACTGTATGCTTAGTAGAATAGATTTATTGTCCCATCACTAAAATCTCTCACTGACTTCTTTACCTCTATAAATAAGAAAATATATAGTTTTGTCAACTTCAACTTACTCTCCCATGTGTTGAGAGTAATGTGTTATGTGTATTTTTTTTTTTAATCTTTGGCACTTCGAACCACTTTTTTCTAGTTCTAATACACAGTGACATTTTATTTACATGTATTTATAATTCGTGTTTACAGGTGTCTATATATCTCAACACACATATTAAATGATTTGTTTCTCAGAGAACACCATGACTTCAGATTCTCCCCAACCTGAAAAAGTTGAACCACTACTGCAGATTATCTATGGTAAAGAATGTTTAGAGATAGAAGATGTCTCTTCAAGCCGGAGTTATTGAGAGTTGAGCTAGACCATGGAAGATTGGTTGGATTTGAATAACTGCATAGGTTGGCAGTATAGTCCCAAAGTGTTGTAGGAACTTGGAGGACAAACACACTACTTTTTCATGACAAAGCTAGAACCAGAGTCTAGATTCTAATTCCTAGTCAAATAATCTTTCAGTTGGACTGATAGCATAGCAGGAAGAAGTAGTGGTCAGTAACCTCATAATGGAGAAGGTGTCAATATGCTTGTGGACTGTGGAATTCCTGAATTCTTATCAGGATTGCATTAGGAAGGCATTTCAGACTGAAAGGAACTTTACGTGCAAAGGCAGATATCCTGAAAGAGCTTACCTTGTTGGAGGTGGATCATGGTGTTGGAGGGTGGGGATGAAATAAAGGGTCTTTTATATGCCAGGCACTGTTCTAGATGTGGAAGGTACACATGGAAAAGACAGACTCCCTGCTACCGTGGAGCTTACATTTTAGTAGGAGAAATAATAAACATAAATATGTAACATACTAGTAACTAGTGATGAGTACTTGAGGAAAAATAAAGTGTAGGGTAAAGGAATAGAGATAGACGTTATTGAAATAGGGTGTCAGGGAAGACCTTTTTGTGGAGGTGAAACTTGAGCAGAAAAAAAGGCGGGGAGTGAGGTATGTGAACCAGCGCAGAGGAGATGGCAGAGCACATTTGCTGTATGCAGCTCCATGGTAGCTGGAGTGCATTAAGTTAATAGTTTATGCTCACTGAGTGTTTACTGAGTGCCAGACACTGTTCTACCTGTATTACTAGTGGTAATTCAATCCTTAAAACAATCCTATAAAATGGATACTATTTCAGATTTGAGGAAACTGAAGCACAGAGATTAAATACTTTACCCAAGGTTGCACAGCTGGTCGGCGAGCTGGGATTCAAGCCCAGGTAGTTTGACTCCAAAATCAGTGTTTTCGACCATTCTTCAAAGATTGGGGAGGGGGGAAGTGTAGTAGGAAATTTAATTGGAGCAATAGCCTGGGGCCAGTTCTGTGGGGCCTTTGTGGTTCCTTTATAAGTATTTAGGATTTTATGCTGACAGTGAGGTTAAGTCATTGGCGGGTTGAGAAGTGCCCAAGAGGTTGCTTTATGATTCTGGAGGTCAAGAGATGGGTCTGGATTATACAAAACACATTTGTTAGTTATCTGTATATAGGTTGTATTATAGCTTAAAATATTTCTACTGGTCTGTAACATGTTTCTTTGATCTAAAATCGAAGATTCCACTTCATTATTTTGTTGAACAGATATGTGCATGTATACATATGAGTGCATGCGTGCATGTGTATAAACAAACTAATGAACTTTTCTGTTAATAGGTGCGAGAAGATGTACTAAATTCATTGAATAACAACTTTCTTCAAACACTAAATCAAGCTTGGAACGATCATCAGACAGCTATGGTGATGATTAGAGACATACTAATGTATATGGTAAGTAGAGCTTTGTTGTTTTTCCTTTAAGTTAAGCATTTCAAAACACAGTGTCTTTTTTCTGTCACATTTATTTGGATGGTACAACTCAGTGTGGAAACCTTTTTTTCTTTTTTTTTTTAAATACTATTTCCTTCGTAAGGGCCAACCTTAGCTTATATGAGTAGAATCTTAGTTGCTCCTATACTTAATGATTAGAATGGAAAACTGAAAGGGAAAGATTTAATATTTTTCTAAATATCTGGCACTTATGCTTCAATATGTGAAATACCGAAAAGTTCATCATCTCTTCTTGAGTAAGGGTGATTGAGTGACAACATGAGAGATGAAAGCTGAATATTCTCTTGCAAGTTTTTAAACCCTAATGTCCTTATATCTTCAGTTACAGGGGATGTCATATTAATACAAATATTTTTGTAATAACTGCCATCTATCACTCCTAATAATAAATCTCTCCCAATCTTACAAGGACTGTAAGTGCTTGCGGTATATATATATATTCTTCAGATATGTATTGCCTTTTTCACCTAGTTTTACTGTTTTTTAATCATTCAAGAAAAGTATCTTGTTCATCAAAACAATTTGGAAAACATGGACCTGAGGTAAGCTGTTTAATAGCTTTCAAGGAGATTAAACTCTCAGGTTTTTTTAACTTTAGTATGATTATTAAGATTCATCAAGCTTAATTATCGTGTCTGCAAAATCATCAAGCCCAATAACTTGTTACTTCATTGTTTATGTTTGAGAATTGGACGTAGTGATTTTCTTCTAAGATTTCTTCACTCTCTGCTTTTCGAATTTTTATTTTCAGTTTCTTTAGTTTTGATTATTAGTTGTAATGGTGAGAGCGTGTCCTGCTTTCTTTTACTTGGTAGAATGAAGCAGTGTTTGGAAAGAATTTCCAATGAGAGCAAACAGCTGTCAAGTTTTTTGTTCTGCTGAGTGAATTCAATCAGGCCTGTTACCCCAGGTTTTATAGGGCTTAGTGGCAAGAGGGTCAAGGAGAAGCTACTTCGTTTTTCAGGGTTTTGATGAAACGTTTAACAAATTATTTAGCCTTTCTGAGCCTCGTTTTCCTCTTCAGGATATAGATTCATTTTAAGTTGATATTTTGAGGTAAATGCGATAGCATGTGAAAACATAATGTCTGGGATTTAAATGTGAAATAAGTTAACTTACTGCTGTCCTCTTTAAGTTTTGGATTTGGTGAGCCTTTAAATTCCAACACAAACACTGAGATAGAAAATTACTTGTGATTTCATGGTCCATCACTCTATTGATAAAAGGAATATTTTAAAATTATTTATATACTTTTTATACCATGCTATTTTTAGAATTTCTGTTTTATTTCAGCACACACACACACCATTTTTTTTGTTGGTTGGGGGGCAAATGAAATCTCAAACCTTGAATCCTGGCTATTATGTGACCATAGTCAAGGAACTAATTATCATTCCTCAGCTTCCTCATTTATAAAATGAAAATAATATTGTGCTAATTGGGTAGAGTAGCCATGAGGCTTAAAGGAGCCTTTCATATGAAGCACCTATATGGCCTGGACTGTAGTAATGTGCTCAGTAAAAATTAACTAGTATTAATATTTCCCATCATCTTTTCATCAAACCCAGCTGGTAGTACCACACCCCTAGATAAACCCAGCAACTTGCCTTTCCTGGGCTTCTGCTGGTAGAAACCCCACTTGGGAAACCTCACACAGGGTAGCTCAGTGCCAGTATTTGTCCATTTTCACAAACCTCAAGTCAGCCCTCCACACTGCTCAGTAGTCTCACGCTTTCTCTATTCAGCTCATTCCACCACTTTGAAAGAGTTATTTCTCTTCAAACCTCCAGCTGTCCTGCTGGTCCCCTTACTCTTAATAAACAATCTTGCCTTCTGCCTCTCAGAGAGAAGGAGAAAGCATCAGGTGGAAGCTGGGTTCATCTCTTGCCTCTGAATCTACAGGTTTCCCTATATTTTCTCCCCTTTTGTGTTTCTCTTTTTCCCTCCCATTTTAATGGAGGGCAGTGTTTCCTCACCTATCAAATGCCATTTCTTCACTTGTGCTAAGAATCTCATTTCTTTCTACTTTGTCAAAAAACAGAATTATTTTCAGGTTCTGCCTTTTTACTGGTCTTACTCATCAGCACTGGACACGTTCAGGTCACTGGCACCCTCGAAATAAAGCCCCACTGCATTTTCGGCTGGACCCCTGCGCTGCTTCCCAGGGTGTCTCGTTGCCGTGCACAGCTAAATGTCTCGTAGGAAATGTTGACACTTGCTATCTCTTTTTTCTCATCTTTTATTCGTTTTGAATATGTTTTTGTCACGCTTCTATCTCAACTCTTCTATTCCTTCTTGCTCTTACTGGGATCGCCGCGTTTGCGCGTCTCTGAAAGCGAAGCTCACTGCTACTCCTCATGCTCCTGGATTCTTCCAGCAGCATCGGCACAGTTGACGACTCTTCTCGTCTTCTAACACGTTGGGTTCTTAATTTCTGTGACCAAACACTCCCTTGGTATGCCTCCTGCCTTTCTGTTTCTTCCCAGTCACTCTTCCTTCTCCTCTGCCCTTTAAAATAGAGGCATGCTTGGGGCTTAGTCCTAGGCTTCCTTCTCCTGGTACCTGTTATTTGCTTACCTTAGCTCTCTGTTGTGCCTCTGTTCAGGTGATTCCCACATTATGTCTCCAGCCTCATTCTCTGAGATTCAGACTCGTAAGTTCATTTATCTAGTTGGTGGCTCCCTTCATTGTCTGAGGGGTACTTCAGACTTGGCGTTTCCAAATGAGCTCATAATCAGTGTCATTCCATCTGATCATGACAGAAACCTGGGAATTATTCTTGTCAGTTTCTTCTCCCTCTCTCCCTACATCATGTATTTCTAGAACCTGAAATTTCTCTGTTTTCATATCTACTACCTAAGACCAAAGCACCTTCATTTCTTAGTAACTAGTCATACAACATTCACTATGCTCCCCTCTCTTCTCTATAAAGCACATGATTATGTTACTGCCCTGCTGAAGTCCTTCTCTCTCATCTTGGAATTTTCACACGTCTTCTGTCTGGATATGTTTCCACCCTTTATGTGATTTTTTTTCCTACTTATCCTTTAAGTCTTAGCTTAAATTTCTGGTAAGCTTTCCCTGACTCATGCTGTGTACTGCACACTGGCACCAGCTGCTCTCACTGTACTCAGTACTACTCCTTTTGTAGCATTTATCATTATTAACAACTGTTTAGTGCCTCGTTTCCTCACTGGACTGAACTTTACTGGGGGGGATGTCTGTGTCACCACTGTGTCTCCAACACCTAGCACAACTCTCTGCACAAACAAGGCACTCCCATACATCTTTGAATTAATATACACATTCTTTTTTAATCGTGCTTTTTTCAAAATGCTTATTAAAATATGCAATTACAGATTCAGAAAGAAATTTAAGTGTTGATAAGGTATCTTCATGTTCTATAAGGTAGACTTCTTTCATCTTTCATTCTCTTTATTTTTCCTTTTTATGTGTAGTGTTCTGGGCTTAGTTAAATAAGTGCTTTTAAAAATTAAGGTAAAATTTATATACATTGAAATGTGCAGAACTGAAGTGTATAAAGTTATTTTTGACACATGTATGCTCCTTTGTAACCAATACTTCAGTCAAGATAAATAAATGCTTTTAATTTTCCAAAGATCAAAAAAAAATTTTCTGTTGACATCTACGTTATTTTCTGTGAGGATTTTTACCCTCAATTCAGACTTACCAGATCACTTTACCTGCTAGATAAGACATACACCTGAGGTGTACAGGTTTCTAGACAGATTTCTCTTTCCTATGAATTCTGGCTCTAACTGTTGGAATTTTAGATCTCAGGCTCAGAGGGAGGAGAGAAGATGCTGCACTGTCTTCCCACCTCCCTCCTACTCAGCTAGCTGACTTTTTCTCTAACAAGGAGGTGTCTGTATCTAAAATGCCCTGTGTGAGCCTCAGTGTATATAGATAGCATGGGACACACTGACTCTTGAAAGTGGAAATGGAATCAGTCACAGGTTACGTGGAGGCAGCCGTTGGTCACAATTTGTCCCCACTCACTTTGTTGTTGGCAGGTTCAGCGTTCCAGAAAGAAAAGTGTACGTGTCTCTAGATGGAACATGTGATCTATACCCCTTTCTAACATTTGAGACTTGCATTATGTATTTTGCCCCTGAAGGCGCTGGAGTTTGTAATCTCTGCTTTGTTTCTTATTTTTAATTCATTCTTTTCTTTAAGAAAAGTTAACACGTTAAACTTTTAAGATTGGTTTGAGCCTACTTAGTATAAGTTTCCTCTTCAGTTTTTTAATTGTTTAAAAGATGAATGATTGGGGAAAGATCTGATTACTTTGTGGAGAAAATGTGTTATAGGTTATATAATAGCTTTAATTATCAAAATTATCTACAGGTATATTAATATTCAGTTCATTTCCCTCCCCCCCT
This sequence comes from Balaenoptera ricei, assembly GCF_028023285.1. NCBI lineage: Eukaryota > Metazoa > Chordata > Mammalia > Artiodactyla > Balaenopteridae > Balaenoptera > Balaenoptera ricei. The sequence continues at coordinate 108,155,079 of NC_082645.1, read as the reverse complement.
TAAACTATAAAATGAATACAATATCAAGGGAGAGTTAAATTTATGGATGGTATTCTGTAGGTTACTTTTGAGCAATTAGAATTAATGTCAAAAGATACAGGAAAGCATTTCCTATTGTGATATGTAGGGCTAATAGAAGGTTAATAGAGGAATTTTCTGCATAAAACTCTGGTTATTTTCAAAGATATTTTCATGTTTTTAGTTGAATTTATCTATATTCCCAGTCATTTTCACAAATAACAAAGATATAGTACTATTGCAGGTTATCCTTAAAGACTAGAGGCTATAAATTCAAAGCCCTGGGGTGGAGAGTTGACCCAGGAAAGGAGGGTCACTGCTTCTTTGAGCTATATGGGAAGTCATCAAGGATGGTGGGTGAAGAGGTGAGGTGGAATGTAGCAACAACTTTGTGAAGAGGAAAGAAGCTGAGGAACTCTTCTGATGCTGTTGGTCTCCTTAATAAAGTAGAAGGTGGGGCCATCAGTTATGGGTGACAGAAGCATGTCAGGTGTTGAGGAGTGTGGTAGACTGAGTAATGGACCCCCAGGTATGCCCATGACTAACCTCTGGAACCTAGGGATTGTTACCTTATATGGCAAAAGGAACTTTGCAGATGTGATTAGGTTGAGGATCACGAGATGATGTTTTCCTAGGTTATCCTGGTGGGCCCAGTAGAAGTGCAGGGTCTTTATAAGAGGGCTGCAGGTGGGTCAGAGTAAGAGAAGTCAGTGTGATGACAGAGGCAGAGATTGGATTGATAATGCTTTGAAGATGGAAAAGGGGCTGTAGCCAGGGAATACAGGTGGCTACTAGAAGCTGAAAAAGTCAAGGAAGTGGATTCCCCCCTCAGAGCCTCCAGAAAGAACCAGCCCTGCCGACATCTTGATTTATCCTAGTGAAACTGTTTTCAGTCTTCTCAACTGTAGAACTGTTAGAGAATAAGTAAGGTACTAAAGTTGTGGTAATTTCTTCAGCAATGATAGGAAACTAACACGTGGGGGAAGTCTGGAATATCCCCTGTGCTGGGGTCAACTATCTATAAATAAATAAGTGGATCATCTGTAATTGTGAGGGGATAATTTAGGGTAAGTTGGCACAAATTTTGTATAGTGGAGGCAGTCAGCAGCATTTGTACTTTTTTCGGAGGTACTTAAGCAGTCTCAGAGAAGAATATTCAAAAACTAAGGAAAACCTACTGATATAATTTGGCTTATTCGGTATGGGGAAGAATTCTAAGATAGTAGCATTGTTAAAATTGTTGATCGTGAATCTGTGCTGTTTAATAAGCAGGCAAGTGAATCACAAGGTCCCAGGAAACAGAAGTATTAGGTGTTACGGATCAGTAGACCTGAAGATCCAGTTAGAATGAGGAGCAGTTGAAGTGTAACAAAGGGAGAGGTGGGAGGAAAAAGAGGATCTTTAATACCAGAGATATTTGATGTCTTCTAATGATGAGTCTCAAGATTTGTCCATATCAATATGTGGGTGAAGAGAATCCTGATAAGATGGGAGATGAAAATTTAGGCATCTTTAAGGAGTGTGTCAGATTGGTCATTATTATGAAAGTTGCAGTTACCAAAGGTAATAGATGTCAAGGAGTAGAGTTGAGAGAAATAATGTAAGCTGTTTGCTGAAGCTACCAAGGATTTGTATGTCCTTGGAGATCAGAAGGCAGGATGAGAACATGGAGATGACAGAATTTGTGAGTCTGTTTTTTCTCTCGTAGATTTTGATACTTTTAGTTCCAAAAAATACTTCTTTACTGTATTCTAGATTGCACATTGAAAAAAGTTTGAAAATAGCTGTATTCTGGAAGAATACAGATAGGTTGCTTAAGAGTCTTCTTGGTACTTTCTCTGTTTTCAAAATAACATCTTAGAAGAAAATAGGATCCAGTGGCTTTGGGACTGTTAAGCTTCACACTTGTTCAGTATGTTTACTTAACTGCTTTTGCAAGAAAGGTCTGTGCAAGACAGGTTCCCCATATGTGCTCTAGTTTTTGCCTTTGTGACTGACAGTATAATACCTTGGCATCTTTTTATGGTTAGGTCAAAAGCCAGGTACTAGGCCTTTATGTAAAATAAAACTAGGGCAACATCGTAAATACTGTAAAGGTTAAGAGTATTGTGCTTGATAATTAGGATTTCTTCCTTGCCGTCCATTTTAGCTCCTCTTTCAAACAGATTGATAGAACCATAAACACCTTGATTACTATGCCCTGTGAACTGTTTTTGTGTGTGTGCACTGATTATGTAGCAATCTATGACTGAGTTTAGGGAGGCAAGTATTAATTCAGCCAGAGGTAGGCCCTGTGGTGGTGCAGTCATATCTTGCTGTAGGAAAGGAAATGAAACTTTTGTCCATAAAGGGGAGTGCTCCCCATATATATACATATATGTGTGTGTGTGTATGATAATTTTATGTAATATCATATATATATATATGATTATTTATGCAGAGTTGAGCTAACATTCATTCACCTTTGCGCTTATGTGGATAATAAATTCATTCATTCAGCAGGTGTACAATGACTGTGTATTATGTATCAGACACTATATTCTAAACAACTGGGTTCCTTTTTCCAGTTTCTTCTATCACTGGGCAGTTTTATGATGTGGACATCCCGTTTGGGCAGATAATCCTGGTTTCCCAAGCCTAATTTAAGAACAGTGATTTTATCAATGATCCAGGTTTAAGCTATCAAAGCGTATTAGAAATCTTTAGTATTGTTTCTTTTCTCATTTTTTATTTTGAATTTGATAATAAAATTCTCATTAAAGAAGTGACTTTCTAAGGCTTTAGATACCTAATTGTCGTCAGAAGTTATTTAAAACCATCATTATTAGACCACTTAGAAACTCAGCAAAAATATTAGATACTGTAGCAATTATTCCAACCCCTTGATAGTATATTAGCCTTAAACTAATTTGAAAGTCCTCTTCTAATTTTTTTAGAAAACTTTTGTCGATATATAACATAAATTAAACTACACAATTTTTTTTTGCCAATTTTTTTAAAAATGTGGGTTTTCTGGGGTTTTGTTTTTAGTAATTTGTGGGAGTTCTTTATATGTTCTGGATAAATGTTCTTTGTCAAATAACATATGTATTGTGAGGTAATGTCTTCCATTCTGGGCTTGCCTTTTCTCTTAATGGTGTCTTTGAAGAGAAGTTTTTAATTTCAATTAATTTCAGTTTTTCAATCTGCAGTTGTTGGATAAAGTGTTGTAAACATACCAGTTAGTCAGATTTACTAATCAAGTTCAGATCTTCCACGTCTTTGCTAAACTTTTTGTCTGCTTGTTCTATCAACTACCAAGAAATATTAAAATCTTCAGATTTGATTTGTTTGTTTATTCTTTTAGTTTATATATTTTGAGGTTTTGTTACAAAGTGAATATCAATTTAGGGTTTTATCTTCCTATTGAGTCGACTTTTTTATTTTTCTGAAATATTCTTTATCACTAGTAATACTTCTTGCTTAAAGACTACTTTGTCTATGTTACTAAATGAGCTTTCTTACAATTAATGTTTGTATGGCAAACTTCATCTCATCCTTTTCTTTCCACCTTTTTGTGTCCTTATATTTAAGGTGTGTCACTTGTAAGTACCATATAGTAACATGCTTTTAAACCTATCTGATAATCTTTGTTTTTAAATTGAAGCATATAATTCATTTACATTTAATGTGACTACTGATGTATTTGGGTTTATATTTGCCGTCCTACTGTTTTGGTTTTTTCCTGTTTGTCTTATCTGTTCTTTTGATTTTATTCAGCTTTCTTTCCTCCTTTTAGGTGAATCAAGTATGATTTATTATCCTATCCCCTTCCCCCATTAGCTGTTATTTATATATGCTTTTATTATTATTATTTTAGGGATTACCTTAGCGATTACAACATAGATCCTTGACTTATAGTTTACCTTATATTAGTTTTTTTTTTAAACCACTTCTGGATAGTATCAGAGTCTTAGAATACTTTGACTTCCTGGGGCTTTTCCCCCTTAGTTTTTAGACATTTGATCCTGGAGTGCTTGTTTTGTTTTGGTGTGGGGACAGGCCTGGTAATTTTTCCAACATTGTGTATGAAAAATTGTGGAGGCCCTGGATGATGATGTTTTCCTTCATAGGATCATAGATCGCCATGATCTAGTTGAAGCTGGCTTTTAGGCTTTGTTAAGGTTGATCTGTTTTCAGTTTGCCTTTTTTTCCAGGGCATGTTTTTACGCACAGGAAATAACCCCTTCTGGGGTCTCAGTTAAAAGCCTGAGTTGTTTACTGGTTTGCCCTTCACGTTACTTACTGTGCCTTGAGATACTAGCTTTTGTCTCTCTCTGCTGCAAGTCTGCCAACAGTCTCTGTTCAGCTCTTTAGTCTCCCAGTGCTGCTTTCTGTTTGGTATTTTGGTGTCTCATCCATGCTTAGGTGATGTGTCAGTAAACATCTCAGTGAAAATTAGTTGCAGAATTTCTGGCTCTTCTTTACATTTCTCTCTTCTTCAGACTTCTGCCTCGTGAGTCTTAGCTGCTTGATAGCCAGCCCACCTGTGACTTTCTGCTTGGCCTCTTATTTCCAGTCCTCCAAATACAACAAATGACCCAAGGGAACGAGTGAAGGCGAACGTAGGGCTCCTCTCAGTATACTTGTCTTTTCTCCAGAATCCGGGCCCCGCAAGTCCAGGTTGCTTTTGGTGCTCTTTGATGCTTTTAAACAGTATTTGTTCGTTTGTTGTAATTGTTGTAAAACGCACATAACATAAAATTTATTATCTTAATCATTTTAAAGTGTACAGTTAGCTCAGTGGTGTTAAGTACATTCATACTGTTGCACAGCCATCACCTCCATTCATTTCCAGAATTTTCATCTTGCAAAACTAAAACCCGATACCCATTAAATGATAACTCCCCATTCCCCACCCCCTGGTCACCACCACTGTACTTTCTGTATGAATTAGACCACTCTAGCTAGCTACCTCATATAAGTGGAATCATAGAGTATCTGTCCTTTCGCAACTCAAGTTTCATCCATGTTGTAGCCTGAGTCTGAATTCCCTTCCTTAACAGATTAGTGGTTACCAGAGGGAAAGGGGGATGGGGGCAGGGCAAGATGGGTAAAGGGGGTTGGCTGTGTGATGACAGAAACTAAACATTTGGTGGTGAGCACGTTGTAGTGTATACAGAAGTCATAATATAATGTTGTACACATGAAATGTATGTAATGTTATAAACCAGTGTTGCATCAATTTTAAAAATTGCCTTTCTTTTTCAGGCTGAATAATATTCAGTTGTATGGATATACCACATTTGCTTATCCATTCATCTGTCAGTGGTCACTTGGCTTGTTTCCACCCTTGGTCAATTTTGAATAATGCTGCTATGAACACGGGTGTATGAATATTTCTTTAAGACCCTTCTTTTGGCTCTTTTGAGTATAAACCTAGATGGTAGAATTGCTAGATCATATGGTAATTCTGTTTTTATTTTTATTTATTTATTTACCCTTTTTATTAAAAATTTTTTTTTTATTTTTTAAAAATTTATTTAATTATTTTATTTATTTGGTTGCGCCAGATCTTAATTGCAGCATGCGGGCTCCTGCCGCTTTTCTGTTCTCTTTTTTTAAAAAAAAGGTAAACGAAAACAGTTATAGATCTTCTTGCCTTGAAGACAAGAAAGTGAAAGAAGAATTATTTAAGTTTAATTAAGCTCCTTGACAGTGTGCTTGATAAACCAACTTTCAGAGCTATTCACTTCAATTTAAAAAGTGGTCTTTGCCTAAATAAATAGCTGCCATTGGTCATAAGTGGGATCAAGCAGGGAAGTGTAGATAAATGAGTACTAATCCATAACTGCCCTTAGTTCATTAGTTGTGTTATTAAAAGTCCTGAACTGCTGGTATTTGAAGCAAAAATTTTATAACAAGCTCCCTCAAAAAATAATTGAGACAAAGGACTATTGTATTTATATTTGTAGTACTCAGTGTTCAGAGTTGAATGTAACCCAAAGGTTAGTTTTAGAATTTGCTTCCCAAATACCTGTGTAATCTTACAAGAAAACATTGTTCAAATGAGACACTAGATATGAGTGATATTGAAAGAGCTTATAATTTGTCCTTTCCTTGGGTGCATCATTGATTCCTATGCCCAGTACACATTCATCCTAGTTTGCTTTTTCGTGATACAATGACTGTTGGTAAAAATATTTCCCGAACCATTTCTTCTGGATAAAGTAGTAAGAGTTATTTTTTGAAGTTCATTATCAAATTTTTGTTGTTTTATTTTTATTTAAATACCACTCCCTGAGTCATGAAGCTTTTTAGCCCACTTGCACAGTCACTCCTTGACTTTGCACAGGTTTAGCTTTCATAAAATCTATATTTTCGCATAGTGTGTCTTGACACATCTAAGAATACTTTTGCATGCTGAGTTTGATCTGTCATGTATTAGTTAAATATTTAGGTATCTTGGTGGATTAGGTGTCTTGGTGAAGCCATCAGTTAAGGGGAAAAGGTTTGCTTGGCCTAGGAATAGCAACTCCCAAGAGGGAACCATAAACAGAGATTTTAAATGTAATTTTATCTCTGTAGTTATGAAACTCACATCCCTTTAGTAAATCTAATGTTTGATCCAGATGTGAGGCTTTCAAATGGATTTTTCACAACATTTTATATTTAAAATGCCTGTATTTTGGCTTTCAAAAGGCAAACAGAAGCAACCACCAACTTTCTATCTCTGTTGAGCTCTCTTCAATAGATAAATGACTAATGTTGGACTCATACAAACTACCTTTTGGTCAAATTAAATATTCACATAGAAAGGTATACAAAATAAAAAAGTTTTCCAGTGATTTAAATGATCAGAGCTAAATTGATATTGTATTACATAAAATTAGCCACTTATTTTTTAACAAAGAGAGATTCCTGTTAGAATCTATTATGAAAGGCTGTTGTGTACCCACAAGCTGAATTCCTTCTGATAGTGCTGATAAACAGTAAACAGAAGATTTAGCATGTTCATTCAGCAGATATTTTAATGATCATGTGCAGATCACAAGTTTATTGTGAATGTGTGCTGCATTAGTTTACGCACACATAAACACTCAGATGTATGTATGTATAGCTTTTATTTTACTTGATGGTAATTAATCATATGTACCAAACAATATAAATGACTATTTGGTATTACTAATTTAAGTGGCTATACTCATGTTTGCAGGTTTTCCCTTCTCTATTTATTAGCTCTCTGGTATCTATAATCATATTTCAGGGTTAACAGCTTTTCTTAATATTATGTCGTTTAATTACAATCATTATACACCTTGACGGTCTCACACTAAAAGACAAGGGTTTGACTTTTATCCTCCAACATCTGTATTTCCCTTATCCCCAGTCATCCTCCATGGATGTTAATTTTCTACGCTTTGCTCAAATACTCCAACCATGTGTTCCCATCATACCTGGCTGCTTTTACTCTGAAACATTGTTCTCTCCCATATGCATTCTGCCTGAAGAACTCATCAGCTGCACCTGGCTCTCGTTCTGTCTTTTTGCCACAGGGCTTAAGATAGCAGATATTATAGGCCAATACGGTTATAGACTCACCTGCTTTGGTAGTGATGGCATCACTGTGTTTAGGACTGAGAAGAGAGGAACCCAGGCCAGGGGAGACTGATAACAGAAAGGGAAGGAGTAATATTGAAATGTGTCTTGATCCCTAGTATATGTTAATTTTTGATCAGAGAGTTAAGCTTCAAAGGAAATCAGAGTTTTAGAGACTGTCTTTACCAGCCCTTTATGTTACCCAGGACCGGAGTGGGTAAATGACTTACTCAGGGTCACACCACCAGTTAATGGTAGAGCCAAAGATAATACGAAGAATTCTATAACTGGCACGTCCACTTTAGAAAACAAACAATTTGGCAATTTTCATATGGCTCAATAGTACTTCTACTCATAGAAATCCATCCAAGAAAAATGAAAGCATACGTCCAACAAGAAGATTGCACCCAAGTGTTCATAGCAACGTTACTCATAGTAGACTGGAAACAGCCAGTAAACTGGAAACAGCCCCAAATATCCATCAGCTGATAAATGGATAAGCTAAATGTGGCATATCCAATACAATGGAATACTTCAGCCCAAAAAAGGAATGAAATACTAATATATGTTATATTAATGAACCTTAGCAACTTTACACTTGATGAAAAATCAGACACAAAAGATTACATGTTCTATGATTCCACTTATATGAAATGTCCAGGAAAGGAAATGTATAGAAAGAGAAAGCAGAGGTGCTGGAAGTGGAGATTGACTGCGGAAGGGCTGGAGGGATTTTTCCTTTTTCTTTTTTCTTTCTTTTTTTGAGTGATGGAAGTATATTCTAGAACTGGATTGTGGCAATGACTACACAATATAGAAATTTACTGTAAATTATTGAACCATGCTCTTAAAATGAGTGAATTTTACGGCATATAACTGCAATAAAGCCAAAAGGGGAAAACATTAAAAAATTTTCACTTTAATACTCTTAGTTTACTCTGAAGATTACATTGCATGTGTCTTTTGTTCTGTAGTTCTTTTTTTTTTAACTTTTAAATTTATTTATTTATTTATTTTATGGCTGTGTTGGGTCTTCGTTTCTGTGCGAGGGCTTCCTCTAGTTGCGGCAAGCGGGGGCCACTCCTCATCGCGGTGCGTGGGCCTCTCACTGTCGCGGCCTCTCTTGTTGCGGAGCACAGGCTCCAGACGCACAGGCTCAGTAGTTGTGGCTCACGGGCCCAGTTGCGGCTCACGGGCCTAGTTGCTCCGTGGCATGTGGGATCTTCCCAGGCCAGGGTTCGAACCCGTGTCCCCTGCATTGGCAGGCAGATTCTCAACCACTGCGCCACCAGGGAAGCCCTGTTCTGTAATTCTTAAAGGTAGTTGCCTTTCACCAAAAACAATAAAATCTGACTTGGTTCTTTGACATTTCTCTTAGCCTAAATTAAGAACATTTGGTTTCCTAAGAAAGAGGTTAGTGTCTTAGTAGACATATGTTAAGTTTGCTTATATCGTATGTATGGGATGTTATATATCCCCTACAAGATGTGCTGAATGTCACAGAGGCATATAGTACAGTTGAAACTTAACAGTACCTGCCTGAATTAACAATACTTTCTATTCTAGCTGTGAAACAGCCTGATTGATACAAAGTTCTCTCAGTGCTGTTCCACTACTATTCAGTGTATCTTCTCTGTTTTGCTCTTGTCAGTTGAGCTTTGCTCACTGAGAGTCAGTTGTATTTGTTTTCAAGCTTGTTTATGCTAGTTGTATTTCTTGTTATTACATCATTTTATATTGTGTAAGTCAATAAAAGTGTGAAAAACAATAAAATTTGTTATTTGGCAAACTAGATTGAATGTTTTGGAAAGACTTGACAAAGGCAAATCACTAAATATTGGGTAATTTGGTAATTTATAAGACTGGAGTGGAAATTGTAAAAATCTAGAAGGCCTTTTACATTGCTTCACAGTTGTCTCTGGTCATTAGCCATCTTAATGAAACTGAAAGTAGACAGGCTAGAAATTTATGATGTATGGGTATATGTGAGAAAGACAGCATTGACTTCTAATCACAGGACTCATGTTCAAAGAAAAAGTCTTTATCTCAGTGAATGCTTATATGTTTTAAATTAAAATGTTTAAGGTGCTGGTGTGGTGTGTGTGTGTATGTTTAATAGTTTTCCTCTTTTACCACTTTAGCTAGCTAGTTACTGGTTTTGATTGCATTGGGTAAGAGTGATTCTGTATTTGGTACAGAATCTGTACCATAGAAATTTATAATCAAAATTGTAAAAATCAAATTTATAAATAATTTACTCAATAATTGGAGTGATTATTTTTTCTCATTGCTTCATAAATTATTAGATTTATGCCAGTTTTTATTGAATGTGTTTTGTTTTATGCTGAAAAGTAAGCCAGAATCAGGATGGTAGTGGAGGGTGGGGAGTGTTGGACCTGAAGGTCATGAGAGTGAAGAGTAGCTTCAGTACATAGAAAACAGTGAGGCCTTCGAAAAGGAGGAGGGATGCGGCCAGGGCAAAACTCAGAATTTACGATCTTGAGGAAAGAAGTGTGAAATTCAAGAATTTATTGAAGAAGTCATCAATGAAAATTTTGAACTTAACTGAAGTTGCTGTCAGGATTTGAAAAATGTGAAATAAAATGGAGAAAGTGAGCACCAACAATGCTAATAAAAGAGCAGCTTTCCTTGTAGCCATTAGGTATGTACCATTGTGTGAGATGAGTGAAAGTTGGAGGATAGTGTCTGTGAAGAGAGTGCTACTCATGGAGAATTTAGTAAAAATTGGCTAGAAAGGTGATCAAGACCATTTAATACTAATATGGTAGAACTTCTGTTCACGTTTACCTTGTATTTGGTGTTGCTTGTATTAACAGTGTTCCTTTAAAAGTTCAGAGATCACAGTTTGCAGTGAGTCTTACTGTTTTTGGATTACAAATGCCTTTCAGAATCTGGTGAAAACTACGGACTCTTTCCAAAATACTTATGTATGAACAAACACACAATAATTTAAAAATTTTGGGAAGTTCACAGACCCGCCAAAGCCCGGAGAGATCCTGGTTAAGAACAGAAAGGAATTCTGTTACTAATCCTTTTGTGAATTAAGAACAGTAGTTTTATTTCAGTGTATTTTGGTGTAAATACAGATTTTAAAATATTTCCCAAAATAGGACTTTTATGGCCAATAATTCTGGATTATCTGTACTCTATTAAGTGAGACACCGGTAATCATGTTGGTAAGAACTTGAAAGTTAGATGACTACCAGTAAATAATCTGAAATGGCAGTAGCTAGGGGTGTTTTAATTATGTAATACTGAATGCTGCTCTATTATAAGCATTAGAACCTTTTAACATTTACCAGTAAACAGTCAGCTTAAGTCACATGCATCTGTATTTCATTCAGCTCTCAGTTTTACTTAATATGATCTTCAGGTACAGTATTTAAGAAAATAAGAACCATATTTGTGCATGGTATGGCTTTGGGGAGAAAGGAAGTTCTGCCTGCCTTGCTGTCTACCTTTCGCCTCTGCTTTCTGCTGACTTGCCTCTCTCCCTGGGTGGGGTGCTTGCTTTTTTCCTCCCTTTTTCTTCAGGTAAATGGGCAACCGCCTATAGCCGTTGTTTGTTTCAGTAGCAATTGTAAATTGTAAGGACTTACTATATATAACTTTTATATAACTTGGGAGGTACTAGAAAATTCCATGTTGCTTGAAGTGTTTCTCACCTGAAAAATTGACCACTTTTGGAATTTTATTTCCTTTATTATTGTAACTCAAAAGGATTATTTTTATGTTCGCAAGAGTTGTACTAATGTTTATATTATGGTTTTGTTTTAACTGCAGGACCGTGTGTACGTACAACAAAATAATGTGGAGAATGTCTACAATTTGGGATTAATTATTTTTCGAGATCAAGTTGTACGTTACGGGTGTATTAGGGATCACCTACGACAAACGTTGTTGGATATGATTGCCAGAGAGCGGAAAGGAGAAGTTGTAGACCGGTATAATAATCTTTTTACTCTTTGGGTTTTGGTTTTTAGTGGTTATATCTTGAGAACCGATTTCACTGTCTTAATTTTATTAAAGTAAATTAAAGTTTGATTGTCCAGCATATTATGAAAATACTCAAAAACCTTATAATCACAGTTAACAAAGTTAGCTAGATTGTAACTAAAAAGCACACATTTATTTTTAGAAGAAACCATCCTAAGCTTTTATTTAATATACTTTTAAAAAGCAAATCGGCCATTAGTCTTCTTTTTGATTTTTTATGTATTTTTTTTTATGCTGGCTTTTTTTTTTTTTTTTTTTTGCTATTTGATAATATATTTTTTTCTTCTGTAAAAGGGCTTTTGGCTAGCATTTATTTTTAAGGTCTTTGAAGAAAAAAATGTTGAACATAGTCTAAAATGACTAAGAACTCTTGTACCCCTTTTGTTAAGTCGTATTCCGCCCCCCCAAACATTGTTGCAGTGCCATTTTTGTGACACTGCAGCCAGAGTGGCTTGAAACATGCAAGACTGCTTTCTTTGCTTCTTTGTATTCAAAGCAGCTGTTAGAGGAAGACTTGTAGAGTTCTTTTTATTTCATCTTTGGTGCTTGGTCAGGATTGCCCCAAAGCCATTTGGTGCAAAAAAATTATATTGCCTAGGAGCAACTGTGCGTTGTACCCATGTCGAGTGCTGTAGACTCCCTCTCTCCTCCCTGCTTCCTGATAGCCTGTTGATTCTTTTTGCGCTTTTAAGTACCCAGGAATAGTTAGTCATTTTAAACATATTTTCTTCAAAAATCCTAAGTTACAACAGCCTGAGAACAACTTGAGATAAATAGCTGTGCAGTCAAGATATGCTTTCCATTTAAAATTACTCTAAATCTTTGTTATAAATTAGTTGCTTATGGAAGATTGGTCACTTAGGTTAAAAAACTTGCTCTGAAAGTCTTTCTAGCTACTTCTGCTGCATCTTTTACATGAATCTTTAATGTGTTTTTATTATCAAGTGGTTTAACTTCTTTTGACAGAGGCGCAATAAGAAATGCTTGCCAGATGTTAATGATTTTAGGTCTCGAAGGACGATCAGTCTATGAAGAAGATTTTGAGGCTCCTTTTTTGGAAATGTCTGCAGAGTTTTTTCAGGTAATCATTGAAGATATAAATAAATACTCTTTTAAGATGTTCTTAAAATTACCGAATATAGTTAGTAATTTAAGCATTTTGACCTTTTTGTACTGTGGCCCTTTGGGGAAGAGGGTGCAAATTACACCCTTCAGCACACCTACCCCACAGTCTCACGTTCCAGTGAAGGAACTTTCTGAAAATAAGTCAAAGAGGTTGGACTTACACACGTGATTTTTAAAAAATTATATGTATAAAATATATAAACTTAGAAATAACCTTAAATTTTATTATATTTGTATGTTACTAACTATTTACCATAGATTCACAGGCAGTACATCACCAGTGAAGTTTCACTATTCAGGCTTTTTGGTAATATAAGTTACTAGTAAAATAAATATAGATATATGCATGATCTCGTAAGGCATATATATGTCTTAAAAGCTGTTGATTAGGAAATTAAAAGTCAGTAAGTACAGTTGATAAAAATTTGCAGCAGTATATACAACCCCAAATCAACTACGTTGCTGAAAGTAAAGCTAAACCAGTACTATTTTGTAATGAAATGATAACAACAAGGACTGAGTACTATGACAAATGATAAGACAATATTTATAAGGTCACGATAATCAGACATTCTTCCTGAAAGCCTCAACTATCTGAGCAATTTATAGTAGGAGCTTTGTAGTGTTGCTAAAGTAGACCTTACTGGTCAACTTTAGTAATAACCTTTTAAAGAACTAAATGAATAGAACGTTACAATAGCTCTACAGTGCGTCATTCATAGAAGCCATTGGATGAGTATAGAAGTAGACTCGGGGGGTTTCGATGTCCTTTGGACTGGCGTAACCCCCAGGCCGCTTTTCAGAAATCAGCCTGTAGCCATCAGGAAGCCTTGTGTGGCCTGTACTGGTGAGCCTGGACCATACTTCATGAACTATTAATTTTATAATGTAGGAAACAGGCTTTATTTTCTGGTAACACAGCAACTACTTCTAGATATTTTTGGCAACGTTTTTGACGTTTGCATTTGTTTTAATTACCTTCATTACAGTATAGAAATACCAGTAGATGGTTATTGTCAGGATCCCAAAGTGTGTTGCAGTGGCATATGTATACATCTGTGTGTATATATAAAATACAGTTTTAACAGGGAAGTGACGGTCTCACCAAGATTTTTGGTGTGTTAATGTTTATTCTTAGAAACTTGATTATTTTAAACTGCTTTTTTTTTAACATCTTTATTGGAGTATAATTGCTCTACAATGTTGTGTTAGTTTCTGTTGTACAACAAAGTGAATCAGCTATAAGTATACATATATCCCCATATCCCCTCCCTCTTGAGCCTCCCTCCCACCCTCCCTGTCCCACCCCTCTAGGTGGTCACAGAGCATGGAGCCAAGCTCCCTGTGCTATGAGGCAGCTTCCCACTAGCCATCCGTTTTACATTTGGTATAAACTACTTTTTATTAAGAGAATGGGAAATGTTATTAAATTTTGTACATAATTTATATTAATACATCTTCTATTATGTAATTCTTAGATATATTTGTTAATTTTACTATGAGATTGAAGTCAATTGAGCCAACATTTAAAATTTACTGGAATTTCTCTGAGGCTGGTGTTAGAAGACAAGATTAATAGTTACTCAAAAGCTCTATTTCTCAAACTTTATATATATTCCTTTGAGAGCGGGAGTGGTGGGGTGGCAGGAGGACTTTAGTAACTACCAGTATGCCAGCAAAACTGTATGATAAACATGATGAATCTTTTTAGGCATAATTTTACAATAAAACAAATCAAAGAAGAATTTCCCACTCTCACTTGGGGTCAGATGCTTCATTCTATACTTTTGATCTTCACTGGCGTGTGCTTACTTTTTCTGCTATTTGGAATACACTGGCAAAGTCTGAAAAACGCTGCTTAAGGATAATGTATTAATTAAGTCTTATGTAAGTAATGCTTTAAAGGGTATAATTCGGACTATATGAATATATATAATAAGACAGTATATAAAATGTTAATAGTACTTGGGATATTTAGTTTGGTTTATGAGAAACTGTAGAAACCCAGTTAAAAGCAGAAGCACATTTTGCTTCTGTGTTTTTTTAAAAAAAATCATGCTTCTTATTTGCAGATGGAAAGCCAGAAATTTTTAGCAGAAAACAGTGCTTCAGTATATATAAAGAAAGTAGAAGCTAGAATTAATGAAGAAATAGAACGGGTGATGCACTGCCTTGACAAATCAACTGAAGAGCCAATTGTAAAGGTGGTTGAGAGGGAACTCATTTCCAAGCACATGAAAACTATAGTAGAAATGGAGAATTCGGGGCTAGTACATATGTTGAAAAACGGAAAGACAGAAGGTAAGTGTTAGCAGTTGAGAAATAATTAAAGTCTTATTGTTCTACCAGGTTCTCAGTATTTTTTTTTCTATTGTAGTTTATGAATGTCAGTTTTCAAGAAGTTGTGGTGTTTGTCATTAATTTATCACTGTTGTTACTTTACACATATTAATGAGGATTTTAGATATTCCTAGTGAATCAAGTGGCTTTTTTTTTTCTTTCATCTTAAGTCTCCTCACTTTTTGTTTTTCTTAACCCAAAAGGTAAGTTTAGGGACGTCCCTGGCAGTCCAGTGGTTAAGACCCCGTGCTTCGGCTGCAGGGGGCACAGGTTCGATCCCTGGTTGGGGAACTAAGATCCCACAAGCCACACGGCGCACCAAAGGGGGGGAAAAAAATAGAGTAGAGGAGAAAAAAAAAGAGCTTAAAAAAAGAAGAAGATTAATATTATTGATGAGGTCGATGATCTCCTCACCTATTCCTGTACTTTATATTTCTATAGCGGGGTATTTAGACTCTTCTTTCCCACACACTCTCCTGTAGTTTTTGTGATTCTTTTACAGTCTGAAGTTCCAATCTTAAAATTTTTGTAAGCATTTCTTTGGGAGTTAGTTGTGGTAAGGGTACCAAAAATGCAAAAATATTTGTCTTCCATGTTGACATATTTAGATAAATTAGTAGATTGGTTTTGGGAACTCTTGTTATAGACTGAAAGAGGAGAAAGGAGAATTGCTTAAAAGTAAACATTTTGGAGATAACTGTAACATTTACTCTTCTTGGCTATTTACCTGATTTTCCTAAAATGTTATTTTGTAACAAGTACTCTAGGAGAAATTATAAAGAATAGTCATGTTGTCCTCCTCCTTGATTTCTGAAGGTTTTCTTTAAAACTATGACTGGATAAGTCACTGATACGGTATTAAAAAATAAACAAATTTGGTGCTCTTAGATGAAGTCTTAGCAATATTTTAGCCATGTATTTCTTATAAAATAAATACATATTGCCTGTTGGGTCATGACATAGGTAGGGAATAGAAAAAAACTTTTTTTAAGTTAATAATTTAAAAGGGAGGATGTACGAGAAGGGAAAACAAAGATGGTAGGCAGAGAGGTTGTTCCATTCTTTCTCTAGTGGAATCTTTGCCTTGTGTTTTCAAGTGGTTATATTTCTGTATATGTGCTAAGTTCCTAAAAAGTTGTATGTAAATTTGTTGTTTTTATTAAACTAGAGAAAGTTACTTTTTAAGAGACCCTTCTGGTAAACCTTTTTTATAACAGCAAAAAGCAAAACAAAAATGATTTTTAAGGATGTTTGTCATGTTTTCTAAAATAAGCTACTCCTGGATGCCTATGGTCTGTCAGGGATTGGCAAGCTTTTTTTGTAAAAGGCCAGATAATAAATATTTTAAGTGTTTGGACCAGACAGTAAACTACTCATCTCTGCTGTAATAGTGAGAAAGTAGGCATACGCAATAACACAAACTAATTAAACTTGACTGTGTTCCTATAAAACTTTGATTTTTATTTTTCAAACATTTAAAAATGTGAAAACCATTCTTAGTTTGTGAGCTGTACAAAAACAAGCAGCGGGCTGTAGTTGGTCCATGGGCTATAGTTTGATGACCCTGATCATAATGATCCCTGGCAGATAGGACTTTATGAAAAGCATTTTCCTTTACTTAAAATAAGAATCTATCCTTTTTTTTTGATTTTTTTTTTTTAATAAATTTATTTATTTATTTTTGGCTGTGTTGGGTCTTTGTTGCTGCGCGTGGGCTTTCTCTAGTTGTGACGAGCGGGGGTTACTCTTCATTGCGGTGCGTGGGCTTCTCATGGTGGTGGCTTCTCTTGTTGCGGAGCACAGGCTCTAGGCACGCGGGCTCAGTAGTTGTGGCTCACAGGCTCTAGAGCTCAGGCTCAGTAGTTGTGGCTCATGGCCTTAGTTGCTCCACGGCATGTGGGATCTTCCCGGACCAGGGCTCAAACCCGTGTCCCCTGCATTGGCAGGTGGATTCTTAACCACTGTGCCACCAGGGAAGCCCTCAGTTTTCTAACGTACTGTTTAGTTATTGAGTTAATGCTTTCTTAGTCACCTTGGGTGGGGGTTGTTGAGGAGGGGAGATGAAATGGGCTTGGAGATTAGAGGCTAGGAAATGTTTGATGGGGAGGTTGTTGAGCATACCTGAATTGTAACTGTAACCTGCATGGAGACTTGTGTTAAAGGCATTAAGTATACCTAACACATGGCAGGTGCTTAATAAGTGCTTAAATAATGGAGTATCAGAATAGCCACTTACCATAGTTTCTATTTAGTACTTAATGTTCTCCACAACTAAGCAGCTTTCTGTGATTCTAAATTAAATTTTAAAATCATGGCTTCAGTTTTCCTGGCTTTCCACTAGAAACCTAATTGCAGAATATCTTTAATTATGCTAGGCCCTCCTCATGAGCAGTATGTCAAGAATACATCAGAGACACAGCTTCACCATTATGAAGCCAAATATCTCATAAATCAGAAAGTGAAAAACAGTTTTTTCCCACCATGAATGGAGGATGAGTTGGATTGATAATTAAATGCAGATAACATTATGAAATTAAGTTTGAATGGTATCATTTTATTGTTTTATGAAGTGTATACAGAAATAATGATATTTAATTTTTGAATGACACATATTTTTCATTTTCTCTTTCACATTCTCCACTAAGCCATACATTTATATACAGTGAATTACATATAATGAAATTGTATTAATTTACATACTGTTAAATATACATGCGACTAAGCAAAACTGTAACAGCATAGGAACAAAGTAGACAAAGTTGGGGAACTGTTTTGTTAGAGGTATTTGATATGCCAAGTTTACTGTAGTATATATGTCCATAAATTATTGTCGTGTTTGTAATATTTGTTTTTAACATGGGAAACTTGGTTGTAATTTATAACAAGTGTGAGAAACTATAAGATTTGCTGTTATTTTGGACATATATTATTGATGAAAGCACTTTTTAATGAAATTTGCTTTTGAAAGTCACTGAAACAAATTTTGAAGCCCTTTTTGTAAAACTTGTGTCCAGGTATCTTTAAAATACATACAACTTCAGTTTTAGGATCTAAGTTGCTCTTATAAATGTAGACCAGGGTGGGCAAATTATAGCCTGTCTGCCAAATCTGGCCCACTATCAGTTTGGTTGAAAAAAAAAAATCAAAAGAGTAGTATTTCATTACACATGAAAATTATATAAATTTTAGATCTCAGTGTCCATAAATCAAGTTTTATTGGAGCACAGTCATGCCCATTCACTTATGTATTATCTGCAGCTTCTTTATGGCTACAATGGCAAAATCGAGTAGTTGCAAAAGAGACCATATGGTCCACAAGTTTAAAATATTTACTCTCTGGTGCTTTACAGAAAACAGTTTTCCAGCCACTGATCTAGAAACTGCGAACTGTACTAACTCCATATTTAAAAGTTCTCGATCATAAAGCCTTTTTATATCATTGTGAAGTTGACACTATAGCCTCCCAGTAAATTCTTATTTCAGAGATACATTAGATGTATGGAAAAGCAGTATTTTAACTCCACATTTTAATCTTGTAAAAAATAGAGTCCAGAGTTTTCCTTCTAAATAAAAACAATGTAGTGAGATAAACCAATTTTTAAAATATACATATTGGCTTAGGTCAACACCTGGGAAATATTAGGGATTGCTCTGAGGAAAATATTAAAGAACAGGAATTTATGCTGTAAATTTCACATGAATTTTACCATGATGTGTAATGAAATAAGTCCTAATATATTTAATTTTATTTGTTGTCATGGCTGTCATTTGAACTTGTGAGATAGATATACTTAAAGATTATCTGGAAGACTTTAATTGGTTTTTAAATTTCTTCCCTATTACATTAACTGCCATTTATACCACAGTTAAAGTTATCCTTTTGATAGTTGTTTTGCAGTATTAACTAGATTCTAGATTAGAATTATATAGGCTAAATTATGTAGGAACTCAAAACTGCAGTTTTCATTTTTTGTGACTCTTTATAATGCTGTTTGGACATCTCTTCCATGTAAACTAAAATTTGCTATGACATTTTATTGATGCTTTTAAAGTATCTCATCTGTATCTCATCTGTATTTTGTAAATTGCAATAATAACCATTAACTAGCTTTTTTTCCCCTGTTTTCCTGGGGTTTTTTTTTTTTTTTAAATAGTTTTTCATGTGGTCAGCAAATGATCATAATGGAGAAATAAGCTTCTTTAAGTATCGCAAATCACCATGAACAGAGATTCAAATTTCTTTTCTTAATTTTTAACGTAGCCAATTTGTGTGTTCGTTCTGATTGCAGACCTTGCTTGCATGTACAAGTTATTTAGTCGTGTGCCAAATGGTTTGAAAACGATGTGTGAGTGTATGAGTTCCTATTTGAGGGAACAAGGTAAAGCCCTTGTTTCTGAGGAAGGAGAAGGAAAGAATCCCGTTGACTATATCCAGGTAAGTAAATACAGAAGATTCTCTTTATCATAAAGTAATTTTGGCAAGTGCTAAAGAGGTCACTTTTACAAAGCTATGTAGTATGTATTTCTCACTTAATTTTTCCAATGGTAAATTAATATGTGTAATCCTAAATATTTTAGAATTTTGGAAAGCATGTACATTTATATCAGGGATACAAACTCAAACACTTCTTTTCATTTATTAGCTTGTCTGCTGAAGAAGTCTTTATTTAAATAGTCTCAAGAATGAAAGTTCTACTTTTTTGTATGCTTTAGTGTTCATATACTACCTTAGTGTGTTCAAGAAAAAATAGCTGTTTTAGTGACTTTTTGGTTCAAGATATTTTGCTTTCAAGCAGTAAAACAAATATGCTCTCAAGTTTTTCATATTTTAATATAAATAAGCTTTCTCTATGTATTTTTAAAGCTAATTTTCTCTCAGGCTCACCCATTCAGTCAAGATAGAGGAAGGTGGGGAGAAAAAGTGAGAATCTTTGGTTCATCTTTAATAGAATAATACATAAATGGAAGATAGAATACTTCTCTCACCACTGACATTTTTAACAGGCTTAGATACAGGCTTGAAAATAGCAATGTAGAATCAGTAAGTTTAACACTGAATGCACACATTTATTACCAGCAAAGTTAAACGTACGTAGTTACACATGTATTGTTTATAGGAAAGTTATTATAATGTATCCTAAGTTTCTTTGTTTTTATTTGGAAGGGCTTATTGGATCTGAAGAGTAGGTTTGATCGCTTCCTCCAGGAATCGTTTAATAACGACCGGCTCTTTAAACAAACTATTGCGGGTGACTTTGAGTATTTTCTCAACCTCAACTCCAGGTCCCCTGAATACCTCTCATTATTTATTGATGATAAGCTGAAAAAGGGAGTCAAAGGGGTAAGTATTAATGCATTTGAAAATATATTAAGTTTTATTTGTAGATATAAAATTAGGAAATAAAATATAAAATTAAGGAATTTTGTAGCTATAAAATTAAACAGTCCTCTTTTTCTATGCTTAAATGTGCACTGTGATATTTGCAAGGATTGTTTCAAGTATTTGAAATGGTCACAAAAAGTACTTTGACATTTCACTGAATGTGTAACTGGCATCAAAAACAACTGCACATCCATAGACTTGAGATTGTGAGGGTTAGATATGCTATAGAGATAATAAGGAACTAGAAAACAGCTATCCATGTGGCACATAAAATGTTGCTTGCTGTCACCTGGTTCTGGGGGTTATGTATCAAACAATACTTGAGTGCCAAAAATTTGAAGACACAGACTAGAATAGGTATCAGAAAATAGTTTGAAAGCATATATGGAAGCTCAGTTTCAAGCCTTTATAATATACCTGGGATCTTGGAAGCTCACTACAGCACAGAAAATCAAAATAAGCAGATTGTGATCACACATAAATTGGTCTTCTTGACTTCATCTTGGGATTTGTGAGACAGGAGGGCAAAGCAATGAATAGGTAGCTATAACAAAGAAACAAATAAGAGAAAGATTACTAAGGGCACCAAACAGAAAAGACACAGCTGAGTAGTCTACCATAGTTTTTAATATAAGCTTAATACAACCTGCCACAGTATCATCTTGCCCTTATTTAAAAGATTAGGGGCAAGAGGCCTTTTCACTTTTGGAATTATAACAAACTATTACCATTCTGGTTGCACAATTTAGATTTTGACTGAGCTTATATAAAAATATCTTGTCTTTTGGCCATGTAAGTTTCTGCCTAGATACTATGCAAGGGCATAGTAAAATTCTTTTATGTGATTAAAATTTCATTTCTTCTGTTCTCAGTCATCCTTTAATCCAGCCATGTATCACTTCATGCCTCCCTTTCAGAGGTGGCCCACTAGGGAGTGGAACTCCATTCCAGCCCCTGATTAATGCTGCACTAGAGGAGGATTTAAGAGTCGTGCTACTAGATGAAGTAGGAGGCACTTTCTCGCACTAGATCCCTCCTCCTGACATATCTCAACCTGATGTTTATGTTTGTTATCAAACAGTGTTTTTAAACTATTGATGAACTGTGATGCTGTTTTTGTAGAACTAAAATTGTGTAATTGTTAAATTGTCTTTTCAATGGTTTGCAGCTAACAGAACAAGAAGTAGAAACAATATTGGATAAGGCAATGGTCCTTTTTAGGTTTATGCAAGAAAAAGATGTATTTGAACGTTATTATAAACAACACTTGGCAAGGAGACTTCTCACAAATAAAAGTGTTTCTGATGACTCTGAAAAAAATATGATTTCCAAGTTAAAGGTAAGGTGTATTTAAGATGGAATGGAGTGCACCTAACTAGTGATTATCACATAATTGAACACAAGCAACATGTGACTGGAAAATACTTAATTGATTTAAAATACTTATTTCTATGAATTAATAAAACTAGATTTTTTTTTTTTTTGAGCAGGCTGTACTTAGATTTGTTCAAGTTCTGGGACATTCACAGTGTGCTGGAATTTCTCTTGATGTGGCAAATACATTCATTCATGGAGATCTGGGGCAGGATTAGTACAAGGGAAACAATAAAGGGAATATCATCATATAGTTCTGTTTCACAAAGTGTGGTCCACAGACTACCTGTACCCATATCACCTGATACGGGTGTTTCTTGTTGAAAACATAAGAGTTCTGAGCACTACCTTCAGTGAGGTTTATGGGAATCTCAGAGTCTGGGAATTTGCATTTTAAAATAAAATTCTTGGATTAATCTTAATCACACTGAAGTTGGTATCCACAGTCATAGAACAACTATTGGAAAGATTTAGGAAGGATGACAGTGACATGAAAGAGTTTCTTTGTACATTTTCTAATAGTAAAATCCATCATTTATTTGTATATATTTGTTTTTCTTCCACAGACTGAATGTGGATGTCAATTCACATCAAAACTGGAAGGAATGTTTAGGGATATGAGCATCTCAAACACAACTATGGATGAGTTCAGGCAACATCTACAGGCAACTGGGGTAGGATTCTTCATTAATTTCTACTTATATAAATGTGTTTATGTAAAGTCTTTTGTAATGGGCATTTTCATCCATTCAGATAACTGAATTGCTGGTGTTATTTCTTTATTTTATTTTTTTTTTTAAACTTTTATTGGAGTATAGTTGATTTACAATGTTGTATTAGTTTCAGGTGTACAGCAAAGTGAATCAGTTCTACATACCATATATCCACTCTTTTTTTTTTTAGATTCTTTTCCCAAGAAAAGAATATAGGCCATTACAGAGTATTGAGTAGAGTTCCCTGTGCTATGCAGCAGGTTCTTCTTAGTTATCTATTTTATATATAGTAGTGTGTATATGTCAATCTCAGTCTCCCAATTTATCCTTCCCCCCACCCCATGTCATTTCTTTAAATGCCATTAGTGACAACATATGTATTGTCTGTGAGTGCTTTAAAAATTATTTCTCCCATATAACCTCTTTTTCTAACTATTAATCTTAAAATATTTTTTCTTATTCTTATAAAACTTAGTTTATCTTCCCCACTTGAAGGAATGTACTGAAAATTTAATAAATAGTGATTCTGCTGTTATAACCATTTTTAGGTTAGGGAAAGAATACCAGGCTTAGGGAAGCTTACTGAGTTTTAATACTCTTCCTTTTACTTTACCCCAGGATGGTGCTATCTTAGAATTGTTACCTGATTTTCCTGTGCGTCAGTATTCTTATTCATCTGAAATGTCAGGATAAATGGGCCTGACATCCTCAGGGTCGGTGGAGGGTGAACTGAGTATAAAAACGCTGATGCTAGTGTGTTATAAATGTGGTTATGTATTGTGATTCCCAGAAGGCAGTAAGCTGCAACTTATATGGCCTTGGAGTCCAGTGGGGTTTTGTGAAGATTCAGTGGGGTTTAATGAAGTTCAGAATTTTCCCTTCTCTTCTTTTTTTTTTTTAACTGTTTTTCAACTGTAACTTTAAGTTTAGAGAACTCCACATTTTTTCTTTAAAGTTTTTCTCTCTCAACTGACCATATACTACTTCATAATTAAGACATGTCACAACCATTAAAAAAAATTGGAGGTCTTTTCTTTGATACTTAAATATGAGATTATCACTTCTGCTGGTCCCATAGTCTCATCACAAACAAAATATGTGAAAATACCTAATTCTGTAGAAATGGACATTTATATATATTAAGACATTCTGACTCAGAGGGACTTCTGTTTCCTCTTTGTTAAAAATAGTTGTGTGATTTGCCTCGGATGTTTACAGTGGAGAAAGGCTGAGAGCAGGAAAGATAGACTCTGTGATAAATAGAAATTTGAGTGGGCAGGGACTGAATAATGTGATTATCCTAGATGTTTTTCTTTTTTAGATTGTTCAGAGATTTGTGCTTCATTCTGTCTAATGCATTGATAAAATCATATTTTCATATGGTACATTTTTTGGTTTTTTGTTTTTTTTTTTTCTTCCACTAATGTTACACATATTAAGAGCTACGAGGAGATAAGCTGGTCTGAATAAATGCTGTATTGAAACCATGTAAAGGAATGTTCCTGGATGGGTCCAAAACCCTTACTATTTTTTTAGCTGTCTAATTACCTTATCTGTGGTAGTTGAAGGCCTTTTGATAAGGAAATTATGGTCTTTATTTACTCTCGACCACTCTCTTGCACTTGTTTCATTTAAAAAAGAGGGAATGATTGTTCAACGTGATAATTTCATCAGATTGTTTGCTTTTGTTATTTTCTATTGTTATGAAGTTTGTGCATTTTCTGTTCTTTCATTTTGATTATTCAGATATATCCTGCACTTTATGGTGGAATATTTGTTTCATAATTTGTTAACCCAGTAAGTAGAGTACTTATCAAGATGCTCAAAGTTATATATCTGCTCATCTGTTTGCAGCTTTCACTTTGTAAGGCCATTATTTGCATGCAATTATTGGCTATTTTGTAATTGTTTAAACTAAGCATCTTAAGCTTTACATCTCCTAAGCCTTAATCTTCATTAGAAAGATTTGATGAAAAGTGACAGAGGAATCAAAACAAATCTTGAACTTTCTGAAATCTTGGAACCCTTTTAAAACATCATCAATCCTCAGATAATTCTCTGTAACTTTCTTAAAGGTTCTTGGCCTGTTTAAATATGCCAAGAGAATGACTCTTCTGTTTACTTTTAGAAGTCATTAACAAGTACTTTTCTTAAAATTCTAAATACTTGTGGTATATTTTATTTAGACAAGTTGTATTTATTATGCTGAGGGAAATTTAAGTGTTTGTGCATTTTTTCCTGTGTTGTACTTTTTTAATGGGGATAGGAACAGGAAAACCACCTTGCTCTCATATTTCTGTTTATTTATATCAGCAAATCATATCATATCCAGACAGACTTTTCTGGTACCTCTGTTTCTGTGTACTTGTCCCTGTCATGTGCTATCTTGGAAAATAAGCTGAGTGGCTTAAAAATAATACTAAGAGATTTAGAAAGAAAAGGTCCAAACCATTGGAGTAATAGTTCCTTGAGGTTCTTTCTTTTTCTTTTTCCTTTTTTTCTTTTTAATAAATTTATTTATTTATTTATTTTTGGCTGCATTGGGTCTTCCTTGCTGTGCTCGGGCTTTCTCTAGTTGCGCTGAGCGGGGGGCTACTCTAGCGTTGCGGTGCGTGGGCTTCTCATTGCGGTGGCTTCTCCTCTTGCGGAGCACAGGCTCTAGGCACGCGGGCTCTAGAGCGCAGGCTCAGTAGTTGTGGCGCACGGGCTTAGTTGCTCCGCAGCATGTGGGATCTTCCCGGGCCAGGGCTCGAACCCGTGTCCCCTGCATTGGCAGGCGGATTCTTAACCACTGCGCCACCAGGGAAGCCCTCTTTTTCTTTTTTTAATTTAGCAAATAACTCATTGTTTCTGTGCCAAGCGTTGTTCTAGGCACTGGTTATACAGCAGAGAATAGACAAAAATCCCTGCCATGATGGAGCTTACTTTCCAATCTGGGAGACAGATGATCAACAAGATAAGTAATTACATAGCACCTTAGCTGGTGATAGGAGAAATAGAGGAAATTTGTAGCAAAGAAGAGTGGTCGAGGAAGGCCTCCTTTAAAAAACGACATTTTGAGGAAAGCCTTGAAGGTTAGGAAGCAAGACGTGTGGAGATATGGGAAAAGAGATGAAAGACTTCATTGTCTTGGGTGGATTGAACCAAGCTGTGACCCCCTTCCCAATTACAAGTGTACAAACAGTTCTCAGCCCTTCTCCATTCATCATCTAAGAGTCTCTGCAGTGATCATCTCTCCTATGTGTCATGTAAGATGTCTAGATTCAATTTCTTTAAAATAGAGTAAATCATTTATTAGATATTTATGAAGAAATCTGAGTGTGGAATACTTCTTGATATTTATAAACTCGTTTTTCTCTTTAAAGAATTTCTATCACGAAATCATCCAGGTTACATAAAAATGGAATAATGGTTTAAAACAAGCTGTGAATGTTAATAATAAAGATAATATTCCCCCCTTTAGAATTTCTGTTGATGTGTTTTATTTTTGTTTTCTTAAAATTGTAATTTATTTTTTTAAAAAAATCTTAATTGTGATGGTAATGCTAGCATATATTTTGTAGAGGTAGTCAAACATTATGCAAATGCTTATAGAGCACCTGCTGTGTAGAACTGGATCTAGTGTCCTATGCAGAGGTTGTTAGAATGTGAGCTACATGTGAAAACATGGAAGTTTTGGTCAATATAGTTGAAATGTGACTGGGATATTAGAAATGTGTTGTTTCTGTGTTAAGATGGTAAAAATGTTTAAAAGCTGAGATGAAAATTCTAGAATAATATTCTAGAATTTTCCCTAAAATGATACTGATATGGCCCCTTGACATTTTATCTGAAAAACATCTTGAGGGCCAAAAACTCTGTACTTTTCAATGACACCAGTAAGACTTTGTTCATATGCTAGGAACTTTGATCAGTATTGTAAAGTCAGCATCTTAAGCAATAATTATAAATGTGCCAGGATAGTTAAAATTAGGAAAACATTGGATGAGTGTAACTTTTAAGAAGATGTGTTTTATTTGCTGGATGTTGGATATGGAGATAACTACTTTGATGACTCTAACACAGTGTCTGTATGGAACAGATAACACATCGTAGCTAATTAGGGGGGAACGTTTTCTTCTCTTTTCCACAGGTATCTTTAGGTGGTGTTGATCTCACAGTTCGGGTGCTCACAACAGGTTATTGGCCCACTCAGTCAGCCACACCAAAGTGCAACATCCCACCAGCACCAAGACATGCTTTTGAGATATTCAGAAGGTAAATGTAGATCAAACTTCGTATTTGTAAGTACAAATTATCCAGAATTGAGATAAATTTGAGCATTCGGTAGTGTCCCCAATTGAAGAGGAATATACTCCATTTTTTTAATCTCATGTTATCCTTTATGCATTTAATATATAAGGATGAATTGCATAAACTTTTCAGAGGAATATCAGTGTGCTTTCTTCAGCAGTAGTGCATGGTTAGGAGTATATTTTGTATTGTTGATGTTTGACAGTAGCTTGGGGTGACTTGCTTATTGGGTTAACTATGGAGAAAGGTGGTCGTATAAACAGCGGTGGCTGAGCAGCAGCCAGGGGCAAATAAATGTCCTGGTAGAAAGTATGTAGTGTGCTGCCTTCATCACTTACTAGCGAGCTAAGTTTCTTAGGTCTGTTTCCCACCCAGCCACCCCCGCCCCTGATTTAGGGTTTCTTTTCTGTAAAAAAAAAATTGGAACTGAACTTGATTCCTAAGGTTTTGTTTAGCTTTTGAAGTCTCCCTTACATATATGTTTGTTAAGGGTTGGTAGTTTATAATTTCAAATATGTAAATTACATGATTCTCAAAAACCTGGTTTGATTTGCTGAAGGTTTTACTTAGCCAAACACAGTGGTCGACAGCTCACACTCCAACATCATATGGGTTCTGCAGATCTCAATGCCACCTTTTATGGACCAGTTAAAAAGGTAAATATTAATAGTTTGAAGGTATTTTTATTAAGTAACTTAAAATTAGTCTACCGAACTGATATGTGATTTTTGTTGACTTGGATAAATTATTTATTTCTTTTATTTCCTTACCTGTTTCAAATATTAAAAAGAGGGAAACTTCGGCTTTGATTTATTTATTTCTGTTCCCTTACTTGCTAACTAACTTCATTTGACAATATGAAGACTATACCAGTAGCCTTCCTTATGGAATAAATAATTACATGTTTTATTTATAAGATTAGATTTGAGATAATATTGCATAAAATAATGGATTTGAGGGCATACAAAGCCATGAGTCCCTTTTCAAAATTCTCAGTCTCCTATAATCCTTATTTCCAGTAAATTGAAACCGGGAAGGCTAACACTTAAGATTTGTGAAATGTACAAAATATTGCTAAAGTGATTATTTAAAAATTAACAATACACTAGAGAAGTGCCTTCATTTAAAGAAGTAATTGCTTTTTTATATGTAAAATTGTGAGGTTTAGAGTAATAATTTACTTTCATTGCTTGGCATAAATCAAATCAGGGTCATTTGGCTTAATATGGCAAAATAATAAAAAGCTTCTAAAAAAACATTAAAAATACCTAAGTTAAAAAAAAAAAAAAACCTAAGTTGTCATCTTGGCAGCAAATAACAGTTTCATTAAATATTTTAATTAAAATCTTACTTGTCACTGTAATACCAAAGTTTTTTTTTTAATATTGTTGAAGATGCCTATATACATGTTCTAATTTTTATATTTTATTGAAGTGGGAAATAGTCCTTAGAGTTCAGTTAGTTGAATAATGTTTGATACTATTACATATTTAACTGTAAGTGGGAAGGTCAAGGATACATACTAAAGAACTCAGCTTTTTTTTTTTTTTTTTTTGGCTGCGCTGGGTCTTTGTTGCTGCGCAAGGGCTTTTCTCTAGTTGTGGCGAGTGGGGGCTACTCTTCGTTGCAGTGCATGGGCTTCTCATTGCGGTGGCTTCTCTTGTTGCAGAGCACAGGCCCTAGGCACATGGGCTTCAGTAGTTGTGGCACGCGGGCTCAGCAGCTGTGGCTCACAGGCTCTAGAGCGCAAGCTCAGTAGTGGTGGTGCACGAGCTTAGTTGCTCCATGGCATGTGGGATCTTCCCGGACCAGGGCTTGAACCCATGTCCGCTGCATTAGCAGGCGGATTCTTAACCACTGCGCCACCAGGGAAGCCCAAGAACTCAGCTTTTAATTATTGCTTTCTTTCTGTTTTAAAGGAGAGGTTTTTGTTCCTAAATAATCATGTTATCTTTTGAGGTTTTATTAAACAGATCAGTAGGTTTTAAAAACATAATTCATATGTTAATTATTGAGGACTGAATTTCTACTTTGTACTTCTAAATCATAGAGCAGGAATAGGCTTTAAGGATGGCAGAGGTTTTTTTCTCCCCATCCTATGCTATTATTTGGACTCTTACCATGATCAGTCCACACAGAAAGAAACCTAATACTACTTTAGGGTAGTAGTATAATGGCAGTAGCATGTTATAAGTCCATTATTATCCCATTGTGTACTGTTAACATAATTTTAGTTATAAATATAAGGCATTACTCATTACTTGCTCAGATACATTAAAATGTTCATAATGGAAAAAAATGGGACAGTCCTAAATAAAGACTGTGTGTGTATGTATACACACATATTTACACGTACACTTTTAAAATAACATTTCCTTTTTATATAGGAATGAGTTTATATCATTTTGTTAAGGAGAGGTTGGGCATTACAGAACTTATTTTTCAAATATACTGTTGAAGTTACTAGGAGATAATTATATCTTGTTTCTATTTTTATATTTAAAAAATTAAACAGGAGGATGGATCTGAAGTTGGTGTTGGAGGGGCACAAGTAACTGGCTCTAATACGCGGAAGCATATATTGCAAGTCTCCACTTTCCAGATGACCATATTAATGCTCTTCAATAATAGAGAAAAATACACGTTTGAGGTATGGGCTGGTTATGTGAATTTTAACCAATTGTATTGTTTCTGATTCTCACCCGGCATTTGGGTTGTTCTCAGATTTAGACTGTAGTGAATAGAGCTGTATGTTTAACTTTTTAAAGAAGTTGCCAAACTGCATCCCGAAGTGATTTTTACCATTTTACATTCCTGCCAGCAGTGTAGGAGAGTTCTAGTTGCCCCACATCCTCTCCAAAATTTAGTATTGTCAGTCTTTTAAATTTTGGCCATTTTAGCTGGTGTGTAATTGTACCTATACATTGTGGATTTAATTCCTTTCCTTGACTAATAATGACATTGAGCATTTTTTATTTGTTCATATGCCACTTATATGTCTTGTTTGGTGAATTCTTTGTTCATATCTTTATCAGTTTTTTTAAAAGTTCTTTATAAATTCTAGATACAAATCCTTCATCAAATCTATGTTCTGTGAATATTTTCTCACTGTCTGTCACTTGCCTTTTCATTTTCTTAATGTTGTATTCTGAAGAGCAGAACTTATTAATATTGACGAAGTCCAGTGGCCACTTTTTTACGTTTATGGTTCATGCTTTTGATATCCTATCTAAGAAATTATTGGCTATCCCAAGTTTGCAAAGATTTTCTTCTAAGTGATTTATAGTTTTAGCTTTTACATTTAGGCCTATGATCAATTTCAAGTTAATTTTTTTTGTATGGTTAGAGGTAAGGATTAAGAATTATTTCCTCCCCACACATAGGTATTCAGTTGTTCATTTCAGCATCATTTGTCAAAAACACTAGTCTTTTCCCTTTGAATTACTTTGAGCCCTTTATTTTAAAAAAAAAAAAAAAAAAAGAGTTGACCATATGTATGTGGGTCTATTTCTGCACACTCTGCTCTATTTCATTAAGTTCTATGTCTATCCTTATGCTAATTTTACACTATCTTGATAGTGTCAACTTTCTTTTTTTTTCTTAGAGTAACTATATATATTATACTATACTTTTTATTTCTCCCATTAAGTCATGATTTGATTGAATTAAATTCAGTTAGTCTTTTCCCATACCTTTGATGAGTAGGTTGGAGTTGAAATGAAGATCATGTGATTTTTTAATAAGTTTAAATTAAAGATAAAGAATGAATATTTTAAAAAGCTGTAGAATTATAGCCATATTTATACTTAACTGAAAATCAATTTTCAGACATAGGTGAATGAATATAGGAAGAAATAAGTTTAAGTTTGAAATGAAGAGCAAGATTAAATTCTAGGCCTATTTTAATACTCATCTCCATATTCCCTTTTTGTGATGATGATATAGTTAAGAGATGACTGTTTTTATGTGATATATACCTCAAGGAAATATTTTGAAATGTGTTTTAGGTCAGGGGCTAAGCCAAGAGGTTTTGCTCTTATAAATTTCCAGGCGTGTTTTACCTAGGGAATAACTTTAATTTTCAAGCACAAGTTAAATGTGATTGAGTTGTAAGAATATTGATTAAGTAAGTATTGAGTACCTTACCCAAACATTGTAAGCCTTTTCAGACAGGTGGAATTGAATTATCTTCAACAGCTTGGATGTTTTAATCTGCTGTTCTCATGGATAATATATTTTAAACAAAATAAGCTACTTGATAAATGCTGGAGTTGGTTTTCAGAGTCCTACTTAATAAAGAGCTGGCAAAAATAATGGGATAAACAAAAACATAAATTCATTTTCTTAAGCCATTATTGCAATTGCTAGTCATTTTAGTGGTTCAAGCTTACTTTTCTCGTCCCAGTCAGCTTGCGATCAGTGAGGCTAATGAGTAGTGATTTAGGTAGAAGGTAAAATTAAGTAGAAAATACCTGTAATAGTTTAAATTTTAGCTAAGTCACAAACCGGAAGCCTGAGCATGAGTGGCATATGTAAAATGCCATTCCTATGGCTCCAAAACCTTCTGGCTGCTTGCATCTCAAACTGGGGAATAGTGAAAAGGCACATGAAGTTTTTTGTCTTTACTCACACTATGTGCTTATAGTCAGTCTGCCGCATAAGTTTTATTAGACAGCTCTTTTACAGAAATCTCCACAAATTAGAGGAGACTGTTAAAAGTATTTAACTATAATAATTATTAAAGGAAGCTGATCTCTTATCTTTGAATATTCTTTCTTTATAAGTTCAGTAAGATGGTGTATTCATTATTTAATGCTACATAACAGGTCTCAAATTCATGTTTTAAAACAACCACTAACAGTTTATTATCTTTCGTGGTTTCTGTGGGTTAGGGATTCAGGAGGGGCTTGCTGGGTCGTTCTGGCTTGGAATCTTTCGTGAGGTTACATTAAGATGTCAGTTGGGGCTTCAGTCATCTAATGTTTGTCTAGGGCTGGAAAATGCTCTTGGTATGTGCCTTCTTCCACATGGCTGGCAAGTTTGTTTTGGCTGTTGGTAAGAGGTCTTAGTTTCTCTCCACATGGGCTTTACCAAACATGGCTGTTTGATTGTCCTTGCCTCCTGGTGGCTAACTTTCCCTAGAGCAAGCAATCCAAGAGACCCAGGCAGAACCTGCAGTGCCTTTATGACCCAGCCTTGGAGGTCACGTATCATCACTTCCTTATTTTGTTGGTCACTCAAGTCAGCCCTGATGCAGTGAGGGGAACCACACAAGGTTAAAACATACCAGGATCATTGCGGGCCATCTTGGAAACTGCCTACAAAAGGTGGCATTTATTGTAGTGTCACATTTAATCCATAGTCAGGCTGCTCAGGCTTTTTCCTCTTTTTATATAGTTTTTGGAATGAAGTCCGTATTGTGATTTAGAACAGCTAAAATACGGAAATACATATAATGGTAATCTGTACCTTGGATTTTTAGTAATAGCATTTAATTTTTGAAAGAGGTATGGATATTAATACATATTTTTCTGAATGTTCTTTATTATACTTTTCAAAAATTTCTGAAAATGAGTCTGAAATATAAAAGCTAATTGTAGACAGTAGCAAAATGAATGTCAGACAGAATTTGAATAGAAAACCATTAAACAACAGTGGTAATTGATATTTCATCGAGAACTTATGTCATTAATGTGGCATAACAATATATGAAGGAAAATGGTTGGAAGTACAAGGAGAAATAGAGAATTCCACAGTTACAGGAATCCCTCACAAATGTACTGATTGACTATACGATAAAAAAGAGGGATATAGAAGATTTGAATAACACAATTAGCAAATTAAAATTGAAAGCTATACAGGGAATTTTGAACTCAGGAAGCAAAATACACAAATTGTTCTTGGGAAATATCTGAGGCTGGCATAACCTTATTACTAAAGCTGAACAAGGAAAATACAAAAAAGAAAGGGAGGCTATAGTTTATTCAAAATAAATACACAAATCTTAAGTAAAATATCATTAGCAAGTTATATTCAGCAGTCTATTGAAATAATAATCCACTCTGTCCAAACAGGGTTTATTCCTGGAATACAAAGAAGGAATTTGTTAACAGATAACTACTGAGATTTTATAATAATAATAAAATTAACTGATCACCTGCTATATTACCAGACATCATTTCAAAGAGAAAATCAGTGATTTCCACAAATGTGCAAAAAGCACACAAGAAAAGTCAGTCCCCACTTCTTATTTCCAGATGGGGTACTCTTAGCCACCTAAGGATAGAATGAAATGCCTAATGGCATATGGGTGTATCTAATGAGAGACCTAAGCTTTAAATGAGAGACCTAAGCAAACAGTAATTAGTAGTAAACTGTTAGACACCTTCCCATTAAGGTTAGGAACAATTTAGGATACCTGCCTTTACTACTGCTATCCAGCCTTGTTCTTCAGGTCCTAATTAACACACTAGAAAAGAAAAAGGAATGAAATTTATAAATATCAGGAGTTGACAAAGTTTGTAGACAGTATGATCGTCAGCTATAATAATCAACTGAGAAATTATACTTTGAGGAGAGTTTGGTTGAAAAGTTTTTCTGTAAATCATACTTACTGTAAGTCAGCTTTTCTCTACATCAGAATTAATCTGAAAATGACATGAGGAAAAGGATGTTTTAATAAGAATCATAATCTTTCTAGGAATCATTCTAACACAAAAAGTAGAAGACTTACACAAAAAAGGCAATAAAAGAAAAGAATATGGAAGGGTAAATGTACCTGAAAGGGAAAGTTATGTGTTATAAAGGAGTTTTTTTTTTTTAAGTCACCTATAAATTCAGTGAAATCTCGATCCAAATCTGCAGAAGATTTCTTTTCTGTGAAACTTGACAAGCTGATCCCAAAATTCATCTGGGCAAGAAAATGCACAAGAATAGGCAACGAGGGGCAGGGATTTGGGAGATGGGAAGGCCCAGTAAGAGGGAAAGGAGTATGTCTTAGTACCCAGACATACCTCAGAGTTAAAATTGTTTTTAACATGTGTAGACAAATAGGTCATTTGAACAAAATAGGGAGTCCAGAAACAGATTAGTATATAGAGAGGTGTTTGGGATGCAATATATTTAACATTTCTAATAAACTAAATTAAAATAACTGCTACTTCATTTGTGGGAATGGAAGGAGAGTAGTATGGCGAACTTAGTTCCATATGTCATATCAAATGTAAAATCAAAATCAAATTCCAGGTAGATGTAAGCACAAATCTATAAATGTAATAGAAAAAAACAGAATATTTTGATAAACGTGATATAAGTAAGGCCTTTTTTCAAGCCTGTTACATAAACCACAAAGAAAAAGACTGACAGATTTAACCACGTAAAAAAAAGTAGTAAAACATGTAAATGATGAAATAAGTTAAAAGAGAAGATAAAGAGTCCAGGAGAAATTATTTACATCAAGTAAGAGTATTGAAAACTGTAATACGTAAAGAGCACCAGTAAATCAATACAATAACAGTTGAATAGAAAAACGTGGAAGAAATATGAATAGATAAAGCGCAGAAGAAGAGTTACAGATATCTTGTAAACATAAAAAGATGGGTTTTTTCTCCTACTGGTTATAGAAGTACAAATTAAAATAATGAGATAACATTTTTAGCCCAATAGATGGGCAGAAGAAAAATGTTCTGTGTTTGAAGGTAGAGAGAATGAATACTTATAACTGCTATGAAGTTATATAGTTAAGAAACTTGAAAGGTAGTTTGTCACTGTCTATGAAATATAAAAATCTTTATAACTCTGAGGAAACAAGTACATTTCTAGAAATCTGCTTCAGAAACCTAGCTCTTGTACTCAGGCAGGAATGCATGCTCCATCACAAAATTGGATACAATCTCAATCTCCATATTGTGATAGAGCAGTACTATGGAATTCCCTGTAGCTTTAACGTCGTTATGCAAACATGGAAAATCACCAAGAAATTAATGGAAGAATTCATATGGTGTGATCCTGTTTATATTTAACACTAATACTAGTGTATAGGTAAGTATGTTAATGTACATACATGTATATGTGTATTTGTATTCGTGTGTGTGTGTGTGTGTGTATATACATATATATATGTAGATGTATTTACAAAAATGGCATAGAAGGATGAACACTGAATTGCAGTACAGACAGTTCCTGACTTATGGTGGTTTGACTTAAGATTTTTCAACTTTAATGGCACAAAGCAATACGCATTCGGTTGAGGCTGTACTTTGAATTTTGATCTTTTCCCAGGCTGGGATCAGCAAGCTGCAGCTCTCAGCTAGGTGATCACAAGAGTAAACAACTGATACACTTATCACCATTCTGTACCCACACAACCATTCTGCTTTTTACTTTCAGTACAATATTCAATAATTACATGAGATATTCAACACTATTATAAAATAGGCTTTGTGTTAGATGATTTTGCCCAACTATAGGCTAAGGTACATGTTCTGAGCATGTTTAAGGTAGGCTAGGCTCAGCTAGGATGTTCAGTAGGTTAAGTGCATTAAATGCATTTTCATCTTATTCAGTACTATGAGTTTATTAGGACATAACCCCATTGTAATTTGAAGAAGATCTGTAGCTACCTCTAGGAATGATCTGTAGTTGTTAAAATACCACCTAAGAAGGTATTTCCGGCTCTTTGACTATGGTTAAACAATAATACATGAAAATAAGTCACTTTTAGCATGTATATAATAATTACAGTTAACATTCTAATTATTAATAGCACCTATTTAATTTGCTGGGATTAACATTTACATGTCTGAAGTATGTAGACACACTGAGGTCATTTGAAGCAAGGGAATATGCATCGTCATCACTATCGGTCACATTTCTTTGTCTCACTTACCTGACAGTCCTTTGGAAAAGCCTGAACTGTTCCTCAGAGACTTGTGAAAGGGAGAACAACTCTCTCCAGATCAGTTACATACTCTGAATAACACCATCTTTATTCCCACTCTTCCTGAGCTCCTTTTGAGAAAAAACAGCTTTATACAGTGAAGCAAAACGCTACATCCTAACATGAAGCTCTGCTGCGCCGTGCAGTACCTGCAGATGTGAAGGGACTAAATCGTATTCATGTGCAGTTCTCTTACTGCCATAAAAGGAGTATAATGAATTTAAAAGTTACAGAGTCACTCTTTCCTGAACTGCTTTTCTTTTCAGTATTACATTTTATTCATGCCATAATATGTAGCAAAAATTATCACCTGCACTTCAAAACATATTTCATATTGCTTTTCATATTTAGTATTAATTACCAAGTGTTTAAAAAAAATTTTTTTTAATTTGGTTATACAGGCAGTAAAAATGGTCAACTTGGATTGTAAATTTTGATAGTATGATAGAAGACCTTAGGTCAGGCTTACTTTGCTTATTTCTAGGAAAGAAGTTGCTAAGCAAAAGAGTAGTATGGATAAACTTGAGAGGAAGATTGTAGAGTATTTCTAAAATTAGCAATCATATGTTGATTAACACTTTGTTTTTTACCTAAATATTAAAGCAGGTCCCTTAATAATCTCTGCTGGATGACATTCTTAGACTACGCTTTATATCTCTGAAACAAAAAATACATGTCTTTTCAGTATTTTGTAATTTGAACCAACTTTTTCTCTAATTTGTTCAAATGAGTGAGATTTTAGTGTCATAATAGTCAGGAAGTTCTTTGTTGTAAATTATTTCTTTAATGGAATTTCCTCTCTAATTACTGCTTGGTCAATTTTACTTACTAATTAATCTTTCAGAAAGTCTAATTATGTTAATCTGATGAAATTTCAGGAAATCCAGCAAGAGACAGATATCCCTGAAAGAGAACTTGTTAGAGCCCTGCAGTCCCTCGCCTGTGGTAAACCAACACAGCGGGTTCTCACAAAAGAACCCAAGTCCAAGGAAATAGAAAATGGTCACATATTTACAGTTAATGATCAGTTCACATCCAAACTACACAGAGTCAAGATTCAAACAGGTATCTGGAATTATATTTTTCTCTCTAAAAAAATTATATATATATTTCTTTTTTCTAAAAATATTCTTAATTGTTGGATTTCTATTTTTTAAAAAGTAATGCTTTTCTGGTGCTGCATGACATATAGGCTTAAGAAATAAAGCACTTTTATTGATACGTGTTCCTGTCAAAATGCAGTTGAATCCAAGTACAGTAAGCATTTTAAAAAGTCATTCATAATGTGAACAAGTATTTATTTCCATATGGTTTTCGACAAGTGAAGTATAATTTTATGAACATATTAGTACTTATAAAATAATTTTTTTTAACTGGTTGAGTTAACTAATAGTCATTGATGTCTATTTTAAGACATTTATAAATTTCTCAGAATTGGGGGTTACCTATTTAAAATTTAATCTTTAAATGCAACTATTTATATTTGATAAATACTTTCTAAGTGTCAAAATTTTAAAAACCCATATTCTCTCTCTAACTTAAAAACAGTGGTGACCCTGTTGGTGAACAGATTTTGGCACAGCTTTTTTTTAGGTTGATGGTAAACGTCCTACCGATTGTATATTTAGCAATGTAAGGTGTATACTTTCGATGCATTTAAGGAGGAAAAAAGGCACTTCACCTTTGCTGATTTTTAAAACTCTAATGTAGCTTGCTACCTGGTTTCAAAACTAGTATTAGATAAGCTTCCCAGTGGTAGTTTATCCATTACAGCTAATATGTCTGTACAGTAAGGTAAACTTTTTAAATGACTACAATTTTCTGATTTGAAAATGGTTTTTACATTATTAATAAAAGATAAAGTCTTTTTAAAATTATTTTAATGTTAAATATACAATTGATTGCCGGAATATATTGATTCAGGAACTTTTTATATACACTTTTGTTTTTCTTTTTGACCCTAATTGGATATTCTTTTCAAAGCAGGGTGGTCTCTCTTTACAGTCTTGACTACTTTGTCCCATCATTGCCAACCTTATCATTGTATCTTATCTTCATCTCCAAAATTGATCCATATCTTTGGGACACAGATGTATATTAAAAATAAAACAGAACTGTGCTAAGGAGGGTCGTGGAATAAAATTTCTTCTTCTCCCAGTACAAGACATACGACTTTATAGTTTGGGACAGAGATGGGTTTTTGGATATCAGGACTTACTTGAATCTCAGATTTGGAGGATATACGGTGATACATATCTGAAATACTTAGCCTCACCCTGCTTTATCCTAAATAATTAAGTGTCTTTGTAATGCAAGATTCCATCATGCCCTGCAAATATTGTCAGATATTATTATGATTATCAAAAAAATAATCTTCTTCATAGATTGTTAATTTTTGGTGTTAAGTGTGTGTGTATAGTATTTTAGATCTGATTAAAATAGGAATATAGTTATACATGATGAAGAATTGGACTAGATGACCTTTTAAAGTTCTTTTCAGCTGTAAAATTCTGTAAAGAAAAATGCTTTTCATTTTGAAATGGTGCTTAGATTATCTTGGCTCTTACTGATATTTTGTAGACGTTAAAATTTTCTCTCTGGTGATAAGTATTGTGACCACATAGTTTTTTTAAAGTTGTCAAAATACACGTTTGCCTTTTTGAGAAAGTACTCAGGCTCGTAATCAAATATTCAGAGAGGCTGATCTTACCTACTTATGCTGCTTTTTACCATGGTCTGTAGTAGACATTCAAGCAAAAACTGAAAAGCATTTACTCAAATAACACAACCTTTGAAAAGAATTAGATTCAGTGTATTTTACAGTGATTTCCATAGTTGACAGCCTTCCCCACCACCAGCACTCACCTTCTCTGTCCCTTTCCTCCTAATACATCTACTTAGGTACCCACTTACACAGCAGATACCCTTGTTATGCTCTTCTTAAATGCAGAGAGTATTGTGCTAGGCTCTGGGAGTGAGCTCCTGCCCTCACATTTTTAAAAACATCATAATTCAGTGTGTATCACCACAATCTTCCCATTTATCTTGGAGTATATTAATTTAGGTGACCAAATTTAGATGAACCAAGTGGATTGTTAAAAAGTTGTTTTTATCCGTCCACCATTTTATTTATTTTCACATCTGCAGGAAAAGTGAAAAACGCTCTAATAGATAATCGTTAAAATTTTGCCACATTTGCTCAAGCACCCTTATTTCCACCCTCGCACTCTCCCTCTCCTCCCTTCATATATGTATATATTTCCCACGGCATTTTTTTAAATAGCTCGTTATTGGAGTATAATTGCTTCACAATACTATGTTAGTTTCTGTTGCACAAGAAAGTGAATTAGCCATGTCCCCATATCCCCTCCCTTTTGAGCCTCCCTGCCATCCTCTCTATCCAGCGTCTCTAGGTCATCGCAGAGCACCAAGCCGATATCCCTGTGCTATGCAGCTGCTTCCCATCAGCCAACTATTTCACATTCGGTAGTGTATGTATGTCGATGCTACTCTCACTTCGCCCCAGCTTCGCTCTCCCACCCCATGTCCTCAAGTCCATTTTCTATGTCTACCTCTTTATTCCTGCCCTGCAACTAGCTTCATCGTCAGTATCTTTTTTTTTTTTTTAGGTTCCACATATATGCGTTAATATATGATATTTGTTTTTCTGATTTACTTCACTCTGTGTGACAGACTCTGGGTCCATCCACCTCACTACAAATAACTCCAGTTTTCTTTTTATGGCTGAGTAATATTCCATTGTATATAAGTGCCACATCTTCTTTATCCATTCATCTGTCACTGGGCATTTAGGTTGGTTCCGTGTCCTGACTATTGTAAATAGTGCTGCAGTGAACATTGTGGTACATGTCTCTTTTTGAATTATGGTTTTCTCAGGGTATATGCCCAGTAGTGGGATTGCTGGGTCATATGGTAATTCTAGTTTTAGTTTTTTAAGGAACCTCCATACTGTTTTCCATAGTGGCTGTATCAGTTTACATTCCTACCAACAGTGCAGGAGAGTTCCCTTTTCACCACACCCTTTCCAGCATTTATTGTTTCTAGATTTTTTGATAATGGCCATTCTGACCAGCATGAGGTGATACCTCATTGTAGCTTTGATTTGCATTTCTCTAATAATTAGTGATGTTGAGCATCTTTGCATGTGCCTCTTGGCCATCTGTATGTCTTCCTTTGTGAAATGTCTGTTTAGGTCTTCCACCCATTTTTTAACTGGATTGTTTGTTTTTTTGATATTGAGCTCCATGAGCTGTTTGTATATTTTGGAGATTAATCCTTTGTTGTTTCATTTGCAAATATTTTCTCCCATTCTGAGGGTTGTCTTTTTGTCTTGTTTATGGTTTCCTTTGCTGTGCAAAAGCTTTTAAGTTTAATTAAGTCCCATTTGTTTATTTTTGCTTTTATTTCCCTTATTCTAGAAGGTAGGTCAAAAAAGATCTTGCTGTGGTTTATGTCAGAGTGTTTTTCCTATGTTTTCCCCTAAGAGTTTTATAGTGTCTGGTCTTACATTTAAGTCTTTAACCCATTTGGAGTTTATTTTTGTGTATGGTGTTAGGAGTGTTCTAATTTCATTCGTTTACATGTAGCTGTCCAGTTTTCCTAGCACCACTTACTGAAGAGGTTGTCTTTTCTCCATTGTATGTTCTTGCCTCCTTTGTCGTAAATTAGTTGACCATACGGGCGTGGGTTTATCTCTGGTCATTCTGTCCCATACCATTGATCTGTGTTTCTGTTTTTGTGCCACTACCATACTGTCTTGATTACTGTAGCTTTGTGGTGTAGTTCGAAGTCGGGGAGCCTGATTCCTCCAACTCCGTTTTTCTTTCTCAAGATGCTTTAGCTATTCGGGGTCTTTTGTGTTTCCATACGAATTGTAAAATTTTTTGTTCTAATTCTGTGAAGAATGCCATTGGTAGTTTGCTAGGGATTGCATTGAATCTGTAGATTGCTTTGGGTAGTATAGTCATTTTTCACAGTATTGATTCCTCCAACCCAAGAACATGGTATATTTCTCCATCTGTTTATGTCATCTTTGATTTCTTTCATCAGTGTTTTATAGTTTTCTGAGTACAAGTCTTTTGCCTCCTTAGGCAGGTTTATTCCTAGGTATTTTATTCTTTTTGTTGCAGTGGTAAATGGGAGTGTTTCCTTAATTTCTCTTTCTGATTTTTCATTTTTGGTGTATAGGAATGCCAGAGATTTCTGTGCATTAATTTTGTGTCCTGCAACCTTACCAAATTCATTGATTAGTTCTAGTAGTTTTCTGGTGGCATCTTTAGGATTTTCTATGTATAATATCATGTCATCGGCAAACAGTGACAGTTTTACTTCTTCTTTTCCAATTTGTATTCCTTTTATTTCTTCTTCTTCTCTGATTGCTATGGCTAGGACTTCCAAAACTATGTTGAGTAATAGTGGCGAGAGTGAACATCCTTGTCTTGTCCCTGATGTTAGTGGAAATGCTTTCAGTTTTTCACCATTGAGTATGATGCTTGCTGTGGGTTTGTCATATATGGCCTTGATTATGTTGAGGTAGGTACCCTCTATGCTCATTTTCTGGAGAGTTTTTATCATAAATTCGTGTTGAATTTTGTCACAAGCTTTTTCTGCATCTATTGAGATGATCATATGGTTCTTATTCCTTAATTTGTTAATGTGGTGTATCACATTGATTGATTGCATATATTGAAGAATCATTGCATCCCTGGGATGATTCCCACTTGATCATGGTGTATGGTCCTTTTAATGTGCTTTTCGATTCTGTTTGCTAGTATTTTGTTGAGGTTTTTTGCATCTGTGTTCATCAGTGATATTGGTCTATTAATTTTCTTTTTTTGTGATGTCTTTCTGGTTTTGGTATCAGGATGATGGTGGCTTCTTAGAATAAATTTGGGAGTGTTTCTCCCTATGCAATTTTTTGGAAGAGCTTGAGAGATGGATGGGTGTTAGCTCTTCTCTGAATGTTTGATAGAATTCGCCTGTGAAGCCATCTGGTCCTGGACTTTTGTTTGCTGGAAGATTTTTAATTATGGTTTCAATTTCATTACTTGTGATAGGTCTGTTTATATTTTCTAATTCTTCCTGGTTCAGTCTTGGAAAATTGTACCTTTCCAAGAATTTGTCCGTTTCTTCATGGTTGTCCATTTTATTGGCATATAGTTGTTTGTAGTAGTTTCTTATAATTCTTTGTATTTCTGCAGTGTCAGTTGTGATTTCTCCTTTTTCATTTCTAATTTTATTGATTTGTGTCCTCCCTTTTTTTCTTGATGAGTTTGGCTAAGGGTTTATCAGTTTAACTTCTCAACGAACCAGCTTTTAGCTTTATTGATCTTTGCTATTGTTTTTTTTGTTTGTATTTCATTTATTTCTGCTTTGATCTTTATGATTTCTTTCCTTCTACCGATTTTGGGTTTTCTTTGTTCTTCTTTCTCTAGTTGTTTTAAGTGTAGGGTTAGATTGTTTGAGATTTTTCTTGTTTCTTGAGGTGAGATTGTATTGCTGTAAACTTCCCTCTTAGAACTGCTTTTGCTGCATCCCATAGGTTTTGGGGTCGTCGTGTTTTCATTGTCATTTGTTTTAGGTATTTTTTGATCTCCTCTTTGATTTCTTCAGCGATCTCTTGGTTATTTAGTTGTGCACTGTTTAGCCTCCATGTATTTGTGTTTTTTACAGTTTTTTTCCTGTAATTGATTTCCAGTCTCATAGCATTGTGGTCAGAAAAGATGTTTGATACAATTTCAATATTCTTAAGTTTTTCAAGGCTTGATTTGTGACCCAAGATGTGATCTATCCTGGAGAATGTTCCATGTGCACTTGAGAAGGAAGTGTATTCTGCCACTTTTGGGTGGAATGTTCTATAAATATCAATTAGATCTATCTGGTCTGTTGTGTCATTTAAAGGTTGTGTTTCCTTATTTATTCTCTGGATGATCTGTCCATTGGTGTAAGTGAGGTGTTAAAGTCCCCTACTATTATTGTGTGTCTGTCAATTTCTCCTTTCATGGTTGTTAGCATTTGCCTTATGTATTGAGGTGCTACTGTGTTGGGTGCCTAAACATTTATAATTGTTGTATCTTCTTCTTGGATTGATCCTTTGATCATTATGTAGTGTCCCTCCTTATCTCTTGTAACAGTCTTTATTTTAAAGTCTGTTTTATCTGATACGAGTATTGCTACTTCAGCTTTCTTTCCATTTGCATGGAATATCTTTTTCCATCCGTTCAGTTTCAGTCTGTATGTGTCCCTAGGTCTGAAATGGGTC
The DNA here is from genome assembly GCF_028023285.1 of Balaenoptera ricei. NCBI lineage: Eukaryota > Metazoa > Chordata > Mammalia > Artiodactyla > Balaenopteridae > Balaenoptera > Balaenoptera ricei. Next base: position 108,112,018 of record NC_082645.1, on the reverse strand, counting down.
TCTTCTAGACAGCATATATATGGGTCTTGTTTTTGTATCCATTCAGCAAGTCTGTGTCTTTTGGTTGGGGCATTTAATCCATTCACATTGAAGGTAATAATCAATATGTATGTTCCTATTACCATTTTCTTAATTGTTTTGGGTTTGTTTTTGTGGGTCTTTTTCTTCTCTTGTGTTTCCCCCCTTAGAGAAGTTTCTTTAGCATTTGTTGTAAAGCTGGTTTGGTGGTGCTGAATTCTCTTAGTTTTTGCTTGTCTGAAAAGCTTTTGACTTCTCCATCGAATCTTAATGACATCCTTGCTGTGTAGAGTAATCTTGGTTGTAGGTTTTTCTCTTTCATCACTTTAAGTATATCCTGCCACTCCCTTCTGGCCTGCAGAGTTTCCACTGAAAAATCAGCGGATAACCTTATGGGGATTCCTTTGTATGTTATTTCTTGTTTTTCCCTTGCTGCTTTTAATATTTTTTCTTTGAATTTAATTTTTGTTACTTTGATTAATATGTGTCTTGGTGTGTTTTTCCTAGGGTTTATCCTGTTTGGGACTCTGTGCTTCCTGGACTTGGGTGACTATTTCCTTTCCCATGTTAGGGAAGTTTTCAATTATAATCTCTTCAAATATTTTCTCAGACCCTTTCTTTTTCTCTTCTTCTTCTGGGACCCCTCTAATTCGAATGTTGGTGCGTTTAGTGTTGTCTCAGAGGTCTCTGAGATTGGCTCCAATTCTTTTCATTCTTTTTTCTTTATTCTGCTCCTCGGCAGTTATTTCTACCATTTTGACTTCCAGCTCACTTACTTGTTCTTCTGCCTCAGTTATTCTGTTATTGTTTCCTTCTAGTGTAATTTTCATTTCAGTTATTATGTTGTTCATCTGTTTGTTCTTTAGTTCTTCTAGACCTTTGTTAAACATTTCTTGATGTTCTCAATCCGTACCTCCATTCTATTTCTGAGATTCTGGATCATCTGTACTATCATTATTATGAATTCTTTTTCAGGTAGATTGCCTATTTCCTCTTCATTTATTTGGCCTTGTAGGTTTTTACCTTGCTCCTTCATCTGTGACATGTTTTTTGCCATCTCTTTTTTTTTTTTTTTAATGAGTGGGATTGTGTTCCTATCTTACTGGTTGTTTGGCCTGAGGCTTCCAGCACTGGAGTTTGTAGGCTTATTGGATAGAGCTGGGTCTTCGTGTTGAGCTGAGGACCTCTGTGAGTCCTCACTCTGATGAATATTTCCTGGGGTCTGAGGTTCTCTGTTAGTCCAGTGGTTCGGACTCAGAGTTCCTACCACAGGAGCTTCCGCCCAACCCCAGGCTCATGAACCAAGATTCTGCAAGCCGCCTGGGGCAGCAAAAAGAACAATAACAAAGTAAAAAATAAAATTAGGTAAGGAAACTAACAGATGTGTTAGGAATAATATAAAAATATAGATGAATTAACAACCGGAAGGTACATCAGATCAGTACCACAAAAGTAAAAAAAGAGGAGAGAAAAGAAAAAGGGGGGAGGGACCTTGGCTGTGGAGGGGGTGCTTAAGCAAGGGGGAGGTTTGGGTGGTGGGCAGGGCCTATGCTCAGGACCCACAGGGCTGGAAAAGGCCCTGGGGGCTGTGGGGGGTGGAGCTTAGGCTCAAGGAACAGAAGGGGCACAGGCATGCCCCCCACCCCTGGTCTCAGAGGGCAGGGGACCTCACCTAGGAGGCCAGCAGGCTTCCTGGGCTTGAGTGGTGGGGCAAATGCCCTCCTCTCCTCTCCTGCACCTCTGGTCTGGGAGGGCCCCTCCTGATCTCCTGGGCCTCCCTCCTATGCCCCCAAGGACCTACGTGGCCTGGAGGGGACTTTGGAGGACAGGGGACTGACCTGGGAGCTCAGTAGGCTCCTTTCCTGCTCTTACTGGTGAGTCTCTCCCGCCTGTGTCTCCTGATCTACCCGGCCTCAGGGGTGCCGATCCTGTCTGGCCTCTACTTCTCCTCCCGCCTCAGTCCCCCTGTGTCCTACCGGTTCACTTTGCAGTTCCTCCCGTCTCCTTGGACATCAGAGTGACCCCCACCAGCAGCCGGCAGGCGCCCTAGTTGTGGGGAGACGCTAACTCCGCATCATCCCATACCATCATCTTGACTCCGCCTCCTTTCCTACAGCATTTTAACTTAATTTGCAAACATTATAACACTTCCCACTTAAATACTTGAGCATATACCTATCTCAGAATTAAGATTTTACCACATAATTGTAATACTATATCACACCCCAGAAAATTAGTAATTCCAAACATCTATATATCACCCATATTTACATGTCCACAGTTGTCTCAAAAATGCCTTTCAGGGCTTCCCCGGTGGCGCAGTGGTTGAGAGTCTGCCTGCCAATGCAGGGGACACGGGTTCAATCCCTGGTCCGGGAGGATCCCACATGCCCCGGAGTGACTGGGCTCGTGAGCCACAGCTACTGAACCCGCGTGCCGCAGCTGCTGGAGCCCACGCGCCTAGAGCCCGTGCTCCACAAGGAGAGAGGCCACTGCAATGAGAGGCCAGCGCACCGCAACGAAGAGTAGCCCCTGCTCGCCACAACCAGGGGAAGCCCGAACACAGCAACGAAGACCCAACACAGCCAAAAATAAATTAAAAAAAAAAAAAAAAAATCATTAAAAAAAAAAAAATGCCCTTCATATCTTATTTTTTGGATCCAGGATTCAGTCAAGGGTCCCACATTACATTGATTGTAATGTTTATTTAGTTCTATTCAATCTAATCCAGTGCCTCTATCTTTTTTTTTCCCCTTATGACATTGAATTTTTGAAGAAAAGCATTTTTCTTCTTTAGTTGAGCATTTTATTCTAATTTCACTCTTTTTTATTAAGGTATTGATTAACTTGGGAGAAGACACTGAAAGCAGAATTCTTAACCAAGGGATTCTAATTAGAAACAGCTGACTGAATATGCACACCAAAATGATCTTCTAAATTGTACAGTCTGCTAAGTCAGCCATGTTGCATATGGTTCTTTGTAATTTTACAATTTCTCCCTCCAGAAACTTCACATCTATCTCCTGTTGATGACCAAATAAAAAGAATCTTTCTCTGCTGCTTCAATTAGAGCAAGGTTATAAGAGAAAGGGACTTTTATACTTAATTCTTTAGCAGTTGCCTTGAAGACTATAGGGAATAACAGAGTAAGACTTCTAAAGAGTGGAATATAGTTTGCATTAGTGATATTGAGATTATGACATTTAAAAATTACTAAGATACATGACAAGAAATTGTTGAATAATTGATGAGAGGTACAAAAGAATTGTTATGGAGTTTGGTTAAGTGAAGTTCTAGTGGTACTTTAAATTTTTTATTTAGCTAACTAAATCTTGGCAATACATGTTCTTTCCTCCTCTTAAAGTTCCCACATTTCTCCTGTTTGAGATGCTTTTGGTGAGGTTTAACTTGGAGTCATGGTGGTAAAATACTAGTTAACCTCTGGAAGTCACAAGCAATGAAAATTATTTACTGATAATTTTACTGCTAAATATATCCAGCTACTCTTTTTCTTCTAGGAAAGGAATCATTGAATTCTATAAAAATAAAATTTGTTTTAGTATCTCTGTAAAATTAAACTCCTAATATTCAAAAAGAATAATTTAGAATTGAAGAATTTTTATATTACTGCCTGTTAAGTATTTAAATATTTATTAAAGTAAACATTGAATTAGGCACTTTTTGAGTGTTTAATTAATAAGTATATGTGTGGTGTATATTCAGAGGTTGACATTGATTTCTCTCTTGATAATAGTAAATTATATTAAGTTTGCTTATAAACGTTTTTCATTACCTTTGAAATTTACATCATAATCACATGGTAAGTGTCTTTATTTGTCTTTTAGTTGCTGCCAAACAAGGTGAATCTGACCCAGAAAGGAAAGAAACAAGGCAGAAAGTAGATGACGACAGAAAACATGAGATAGAAGCTGCTATAGTGCGGATAATGAAATCTAGGAAGAAGATGCAGCACAATGTGTTAGTAGCAGAGGTGAGGACACTTCCAGACTGGATTAATGTAGAAAAGACAAAATTACTTTAACAATTTAAATTTAGGAAAGTACTGTATTCAGCTAATTTAAAATACAATCTTAAAATTAGAAAACCGTAGTCAAATAACACATTATTAAAAGCATGGTACTTGCTTGATAGTTAAACATAGCAATGCATCAAAATATGTGCACACTTTAAGAACTAATATGTTTGTAATGAAGATAATGGTAGAATATTGTCACATGAAGAATAAAGAAAAAACCTTTCACTGCTATTTAATACTTTGATGTAAAACAAACTACCTATGCTTGTAGAAATTAATAGCTTATTTATTGAGTACATACATACTAAAAATTAGGAAACTAAGGAGGGGAAGACCATTGTGAAGCCATTGAAATAGTGAGGAACGAGGTGATTAGGGCTGAATAAAGTATTGGTTGAAGATAGCTGAATGAAGACACACGGGAAGTGAAGTTGACGGCATGTATTGACTGATCGTGGGAACTGAGAGGGCGGAGTGGAGGATGCCTCTTAGGTCCGTAGCTGGCTCGGGCTACACACAGGCTGGTTTCTTCAACGGGAAAGGGAGGGGCGGTGTGCTGCGGTGTTCCACACGTCAGCTAATAGCATTGTTTATAAGTTGACTTCGTATCACATGGCAGAGGAAGAGAATTATAGGTGAGTGGTCAGTCGGTAATTTAAAAAATCATTAAAAAACCAAAACAAGTAAACCTTTAAGACATGTTGACAGTTAGGTGACTGGTTAGTTTTCCCATTTTCATTGGACTGGTAAGAATAGACATTTGATGGCAGTGCCTTGAGAAGTAAATGGAGGTGAAACCACCAAGTGAGTGGTTTCTCCTTTGAGGTGTTGGCTCGTGGGAAGGGCACAGAGAGCAATACTAGAGGGTTAAGTGTTGAGTTGAGGGCTTCTGGATACTGTTTTTCTAGATGGGAAGACACTGCGTTATATTTATATTCTAAGGTTAGGAAGAGATGCTTAAAAACAAAAGGGAAGAAAAATGAGATGAGGGGTTACTTGATGTACTAAAGTCTAGAAAAAGAAAGGCGAGAGGGTTGTTTAGAGAACACAGGTAGGTGGTAGGTGTGTTAACCAGGGATGCTACCAAATGCCTTTCCTGAGAACCCAGGGCTGGGTGCAGGGCTGGTTCGAATGAAACATGGATACAAGCATGGATAAATGGATAAATGTAAGGTGGTGGGAGTTTGAGGAGTTTCAAACCGAAATGGCCTCTTTTCTTATGTAAAACAGGATGTGAGGTTATGGTGCTTGAGAACTTGCTGACCTTGAATGCTGTAAATTTGTGTTATCAGTCTAAACCAGTGATTGGCAACCTTTTTTTAAATGGCCAGTTGCAGCATGAAAGCATCCGTAGATAACAAGTGAGTGTGCTGTGTTCCAGGAGGGATTGCAGCAGGCAGTGGGCTGTATTTGCCTGTGGACCCCAGGTCTGCACAAAAGGAGTGAAAACGACAACTTCACTCAGTAAAGAACCGAGTAGTGGATTTGGAGTGATGTAGTAAATGTAGAATGGGTACTTATGGAACAGAACCAAGGAGTCAGGGAGTTGAAGGTCCTGTTGGGGGTGCAGCTCAGGTGATCTTTTATGAAGGAAGGAGGTGAGGTCAGAAGAAGAAGTTATTGATAGCTTAGAAGAAAGGGCCAGAGGATTGATTCAGGGTCTCAGGTGGGTTGAGAACAAATTTGTTGATACTGGAGTGATAATATTAGAAGAGTGATGGATTTTAGTTGGGGAGTGAAGTGCTGACGTTTCTGATTTTGAAGAGTTAATCATTCTGGCCTTCGAAATGAACTGATCCAACACAAGTAAAAGAAAAGCTGGCTTATGGCTAGGTGAGTGATCTGCAAGATCACTAAGTGGATTAGTGAGAAAAGCATGGGCCTCAGGGGCAGGAGGATGTAGATTCTCATCTCTCCTGGCTCTGTTTACTACTCGTTCATATCATTTTTCCTCTCTGGCTTATTTTCCTCATTTGTAAAACGAGACAGCCTACTTGGCAGGGTTAAGAGCATTAATAAATGTAAACAAAACTGACTGATACATAGTGCATAGTCAGATTTCAGCTATTGCTGTAGTTACTGTTTTATTATTACCGATGTCACAATACCTAGAATCCTGACAGCTGTTGGAGAAAAGAATACCAACAGTAGCACTTAACTATGGACTGGGCATTATTCTAAAACATCACATCTGTTAACTCATTTAATCTACACAACAACTTCATGAGGTTAAGTAACTTTCCCAAGGGCCCAGAGCTAGTAAGTCGGAGAGCTGGGATTTGAATCCAGGCAAGTCTGAGTCCCGAGTTGGTGCTTTTAAACACATTATGCTACCCAAATTCTGTGAATTGGGAGAGTAACCCAGAAGTCATTAGATTATAGCTTCAAAATGGGTTAAACTATACGGTGGTATAAATTCATACTAGTATATTTCAACTAATTTGTCTACTAATCCACTTTAGCGTTCACATTCTGATGTGAGAAGGTATGTTCTAGCCATACATTACATTTTCAAATAGAATCCTTTTTAATTTTCTGTTTTTTTAATGTTCATAATCAAATTAGAAAAGTTTGAGCTGAGTCTTAAAATGACATATCAGTTCTACTCTTAGATAAGAATTTTTGTGTGTTTATATGGAAATGTTTTTTGTTTTTGTTTTTTAATTTTCTGGTAGGAATTAGTGCTGTTTTTTTTTTTTTTAACCTTCTCTTTTAGGTAACTCAGCAGTTGAAGGCTCGATTCTTACCAAGTCCAGTTGTTATTAAAAAACGTATCGAAGGACTTATTGAGAGAGAATATTTGGCACGAACACCTGAGGATCGCAAAGTATACACATATGTAGCATAAAATGCATTCAGAAACTTGATTTATTATTGGACTGTACTCTTCGCATGGACTGGGAAGTTCTTTTAAATCATTAAATATTAAGACGACCATCTCTTCTATTAAATTACAGTACATGTTCTAGACCATTCAGATCAAGCCTTTACTCCCTTTGAGAGTTTTCAACATCAATTGATTGAGCTTCAGGCTTTACAACGTTTATCCCTGTAGAGATCATCTTTACAGTTCCTCGGGAAAATGTGAATGTGCCGCGTTTTGTTTTCAATACTGTATGAAAACAGGAAAAAATAAAACAAAATTTAGAAAATACAGCTCATTAAAATAAAATTGTTGGATTTCATTTCCCCAGGTCTTCAGTGTTCACGTAAATGTGTTTTTGTAGTGTTGCTTAGCACTTTGCGCATTGTATAAGTTGGGTAACAAAAATGGTAAAAGAAATGACACAATTCCCAATTATCTCGCTCTGCTTAAGGCATTTCTTTAGCTCGTCTTGTTTAATTTAAAGGTTTGATAAATATACAGAGACCCAAGCATAAAATTTGAGCATGCTTTATTCTACCACTTGCACTTACTAATCTAATAGCCTAATGACCAGGAACCTTTGTTTTGGCCTCAGTATACACCCTGGTTTGATTTTTCCCTACTGTAATTTGAGATGTCGCAAATTCTTAAAATGATTAGGTTTTGTTCTTCATTATCTCTAGAGAAAGAAAATATTTTAGTATGTATAAATTGTACAAAAATTTTTTGCTGTTGTACTCACTGCTAATAGTGGATTGTATAGGGCAGTGTTTTTATTTCATTTATTGTAGACAAAAATAAATGAATTTAATATACACATACTAATTCAGGTGTGTCAGAGCACAAAGTTGGCAGCTGGTTGTATTTAATTCAGCCCCTCTGAAAAGCACATACAGTCTACACTTTGTTTCTAAATATCTTAGGTTCCCCCTCTCTTAAATATATATTTTGGTGAAGCTGGGATGCACTGTTAATTTTCTGTTTCAAAATGCATTCTAAAGATGCAATAAATATGATTACCTTAATATTTTCTAATAAGATCTTTAGTTCTTGCAGCTGCGTTTTGGAAAGTGATTAAGCAATATTTTTCAAACCTGATGATTCTTGGATCATTCTTAACTGTTGTCCTCCAAAGAGTCATCATTTCATGTTTTCAAAAGATGTGCTTTGTGCTGAAGATTCGTGTCAGTTATCCTGTGCTTCCAACTTTCACCAATATTTTTTACCTGATTGATCTGCCAAGGATTATAGTTTGCTTTATTTTAACTTTAGAGTATTTTTATCTTCAGTTTTATTTAATTTTGTTTCATTTTGTTTTCATAGGACAATGTTTCAGATATGTAATTGGGGCAAACCACTATAGATTTCTGTTGATAGAAAAATGACATGTTACTAATAAGTTCAAGTAACCAACTGACTATGATACTGTTGATACATTTATTAGAATGTATGTCTCAGAAGATGGTATCTGTTTAAATTTATGGTCAAGTTACAACTGAATTCTAATATGGATTAAAAATTCCACATAAATATTTTTCCCCATGCGTCTTGGGTTATAATTTTCCTTTAAGACTTGGCAAATATGCTCTTCCTACATTTAATTTTGTCTCCATCTGTCCTGTAGAATTACAAGCCTTACGCTCTTAATCTCTCTGTTTTCCACTTTTACATGATGCAATTAAGATACAAATGAAAACTATCATGAACATTATTCTCAGGATACTTTCACCATACTTGAGTGATAGTAGGTCAGGTGTAACATGGAAAGCTGAAGGGTTTCCCTTTCTGATCTTACACAATTGGAATTTCTTTAATGACAGGGTGTTTGCCCTAGAAAAATACTGGTTATTTCACGTTTCATAATTTTTTTATTTTTTATTAACTTGACAATCTGAGTGTTCTGTTTCCCAAAATGTTGTATATATCATTTAATTGGTATATATATAACACTTTGGGAAATAGAACACTCAGATTGTCAAGTTAATAAATAATGAAAGATGTAAAAACTTCCATTTGAAATCTAAATGAGACATTAAAACAAAAATTTAAGTGCTGGTTTGAACTATTAAAAAATCAGGTTAAATTTATGTCATTGTCTCAAGTGTGGATGTACAAATTACATCTAGAATTCAGAGACATACTTGTTAGTTTTGGAGAACAGGTTTGATATTTATGCTTCTAAATGCTTGTAAATATATTAAAACATTTCTGAATTGCAGTTGAGTTGTATGGTGGGCAAAGGCAACCATTTGCATTCAATTGCATTTCAGTCAGTTGCAGTTGAGTCTAGTGGTCGCAAAATGATGCTGCATTGAAAAACAAAATTGGATCACCTAACATGTTTTATATGTTTTAGCGCATTAGTTTTATTTTAGCTCATTAAGCTCATAGTGATACATTTTGACCTTGCTTTCTTTTCAGCAAGAGATCGTTCATGCCGTTTTTCTTCATTTTTTAGTGTCTTAATCTCAAAGAATAATGCATCCTAACCATTCATTTAATCCTGTTGATGTGAATAGATTTTGGTGATTTACTTGAAGAATTTTAAGGAGGATGGATGCATAGTTTTCCAACTGCAAAAATGATGTACTCTTTGTTCACTTGTTAAATTGTAATTCTCTGCTATCATTTTTGAATCCAGGACAGTGTTTATTTTGAATTGTTATATAGTTATATTATTTAAAGATTGAAAATTCATTGCAGTTAGGGAACACACAGCCTCACAAAATAAACTGTGGTTGTGATTGTAAGGTTCTTTATGTCAATGAGTTTTAAAAGGGGATGGGGAAGGGGTGCATGTCTCGCTAAAGGATGTGTTAGAATCACGTGTGTAGCACTGTAAATATAGCCATGTACCACCCCCAAACTCCAAGATGCTGGCACACTTTTCTTGACAAAGAACTTGCCAGTGAAGCACTCTTGATGCTCCATCCCTCAGTGTGTATGTTGGGTAGCAAGAAAGGCTTAGCTGGCAACCGAGGGATCTTACAGTTATGCCTCCATCCCTAGGAGACTAGTTGGCATGATCTCAGGCTTCTAAATCTATAGTTCCTAATTTTGGAAAATAACTGTAGTATGTTAAATCCAGATAATGCTGGGGGTTTTTTTGTTTACAGTTTTAAATACTCATTTTGAATAAGTATTAGAGGGTTATATCTTTGCCTGCCTACTGTAACTTAAGACTCAATTTTTATAGCCTTATTTTTCACATGGTATCTGATGAATACTATTAGATTGTTTCAGTCTGGGGAGGAAAGCTGTCACCTATCAAAATTGTAGATCGTGTATTCTATATGGTGTATATAGTCAGTCAATAAGTGTTTTGTACTCTTGATAAGAATGTTAAAACATTTCAGGTTAGCAAAATAACATAAATCATTTCTATTCCCAAAAGCCAGAAACAATAGAAATGTTAAACAGTAACAACATATGTACTTATTATCATGTGCCAGACACTGTTCTGTGCTTTTTATGTGTATTTTGTTTAGTCGTCACATGGGCTCTATGAGATGAGAACTTAATTATACCAGCGTTGCCCAAGGTTACTACTAGGAAATGGCAGAGCCAGGAGCTGGACCTAGGTTTGTTGTATGTCTGGCTCCTAGCTTATCTTCCATATTGCAGATTGGCATCATTTTCTATTTATAAATTTATCATTTACTTTGTATCTCATTCACATGAAAAAGAACTTATGGCAAGCTAAAGTTAAAGATAATACACGAAGCATCTCAATATGGAACTTAGGACGTTTTTATTGCCTTTGTATTACTTGCTGATCACAGTTTTTAGTAGGAAGGGATACAGGGAAGGTAAAGGCCGCTATTCTGGAGTCTTAGTGAATGTCTTACATACTTTAATGGGTAACATGGATAGGTGCTTTATTTAAATTCAAATCTTGGGTTTTAAGAAACATTTTACTTACTACATGCCTTTCCTATACCACATCATTTATTTAGCCAGAAGTAAGAGAAGACCTAAGAATGACTGAATTTAACAAGTAATGATACAGAGATTGGTCATGAAGCTAACTTAGGGAAACATGAATAGCTAGAACAACTTGAAAGCCCATTTAATAATTTTAGAAATAGCAAATTTGTAAATGGGTCATTTAAGTGGTTTGATCCTTAGTATTAGGGTCTAAGATGAACCTCCAGTAAGCCATGCCAAGATAACTGTGTGTGAGGAGCTCAAAGTAATCTTAGGAACATTTTAGTCACAATGAAGTTGTCGAATTTCAGTATTCAGGTAAAGTACAGTTCAAATAATACACGAAACTTTAGGAATTTTTGCAGTGTGGGAAAATTAAAATTCTAAGTCTTAAAATTCTTTCTGCAGTTGTGATTCTTGAATAAATGCCTCAGCACAATGTCTGGCATGTGGTGGGTGTAGGCACTCATTAAATCTCAGATGAATGTGCTTAACGATCATGAAGTGATTTGGAAGAAAGTCTTAAAAAAATTGAACTTCATAAATTAAAATTTGTACTGCATTATCGGGAGTATGACAATATTCATGGAGTAAGGATTATATTTTTTTACTTTCATAAATGGAAATCACTTGATGTTTGGTTTTTAACTAGGTAGAAAGTGGGAAGTGTAGACCAACTGCTGGGTTCCAGATGGTATTAAATGCTGATTTTAAAGCCCTCTTGACTCACAACATCCCATGGAAAAAACTCAGACTAGTGATATAAAAATTCATGATCCCACTTAGAGCTAATGGGGTACAGGAATTTGGGCACAGGTCTGTGTGATTCCAAAACCTGTGCTTCTAATTAGTGTTATTGTGTCCCCACTTGTTTTGGCAGACGATGGGCAAAACTTTATGAACTGAATTTGCATCTGAAAGGTGATTTTCTTGGTGAGTATTATGGTGAAAGTTTGTGTTGATTTTTTTTAGAAAGTGTTCTTTGGAGAATTTGATACTGTGAAACTTGCATAGAACCTGCACAAGAGAAAAATTGGCAATATTAGCTGTGCATATCACTGTATGTAGTATATGAATTATTTTGTTTATAGTAAGTTTATAGAACTGATGTCAGATAACAATATCTGTAGAAGTTTTTATATCCTACTTGATGCTATCCTCTGTATTAAAAAAAATAACCACTAGACTGATTTTTTTTTTTAATGGAATGCAATTGTAAGCGGAAAGAGACAAAACTTACCTAAAGGGCGTGGAATCAAGTGAGGAGAAGGATGAAATCTGCATTTTGTTCCAGTGTGTAGCTCTAGCAATAGGCAACCAGTGTATGTAACTATGAAATAGACTCTGTCAAAAGCTTATTGCAACTTCTACATCTGAATGAAGGGGGTGGGGTGGGAGGGGAATGCCCTTAAGTAAGAAAGTCTGTACACATTGGGTTGGCCAAAAAGTTCGTTCAGACTTTTCCATAAGATGTTACAGTACTATGTTTATAGTATCACTTTAAAAAAATTCCCCCTCTTAGGTTTGGCTGCAAAGGCGTTTTGCAGTACTCCTAAGAAAAGCAAAGTTACTATCTTCTGACCGAAATTAGTATCCAAATTTGTAGTAAGGCATCTAATCCACCTAACTGACTTGAGCTGATTAGAAAATAATGCAATCCATTCTCAAAGGAGTGAAAGGTTGCAGTAGCTTTTAAAAGCTGTTCCAAAAGAGGAGTGACAAGTGCTTTGGTGTTTTAAAACCTAGAAGTGCACCAGAGTTTCTTAAGGAAGCTTTAAAACCAAACAAAAACATCGTGCCTCTTGTAGATTATGATTTGGTAGGTCTGAGGTGATTCTTCTGTGCAGCGAAATTCGGGAACCATTGCTTTAGATTACATGTGTTATAATAAAGCATGTTAAGTTCCCAGTTTTCCTAATGGAAGAGAACATTCATTTGATATGGTATGCAAGTTATGAGATGCTCGTACACATCTTACATGCATTTATTAAACCTCAGCTGGTTATGGCAATATGTTGGTCAAGTCAAGTGGTTTGATTACCAAGTGGACCAGTTAATTTCACGCTACTCATGGTCACAGATCACAGTATTAATCACAACCAATCGGTTGTCATTAGTGGAGCCTCCTAAATGTGGGGTTCGGGGGTGGGGGCTGGATCAGTAATATTGTCCTCATAGTCAAAGGGCAACCTGTGGTCTTAGAATTTTAATTAGGCATTTCCGCTGGGAGAAATTAAATTCAGAAACCAAGTGTTCAAAGCCCAGTGACTTCTATCCCATTAGTATGAGTTTAGATAACAACGTAAAAGAGTGATTCTAAGAAAAAAGTCAGTACCCACTGAACTGATTTGGTTCTTTTCTCCCATAAAGAACCATTGGTTTTGAGTCAATGAGATCTGACAAAAAACTTGGTATGTTTGTGTTGCCAGCCTTGTAAGATCATACACAAGTGTAAACCATAGTTCTGGCCATTATCAGTGTAATCCAAATGGTGCAAAGTATTTGCAGGGAGGGTTAGGCTGGTTTGAGGATCATCCACTTAATCTGACAGGAGGTGACTCCCTTAAGGCCACAGTAATTGCTGCTTCAACCCAAGTATGGATACACAGCATATTAATGTTTGCTTATCTTTCTAATGTTTACTTCTCCGTTGGCCTCAACCAGGAATCCAGTGGTAGAACTGGGTGACAAATGGCATTACTGCTCCTGAGGGAGATTTTTCCCTCTGTAGCTTTACTTAGAAAACTTGGAACTAGAATTTATCAAAGGAGCAGCTGCTGGCATGCTTTCACTGTAATAGCTCTTAGCGCGATACCTGTCACTTAGTTTTCAAATGCTAACTTCATTCCACCCCTTAATAACAGCATTCACTTATGAGACAATGGGTAGGGTCCTCCCCGTTCTGTATCGTTAATAGCCCTGCTTATGAACCCAGGCCGCTGTATTAGCCTCATTACATCATGCTCTAATCAACTGAGCCCATTACCTAGAAACTTTGATTTATATACTAAGCCAGTTCATACTATTCTCCCCTTGCCTTTGAACTAGTGTATCTTGAAATAAAAGGCCTAATTATCTATTACGAACTTACTACAATCCTTCCTTAAAAGTCCCATATTTCCTACTTCTTTGCAATCAATAAGACCAAAAAAAAAAACCAAAAAGTGAGTTGCTAAACAGTTATGTACAATACAAATTATTGAAATCCAGTTTTTTTTTTTAATTGGAGTATAGTTGATTTACAATGTTGTGTTAGTTTCAGGTGTACAGCAAAGTGAATCAGTTATCTGTACGCATATAGCCACTTTTTTTTTTAGATTCTTTTCCCATATAGGCCATTAGAGTATTGAGTAGAGTTCCCTGTGCTATACCGTAGTTTCTTATTATGAAAGCCAGTTTTGTATAAATGTTTTTGCACATGTATATATGTATGTACAGTAGACCCTTGAACAATGAGGGGTTTGGGGTGCTGATACCCTCTCCTACCCCACCCCGCCCCCAGTCAAAAATCAGTGTATAACTTTAGTCGACCCCTTGTATCCACAGTTCTGCATCAGAAGATTCAACCAACTGTGGATCATGTACTGTAGTACATATTTATTGAAAAAAATTCTGTGTTTAAGTGGACCTGTGCAGCTTAAACCTGTATTGTTCAAAGGTCAACTGTATATATATATGTATATGTATATACGTGTGTGTGTGTGTGTGTGTGTGCGCACATGGATTTGGGTATGCACATTTGTGTGTGCATGATGAGTGACATTAGATCTTAAAATTAGGTGTCTGATGGGTATATGGTAATTTCTGTTATAAATTACTAGATATATAATTTATCAAATGGCAAACCACATAGTAATAAAGTGAGTTTAGACCCATTTTACTAACAGTGTATTATTAAATATCAGTAAAATTCTGTTAGGCAAAAAGCGTATGTATACATATAAGCCTGCACAGAAGGAGCTCTAGGAAATTTGTTGACTAATAAATATTAAAGTTGTATTTATATGAAGTTACCTTCACATGGTTAAGTGTGTATTATCAGATATTGTGATGTAAATAATTTCTTTGGTAAAATGTACATACTAGAAAAGCAAAAACAAGAAATGTCTACATATATACAAAAATGCATTGATCTAGCACAGCCAAAGATTTACATGATTTATATTCTTTTTGTAATTTCTGATGTCAGCTTTCTGCAACTGTGTTACACATGTATGCACCTTTTTTGAGAAGAGGTGAGTGGCGATGTAATCTGATCTCTCTCTGATGATTCTGGGCATCAACTATAGTAAAGTTTTGTGCCTTTCGTCTGGGGCTTGTCTGTGGCCTCCCTCCAAGTCTGGCTGAGTCTGGCTGCAAGTTGCCTTCTTGTTCAGTGTGCTTGCCTCTAACAGCCTCAGTGCTTCTCCTGTGTTAGAGATGGAAACAAAATAACTGCAGTGGTGAAATTGCTATTCAGAAGTAAATGAGACTAAGACACAAGGAGGGGAGGAATAAAGGGCCTGGCTTTGTGAGAGTTTGCAGGGCAACTTGGGTTTGGATTCTGAAGTGTAGGGGAAATCTAACCTCCAGAATAATGGCGTGTAATTGCATAATGTAAAATTGCCTCTACATTGACTTCTAGTTCTTCAAGTTTGTCAGTCCAGATTTACTAAAAACAAAACAAACTTTCTTGAAGAAAGGAGTGAAGAAGTTAAAAGGGGACTGTGGAGGATTGGGTGACAATACCAAATCCCATTACTGAATTCACTCAAGACAGAGTTATGTGCAGACAATTTATAAGATATGCATATTTTCAGAAGTTGCCAATATTAGCGATGGGAAGTCCCGTTGATCCACAGGTGGAATTTGGGTGTTGCTGTTGAATGAACGTTCCCAATCTGTTACCTAGTTTGTGTATCATATGTCACCTACTACGTTTAAAGAATATGAATGTAATGAAATACAGTTAAGTTATATTGACTAATGTAGTTTTCCATAGAATTCATTTGTTTATATTATGTATCTTTAAATAGTTAACCATACTTAATATGTATCTTCACACCTATTTAGGTATATACCTTCTCTGTGCCCTGTAGAGTTTTATTTAGGCACCGGTGACTCAGCAGTGAACAAAATAGACAAAAAACCTTGCCCTCAGGAAGAGTACACTGAGGAGAATTGCCGAATATAATAAATTATATAACATGCAAAATGTGATAAGAACTGTGAGGAAAAATAAAAGCAGCTCAAGGGCACGAGGAGTGGCACGGTGGAAGGTGATTAGGTCCTAATTCTGAATAGGATGATCAGCATACATCTGTCTTATTCAGAAGGTCGCATTTGAGCTAGTAGGATTTGGAAGAAGTGAAGGAGCAAGCAAGCCGTGCCAGTATCAAGAAAGAATGTCCCAGGCAGAGAAATAAGACAGTTCAAAGACCTGATTAAAGTGTTAAAGCAACAGAGACGGAGCTGACATTGCTAGTGCAGAGTGGGGGAGGGAGGGAGAGAAGTGGGAGGTAAGAGGGGCCGGATGGTGGAGGACTCTGCAGGCCTTGGAGAAGACTGGCTTTTACTCCAAGTGGAATGGAGAACCATTGTGCGGGTTAAACAGAGGAATGACGCCCTCTAACTCATCCTTTGGAAAGACCACTCTAGCGGCTATGTTCTGTGGCTACTGCAATATCCCGAGGTGAGAGATGATGAGAGCTTGGACCAGGGTGGTGGAAGTGGATGCAGAAAAGTGATGAGATTCCGCATATATTTTACAAGCAGAATGTGATTGATAGGATGTGGGCAGTGAAAGAGATGACACCAAGGCATTTGGTCTGAGAAACTGAAAAGATAGATTTGCCATTACCTAATGGGAGAAGAATAGGGTAGTTTTTCATTTTTTTAGATTTTTGACTTTTTTTTTATTAATAACTTTTATTTTTTAGAGCAGTTTTAGGTTCACAACAAAACTGATCATTTTATTTTCAGGAAAGGGTGAGTTGAGTTCAGTTTAGAGCCTGTTAAGTTTCAGTGTCTAGCAGACAACCAAGTGTATACATCGAGTAAGTGGTTAGATATACATCTGCAGTTTAGGGCAGGGCTGTGGGGTGGAAATAATAAATTTCAAAGTTGTCAGTAGGTAGATGGTATTTAAAGCCATGAGACTGGAAGAACATACCAAGGACATGTGTCAGTTATCCACGTGATGCATCTCAGCTCCAAATGTGCCCTTCATCTGTGCAAATGGACCTGTGCCCTTTAAACAGTTCTCCTTTGCCCGCTGACACGTTGTTAAACTCTATCAGTAGAAGGTATTGATGGGACATTGCAGGAGAAAGAGTTTTGTGTCCTGGGTCTGGTGGTTCACCCACCAGGATCTAGGAGAGGGCCCTTTTCTTCGGTCCACTGCTCAGCTTGCACTGTTTTACCAGTGCTAGGTGCCCACAGGGTGTAGCCCTCTCCAGCATTTGGCCACCACCCCCAGTGCTTTCTTAAGCCCTTGACTCAGGCTTAGCAGCTTGGCTGGGAACCCCAGACAGTGTGGACCTGCACTTCAGCCAAGATCGCTGCTCCCTCACCTTCTCCTCAGGCCCCACCCCACAAGCGTGCCAAGAGGCCTTAATAAGCCAGCCATTTGACTTTCATCCCACGCAGCATTCTAGCCATCAGGGCCAAGCCATGCACAGAAGTTCACTAGGGCTCTCTAGCCCCTGGTTCCAGCAGTGCCTGCGGTGGGGCGCCAACCCCCTCTGCACACCCAATTCCCTCTGTACAGCCAGCCCCCTCTGCACAACCAGCCCCCTCCCCTCTGTACAACCAGCCCCCTCTGCACAACCAGCCCCCTCCCCTCTGTACAACCAGCCTCCTCTGCACAACCAGCCCCCTCCCCTCTGTACAACCAGCCTCCTCTGCACAACCAGCCCCCTCCCCTCTGTACAACCAGCCCCCTCTGCACAACCAGCCCCCTCCCCTCTGTACAACCAGCCCCCTCCCCTCTGTACAACCAGCCTCCTCTGCACAACCAGCCCCCTCTGCACAACCAGCCCCCTCCCCTCTGTACAACCAGCCCCCTCTGTACAACCAGCCTCCTCTGCACAACCAGCCCCCTCCCCTCTGTACAACCAGCCTCCTCTGCACAACCAGCCCCCTCCCCTCTGTACAACCAGCCCCCTCTGCACAACCAGCCTCCTCTGCACAACCAGCCCCCTCTGTACAACCAGCCTCCTCTGCACAACCAGCCCCCTCTGTACAACCAGCCCCCTCCCCTCTGTACAACCAGCCTCCTCTGCACAACCAGCCTCCTCTGTACAACCAGCCCCCTCCCCTCTGTACAACCAGCCTCCTCTGCACAACCAGCCTCCTCTGCACAACCAGCCCCCTCTGTACAACCAGCCTCCTCTGCACAACCAGCCCCCTCTGCACAACCAGCCCCCTCCCCTCTGTACAACCAGCCTCCTCTGCACAACCAGCCCCCTCTGTACAACCAGCCCCCTCTGCACAACCAGCCCCCTCTGTACAACCAACCTCTCTGTACAATCAACCCCTCTGTACAACCAACCCCTCTTTACAACCAGCCCCCTCTGTACAACCAGCCCCCTCTGCACAACCAACCCCTCTGTACAGCCAGCCCCCTCTGCACAACCAACCCCTCTGCACAACCAGCCCCCTCTGCACAACCAGCCCCCTCTGCACAACCAGCCCCTCTGTACAGCCAGCCCCCTCTGCACAACCAACCCCTCTGCACAACCAGCCTCCTCTGCACAACCAGCCCCCTCTGCACAACCAGCCTCCTCTGCACAACCAGCCCCCTCCCCTCTGTACAACCAGCCTCCTCTGCACAACCAGCCCCCTCTGTACAACCAGCCCCCTCTGCACAACCAGCCCCCTCTGTACAACCAACCTCTCTGTACAATCAACCCCTCTGTACAACCAACCCCTCTTTACAACCAGCCCCCTCTGTACAACCAGCCCCCTCTGCACAACCAACCCCTCTGTACAGCCAGCCCCCTCTGCACAACCAACCCCTCTGCACAACCAGCCCCCTCTGCACAACCAGCCCCCTCTGCACAACCAGCCCCTCTGTACAGCCAGCCCCCTCTGCACAACCAACCCCTCTGCACAACCAGCCCCCTCTGCACAACCAGCCCCCTCTGTACAACCAGCCCCCTCTGCACAACCAGCCCCCTCTGTACAACCAACCCCTCTGTATAGCCAGCCCCCTCTGCACAACCAATCCTCTCTGTACAACCAATTCCCTCTGCACAACCAGCCCCCTCTGCACTACCAGCCCCCTCTGTACAACCAACCCCTCTGTACAACCAGCCCCCTCTGTACAACCAACCCCTCTGTACAGCCAGCCCCCTCTGCACAACCAATCCCCTCTGTACAACCAATCCCCTCTGCACAACCAATTCCCTCTGCACAACCAATCTCCTCTGCACAACCAATTCCCTCTGTTAACCCACTGAAGCCTCTGCTCATCTACATCCTGCGGTTTGTTTCTCATGGCCTTTCCAGCAAGGACACCGTCAATTCCGAAAATCCTTGTACCTGCAGCGGCACAACTCCCTCCTCACACCTGCCATCAGCCTTGGCTTGCCTGCATCCCAGAGGGTTGTTCCTGCTTGCCGGGTGATGTTGGGTCAGGAGATTCTCCTTCCAGTGGACTGCACCTGCACCTTCTTCTATTTTCCTCCTAGCACTGTTCCTCAACCCTAAGGTGCCCATTAGGGTTCTCTTGCAATCTTCACAACTTTCCCCAAATAGCTTAATAATTCCTTATTTTAAACTTCCCCTGTTTAAATTACTGTGTGGTATCTGTCACCTGATTGGACCTGGACTGATACCAGAGTTGAGAGTAAAGAGAGAAGAGGTTTAAGGATTTGAGCTCTGAGTCACCTCGCCATTAAGAGGTTGGGAAGAGGGCCTAGGAAATGAGAGTGTAAGCAAGTGGCCAGGGAAGGAGAAAAGCCAAAAGAATATGGCATTGCATCATAGAAGCCAAGTAAAGAACATGTTTATAAAGGAAGAAATCATGTGGTATATATGCAATAGAACACTACTCAGCCATAAAAAAGAAGGAAATTTTGCCATTTGCAACAAAATGGATGGACTTGGAGGGTATTATGCTAAGTGAAACAAGTCAGACAGAGAAAGATAAATACTGTATGATATCACTTATATGTGGAAGCTATAAATACAACAAACTAGTGAATATAAGAAAAAAGAAGCAGACACTATAAAGAGAACAAACTAGTGGTTACCAGTGGAGAGAGGGAAGGGTGAAAGGGCTTTATAGGGGTAGAGGATTAAGAGGTACAAACTATTAGTTATAAAATAAGCTACAAGGATATATCATACAACATGGGGAATATAACAAATATTTTATAATAACTGTAAATGGAGTATAACCTTTAAAATTGTGAATCACTATATTGTACACCTGTAACATATATAATATTGTACAGCAAATATAATTCAATACAAAAATTCTAAAAAAAGGGAAGTAATCAACAATGTTAAAAACAGCTAGTTATTCATGTGTGAGGAGAATTGAGGATAAAACACAGGATGTAGCAACATGCAGATCATCGGTAACCTTCACAAAAAGCAGAAAACTTAGAATATAGAGTTCATCTACCAACCTCCTACCCAAAGCATCCTTGACAGATCTTTCACCCATACAGAACCTCCCAAGTTTTCTTGGAATATCATTATTTATTAAGTCATTGTATTTATGAACTTTAGGGCTTTATAGTATTTAAAAAATAATTAGAAGCATCAGTTACTGTAAGCATAGAAAGCATAGAATATTGAGACAAGTCTTCCCATACTTCTCCTTATGTATTAAGTTAATTAATATTTATTGAGCACATATTGTGTGGCAGGTATTGGTCTAGGAACTGGGATATGGCGCTGAAATAGGGAAGCAAAGTGTTCTCCATTATGGAGCTTACATTTGGTGGGAGAAATAGATAATAAACTAGTAAACAAATACCTAAACTATGTTTCCAGAACCATATGTGCAGTGGAAAAAAAAAAAATAGAGTGATAGGAATAGTAGGGAGTTACATTCGAATTATATCAGTGGTTAGAAAATTTCTCTCCAAAGAAATAGCATTTGAGCTAAGACCTAAATACAGAGAGAGATGAACAACAATCTGGGCAAAGAGTATTTTAGGTGGAGTGTGTGACAAATAAAAAGGATCAGAGAGAAGAAGCTTTACGGATTCAAGGGACAAGAGGAGAGCAAATAACTGAAGCACAGTGTGAAATCTGGGAGAGATGTAGAAGATAATGTAAAAAGATAGGCAAGGGGACTTCCAGTTTCAGCCATGATGGAGTAACAGTGATGAGATTTACACTCTAGCCCTAAATTCAGAGCTGTGATCCCTGAGAAAAGGGGAAAAAACCAAGGTAATCCCTACAATTGCACTAGGTTCTTATGGGGAGACAGTTTCCAGGCTGACGTGTGGGGAGGGATCAACGCACTCAGCCTAGCAGCCTTTCTAAGTTGAAGAATCCGAGATCAGAGTTTAGGGAGGTAAAAGACTGGCTACAATTTGTGGTTTGTAGTCCAGAGAGGAGACAACTGCACCAAGAGAGAGCCCTGGACACCGGCAGACGTGTCCTCTCAAGTCTTTGGCTGAGTATTGAGCTGAGCATTCATGAGAGGAAATACCCATGGCCAAGGAAAGATCCACCAGAAAGGACAAGGCAGAACAGTCCTGAAGCCCATGCAGCACTGGAAATAATCTGTGCCCCCATCAGCCAAGTGGAAAAGTCTCACAAAACACAGGGCACTGGGTAGAATCCTCAGAAGGGTATCAATGTAGTAGTGAAGCAAAATTAGCTATAGACAAAGACCTACACCAACAAACATCAAAAGCAAACCTCAAAAGAATCCGAGTCCAAGTATCTTAACTGTGAACCAGTATTTAAAGGAATACAACAAAATCCTGCAGTCAACAAGTAAAATTCACAGCATCTGACATCCAATAAAAAGATTACGAGACATGCAAGGAGTGGAATATGATCTATAAGTGGTAGAAAAATAAAAGAAACAAACCCACAATGCAGAGATGATGTAACTAGGAGACAAGGACTTTAAAACAGCTATAATAAATGCACCCCACATATTCAACAGTGAGAGAAAAACAAGATTGTAAAAGAGAAGTGGAAGATGTAAAAAAGATTCCAATGGAACTTTTAGAGATGAAAAATACAACGTTTGAAATAAAGAACATACTGGATGAGATTAAAGCAGATTAGACAACAACTTGAAGACAGCAATAGAAACTATCCAAAAAGAAACACAGAGAAACTAAAAACAAAAGAACAACAAAAAAACATAGCATCAACAACTTGTGGGACAATATTAAGTGGTCTAACATGTGTAATTGAAATCCCAGTGGGAGAGGAAGGGGAGAGGGAAAAATATTTGACCAAATAATGGACAAAATTTCTCATAATTCCATGAAGATTACAAATCAGTGGTTGGAAAACTATGACTCATGGACCAACTATGGCCTGGTGCCTACTTTTGTAAATAAAGTTTTGTTAGAACAGAGCTATGCTCATTTATGAGTCATTTATGTATTATGGCTGTCTTTAAGTAGTTGTGATGTAAAGTATGGGGTTCAAAGCCTAAAATATTTACTATCTAGCCCTTTACAGAAAAAAAAAAAATTACCAGGGGATTGGGGGAGGAGATTAACTGTAAAATACCAGGAGGGAATTTTGAGGGTGATGGTATTGTTCTACATAATGAGTGTGGTGGTCACTACATGACTGTATATATTTGTCAAAACTCACTGAATTGGACCCTTAAAACTGGTAAATTTTATTGTATATAAATTGTACTTCAATAAATCTAATTTTAAAAATATGATAGGTTAGAAATAATTCAACATCTTTGTAGACCTTGAGAAGTTTGGCTTGCACTTTAAACATAATCAGTGGAAAGCCAGTGGAGATTTTTCATCAGAGGAGGGACAATTTGATTGAAAAGTTTTAAATAAATTGTTACTTTAGCAACACAGTGGTGACTGAGAGACAGGAGCCTGATTTAAAGGGTTTTGCAGCATGGGCATACCTCATTTTATTGCACTTCACAGATATTGCAGTTTTTACAGATTGAAGTTTTGTGACAACCCTGAGTTGTCAGAAGATAGCATTTTTTAGCAACGAAGTATTTTTTAATGAAGGTATGTACATTGGGTTTTTTAGACATAATACTATTGCACACTTGCGAGACTACAGTATCGTGTAAACACAATTTTTATATGCACTGGGAAACTAAAAAATTAATGTGACTTGCTTATTGCAGTAGTCTAGAACCAAACCTGAAATATCTCCAAGGTGTGCCTGTAATCTCCTTAAGAGATCATGGTAGCTTTTGAACAAGGATGATGAAAGTAGAGATTGAAAATGAGATGGATTGGGGATTTGTTTTTGAGGTAGAACCAACAGTCCTGCTGATTGAATGTGGAAGCTAAAGCTGGAACCAAACAGGACTTCAGGGTTTGGTCAGGGAGGTGGGTAGAGGTGCTCTTTACTGGGATGGGAAAGATGGGGAGGAAGGCAAAGCCCAGAATGAAAAAAACAACTCTTGTTTGACTCATCATGCATATTCCAGATAAACTGAACCATAATGTTTTACATATACAATCTTTTTATGATTACAGTTGAATTCAGCACTTACTTACTTGGCAACAAGATGAAGTTTACTTTCACCATGGTGTAATGTTTTTAATGAGAAACAAGCATTTGACAATTGTATAAAATATAAAGATGCTTTTCTTAGATCTAGTTTGTCATTGTAAACTCTTGCTTAATTCCTCCTTCTAGAAGATAATTAAAATTATGTTGAAGCAAAATTAAAATATCAGTGAGGAGTCACTTTGAATGGTAATTCCACTCATTACAAAAATAATCAGTAACGGGAGTAAATAAAATAATTATACCGTCTTAATTCCCAGCAAGTCACTTCCCTTTTCACACCTTCATTTCCCTGTTTCCCAAAATGCCTTATTCCTCCAAAGATTCTGATAAACTTTACCATTCACACGCTCATTTTCTAGCAAACTATGAAGTGTGCTAAATTGTATTTGGAAAAATAAATGACCCAAACCTGTGCTTTTTACTTTCAGTCATAAAAAGAATTTTCTGATGAGCTAAATACATAACATATATCTTATTAATTATCATGATTTTGACTTTACTTGGTGAAGAGCAATACCAGCCAACTAAATTCTTCATGTTCAGATGCATCTCCCCTTTGTATTTTCACTCTTTGAAAATGAATTCTGCCTTTCTATCCAGCCTTCTCCCAGCTCCCCTCTCCACAAAAAAATGTTCACCTCTTTACCTGTTTTTTTCAGGCTGTGGTCACACATACACGTGAAGCAAAGTGGGACTGAGAATATTAGTTCCAAGTCTGCTGGTGTCTGGAGGTAGCAGCCATCTGAAGAAAGGGCCCCTGACGGACTGAGTGTGTGGGGTTCACCCCAGACTGGCTCTGACTTGAATCCTTTGCTTCCTTTTGTGAGTCAGATGCATCCCTTCCTCCTACGAGTTTCCAGTTTTGCTCCTATTACACATCCGATTTAACTCTCCCAACACAGTTTCCTTGCAGACCTGAACTCTGACTTGCTACTACTCTCCTTTCTTCTACCTGTTTCGCTTGAGGTTATGGACATTTCCCTGATCTCCAGCGAAGCTGATGCTTCTCAAGTGAGAGCGCTCCTTTACAGAGTGTGCCCACACACCGGATATGTCCAGCCTCTCCAGACAGAAACAAAAATGGGGATTTGACCCCAGTGTAAAGGGCACAATTGCCAAATATAGTCTCCTGGTCTCCAGTGCGTGGGATCTGTCTCACTTAACTCATCCACTAATTAGCATTTTCCTTTGAAAATTCTGATTAACTCACTGTCACGAACATTGGCATTTTTCTTAATTTTTTAAAAAAATTTATTTTATTTTTGTTTATTTATAGCTGTGTTGGGTCTTCGTTTCTGTGCGAGGGCTTTCTCTAGTTGTGGCAAGCAGGGGCCACTCTTCATCGCGGTGCGCGGGCCTCTCATTATCGCGGCCTCTCTTGTTGTGGAGCACAGGCTCCAGACGCGCAGGCTCAGTAGTTGTGGCTCACGGGCCCAGTTGCTCCGCGGCATGTGGGATCTTCCCAGACCAGGGCTCGAACCCGTGTCCCCTGCATTGGCAGGCAGATTCTCAACCACTGTGCCACCAGGGAAGCCCCTTAATTTTAGTCTAAGTTCAACCATTAAAAATCCACTCCTTTTGGTTAGATGTGTGTTGTTTCCCAAGACCCCTGGATAACCGCTAGTCATCCCCAAGTAGACTTTCAACTTTCCTGGAGCCCCTGGATTGACCGGACATATTTTCATACACATACACACACGCAAGTCCTTTTGTTGTTATTGTTGTTTGTTTTCTTTTTTTTTTTTTTTTTTTTTTGGTACATGTCAATCCCAAACTCCCAATCTATCCCTCCCCACCACCCTTCCCCACTGGTAACCATAAATTCGTACTCTAAGTCTGTGAGTCTGTTTCTGTTTTGTGAATAAGTTCATTTGTATCATTTTTTTAGATTCCACATATAAGCGATATCATATGATATTTGTCTTTGTCTGACTTACTTCACTTAGTATAATAATCTTTAGGTCCATCCATGTTGCTGCAAATGTCATTATTTCATTCTTTTTAATGGCTGAGTACTATTCCACTGTATATATATATATACCACATCTTTATACATTAATCTGTTGATAGACATTTAGGTTGTTTCATGTCTTGGCTATTGTAAACAGTGCTGCATTGAACATTGGGATGCATGTATACTTTCGAACCAAGTTTTTCTCTGGATATATGCCCAGGAGTGGGATTGCTGGGTCGTATGGTAGTTCTATTTTTAGTTTTTTAGAGAACCTCCATACTGTTCTCCATAGTGGCTCTATCAGTTTACATTCCCACCAACAGTGCAAGAGGGTTCCCTTTCCTCCACACCCTCTCCAGCATTTATTGTTTGTAGATTTTTCTATGATGGCCATTCTGACTAGTGTGAGGTGATATTTTATTGTAGTTTTGATTTGCATTTCTGTTGTTTGTTTTCTTAATTTCAAATCAATTTGTTCCAGAATGAAAACTACTACTAAGTGGATTCTCTTTCCCTGAATGTGTGTTTCCTTTTGCTGTTGTAATAAATTACCACAAACATAATGGCCTAAATTTATTATCTTACAGTTCTGGAAGTCAGACATCCAAAATCAGTCTCATGGGTCTAAAGTCAAAGTAACAGCAGGGTTGGTTTCCTTGGAGGCTCTAGGGGAGGATCCATTTCTTCGCCTTCAGTAGCTCCCTGAGGCTGCTACATTCCTGGGCTCGTGGCCTCTTCTTCCAGCTTCAAAGCTAGCAGCGTAGCATCTTCTCTCCTTCTCCCCCACTGTTTCTGTCGCCACATCTCCTTCTCTCTGACCCTGACCCTCCTGCTTCCCTCTTACGAGGACACTGTAATCACATCGGGCCCATCCTGATGACCCAGGATAATCTTCCCTCTCAAGAGTTTTAACTTAATCACATCCACAGGGTCCCTTTTGCCCTATAAGGTAACATATTCACAGGTCTCAGGGATTCGGGTGTGGACATCTGGGGAGAAAGGGAGCATTATTCAGCCTGCCAGACCAAGTAAACTAATTATTTTCTCTTTTTCTTCAAAATAAAAATTATAATTAGTTAAACGAGCCATCGGTCAAGATTTATTTTCTTTATGGATAGAAGCCCAAGGAGTTTAATGACCTCTACACAGTCACGTGATGAGAATCGACTGGCACAAAATCAAGGCACATCAATCTGAGATCAGCCGGTGGATCACCTTCATTTTTTTGTCACATTGCCCAGTGTCTTTTCTTCTGTTACTTCATAACATAGAACATTATTCCTAAATTATTAACAGGCCATCCTTTAATCTGGCTGTACAATTTGTTTGAAGAAGGCTGTGTAAAAGTGTTTTGCCAGTAGAAAACTCAAGTGAAGTTGAGGACCAATAGTATAATTTGACATCTTAATTCTTTTCATGCTGGTGGCAGCGTATTTGACAATTTATCATCCTTTGGTTTGAAATACCAAAAGTAATTGGAAGAGTGGGTACAGAATGAGGCTGATTTAGCTAGTAGCTATCCAGAATCCACTACAGGGACTTCCCTGGTGGTCCAGTGGTTAAGACTCCGTGCTTCCACTGCAGGGGGTGCAGCTTCGATCCCTGGTCAGGGAACTAAAGATCCTGCATGCCCTGCTTCACAACCAAAGAAATAAAATAAAATAAGATGGTTAATGAAAAAAAATCCACTACATGCAAGGCACTTAACCGACCACCTTAAAGAACATGCCTTCCAAATGGAGAGGCAAGACCATCACGTGAATACTCAGCAATGTGGCACACAGGTGCTACTGAGGAAAGAACCATCCCGTCCAGAAAAACTTCACATTGCCCTTCATGCCGTCAATATTTCATTGGAACCTGCTTTCACTTGGGAAATTATGAGGAGTAGGAAGTGGATGGGAAGGTATAGTTTGTTTTTTTTTAATTAATAGACTAATTTTGAGAGCAGTTTTAGGTTTACAGAATATTTAGCAGAAAGTACGGAGAGTTCTCACATACCCCATCTCTCTCCTGCTTACAGCTCCCCTACATCTTGAGTTACTGTGTTACATATGAACCAATGGGGACACACTGTTATTAACTAAATGTCCTTCACTCTTTGTGCCATACAGTTCTATGGGTTTTGACAAATGCCTAATGTCATGTATCCACCATTACAGTATCATACAGAATAGTTTCATTCTGTATTCATTCATTCATTCATTCATTCATAAATCCCTTGTTTTCCACTTTTTCATTCCTTCCCGCCTCCTCTCAGACCTCTGACAGACACTGATCATTTTAGTCTCCATATGGGTCTGCCTTTTCCAAAATGTCACATAGTTGGAATCATAGAGCCTGTAGTCTTTTCAGACTGGCTTTATTCACTTGGTAATAAGTATTTAAGGTTCCTCCTTGTCTTTTTGTGGCTTGATAACTCATTTCTTTCATCACAGAATAATATTCCATTGTCGGGATGTAGTACAGTTTATCTATTAAAGGACATCTTGGTTGTTTCCAACTTTTTCCGATTATGGATAAAGCTGCTATAAATATGCGTGTGCAGATTTGTGTGGACATAGTTTTCAACTCCTCTGGGTAAATACCAAGGGCTCTGGATCATAGGTGACGACCATGTTTAGCTTTGTAAGAATCTGTCAAACCGTCTTCCAAAGTGTACCATTTTGCATTCCCACCAACAATGAATGGGAGTTCTTGTTGTTCCACATCCTCACTGGTATTTGCTCTTGTCAGTTTTTGGATTTTAGCAATTCTAATAGGTGTGTAGTGGTATCTCATTGTTATTAAATTTGCACTTGCTTAATGACATGTGATGTTGAGCATCTTTTCATATGCTTATCTGCCATCTGTGTATTTTCTTTTTTTTTATTATTATTATTATTTTTTTAATTTATTTATGGCTGTGTTGGGTCTTCGTTTCTGTGCGAGGGCTTTCTCTAGTTGTGGCAAGCGGGTGCCACTCTTCATCACGGTGTGCGGGCCTCTCACTATTGCAGCCTATCTTGTTGCGGAGCACAGGCTCCAGATGCGCAGGCTCAGTAGTTGTGGCTCACGGGCTTAGGTGCCCAGTGGCATGTGGGATCTTCCCAGACCAGGGCTCGAACCCATGTCCCCTGCATTGGCAGGCAAATTCTCAACCACTGTGCCACCAGGGAAGCCCCCTGTGTATTTTCTTTATTGAGGAGTCTGTTCAGATATTGCCCATTTAAAAAATGGGTTGTTTTCTTATTGTTGAGTTTTAAGAGTTATTTATATATTTTGGCTATAAGTTCTTTATCAGGTATGTGTTTTGCAACTCCTTTCTCCTAGTCTGTGGCTTGTTTTTTCATTATTTTAGTCATGTGTTTTTGCAGAGCTGACTTTTTTTTTTTTGTCTTTTAATTTTTTTCTTTTTTTATTGAAGTATAGTTGATATACAATTTTATGTAAGTTACAGGTGTACCGTATAGGGATTCACAATTTTTAAAGGTTATATTCCATTTATAGTTATTATAAAATATTGGCTATATTCCCTGTGTTGTAAAATATATCCTTGTAGGCTTACTTTATACATAATATTGGGTTGGCCAAAAAGTTTGTTCGGTTAATGAACACATTGTTCATAAAATTTTTGGTGAAAATTAAAAATGTGTCTTTTATTTTTACTTAAAACTGAATGAACTTTTTGGCCAACCCAATAGTTTGTACCTCTTAATCCCCTGCCCCTATATTACCCCTCCCCCCTCCCTTTCTTTACTGTTAACCACTAATTTGTTCTCTATATCTGTGAGTCTTTTTCTTTTTTGTTACATTCATTAGTTTGTTGTATTTTTTAGATTCTACATATAAGTGATATCATACAGTAGTTGTCTTTCTCTGTCAGACTTATTTCACTTAGCATAATGCCCTCCAAGTCCATCCATGTTGTTGCAAATGGCAAAATTTCCTTCTTTTTTATGGCTGAGTAATATTCCATTGTGTCTGTGTGTGTGTACATATATATATACATATACATAGATATACCACATCTTCTTTATCCATTCATCAGCAGAGCAGAAATTTAAAATCTTAATGCAGTCCAACTCATCAGTTTTTGTTGAATTTTTCATTTAAAAATTCATCACTGAACCCAAGGTTATGTAGATTTTCTTCTATGGTGTCTTCTAAAAGTATTATAGTTTTGTATTTTATATTTAGGTATATGACCCATTTGAGCTAATTTTTATGAAATGTACAAGGTCCGTGTCTAGATTCACTTTCTTTTTTACACATGGATGTCCGGCTCCAGCACTATTTGTTTAAAAGACTATCTTTTTTCCATTGAATTGACTTTGCTCCTTTGTCAAAAATTAGTTGAGTATATTTGTGTGAGTCTATTTATGGGCTCTCTTTCTGTTCTACTGATCTATTTGTCTATTCTTTCACCAATATCATGCTGACTAAATTATTGTAGCTTTTTAGTAAGTCTTGAAGTCAGGTAGTGTCAGGCTTCTAACTAGAATGTATAGTTTTTAATATAGCCCTCACATGCTTCCATGAAATATGTTTTTTTTAGATGAAGTTCTTTCCTGGAAATTTAAATTTTTTTTCTATATTTGTGAATACCATCCTGTTACATTTCATTACAGCTCCAAATTGTAGGGGATTTTCTTTCCAAACTCATTCACATGCAGAACAATTTGATTGGTATCGATGGGCTTTGAGCAGGAAATGATTACTACCTAGTAAGGGAAACAAGTATCTCCTCTTCCCAAACTATGACTGTTTGCATAAAATGGATTATTACACTGAAGGTAGATGCTCAAATCCCCCCTACCACAACTGTTAATTATCAGGTATGTGTGGACAAAAGTGCAGCCTAAGAACGTGCTCTCTGTCTTTGATCTTCATCCCTCTCCTAGTTCCTCACACAGGTGTCTCAACTAATGTGGAAAAAAAAAAAGCTCCCTCATCACTGACAGCTGGAGATGGGTACCATCTGCAACTCTGGTGCCGTAGGTGTCAACTGAAACAATACAAATGAGACTGGCAAATTTGCCAGTGGTTATTTTGCAGCGAGAAACTCACATATCAAGTGAATTCTCTCTGGCCATTGTGGGAAAAGAATAACCTCCGCTGGCTTCCTAAACTCAGGAGGATCACCTTTAGCTTTTAAGAGATAAAATTACCCCAACATATTCCCTGCACCTAAGCTGGAGTCTCCTGCAGTGAAACTGACATGGATCCTAACAGAGCCCATATCTCCATCCATACAATCGGGCTCCACTATCACAGGTGAAAATGGAGACAGACAGCAACATCAGCCACTTGAAAATATGACGCCAAATCGAATAGTTGATAAATGCTCCCAGTAAGATAGAATTAATGCAGAAAACAGAAGAGAATTTAACAATATTTAAACATGTATTTTCACATTGATTTCAGGACTATTGCAACAATAAGTAAATCTTGCCATAAAATAGGACTAACAACAAAAATAAGAAAATTCTTTCAAATGAAAAAACATAACTGTCAAAAATTTTTAACTTATTAAAAACATTGATGTAAAGAACATTCCCCCAAATGGAAATAATGATTTATAAGGGTAAATAACTCGTTCAGAGTACAGAGCAAAAAGACCAAGAAAAAGATGTTATAAAAGGAAAGATGAGACATGAAAATAGAGCAAAGAGACCCCATATTCATGAAATAGGAATGCTAGGAAACAATCAAGCAGATGGAGGATAAGCCAAAAAATAAAAACAAAAACAAAAGCAAAACAGAACAAATACCCAAAGGAAATTTCTCCAAGTTTAAGAATCATATGAATTCCAATTCAAAATGCCTCACAAATGTTTGGCAGGATTATTGAAAAAATTGAAACAAATTGAAAAATACATTTGATTTCTAAGGATAAAATAAGCATTTTCCAATATAAATACAAAATATAGTTTGACTGCGAAGGAAAGAGATTGCTGACATCAGAATTCTCATTTGCAATACCAAATGCCAGACACTACGTGGAACAATGTTGGCAAATTTCTGAGGAGATAACATTTTCTGAGAGTTCCATATACCAGACAAACGGTGGGTCATCTCTGAAAGCAAAAGAAAGACATTTTTCAGACCAGCCATGTAACTTTCTAGAAAGAATTACTTTGAAATTCTCCAGCCAAATGTAAATGTGAATCTGAATTCGAATTTGAAAACACAGGGAAGTGAAAACATAATACCCAACAAATGAAGCTCAGGCTCCACACCAGACCTAGTGAATCAGAATTTTTGGTTTAGCAAGATTCCCAGGTGAGAAGCTGTGCTCTTTTTTTTGTTTGTTTTTATTTTATTTTATTTTATTTTTGGCTGCGTTGGGTCTTTGTTGCTGCGCAGGCTTTCTCCAGTTGTGGTGAGAGGGGGCTACTCTTCGTTGTGGTGCACAGGCCTCTCATTGTGGTGGCTTCTCTTGTTGTGGAGCACGGGTTTTAGGTGCGTGGGCTTCAGTAGTTGTGGCACGTGGGCTCAGTAGTTGTGGCTCGCGGGCTCTAGAGCGCAGGCTCAATAGTTGTGGCACACGGGCTTAGTTGCTCAGAGGCATGTGGGATCTTCCCGGACCAGGGCTCGAACCCGTGTCCACTGCATTAGCAGGCGGATTCTTAACCACTGCACCGCCAGGGAAGTCCAGAAACTGTGCTCTTAAAATACTTCTGAACACCCTTACAACCACCAACTGCTGAGGGGTGGGAAAATTTTTAAATTTTAGTCCAGCTTAGTTTGATTCCTATTTGTTTAAAACAATAATTTAAACAATTTCTAGGTTTAACGCAGTTTATTGGAGGGGGAGGGGCTGATGGCAGTCTTGCGGTTTCTCACTGCCCCCCACTCCTTGCTTCTTTCTAACATGGTATCTGGAGCATGGGGTGGGGTCAACTGGGTGTCATGTTATTTGAGGGTAAATGGAACCCCCTGATCTCAAGTTGGTCCTTGGTTGTGCACTTGGGTCTGCTGAGAGGTGGATGGTCCCCTCCTACTCTGGGCTTCCTGCTGGTGTCTGCCTCTGGAGGTGATGAATTCACAGTGTGTACTTTCTAGGATCCATCAGGGCCCAGCTGCCCCTCCCTCTTGCCTCATCAACCTCCCTTCAATGTTCACAGAGGCTGAGACCCTCACACACATCTGCTATCCCAGCTTTACCTTAAGCAATCCTTTGTCCTTACCTTCTGGTTGTCAGCTCAGCAACCCTCACCTCCAAGGATGTGAACTGGAATTGGGGCCACAGATTTAGATCCTCCCATTGTGTAACTACACTGCCTTCCCTTTTTAGACCAGGGCTGCCCTGCACCTCAGACTCCCACAGTCCCAGGTGGAAATAGAAGAAGCCTCATCCTCATCTTAGCACAAGTTTCCCTCAACAAGCCAAGGCTCCAGGGGAAACCAGGACATACACGGGACTCCCTCTTCCCACGACACAGTCTCCCCTGGCCTGTCTTGCTTTCCAGACACCTCCCCAGGACCAGCAGGGACTAACTCCCTTTTACTCCCTTTGTTTAATATCCTCCACCTTATGATTCCAAATTCTTGGCTAATCCCTATTGGCAGACAAAATTATTTTCTATGAACTTTGGGAGAAATACTGCTTTTTGGTTCACACCTAGCATCTGATCTATTAAATAGAAGCAAAGGAATTTAGACATTTCTTTGTTTTCAACTGACTTTCAGGCACATTTGCCTATTGTCTTCCTGCAAAATGCCATTTAAATATCAGAAACTAAAAACTCTTTGTTCATCATTACATTTCTTCTCTACAAATGAATCTTAATAATTTTCATTTTCTAACATCTCTTGGTGGCAGATGAACACCTTGGCCTTATATATGTAGAAAAAGCGTTTTCATGCATATAAATATTTTTAAAAACATTATCTCCATTATGCTACATAAACTTTAAGGTTAAGTCTACACAGTTTTCATAAGGTAGTTATAAAGTTTACAGGTGGTAATAATAATTTTAAAAATAGAGGGGCATAATATAAAAAATAAGTAAAAATTTTAGTAAAATGTTTAGAGTTCTACTTTTTCTGATGGCCAGTGAAGCAAGATTAGACATTAATAAACAAAAAGATAACAAAATTAATCCTATTTGGAAACTTCAGACTGCTCTTCTAAATAACTCCTGTCAGGAAATCAAAATTGAAATTATAAGCTCTTTAGAACTGAATGACATTGGGAATATTGAATATCAATAACTATGGAATTTGGCCACAATCATACACTGTAGAAAATTCAGGATTCAGTGCTCTTATTATTAAATAAGAGACTAAACATTCAATTCAAGCACCTAATAAAAATAACCACACAACAAATCTAAGGAAAGGAAAAGGATATAATAAATATAAAACTAGAAATTAATTGATAGGCAAGCAAAAGTAGAAATAATGAATAAAACTAAGAGTTTGGGGAGTTCTCAAGTTCATTGGAAAGAACAAATAGAGACCACTAGTTAAAGATAAAGATGCCAGATTGAACATATGTATTTAACCTCCACTCCCTCCTGAAATCCTATAAAAATGAGAACAAAGGTGTTTTTGTTTGATTTTGCACAGATTCTCAAGGTCAGAGAAGGCAGGAGAAAGCAATAACCAACTAGGATCTGCAAAGCAGATGGATAATGGCAGCTGACTTAGCAGTTCCTAGAAAGCTGAATCCTAAATCTGGCAGTAAAGAAAAATCAAGAAGCCATCTGACTTACACTACAGACTTCAAAGTCTCAGGAATTGGATGTATCCGGGACCTACGAAAGCAGATGAAAAGGTGAAGCCAAAAACTGGAGAGAGTGGGTTTCTTATCTGTTTAAGTTAGAATTTCAGTATGGTCTCCACCATCTCCACAGTCTTTTTACTGGCTCTCTCCCACCCCTAAAATTGGACTGGAGTTGTTTGTTTTCCCAGAGAGAGCAAAACAGAAGGTACCAGAACAAGTTGAGGGTGAGGATGTTTTGCGGAAAACTTGGAGGTAAATGAAAGTTGACACACTGAAGATCAGACTTGCAAACTTCTTCCCCAACAGAGCCCCCAGAATGCTGGCAGCCAGGCCGATATCCTCCAGGCAGGATGCACTGGCTTCCTCCAGGCAGAAAAACGTGCAGACGAAAGGAAGAGACACAAAGGTATTGATGTCAGGGGTGACTTAAAGAAATAGCCCAGTCAGAGCTTCTCAAGGTGAAACCCAGGCTCAGCAAGATTGACACTTGCATTCAGAGCTTCCAATCCGCTTTTTGTTTATATATTCTAACAGCCAAAGAGAAAAGCATATCATGTGAGAAACCAAGACAAACAGGGAAAAGTTACTTGGAAATCACAGAGAGACTCTCCAGGGAGAAGGAAATTTCAAAAGAACTATCAAATCTTCAGAGGGCTAAGAGAAGATACAGTATAAACAGAGTATGAACAGAATGCTCTAAGAATAAAAGTATTGAGAGAGTAAAGAAGGACTCTTAGAAATTAAAAATATCACAGAAGTGAAAGACTTGAGAGAAGGATTAGAAGATACAGTTGAGGAAATCT
Source organism: Balaenoptera ricei (assembly GCF_028023285.1). Taxonomy (NCBI): domain Eukaryota; kingdom Metazoa; phylum Chordata; class Mammalia; order Artiodactyla; family Balaenopteridae; genus Balaenoptera; species Balaenoptera ricei. Next base: position 108,077,005 of record NC_082645.1, on the reverse strand, counting down.
ACTGGAAAGTAGGAAGAAAATAGTAGAGAAAAGATGATTGGAGGACTGGTCCAGGAGGTGGGGTATCCAAAATAAGAGGAGCTCCAGAATGGGAGAGCAGAAACAAACAAACAAAAATGGAGGGGAATACCATCAGAGAAAAAAATCAAAGAAATTTTCCTAAGACTGGATGACACACCTTTTCTGGAATGGCTTACCAATTGCTCAGAATAGATCCAATCCAAAGTATATCATTATATAATTTGAACAGACTTATCACTAGAATCTATAATAATAAAAAAAAAAACTCCCTACAAACAAAAGTCCAGGACCAGATGGCTTCATAGGCGAATTCTACCAAACATACAAGGAAGACTTAAACCAGTCCTGTTCAAACTCTTCCAGAAGATTGAAGAGGAGAGAATACTCCCAAAGACATTCTATGAAGTCACCATCACCCTCATACCAAAACCAAACAAAGACACCACCAAAAAGAAAATTATAGGTCAATATCTTTGATGAATATAGATGCAAAAATTCTCAACAAAATATTAGCAAACCGAACTCAACAACACATAAAAAAGATCATACACCACGACCAAGTGGGATTCATTGCAGAGTCACAAGGCTGGTTTAACATAACAAATCAATCAATGTGATACACCACAACAACAAAAGAAAAGACAAAAACCACATGATCATCTCAATATATACAGAAAAAGCAATAGATAAAATTCAAAGTATATCATCGTGAAATGAAATTGCAGAATACTAGGAACAACGAAAAGAGCCCACAAGCCTCCAGAGAAAGAGAGAAAGGTTTCACACAAACATCAGAATGAATTCTATTTCTTGACAGCAACATTGGAAGTTAGAAGACAATAAAGAAGTGTATTCCAAATTCACAGAAGAAAATTTTCCAATGAATGTGAGAAAAGCTACACAATATCAGCAATAAAAAAAGGAAAATTAAAACATCAATGCCTATTTTCCATTTTTATAAAGGAAAAAGTAAAAAATATTGATATTGTTCAGTGTTGGTAAAAATATAGGAAAACAGGGACTTCCCTGGTGGTCCAGTGGTTAGGACTTCACGCTTCCACTGCAGGGGGTGTGGGTTCGATCCCTGGTTCGGGGAACTAAGATCCCACATGCCATGTGGAACAGCCGAAAAAAAAAAAACAAAGAGAAGGAAAACAGCTCAGTGTGCAGTTGTTTGGAATAACTAAAATACATCAGGGTCCACACTTACCTGCGGGAAGTACCGAAGGTCATTCTGGTGTCAAGCTGTCTTATTCTGGGTCTGATATGGGACATAGGAGTTAGAAAATCAAAGCATTTAATTCATTCATTATTTATCCAACAAACCTGATGTGTTTCATACTTTTATTGTATGAGGAGTGGCCTGATATAAAAAAAAATAAACAAAAACTTTTGCAAGGATTATGCACAAGTTTGTGAGGATGAATAAGAGTCAGTCTCACCCTCAAGAAAGTCATGAGGTTCCTGTGATTTTTGGCTTCATTTACTCAATCTGTAAAATGAAGGCATTGGACTTGGATGACTCAGTTTCTAAAGCGCCTTCCAGACTATAATGTATATTCTTCAATAGCTAAAGTATGTTTTATAGGTGCTATACACCAGGCAAACTTTTGCATCACTATGGCATAAAGAAACCATGTTTACATTAGTCTGACTCATAGTCAATCGGGCTCTACGTGGTACAGTGGAGTCCAAGTGATTCACATTTTAGTTGTTCCGTGAAAAGGTAAGTTTATGTAAAAATTCTGACATCCGTGGTTTGAGGGGAAAAAGACAGTTTTTTTCCCCAGGAATCCCCTAAAGTCCGTATGATGCCGACCTCCTCAAAATAATGGAGCATATCCAGTTAAAATTCCAGAATCAGGGCAATTTCAGTATTTGATCACCTATTCTAAGTCCAATGGAAACATACAGAGGAAAATGAATAGCAAACTTCTTTTTTATAAGTTCAGAAGTGTTCCTTGCTGGCACATTTTAAAAAGGGATTCTAACATGAAACTAAAATATGTCTAAGAATTAAGTAAACGTGTTTAATGGAGGAAGAAAACCTCCTAGGTATTTTAACAAATGACGAAGCTGTATTGTAAATAAAAGCTTATTTAAGAGAATTTTAGGTCACATCTAAAATAAGCAAAATTAAAATCCAAACATTGTATTAAATATCCCAAAATTGGCAAGACTGAAGATTTTGAAATTTACATTTTATATGTTTATAATGTTAGTTATGGAATAAGCACATCATTTCATAAATATAGAAACAGGAAAGGGGTTGCTTTATTTGGGGAAATAATTACTCCTTCTGGTAGTGGTTTTCAATGTGTCATCTATTAGCTGCCTCTCTCAGAATTACTTGTGATGTTTGCTAAAAAAAGCCCTGCTGTCTGCACTTCTCCCGATATCACTGAATCAGAATCTCTGAAGGGTGGACCTGGGAATTTTCATATTTCACAATATCCGCAAAGTTTTCCATCTCACACTAACATTTGAAAGTATGGTCTTAGAAAGCTATTAAAGTTTGTACGTAAATGTCGTGAGCAGCTGGCATGTGTATATATTAGAGTTTGTATGTACATGTCATTTTTTATTTATTTATATTTATTTATGTATTTATTTATTTATATTTTTTATTTTTGGCTGTGTTGGGTCTTAGTTTCTGTGCGAGGGCTTTCTCTAGTTGCGGCGAGCGGGGGCCACTCTTCATCGCGGTGCGCGGGCCTCTCACTATCGCGGCCTCTCTTGTTGCGGAGCACGGGCTCCAGACGCGCAGGCTCAGTAGTTGTGGCTCACGGGCCCAGTTGCTCCGCGGCATGTGGGATCTTCCCAGACCAGGGCTCGAACCCGTGTCCCCTGCATTGGCAGGCAGATTCTCAACCACTGCGCCACCAGGGAAGCCCAATGTCATTTTTTAAATGGAGATTTTTTTGAGTCAAAATCCTGTATAAAAATTGTGTATTGTATTTTACATTTAATAATTTCTCTTAGGCCATTATTTCAAGCCATCAAAAATAATGTGTATATATGTGTGTGTGCATATGTATGTATTTATGTGTGTGTATATGTGTGTATATATAAGTACACACACACACACAATAAATATTCACCAAGTTTCTTATGCTGCCATAAAGTTTTGTTAGGAACTTGAGTGGTTATGAGTGAGCCTGTCTAGTAGAGAACAAGGCATATCAAGGGAAGAGAGTGTGAGAGAAGGGTTGGAACCAAGAGCCTCACCTTGGCTGCTATAGTAGAGACTGAATTGCAGATTTGCCTCGGGGATGCCACACTCTGTTTCTTCACATTCATGTGAAATATGGGGAAGGCTGGGGCAAGAATATGCAGCCCTTCACATGAGCGAAGCAGGCAGATTTTCTTTTTTTTAATTAATTAATTAATTTATTTATTTTTGGCTGTGTTGGGTCTTCGTTTCTGTGCGAGGGCTTTCTCTAGTTGCGGCGAGCGGGGGCCACTCTTCATCGCGGTGCGCGGGCCTCTCACCATCGCGGCCTCTCTTGTTGCGGAGCACAGGCTCCAGACGCGCAGGCTCAGTAGCTGTGGCTCACGGGCCTAGTAGCTCCGCGGCATGTGGGATCTTCCCAGACCAGGGCTCGAACCCGTGTCCCCTGCATTGGCAGGCAGACTCTCAACCACTGCACCACCAGGAAAGCCCCCAGATTTTCTTGAATTCCAGAAATATGGTGTTTAAAACAGAGGGAATGATGGTGGGACTGGCAGACTGAAAAGCCTTGATTTAACATGGTAGATAATAAGAAGCCACTGAAGTTTCTAAGTGAAACATCAGACAGATCCTGGAAGAAAACTGGATAAGTAAGTTTAAATTAATTAGGAAAGAAAAAAAGATTAAATGCCCTTTAACAATTACCATTAAAATTAATCAAAATATCCTTCGTATAAATGCTATTTGGATTTTTCCAAAGCATTTTGGTTCTAGAATATCACAGCTCTCGCCACTCTTACACGATTCACTCTTACTCTCTCTAATTATGCTCTCCAGTTAAAAATATAGCATATCAGGACCAGTTGCTGATTTTAAACTCTTAAACTTTAAGTTGACTGCATAAAAAAGTAGGGGAAAAATTTAAATTTGTGTAATATTTTATGTTTTAAAGTAATGAATTTCTCTGTACAGTGTCTCAAATAATATATAACGCAAATGGTTTTCTACTTAAAACACATAAATTATACATGAATTCACTTGAAGATTAATATTTTCCACCATTGAGTCTTGTCAACAGATATTTAATTTTAATTAAAAATAGCTCCTTATAGCATTGTTGAGTTTTTGCTACATTTTTGGAAAGTAAGAGTGAATTATGGAAAGAGCAAGTTATTAATTTACAAACCACATTTCAGTGTGACCTCAGGCCAGACAGAGGTGTAATCTATCTGTTAAGCCTTATGTATGGAAGGTCTGGCCAAACTGATTGGCCCAATCAAGCTCCCGCTCTGGGTTTCACGTGTGTGTGTGTGTGTGTGTGTGTGTGTGTATGTGTGTATTTTGCCAACACTGAGTTCATAGGCCTTTGGTGGAGCCTGCATTTTCCAGCTTCACCACACTTGGCACCATTATCTATTGTCAGATATGGGGTTACTTGACACATTTACATGACCTGTCTGGCCTCTGAAGGCATTTGAATTGGTAACTCCTCATAAGATCTATTCCAACTCTAAAAATTGTAATAAATAAACACTTGTTGAATCCACCAGGGGTCAGCACACCAAGCATTATCACTCCAACAAGTGAGTCAATATGAGTTGAACCAAGAAAAAAATTATAAAGATTAGAAAAGCCAAATACTTTTTGAAACTTGCATATGCCCATAATTATTTTTTTCCCCTTTCAGGCAAGTTGCCTCACTTGCTTGCTTTGTACTGCTTTGATCCTGCCCTCTGAGGATCAGGAACTCAACAGCCATCAACTCTGATTTCTAGTCAAGATGACTCCGTAAGTTAGCCTTTCAACTCGTCCCCCTTGCTCCAAACCCATAGCAATGACAGATAGGTCATAAAAAGAAAAAACCATTAAGATGGACTCTGGATCAAAAACAAAACAGATTATTTCATGGACCAAAAATGGATCAGAAATGCAATACCACACAAAGACCTTCATTAAAATAATTATCAAAGGATATACTTTATTGGAAGAAAAATGAGCCTAGAGGAAAAGTATGGAATACAAAAAACAGGGGAAGCACAGAAATTGATAAAATATAAGCAAATGTTTATAAACTATTAACTGTAAAAAAAAATCTCAATTTTTCTTTGTTTTGTTTCAGGAAGTACAAAACTAAAACTCTAGATAACAATAAATTGAAGAGGTGATGCCAATGGGCAGATAAAATGTGCTAAAGGCTTTTTGGCTATTGTTGTTCAGGACAAAAACAAAATTACTGAGCATTTTGGATTATTTAGAAAACTGTGTGGTCTAATATGTATGTTAAAAAACTAAAGGCAAATAGTCAAAATATAAAAACACTATCAGTAGCTTCCTAACCATAAAGGGGGGAAATATAGAAAACTCTACTAGTTCAAGAAAATTCAGGAAAGGGGGAAGAAAAGAAAAAGATAAGTGAAGGTGAACAGAAAATCAAAACTAAGAGAGTAGAAATAATTTTTAAATCAATCAATAATCAAAAAATGGAAAATAGAATAAGCTCAATATAAAAAAGATTATATGATTAAATTAAAATTTAAAAACTAGGTATAGTCTTCTTATAAAAGATACAAATAAAATAAAACCACCCATATAAGCTTTTCAGCTAAAGGGATGGGAAAACTTGTCCCATACAAATGATAAAAACAATAACCCTAAGAATAGCAATATCAATTTCAGACAAAATACAATTTATGGCAAAAACATGGATAAAGAAGGAAAGAACTTAGTAATAAGAGGACTATATAGTACTCATGAACTCCTATGTACCTAAAAAAAAAATGCCTTAAAATCTAGAAGGCAAAATTAACCTACATAAAGAAAATAGACAAACCTATAATTATATTGGGGGATTTTAACACATCTCTATAAGATACTGATTGGTCACATAATAAAAAAAAGTGTGAGGGTATGGAAATAAAAAATAAAAATAACAAGTTTGATGTAATGGATTATTTTCAAAAACTCTTCAAAAATTGACAACATAATAGGTAATAAGGTCTAAACAAATTTAAAAATATATAGAAAACAGACCACATTCATTCTCTGGCTATACTGTAATTATATGAGAACTCAAGAATAAAATAATAGCAAAATTAATAAGTAAACAATAAACAAAAGTACTAATAAAGTAATAAATAATATACGTACACTTTTGGAAATTCTTCAGTGCATTCCTGAATAATTTCTGAATTAATT